>NC_135483.1:62682787-63932787 GCF_052094955.1 Ictidomys tridecemlineatus | reverse complement strand
ACTTTTGTTACATTGGAAATGCTTTATTTAAAAGGTTTCTATGTCACTGGTTTTTTTAGATATAGCCAAGTTTAACACAAATTGCATTGTGAATATACAGTACCAGCATTTCTAACACAACTGCAGTTTTATGTGAAACATAAGATAGATAGATAGATAGATAGATAGATAGATAGATAGATAGATAGATAGATAGATACACACACTTCCAAAGCAAAACAAACAAAACTAACAAAAATACATTTTTTCCTTTCCTCCTTCCTTTCTCTTTGCTTCCCTACCCTCCCTCCCCACTTCCTTCCTCCTCCTTTTGCCTGACAGTTGAGAGGTACAATTGTTAAGTTTTGAAATTGGAGCGCCGTACAGAGAAGTAAGCATCTCTTTTGTTCTCTGTCTCCCTTTTTTTTTCTACAAACATTGGAAACATTTTTCTCTATTGGGAAAAAATTATCAGATGTATGAAGGCTTTTCCAGTCATGATAGAAAAGATTGAAATTTGCATTAGGAGATAGAAGGTCTGAATTGTAGTCTTTACTTTGTCACTACGCATTTACTTCTGAATAATTTATAGTTCAATAGCTTTCAAAAGGCAATTGTGAGGTGGCTGGCAATAAAAACCTACATAGAAAAGAACATAGGAGAGTTAAATGGGAAATAAGAAGCAACATAGAGTAGAAAGGGAGAAAATTTCCTAAATGCTGCTTTACCCAACTTCTTAGGCACTGGATACAAAGTGAAAAAAGAAACCACCGACAGACCTATGGGTTTCACAATGGCTGAAGCAAAGTCCAGCAACTCTTGACAACTGACAGTTCCTATTTGTTGTTTTGTTTCCTGGCACTGTCATGGTTTCGATATGAGATATGTGTGAGACAACGCAAGAAAGTTCAGAGTGGAAATAATTGGGTTTGAGAGTTTTATTCTAATCAGTAGTGCATTAATCCACTTGATTGGATTAGCTGGATGGTAACTGTAGGCATGTAAGGTATGGCCAGAGAAGGTAGGTCACTGTGGGTATGCTTTTGGGGTGAGCAGAGATCTCTCTTTGCTTTCTTTTTAAAAAAATTTTTTTCAGTTGTAGATGGACACAATACATTTATTTATTTATCTTTATGTGGTACTGAGGTTCAAACCAGGATCTCACACATGCTAGGTGAGTCTACCACTGAGCCACAACCCCAGCCCCTCTCTCCACTTTCTTGATGCCATATCCTGAGCTGCTTTCTCCCATCATGCCCTTCCTCCGTAATGTTCTGCTTCACTTAGTCCCAGAGCAATGGAGTTAGCTGTCTATGGACTAAGACCTCTGAAACTGTGAGCCCCAAATAAACTTTTTCTTCACTATGTTGTTCTTGTTGATTCTTTTGATCATAGCAATGAAAAAAGCTGACTAATATAGGCACTAAGTTTTCAAAAGATGTTTTTTTTTCCTATGGTTCTTTATATACATAAAAAATCAAGTTAGATTCTTCATCTTGAGAAATGCAAAAGCTCTGGAGAAAAGCTAACAGCATTTTATTGAATTGCACTTGAGCAAAGATAATTTCTTTGGAGAGTTAACCCACTGTAGTTGAAGTAAATTGCTTCTGATGCTCTATCTTGACAGAAAGAGTCATCAAGTAGTAATATGACCTTTCTCGCCCCTCAGTTGGTAAAATGAGGATTTCTGATTAGATGAACCTCAAGGTTTCTTCCAACACACATATATTATTTGTAAGATGAGCTTCACTTAGAGTTAGTGTTATTATTAGCACACCATCTAAGCCCAGATTTCCACATTATGGGATTTCCATCACTTTCCTATTTTTCATAAAATTAATATTATAAATACAATTGGAACCAAATCATGGACTTTAAGTAAGAGAGGGTCTTCCATAGAACCTGAACACACAATACCTGTTGAATTCACAACTATACACAGTTGTGCATTGTATAACAATGTGCCAGTCAAGGTCGGTGCATATAATAGCAGTTCCCCACAATTATAATTAAGCTGAGAAATTCCTATTTCCTAGTGATAGCTCAGCATTGTGGTGATGCTGTGGTGCAGTGTCTTGTATGCTGTAAAAACAAACAAACAAACAAACAAACAAAACAATGTGCTTCCAGTCAAGTAAAAGTATAACACAGATAAGTATGTGTAGTGCA
Organism: Ictidomys tridecemlineatus; assembly: GCF_052094955.1. Taxonomy (NCBI): domain Eukaryota; kingdom Metazoa; phylum Chordata; class Mammalia; order Rodentia; family Sciuridae; genus Ictidomys; species Ictidomys tridecemlineatus. The sequence goes on along the minus strand of NC_135483.1, from coordinate 63,930,639 downwards.
TGGACTTGATAATGATAATGAATGACTATATTACTACACTATATAACTATATAACTACACTATTGTTATTTTACAGTGCAACACCTTCTACTTATAAAAAAAGAATTTTACTGTAAAATGATGCACCATATTATTCCAGGGCAGTGTCATACATGTCCAGTTTACAGCATTTCCTGATTGCAGCAAGAGGCCACATGGAGTGATTGACGTAGACCCTTTAGGCTTGCAAAAATGCACTCAGTTCTGTTCACACAATGACTATGCTCTTTCCCAAGCTTATCCTCATCCTTATGTGAAACATGACTGTACATAAATACTTCAAGGTTCCCACTGCCACCACTTCTGTCTTTAAAAGGCTCAGATTAATGGCTAACAAGTGAGCTGTCTGTATGTCCTGTAAATTTCAAAATAAGCTACACAGAAACCTTTCCATAACCAAGAGCGGTTCCAAGGGCAATCTAAAATCTCCAAAGTATATAGCTGCAATTTCTAGATAAATAAAAATGTAAGTACTTTAATGGGCAGCACATAAAATACAGCCATCAATCTATCATGTTTTGTAGCAGCTGTATCTCAAGTCTGTTTTAAAGAATGAATGCATAATGACAAGATTCTTCCTAACCAAACTTTAGTCAGGCTCCTCTTGCAAAGCTTTGGCCTTATCTCTCCCTACTGTCCATCCCTGTCAGACCCGCAAAGCTCAGCTTTAGCAAGACTCCTACTAAGTCACCCTTGATATCTGATGGCCCTGATTTGCCTTCAGCATAAATCCTGTTACAACAGTTTGGCAAGATTCCTCCCACACTTGATACCTCCCCTTCTTAATTTCCACTCACCGTCCCTCAACCTGCTCCGTGGCTCTTGTGGGGACTCTGAACTTGATTTTCCAAATAAGTTGCTTTGGTACGCTGAATCTTTTGGGTTTAAGGAGACTGATAGGGCCTCAGAAACAACAACAACAACAACAAAAAACTATCTCTCATCTTCTTCCTTCCTCCCTCATTTCTACTACAAAGCTAGTTAGTCCTAGAAACTAGAATTCCTCTTCCTTAAAACCAGCTATAAAATCTGAAAATTTCACTGTGTCTCCTTCTCCCCCAGGATCCCAATGTGAGAGGGATCTTGTTCATACATAATGCAAGGACCACTACATAGAAAGACCAAGAGGAAACAGGTAAACAGATTTTGCTATGTTCTCCTGTTCAGTTTAGTGCTATTGTACTGTATCCTTTTTGTCCAATACATTTCTACAGGACTGTCCATTCCTCATTGAACCAAAGCATAAAAATACAATTTTCCCTAGGTCTTTGGGTCTTTAGTCTAAGTCTCCCATGTCATGGAAAACGTTGCTATATGAATGTGTTTTGCTTTTCTATTGTAAATCTATCTTTCATTTCAGCCGTGTCAATCACAGCCTTCATGATAGGTGAGGAAAAAGGCCCTAGACATTTCTGCCCCTGAAATGTGAATCGACATTTGTCTTTGTGTGTGTTCAAAGTTGAGATCCATTCCTCTCCCCAATTGTGTTAGTCTTGACATCTGTCGCAAGTGCCATGAATAAAGTCTTCCTTACCACTTGAATAAATATTAGGAATTATTTTTGTTTAACATTAAGCTCTTGGTTCTTTTTTTTTTGCCTCCTGCCTCAGTTTCCTGATTGCCTGGTATTACAAACCTGAAACATCATGCCTGGCTTTTCTTTTTTTAATAGCAGTGCTGAGGAATGAATCCAGGGCCTTTTGCATGCTACGCAAGTACCTATCTCTGAATACATACCCAGACCTAAGTTCTTCTTTATAATAATCCTGTCTTTGCCTTTAGAAAATATTCACATTATTTTTTTACATGAGATTCAAGGCATATATACAAACACATGGCTTGCTGAAACCTCCTAGGAATTACTATCATTTTGTAGACAGGAAATTGTATTTATATTTAAAGAAATCTACATGTTCTTAAAAGAAAAACAAAAAAGATGAATATAATTTTACAAGATGGACTAGGCAGAACCAAACAAAAACCTGGTCTTTTAAATTTAAATGTAAGGGGGTCCCCTGCTTACATATGCAATTGAACTTTTAACAGCAAATAGTTTTCTAGGTAATAGTCAATGCAGAAAGTGAATATTTACTCCTTGATATTCAGAAGGCAGAAGCCCATGTTTTCTTGATTCCAGTTTTTGCTCTAGTCTAGCTCCATCTCCACATAGCTGTCAATCAGATCTTCTTAAAGCACAAATTGGATTCTATAGAGATACCGTCTACTGGAAAAAGGACAAAAAAAAAATCCAAACTCTTGACTATGACTTGTTTAGATGGGTTCTTGTCAGCGTCTCTGCCTCATCTTAGACAACACCCTCCCCTAACTTCCTAGGTCCCATTCATTCTGGGATTTCAGCCCCCAAACATAGCAACCACCTTCTGACCACAGGACTTTAGCACTGTGTTCTACCCCACCTCTGGATGCTCTTCCCACTGGTCTAAGCACAGGAAGCTACTTCTCATTCTACAGTCTGTTCATAAATGCCAACTGCAGAGAGAGGCCGTCCTGACCACTCTGGGTCAAGGGTGACCTTAATATTCTCTATTTCAACTCCTGTTTGCTCTTTCCATTGTGTTCATCACAACCTACAATTATTTAATTTGTCTGTTGACATGCTTTTGTCTATCAGTCCTCACAGAACAGAGGTTCCATGATGGAAGATTTGTGCTACCCTGCTACCATTGCATTTCAAGCAAAGTAAATATCCATTTAGTGGATACTAAAGAAGGACTCCACATTTTATAGTTGTTACATTAATATTATAATCAAATTCATTTCATGGTAATTTTTCCTTTTTTTCATTTCAAATCTTCAGCATGAATATACAGGTTCTACACAAGCTAGAAAAATTAAAAGCCTTTCTTATTATAAACTGTGATGACTTCTACAAAGACATAATGATATTTTCACAACCTATCAAAGTTAACAAGGACATAGACATAACATTGGCAGAGTCAAGTAACATAAGTCAAAAGATACTGGGCATGTTCTGTTTTGTCCAAGAAGCCACTAGGCAAAGAATCAATATGAAAAGTTCCTTCATATTCCCCTGATAAATCAATTCCCGACCTTCCTGTAAAGAATAAATTCCAACAATAACTTATTGAGCAACCACAACCCACAAGGCTCTTTGTCCTCTGCCTCTCCAAGCCAGTTGCTTTTCACACTTCAGTTAATGAAATAAAATTGCAGTTATGAAACCAGTTCAGTGGACAATGACCTAAATTTGCTAAAATGAAACAGAATAGGAAGGATTGAAAATAACAAAGGATGTGGCACAGATTTATTTGAAGAAACTTGTTTTAGTTCTATATTTGAAAGTACATGTATATATCTGTGCATGTGTGTTCATGCATGTGTTATATGTACATGTATTTGCATGCATGTGTGTGTATCCTGTGTGTTATGCATGCATATCCTAGGTCACACTGTAAATTATGAAATGCACATAAACAAATTGAACATCATTATACTTGATAGTGAAAGAGACAGAAACAAGGGCTAGTAATTATTTGTAAAACATATGTGTATATCCAAATTCATTATGCTCCTGTGAGAGTGCCTACATGGATCATTTGTTCTTGTATTTCAAGCACTTCATTCTGCCTTGTGTTTTAGACCATCATTTTCATATCTGTTTTGAACTATAATGTAAGTTCCTTGAGGGTAAAAAATATCATAGTCATCAGTTCCTCAGAAATGAATTAAGGTCATGTATTGTGTTGAATTAAACTAGTTCAAAACAGATATTAAAAATGTCCATTAAGAGTTCATATCTGTTTCCTCCCAATGTGGGAGAGAGGAGCCTATGATGGTATTGGCTAATGAGAATGGCAGAAATTACACAGACTGCATATCCAAGCCTGAATTTTATGAGACTGGCAGCTTTTACTTTTCGTCTCATGGAATCTCATCCTTGGAGTCCATGTTTCCACTTGAGAAGTTGGGTTCCTTTTGCAGGAAAAAATATGCAGAGAAGCCCTGCGACTACCTAGAACAGGAAAGAATGCCTGCTGTACTCCTCTTGCTGGCTGCCTTCATGAAGGAAAAGGAATGTGTGAAGCCCTCTTGGGTCTTCTACACCAGACACTAGCAAACTATGAACCACAGGGCAGCCACCTGATGCACTGACTGACAGAACTGAGTACCTATGACAGAGACTACAGCCCACAAAACCAAAACTACTTACTATATGGTCATTTACAAAAAAAAAAAAAAAAACAAAACTCACTGACCCCTGTTCTAGACTATCCCAGCCACTTATGAATGATTACAAATAATACTATATAGAGCATAATAATCTCTCTGCCAAGTTCAGCCTGCATTCTGGTTCTACAAAAATAAAAAAATCAAAGTATATAATAAAATGGTTGGTGTTTTAAGCTGCTTGTTTTTATACAATTGTAGAAAACTGGGACAAAAGTCATTGCCAGGAAGTATGGCGTTGCTTATAAAGCTGGTCATGTGTGTCAATGGCCCTGGAATCAGGCAGTGGTTAGAAACTGGAAGGGCCTCAGAGAGACCATAACTAGAAAGAAGAGAATTTCAAAGAGACTGTTAGTGAAAGCCCACAGAACATTGAAAAGACTCTTGTGAAGCCTTAAAGAACAGTGAGAACAAGTTATTGGAGGCTGGAGAATATGACATACTTTTTCTGTATTGGCCAAAAGTTTGGCATTAGTATTACATGTTAGAGCAAAGAAAATGGAAGACATAACCTAATGAATTTATAGGGCTGGCAGGGAAGATTAACAGGCAGAAAAGGAAAAATGCCAACAGACTTTCTAGCTGCCTAGGGGAAGATATGAGAAGAGAAATGAGCTAAAGCAGGAACTCTGGAGGTTGTGAGCAGAATTTACAGGAAACAAAGAAACCAGGGTGTTCTTTGTATGAAAATAAAACTGTTCCTCATTCCCAGTCTCTCCCAGCAATAGACGTGCAAAGTCAGAAATGACCCTAGACCACGGTTTAACCACGAGGTTAAACATGTCAAGGGTGTTCCTTTGTTGAGATCTCAAAAAGATTTGAAGGTAAGCCTAATCGGGCTTCTAGGAATCCTAAGGGTATATCTGTGAATCTGAAGGATATGCCTGATAATGCCTTTCAACACCAAGAGTCCTATTTATCATTTTCCCAGAATACCCTCAGTCTCAGCCCAAAAGGTGGAAAGGACTATAACAGAAACAAATGTGAGGGACTCTTATTTGGTAGACTGAATTATCATTGACAACATAGGAGTCTTATAAAAACATTTTTATGCAAAAGAAAGATGACTAGGTGGAGCAAAGAGTTATTGTTAATTATTTTAGGGCACAGAAATGGACCCTGGTCAAGAAACTGGCAAACTCTATCGGTTTGGATCTCAGCATTACTGTGGACAGATAACTGCTGCTTTTTGAGGACAGAGTATGTTTATACTATCCCTGTCTGACCATTATATCTTGCAAGGAGGGAGGATAAATTGTCCCTAGAGTTCACAGATCTTCAGATGGAGAGAAAACATGCTCAAACAGTTCATCTGTAGATGGACAAAATTTATAACGTCAGTTTCTTCAATTCAAGGCAATACTATAAAAAGTGGAAATTTTTTTTTAATATGTGAGGAATGCATGTGATCTTTGGTTAAAAGGTGGGAAACAGTCCTTCCATAGAAAGTTATATCTGTCCCCTTAAATCTAAGGGTGCTCTGTGACTACAATGAGCAACAGAATATGGCAGAAGAGATCATTTGGGGACCTGTTCTTTGAGACTAGAAGTTTCTCATTCCTGCCTCTCACATTCCTTGCTCTTGGAAACCCAAATTGTCATGTTAGATTCCAACTACTCAGCTGGAGAAAACATGTGGAAAGGTCCCGAGTTCATGTAGCTAATGAGATGCATAAAGCAAATTCTAGCCCTCTAGCTCTGAGGGGAGCTATTTTTGATTCTCCCACTGAGACCCTCATTCCTCACAATTGCCGCTTGGTGAAAACTTGCCTGGTCAAACCCTGGCCAAATTTTGAGCCAGAAAATCCTGAGACACAATGAAATGCTTACTGTTTAAAGCACTAAGGTTTGTGATGATGAGTTATACAGCAATAGATAACATATTTCATACTCACTCAAAAAATACCCAATTCTATTTTCAATATTACTAGTCCCCAAAGTCTTTGAGTTAGGAAATATATAGTCTCTGTTAAATCAAATAGAGGTTCTTTGTGGACTAAATCAAGTTCAGGAAAATCTGTCTTGGGCTGTGGTAGACTTTAACCCAAAGCCTGGTGTCCTTATAAGAGGAAATTTGGACACAGACCAGAAGGAGGGATCTATGAAGAAGAAGGCAGAGATTGGAGGGATACACCTATGAGCCAAGGAATGCCCATGGTCACTGGCAGCTACCAGAAACCAAGAGGAGGTCTTTCCCTAGAGTCACCAGAAAGAGCATAGTCTTGCTCACACTTTGATTTTGGACTTCAGTCCCCCAGAGTTAGGAAGGAATAAACGTTTGCTGTTTAAATCCACCCACTTTGTGAACATTTTTAGTGCTGCTCTATGTAACTGATCTACTCTTCTGTATAACAGGTAGCATAGGGTAGAATTTATATGCTTACTACAAATACTATTGATAATGTGCAACATGGGTTTTGTAACACAATTAATCCTGGGTAGTGATCTTCACATGGCCCAGCACATATTGTGCCAATGCTCTTTGTTATGCTGCTTCTCAAAGTCACTTTAGTCCTCCAGGACTCCTGGCACTGCAAATGCACTTAATGGTTTATTGACCTTACACCTGAGGAAGGGCCAGAGACATTAAACGGGATAAAACCCAATAAGACAGTGCCATTACTTTCCAGCAGTTTGGTGACAGATAACTGTAACTATTCTCTTAAATGAGACTTGGAAAATTTCTAGTGCTTTTAGTTACTCATTTTAAGTACTTTCAAGATAATGACACTTGGACTCTAAGCAACGTGTAAAGCATTTAATGTCTATTTATGTCCATATCAATACTTCAGAATGCCTGCCACTCTAAAAACAAGAAGAATGAGCATCTTGCTTTTGTTTATAGAAAAAATAATAAGTATAGCTAAGAAAAATAATGAATCAAATGAACACTTACGAGGCCCTCCTCCAAAGTGGTTGTTTACATGGTTTCATGAAATGAATGATCCGATAACTGTGACTATCACCGTATTATAGGACATTAGAGCACTCCTTGATTGACATTAAACTTCACCTAAGTAGCCCCTGGTACACCTACACAGAATGCAGAATCAATGTTTTATTATTATTAAAAATACATGTCATAGTTTCAGATTGATTTCATTTGGCCAATGGGACATGCACTCTAATGAGCTAGTATCAGATTCAGCTGGGCAATAAAAATAAATAATAACTACATGATCATCTTTTGATGCACAGCCAAGAATCATTTAATTTCTGGAGTCATAAAAAGGTAAAATAAACCACAAATTTAAAAATGCCTCAGAGGACTTCAGGAAAATACCCTTCAGGGACAGGTGACTCTAGCTCTTTATTCAATAAAAAATTAATTTCTTAAGGGAAAACCTTCATAGTAAAATGACATATTACTGTAGTAGCATAATGAAAAATTGGAAAATAATACCCGAGTGTTATTTTGTGTACTTTCAAAAACACTCTTGCAAATTGGGCTAGAAATAATATTTTTAGAAACCTACTAATGAGCAAAAGCAGCAGCACTGTCATGCCACATCAAAGGAACAAGGTTTGTCACTGCAGACCTAGCTTTACATCACAGCCCACCCAAGGGTTAGCAGAATTACTTAAGTTACATAAACTCCTCTGACCCTAGTCTGTTCATTGTTTGAATAAAATTGCATGATTCCCTATCGTATGAATCATTATGATGAGAATGAAGAAAAATGCACCGAAATTTTCCTCGTAAACTGAAAAGCATTATGCAGAATTTATGCTATTCATTGGACCCACTGGAAAAGTAACCCCAAATTAGTGTACAAATTTTCATGTACCCTCGTCTCTAACTTGAGGCCTCAAAATTTCGTTTTTGATGCACAATTGTGTTTTATGCACAATTTTTCCTGACGATGAAAACCATTGTTTATTTGCAATGGTTATCTGGGATGAAAACAATATGTCCTTGGGAGTTTAAAGTATATACAGTTAAGAAAAATCTTACCAATCTTTTCTAGGCAGAAACAAGGGGTTAAGATGGTAATAGGAGGAGAGGCATTTTCTTCCCTCTGAAGTATTTATGATTTCACACGTTCCTTTTCTAAAGTTTTTAGCAGTTTTGACATAAGGCTCCATTGAAGTTTCAGCAGAAATGCAGACAGGTTGAAGGGCATACAAGTAAAAAGGCTTGCTATTAGAATCAAGATGGGAATAACTCACTAATTGTTCCCTTCAAATTCAGATTCTGATTATTCAGTGCATGTTTCTGCCCAGATCATCTACCTGGGGAGTTCCCCAGAACTTCAAAGAAATCTCTGAGAGAAGACATCAGCTGAATCACATCTGAAGGCAAAGTTATACATGAAAAAAATAGGACTTTTTTTTGTCATTCCAAATATACTATTACAAAGCACTCTTTAATTGGTCTTTCACAAGCACAAACAAAGATACACAATAATCTATTAGTCCTGGAGTTATAAATTAGTTGTCAACAGCTGAGGTGAGACATGTTTGCTTCTTACAGCTTGATAAGAATAAAATTTTTTAATTATTATTATTATTTTAAAAAAATATTATTTTTATCCCAGTTGATCCGGAATAAAAATAATATTTGTTGCTAGAGTTGATAAGAAGGAATAACTCAAGCCTTCCCAGCTCTTAAAGAACAAAGAATACTTAAGCTTGGTACTTTCTTCTTTGGATTATATTCTTCAGGGGAAAGTGTCCTATTTGAACACACTGCTGTGCCTAGTCATCCACGTAATCTCAGTGTCTTTTTATTTTCAGACACTATGCCGGATGGTACCGGGCACAGGAGTGATGATCCCTGCCCTCAAGGAGTTCACCAAGCTGTGGGAGAGGCTGCCGTGTGAATCACAAAAGGAGTAGAGTGGGATGAGAGCTAGGGTAGACGAGGACCACAGACCCCAGCTTATGTGTCCACGACTATGCAATACATGAACAGAGTCCTCAAAGATGTGTAGGACCTGGCTGGGAAAGAATGGGTGGGGATGAAAAGAGCAGACTGGAATTCCATAAATGACCGCAAAAGTTTGCAATATGACCAGGAAATGAAGTGGAGAAAGGAGAGTAAGGTAGGGAAGGAGGGAGAAAGAAGAAAAGAAAGAGGGTGGGTGGGGGGAATGGTAGGAGGAAGAAAGGCAGGTAGGTAGTGAATTTAGAACACTGATTTGTGTCTAAGCCCAACAATGTGGACTGTGACCACAGTGTTTAAGAAGCATCCCAGCTCTCCATCATGTTGGCTCAGGAAGCAATTTCTTCAGTAAGACTCCTACAGCACAAGAAGTAAAATCAAGAATCAATAAATGGGATGGTATCAAATGAAAAAGCTTTGTCACAGCAAAGGAAACAATCAAGAATGTAAACAGAGAGCCTAGAGAATGGGAGAAAATCTTTGCCACCTACACCTCAGGTAGAGGATTAATCTCCAGGATATACAAAGAACTCAAAAAACTTCACACACACACACACACACACACACACACACACACACACACACACACCAAAAAAAAATGCAACCAATAAGTGGGCAAAGAAACTGAATAGGCACTTCACAGAAAAAGAAATACAAATGGTCAAAAATATATATGGAAAAATGTTCAACATCTCTAGCAATTAGAAAAATGTAAATTAAAACCACACTGGGATTCCATCTCACTCTAGTCAGAATGGCAATTATCAAGAAAACAAGCAAAAATAAATGTTGGTGGGGATTTGGGAGAAAAGTTATACTCATATATTGCTGGTGGGACTGTAAATAGGTACAGCCACTCTGGAAAGCAGTATGGAATGGAACCATTTAACCTACTTATTGCACTTCCCTGCATATACCTAAAGTAATTAAAAATCAGCATACTACAGTGATGCAGCCACATCAATGTTTATAGAAGCTCAGTTCATAATAGACAAGCTATCTATGTAACCAACCTAGATGCCTTTTTATGGCATTTGCTGGTAAATGGATGAGAGACTATCATGCTATGTGAAATAAGCCAGTCCCTCCCCCCCAAATCAAAGGCCAAATGTCTTCTCTGATGTGTGGATGCTAATGTACAATGAGAGAGGGTGGGGAGGGGAAAAAGTTCATTGGATTAGACCAAGGAGAATGAAATGAAGGGAGGAAAAATGAGAATAAGAAAGATAGTAGAATGAATTGGACATAGGTTTCCTATGTTCATCAATGAATACATGAACAATGTAACTCCAAATTATGTACAACCACAAGAATGGGATCCTGATTAAAATGGGTTTTATTCCATGTATGTGTAATATATCAAAATACATTCTACTGTCATGTATATGTAAAAGACAAACCAAAAACAACCAAACAAAAAACCAGTGAGTGTGTGAGTAGGGTGGGTGAGCTTACAGTTAGTGTTCATTTGTTCATTCATATTCATTCATTCGTTCCTTTGTTTTTAGTAGACCTCTGGTAGTACAGAGCAGAGGTGGGAGCAGAACGGTGAGAAGCTAAAGCAGACACTGAAGGAAGAAGTCCTAAGGGTTTACTTAACACTATTTAGATGGAGAAAGAGGTGAAGGGTCAAACTAATAAGGAACATTTTAGACATTGGGCACAAACTGAATTTGGTTGCTTACTGAATACACTTGAAAGGGAAAGTAAACATATTTCCAAACATACCCAGGTTTCCCTCTGGAGCAACTGGTCCTGTGTGGTGCCTGATGGCTATACCAGAGGAAGAGTAAGTATAAGTCAGGTGTCCTGAGCTTAGTACAGACTGCAAACAGTAAGTATGCCTCATTAAAAATTTTAGCATCAAAGTCTTCCAAGTCTAACATCTTAGCATGCCTCACACCAGCCTGGTCTCCTTCCCCCTTCCACTTTTTCCTAATAAGCTCCTACATGTTTTCTGATTCTGTGGCCAGCACCTCCTTGCCTCAGACTTTCCCTATCTTATGCTCTGAAGGACAGTCACGTTCTCATTTGAAAATCTCCAGAAGCTGTCCAATCATTTCAGGACCAAAACAAACACATTCCTTCCTCATCTGTTCCCCGCTGGTCTCCCCATTCCAATTATTCATGAGTCCCTGTGCCCACATGAGCCTTGCTTCTTGGATCTCCTGGACTGACTTCTCTTCTCCTCTCTCTCTCACCCTCTCCCTTCTCTCTGAATTTTCATGTCTATCCTGCTCCAAGATTCCTTCTCAGTCTCCTTGTTCTCACATTTTGAGCCACAGATTAAGCATTATTTTTTTTTCCTATTCCTGGCCTCCATGGCTGAAAGAATTGCTGATGCTGTAAGCTCACTGGACTTGACTTTGGCTTCGTATTAAATGAACACATCACCATTTTTTTTCTGAATTAGAAACTTCTGGAAGAATGGTGTCTGGCTCATCCATATGTCTCTGTGTCCATTAACTATTGCTCTGTAAGAAATCATGTCCCCAACTTATCAAGGTAAAAGAGCAAATATTTATTAGCTCACTATTTCTGACTTAGGGATTATAGAGTAGCCATTTGAGGGGTTCTGGCCCAGGGCTCTTCCCATGAGGCTGCTCTCAAGGGGTCAGCCAGGGCTACAGTCATTTGAAACTTGACTGAGCGAAGAAGATCTAATGTTCAGCTTACTCACCACCAGGATCATACCATGGGGCTGCTGATGACATGGTTTCCCCAGAGAGATTGATCCAAGAGAGGTAAAGCCCAATATGGAAATCCCAGTGTTCATTTCATATCAGAAGTAACATACTGTCATTGCTGCAATATTCTGTTGGTCACACAGAAAATCTTGTACAATATGGACAGGACAACACAAGAGGGTGAGTGGCAAGAGGAAGAGCTCATGGAGTCCCATTTTGGAGGCTAAATTACACAGCCCCAAAATGCATAGCAATGCAATTGGCCTATAAGGGCTTTTGAAAAAATATTTGAGAATTAATTATTAAATGAATGAGTGAATAACATTTTTAAAAGTTTATGCAAAGTTTGGGGTTTAATCGCTATGAAAAATTTAGAAATACAAAAGATATTTTTTCTAATCTTTTCATATGCTTTTCTCCCCCCAAAAAAGTGTATACCATGATCTTTGGGAAGTTAATTTTTTTTCTTTTATATGACAGCTGGTGCAATGAGGATTAGTTTAATGGCATATGCTTCTTTATTCCCTGAAGAATAAGCAGACAGGAAATCTTAGTGAGATAATATCAACATAATCTTTTACTTTCTGGAAAAAAAAAACTAACAAATTTTGCTACCCACAGATTCTCCTGTTTCACTTGTAATATGAATTGACTCATTATTGCATTTTCAAACAAGTAAGTTGATTAAAAGCTAAAAGAAAACAAAGTTTGTAATAACAAGTCCATTAAGTGAGAAAATGAAAACCATAAACAAAATGAAGGATATTAAACTATTTTACCTTTCATTGGAATTGTAATTTTGTAGAGGATAACATTAAGCTGAGTAAGATGTAATGAAAAAATGGTATTATCATAACACCTTTGCTACTAGTACTATTTTCTATCTATACTACATTAAATGTCATTTAAAATTTTTAGTTCTCAAATGTGATTGATAACCATTTCTCTGCCTAAAAATGGTGTAAGTTGGCATTACAGACAGAGCAATATGTAATGTAAGGTTATAATTTTTTTGGTTATGTGCTAAGGACTGAACCAACAATTATAATTATATTATTTTAATATACTAAAATTTGTAAATGCTATATAATGAAAACTTCAAAATGTTGCTGAAAAATATTTAAGACTTAAATAACTAGAAAAAGAGCCCATGTTCGTGAATTGGCAGGTTTAATTATATCAAAATATTAATACTATTCAAAGCAATCTACACATCCAATGCAATCTCTATCAATATCCCAATGATATTTTTTGAAGTAATAGAAAATTTCACCTGGGTCAAGGGACCCAGAACAGCCAATGCCATCTGAGGGCGGGGGGAAGCTGGAGGACTAAGATTTCCTGATTTCAAAAGTTCCTACAAAGCTATGGCAATCAAAGCAGTATAGCAGGTATAAAAACAGCTATAAAGAACAATGGAGGGGCTGGGGATGTGGCTCAAGCGGTAATGCGCTCGCCTGGCATGCACGGGATGCTGGGTTCGATCCTCAGCACCACCTAAAAATAAAAATAAAAAAAGATGTTGTGTCCACCGAAAACTGAAAAATAAATATAAAAACATTCTCTCTCTCTCTCTATCTTTAAAAAAGAACAATGGACTCTTTTGCACATATGCTCAAGAAGTACTCTTACCTAACATCATGCACAACAATCAACTAAACATTGATCAAAGACCTAAAGGTAAGAAGTAAGACTGTACAACTCTTAGAAGAAAGTACAGGACAAATGTTTCACAACATTGGAGTTGGCAATGATTTCTTTCAGCATAATACCAATGACACACAGGCAACAAAAGAAAACACAGACTGGACATCCTGAAATTTAAGCTTTTGTGCATCAAAGGAGTATATCTGCAGAGTGAGAAGGCAATCTATCTTTAGAACAGAAGAAAATATTTGCAGATCATGTATTATGATAAAGAATATGTAGAGCACAGAAAAGCTAATTCAAAATTGGCCAAGATCTTAAATAGAGATTTCTTTTTAGAAGACATACAAATGTCCAATAAGCACAAGAAAAGGTTTTCAAAAGCACCAACCATTAGCAAAATACCAATCAAAACCACAAGGAATAGTGGATGAAGTTGGAGAATATCATGCTAAGCAAAATAAGGCAATCCCAAACAAACAAAAGCTTAATGTTTTATTTGATAGGCGGATGCTAATTCACAATGGGGGGGGGCGTTAGGGAAGAACAGAGTTACCTTAGATTAGGTAGAAAGGAGTGAAAGGAGAGGAGGGAAGGGGAGATCCGGATAGGGAAGATAGCAGAATAAAAGAAACATTATTACCTACCTTATGTTTATCTAGAAAATTTACAATTAGAAAAATGAGAATTATACTCACTCTATGTATATCAAAGTGCATAAGTGCATTCTACTGTCATGTATAAATAATTAACAGAATTAAAATTTATTTAAAAACACAAGTAGACATACGACTTCATGTTCATTTAAAATAATACAACTTCATGAACTATTTAAAATCATTAGAAGCAATAACCTAGGTTTATACCCAAAGGACTTAAAGATGGCACACTATAGTGATGCAGCCACATCAAAGTTTATAGTACACAATTCACAATAGTGAAATTGTGGAACCAACCTAGATGTCCTTCAATAGATGAATGGATAAAGAAACTGTGGTATATATACACAATGGAATATTACTCAGCATTAAAAGAGAATAAAATCATGGCATTTGCAGGTAAGTGGATGGAGTAGGAGAATATTATGCTAAGTGAAATAAGCCAATACCAACAAATCAAAGGCCAAATGTTTTCTCTGATAAGTGGATGTGGATCTATAATGGAGGTGGGCGGAGAGCCTGGGAGGAATGGAGGAGATTTAGATGGGGAAAAGGAGAGGGAGGGGGAAGGGAGGGGCATGAGGGTAAGAAAAATGGTGGAATGAGATGGACATCATTACTCTAGGTGCATGTATGCCAACATGAATGGTGTGACTCTACTTTATGCACAACCAGAGTAATGAAAATTTGTGCTCCATATGTATACTATGAATTGAAATGCATTTTGCTATCATGTATAATAAATTAGTTAATTAAAATTTTTATTTAATTAGGTATATGTGACAGCGGAATGCACTTTAATTCATAATACACAAGTGAAGCATAACTTTACACTTGTATGGTTATACACAGTGTAGTGTCGTACCATATGTGCAGTCATACATGTACTTAGGGTAATCATGTCCATTTCACTCCACTATCTTTCCTGCCCACATGCCTCCTCCCCACCTCTCCCTCCCCTTTTCCCCATCAAAGTTTCTCCATGATTCCCATGTCCCCCCCATTATGAATCAGCATCCAATTATCAGAGAGAACATCCGACTTTTGGTTTGGGGAATTGGCTTACTTCACTTAGCATGATATTCTCCAACTCCATTCATTTACCTGCAAATGCCATGATTTATCCTCTTTTAATGCTGAGTAATATTCCATTATGTGTGTGTGTGTGTGTGTGTGTGTGTGTGTGTGTGTGTATATATATATATATATATATATATATCTCAAAGTTTCTTCATCCATTCATGTTTTGAAGGGCATCTGTGTTGCTTCCATAGTTTATTATAGCTATTGTGAATTGAATTGCTATAAACATTGATGTGACTGAGTTACTATAGTATGTTGATTTTAAGTCCTTTGGGTACAGACTGGGGGAGTGGGATAACTGGGTCAAATGGTGGTTCTATTTCAAGTTTTCTAAGGAATCTCCATACTGTTTTCCAGAGTGGATGTACCAATTTGCAGTTCCTCCAGCAATGTGTGGGTGTGCCTTTCCCAGACACATCCTCGCTAACATTTTTTGTTGTCTGTATTCTTTTTTTTTTAATTTTTTTATTATTAGTTGTTCAAAATGTTACAAAGCTCTTGACATATCATATTTCATACATTTGATTCAAGCAGATTATGAACTCCCATTTTTACCCCGTATACATACTGCAGATTCACATCGGTTCCACATCCACTTTTTTACATACTGTCATACTAGTGTCTGTTGCATTCTGCTGCCTTTCCTATCCTCTACTATCCCCCCACCCCTGTCTGTATTCTTGATAACTGCCATTTTGACTGGTGTGACATAAAATCTTAAAGTAGTTTTGATTTGCATTTCTCTAATTACTAGAGATGTTGAACATTTTTTCATATATTTGTTGATCAAATGTATATCATCTTCTGAGAAGTGTCTGTTCAGCTCCCTAGCCCAAATTAATTAATTTTTTTAAAAAAGTAAGAAGTGTTGAGAAAGATGTGAAGAAATTAGAACCCTTTACCCTGTCATTGTGGAACGTAAGTGCTACAGCCACTGTGGAAAACAGCAGGGCAGTTCCTTAGGAAAAATAAACATACAATTAGCATATAACTCAGTGATCCCTCTCCTGGTTATACACCCCAAAGAATGGAAAGCAGGAACCAAAAGAGATACTTGCACATCCATGTTCATAGCAGTCTTGTTGACAACAGCCATCAGGAGAAATGATCCAAATGTTCATTGACAGAATGAGTAATGTAAGAGCAATATTTTCAAGATATAAGAAGTACATACATTCACTTTCTTTGAACCAATGTCATCTGAACTTGTTTTCTTAGGAAGTCAAAAACACCCATAATACTATACATACTTTCATAAGTAGTTTTAAGAGTAAGAAATATTGCAGGATGACATTTCTTTTTATATGGTATCCTTTTTTTTTTTAGATCCAAAAGAGCATAAATGTCCAACACTTTCAAACTTGCAGCCAAAAGAGAGAATAACCAATCTTCCATTCTGTACTATCAGCAGAATACAAAACTACATTTCATTCTTGAGGGTGGGACACTGAGACTTATCAAATTGTTAATCTTCAAAAATCTCATTTCTCTTACTAGTGAGCAGTCAAAATGTTTTACATGTGCCTTGTAGATCTGTTGACTTTTCTCAAATTTAGTGCTTTCTTTCTGCTTTTCCTGGAAAAAAATTTTTTTTTAACTTCAGGTGACTTAAAGGAGACTGGCACTTTGAGTTTTAGCTATCTCTCTTATAACAAATATTTCCTGAAAACATATGCATTATATAAAAACTGATAAAACAGCCTGCCTCCAAGATGCATTTCCTTAATTCAATCCATCATTACTGTCGTGAAGTCAAATCCATCTTGGTTTTAAAATACTGATAGAAAAGTCAGTTTGAATTAGTGAAGGATTATGAAATAAAACTTTTCAAATGCAATTTTGTTATTCAAAAGTATATCTTTTAGATTTTAATTTTTATTAAAATGTTTTTATTTAGAAAGTCTATTTAATAAAGATTTTTATTTCCCTTTTTAAAATGAACTCTATGTTTTTTTAGTAGCTTTTGGTTTATAGAAATATGAGCAGAAAGTACAGAGTTCTCTTATACCCTCCTTCTACCTCCTCAGATTCCCTCATTATTAACATCTGCTATTACTGTGGTACATCTGCTACAATAGATGAAGCTATATTGATTGATTCATTATTAATAATTAAAGTTCATAGTTTACATTAAGGTTCATTGTGGGTGTGCATTCTGTGATTTCGACAAATATATAATTACATGTATCCACATTACAGTATCATACAGAATAATTTTACTGTCCTAAAAATTTCCTGTGCTTTGCCTATTCATCCCTCCTTCTCCTTACAAATCCCTGGCAACCACTGATCTCTTTATTGTACTCCTAGTTTTGCAAAATGTCAAATAGTTCAAATCCTACAATGTTTTGCCTTTTCAGATTAGTTTCTTTAACAATATGAATTTAAGTTTCCTTCATATCTTTTCATGACTTAATAACTCATGTCTTTCTATTGTTGAATAACATTTCATTGTCTGGATGGATATATCCGAGTTTATTATTCCTCACTATTGAAGGGCATCTTGGTTGCTTCTAAGTTTAGGGGATTATGAATAAAGCTGCTATGCACATTTGTGTGTAGGTTTATGTTGATATTCTTTCACTTCTCTTGGGTAGATATAAAGGAATGTAACGACCAAGTCATACAATAAGAGCATGTTTACTTTTATAGACTGCCTTTCAAAGTGGCTGTTCCATTTTTCATGCACATCAGCAACCAAAAGAGTTCCCACTGTTCTACATTCTCATTAGCATCTGGCATCTCCAGTGTTTTGGATTTAGATATTTAATGAGCACATAGTGATATCTTGTTGTTTTAACTTGCATTTCCCTAATGAAATATCTTATAGACATCTTTTCATATGCTTATTGTCCATCTCTATGTGTATTTTGATAAGGCATATATTTATGTCTTTGTCCTACTGTTGTTTTTTGGATATATCTATTTTGGATAACACTTCTTTATCAGATGTGGAAATTTTATTTTTAAAAAAAATACTTCCACCCCATATGTAGTACTGTAATTTTTAAGTAATTTCACTAATTTCCTTTTTACCTTTATATGACCTTCAAAACTTAGAATGGGTCTCCTACATAGTATTTATTCAACAAGTTTTAAAGAAGCCCTTTTAAAGTCCTTTTGCATTATAAAATGGCTCATATGAAAAAATTTGGTTGGCACAGGTATATTTCTATCATAGTCACTGACAATCAATGCTTCCATACTTTTACTCAATCTTAAAAAACACAATTTGAGTACTTGGACCAGGGAGAAGCTTGACACAAATGAACCAACTGGCTTTCAAAACTGCCATTCATGTCTCAGAGAGTTATTTGAATTTCAGGTAAGAAAATTCATCCTTTTTAACTGCACACCAGCTCCCAGGAAGAAAGCTTTAAGCCCTTAGAGTTCAGCCATTATTTTATTACACCAAGGTGGTTTCGTCTCTGATTTCTGTCCTTTCCCTAGCTAATCATGCTTGCTATATTCTCAAACACATTTACACTTTGGGTATTGGAAGCTGGATTGCCCTCTCATTTCCATTGTCCAAAATCAACAACTTTTACAAATTTTTCTCTTTCTCAATCAACTCTAGTGAAGGACTATGGACAATTGGCTCACCCCCATAAAATTTTTAAAACATCCATCCATAGCATCTGCAGCAAGTGCAGCTGATAAATTTTTGGAGCTACCCTGAAAATTGGGGTGGAGCTATTTAATACCTGGGTCCTAGGCTGCAAGTCCTGTGATGGAGGAACAGAAATCAATACAATGATGCAATCCATGGCATTAGGTTTACAGGCCAATTGTGCTGGGAGGTGAAACTGGAAACTGACTATGTATGTATGAATTCCATTTTAGATAATATTTTCATTTCTAGTTTCTTTTCTAAATAACTGTAATACACAGTTAAGCAATGAGTGTTGCTTAGAGAACATGTGCTAAAACAGATTTGCTATTCTTGTTAGGAAAACAAGAGATGTGTCCTGCATGATGACTCTGACTTTAAAAATCTATTGAGCCTTGCTCTGCAATCTATTTATAACAAACATCAGGTGACTCTATGCCCCCATGAAGTCTTACAAGCTGAGCACAGCTAAAGCAAACAAACCAACCAGGTGAATCATTTCACAATTTCCACAAGTAAGCACTCACAAGATTTAGACTCCCCAAAGAGAATTTTTCTTCACAAGAGATTTGTGGGTTTGGTATTCATGATTATACATTTTTATCACATAAGAGTTAGATAGTTTCAAATACAGTGTAAGATATATATAGACATCTGCTGCAAAGTAAACTATGTTTTTATTATTGGCAATCAAATTACTTAACAAGATATAACTTTGCTAACAGGGGTATGTACCTCAAATGGACAGGACTGTCTTCAACTACAGATTGCCTCTCAAAGAAAGTTCCAAATCTTAAATTGGCACAAGTGAGGCAACTAATTCCTAGGTTTGCATCTGCCAAGCAGAATTATGTGTTACAGATTAATCTTGCAACTGGAGGAAGGTAATGATATTTGAAAGGAAAGTTCCTTTCACAAGGAAAGATTGGCGTCCTATCAAAAGACTCAAGCCTGTCCTTCCAAGAAAACACTAATCTAAAGCCAAAGAAACGAGTCTGGTTTCTTCACACACATAGGGCTTTCAGAGTAAGCATGAGGACTTCTCAGTTCTGTGATTTGGGTGGGCAAAGGAGAACCTCAATGGAGATTCAGACAATAGTGCTCCCAAATTATGCTCAGCATAGTCAGACTATGGTCAGCAGAATGACAGTTGGATACAATAGGAGCATTCTCCAGAGTGCTATTAGATATTGAAAAGTTAAACTTTACCTACATCATTTAACAATTATTTTTTTACATCCTGCTATGTGTTATATGTTTAATTCAATATTGTATTAGAAGCAGAATATCTGAAATCTTACATTAACATGTGACCTTATTCTGAGTGTCTGGGGAGGAATATAAGAGCCACATAATTATTTAGAAAATAGATTCGCCCACCACAGGATGCTTATAATGGGTCTAATAAAAGAGATGAGGAACATAAGCAATAATAATAAAAATACACATAGACATTTTATTTCACTTCTCTTTAACTGAAAACATTGTTGCTCTCCTCTGCATACAGATGGGGTTTAACTTATTTACTGCAATGTCTCCAATGCTTTGTACATAGTAGATCCCCAGCAAATACACTGTAAATGGATTTATGAATGTAAGAAAGAGTGTGGAACATTCGGTATGGTAAAAATATTTGGTCTGAATGCAGATGTAATGAACTGGGAACAGTTGTGCTAATTTATGTATCCTTGGATAAAGTTGCTGAAATTCTTATAGCAGTTTCTGCAAAAACAAACTTTTATGCCTTTTGAAACATGTGAGAAAAATTCTTAGAAATTTCCCAAAATATAACCAAGTCTTTTTATACATTTAGCCTTTGTGTGTGTTATTCATGTCAGTAATAGTTACTGTTTCATCATTAGATGCTTGTAATTAATAGTAGCTTCTTCAAAATTGCTTATATTTATCCCCTTATCAGTTGCTTTTCTAAAGAAATATTTAGACTTGCATCCCAGGGAAGTTTATGAGCCAGCTGTATATCAATACTTGCATAATTGCAACATCTTTCCTCCCCCTAATTTTTAGGGAGAAAAAATGAAAGAAGAGAAAAACTAATTCTACAAAGAATTCTATAAAAATAGATGAGTATATTGGTATTTCAAAGTCACAATTTTCATTGTTTAAATGACAAAGTATAGTGAGTTCACTCCATTCTATCAGTAGAGTTCACTTCCTAAAGGAAAGACTCAATTATCTCTTTGATTAATAAGGGAACACTGGAGTGAGAAAGTTTACATAAGTTAGGGTTGGGCAACAATTTCATGAACTCAAGTCACACATTCATCAATAGCTTGAAATAGAAACAGTGAAAAAGTAAGTTGCTCCTGTTTCTTTTTTGGAAATTATAGTTGGTAATGGTATGGGGGACTGGAGTTGCTAATTTAAATTCATATTTTTTCCATAATTTGAGCTATTCACCTGACACTTATTTTCATAAATCTTTGTTCATGTCAACTATCAAATATTCTCCCCTCTTGAAAGCTAGAGACAGAAACATACAGTAATTCATTGGGAAGGAAGTCTGAATATTAGTCTCAAATACAGTTTTCTTGTAATAGTTTCTGGGAATCACAAGCCTTGTGATTTTAAATCCAGAATAATTCTCTTACCACATGATTTTTAAATCACACATGCAAAAGTAATAATGGAAAAGGAAAGAAATGGTTGGATCCTTGGACATTTGACTGTCTCCCATTTATTCCAAGGTTGGTTCTGACTAGCTTGGTTTCAAAGATGTCAGGGGCTGTTTCACTCGATCCAAAGGTGCACAAAATAGATGATGCTTGTCAAGATTTTTTTCTTATATACCTTATATTCTGCCTCCTCCCCAACCTGCCACAACACTCGACTAAATCAGTCAGGGTCACTCCAGGTGAGTTGGGTTGGCACTGAATGATCACCCAGAGACAGAGAAAATACCTTTTTCTTGGGGTTCAGTGATAGCTCCTCTGCCCCAGCTCCACAAGGGAAGCAAGAGAGATAGACAAAAGAGTGAGAGGGAGCATGCCTGAAGCCCTATTTATTGAGGGGAACCATTCCATCCAAAATTCCATCTAAAAAAGATAAGGGGTAGTATTGCAAAGGAACAAGAAAGCAGCCCACTCCCATTGAGTAAGGCCCACTCCTACTGCTTCACTCCCCTGCTGAGCAGAGATGGGGATCCTTCTGCTTCTGTGCACGCAGAAGCCAGTCTTCACATTTCCATCGCTCAAAGATAGGGGGCGCTCAGCTCTTATGTAGCAGCTCCTGACACAAAACCCTCACATTTTACATGACTGACATCTAAAAGATTAAGTACTTGCAAAAGGTGTCATTTCCATTGTCCAGTAGTTAATTACAGCTTTAAAAAGACTGCTATTTACCTGTTCTAAATATATCTACTGAATCAAAATAGCAGTGAACCCAACAGCATCTACCTGAAAAACATGAACAAGCTCTTATTTAAGGCTCAGAAATTTTACGTAGTTTTTTTTTTCTCTCTTTAATTCATATGGTCATCTCACTTACCCACAGGATTTCATTCTTCTATTTTTTTGGTCTAAATTTCTGCTCTTTGATCATATTTCCCTAAAACAATTTATCTGTAATAAAGAATTTTATTTTCTGCCATTATCAATCATTTGCTCTTGCAATACAAACCTCACTCTTTTGAAAGCTCTCCTTGGACTCCCATAGTTTTTTGCTGTTGAGAGCCACAGCCAAAGGGGCCCCAGCAAACTTCCAGCTGCCGGCTGATGATTGGCTCACAGTGGCCCCAGCAACATCTAGCTGATTGGCTCTTCCACGGAGCTGCTCATTGGGCTGTTTCCCTACCCTTTCAGACCACGGAGCTGCTCATTGGGGGACTTCTTTGGCTCCGCCCACACGACCCAGCCAATCAGCCTCAAGGGCAGGAGGATTGGGGGAGGTAGTGAGGCTTGTGTGGGTGAGAGGCTTGTGGGAAGCCGGTGGTGGCAGTTGGGCTCTGAGGGTTTTTTCCTGAGGAGCTGTTTTGTTTGGGGTTTGTAGTTCTAAAAATAAAGTTAGTTTCTTTTGACAAGTGGCTCCTGAATTGTGCCCAGCCAGACTGCGGCATTTTGCTTCTCAGAACAAAATACCATGGTAAGAACACAGATGGGCCTGAGGAAAGCCTTTAGGTTGCAGGGTAGGAGAATGGAATGGAACTTAGAATGAGGGTGTGGAAAACAGAAGCCATTTTAATCACAAGCATATTTCAGGTCAATGATTTTGCCACAAAAAAAAAAAAAAAAAGATACAGAAGTCAAGGATTTGATGCCAGTCCTCCTAAAAGTCTTTGTGAGCAGGTCCACCTTGGGTCCTCACAGGACCACTTAGTGCCATGCACATTGTCTTCTGAAAATCATTCAGCTAAAGCTCACCGGTACCAAGAATCTCCCATAAATCATCAAAGTGGCCTCAGAGACTCAAGAGCTCCTACGCTGCCTCTGGATCTCCCAATGGGACGTAGTCTCAGTCACTTAATCGCCATGGAGTTTGGAGTCAGACCCACATTATTTGGAAGTATGGACTCAACACATCATCAGAATGAACATAGTCAAACCACACACCCACTCCAGCCTCTCTGCAAGGTGCGCAGCTGTGTGATTACTTCCCTGTTTGATGGCAAGCCTCACAGAGCGAGCTAGCTCAGTGCCACACAAGGGCACACTCCAGGTCTGTGCACATGTGACTACAAAGTCCTCAAGGTGGGGGGGGGGTCAACAAGTAGCTCCTTTGCTTATACAGAGCCTGATCAAGCACTTGAGGCAATGACAACACCCACTTTAGTGTTATATGACCTTCCGAGTCTTAGACACTCAGCAGCTTACAAAATAATAAATAATTTCCAAAACTTAAAGAGAAAGTCTCATACACTGTAGGCACCTGTCATCTTGAAGAACTATTTCTGTGACAAAAACACTTTCCAAATACTTTATAAGCATGCTAAACTTCAGATAAAATGTTCTTTTTTACAGTGTTAGAATTAATATCTATAATTTTCTTTGCAAGACCTTAAACATAGCCACTTCTCCTATCCCTTAGCAAATCTCTTCCTAACCAACCTAGCTTTTACAGATCATCCCCTGAGTTTCAATATTAAAAAAAACTGGCCAAAATTGTGTTTTTGCTTATATGGTAATGACTTCAAACCCATCTGTTCTCCTCTTTATACCTTTAGAACCATTTTTTTAAAATTTAAATTTCATTTAAGGTTCTCTCCATATAGCATATAATTTCTCTCACACTGAAGCAATTTTATAAGACTCAGTATAAAGAAGGAAGTCTGAAAATAAATTATAGCCTCTTTTATGAAAGCAATAAACAAGGTAGATTGCCAGGTCATGAGGTTGACATGGTATCATTAACCATTGTACTTGATGAAATATCACCTTTGCAATTTTTCTACCTCTAGAAGGCAATATATATAGTTCCAAGTGCAAATATGGAAAACAGGTAAGTTTCAGGGATATTCCACCTCATCTATTTTAGGGTACAGAGTTTACATATTCCCTGGAGCTTTTGAAGAGCTAAGGATTATATCAAGAGTTTGATCACACATGATCACACCCATGTGTGGGATATCAAAATGGTTGATCTCATAGAAGTGACAAGTAGAATGGTGTGACCACAGACTGGAGAAAGCAGCGGGGAGGGTGGGTGAAGGCTGTTCAATGGGTACCAAATCACAGTTAGGAGCAAGAAAGTCTGGGGTGCTATTATTGTGCAGTAGGGTAACTGTAAACAATAATGATGTAGTATATATTTCAGAAAACTAGCAGAAAAGGTTATGAATATGTTTTACTATAAATGATCAACATTTAAATGATGAATATTTGAAAAGTTAGATATATTTACCCTGATGAAAACATCATACAATGTGTGCATATACTGAAACATCACATCTTACTCCATATATATGGACAATTTTTTTTATATATTGTGTATCTTTCCCTGAAAAAGATGAGTGACAGTGTTATCCTTTGCCCTGGATTAGATTCTGGGTATATCTGCAGATCTGTGCTTTGCAAACCCTTCTGGATGTGGCTTATATATGTATTATCAAGATTGGAAATATTACAGCAGAGCAGTTTTTTTTCTCAGTAAACACAGGATGCTTCTTCAAGCATATGTGAGTTATAAATTCAATAAATTTTATTTTGACGATTTGAATCCTTTTTATAATGTTACATTTGCAACTTCTTGAATTATGATTAAACAAATTTGTTTAATTTGAATATATAACAGATGTGCACATACAATTATTTTTAAACTCAAACTCCTAATGAAAATGAATGTTATTTTTATGAATCAAAACACCTTTGGTATATGGCTTGAGTATAGATTCATAATGATTGGGTATTAGAAGTTTTTTCTTCATGCTACTTTTTTTGTTGTTAAAACACAGGACATTTCTAACCATTCTGAATCTCTCTACCTATCAAGATAGCCCGTGGCAAATAACATGCCCTTTCAAATATCAATGAATGACTGAGTAGATGAGTCACTTTTCCAAGAGTGAAGCAAAATACACATATTTTATCATGAAGATAGTTGGAATATCTCCTCCCATGCAAAGGAGACCTTCAACTGTGAAATGTCAAGATTGTTAAGCAAATCTTACATTTCTTTTTTATTTGTTCTAATTAGTTATACATGATAGCAGAATGCATTACGATTCATTGTACACAAATGGAGCATAACTTTTCATTTCTCTGGTTGTACACGATGTAGAGTCACACCATAGTGCCTAGGGTAATGATGTTCATCTCATTCTACCATCTTTTCTACCCCCATGCTCCCACTCCTCCTTGCCCTCCCCTTTGCCCCATCAAAATTCCTACATTCTCCCCATGCATCCCCAATTATGGATCAGCATCCACTTATCAGAGAGAACATTCAGCCTTTGGACTTGGGGGATTGGTTTAATTTGCTTAGCATGATATTCTCCAGCTCCATCCATTTACCTGAAAATGTCATAATTTTATTCTCTTTTAATGCTGAGTAATATTCAATTCTGTGTATATACCACAGTTGCTTTATCCATTCTTCTGTTGAAGAGAATCTAGGTTGGTTCCACAGTTTATCTATCATGAATTGCCAGTAAAATGGCAATTATCAAGAATACAAGCAATAATAAGTATTGGTGAGAATGTGGGGGGGAAAAGGTACACCCATACATTGCCGGTAGCACTGCAAATTGGTGCAACCACTATGAAAAGCAGTATGGACATTCCTTAGAAATACTGAAATGGAACCACCAATTGACCAAGCTATTCCACTCCTCATCGATATCCAAACGACTTAAAATCAGCATATTGTAGTGACATGGTCAGATCTTACATTTCTTTCTCCAGCTTCACATCTATGCATAAACTTGCTTATTTTCTTAATTCTGCCAGTGTTACCTTCATTACCTCAGGAGGTGGTTTATCACCTAGAATCAGGATCCTTGAATCTCAGAATTCTTGCTTCTCACTGCTGCCTGCAATCAATTCATTGCCAAAGTCTGTTAATTTTACCTCCACCATAATACATGAGGATGGTCTTCCATGCAGAGTGCAACTACTCTACTTCTTCACACCTCATCCTAAGACATCGTCATATGACCATAATGTTCCCTTGGGTACATATTTGCCACTGTAAGAATGATCCTCCAAAAATATAGTTCTTTCTCTTTGCCTACCTTAATAAACCTCCAAAGGCTTCACATTGTCATATGAATTAAGTTCCCATTCCTTAAACTGATTAAGGCGTCCTACTCCCTACAGATAGGCTCAGCCATCTTACCAATCACACTCTTTACGCCCAGCTTAAATGACACACATTTCACTCCTCACAAACACTGAGTCCCCAAGTTACCTTATTATTCTCAGATACGAGGGGTAAAAGAAAGGGGAAAGAGCCAGGTATCTAAGGACTCTATCAAATGAACAAAGAGATGCAGCTCCCTAGACCACTCAGGTCTATCTTCAGGGGGAAAAAAAAAACATATCTAAAGTAGTTAATTTTCTTTCAGAGTAAAAAATAAGTTTCTTTTGTAACTCTCAGAAGAAACTGTTTTTAAATCAAACATTGACCTAGCTCTCGAGCTACCCTTATCTGCCTTTGCCTCCTAGACCATGGCTCCTAACTTATTGCCATCTGATTGTGACCTATTGCACCCGTAGAGTTCCATGCTTCCAGGAATGGAGTCTCCAAGCCTTGCCATCTCAATCACTCCTGACCAGTTCTTTTTTTGTTGCTGTTCTTTTAGATATACGTGACATTAGAGTGTATTTTGACATATTATACATACATGGAGTATAGCTTTCCATTATTTTGTTTGTACATGATGTGGAGCTACACTGGTTGCATATTCATACATGGACATAGAAAAGTTATGTCCTAATCATTCTACTGTCTTTCCTGTTCCCATCTCTCCTTCCTTCCCTTCATTCTTCTTTCTCTAACCCAATAAACTTCTATTCCTCCCACTCCTTTATTGTGTGTAAGCATTTGGATATCAGAGAGAACTTTCAACCTTTGGTTTTGGGGGAGTGGCTCATTTTACATAGCACGATAGTTTCCAGTTCCATCCATTTACCAGCAAATGTCAGAATTTCATTAATCTTTATGGCTGAATAATATTCCATTGTATATTTGTATCAGATTTTCTTTATCCATTCAACTGTTGAAGGACATGTAGGTTGGTTTCATAGCTGAGATATTGTCAGTTGAGATGCTACAAACATTGATGTGGCTGTAGCACTGTAGTATACTGATATTAAGTCCTTTGGGTATATGCTGCAGAGTGGGATATGTGGGTTAAATGGTGATTCCATTCCATGCTGCTTTCTAGAGTAAATGTGCCTATTTGCAGTCTGTAGTCTCACCAGCAATATATGAGTGTACCTTTTTTTTCCCATGTCCTCACCAACATTTATCATTACTTGTATTCTTGATAATTGCCATTCTTTCTGACTGGAGTGAGATGAAATCTCAGGGTAGTTTTAATTTGTATTTCACTAATTGCTAGAGATGATGAACCTTTTTTCATATATTTGTTGACCAATCATATTTCTTCTTCTGTGAAGTATCCCAGCCAGGTCTATTTGCCTTATACAACCTTCTCCCCAACTCTACCTTGGCCCTTGACCCCTGACTTAGCTTCTCATTCAATTTTTTATTCAGTCACTTATCATAGTAAATACCCTAATACTCAACTTTTGCAAGAATACTTTATCTATAAGTACTCTCTCCTTATCTGAAAAAATATTTTGTACAATTTTCATAAAATTTCTCACATTGTGCTGAGAGTTCTTTTTTACTTCCAAACATTCAACATGGTTTTATAGGATAGAAATCATTTCAGGCCAAAACTGTCAGATTTTTTTCATGTTCCACAAAACAGGGTTGGCATGCAAGAGAAGTATAGCACATACTTGTGGAGCTAAACAATTTATATCACAAATGAAGAATATATTCATTTATTTTTTAAAATATTCTTTTTGATGGACTATAATATTAGAAACAATGGGATTCATTGTGACCTACTCATACATGAACATAATTTGTCAATTTCATTCCTGAGTACATTCTCCTTTTCCTTCCCACCTCCCTTCTTCTGGTCCCCTCCTCTACTCTACTAGTGGGCTCCTTTCTGAAGAATGTTTAAACTTCCCATGCAGACTTGTCTAAATCTGCAGACAAGTTTCCTCCTATGAGATTACAAGGGGTTTGTATCCCTATTACTTAGTAAAATATCTGGCACACAGTGGTGCTCAAAAGGAAGCGAATGGAAGAGAGGAAAAAGTAAAAATAAATAGGAACAGAGATAAATGAAAAGAAGAAAAGGGAAGAGACAAGATGAGCTTAAAGAAGGGAGTGAAGAAAGGAGCAATGAGAGAGAAAGAGGGATCATATATTTTTACATAGAATTTTGATTTGCTGGTCTTCAATGACTTTACAAAGAATAAAGGTAGTTATGCAAGAGTGTTACTAGTAGAGAGTGAATTTAACTAGAAGACACAAAAAGCTAGATGTCTCTTTAAAAGCAATTAGGTAAGATGGCATTTAAGATAAAATCACATGTGGAACAGTCAATGGGTTGCTAGAAAACAGCTGCTTAGCTATCCAGGGTCTCAAAGGATGGCAGAGGATTGTCCAGAGCCAACCCTGCAGCTCCAGAAGTTCATAAATTTCAGGGTGCTTACAGCAGTGAATCATTTCTCAGGAGGGAATTCAAGTGCCCCAAACTCACAAAAATCAGAGTGATAGAATTGGAATGCTATCTGATTCTTCTGATGTATACTGGAGAAACAAAACCGGTGCAGAACTGAAGGGGTCATGCCCAGCACACTGTCTCCCTGTGGACACACCTGCAGAGGCTGCCAGACATTAAATGAACACTATTTGATAAACATGAAGATCAGAACCTGACAAATTTGTTTCATGATTTCAAAGGGTGATAACATTAGACTAAGATGGTCTGAGGTGCCCACCTGTTTGGAGGTCATTCATTCTGAATGTGGAATTCTATTACTAGGTCTTTATCTAAATCTATCTCTCTGCTAAAACTGTCAGTGGACACTCTTTGTCCTTAGTGTTCTATTGTCAACCAATGCCTTCCTCTGATCCCTTCCCCCCCACCTCACACACGGTTTTCTTTGAACACAACCTTTTGTATCTTGTGAATACAATCATTTGGCCAGGTATTCCTCTCGGTTGGGACAGCTATCTGGTTCAGATTTCTATAGCTCTGCCCTTATTGCGTTTTGTCTTCATAGTTTCACTTTCCAAGATGCTTTCCTAAACTTAATTCTAAATTCTCAGGAGGTACCTAATTATTGCCCACCCACATCCCGCAGGTAAACGAAAAAGCAAAAGAGTTCTCCTTTCAAAAACTCCTTAACAAATACTTATAACATTTAGTCACTCCCCTACAGTAAAATTCAGAAATATGAAAAGTAATACCAAAAGATAAATGCAAAAAGTATTCAAGGTAATATAAAAAGTAAGAAAACAATTCCCAGCCCTTAAAATAGTAGGGAACTTAACAAATACTGAGAAAAACTACACAAAGAGCTAAATTAATGGCAAGTATAAGGGAAATTGTTTAACACTGAAATGGTTTACAACCATAAAACAAAAAGGATACGAAATCAAAATATTTGGTTGTAGTTCAAAGTTTTAAAGACAATATCAACAGTTCATAGAACTGAGTACATAGGCAGGGCCAGGGTAGGAGGCACCCCACCCCCGACTATGTTCTTCAATGTTTCTCAGCACCATCCAACACATCTCCATTAGAACACAGGGCAACGGCTGAGGGTTCTGGATAACAGTCATAGAAAGCCCAGGCCTCAGAATTGTCCAAATTCTCCATTTGCCAATATGATAAATAAGAATGATTCAAGGTCCTCAAAAACATAATAACTTACTCAAGGACCATAAACACTCAGAACCCAGAGGCAGGGGTCAATCAGAGACCAGCCTTACATTCTTTCAGGGTGTTAGCCCACTGTAGAACCCCTAGGAAGGAAGCTGGAGTTGCTATCATGCTTAGACCTCCAGGGAGATTTATAGGACCCTGGGTAGACATTTTGAAGAACACACAGGCAAAGAGGGATGGCTTACATAATCTCCAGAAAGAAAGCTGAAATGTCCCTTTTGAAAATAGTGGCCCTCTAAGAGTAAATTCATCAATGAGAAGCTAAAACGTTAGTGTATGCTTAGTGAAGTTTCCTGTACATGCCTGTCCTAATTAGTAACCACATTCTGCATCAAATTGAGCTTTTAAGGTAGCTACACTGTTTGCCAATAGCACTCTGTCAAAATTACATCTGTTTACACTTATGGAATTCTCTAGCTCAAATTCTGTTTATTCTCTTCAAAACCCAAATTCTGCTGAATTACCTGTAACCATTAAAGTTTGAAAATCATATTTAATAGAAATGTTTTCAAAATAGCTACCAACAATTAAAACAGCAATAAAAATGGTTGGGTGACTGAGGTTTGAAAGATAAGAAAACACTCATATCAGTTTTATATTAAAGGTGATATATTATGGTAAATCTCATCAATGCTTAATGAC
The DNA here is from genome assembly GCF_052094955.1 of Ictidomys tridecemlineatus. Classification (NCBI taxonomy): domain Eukaryota; kingdom Metazoa; phylum Chordata; class Mammalia; order Rodentia; family Sciuridae; genus Ictidomys; species Ictidomys tridecemlineatus. The sequence continues at coordinate 63,899,747 of NC_135483.1, read as the reverse complement.
AAGCTATTGCATACCTGGCAATGTGCTATTTCACTGGTTCTTAAATCCACAATTATTCTCACTTTACACATAAGGTAATGACTGACCCCAGACCGTATAGCTAATGGAGCATAAAACTGAGATTTTGTCACATTTGCTTCAAATATCTTGCTCTTCCCACTCTAACTGAATCTTTCCATTCTTCCCACTGTAACTGAACCTTTCCAAAGCAAGGTTTGTTCCACATAAAAATGGATTTTACTATCTTTTTCTCTTTTATTGTTGGGGAACATTCAGGAACTTGCAAGAGCTCTACCACTGAATTACACCCAAGCCCCTGGATTTTTCATTTTTGTTTTGAAGTAGTTTCTGCTGACCTTTGAACTTCATGTTGGACATCCATTTGCCAAAGTCACTACCACAGTAGAGTACTGTCATGCTAGTCAAGTTAGAACAGAAACTCAAATACCGGTGTTATCCAGTGGTGTTTAAACTCTAGACTTGTGAAATAATTACACGATAGAATACTAGGTGGGTGTGTCTAAGCAACTGTCCTAGAATACCAGGTCACTTAGGAACATACTGAGACTTAGTATTTCACATCTGCTGGCTCTCAGTTCCTTTTTAATTCTCTGCGCATATTTCTGTGGTCCCCTCTAAAACTTATGCTGAAATTTGTAATTATAACACTTATTAAGAAGTGTGACCTTCAAGACTTGATTAATCCAGGAGGGCTTTGCCCTCATGAATGGGATCCATGTCTTGATGGCAGGGATGGGTTATTTATCAATAAAAAGGATGAGTATGGCCCAATTTCTCCCTCTGTTTCACATGGTATCTTGCCCTTCCACCATGATTTGACTCACAGCCAGCTTTTGCCAGATGCTAGTGTCACTGGACTTCTCATCTCCAGAACCATGAGCCACTGAAACGTCTATTCATTATGAATTACCCAGTCTGCAGTCATCTGTTATAGCAACAAAAAATGGACCAGGATACATATTGATATTCCAAAAACCTGTGGCAATATCTACCTTGACCTAAGTAAAAAAAAAAAAAAATTAGAGTACTGAATTAGACAAGAGAATACCTCTTCTAAGCTCAGAAGAAAGTGAATTGGAGCTTTTTACAAAGAACATTTCCACCAAACTATACTACCATTCCCTGTCCCCTGACTGGGGCTCAGCACTCTGAGAATTCCTTCCATTGGTTCCTTTCCTGCTGGGCACCCTGCTGAAGGATGGGGGCTAATCCTAATGAATTTAGACAGACTCACATCCCCTCACCGGACTCCTTAGGATGGATTTCTGCTGAGGCTGTGTCTGTCCTATTTCAACTTAAATATAAAAATGGTGACTTGCCCAGGTCCTCATGGGTCTTGAAATCTTGTTCCATTTTCTACTTCTTTGCTCCTGGTAACTTTTTAAAAAGACAGTTCTAATCACATTTTTAAGAAACTGAAATTAGAAATAGAAAATTGTTAAATACTCCCTTGGAAATTAAACCTGTAGTATTGTAACAACTTCTACAATCTGAATTGGGAACTTTTATTCTATGCAATTGTTATATAATACTAAAATATGACACCAGGTTATGGGCTTTAGGGGCTATATAGTTCTTTTATGAAATAGGCAATATTTTCAATATGTGTTTTTAAAGACATACAATTCCCACAAATTCACTTGGAACTTTTTTGAAACATCTTATTTTTCAAGTTAAAATTTTCAATAACTAAATTCATTTCTACTTAAGACGTATCATGTCCAATTTGAGAAAAAAAAATAAAGTGGAGTGCCTGTCAATGTTATTATCTGATTAAGTCAAATATATTTTTTCATAGCGTCTATCTTACATATTCAAATACCTTCACCACATTAACCTATAATTCCAAAAAGGGAACTCATTTTAAGGCAATCTATTCTACCATTAGTATGATTTGGCTCAAATAAAGCTCACTTGGGTCCTTTGAAATACAGCAATGTGTTATTAGCAAGCAACTTTTGGGGGAAAAATCTTAGAAATACATGAGGTAAGAAATGAGCGGACTGGAAATTAGATCCTCAGTCATTGGCTATTTTTCAAGAGTCCTGTGATAATCCTCAGCAAATTAGAATGGGGAGCTTTGCTCACACTGTGAAGCATTTCCAGGGTGATTAGGCATTTCCAGGGACCAGTCTACAGTTTCACACATTTCATTTTAATTGTCACAGAATCAGTAACCAAAGAGGGCAACTGTTTTAAAAAGAAACAGTAAATCAGCCGCTGGAGAGCATAGTTTCCTAATTGTCCCTACTTGTTTGAATTCTATAGCTTGCTTTTAAAAGTCCCATGGAATCCCAAACCATGACTAGGGAGCTGGCTTCCAGACGTACCCTGACTCCACCCATTAGAGCTCAGGGATGCAGCTCAGGAGATGTGCAACATGAACTTTTAATATATCTTTGGGTTCCTGAGTGACACAATTGGGAAGGAGTTAACAGTTCAAACCCTATAAAATGCGGTTTCCAGAAAGAACCACCAGAGATGGTGAGCAAACATAAAACATGAATCTTTCGACACAGATGCCCTAAATAATATTTTTATGACCAGTTAAAACTCTGTCAATATTATGTGTATGTGGTTGTTTACCAAGAAAATAAACTCTAACAATTTCTCTGGAGATCAACTTTTAGCGGTATTCTGAAACAATGTAGGGGTTAGGATTGTCTCTTTATATAGCAAGTCTGGCACGGTGGTGCATACCTGTAATCCCAGTGATATGTCTCAGAAGCTGAGACAGGAGGGTTGCAAGTTCAAAGCCAGCCTCAGCAAATAGCGAGATATTAAGCAACTCAGTGAGACTCCGTCTCTAAATAAAATAGAAAATAGGGCTGGGGATATGGCTCAATGGTCAAATGTCCCTGAGTTCAATCCCTGGTACAAAAAAAAAAACAAACTAATATTTATTGAGTACTTTCTCTGTGCCTAGCATTTTGACAAAAGCAAGAAATCACTTCCAAATCTCCAGCTGAGATACTAACGTCCCTATGGTCACTAAATTGGGCTAGTCCATTGCCATAACAAATCATAATGTTAAAGTGCTATTTGTAAATTAATGTTTACACTTTCCTTGTTATTCAGTCATCCTCTAAAGGGAAACTAAAGGGAGAATAGCTTTCCTGTAATAAACTTTAATTATTTTTCTGAACAGCACTAGAAACAGAGGCTACTCTGAAATACTGACCTGTACATTTCACTTTGATTAAAGGATGCAGAAGGAGTTTGGAACCCAGCTGATGAAAGAAGAAAGGGTGTCTTTAATTCATGTGGTTTAGGGAAGTAGAAGAGATTAATGAGCAAGGATAGAGAAGGGCTTTCTTCCTTATGAATAGGTAACCCACATGAATGCCCTGGTTTACCCATTTGGCGAACCTGAAATAGAAAACACTGCCAAGCCATGCCTCCGTGAATAGCTTCACTTGAGAATTCTGAGCATGGATGGGGGCAGTTCTAGATGAACATGTTTTTATTCACTGTGAAGCCTTGTAGGGTAATTAGAAAGTGAGAGAGCACTCAGAATGAAGAAGTAGCATTCGGGTGACTTTTTGGTGGCCACTGCTGTAAACCAAGAATTACAAAAGATATCAGTGAGGTTTTCTGACATGAAACCAAAAGGTGAAGACCCCACTGACTTCCCTGGTTTGATTTTAATTTTGTTTGTGTGCAAGGTAGTATCCCTATCTACTGTTATTGCTCTTTTATATGCTACTTTAAAAGCCGGACTCAAATTGGAAAGACTAACTTTTGAGAAATTGCCTTTCTCTTGCTTAATATTTAGTCAGATTAAGGTCAATAACATCCACAGAGTTTATGCATATGTGTGTGCATGTGTGTGTCAGAGACAGAGACAGACACAGAGAACAGAGAGAAATGCAGAGAAAGAGAGAGATGCAGAAAGACAGTGAATAGAGAAGTCTGAGTATCTTCTCATTCCCCTGTTCAAGTTGAACAGCTTCAGTTCTATTTCAAGTTTAGCCAGAGGAAGGACTAGTGAAGTGACTTAAGCAAGATTCTGCTCTGACTCCCCCAGTCCCACCCCTTCCTGGGAACTTACTGAGAGGTCATAAATTGTTTTAGGGAGGCCCCAGATCTCATAGAAAAGCAATCCAGCCAGCTATCAGATGATGGGGATGTGTCTCCCTTATGAAAACAGCATTTGTGCCTTTCACATCTTGGCTTTGGTGGGGGGACATGTGCCCAGCCCCTAGGAGCAGTGCTGGGACAGAAGCTAGCAGCAGCGTGGTGCTCTTCACACCATGCCAGAGTCCTTTCTGACCAGCTGTTAGCTTTACTGCTCACACAGTCAGTGGAGGAAGCTAGAGTCACAGGTCCAAACTGTGAGCCTCTAAGAGTTCCAGTCACTGCAGGCTGAGCCACAGCACCTTGAAGCTTAAGTCACTTGCTATTTTTTTTTTTTTGGCCTGGTAAGTCTAGCTGCACTCTTCAGCACATGAATATTATATTAAAGGCCCCTGGATGAGTATTGGTAAACATGAGGAACCTATCAAATACCTACTAATCCAAGGATTCCTGCTGGATCCCTGTGCTTCCCTCACCCGAAATGTCCCTAGTTTTTCTTTCCCCCAACTGCAGCTCATCCCCTGGTACGATTCCTGTCATCTGCGAGTTCGCTGAAAATGGGAACTGTGTGATATTCTTCTTCATAAAATTTCAATAACATGGCATGACACAATCATATGAGGCCACACATATTTTGCAGAATAAATAAAAAACGAATGAAGAGAGATTAAATCCAGTTAACTCTCCTTAAATATTGCAGTCTCTAAAAGACCAAATGAAAGTTTAGAGAGTCAGGCAGAGAAAACAACAGTGCAGTGTTTGGAAAGATTTGTGTCATGGCAAAGCTGTGGAGTCAGATCTACATCAGCTCAGGTTTCAACCCCATCATCGCTAGACATATGATCTGGGACTATTTACTTAACTTCTCTGAATCTTAGCTTACTAATCTCTAAAATGCCTCCCATATAGAATTCCTTGAAGTTTTAGAATAGATAACATTAATAAGACACATTGCAGTGTCTGCATACAGAAGTCACTGGATCAATAAAGGACTTTGCCTAAAGGATGTTTGAAGACACTCATGGAGAAGTATGGCACAGGACACATTTTGTGACTCAATTTCTATGGTTAAGTGGAACCAGGTTATTCTTTAGGGACTATTAATGACTTTGAACAAATGGCCAGGCTCCAGAGTTCAAGTGTATTGATCTTCTAAATCTTCTGTACGAGGGAAAGATTAAAACTAATTTGTTTGTAGAAAAAAAAATTGCAAGTAAATTACTACAAGAATTATAGAGTGTGGACAGTGGTGTATATCAATGTTTGCAGCCCTCTAGACCTGTGCTCTTTCTGAAAGTTTTTAAAACACCAAAGTGTATTTACAAACAGCAAAGTCATACAAAATTTCATAAAGAGACAAACATCATAAAGATCCAGTGTGATTCAAAATAAACATCATATATGCATTCAAGTAGTTATTCAGTGATTTATTATTCTTTTCCAAGTATAGTTCCACAACACCAGGGATAATCAATACCACAAAGAATAAGTCAAGACTGTCTCCAGTGAGCTCTTGTTACAAGAGAGGAAAATGTAATCTTATACCATGTGGTAAGTTGACCAGGGCCACCCTGGTCTCCTTCTGCAATTTTCTTCTTTCTCCCAATTCTGGTCAATTCATTTTTATCTTTCAGGTTTCAACATGGACATCATTCCTTAAAGAAGCCTTCCACATTCCCAAGACCTACTGTGCGTCCCTCTTATTTCCACAAAGCCCCAATATTTCTCTTTTGGGTCCTGAGTCACATTCCCCTTCTCCAGGGTCAGTCTTCACCACTTGAATGAAGATTCCATGAGGCTGGATAAATGTTGGGAAAACATGAGTCAAGAGTCAGAAAAGGGAAGTCAGCACGCATGAAAAGCGTCAGACACACCTGAGTCATCAGCAGTGGAAAATGCATCAGGAATTTCAAAAACGAATACATTTTTTAAAAAACTAAAAATATTTGTCATCTGCCAGTGAGAAATCCTTTGTTAAGGCCATCTTTAGAAGAATGAGGGGGATAAAAGAAGATTCCGTCTGTTTCAGGAGAAAATTAGAATTGAGGAATTAGAGATGGCAAGCAGAGACAGATTTAAGAAAACAGATTCACATCTATAAAAAGTCAGATGAAGGAGACAGTAGGAAAATGAAGAGGATGACAATATAGGAAAGAGAAAAGCAATTAGGAGAGTAAAAGTGCAAGCCACACATGGGAATAAATACTTAGAGCATAGATGAGTGTCGAACAACTTGCACCTGTAACCAATGAAGAACAGATTGTGAGTTTGATTTGTTTTTTCTCAAAAGCAATCCAGTAGAAAAATCAGCAAAAGACCTTTTACCAATAGGCAACACACAAAAGGAAAAATCACAGAGTCAGTAAATATATAAAGCCTCTCAGCCATGTTAATAATCAGGGATGCTCATTAAAATGAAAATGAGGCTCCACTACCAGAAAAGAGGTCAAAAGGACTATGCACATAGATGCCTCCAGAGGTGTGTGAATAGTAGACAGCTCAGGTCTTTTTTTTTTTTTTTTTAAGTGCAAGAGGAGATGATAGTAATATAAGGACTCAGAGTGATTCATTAAGATTTGGAATAATCGCTCTCCAGATTAGGAACACAAACTCTACATAAGAAGAAGATAATTCCCCTAAACGTTGTGTACATCAAGCTAACTATGTAAACTGCAATTGTATATCAGCAACAAACTATACAACCCTGCTATTCTCTTCACACTAAACAAAAACCTGAGTGCAGAGGGACGGCTAGATTCATTTAAGGATAAGAATTTGCAGGGCAAGTATGGCGTATCAATAAAGGGCACTGAAATAACTGACATCAGAATAATTAAAATACATCGGATTCATGAGGAATAATTTATATAGAAAGGGGGAAAAACTCTTAAGTGTAGTAAATAATTTGGAAGGAAAAGAAGGTGACAGGGATGTGTTGTAGACATCACAATGAGTTTGAGAAGTTGAGTTGTGGGAGCTAGGATTCAAAAAACAAACTACAAGATTTTAGAGCATAGGAATTCCCAGCAGCATGTAGGATTTGGGTGGAGCAAGGGTGGCCAAGGAGAACGCAGATGGTGTCCAGAAAGGTATATCTTTGGTCCTTGCACAAAACATGGACTTGCATCTCTTGAGGTTTCCAAGGGGAAGAACCTTGGTAAGGCAGGTGAACAGGCCCCAGGGCATTGGTCCTGCACCACCACCCCCTGCTCCCCACGGGCATCTCTCAGTGCCTCCTGCTGCACAAACCTCTCTGCTCTTGTCACCATCACAGCTCTGGACCAAGCAAAGTCTCTTGGTTCAATTATTTTTAGCTCTGCTGAGGTCAGTTTTCAATACTGAGACTTTATTAAAGGGTCAGGGAATACAAAAGTGAAATAGGATAACATGAAAGTCCTTTTTTTCCCTTTTTGGGTTTTAGGTTTTGTTTTCAACATGACATACTTGTGCCAACTTGGAGTCTCCTTCATGGAGATCTTCCTGGCTAGTTCTCTGCTCCAAGCAACTGGCACAGACTCTCTACAACTGGGTACCCTCATTATAGAATCTGATGATTGGCTTGTGCCTGTCATGTTTATTCCCACAGCATGGTGAGATCAGCTCAATGAGATGAATTCCAATGAAAATGCAGGCTAATAATGCTATATGTAAGCTAGGGTATTATTAATTTATATCATATATCATTTAAATATTTTCATAAAACATACTTTTTAAAATAAAGTGTTTTTTTTCTTCCTAGAAAACATGGCTGATGAGCTCTGTTTGCTCCATAAGTATTCAGTAAAATTAAAAGTTTGTGAATCCCACATTTTTTCCCATATGTGCAAGCTTCAGGATCCCCTCCGTGTACTACTGACCATTTTTTTAATAGGTGACTATTTTAAATGAAGAGTAGCTAGCTCAACTTCATAATCCTCAGGGGTGAGAGTTAACTTTATATTCCCCCAACCTCTCCTACTCTCAGTGGAAAGTGACAGGAAGGAGAAAGGTGAAATGCTCCTACTGGAGAAATAAGTCATCCAGAACTGTGGCTATAGTTCTTGTCACTACCATCTGTGTCATCCACTGTGAGTCAGGGCTTGGAGAGATAGCTCATATATTTAAAAGGAAAAACCATAAATCTTGATCAGAGGCTGACCAAGAAAGTACTCAGAATAGTTCACACAGGCAGGGAGGGGGGATATGACAGAATTAAAATAGGCAGCCCTTTAAGATGCCATAATTCTTAATTACTCCCCAAGTGTACACTAAGTATTTTAAAGAGTCGAGTCACCAAAAATGAAGAAGAGTAGTTAGCTTGACTTCATCTTCCTTAGGTCTTAAACTGCTAACCAATATGGAATGCCAAAGCCTTCATCCATCTAAGTGTCTAGTTCATCTCTTTAAATGGGTGTCTCAGTGTGAGTCTATGATTTCAAGTTTCCCCTTTCAACCTGTATTGTTCTGGATTATCTCTCATGAGGCACCAATGTATTCATGAACCACCATTCCCCTCCCTATTTGACTGGCATATCTTTTTTTTTTTTTAAGTCTGCTTGGTAATGATACTGCCTTTTTAAGAGAAAGAGAGAGAGAGAGAGAGAGAGAGAGAAATTTTTTTTAAATTTTTTTTTTTTTTTGGTTTTTCAGTGGACACAACATCTTTGTTTGTATGTGGTGCTGAGGATTGAACCCAGGCCGCACACATGCCAGGCGAGTGCGCTACGGCTTGAGCCACATCCCCAGCCCTTGATTGGCATATCTTATTGTAAAGGATGTTCCAGGAAAGTGCCTTTGACTTACACCACTGCTTTTCTGGAATGTATTCATTGAAAAAGAAAGGAAGAAATTTCCTTGAAAGTCAGGAATTACAAAGATCTTTTTGCAATAGTGCATATGTAAATATTCACATTCTAGTATGTTAGACATTGTCAGAAAATGATGGTAATTAAATCATTGAAATATGGTGGTTCCCAGCATGCTTTCCAAGACAGTATAAATAGGACATTATGTTTTATGTCAGGAAAACTTTTTACCCATTCCTAACATGAAATTTTAGTGCTATCTTAACTTTTCTTAAAATAATAGAAGCCATCCCAATACATATATGACCACTGCCACATTTGCATGACCTACCTTACATAGAAAATTTAACTACTTATTCACTCAAAGCACAAACCCTTTGCAGGCTCTCGAAACCTATCGCTCTGTCCCCAGACCTGTGTAACCTGTGCCCAGAGGAGGCAATCAGTGAGTTTTTTTTGTGTGTGTGTGTGAAATCAATGAAACTATAAGTAAAGGGTCTTGAACTCTCCCTAGACCCATCCTCCTTTGTTTGATTCAATGTGTTTCTTCCGAGTCTCATTTCCTAGTTTCCAAATCTGAATTCGATTTTTTATTTTATTTCCCAAACACCCTTCTGCATTTAGCCTCTCTCTGACTCACTACCCTACAAATTAGACTTAGCCTCCCTCACCTAGTTTCTGACAGATTCATGTACTCAAAAGAAAGTCAGCCCAGCTCCCAAACTCTGCAGACAGCACTTTCCTCTGGCCCAGCACCTAGGGGAATCCCATGACTTGTATGAAACGTGAAGAAGAAAAGGAGAACAGGTGGACCCAGTGTCCATTTTTACAGTTCTCTTCTATTCAGATAAGCTGAGTGACACTGAAGATAGACAGCAGGTCAAAGTAGACCCCAAAGGAGATTGTGGAGTTGGCACTCACCCAGAATAACAAGATGGGTCTACACGGGGAGTGGGTTCTGAGAGGAAGTCCTCATTTTGTAAAAGCCTGAATAAGACAATGGCAATCACTACATTTTATACCAATTATACTCTACAAGAAAATCCTAAAGAAAATAATCTATTTATATAATACTGTAGGATATTAGTTTAAGGGAAAATCAAAATGGTTTATTCTCTTAGAGTTAAAAATACATTTAAAAAGTTCTGTCACCCATTCCTAAAAATATCATTTGTATTTTCTCACATAATAAAAATGTATATTTGGAAATAATTTTAACATGATAATCAAGTGGAAGAAATTATATTTAGATGTATAGTAAATATCTTTTAGAAGAAATAAAAATGATAAATTTTTATAATATTTTTATTGACAGTACTCTTAGAGCACAAGAACTTTTTTCCAAATTTATTTTTAAACTTTCAAATCTTATCCTTAATTTTTAAAACTATAAAATGAGGACAAAGTTTTTCAAATAGAGTAAAAACAGAACACCCCATTGCCTTTACACAACTTTTATAATGTGTATATATTCCCTTCTGATATTTTTAGAATTTACCCTCTTATAATAATAGTGCATGTTGTCTGTCGGTGTTCTGCATTTTCACTGACTACTACATCCAAGTATTTTAAACATGTTTCTTTGTGGCTACCTAATTTTCTGTACCATCATCCAAAAGGGCTGCATATTTTCTATCAAGATGACATTCTAAGATTTAGTTGAGTATCCCTTTATTGGTTCATAACTGCCTCATTTCTTGTTTTTAAGTGTTTTAAAAGAATGTCACAGTGAACAGCTTAGAGTATTAATTTACTGAATTTTAATATTTCTCTTATTAATGTTATGAACACTTCTTTAAAACTACTATTGTTGGCAATATTAATCTTTTGCTTACCTTTTTAGTTTTTGTCACAAATTTTTACTTTTCATGGATTCAAAGATCTTTTCCTTTCTGATTTCTCTATCTTAAAAAGTAGAGTCATCTTTTTGCAGAAATTGGCTGCTTATAGTAATAATTTCTAATAATATCAGTTATTAAAGTAATCTTCTTCTACCTTGATTATTTTGCAACACTTCCTTTGACATTGATTAAACTCCAAAATATAAAGAACTATTTCTGGGAAAACTATTTTGTCTATTTTTGTGCCAAATCTTAAAAAAATAAAGTGGGTTTTTGTTAAACTTGTTTTTTTTTTAAATATGTCTTCATTAGCTACTTCCCCTGTAAGTAATTTTTTAATGTTTTGATTTTTTAAACTAATGTTTATATCAAATGAACTTTAGAATGATTTATTTGAATGAACCAGGTTCCGTCTTTGGATTTTATCTAATTTCACTTATGAATTACAGCCATCACTCTTTATCTATGCTTTGCTTTCCATGGTTTTAGTTATCCACAGCCAACTGAAGTCAGTACTGCAGAAGCCATTCTAAGAGAGAAGTTGCATTCACATAAGTTTATCACAGTATATTATTAGGACTGTTCTACAGTGTTATTACTTATTATTACTCTATAACTGTGACCAATTCTAAATAAAACGTTATGATAGGTATGTGTACATATGGGGAAAAAACTAACATAGAGTTCTACACTACCTATAGTTTCAGACATGCATTGGGAGACTTGGAATGTACCTTCTGTAGGTAAGAGAGGACCATGATAGATTGCAGACAATTGATACTTTGACTACATTAAATATATCCAAAATAGAGTATTGCCCAGTGCCCTCAGGTACTCATAAAATCATGATTTTTTATGAGGTTTGGTAGTCTGCTGCTTACTACTATTGTAATATACCTATTTTGTTTTCTTTTAGCATACTTTTTAAACTACAATTTATCTTCATATTGGTTCATGAAATAAAGGGTCTACCTAAAAAGAAAACAAAGCACACATTTAAGATTGGATGAGTGATAGAGCACTTGCATGGTATGTGTGAAGCACTGGGTTCGATTTTCAGCACCACATATAAATAAGTAAATAATAAAGGTCCATGAACAAATAAAAATATATTAAAATTTAAAAAAAAAACAGAAATGATTCAATGTGCCAAAACACTCTATGTGCTTCCCAGCTTCGTTGAACACACTGTGCTCAAAACATCTGCTGCTGACTGTGGCTCCTTTTAACTTTATGAAGAGTTTGTATAAAATGAATTTTCCCATTTGACATTTAAATATTGAAATGTAAGATAATCCCCAAACATCATTATTGAGTTAGTTTAGCTTTTAAGTCTCTTAGTTATCCCATCAATATATTTTTTTTTAATTTCATGAATTTTTCTTTTAAATTATTAGAACTAAATATTTTAACGTTAGGTTAAAATTGACCATGATTTTTACTTTTTCTAATTAGAAATCAGACTTTTCACAGAAGTCTTCCTTTGCTTTTTTATTTGAGTGGATATGTCAGTATGATCTGTATTTCATTAAGTTCCTCAGACACAGATAAGTGAGACATGTCAGGGGAATTATAATATCACTTGTTGCTTCTCCTTTTCAATTTTATTTATATATGTGTTCAACAAGGGTTCTTCTTGTCTACTTTGAAGTAGAATAATATGATCATGTTTCAGGTTATTGAAAAAGATTTTTTTTTTCATTTTTATTGTGTGGTTGCATCTAAGGAGGGTCCCCCCACACCCAAACACTCCCATATACATCACACCCCCCCACACACAGACCCCGATGGAGCTGGGAACACGCATGTTGCCTGCAGACCACAACACTAACACGTTACAGCTGCTTCAAGATATGGAATCTCTTTAGCTACTCAGATTGTACCAAAGAAAAGGAAATGGTTCTTTCTCTGATCATTATTTTTAAAATACTTCATGGTATTGGTCAGGTTTCTGTCCCTGGGGAAAAAAAATGCCTGATATAAAGTATTTAATAGGAGGAAATGTTTACTTTGGGGCATGGTTTTAGAGGAGTGGCTCCAGGGTCAGTTGGTGCTGTTGGGTTTAGGTCTGTGGGGAAGTGCACTTCATCGTGGTGGTTGTATATGGTGGTGCAAAACTGACCACGCGTGGCAAAGAGAGCAGGAGGAGTGATCCAGGACCCGAGTGTCCCCTTCAAGGGCACACCCCCAATGACCTAACGTCCTTTTAGAAGACCCACTTCGTAAATGTTGTACCATGGCCGAAAAGCACCACAGGTGGATTTAAAACCCAAAATTTAGCATGTAGACCTTTTGGGGACATTTCAGGTCCATGCTGTAAGAACCACTATTCCCATTCGTCACATTTGTAATTTAGGACATTAGAACTCAAGGTGGCCCATCAATTTTTAAAAGATCACTTATTTTTAACCAACAATATGCTGAGAATTTAGTAACAAAATACTCTTTAATATTTTTTATTTATATATAACAGCGAATGCATTACAATTCTTATTACATAGATAGAGCACAATTTTTCATATCTCTGGTTGAATACATAGTATATTCACACCAATTCATATCTTCATACATGTATTTTGGAGAATAATGGTCATCACATTCCACCATCATTAATTACCCCATGCCCCCTCTGTTCCCCTCCCACCCCTCTGCTCTATCTAGAGTTCGTCTATTCCTCCCATGCTCCCTCTCCCTATCCCACTATGAATCAGCCTCCTTATATCAGAGAAAACATTCGGCATTTGTTTTTTTGGGATTGGCTAACTTCACTTAGCATTATCTTCTCTAACCACATCTATTTGCCTGCAAATTCCATGATTTTATTCTCTTTTATTGCTGAGTAATATTCCAGGGCTTAAAAATAGCATACCACAGTGACACAGCCACATCAATGTTTATAGCAGCACAATTCACAATAGCTAAATTGTGGAACCAACCTAGATGCCCTTCAATAGATGAATGGATTTTTTAAAATGTGGCATAAATACTCTTTCTTTTTAAAGGAGAGAAACGTGGCAAATGCAATAAAATTAAACCTTTCTATGGTCATATCTTGTTAAAACTATGCCATGCTTCTAAGAGTAAATAAAAATTTCATTTAATATACTATATGTGAACATTCCCATAAAAGTCTGCTTGATAAAGGAAGCAAGGAGATTTGTGGTGATAGACTTTCCTTTCTTGAGTCAATATCAACTCCTAAATTCACAATTAAATATTTCTCTAAGTTTAATGTGAATATCAATCTTGCATAGGCAATTGGTGTCGAAGGGGAACAAGTAGTGGTGAAATCTGAGAATCCCCTGTGCCTTCAGTGAGAGGAACAGGAGGAGAGGCCTCTCAGTCTCCCTGGGAGGCAGACCCACACGACCAGTGAAGAAATGGTTTCAAATCCCATCATCAGGGATCTTTCTGGCAAAGCCACTGAACCAAGTTATTCTTTCCCCATTAACTATGAAATGCATCTGTGACCCTGCCTTCACCTGAGCAGTCATCACATTAAAGTCACTGCCTCATGAAACAAAGAGGCAATTTACAGCAACCATGGATAAGAGGTGAGATGGCCCTAAATAAAATCTAAAAATATTTTCTTGCCAGTTGCAGTGGCACATGCCTCTAAACTCTGTGGCTCTGGAGGCTGAGGCAGGAGGATTGTGAGTTCAAAGCCAGCCTCAGCAAAAGCAAGGCACTCAGCAATTTAGTGGGACCCTGTCCCTAAATAAAATCCAAAATAGGGCTGGGGATGTGCCTCAGTGTTTGAGTAGCTTTGAGTTCAATCACCAGTTCCCCCAAAATAAAATATTTTCTTAACAAGAGAGAAATTATCAAATCCAAACATATTCAGTTTTGTCAACAACTTAATGTTAGTACACAAACACTGGTTATTTATCCCTATAAGGTAGCACATATTAACATAATTAGAAAAATAATGTCTTAGAATACAGAGAAATTTCCCGATGTGGTGTTGCATGCCTACAATCCCAGGGATTTAGGAGGCTGAAGCAGGAGGATCCCATGTTTGAAGCCAGTCTTAGCAACTTGATGGAATCCTAAACAACTTAGTATTACGATGTCTCAAAAAAAAAAAAAGAAAGAAAGAAAGAAAAAGAAAAGAAGAAAAAACATACAGCAAAACCATTACCTTCTCCTTTCCAAACTTCTCATTCATTCACTCAAAAAACATTCACTGAATATCTAGTATAACTCAGGAATTCTGTGAGTAGCTAGGTATGAAACAGTGAGAAAACAAAGGCAGTTCCTGTACACAGAGATCTATCCAGGTACAAATAGCACACTAAATTTTCATATAGCTATAAGTTATGAAAAATTCCATGTTGGACAAAAATAAGGCTTATAACTGGTAGAATTTAGATGGGAAAAAAAGAGAAGACTTCGTTTTGAAAAGACACATTACATTGATCCCTAATAGATGGGAAGGGAGACCAACTGGCAAAGTTTAACTTGAAGCAATCTCATAGGGAAAGCCCTGTAAAGGACATGGGGGCTTTGCCTGCAGTGTGGCTGCAATACAGTAGAGAGACTGGGCTTGAGTGGGAGGCAGGGGTCAGAGCAGGCTCTGCTGTGGACCCAACATACAGTCTTCATGGCAGTGGGGCAGGTCAGAATTCAGACCTAAGCTACTCTTTGAAAAATCATCCCCATGGATGCTGTGTGGAGAACAAGAGGAAGAGGAGCAGGTCATTGCAGGGGTCTAGCAGGAGGTGCTGGCTTATCATAGACTAGGGGCAATGGGGACAAAGAAAACCAAATTCATTTATGAGCTATTTGGAGGCAGAATCTAAAAGATTGATTGATAGGTATAAAGTAGGGAGGCAGTGTGTGAGGTTCTTAGGCTCCTGTAATTAGTAACTGGATGGAAATAAGATTACAGGTAAAAAAAAATTTAAGGATATTGATTGACAAGGCTGAGAGGGAGATGGAGGCCAAGGACTCCACTTTGGAAATCTTATGTCTGGGAGGCCATGGAGGAAGAAAGAACTGGCACATGGAGCTGAAGCCCAACAGGACGTCTGGGCATGTAAATGGACACACTACACCAAGGGACATATTTATTTTCTCTCCTCTGGATGCCGATCTGCTTAATTTATAAATCGAATACAGTTTCCCTCACATTGAACTGTGAAAATTTAAGGTTTCAATCAGTTGAAATTAATCTTGTTTTTTCATGCTCTTTTGAAGATGTTAATTGCAATAATTAAAAATATCTCCTTTTCTTTTTTCTTATTCCAGTAAATGTACAATACCCTGAGTCTAAGATGATGACCTCAAAAATTTTCAAACAGGAGCCACAGAGAACTTTCTAAATGCTTCCTGGGATAGCATTTTCAGTATCTATCTTATTGTATTTCCATAAAAATTAGTGGTGGCTCCTGATAAATGGTTGCAGAGTCCATAGTGACACATTTAATGGGTTAGTCAATCTCCTTCCTCATGTAAGTTATTCCAACTTCTATATTTCACCATTTCCCACCTTTAATTATATCCTGCTAGGAAATTAAAGCAAGTATTCCTGTATCTTTGTCTTCAACTTTTCTATGAGGAAGTCCTCAAATACACTTCGAACTCTGTAAAAACATTCTCTTCTCCAAATACACACACACACACACACACACACACACACACACACACACACACACAATTTTAGCTCCAAATGGAATTACACAAATCATACCAAACACTAATATGGTGTGTATTATTCTAGCCAAAGCCAAAAATGATTTTTTAAATGATGTAATACAGTCCTGCAGATCAGATAAAAATATGTATTAGCTTAATCCCCTGATGCTTCAGCTGATCTTGCCTAATGCAGAACATTGACGTTGGGGTATAGGATTGCTAGAAATGCAACTCCAATGAGACAAGGATTTGTCTGTCTTGTTCATTGCTGTATTCTCAGCATACAAAATTTAATGGCTCTATTAGTCTATTTTCTGTTAGGTCAACCAAACACTACAGATTGAGCAATTATAAACAATAAAGGGTTACTCCGATCATGGTTCTGGAGGCAGGGAGACCCAAGGTTGAGGGGCAGCACCTGATGAAAACACTTGGACTGGGAGCCACCCTCTGCAGAATCCTGAAGTAGCCCAGGGCATGACATGGTAAGGGGTACATCCAAGAGAAAGGAATTCTGGATCTCACTGAAATACACTGAGGCTCCCCCTTCAGTTTTTCTTCTAAGCATAAGGAAGTGTGAGGGTAAATTCTGAAATTTTGTCTCCTAGCTATGCTAGAGGGACATCAAGAAACCCATGTGGCTGAAACTGAGCCACAGTTGGGAAGCTGATAACCTGGGAGAGAAGCCAGGGAAGGACTAGGCCATGCAGGATTTGGGTTTTTTAAGCAATGGGATGTTTTCCTTCAACCTTCCCAAGATAAGTTTCACTTCCTCCTGATGTTTTTCAGATTTCTGCTCCAATGTAAGATAGCATTTGAATAAAGCATTCAATTCCTTTATCTTGCTTTTTTTCACATTTGTGATATTTTCTGAAAAGAAATCTGTAAGAAATGTAAAAACAATCCACAATAACTTTCTCAAATAACAAAATTCAAATAATAGCAGAAAATGTATTTTTGAGTACTATATTCTATGTATGAATAAATGCCATTAACTTGTTCCCTATTGATCTCCAATACTGCCTCTGCAGATCACTCTTGCACTCAAATAAATTTATGTTCTTCTGTTCTGGTAAGAACACAGCTAGGCTCCTAAACCACCACCATAGAGGTCAACCTTGCCTCTTTATGTTGAGATTTGAAAGTAGAGGAAAATTTTTGTTAAACAGAAAAAATGACTTGCAATGGCAAAGAATCACAAGATTTCTTGGAACTTGACAGGTATACTTGTATTGAAATGTGACATTTAATAGGAATCCATTCATTTAAATTATACAATTTATTAAATTATATTGTATAATTTAAATTTAAATTATCACCCATTGAGAGGATTCCTAGACAACATTATCACTCATCCACAGAAAATCCCATCACTGAAATAGGCTTGTTTTTGTGTCTTCTGTCTTTGAGAGTGGGTACTTATGGATTGTTCATTTCAAGAAGCATTTCTGCATCTTTTTTTATATAAATAAAAGTCAAGGATACTAACCACTGTATTTTACCATTTCTTTCTGTGAAGCTTGCTAAAATAATTTTTATATTCTTTTTCTTTTCAAGGTAAGTCTCATTTGTTCTATTTTTGTCAGCAACTAAATCTTGAGCAACTTATAAAGGGAATAGTGAGCTGAATTTAGAAAGCTGAGAGTTGAATTGATGGCCCAGTGATAATCTTATGTTGCCTTCAAATGCCTGCTATGATTGCTTTCTTCCCTTATCAATCTTTGCCCTGTTTTAAATTCAACTTGATTTAACAAATATTTCTTGAGGACCTACAATATACCAAGCACTTGGCTAGACATGCATTTGGAATGTGGATACAAATAAGGATCTTACCTTGCTCTTTACAATAAACATGTGAGCCACCACCACAAGAACCATCATCAATAAGTATGCCTACATACTTACTACACCGACTCAATTTTCTAGTAGAAAAGCTATGTCTAATTTAGTTTTTTTTTCCTAATATACAAGTATAGAAAATTGAATTGATAAATCTTGTAAAATTCTAAGTGGAATAAAACTGCTCTTGCTTTCAACCTGTCTGGCGTGTACATGTTTCAGTACGAATAGGACATGCTACTCTGCCAAATTCAGGACAAAGAGACTGGACTGAGAGGGAATCTGAGTCTCAGAGTATCAAGTTTCCTATAAATTTCAGATGGCATAAAAAATGGGCAGTGGGTCCAATAACAGCTCTGCCATACAGAAAGCTCTGAGAGTTACTTTCAGAGAAACCCAAAGTCCTAACAGAGCCTGTTAGAGAGCAGGGGAGGCCCAGGACAGGGCTCAGGGTCTCTTTTGTGACTGTTTAACTGAATTTGCTCTGGCCTCAGTTAGTTTTAGGTTCAGCTTCCTAAGCTTCTGTTCTCATGCCAGTGACCTCTTAAAAGAACACACCGCAGCTCTTGGATACATCAAAGCTAGAATTTTTCCAAAAGCAGCAGACTGGATCATTGCAGGTGAGCACAATCTACAATATACAGCTGTGTCATCTCTCAGCTTTTTCCTCCCTCATAAAATACACAATTCAGTAGAAACATTATTTTGCCAAGACTTTATGGCTGGCAACTTCAGATCAATGCTTTATTTGCCATCAAGTCTCCATTTTACAGTGACTTTTTCTTCTCTAGTGGAAGTTATATTTGGGGGACTTTAGCATTTAGTGAAGTTTGGGATATATCAGGGGAAAGATTAAAGGAGACATTTTATGATGAGTATTGAAGGGCACGGAGGACAGTGCCTCTTTATTGTCCAGAAATAGCAATATACTTGAAATGAAATCATAGAGTAATCCTCGTGCACTCCTAGACCAATACTTTAAATGCAGCTTCGTCACTTTTCACTAAAGAGAATCCAAAAACGAAAAGGTCAGTTTTCCCCAGCAGCTTGCTCATGAATGCGTGTGGAAGCCACTGAACACAGAAGTCCCAGAGACCGACTGTTCCACACTTCCGTAGGAGGTCTCCCTGGCTTCTGTTTAGGTTTTTATATGTGTGAGAGTCTCCAGCTTCAGAGTTTATTTTGGCTTCTTGTTTATACCACATTCCGGCTTTACCCTTCTCTCATTGTTTAAATGCTGCCCACTGGGCTTCCTTGCTGTTGGATATTGAATGAGCTATCCCCTAAAACTGAGCACAAGGAGGTCTACCATCTTCACCTGAATAGCACTGAAACCACAGAAGAGAGTGGGAAGAGACTGAGTGGTCCCCATTGTCACCACCATGTTTCATAAGTTATAGCCACAGGGGTCACAGTGACTCAAGACAACTACCTTTCTAGAGCCCTACAAACCCTCTTCAGAGGCCATTCATGCCCTGCTGGCTCATCCCAACCCTTCAGGAACTTTATTCTTATACTCTTTCAAGGACTATGGCATCCACAGGGGACCATATGTATGTGAGCATTCTGAGATGTGTGGTCTCAAGGACTAAGAAAGAAAAATTGGATGAAAGAGTTCATCATCTACAGGAAGGGAGGCATTTCAGTTTTTCTATGTATAAGAATAATATTCCCAAACTGATTTTGACATGCCACTTTCGTAATTTTTGGTCACTTTTTGTGCTGCCAAATGTAAGATTTCCCTTCAAATCAGTACATCATAAAAAATAATGAATATATACCCAAAGGAATCAAAGAGTTTCTTGTATTCGTTATATATTTTTTTCCTCCAGTACATCAAATACAAAATTTCTTGATACCAAGTGGGTTGGTCCAGGAGTCAGCTAAAATGACCTTGAGGACCGCACTCTGGGAAAAAGAAGTGCCCTGGCATACCATGCAAAGGAAAAATTGGAGGTCATCAAGGTTTGCAGTCTAATAAGACTGTATTGTTTTTAAAAGTTATCTCCTAACATAATATTAGATCCAAGAAGAAATACCTAATATATTTGAAAATTCAGTGATATTGTATAAAACTTCAATATTAAGAAATACAATTTTATATAAGAACGATTATATTATATAAATCCAATTATATATAAATACAGTTTTATACATATAACTATATCCCAATGTTATATATATATATATAAAAGCATCCCTGGGATCCACCAAGGACTAGAGTGTGATAAGGGATCCTATGGAAAGACCTGGGACTAAAGCAAGGATCCAGGTTAAATTTTCTTTCTGTTTAATTTCCTTGTTAACCCTGACTCTACACTATTTTATGGATCAGTCTTGTCTCCATGACAACTTGAAGAAATTGAGGAATAGGTCTCTGTGTCCACAACTAAAGCAAACACAATCGGGGATCCCAGAAGACAGGTAGCTAAGTGAAGGCAGTGAGGAGTCAGCAAAGGATAATCTACAGAAGAACAAAGCAGTCAGATAAAGTGGCAGTAGCAGAGCAGGAGATGTAGGGAGAAGGAACATGGACATTATTTTGTCCTTTCATGCAATATTTGTCATGGGGACTCAGAAAATGCCTAGACTCAAATATATGCTTAGCATTAAAAGGAAATATAAACTCATAATGAAATATGTCTGGATTAGATACACATATAGACATATATAAGCACACACTTAACATTTTATCTAAACAACAAATATAACACGAAGATTACAAAGATAGAATCTAATATATTAACTGGCTAAGCACTCTGGTTAGGATTGCAGTTGTTTTTAATATATCTTTATACCTGACTTTATTTTCTAAATTTTCCACACATCTGAATTATATTTTTCATCAGAAAAGGAGATATGTAAAAGTAAAGAAATATATACTGCTTTTCTTTAGAATATTATTTTCAGTTGTAGATGGACACAACACCTTTATTTATTTATTTATTCATTCATTCATTTATGGTGCTGAGAATTGAACCCAGTTTCTCACACATGCAAGGCAAGCTCTCTGCCACTGAGCCACAATTCCAGCCCTACATACTGCTTTTGTCAAACAAAATATTTCCCCTGAAGCCTCCCCTGATCTTTTCATGAACTAACTTCTGTCTCAACCTGATGGTCCTTACTGTGGTCTTACAGGCATTTACACTATGTCTCTTTTCACATGGTGATGTTTACACAAACCGTGCAATGCTCATTTTGGAACTCTCAATAGAATCCAGCAAGTATCTTGCATATTTGATATTTGCCGCATTATAAACTGTGTTACAAGTCATGGCTTGAAATTAAGTACTTTCCATTCTATAACCAAGCCTAGCAAGTGTAAGTGTAAATATTGTCAGTTTATTTGAAAATTCAATAAACAAAGCATTCCAGATAATTGGTTTTGCAAAGGTGGGACTACTATTTGGTGAGATTCCAGTAGTGCTATTTTGTGCTCCATCATGGGTTCTCTGCAGTCATTAATGCTTCCCATGTCTCTTCTGTAAGCAGGTTTGGGCCCATGACTGGTCTGTAAAACCACTGGCCTAATAACCAGTATGTGTACCTGCACTGGGGATTGTGTGTGTTTGTTCCCAAGAGCCACAAATTCTCAGTATGAAAGAAAAGGAAAGTCAGATCTTGAAAGGAAAACAGTCTCAGTGCCTACTTTTAAGGAATTCACGAGACATTTATTAACAATTATTTGGTTGTTCCAGAGAATGGTTATAATGGGTAACAAGATGGAAGAAATATGTCTTCAGAACCTTTTAAATGAAAGGGCAAGATTCAGAATGGCCTTATGATCACTGCCAGTGTGGTGTCTGGCCACGAGGATGAGGCACAGAAAATCTAATCAGCAGGTGAAAAATCTGCAACACAACACATAATTTTTTATTTAATGTGAACTCCCCAAATATTCAGGTTCTCAGAGAATTGAAAAGGAATGCACAACTGAATATTATAAAATATTTTTGATTGAGGAAAGATTTATACCCAAATGATACATAAAGAACTTACTTATATAGTTCAGGGAGTTTGTACAAATAGACACACTCCTAAGGATACTACCTACTGAGGTAAGAACATATCCACCATCTAGGAAATTGCCTCCTTGCCACCCTCTAGTCAACCATCCCCCTCCCCACAGAACCCACCACACATCTTATATCACAAAGGAAGTTCTTGAACTTCATATAGATATATTATACAATAAGAACTCCCTGTTTTCTTCCAGAAGATTGTGTCTGGTTCCTATCTCTCAGTATTGTGTATTTGAAATTCACTTGCATGAGATATTAGAATTTCATTCTTTCTCTTTGGTGAGCACTATCAGTTTTTTTTTAACTCATCTTTCCATTGATAAGCATTGGGTTATTTATAGTTTGGGGATATTATGGATAAGCTACTATAAAAGTAGTATAAAATATCATGGATACTATTCAGTTTTTTTTTTTTTAAAGAAGGAAATTCTGTTTGCAACAAAATGAGTGATCCCATGGGACACGTGTTAAGTGAAATAAGCCAGTCAGGAAAAGATAAGTACTCACAATCTCACTTAAATAAGGAATCCTAAAAAGTCGAACTGATAAGAATAGAAAAGTTTTCATCAGGGGCAGGGGTTGCAGGCTTGGGAAGACATTGGTCAAAAATTCAAAATTTCAGTGATCAGGAAGTTCAAGAAGTCTCTTGTACAACCTGGAGACTATAATTAATAAAAATGCATCATCATCATCTTGAAAATTACTACAACAGTAGACTTTTAGAATTCTCATCCCAAAAGGAATGAATGTAACTCATGCTAATTATCTCCATTTAGCCATTCTTCAATGTATAAATATCTGTATAAACATCATAAAACATTTGAACATAACAGATACCATTTTGTTTAAAAATATCAATTAAAAATTTAAAAATTGTCTACAAAATTTTATTCTTCAGAGTAAAATCCCGGATCTCAGAATTAAGCATTTGTTTAAATTTCCAAGACCTCGCCAACATTTTTCAATGTGTTTGTACCATTTTACATTTTCCTAATAATGTATGAATCTTCTGGTTGCTCCACATCCTGGTTACCATTGTTGATGTCAATCTGTTTAATGTTACCTATTCTAATGGATAAGTAATAGTATTGTTATTTCCTTTTGCATCTTCCTAATATAGAATAATGGTGAAAATATATTTCATTTGCTTACTCTCACTTGTTAATTTCCTGTGTGTCTCAAATCCTTTGCCCACTTTTTAATTGGGCCATTTGCCTTTTAACTATCAGTTTATATTAGTTCTTAAAACTTTGTAAACACCAGTTTCTTGTCAGGTCATTTCATGATGAACAAAAGTTTTTAACTTAGACAAAGTACAGTTTATAATTTTTAAAATATTTTTATGGCTAATGTTTTTGTATACTTTGCCTGTTCCAAGGTTACAATGACAGTATCCACTATTTTTTTCTAGGAACTTACAGATTTATCTTATGTCCATGAACCATTTCAAATTAATTCTTCTGAATGCAATAAAACAGGGGTCAAAATCCATATTTTCCCATATGTGATTTCAGTATTCCAACATCATCAGTCAAATAGATTTTCCTTGTACCATTAAATCTTCATGTCCCTCTGTCAAAAATTAATAGACCAACTGTGTATAGCTCTATTGCTTCACTCTTTAAATTCCCTTAATCTGTGTCTATTCCTATTCCTAGTCACATTGTTGTGATTACTGTAGTTCTATAGTCAGTCTTGAAATCAGGTAGTAAGAATTCTTCAGCTTTTGTTCTTCACCAAAACTGCTTTGAATATTTTGTGCCCTTTACAATCTGTATATACTTTAGAATCAGTTTTCCAATATAAAACTCCCCTCCACCTATGCATTTTGTGTTGAATTTACATTCTGATTTTTTTAGCCTAATGTTATAAAAATATAAAGCTATGTTAATTTGATTCAGTATGGTTTAACTCTTTTACTCCTTGCCCATTTCCTTTCTGATTTTTCTATGGATTCCTGAGAATTGTTAAAATTACTGATTGTAAATTCATCTATATTTTCCTCTGGTTCTTTTGATATTTCTTAATATCTTTTGAAATTTTGTTAATAGTTAAAGGCATATTAGAGTCTTTTGGAATTTCTGATGAACTGATCCCTTCAGTATCGTGAAAAAAGTATCCTACTTGTAACTTTCCAGTGACACTGTTTTTATGATTTTTAATAATTTTTAAAAGATACATAAAGCATGCCAGCTTTTTGATACATGTTGTTGGCATGATATAACCTATCCGCATCTTTGATTTTTTTAAGAGCATATGTTAGAGTTTTGATTTTTCAAATCTAGCCTGAAAATATACACCTTTCAATTTGAGTGTTTAATCAATTATTTTATTCAATTATTGATGTATTTAGAATATTCTGAGTATTTTAGCATATATGATAAATTACGGCTTATGATTTTTATAGTATTGCTCCTTTTTAGCTTTCTTTGGGGTATGTTAGTAGTAGTTGTTGTTGCTTTGTATTCTCTGCTAGTTTCAAAGCTACATCTTTTTAAAATTGTTTTCTGTAGGGAAATATGCATCTTTCATCATAGACTACTTAGAAATTCACGTTATACCACTACAATTAAATTATAAGAATTTTATAGCAATATAATTTAATTTAATTTATTCATCTCATCTTTATATATTTCATATATATATATGGAATAGTGCCCAAATACAATGAGCTATTAATATTTTTACTTTAAATGGTTAGTTGCCCTTAAAAAATGAAGGAAATTTAAAATAACAAAATCCACATATTTATAAGCTTGATACCATCCTTTGTTCTTCCTGGATCTTTCTCTCCATTCCCATCACTCCTGAGAATGAGGAACTTTCCTTAGCATTTCTTACAGTATTTATTTGTTGGCAATAGACTGAGATGTTTAAATCTGAAAACTGTCTTTATCACCGTGATTTCTTTGGAAAAAAATAACTTGGAAAAGTTTATACTTTTAGGGAAGAACATGGCTGCCAGCGAAGAGGCAGCACATACAATGCCTCCGTGGTAAGGGGATCAGAGAGACTCATTAATACACCCACATGCATCCTGCTGGGAAACTTCAAGCAAATTTCCTCTGAAAGGAGACCTTCCTGGAACTAGTAAGTTTAATAGGAGGTGTTAGATTGTCACAAAATACTGAATCTCGGCAACCCAGAGCAGGGGCACAGTGCCGCCGGGGGCCGCCGAATGGCCGCTGCCTACACATTGCAGTGAGCATAGGAGCGGACACTAACCGCCTGGACCCCTGCGAGCGGGCTCTGTGAACCCAAACCGACCGCCGCCCACGAGCGGCAGCGAGTTTAGGAGCAGGCGCGACCTGCCCGGGTCCCACGAGCTGGCTCTCTGAATCGCAGCTGGCGCAGGCCACACGCTGCATTGTTTTTGGGAACCATTGCTTCCTGCCTGGATCCCCGCGGGCGGGCCCTGTGATCCCAAGCCGACCGCCACCCACAAGCGGCAGCGAGTTTAGGATCAGGAGCAACCTGCCCAGGTCCCGCGAGCTGGCTCTCTGAATCGCAGCTGGCGCAGGCCACACGCTGCACTGTTTTTGGGAACCATTGCTGCCTGCCTGGATCCCCGCGGGCGGGCCCTGTGAACCCAAGCCGACCGCCGCCCACAAGCGGCAGCCGAGTTTAGGATCAGGAGCGACCTACCCGGGTCCCGCGAGCTGGCTCTCTGAATCGCAGCTGGCGCAGGCCACACGCTGCACTGTTTTTGGGAACCATTGCTGCCTGCCTGGATCCACGGGCGGGCCCTGTGATCCCAAGCCGACCGCCACCCACAAGCGGCAGCGAGTTTAGGATCAGGAGCAACCTGCCCAGGTCCCGCGAGCTGGCTCTCTGAATCGCAGCTGGCGCAGGCCACACGCTGCACTGTTTTTGGGAACCATTGCTGCCTGCCTGGATCCACGGGCGGGCCCTGTGATCCCAAGCCGACCGCCACCCACAAGCGGCAGCCGAGTTTAGGATCAGGAGCGACCCGCCCGGGTCCTGCGAGCTGGCTCTCTGAATCGCAGCTGGCGCAGGCCACACGCTGCACTGTTTTTGGGAACCATTGCTTCCTGCCTGGATCCCCGCGGGCGGGCCCTGTGATCCCAAGCCGACCGCCGCCCACAAACGGCAGCGAGTTTAGGAATAGGAGCGACCCACCCGGGTCCCGCGAGCTGGCTCTCTGAATCGCAGCTGGCGCAGGCCACACGCTGCATTGTTCTTCGGAACCATTGCTTCCTGCCTGGATCCCCACGGGCGGGCCCTGTGAACCCAAGCCGACCGCCGCCCACAAGCGGCAGCGAGTTTAGGATCAGGAGCGACCTGCCCAGGTCCCGCGAGCTGGCTCTCTGAATCGCAGCTGGCGCAGGCCACACGCTGCATGGTTCTTGGGAACCATTGCTGCCTGCCTGGATCCCCTCGGGCAGGCCCTGTGAACCCAAGCCGACCACCGCCCACAAGCGGCAGCGAGTTTAGGATCAGGAGCGACCTGCCCAGGTCCCGCGAGCTGGCTCTCTGAATCACAGCTGGCGCAGGCCACACGCTGCACTGTTTTTGGGAACCATTGCTTCCTGCCTGGATCCCCGCGGGCGGGCCCTGTGAACCCAAGCCGACCGCCGCCCACAAGCGGCAGCGAGTTTAGGAGCAGGAGCGACCTGCCCGGGCCCTGCGAGCTGGCTCTCTGAATCGCAGCTGGCGCAGGCCACACGCTGCATTGTTCTTGGGAACCATTGCTGCCCGCTTGGACCCCCGCGGGCGGGCCCTGTGAACCCAAGCCGACCACCGCCCACACGTGGCATCGAGTTTAGGAGCAGGAGCGGCCTGCCTGGGTCCCCGCAGCCCGGCTTTGTGAACCGCCCACACGTAACATCAAACTTGGGAGCAGTTGCTGGCTGTCTGCCTATCCCCCCTCCCTCCCCCGGGCTGGCTTGGTGAACCTCAACCAGCCGCTGCTCACACGGCGCAGTGAACTTGGGAGCTGGCACTGCCTGCTTGGCTGCTTGGGCTCCCCGCAGACCAGCTCTGTGAACCGCCGCTGGCTACCGCCAAGCGGCCGCTGCCTACACCCTTGCAGTGAGTGGGGGAGCAAACACTGCCTGCCCGGCCCCGAGGGCCCGACTCTGTGAACCTCCTCTGGCGGTTTGGAGCTGCAGACGACCACCCTCCACCTGCCAACCCAGTGCTGCAAACGACCCCTGACCAGCTCTGCAAAAAGCCCCGCCCACACAGCGAACAGCAGGAATGGAGACCCGCCCAATCCAGGAGGAAGTACTGCTGCACAGTGATTGACTCCCGCCTACTGAGAGGAGAAACTTGGCCTGGTGGGCATAGCTCCACCCACTGGAAGAGCAGTTAATCGAACTCTAGGACTGCATTTATAAATTTTTTTTTTACTGTCTTTTTAAATGTTTTTAATCCATCTTATTTTATTTTATTCTATTTTTTAAATCTCATTTTCCATTTCTACTATTATTATTTCTCTTTAAATCCCTTTTAATCTTCTATTCTTTTCTATCCTTCTTTTCTCCTGTCTTTACATCTCTTTTTAATTTTCTTATTCCCCCTTCCTTGAATTCTACCTGCTTACTCTTATTCTCTTTAGTGACTTCTACCCATCCCTTCTAATACCTTTCCTCCCAAGCTTCAAATATATTTATAGGAGTAAACAGTAACTCAGCAGTCAAACAGAACAAGAAACAATATGAACAGCATGAAAAAGCAAGGAAGAAAAGGAGTGCAAACAATGCAGGGCAGCCTAAATATTCAGGAGGATATAGAACCACCAGAAAAATGGTCATATAAAGAACTCATGGAACACCTGAGACAGATGGAACGGAACCTTAAAGAGGATACAAGACAGCAAATTCAAGCAGCGAAAGAACACATTGAGAATGTATTACACAAACAGATAAAGGAAGAAGTTAAGCATCTTTATCAGGAGATAGAGACTATAAAAAAGAATCAAACCATAATCTTAGAAATGAAAGAAACCATAAACCAAATTAAAAACTCAAATGAGAGTATCATTAATAGAGTGGAGCAAGTAGAAGCTAGAACATCAGATAATGAAGACAAAATATATCATCTGGAAAAGAGGCTAGCCATCTCAGATAGGCTGGTTAAAAATCATGAGAGAAGCATACAAGAGATATGTGATAATATAAAAAAACCAAATTTAAGAGTCATTGGGATAGAGGAAGGGATAGAGATTCAAACAAGGGGAATGAGTAATCTACTAGATGAAATAATCACAGAAAACTTTCCAGAATTAAAAAAGGAAACAGATATTCAAATTGTAGATGCATACAGGACACCGAACATACAAAATCACAGTAGACCAACGCCAAGACACATTGTTATGAAGATATCCAATATACAGAACAAAGAGAAAATATTAAAAGCTACAAGAGAAAAGAGAAAGATTACATTCAGGGGTAAACCAACAAGGTTAACAACGGACTTCTCAACTCAGACGCTGAAAGCGAGAAGATCCTGGAATAACGTATTTCAAACACTGAAAGACAATGGATGCCAACCAAGAATTCTGTACCCAGCAAAATTAAGCTTCAGATACGACAATGAAATAAAAATCTTTCATGATAAACAAAAACTAAAAGAATTTGCAGCCAGAAAACCAGCGTTGCAAAGCATCTTGAGCAAAACACTTCACGAGGAAGAAACGGAAAACAATAACCAAAGCCAACAGTGGGAAGTACCTCAGTAAAGACAGACGGAGGGGGGAAAACTAATCATGGTGAAACAAACGCAATTAAAAAAAAAAAAAACGAGATAAATAATCAAATATGGCTGGAAGTACAAACCATATATCAATAGTAACTCTAAACATTAATGGTTTAAACACTCCAATAAAGCGACATAGGCTGGTAACATGGATCAAAAAAACAAATCCAACAATATGCTGTCTCCAGGAGACTCACCTGACTGGAAAAGACATACACAGGCTAAAGGTGAAAGGTTGGGAAAAAATATACCACGCACACGCTCCTCGCAAGCAAGCAGGGGTGGCCATCCTCATATCGAATAAAATCGACTTCAAGACTAAGTTAATCCAAAGGGATAAGGAAGGACATTATATACTGTTAAAAGGAACCATTAAACAACAAGACATAACAATTATCAATATTTATGCACCAAATAATGGCGCTTCGAAGTTTATAAAACAAATTCTCCTCAAGTTCAAGAATCAAATAGACCACAACACAATAATTATGGGTGACTTCAACACACCTCTCTCACCATTGGACAGATCCTCCAAGCAAAAGTTGAATAAAGAAACTATAGACCTCAATACCACAATCAATAACCTAGACTTAACTGACATATATAGAATATACCAACCATCATCGAATGGATATACTTTTTTCTCAGCAGCACATGGATCCTTCTCAAAAATAGACCATATATTATGCCATAGGGCAACCCTCAATAAATATAATGGGGTAGAGATTATACCATGCATTTTATCTGATCATAATGGATTGAAACTGGAAATTAATGATAAAAGAAGGAAGGGAAAATCCAATATCACATGGAAAATGAACAATATGTTACTGAATGATCAAAGGGTTACAGAAGACATAAAGGAGGAAATCAAAAAATTCTTAGAGATAAATGAAAATGCAGACACAACCTATCGGAATCTATGGGACACAATGAAAGCAGTTTTAAGAGGGAAATTCATCGCCTGGAGGTCATTCCTCAAAAAAAGGAAAAACCAACAAATAAATGAGCTCACACTTCATCTCAAAGCCCTAGAAAAGGAAGAGCAAAACAATAGCAAATGCAGCAGAAAGCAAGAAATAATTAAAATCAGAGCGGAAATCAATGAAATTGAAACAAAAGAAACTATCGAAAAAATTAACAAAACTAAAAGTTGGTTCTTTGAAAAAATAAACAAGATAGACAAACCTTTAGCCATGCTAACGAAGAGAAGAAGAGAGAGAACTCAAATTACTAACATAAGGGATGAAAAAGGCAATATCACAACAGACGCCACAGAAATACAGAAGACAATTAGAAACTATTTTGAAAACCTATATTCCAATAAAATAGAAGATAGTGAAGACATCGATAAATTTCTTAGGACATATGATTTGCCCAGACTGAGTCAGGAGGACACACACGATTTGAACAGACCAATATCAATGGATGAAATTGAAGAAGTAATCAAAAGACTACCAACCAAGAAAAGCCCAGGACCGGATGGGTATACAGCGGAGTTTTACAAAACCTTTAAAGAA
Organism: Ictidomys tridecemlineatus; assembly: GCF_052094955.1. Classification (NCBI taxonomy): domain Eukaryota; kingdom Metazoa; phylum Chordata; class Mammalia; order Rodentia; family Sciuridae; genus Ictidomys; species Ictidomys tridecemlineatus. The sequence continues at coordinate 63,869,283 of NC_135483.1, read as the reverse complement.
GAATTAATACCAATACTTTTCAAGTTATTCCAGGAAATAGAAAAAGAGGGAGTCCTTCCAAATTCATTCTATGAGGCCAACATCACATTGATTCCGAAACCAGACAAAGACACAGCAAAGAAAGAAAACTACAGACCAATATCTCTGATGAACCTAGATGCAAAAATCCTCAATAAAATTCTGGCGAATCGAATACAAAGACACATCAAAAAAATTGTGCACCATGATCAAGTAGGATTCATCCCTGGGATGCAGGGATGGTTCAATATACGGAAATCAATAAATGTAATTCACCATATCAATAGACTTAAAGATAAGAACCATATGATCATCTCGATAGACGCAGAAAAAGCATTCGACAAAGTACAGCATCCCTTTATGTTCAAAACATTAGAAAAACTAGGGATAACAGGAACTTACCTTTATATTGTAAAAGCTATTTACGCTAAGCCCCAGGCTTGCATCATTCTGAATGGAGAAAAATTGAAGGCATTCCCCTTAAAATCAGGAACAAGACAGGGATGCCCTCTATCACCACTTCTATTCAATATAGTTCTCGAAACACTGGCCAGAGCAATTAGACAAACGAAAGAAATTAAAGGCATAAAAATTGGAAAGGAAGAACTTAAATTATCACTATTTGCAGATGACATGATTCTATACCTAGAAGACCCAAAATGGTCTACAAAAAAACTACTAGAACTAATAAATGAATTCAGCAAAGTGGCAGGATATAAAATCAACACACACAAATCAAAGGCATTTCTGTATATCAGCAACAAAACCTCTGAAATGGAAATAAGGAAAACCACTCCATTCACAATATCCTCAAAAAAAATAAAATACTTGGGAATCAACCTAACAAAAGAGGTGAAAGATTTATACAATGAAAACTACAGATCCCTAAAAAGAGAAGTAGAAGAAGATCTTAGAAGATGGAAAGATATACCCTGTTCATGGATAGGCAGAACTAACATCATAAAAATGGCGATATTACCAAAAGTCCTCTATAGGTTTAATGCAATGCCAATCAAAATTCCAATGGCATTGCTTGTAGAAATAGATAAAGCAATCATGAAATTCATATGGAAAAATAAAAGACCCAGAATAGCAAAAGCAATTCTAAGCAGGAAGTGTGAATCAGGTGGTATAGCAATACCAGATTTCAAACTATACTACAGAGCAATAGTAACAAAAACAGCATGGTACTGGTACCAAAACAGGCGGGTAGACCAATGGTACAGAATAGAGGATACAGAGACTAATCCACAAAGTTACAACTATCTTATATTCGATAAAGGGGCTAAAAGCATGCAATGGAGGAAGGATAGCATTTTCAACAAATGGTGTTGGGAAAACTGGAAATCCATATGCAACAAAATGAAACTGAATCCCCTCCTCTCACCATGCACAAAAATTAGCTCAAAATGGATCAAGGACCTTGATATCAAATCAGAGACTCTGCGTATGATAGAAGAAAAAGTTGGCTACGATCTACATATTGTGGGATCAGGCTCCAAATTCCTTAACAGGACACCCATAGCACAAGAGTTAATAGCAAGAATCAACAAATGGGACTTACTTAAACTAAAAAGTTTTTTCACAGCAAGAGAAACAATAAGAGAAGTAAATCGGGAGCCTACATCATGGGAACAAATTTTTACCCCCCACACTTCAGATAGAGCCTTAATATCCAGAGTTTACAAAGAACTCAAAAAATTGGACAATAAGACAACAAATAACCCAATCAACAAATGGGCCAAGGACCTGAACAGACACTTCTCAGAGGAGGACATACAATCAATCAACAGATACATGAAAAAATGCTCACCATCTCTAGCAGTCAGAGAAATGCAAATCAAAACCACCCTAAGATACCATCTCACTCCAGTAAGATTGGCAGCCATTATGAAGTCAAACAATAACAAGTGCTGGCGAGGATGTGGGGAAAAGGGTACTCTAATACATTGCTGGTGGGACTGCAAATTGGTTCGGCCAATTTGGAAAGCAGTATGGAGATTCCTGGGAAAGCTAGGAATGGAACCACCATTTGACCCAGTTATTGCCCTTCTTGGGCTATTCCCTGAAGACCTTAAAAGAGCGTACTACAGGGATACGGCCACATCGATGTTCATAGCAGCACAATTCACAATAGCTAGACTGTGGAACCAACCCAGATGCCCTTCAATGGATGAATGGATTAAAAAAATGTGGCATTTATACACTATGGAGTATTACACAGCACTAAAAAATGACAAAATCATGGAATTTGCAGGGAAATGGATGGCATTAGAGCAGATTATGCTCAGTGAAGCTAGCCAATCCCTAAAAAACAAATACCAAATGTCTTCTTTGATATAATGAGAGCAACTAAGAATAGAGTAGGGAGGAAGAGCAGGAAGAAAAGATTGACATTAAACAGAGGCACGAGATGGGAGGGAAAGAGAGAGAAAAGTGGAATTGCATGGAAATGGAAAGAGACCCTCATTGTTATAAAAAACTACATAAAAGAGGTTGTGATGGGAATTGGAAGAAAAATAAGGAGAGAAATGAATTACAGTAGATGGGATAGAAAGAAAAGATGGGGGGGAGGGGGAAGGTAGAGGATAGGAAAGGTAGCAGAATACATCAGTCACTAGTATGGCATTATGTAAAAATGTGAATGTGTAACCTATGTGATTCTGCAATCTGTATTTGGGGTAAAAATGGGAGTTCATAACTCACTTGAAACTATTGTTCGAAGTATGATATGTCAAGAGCTTTGTAATGTTGTGAACAACCAATAAAAAAAAAAAAAAAGTTTATACTTTTATTTTTTTCAACTTCTTTTTTTGTTGTCTTTATTTTGTATTGTTCCACAGCTCAATGAGCTTCTGTTCATCTTTTTTTCAGTGATTTTTCTCTTTTCTTAAGATTTTACATTTTTTAATTGATTTATCTTTCAACTTATGAACTTTTTCATTTTAGTATCTAATCTTCTGTGAAGCCCACTAAAGGTTTTTTTTTTTTAATTTCCAACATAGGATGTTTATGATTCAGAATTTCTGTCTGGTCCTGTTCTTAATGCTCAGTGTCTCTGCTGACCTCCTCTCTAAATTTCCATGCCTTCCCTTAAATCCTAAGTATATTTATAAGTAATTTTTAAAGTCTTTGTCTATTAATTCCAAAATCTTGGTCATCTCATGGACTATTTGTATCAACTATGTATCCTTTAAATTATAAATCACTTATTTGTTTGTTATGCTGTTTTTTAAAATATGTAATAATTGTTATACATTTTATTCCACACCCTTAGGCATTTTGTAGATTCCTGTAGAGTCTGGATTTTGCTGTTCTCCTTTAAAGGACATCAACATTGGTTCTAAGAGCCAGTTAAATTAGTGGCAAGATCTCTGGATCATCAGGCATGATTTTATGCTTTATGGGTCTGTTTTGTTTATTCTTTACTTTTAGTGTGTGATATCTGCTTTACAATGTAAAGAATTCCATCCTCACTATGACCTTTGGTGGTACCAGTTGCCTAAGGACTGCTTAGGTAGGACTCTTTGCCTTGCTCAGTTCCAAATTCAAGCTCCCAGGACTGCAGAATCCGTGTCTCTCCATTCACTGTCACTTCACAGCAGCCTTGATGAGTTAGGCTTAGGACTCTCTTTGAGCATTTGTCACCCAGCTCACAGCCATTTTTTTTTAATTTTTTTTTTTCAGACAGAACACTGACTCCTTGCTGTTCTCTGCGTTACTTCCTCTGTCATCTGCTCCACAGATTCCTGACCTGACCTCTGGTCCCTGACTTCTCACATCAGCAGAGGGCTGCTCTTTGGCTAGGCTCCAGGTTCCTGTTCCACACTGGGAAAGTGCTCCTGAGTGTCACCATTCTCCCTGGATCAGAGTCCCACACAGCCTGAAGAGCACTGCCTCATGCACTCCATCCCACTTTCCAACTGTTTCTTCCAGAGAGTAAATTCAATACGAGTTGTTATTTAATGCTTGCCAGAAGTAGGATTCTAGAGGTAATTAAAGGAGGATTTTAAAGATAAATAAAGTGAACTTTATTCAAGGGCATGTCCCAACTCCTTGTTAACTTGCCTTAATCCTTTTCATTGCAGAAAGAAAACTAATCCCCCCCCCTTTTTTTTTTTGGAATTCCTAACTAGAAAAATAGCTTTACATAAGTGAATTTCATCTCAACTCTAAGGATGACTCTATATCAGACAGTTTCAGAGAAGATGATGAATTTTGGTACCACACAAGCTATGTCATATAAAGGATAATGACTCATCTTTCTTTCTGATGAGAGATCTGTCACCATCATGGCCGACAGAAGGAGAGGTGGCAAAATTGGGCAGATCAGGGGGGTCAAAAGTGTGAGAGACTGTCATTAACAGTCATCAATAAAACCAGTCCACTTTCACCCCTATGCATCTCCACAAGTCTGCCAAGGTCTAAGTTTAACTTAGGAGAAAGCCAGATGCTCAAAAGTACAAGCCTCTTCTTGTTCAATTACAAATAAGTAATTACACGGATTCTGGAAAATACTCAAAGAAAATATTATCTTGCTTGCATAATTCTTTCTCTAATAACCTTTTTGACAGGTTTATTAAAATGAAGTTAAATACATTTGTTTTATAATAACAAAATTCTATTAATTTCAATGGCATTTATCCTTGACATGAAAGTAGTTAGATTGGGGGAAATCTTCAGTAAAAGGCATTTCATGCAACACTACTAAACTGAAATCCAGTGGCTAATAAAATTTGAAAATTATTAACAGTTATCTCAAGCTATATATGTCGAAAGAAAACACACAAGGTAAATATCTATTGGGTTGAATCTTATGTGGTAGAAGTATGGAATACTAGGAAAACTAAATTCAGAAAAGGAGAAAGAGCCTTTTATTTACTATTGAAAATAAAGTATAGAAATATTAGATTCTAAAAAATCCAACTAATTTTAATGTGATAACTGATGTAAAGAAAATTTGAACTATTCATACTGAAAAAAGCATTGATAATTGCTATTCTCATGAATGTAAGCATGATTGCTAATTATATGATTCCGGCCTTTTAAATTTAGCCTTTCTTAGCACTATATTGAATATTTCCTGTCTCTATCTTTAAATAAATAGATAAACTAATAACTTGGGAGTTTTTCCAACTATTTATTTTCTGTATTTTTTTTACTAGCTACACATGACATTACAATGATCTCATACATTTGAATCAATTGGGGTATAATTTCTCATTTTTCTGATTGTACAGATTGCAGAATCACACTGGTCATACAGTCACCTATCCAACTATTTTTTTAAGTAGTTTTAATAGACACACTGAATATGCAGATAAATTTGAAATTAGTATGAAGCATCACATGTATTTTATAGCACATCATCTCATTTTAATAACTGGTCAGGAGGAAAGAGTTTGGGGTCATTAGAAGTGCTATATTTGCTTTATTTCTAGGATGCTTTTCTCAAGTTCAGCAATGTTGCCTAGCAATGCAGTCACTTTTCTCCACTAAGAAAAGAAAAAAACTCCTCAATTGTTAATTAACAAATAAAAATCAGAATATGAAAGACCCATACAAGTAACATACCATGCTCAGGTCTAATTTTTTTCTATATTTGCAACTCTATTGGATATTTTTCCTTGGGTTTAACCTGAGAAAAAGACTCACTGAGTTTTGACACAATTAAGTTATAGCTTCAACAAATTTATTTTTCTAAACAATCATGAGCAACTCCAAGAAGGAAATGAACAGCAATCTTCAAATTCAGAAGTGTGAATATTTTTCAGTACATTACCTCCATTAAAATAATTAAAGGGTTCACATTTTGGTATTAATAGAATAATTTTCTGATATATATATATATATATTTTGTACTATGAGATATATCTATAGATATATATATAGATATCTATATCTATAGATATATATAGATATATCTCATAGTACAAAAATCACAATATGCCAAATGTTGTTATTTGGTAAATTATACTAAATAATCCTTTAAGTATAAATTATAAAATATTCTTCTGCTCCCTTAGCATATGTAATATTTGACTAGGTTTCACAATACTTAGATTTTCTCTATTACTTCTTCATTAAGACTGGTCTTTGAACTGAAAAAGAGGATTTGTGTGATTTAAAAACAGAAGTTATGGTTGGGGATACTGCTCCGTGGGAGAGTCCTTGCCTTGTGTGCACATGGCCCTGGGTTCAATCTCCAGCACAACAGAATGAAACAACACACACACACACACACACCACACACACCACACACCACACACACACACACACACACACACACACACACATATATATATATATACTGGAATAAGTTTATGGTTATGGGAGTAACAGACTTATATCATGGGGAAAAATGACAGAGTAAACCCAGAATTACATAATTCCTTCTTCCCACTTTGAAAAAAAATTAAGATGGAACATGAAATGACATTTATTTTAATCTTAAAAGGAGATTGAACTCCAGAAACGTATAAAGCAGCCAGAGACCCTCACCAGAGCCTCAGCTGCATTCAGCTCAGGCCTAACTGAATTTTATCTCCGTGCAGAATCCCTGTGTTATATCATGATGACTGCCCACAGGAAACACGGGTAGGGGGCAGTGCCCAACCTCACTAATGATTACCAAGGGTACAGGTAACAACAGGCACAAGCACAAGTGAGGACACCTGTACTGTCTCTCACAACTTCCAGCAGGATCTTTGGTTGTTGCTGGTTTCTTAATGGAAGGCTATTTGGTTTCAGAATAATAGATTAGTGTGAACTATATGTACAGTGTTAAGTTATCTTATGGGGAAAAAAAAGAGTTTAAGGCATCTATGTTTTATATTTTATTTCTCAATCAGAAAAACAGTCGTTTGACAAACTTCCATTCTCTAGCCACACATTTCCATAACTTTGGTTTTATTTAGAATAAGTAATCCATAGAGAAAAAGAATACCTTATGAGAAACACTCATAGACATGAACTTCTTACATTACCTTGCTGTAAGGAAACTTACCTGGAACATCTACTGCAAGTCCAGCAGAGGTCAGCATGTGGCCTAGGCTGTTCTTAAGAAGAGTGGGAGGGATTTACAGACCATTGTTGACCCTTTCACTTCTACATCCTGGGCTAGTGAGCTGGTACCACAGATCTCAGAACCAGTCAGACATCAGTGCAGTCACACTACAATGGAATAAAAACCTCATTTATGCAAATATCTCAAAGGGAAAGATATGGGACCTCGTTGGAAACATTTACATCTCTCTTCAGCAAACTGCAAGAATACATGAGCAAATGGATGATTTCCTAAAAGCCTGTTTTACCTGACCAGTGTTGGATTTGTTGGCATTAATGCAATGGTATGACAAAAATTTGTCAAAGACATTCATCTTAACATCCAGAAGAAAATACAGACAGTCCCTTAATAATGTACACAGAAAAGCAGCAAGTGTCCACACTGTGACAGAAGTTTGCTATCATTTCATGAATTAATTGATGGTAAGAGCAAAATATGTTTACCAATTAGACCACTGAATATCTCAAAGTAAAAAACTCAGTATGTGGCCTAGGGCCTTTTTAAAGCATTTTCTCTTCTTATATTAAGGGACACAAATTTGAAAAGGAATCCGTTATTTTTTATTATATATCTGAAGCAAAATAATTAGAATTCAAGAGGTTTTCAGCTGGTTGGAACAATTGGCTAAAATCAACAAAAGAGTATTATTAGATATAATAAAGAGATACTACATTTAGATTTGAATCTAATAATGTTTTAAGCATAGAATGAGACTATCAATGGACCTGTGAAGGCTAAAGATTTTACTGTATGATCCTTTAACAAAAAGAGCTTAGAAATCCCTGGTACAGAATGATGAAAACTAAGGATATAAATGGTTTTATGTGAAGAAGATTTGCGATTTGAGCTGGTAATGAGCTGATATATATATGCTAGAATCTTAGATAACATTCAGAGAAATGATCACAGTTACTACCATAAAGGCCACACTGCATGGGTGGGCCACTGGGGGACGGCTGGTCAAGTTCTGATTGTACAACATACCAGCGACAAAGGCAGCCTGGACCTAGCAAAGTAACCAGGATGGGTAAGATAGTAAAAGAGTTGTAGGAGCAACATCACAGAAGCTGATAAGTCTCCATGCCCCTGGAGGGCGGATTGGCAGAATTTTTGAGATTACGCTAAATATAAGTTAGTCTTTTTCTGAATGTTTTTCAATCCAATGAGGGTTAACATTGTTATATGTCTCTGTTACTCAAGGAAGTGATGACTGTTGTATCTCTAGTCTTCTATCTGAGAAGCTAGATAGAGCCTCCCTATTTCTGAGTGAGATACTATTTATTATTTTAGATGAGAATCCCTCATTGTGCAGGAATTCTTGTTTATTGGTGGGAATTAGCACCATTTCCCTTTAAAACCCAAGTGCCAGAGCACCTAGTCCTCCTCACCATCCCCATCCATCCCTGTGAAAACCAAAACATCCCTACACAGATCCAAATGCCTTAGGTGAATAGAAAGTTACAACCGTGCCCTGTGTTAAGACCCAAACCGAGATGATTTGTTATTGTAATTTCAAAGGAATATTATTGAATGAACTATATCTAGGATCCACCTTCACTCCAAAATCCTATGCCTTCATTCCCTCAAATGTTGCTTTAGCAACAAACATTTACCGAGCACCTCATCCATCTGAGGCACTCTGAGTCTACTGTTTCACTGGTTGGAGGGAACACTCCTTTCTATAGTTACCAGTGACTTCCTCTCTAGGAGCCACATGCCCCCATGAACTGCTCAGCTGAGCCAAGCAAGGAGAGCAGCACCTTACCCTACCATCCTGCCTCTAGCCACAGTGGCCAGCAAACTCCCTCAGACTCACAGCAGATCTTTGTAACTTAGCCTAATTGTTGGTGGAAAATAAGTCTGAAGAACAACACTCTTTCAGCATTATAGGATGTCCTCTGAAGAATCACAAAAGCTGAAGTCAATTCTGTCCTCTTTGATGAAGCGGATTTGTGGTAGATGATTTCTAAAAACACAAGTGAAAAACAAATGGAAAAAAAGAAAAAGATACTAAATCCTTTCCAGTGCTATTTTACCAAAGGGATCCTCAGTATCCTGAAAGAATTAAAACAGCTAACATTGGCAAGTGTACTCCTGATGCCCTTTAGTGCATGGAAAATACACCATTAAGAAACACTACATTATTGGCTTCAATACGGTATAATGGAAATTCTCAGCTCTTCCTACTTTGCAAATCTTTATTTATTTATTTTATAAATCTCAGCTCATATGGATACCCTGATACTTTATCCCAGACAAGAAAACCAAGCTATTCTCAATTCTTAATTGATTGCCTCAGTCAGTCTCAGGTAAACATTTTTTTCTAAAATTCCCAATTTCTGGGCCTGCCACAAATCTGGAGCTTAAAGACAATAGTAAGAACAGACAAGTTAAAGAGCACATTGTAAGCTAAAAAAAAAAAAAAAATCTCATTTGTGGTCCTATCTCTCTGTCATGAGCCATTTTGTTGAAAGTTTCGGTCCCAGTAAATCTGGCATGCACTGCATTCCAACCTTGGCAGAGACTGTAAAGAGAGTACACTTACGTGTGCAATTTGAGATTCCGCTCTCCATATGGTTTCCAACTAAAAGTAAAGTGTGCTGTAAAGACTTTGAATATTTTTAAAAGAGAATACTCCATGTTTCAAATTCTATGTAAATGTGGGAAGCATGTGTTTCCATCAGTGACGTCTAAAAATATTAATTGTGTTTTAAACATCAATTTTTAATCTTTTCACAAATTCCCAAAATAATAGAAATATCATATTATATCTCAGGACATCCAAATGTCATTGTAAACACCATTTAGTATTATAATATCTATATTATAATATGTTCTCAAAGATAAATTTGAGTTATGAAATAGTGGAGGAAAAATGTAGGAAGATCTCCATCTGAGTTCAAGTAAAATGAATAAGTAGATTTATTTTGTTTTTCATGGAGCAAACTACAAACAAATTACTAGTTTTATTTTATTTAAGTACATGGAAAGTTTTAGATGACTGGTGGACTTATTTTGACCCAAGTTATTTTTTAATGACTTCCCAAGAAACCATGAATCTGATGAGAATGTTTAATTATTCATTACATACATGCTGAGGTTTTCCATCCAAAGGCAGTGTCAGTAACATTAGTGAGCATTATCAAATGACACACAAGTTAAAGTTGCTGACCTGATGTAATTTACAATTGAGTATAATTGACAATACATGATCATACCAGAAAAAAAAATACCTTAAGCTAAATTTCATAGTAGCCTTATAAGTGACAACATTTTCATAAATGTGATGATAAAATCTGCATATTTGGACATGAAAGATAAATGTTCCCAAGTTTATCCCCACAGCCCTATAAATTTTGCTAGGCAACCTGTCTTAGCTAGAACCAAATATCACCTGCAGAAAGGAACACAGTCAAAGATAATTAGGATTGTACGCTCGGCTCAGAGCTGAATGAAAGAAAAATGGTCTTCTCCACAGATACATCATCTAACCTTTCTCAAAAGCAATTTTCTACAGAATCAGAATACAAGAAACTGAAGAACAAAAAGGAATTTCACAAATAGGCAATTTTCAGTTAACCAAAAAGCTATGCTGCAAAGAAGTTTTGGAAAGTTTGTTATTTGGCATTCTTTGGGGTTAAAAATGGTCTTTCAAATCCCACACAAGCCTAAGCAAGCCACAGGACTCTTAATAGAGAGTACATTAAAATATTAGGCAAGTACAAGCCCTCATTATCCACCATGCATAGGAGTTTTATTAAACAAAGTTCTTCTGGTTTCCAGAATTACAGTGGATACATCTTCTTCACATAATGTTCAACCCCATGACAACAATAGGGACCTTTGACCTCTGGGGCAGCAATGACAGATGTCACATCAGGGAAGGCATTTCAGAGAGCAGGAGAAAGGGTCACATTTTAGTGAACTGAAAAGCCCCATGTGCCAAAAATCCAATAATTATGCTCCAAAAGGTTAAGCTATTTCATAGTGCCTATCTAAGAGAGACCATCTCTCAAGCCAGTTTCCCCAGATCAGACATTCCCAGATCTCTGACAGCCTGTATACCAGGACCTCCTAACTAGCACCATATAACAATAGCCTTTGTGACACAAGAGAGAGAACATTCAAGGCATAGAGTTGAAATCATAGCTCTGCTTAACTCTCAGCCATGTGACCTAGGACAAAAGTAGATACTAAACATCTCTACATCTCCTTTCTCTAAAAATAATTATAACATTGGCCATGCATAGGGTAGTTGTATAAAATACAATGAATTATATCAGGTACCTTCCATATTAAATAGATAATTCTATGAGGTTGAATTATTGTTATGTTCCCCAACATATCAATAATTATATTAGTAGTTATGTCAATTTCAGATCATTTAAGGTCTTCAGAGAAATGTGCCGAACAGCTGTTGTTCTAAGAGAACTCAGGCTCTGGCCATGCTGCGTGGTGTCCAGTCCAGAGTAGGAATTGCGCTGGACTTCACAACACATCTTTTTCAGATTAAAGTGTTTATAAAATTTGATCATGTCTGCCATTTCGCAGAAGAGAATAATTATAGTCTTGTCAGGGCTTTAGTATGAGAAAAAAGCAAATGGAGTGATTTTAAAAAGGCATGCATTTATTCTCAATTCCCAGGTGATAATTATAAATAATGGTTGGGGAAGCAGTCAGTTAATTGTTGATCAGTTCTCTACCTAAATGAACATCAAACTGTTTTTCTGTAATGGCAGCTTCTACACATCTGTTTCATCCATGGTGTCCACCCTAAGGTGTGAGTGGAAATATCACATGGCTCTTCTCTCAGCCACAGGGGTGGGAAAGGCCAGATCATAAAGTACTGCTCCAGGTGTGGCCTCCAAAGAGAGAGATTCATGGTGTGACACAGCAAGGCAGGCCGCTGTCACAGGAGAGGCACATGCACCATGCATCTTACTAGACAACTGGACAGATCAAGCTATAGCTGGCATAGTCAGGGTGAGGATGCAAAATGTAAACTTCTGTCTCTGTGTCCTTCTCAACAAGAAGGGACTGATTCAGAAATCACAAGAGGCAGGTATAGCTACCTATGATGCCAGGTTAGCTTCAGTTACGTCTTATACCTACATGACCAGTCCAATACCACAGGGTAGAATCACTAGTTAACAGTTGCCGGACCACTGAGAAAACTTGGAACCAAGTGCATCAAGGTGTGACAATAAATCACTTTTGTAAGAAGCAGCAGGAAGAATGGATAATGATAATTTTTTTGAGATGGTATCCAAGGTTGTCTATTAAACCATCTCAAAATTATGATTATCCATTCTTCCTGTTTCTAAGAAAAATATTTAAGAATATGATGCAAGGTCCTAACAGAAACTAATCAAAAAACTAAGAATAATATACCTACTACCTTGTCTCTGTCAATAATGGCTGAGTCATTAGGAGAAGTGAGCATACACAAAGTGAAACTATGAGTCTGAGCATGAAGAAGATAGGAACAAAAACAAAAGGGAGAAAGGAATATTTTCTGTCAACTTTCTGAGACAACTTCTTGTGATACAGATAATCTACTATTCATCTAATCTGAATTCCTTCATTTTTCCTTCTGAACTACAAGTGTTTCTAAATTAGTTTTTCTCTTTCAGTTTGACAATATATTTTGCAAAATACTTCACTATAAGGAAGATGAGATTATCACATTTTTTTGTTTAATTATATCTGATCAATGTTAAGAAGAACGAATCGCTGCATGGCATTCCTATATTTTTCATTCCTATATTTACTGATTAAGAAAAGGTTACATTATTGATTCACCTTTCCTCTATAGTTTATTACTATTCAGATCTTTAAATCCAAGACTTTCTTGTAATTTTAATCTGCACACATTGTACTTTATATATAAATATGTAATGTAATCCTGTCCAAAATATTATTTCCCTTATGCTTGGATGGAATAGAAGACAGTGAGTCCAACTATCAGGGATTTCTATAAATGTTCAATGATTTTAATCCTTGGGGTTCACAGATCAAGCTTATTAAATTTGCTTTAGCTTAGTGAGCTATCTTTTCATTCACACTTTTTTTTGGGGGGGGGACAGTAGGGATTGAACCCAGGGGTGCTTAACCACAGAGCCACATCCCAGGACATTTTTATTTATTTATTTTTTAAATTTTGAGACAGGGTCTCACTAAGTTTCTAGGGCCTCACTAAGTCATTGAGGCTGGTTTTGAACTTGTGATCCCCCTGACTCAAGCCCCTGAGTTGCTGGAATCATAGGTATATGCCACCAGTCCCAGGTCACTCACATTTAATTCATCTGGATAAACTATTTCTAATGTCATCAGCCTATTCTGTTTCTATTACATACCAATTTGGGTTAAATCATATCACACAAAAAAATGTTTTTCTTAGTGTTAGCCTGTCATGCAATTGTGATTTCTTGCACCCAACCACCCATAAGGGCAGCTTCCAAGTATGTACTTGAGTCCCTCAGAGAAAATCATGGCTCCCCAGCAGCTAACCATCCATCGGCATAAAAAGTAGTTAGCATCAAAAAGTAGTCAGACTGGAAATATTACATGGCTCTTCTCTTAGCTACAGGGGTGGGAAAGTTCAGATCATAAAGTACTGCTCCAGGTGTGGCCTCTGAAGAGAGAGATTCATGGTGTGACACAGCAGGCAGACAGCTGTCACAGGAGGAGAGAGGCCCATGCACCATGCATCTCACTAGACAACTGGACAGATCAAGCTATAGCTGGCATCATCAGGATGAGGATGCAGCATGTAAACTTCTGTCTCTGTGTCCTTCTCAACAGAAAGGGACAGATGCAGAAAGCACAAGAGGCAGGTGTAGCTACCTATGATGCCAAGTTAGCTTCAGTTACTTCAGTCAGCTTCAGCATAAGTCTGATGCCTATAGTATAATGTTTCTCCATTGTTTTTTCCTTAATTCAAAGTCATGGAAAGCACATAGGCACAGCAGGTGAGACCTGATCTAAACCCAAATTTCAATTTACTGTTTAATTAAATATAATCAAAGGGCTAAAGAAATATATTTCTATTTTTCAAAAAGGATTTTGTCTACCATTCTCCTAGAAGCATTTAAATGGCGGAATAAGAATCAACATTGGAATCCAGTTTTATGTGCTAACTAAAAATATAAGATATAAAGTGTATATGTCTGAAAATATATCTAAATATAATAATCTCTTTATCTTGTGTGGTTTTCCAAAATATGAAAACCATTATTATTTCCTAAACATAATGGGATAAAAAAGCATTGTATACTAAACTTCATGCACATTTTTTTGAATTCCAAACCTGTTTGTCATCAATAAGGAAAAATATACTAAAAAAATCAATATTCTGTACTTTGTTTTGTCCTGAAAGAAAAATTGAGCTCCTTAATCATAATATTGCTTATATCTTTAAAAAAAAAAAGCCCCTAAAACCTCTGCTGACTAATAAATGTATCATTGGTAATGAAGGAGTTAAAGAGTATGCATGAAGACACTTTTCATCTAGACAAACAAATACATGAATAATAGATGACCAAGGTTCTTCCCTAAGACCTAGGGCCTGCAAAATGTTACAAAACATGTCTCCTACTTGTGAAATGCTTCAACAGAGTCCACATGTAAGATGAACATATCCCTGAGGACATCTCCATCTGTTTATTTCCAACCACAGCTCTCTGTGAGATGAAAAGACTTTTCAAGACCCTTAACAGTTTAGTGGCTTCATCTAAGGCTTCCCTCTAATTGGTCCTGCATTTGAGACACTCAATCCACTGTGTGGGTGCAATATACAGATCTTTGGCAATCATACACTCCAAGGCAAAACAACAGCATCCCATCAGACAGTAAAAAGAATTAGTGCCTGGACCTCTTACACAGAGAGAGAAGATGTGTGAGTATAGGGCCTAATAGTATTAGCAGATTATATTTGGACAGTGAGAAAGCATTCTCAGAAGTGGTCCATGTGCTAAAGAAAACAGAGCATTCAAAAAATGCAGAATTCTTGATCTACAAAACAACTGAATTTCATTCATTTCAAGATGAATTGGGCTACTTCCTGTGGGACCCTACAAATAGATACCTAGCAGGAGAAAAGCTACCTTTTACCAACAGAAATGGTTAAGCAACAATAATAACAACAACAACAACAAATCCCGATTCCAAGAGCTCCAAGAGTCACCTGGATGACACTGAAAATCACATTTTGTGTACAAGTGTGTGTGTGTGTATGTGTGTGTGTGTGTGTGTGTGTGTGTGTGTGTATTCCTGCTGATATAACTACTTTTTGCACAATTTTGGCCAAAACCAAGAAAAACAACCTTTTTAAAAATGCAGTCATAAGATCTCACACACAAAATTTTGATGTCCACATTTCTATATTTCTCGTGCTTTAAACCATACCATAATACGATTTCAACACACTGCTTAATTGTCCCTATTTTGGTATTTTCATCTGTAAATGGGAATATATTCACATATATCTTGTGAAGATGTTATGAAAATAAAACAAGAGAATTTCAAGTGCATCAGGATTTGTCCTACACTGTAGCAATGATTGCTTTTTACAATTTAGAACATAAATATTTTGAGCTAAATACTGGTTAGCATGCTCCCAAATAAATCACATTGTTACACCCTCTTTGAGATCATAGGATCATATATGCAGTGTTTCAATGTGGGAACAATGGAAAACTGCAGCTCAATCCAGCCTAGAAGGACCAGCCATTGGTGTAAAAAGGATATTTGAAAGTTTTTGCCATTGATTACTTGGCATCCTTTTGGAAAGAAGCAATTAGGGCCAATACTACAGACAGATGACTGGTTATTGGAGTGAGTCCTTCCTTGCTCATGGAAGCCAATTGACACATATTAGGCAGAAATGAATCTCCCACAGTGTGAGACTCTAGATTCTCATCAGGCAGTTAAAATTGAAAGCTGTGAACTACTATCAATGCTGGACCATTTAGTGCACAAATCAGTTAGCAACTGCAATGTTCATGAACACTTCAGGAAAATCCTTAAGTGACTATACAAAAAGACTTAATATTGAAATTTTTTAAAAATAAAAACTTTCTTATGTTTAAGTTGTATAGATGTACTCAATAAACAAAGTCAGTTAGGTTATAAAATGTACTTTTTATTTAGAAATTAATTAATGGATTAATAAGTCACATGCATAATTATTAAGGGATTGTAAACCTCTTCCTACTTGTACAAAAAAGAAAATTGGCCTTTTTCTGATGAAAGTCCCTGCCTGGTGGCATGCTAGTAAATGTTTAAATGTGCTCTCATGGAGCTGGAAGGGGGACTGACTTGTGACCCTTGGGTATTTTCATAATATAAGTATTTCCTTCATAGTAAAATTTTAGCTACCAATATGATGTAACTGGATGCAAGATTGGGATGACATGCTCATTAAGTGGCAGAATTTCTACCATAATAGATACTGTAATTGTATATAGCCTCCAGAGCACACATAGCAGTATAATGCAGTAAAACAATTAGAAAGCATTACTTTTGAATATGTAGTAACTTTGTTTCCAAAATAATTTGATAATCCATTTATATAATCAATTTTTAATAAATCTGTGTTTAACAACTGTCTCAATAAAACTCCTGAAAACCTAACCGTAAATTCTCCCCAGCTGGTACAAGCTAGATCCAGCCCATAATTGCCTCCATCTGCTTTTCACAATCCAGGTTAAAAAGCAAATATATAGAAGACAGAATAGAAATTGGAGCAAAGTTATCATTTTCAGAGAGATTTGAGAATCAACAGAAGAGTCTCCAATAGTCAAGGGTCACACACAGTCCTGCCTTGAAAGATAGTTCTAGATTGTTTCTTGATAAGGCCTGACATCTAAGATATGTTACCTTTACTTTCCACAACCTATATTTTGAAGGATGTCCTGCTTATATTTTAAGCAAGAATTTGATAATTTTCACTAATGAAAGTTTTATATTCCCCATTATCTTAATTAAGATCATTTGCAGTTAGTTAGAGATACAGGAAATGCAACTTGAGTGTAGAGTCTTATTCTTTGTACCTTAATTAACCAAATTAACCAATCAACCTCTTCTATAGCTTCTGGCTTCCACATGCAAGTTATTATTCTATTGCATATTAATCAATACTAACATATAACTATGTCTCTCATTACTGGAATAAGAGAAACTATATTGCTTATATAATAAGCAATATAGTCGCACTTATATCACTCATGTTCAATTGAGAGAACCTGCTGCTATAAACCTGTTCCAGTACCTCTAGTTAATAAATGAACTGAACATCTGCATGGACCATTCTGAATGCAAGGACCTGTGGAGAGAGTGGAAGGAAGGTATACGATTTTTAATTCCACTCAATGATTCAGGTATACAATTAGTCAGGAAAATCGTTCTAATGAATGATCCTCTAAGCAGAAAAAAAAAAGAAAAGGAAAAAATCAATTTTAAGTACTAAAATTATTAGCTCTGACACACCTGTCCCTTGCTTCCTTCAAAAAATGGGTTATCTAATTCTTGCAATTGGACCTCTTCTCAGTACCCCAAACCCTGTTGCCCACCAGTCTTCACCCTCATATCCCTCTGCCAACGGATAAACAGCTCTCCTTCAAATCAGTGAACTGGGGACTCTTTCACTAGCATCAAAGAGAACAGCAATTTACTAGCTCAAGGGTTTCACCTTCCCTATTTTATGTAAATATTTCCATCCACATTTTTTAAAGATTTTTTACTTTGCTCATCTTAAAACTCTACCTAAACCTAGACAAGAATGTTTTATCACAAGGTATTCAGAGCCTATCTCTCACTTTTAGTATCACTGCAAAACATATGAAATTAAAAATGTAAAATTGATAGTTTATGTATTGTGTCAGATGCATGTACTTCTATTTAACTGACATTTTTAATACTAATATTGATAAAGTATTATATTCAAGTGCAAAGTGGCATTGAGTTGTCAATGCATGAAGATTCACACACATTAACACCAGCTAGTGTTAATGGAGATCAAAAATGTGAATTTTTGATGCAACCTAAGAAAGAAGTTACACTTAATTGTATCAAGTATTTGCCAAATAGTATCCTTACAATTACATGCAATCATCTTCAAAATTAGGTTTGAAAAGTTCTCTCTTTTATTCAAAATTAATATTAAAGTTATTTTAAAGTACAATATAGAAAGTACTATAAGAAAAACAAAATAAGTAATTGGTTAAAGAATCATCATGGTTTCCTTTTTAAACTTCTCATTGATTTCTAAATACTACCAGAAACATTAACTAGCCTTACTTTGCTTCTCTAAGCAAGATGTATTTCATCTGGTAAAAACAAATGATCAATAGCAAAAATAAACTTATACAGATTTGTTTTTCCTTTTCATTTGTCTAAACTTCTGCAAATAAGCCGAGCAAAGTTTATATCAATATGCATTTTTGTCTCTAATGATAATATCTTAAGTAAAATCAACTCCAAATTTTTGATGTTTAGTTATTTAAAATTCCTTCCTTATATAATCTGGATAATTATTCAAATCTTCAAGAGATCTGATATATTGCTGCATTACAGATAAAATTTGCAAGGGAAAGTTTAAAAAAAAGACAAACAGCTCAAGTTTTAATAGTAAATGCTACTGAAGTTCTGAGTATAGAAAACAATTTATTTCTCAAAATCCTATAATAAAGTTTATCCTCTTAGAAGAAAAGAAAAAAAATGGGCACATCAAAAATCCATGTGACCAGAATAAAAAATGATTTGATCAAAATTGGGGACATTATTCTAAAAAATCAATAGTACTTTATGACAAATAAAATTCATAGGTATATATAAATATTTCCATTTTGGTGAACTGTGTTCAATTCTAATTTCTCAATTTTGTAACCTTGAAATTCATTTCAGAAAAGCTGAGCTCCAATGTGTTCGAGGACACAAGAGTATGAACACAGGTGATTTATGGAATCCTGAGATGTGTCTCTATGGAACTGAGGATATAGATTTAAAGAAGTGGAAAAGAATTCCATATTGGTGGGATATTTAGGGAAAATGGTAGTTTAAATAAAGACATTATTTTTTTTAAAGGAGTGACCTGATGAAAATACCATTTAAGAAAGATTAATTAGGCAAACTTGTTGAGGTTAAATTCAATAGGTCTAAGAGGGCAGGGCAGAAAACTAAAGAAAGGTTTTAGGAAAGGAGGAATCATAAATCCAGTTTCAACCTGTGAAGAATCTAAAATTTTATTCAATAAAATGAAAAGATAAATAAGTGGCTGAAGCTTAAGAGAGAAAAGATCTGAGTGTATAAATTCAACAGTGTATGTCAGAGAGCATTAAGCTATGAAACCTTCAGAAATTGCTTATATATACCCAGTAGAAAGACATATTCAAATTAATATCGGTCAAGGCCATAAACACAAGAACTTTGGTTTGATATCTATTGCACCGCACAGTGAGTATGGTTAATTGAAATGTACTATGTATTTCAAAATTGCTGAGAGTAAATTTCAAATGTCTCACACTCACAAAAAAACAAGATAGGTAATGAATATGCTAATTAGCTCATTTTAATTATTCCATATTGCATAAATGTGTCAAAACATCACATTATAGCCCATAAACAAATATAATTATTATTTGTCAATTATAACAATGATAATAATAATACAATTAGGACCTTATAAAGTAAAAACTGGAACATTTTAAACTTCAGAAATAGGGTCTAGAATTGTTTTAGTGTATCCTAGAGAAGAAATTTTCAATACATTTACTTCAAATAAGCCTAGAAATCATGCAGTATGATGCTCAAGTCACCTTTTGTAAAGGCAGAGTGATCTGAGCTATGGAAATAGAGGCAATGTCCAAAGATGGCCGTAAGTGGGTAACTAGTCCATTTCCTCCTGGGGATTCATCTGGACATCGTTTGCAGTCTAGATGGTGAACTTGACCTGGCCTACATTTAGAAAGAACATGGAGCCTGGTGCAAATACACCTGATACCACATGTCTTAGTGACTGGCCTATTCAGGAAGGGAAACATGCCCCACCCTTCCAACAATTCTCAAGGATCCCCAAGGATGACTGTTTTCATAGACATTATGGTTCCATCATAGAGATAACAAAGACATAAATTGTAAAGAGCTACAAAGATCCAGAGGTTCAGCTCAGCTAAGCTTAGGTCTGAGTCATCCTAGGAGACCAGCTCCCTCACCATTTACCTTCAGAAACTTCAGTATGTCCTCAACAGCCTTAAGAAGGATCAGAAGTCTTTTTAAGTTCTTCTGAACTATACAACTCTTTATTTGAATGTACCCCCAGAATCATGCAAGGAGCTTTCAAATAATTTAAGATTCCCAAGACTCTCTCCAAAATATTTCTGCTCAGTGGAACTTGATGTAGCTTAAGTCACTAGTTCTCAGAAGTCCCTCAGGTGACTCTGATATGGCCAATCCCATGAATCCCATGAGGGAATCAATCACTAGATAAAAGTTCTCAAGCCTGGCCTACCCCACCACGTCGTCTTAAACAACAGAAACATCTGCCTCATAGTTCTGAAGGCTAGAAGCCCAACATCAATTGGTCAGTAGGATCATGCTTCCTCTGAATCTTGTAAAGGAACCCTTCCTTACCCCTTTCTGTCTACTGGTGCTTTTCCACAATCTGTGGCATCCCTTGGTGTGTCGGACACCACTCCTGTCCCAGTCATCAAATGCTATCCTTTGTATCTTCACTTTCCCTCTGAATTTGCCTTTGTGTCCTCATGTCCCTTTCTCAGGGCCACCAGTCATACCTGATCAGGACTTACCTTAACAATTTTATTTTAACTTTACCTTTATAATAAACCCCATTTCTAAATAAGATCAGACTCTGAGGTGCAGGTAGTTAGGACATTGCATATCCCTTGGAAGAAACAATTCATCATCCCACAAGGCTCTCAGTCCTTTGCAGTCAGAGTATGCTCTTAGTCATATAACAGCAAAACACTCTGATAACTGAAAGATCCATGTTAATTACAACTAATCCATGTTAACTGTATTAATGACAATGCTAATTTAAAATTACTATTTAGTAGTTTTCTAAAGGTTTAATAAAATTATTAATTAATTCTCATGAAATAAAATATCTCTGTTGCTCCATACCTCTTGAAATATGATGGAAATCGTTTTTCTTATTGACTTTAGCATTATGAACCTGCCTTAACTGGGATGGAATACAAAATATAAGTATTCATCTATACAGCTATTATATATATATATATATATATATATATATATATATATATATATGTATAAACAATAATCTTAACCTCAAAAAGAAAAAGAATTAAAAATTTATCATCATTTTTTGGCATACATCTTTATTACTATTGAATCCAGCTCTATTTTTTAACTTTTATCTTGAAATACTAGCTTTATTTTTTAAAGCAAGTTGGCTATTTCTTTTGTTATCTTTTGCTGGCTCCTAATTCTCTACTTCATCCTATATTGAGTTCTGACTTCACTACTATTCTCATTTATCTCTACACTCTTTCCCAAGGTGATCTCACCCAGGGCTTTAAATACCAATTTTCTTCATGAGTCCCAATTTCAGGTGTTCGGTACAATCTTGTTCCAAGCTCATATACCTGGCCATCAGTCAGAATCTTAAAGTGTCCAAAATAGAGCCCTTCTGTCTCCAAACACGTCTGTTTCTCTCTCTCTCTCTCTCTCTCTCTCTCTCTCTCTCTCTCTCTCTCTCTCTCTCTCTCACACACACACACACACACACACACACACACACTCACACACACACACACACACACACACACACAAAAACACACACTTTTTGTAGAAGCACAATTCATTCTGCTATTCAAGAACTGTTGGTCTACCCCTCAGCATTGGCTAATGCAGGATGACTTTAACACCAGTCACATCATAAAGAAATTCTCATTATTAGTTCTGATTTTAATTTCCCTAACCTTTTCTAAGTTTCATAGGATGAACTAGAGTACTGAAATAAAGAGAATGGAAACTTGATGATTAAGAATTATATTGCACAGGAGAAGAAAAAGAACTATTAAAATTGAAACCAGGTTAAAACAAAAGTATAATTATATCGACATAATAAAAGAAATGTGTTTTTTTATTGGCTGCCCAATACCTATGACAGGTGAGCCGTGTATTTCACATGACTTAATTAAAAACTTGTTATCACAGCTACACCACCATCATTCAGAAGCCTCCAACACATTTCCTCTTAGCTTTAGAAGTGGCTTTGCTCAAAGATAGTTTGAATACAGTAGAGAAAGAAAGTAAATGAAACTTTTATCTTGAAACAAAAGTTTCATTTTTTTCCCTGTGAGAAAAAAAACGTTAATGTTCTCTAATTTGAAAGGATGTTCTCTAAAGTAAAGATATACATCCCATGCATATGGTAACATCTGATCATTTTTATGCATCTTTTAGGGTTTATGTGATATGTCAAGAAAGAGACTGGAAATTTGTTGCACTGATTATTAGTTCTAATAGTAAATATGACTCTCTGCTTAAAGTGATAAAAAGTGAATAAATCTCTCCTGGTAGCAACATCCAAAGACAAAGTTGTGTTGAACATGGCTTAGAATCTGATCTCTCTGATTGGGAACATATCCAAACATGTTCAACACTTCTCTGAGGCAGCTGGGAGAAGATAGCTTTGAAATGACATGTGAAGTTCATGTTAAAAACTTGCAATTGAGACTCATTTCAATGTGGTGACCAAAATAACTTCCTAAAGCATATGTTCAGGTATTCTTCTTAAGTCTAAACTACACCTATCTGATGATAGAATACATATTGTTTAAAAAAACACAAAAATATCTTTACATACAATATATTTAAAAGTTCTTGGATGACTTGCTGGATCTGTGAAAACTGCAATGAATCACTTTTTTAGGAAAGATTCCCTCCATGGTTTTCTATTGTCATGTATTTATTCTTTTCACTTTCTCTTTTATTTTATCCAGTAAAATCAGGAACATGAATACAAAATGTGGGGCAAATACATACAGTTGCTTAGGGATAGAAGCACAGAGAAAATGTAATCATGAAAAATGGACAGAGCAATGCAAGGAAGAAAGTAGAAGATAGATTTTTGTAAATCAAAACTCTTCTACATATACAAGACTAAAAAATAGTAAGTTCTCTCTGATTTGATTTTCCTGATTTTTTCCACTACGAAGGGTACATAGTTCAGATGAAATAGGAATAAAATAATTTTTAAAATCTTTCTTTCTTTTAACTTTTAAGAGGTACTTATGTGCCATCTGTTTATTGATCTTGCAGTCAATTCTTAGTCACCAGCATGGAGATTCTGTTCAGCAAATGGGATTGCTGAATGCCATCCCTCTCAACACCCACACTTGTTTACTGCTTCATAACCTCCATGTTCCAACAGTTGGTGGAACAGAGAAAAACACACGAAAGGAAAAAAAGAAAAACAGCTTGCTTCAGTGGAAAGAGTACCAG
The DNA here is from genome assembly GCF_052094955.1 of Ictidomys tridecemlineatus. NCBI lineage: Eukaryota > Metazoa > Chordata > Mammalia > Rodentia > Sciuridae > Ictidomys > Ictidomys tridecemlineatus. The sequence continues at coordinate 63,845,711 of NC_135483.1, read as the reverse complement.
ATCTGGGAAGCACAGACCTCTATCCTGCAATATACTGGAGGAGGCTTATATGGGCTCAGAGAGTAGGTTTGTAAAATATTTAGGAATTTTTTGAGCCAGCTGTTAAACCCAAGCATTATTAACAAACAATACACATTTAAATATAAACAATTCCTTTAAAAACAGGTACTAAATATTTAAAATCAACCTCTTCCTATTTATTTTACCACATTCAATTTATTTATGCTTTTGAGGTTATTGGTTCCTATTTCATCTGTATGCTGAAAAGGCTAGCTTAAAAGTATACTTGAAATTGACCAATGTGGAAGTATTTACATCAAAGAAGTTGGAACATGCTACAGATCAGGATGTGACAGGTCCATTGATTGTCTAGACTTAAGAAAGTGATGAAGAAATATTTTTTTCAGAATACAATTTAAACCTCAAAGTGTCAAGTGTATCCAAACACTGCATTGTCAACAACACAAAAGAAATTGAAGTAATTTTCCAGTATTTGGAAACTATTATCCAATTCAGAAAAATATCTGTTCATGTCATTCATGAAATTCCAATATATCTTCCTTGTTTTACTTTCCCTTCTTCTTAAAACAAATGCAAATATTAACCAGCATTCATATCATCACTACAGAACCAAGAGTTTATCAAATTTAATAAAAGGATTCTGCCAGATGTAATGGGTCAGGCAGAATTTACATAAGAGTATTACATATTTTATTAGTAGTATGCTTATAAATGGAGGCCTACATATTCTCTATATACATATTACCATATATGACATAATAATGTGAAATAAACACTCATGTTTTGTTTTATTTAAGACACAGCTGTTAAATAATTGTTATCACCACACTGTATCTACCATCCCAAAACTATCAATGTTGAAAAAAAATTATTTAACTCTATGAATATCAACTTCCTCATCTGCAAATCTGTGAGATGGGTACCTTTCTCAGAGAACAAATTTAGGAGGCAAAAGAAATATTTATGCCAAAATTATGTATAGATTGCCAATAATAAGTAATATCATAAGTTCAGCAAATATATTTCTGTTCCTAATATAAACACTAATAATTAGCAATTTGCAAAAATGAATAATGTCATATTCCCTACCATCAAGTTGCTTACAATCTAGTGATAAGAGGTAACAATTTAATAACTTGAGATAATTGAAAAGGAGATAAAATGTGTCCAAGAAAAAAAGCAAATGGCTGAGGCAAAGTGGTTTCACCTGGTGTAAGAAGGAAGACTCCAAAGAGAAATGGAATTTTCAGATAAGTTTTGAGAATGAATTGCATTGTATCAGGGAAAAAGGGGTACATGGGAAATGGAGGCATTTTGAACTGATGGATGATACCTCAAACTGTTATCATAAATATTACAGTGCCAATTAAGAAAATCATAATTGTATTGATGAATCTGCTGCATAAATAACCATATGTAATTTCCACATAAAATAGAAATTATGCCATTATGGATTATAAAATTCAGTGTGTTTATCTACAATCTTATAGAATCAAGTGTTGACTAAATATTCAGCTTTCCAACTCACAAGTCATATCATTTTCTAAAAACCAAAGTACAAATTGTCCCTTGGCCATTTTCCTTAGTGAAAAAAAAAAGCATACATGTTTGAGTGAATTTTAAAATTATTTTTTTAAAAATATTCTATAAAATATGTTCTGCATAAGTTTTGGCAGGACAGAAAGGATTGTCCAAAGACTTAAGACCCAACGGGTTGCAAACCAATGAATATATAAATAATGCATGCATTATGTAAACAATAAGTACATCTAAAATGAGGTTTTTATGGAACACTGAAGCAAACAGAAAGTGAAAACATGTTAAAATTTTCAGGGAACAAGACTAACTACTAAACAGAATTATTTCATCTTTCAGTTAATGAGTTTTGCAAGAGTTGACATTACTCAGTAAAGTTCATTGAAAGCTTTTTCCGGCTGCTTGTCAAAATATGCTAGTTACACCTTTGTGGTTTGTGACAAATACAAAGCTTAGAAGAAAGAGTGGAGGTGCACCTACAGGATCTGTGATAAGTGCAGTGAAAGGGAGATGTCTATTAATCGCTCACACACCAAAGTCTGACACAAAAGGTACACGGCCTTGACCTCGAGTGATCATGGAAGAGACGGCAGGGTCAGTCTAGTTTCCAAAGGGATTAAGAATACTTGCTCCAAATCAAACTGTCTTTTTCTCGGCACTCTGTTTTCCAACTCCCCATTCCACGCACTTCCTCCGCAAGGCACTGGGCCAAAATAAAAAGCCAGTTTAGTCTGTTCTCTCCACGATGACAGCTGTCAGTCTTTCGCTAATCTAAAGCGGAATTGAAAGGGCAGGGCTGGAACTACTCTGTTTGAAAGCACATAGCTAGATTTGCTGAAGGTTAGACCACCTCGCTCTTAACTAAGAGAATTGAGGCTGCTGCTGTCTCCTCTGAACCTGTGTATTCCCAACGCACCTCCTAATTAAGCAAAGTTCCTGGAAATCATCCCAAGAAGAGCCCACAAGCCCCTGTGTAACTTCAGCGGGAATGCGGAGGGTGCAAAAGCCAGGTGTCCGAACAAGGGGCGGGGAAAACGCTCACTCCTGGAGCGCCCGGCAGCAGCCCCTGGACCGCGTGGCGACGCCCGGCAGGGGCGCAGTGAACCCTAGCGCTTGGGACCCGAAGTGAGACCGCGCCCTCCCGTGGGCAGGGAAGACCCTGTGAGAGCCCGAGCCTGGAGGGCAGCGTGAGCCCAGAGAAGAGGCAAGGAGGGTTGGGCAAGCAGGGGCGCCCGGTTCGCCGTCCCGCCACTTGTCCCGAACTGTGGATCCGCGGAGAGAGCCCCGAATGACCGGTTTCCGAGCAGCGGCCACTCGCGGGCAGAGACCAGTACCAGGGCGGGGGCGCGCGGGACACTCACCAGCTGCAGAGCGCAAAGGCAAATGAGCGAGCATCGCCCGGTGCAGCAGCCCATGGTGCCTGCGGCTTCCGAGCTGCACCGGCGGCGAGAGATCCACGTACTCCGGCGCCGCGGCTTCCTGACTCCAGAGCAGCGCCCCTTCTAGCGCTCGCTTGGCCCGGCCCAGGCACGCCGGCCCCGCGGCCACCGCTCGCCGCTCCCGGGCTCAGGGCTCGCGCCTGTCTTTGTTAGTTTCCTGGCGGGGCGGGCCGAGGTCAGTGAGGCGCGCACGACCCGCGCGTCTGGCGGGGGTCCCTGCCTCCCACTGTGTAGGTCTGCTTCTTGGGTAGGGGGAGCTGGCTAAGCGGGCGGGGCGGGGGGCGGAAGGAGGCTACAGATGGTGAGTGGGTGAATGTCTCTTTAGGGGAGGGGAGTATGTAGGAGGTGGGCGTCTGGAAAGTGCAGTGGGCTGTCTGGGTCGGAGTGTGTGTGTGTGTGTGTGTGTGTGTGTGTGTGTGTGTGTGTTGTGTGTGTGTGTGTGCGCGCGCGAGTGTGTTGGGAGGGGATGAATGAAAGGGAGTGCCACTGGAGAGGATCAGCCTGTCTTGTTAGGAGTCTTTGGGGAAGGAGAAAGAGGGACAGAGAGAAAGAAAGAGAATGAATATGAATGAGCGTGAATTAGGGCGGCGGGCAGTGATGGAGCCCCTCCGGGACCAGTATAATTGGGGATACGCCGGCTGGGCTTTCTCGGCTTTCTCGCTGGGGGCTGGGAAAGTGGTCGGAGGCGTTTGCAAAAGAGGGGAAAAGGTTCAGTTGATCTGCCCTGGAGATGGAGAGAATTGGGATGATTTGGTGTCCAGGGAGGAAGGATCCAGAGGCGAGAAACCAAGGATGGGTAAGGGCCACAGAACCCAAGGCGGAGGTCCCGAACCTGCCCTGTTGTGAGTGCAGATGGCTGGAGGGGGATAGGAGGCGCAGTCCGCTCCTCTGGGCACGGAGCGCGCAGCTCCGGGTCCCCAAGCTGAGGTCGCTTTTGTCCGCAGCAGTCGGTTGCTGGAGGGCGCCCCTGCTGGAGTCTGCAAAGGAAAGTTGGACGGAGTTGGTTTGCAAGAAGCGCTGCGGAGAGGAGATGCGTCTGTAGGAGCACAGGGACAAACCGCGATGCTGGGGGAAATGGCTTAGGGTTCTCAACCCAAAGAGTCTTTGAAATCCTCATCCAGAAGTAAGAAGAAAGAAGTCGAGAAGAAGAGGATGTGTAGCTCTTTATAGGAACGGAGAATGTTTCCAGAATAAAGATAAATATGATTTCTTCCTAGAGAGAAATAGAGAAGGACTTAGAATTAAGACCTAACTCTTGATACTTAAGATCCTGGACAAACTCTCTATGAATCCCAGGAAAGCTCTCTGGTTCTCCTCCACCAAAAGAACAGAGCAGAGTTGTCCTGTGGAGAATTAAATTTCATCAGGGCTCAGAGTCATATTTCATGTTTGCATTCTCAGTACCTAGTGGAACTGCCAAGAGCAGCCTTAACAGAGAACAAGCCTCCTGGCCAAGCCTCTTCTTTGGCATAGAAACACTCTTTCTAATTCCCTGCTGACCTCCTGGGTTCTCCATGGTAGGCTGATTTTTTAAAAAAGGGAGGGGGAGATGGGGGGCAGAGGATCTTTGCATTTTTAAAACATTTGTTCCATACCTGGAATCTGCTCAAACCATTCATTCAGGCATTAAAGGGACTTTAGTTTTTATTTGTTTAGCAATTAACTGGCTGTTTGGGAAACATTTCTTCAGGACCCATGTTTATAATTTAAGACTGTTTTAATTCCCAGGAAAATCTTCGAATGATATCTTTGTAATTCTAGAAAGGATATATGAATAACCTCAGGATGCGGGTCAGTAAAACAGTCAAGAACATTCATTGTTTAGAATCCAGTTCTGTTTCTTATCATGGAGAATGGAGAAATGGAGTCAGAAACTTTAAAAAAAAAAATTTAACCCAAATTTTAAGACATCCATGATCAAGGATTAAGTGGACATGCTGCCTTCATGCACAATAAACACATCCATTATTATGACTGTATATATATGAGGTGACCCTCAACAGTGCCTGTGTTAATGCAGTAATGTTGAGAGGTGAAATGATTGGATTCTAAGATGTGTAACCTAATCAGTCCATCCTAGTTTGAATGAAGAGATGCGTCACTGGGGGTATGCCCTGGGAGGGGAGTTCCCAGTGGTTCCTTACCTTTTCCTTCCCTCTTCCTTTTTCTCTGCTTTTTGATTACCATGAATGAGGTGAGCAGCTACTCTCAACTGAATCCCTGACCCATGCCATTTGGCCTCACTTTGGGCCCAGAGCAATGGAGTGGGCTGACCATGGCTTGAATCTCTGATATTGTGAATTTGAACAAACTTTTCTTCCTATAAGCATTCTTATCAGTGATTTGGGTCACATTGACACAAAGCTGACTAAAACACCTATCCTGATAGATGGAAACAATACAAAAAAAAAAAGACCCTGAAAAATAAAAAATTTAGCATATGGAAAAGGTCACTACACAAAGTCATGAGTTATTGACCCTTCTTTAAATTATAGGAAGCAAATTGAGCATGAAGATATGAACCAGTCTTTTTTATCCAAAACTTCTAGAAATTACCATGGTCTCTTCATCTCTAGAGACTATGATAAAAATGGTATAAAGATAATACCTCCATCTTTTTGCCAAATTATATATGTTAACCAAATATACTTTAATCATGATTTTATGTTTTTATTTAGGAAGTACCATACAGCAACTAGGATATACTGGGTTCCAGAACCAGGTGCAGATCTAAGTGCTTTTTGTATATATTGATTTATTTAATCCTCACAAGAGCCCCTTGAGATAGGTGCTGTGCATATCCCCAGGGATGGGATGTGAAAACCAGAGCAGAGAGTCCTTATACTACCAAATGGAGGAATGAAAGTGCAAGGGCAGGCAAGTGGATTCCACATTTACCACACTGCTTCAGAAACAGAGGACACAGGGAGTGTAACAAACTGCTCCCTCAGAGTTCATAATAATTTGCATTCATCTAATCTCCAGACTTAGTATCACCCATGTGCTATGACTTTAGGAGACCCTGTATCTCTCCCAGCTCACTCTCTCCCAAGAGATCCAGATTAGAGCTTATTTTCTGTGTAATTTAAGAAGTTGAAACTGCATTTGTTTTAAATGCATTTTAGTATACAAAGATAACACAATACTAGTAACAAGTCTAGAAATTGTGCAAAGCTACCTTTATTTTTTGCTGCAGTATGTTATTCTTCTAAATTGAACAAAATCTTGAGTAAAAATCGCCCCCTGTATTTCTTCCCTTTTTCCATCCTTCCCTCCAGTAGCTCCTATGCATGTTGTCTCTCAATTGCTCATGATGTGAAGGGCATGCTAACTAGGTGTGCAAAGGTAAATGATATCACTCTCTGCCCTTCCCTCAAGAGCTTGCAGGTGGGAAGGCAGAGCAGGGGAACAAATAAAGTAGCACCTCCTCTAAAGGAGTTTGGTACCCAGTGCTGTCCTTGAGTTTTCTTCCTATGAGGGTTAGGGAGGATTTAAAAGAGGAATTGTCTATCTCCTGAGGAGAGGAGAAGAGAAGAAAGTAGGAAATTACAGAGCAATGAAAAAAAGTGGGACTTGGAGAGAAGATTGGAAAACCCAGTTGAAGAGGAAATAAAAATCCAAGTAGAGTAGCAAATCAGATTTTTACTCAAGATTGTCTATGCCACTTCTTGGATCTAGAATCTTAGAGATGTTGCTTTGATTCCCTGTGACTATTTTTCCCATGTGTAAAGCGGGCACTATGATGTGACTTGCCCAGTTGGACTGAGCTTCCACATGTACTCTTCATCCTCCTTCTGGTAGAGCTGGCCTCCTGGCCTCCTGTGGGTCTCAGCCTCATTCTCATCCCAAGGTGACTGGCACTGTCATGCCATCTGAAGGAGCACCCTAGCCACTCATATTTAACCACTGAAAGATGAATGAAATATATATATATATATATATATTAGAATAATACTAGTAAGACTTTGCCCTCATGAATGGATTAATGCCATTATCCACTGTCTTATGAATGGATTAGTTATAAAAGGAGAGATTTACTCCTCTTAGTAGCCACTCCTTCTCCATTCTTCCTTGCCCTTTGCCAGAGCATAAAGGCCCTCAGCAGATGTGACCCCTCCATCATGGACTTTTCAGCCTCTAGAACCACAATCCAAACAAGCTTTTATTGTTCATAACTTTCCCAGTTTGTATCTATTATAGCAGCACACAATGCACTAAAACAAACATATTTATAGCCACAAATAATATATGGTATGTATTCAACATATATAAATATACCCATGCATACTTAATGCCATTTGAGTCTCTTGTGGGTTTTTGTTTGTGTCTCACATCTATCTTTTTTATTTATTTGTTTTTTGGTAAAATTGCTTTTGAGAACCCCCAGTCCTGTCTTCCTTAAAGCTGAGGTAAGGGTGAAGAGAAGAGATTTGCCAGACTACAGGATACTGGAGGAGGGAGGAGACAACACATCGAAAAGACCAAATTGGAAGTATAGATTTATGTATTTCAAACACAAGTTAAGTGAGTATCCCTTATCCAAAGTACATGGAACCGAACGAAGGTCTTTTGGAGTTTTGAAATATTTACATATATGTAATGAGATATCTTAGGGATGGGACCAAAGTCTAAACTCAAAATATATTTTTGTTTCAGAGGAACCTTATTCACCTTATTCACACACTGTGAAGGTAATTTTAGGCAATGTTTTTAGTACCCTTGTGTTTTGACTAGAATGTGAAGTCAAATACAGATTTTCCACTGGTGGAGCACTTTGAATTTCTGATTTTCAGATTAGAGACACCCAACCTGTACCAGGATGTGGGGCTCTAGTTCCTCCTCAAATGAAAGTTCCTTTTTAATTAAAATTCTTTTTCGGTGATTTCGCTATTTTGTTTGCCTGTTGGTTTGTTTAAGCCTTCCAGTTTTACATTTTTGTTTGAATAGAATAATTTATAGCCTGATTAAGCTTTTTATGTTCACTGTGAAATGTTTTAAAATATGCCCTAAATATGTGCTTTCTCTTTGGTGTCTGCTTAATATTGGACCTCTCCTCAGGACCTTATTCAAGCAAACCAGGTCTAATCCTCTTTACCTACCCCTACAACTGGCTTTATTTCATGGTTATCTGATAGACCTTGAGGAAAATAGAATGCCAACTTGGCTGAAGCAAATAAGACTTACACTGGTGCAAAATGTGCACAGAAAATTCAGAGTTCGCCCATGAAGAGCTTCAATACGTTGGGCTGCTATTTCATGCCTGTTGAGGCCACTTGTTTTGTAGAATTGGTTCACTAACTATATGTAAGTCCTATAAATTTAGAAAGCAAAATGGGGAGAGGTGGCAGTTAAAACTTCTGTACATTCTTATACCCTAAAAATGCTTCTTGCTCTGATAAGTGCTTTTTTATCTTAGCATGTAAATACCTTCAGGCATCTATTTCATCGGGAGATGAGAAAGAAATGAGGAAATGATATATAATGTGAGGTACTTTTAAAGGAGCTAGAAAGCCTGAAGAGTGAGAGATTTACAAAAGGAGAAAAGATAAAGAAAATTCCTTTGGTATATTGATTCAAGAAATGTAACTTATAACTAGTTTTGAGATTTGAAAGAGCCAAGCACCACCTTTTAAATTTCTGTTTGGGTTTAAAAAAAAAAAGATTCAGTATTAACTCTATCTATTTTTCAATGGTCTAATAATACTGATCTGGTTATCATAATTAGTATTGCAATGATATGCATTAAAGGATTTTCTGATGTCATGCACTGAGCAGCCTCATATGATACCAGCCAAGTCCAACCCTTTCTCAAAACCTAATGTACTAATGTACTGCTGAGTGTTAGCATCTATTGGAGATTTTGAGCAAAAAATATTACTGCATTCTTACTATGTAATGTGGGAGCCACAAGTCAATGTCCTTGTATCAGGGACAAAAACACTTCATTAGTGTCCATTAAAATTTAGTTGGACTGCCCGCTGCATTCCTCAAGATTCCAGAAGGTCAATCAGACTAATCCTCACAGTACCTTAGCTAGACTTCCAAGAACTGAGAGTAACAAAGGAAAGGAGGAGTTAGCATGACTGAAAGTGAAAAGAAACACTAATGAGAACTCTCAGGAAATGCAGATGTCACCCCAAACATTTTAAATGTACGTACCCATGTGTCTGTTTTGTTGATTACATTGAGTGCTCCAAAGTAGAGGCAACATGTGCCCCCCCACACACACATAATACCATTTTAACCAAAGGAAACACTTTATACCATGTATGACAGAGTATCACTGTCAGATGATGGACTTTGGGGCAGATTTCCCCACATCTGTGTGGCTGAAGAATCCACCATGTATTATTGCATTATACTTACCTAAAAGGTTAGCATGAAGGTGGGTGAAAGGTAATGGGGTCTCTATATATTGCTTTTGCAGTTCTATTAGAAGTCTAAGATTATTACAAAGTAAATAAAAATAAATAATCATGTAAAATGTGATATGTGTATACAGCAGCTGTATACAATACTAAGCAGTTTTCCAATCACAAATGTAAAACTTAAAATACATTAACTTGGTGGCTGGGGATGTGGCTCAACTGGTAGTGTGCTCGCCTAGCATGCATGAGTCACTGGGTTCGATTCTCAGCACTACATAAAAACAAAATGAAGATATTGTGTCCACATAAAACTAAAAAATAAATATTTAAAAAAAACTTAAAAAAAATACATCAACTCAGGCTAAAATGGAGAAAGTTGTTTTTTCTAACATGAATGATTGGGTTTTATTTGTTCATAATATTTAAATATGCACATAAAATCCCAATAACTATACCAATACACATAAATATCTATCTTTTTTCCTGTACTGGAATTCAAACCCAGGGTCTTGCTCATTCTAGGTAAGCACTCTACAACTGAACTATACCCTCAGACCCCATTTGTCTTATTTTTTAAATCACTGAGATATGCTTATAATTTAGAATAAACCTAACTCTATTTGTTCCTGTGATTTATATTTAGTTTTGTGTTTTTGGTTCTAGGGATCTAAACCAAGGCCTTATACATGATAACCACAAGTTGTCCCACTGAGTTACAGCCCCCAGTCCCCACCCCCACACATATTTATTGTAAACATTGAGAGAACTTTTAAAGAACCGTTAAAATTAGTAAAATCACACAATTTCTATGTTCTTAAATGAGAAAATAAGAAAATGGAATGGATAATAGAATGAGTACTTATTTGTAAAAATACAGTCATATGATGAAGTTGTTTTGAAAATTAGAAGTGGCATTCCAGGTCAAATTCATTGATTTGCTTTGCGTTTCATAGCTCCTTCAGTAAAGCTATGCTTTCACCTGAAAGAGGCACAGCTCACCACAGGGGAGCCCATTTTATTAGTGTCCCTTTACCTTGGTTTTATGTAGTGTGCATATCCTGAGCAGTGGTAAGGAACTGATGGATTTTGAAAGCAGTTGGAAACATAGCTCAGTTTTGACTCTAAGCCATATATAAAAGACAAACTTACTAAACTAAAAAGTAAAAGGCACAGAAAGCCAATGTTTGGTTAAAAACAACCCTGAGTACCCACATGCAGATACTCTGTGTGTAGTCATGTCACTGATGTTGGATCAGAGTGGGAAATGCACAAAAGTTATTTAACCAAGCCACAGATTCTGCCTGGAAAAAGCCTTCTTAATATAGCTTCCAACATGAATTAGACCAGAAACTATACAGTTTATAACAGTCAATGTAGGGTCAAACTCCAGCATATGGGCACAGGCAAAGACTTTCTCAATAGGACCCCTAAAACTCAGGAAATAATGCCAAGAGTTAATAAATGGGATAGCATCAAATTAAAAAGCTTCTGCACAGCAAAGTAAACATTGTGAAGAAAAAAAAATCTACAGAATGGGAGAAAATCTTTTCTAGCTACACTTCAGACAGAAGATTCATATCTAGACTATATAAAGAACTCAAAATCCCAACATGAAAAAGGCCAAATAATCCAATTAATAAACAGACAAATGAATTAAACAGGCACTTCTCAAAAGAAGAAATATAAATGGGCTACAAATAAATGAAAAAAAAATGTTCAACATTATTAGCAATTATGGAAATGCAAATCAAAACTATACTGAGATTTTATCTCCCACAGTCTGAAGGGCGGTCATCAAGTTATCCAAAGTACATGTATGAAGACACGAATTGGGTGTCAATCTACTTAATATACAAACTGAGATATGAAAATTACAGTATATACGTATAATAAGAATTGTAATGCAAAAAAACAAGTACATGTTTAAAGACATGAATTGGCATGAACGTACTTTATACAAAGATATGAAAAATTGTGCTCTATATGTGTAATATGAACTGTAATACATTCTGCTGTATTTTGAAAAAAATCAATAAAAAATAATAAATAAATGCTGGAGAGGATATGGTGGGATTTTAAATTAGTACAACCACTATGGAAATCAGTGGTTCCTCAAAAGATTAGACATGGAACCATCCTATGGCACTGCTCAACCATGCCGTGGTATTTATCTGAAAGAATTCAAGTCAGCCCACTATAGCAAAACATTCACATCCATGTTTACAGCAGCACAATTCACCATAGCCAAACTGTGGAACCAGTCTAGGTGTCCAACAACACATGAATGGATAAAGAAATGTGATTATGTATACACAATGGAGTTTTATTCAGTCATAAAGGAAAAATGAAACCATGCCATTTGTAGAAAATTGGATGGAACTAGAGAAAATTATGTTATGTGAAATAAGCCAAACTCAGAAGGTCAAGGGTTCTATATTTTCTCTCAGGCCGAAGCCGTGCATCTCATGAAAATTAAAGGGAGATCAGTAGAACAGAGGAAAGGGAAGGAAAGGTTGGGGGAGGAGAGGAGGAAGAGCAAAGTGCAAGGCAGTGATAATGGCCAAATTACATTGTTATATTGTGTGCGTGTATGAATATCTAACAACAAATCCCACCATTATGTACAACTATAGTGCACCAATAAAAAATTGTGGAGAAAACATTTTTAAAATTAAAATGAAAACAAATAGCTTCCAATAAGGGTTTGCCATAGATGCATCCAATAAGGGTTTGTGGTAGATGCTTTCACTGTTATTCCCTTGTCCTTACCATTTCAGTACATAGAGGATCAACTTCCTCCTGCCAGCACTAGAATTTCACCGACAGGGCAGGGTACTGTTCTGGAGTAACAATCTGTGAGTGACAGGAGCTCCCTGGACACTCAAGAATATGACTTTGAGGTGCATATATGGTCCCATTTCCAGAGTTACCCAGTTTGGGGGACTCCTAGTGGTAATTTGTTTCATAATCCACTTTTTCCTGGCCCTTCTTGTTGGTGGTTCTACTTCTTCATGACTCGACTATGATCTACAGGGATTATCTTTTAAATAAACTTGAGTTTAAATCCTGTCTTTGTGTCTCCTTTCATAAGACCTTGAACCAAGACATGGTTGTGTTCAACTGGTCTGTCCATTCATAACATCAGGATCTAATAATCAGTAGGATCTGACCTCATTTTTAATATCTGAAAACAGCTTAGAAGTCTTTGAATGCAGATGTTATAATGATAACAAAAAGATAAGGGGATAGCAACTATACCCACAATGTAGTCTCAGAACCTCATACAATTTTTGATCACTAACCCACACACCAAATATATTACACATTAAAAATTTTACACAGTGGGAGAATGTTGATGCAAACTCTCATTCCAACTCTCCACATGCTTAGAAAGAAGTAACTGAAACTTTTAAATATTTAGTTAAATGTATTTCTCTTCTGATATTCTGCCAAACCTACTTCTAAGTATCTTCTCTCATGGTCCCATGAAGATCTCCAAAGAGGTAATCCTGTTCTCATGTCAAGATCCTTGTTATAATTTTATGCCAAATATGCCCCAATCTCTGCCTATGTGCAGCTCAAATCATTTTTAATATAAAGTTATCATCTCTTGTATTCAGAAAATGTTGCTTCTGACCAGGACTTCTCCTGCCTACCAGGCCCTTACATCTCCAGTAAGCACTCATTTCTCTATCTGGCAGAGCTTAGCTCTTTTATGAGTCTTAATATTGAAAAAGAAGAAGCAGCCTTTATGTCTCTATTTGTTTTTTTCTTTTGGAAGGAAGAATAATTTCCAGATGAAATAGAGGAGCAGAAACCTACACCTTGTGATACTTGCCTGGGCTTCAACTCAGAGGTTTAAAACTTCTTCACTATTTAATTCCAGTCATGTGATAACATAATGATTCTTTTTTTGTGTGTGTGTGTGTGTGTGTGGATGTGTGTGGGGGGGTTACCAAGGATTGAACTCAGGGGCACTCGGCCACTGAGCCACATCCCCAGCCCTATTTTGTAATATTTATTTAGAGACAGGGTCTCACTGAGTTGCTTAGTGCCTCACTTTTGCTGAGGCTGGCTTTGAACTCACAATCCTCCTGCCTCAGCCTCCTGAGCCACTTGGAAGACAGGTGTGTGCCACAACATATTGATTCTTAAACTGAGCTTTTTCTTTAGGTCTTGTAGAAAACAGACACTTCCAAGGTAGAAAGATGGATGAGGGGGAGCTTAACCCCACTGCAGTTAAACAAAGTTTCTTCGTTTGTGGTGGTGGGGCGGGGGCACACATCAACACATAAAAATTAGAAAGCTGCCAGAAGAACAGCATCATCGTGGTTCACCTGTTACCAGTGCAAACTGTGAGTCATTGTGCTGGGCACACAGTTACTGCATTGTGAATTGACCCCTTAAACTGGACAGGATTACATGTAATGTTTTTCCTATCGTTGTAACTCTAAGGTGCTATCATATCTTTTAATTTTTCTGGCTCACAGAATAAACCCAGAGGTTTTTAGAAAAAGTTCATATATATATGTATATATATATATATATATATAAAGTTCATATATATATATACATATATGTATATATATATATAATCACCAATCATCAAAACACATAAAAACTATGCTAAAAATTAATATTAGCTAGTATAAAAAGATAAAAAGATTTCTAAATCTTAGTGGCTTAAAACAATGCAACTTTTTGTCTCCCTCACACTAACATTCTTAGTTGAAGAGGAAGGCTTTCCATAAGGCTGTCCAATGATTCTGTGCCTTCCATCTGTGGCTTCACCCTCCCATTCAGCTGATTGAGGAGAAAGTGGTTAAAGGATGAAGGTTTGCACATGGGAGATTTTCTAAAGGCTGGACCTGGAAGAGCATACATCATTTCTGGTCTTGTTTATAGACCATAGTCATATGGCCCCCTCCAACTGCAATGGAGGCTCAAAAATGATCTCGCCTTGGGGCTCAGAGGAAAAGGAAAGAGATCTGGAGAACACATGACACTCTCAAATTGGCTATTCTGCTTCTAAACTTCCCATTCTGTCACTTGACATCCTCTGCCTAGCTCCCCTTCTCTTCATGCACTAATCATTTCTGGAAAATGTTTGACCATCATGGTCAATGAGCTCAGATGCTGCCTCCTCTGGGAAAATTTCAAAGTACAGGATGCCGATTTTCTTGCTCCATTTCCATTCTTAACAATCCTGTTATTGAATCACTTGAGTTGCATTAACATTTCTATCTAATTTTGGGCAGTGCATATTGGTGACTTAATACATACGTGTTGAGCTCTTGAAAGAATAGAGCCCATCATTCCTCATATTATGACATATGCAACTGGCACCAAGAGGACAATTCTACAATTCACCAATCTTTTGAAGGATTGACTTCAAAAGAATTTCATTTGGAAGTTTTTACACCTGGTGCCTCAGCACAAGCCCCTATGGGTTATGCCTTCTCTTTCACCTTTCAGGACAGAGTATATTGCCCAATGGCATTCACTTTGGGTTTGGTCATATAAATTTCTTTGACCTGTGAAATGTTGACATAATTTCAGGTAAGTTAGTTCCATCCAGGGGCTTTTAAAGGCTATTGTGTGTTTTCATTGATCTTCTTCACACTCCTGACATCTGCCATGAAGGGTTCAGGTCCCAGGCAGCTGCTCTTCCTTCTGTCTGCCTTCTAGAACGAAACATGTGGACCATATTGAACCCAAGCCCAGCCCAGCTCTCTTAGTCTATTTGATCTATTATAAAAAAATATTATAGATTGAGTGGCTTATAAACAACAGAAATTTATTTCTCACATTTCTAAAAGTTGAGAAATCAAGTATAAATACATCAGAATATTTGATGTCTGGTGAGAACCCATTCCTCACAGGCAGTGCCTTCCATCTGTGTTCCACACATGGTGGAAGGGACTAGTTAGTTCTCTGGAGACTCTTATAAGGGCACCAATCCCCCTGATGGGGACTCCACCCTCATGACCTCATCACCTCCTTAAGTCCCCACCTTCCAACGCCATCTCCTTGGCGAATAGATGTTAACATGAATTTACAGGAGACGCAACCTTCACTCCATAGCACCAGCTGAGCCCCAATCACATTCCCAAATGTGAGCAACAGATCAGTGTAAGCCACTGAGCTTCTTAGGAGTCTTTGCTATAAAGCATAACTGAAGCAGGATAAGACCTAGAGATCTGTATATTGAAAACAATTCCAAGTTGATTTGGATGCTCATTCATTCAGCCATTTGGGGGAACTACTAGTCCCTTCTCCAAAGGTACAAACCCTAACAGTTAAGCCCATGGGTCAGCCATCTGTGAAGACACTGTAACCTGTCATTTCCCCAGCACAGTGCAGATTATGAAATCCCAGTACTTCTCAAGTGGCATGAACCCAGTTACAGGAGGGATGTGAGAGGGAGAGGAAACCTGGATGTGAGAAATTTTTTAACCCTCCCACCTCACTTTGGGCAATAGCACTCTATGAAAATAGGTAGGGTCTAGGTTGGTGCATTTTTTTTCTTTCAACTTGAATACATTGTTTCATCACAGTATTAAAATGATCTAGATTACCAAATTATATATGATTTAGTAAGTCTCTCTAATTATTCAATAACAATTAAAAGATAAAGGAATTATGTTCTGCATTTAGAAACAACAAATGCTCCAGTTGACTGTGAATATCACAAGTATTATTTCATATGACTACAAGTTCCAGTTTCTTTCCTACATATCTGGCATGTAGAATGCTAATTGCTAGATATTTCTATTTTCAAGATGCCCAAGTGAATTTTCTTTTTCGGGAAAAAGAACACACAAAATTTATTACATGCCTAAGCCATGGGTGTATTAGGCTCCTCAAGTGATTTTTTTTTATTCCTTTTTTTCTAGCCCTGCTAATAACACTACCTACTATTTCTCCAGTGATATATGTTCTCTGTGCATGAATAACAATTGAGGATTTCCAATAGGCACTAAAGTACCTGGCTGTGAGAGTGCTGTTCCTATGTGCCATAGAATAATAAGTGACAAAGGAATCTGACTTGCTATTTCTTTTCTAGAGTAGCGAGAGTGTGAGGAAGACAAATATGTTTAACTCCGTAAACAGTATAGTTTATTTTCCTTTATAATGATACAGAAAAAAAGAAGGGATAGTCATAAGAATCCTGAGAAATTTGTCACATCCATTAATTGCAGTAAGGAGATTAGAATTCTTTTCCTTTTTTTCTATAGATGACTGTAACCTTTATTTCATATACAGAGGTGTAATCCTAAAGGACAAGCCTATTTTGTCGAAATCTACCAGGATTCCTTTAGAGCTTGTCATAGTCAACAGTCCTGGCTCATCCTGTGAGCCTCCCCCAGCTCTAGCACAGTTTCTGACACCAAATTATATATGATGGGACTTAATAGTAACTAAAGCAGGGTGAGTATGAGGGACTTAATAGTAAGGTATGAGGGATTAATAAATGTTTGCTGAATGCATGTGCAACAGATGGACAGTGTTAGGGAGAAGAGATTTCTCATGAATGAAAATGGAATTTATGGAAGTTGCTAATCCAGCCAACTATTCATGTCCTTAAGAATATATTTGTCACAAGAAAGTATGTACTTTGTCCCACGAGGATCTCTTTCCTGGGATTTCTCAGGATGCTCCCCCAGAGATATCTTTAGATGTGCCAATCACTTCTTATAGCGGCTGACCCTATGACTGATATCAGTGTTTCAAAAGTATTTTTTACCTAGTGTTATCTTTGGTCTAGATACCATTGAAATTTCTGTATTAGCATTGAAGATTTTAGCAAAAGAATCCAATTTTCAATACTATTGCCCCTTGGTGTCCATGGGATATTTATTCTAGAACCTCCTTGTGGATATTGAAATCTGGCTTTTAAAGCATAATGTTTGAATATAACCTAGGTACATCTTCCCAAATTTAAATCACCTCTAGATTACTTATAATATCTAACACAACGTAAATAGTTCTTCCGCTATATTGTTTAGGGAATAATGAGAAACAAACTGTCCTCATGTTCAGTATAAACTCAATGTTTTTCAATATTTTGGATCCCAGCTTGAGTGAATCCCAGGATGTAGAACCCACAGAGAGCCACCTGTACATTCTTTAAAAGACAGGCATAAATATTTTGTAGTTTTCAATTCATATGCTTCTATCTTGTTCTATGAGATTGAAATTGGTTGATTCAATTAATTTAAAACTACCAAGTTACTATTTGTAGAAAACTGAGGAGAGTTTTATCCAAATGTTTTGAAAAAGGACAGCTCAGATAAAAATAGAGTCTTCTTACAACCAACATAAACATACTATTAATATGCATAGATTTAACTTATTCTGTAGAAAATAGGAGTGGATTCTCTGGTATTCATTTAATAGAAGATGGACAAATTTCTCTCATTATCATTATGTCTAAGACAAGAACTCAGGCAAAATTTTCTCCCATTACTATTTATTCTAAGCCATGGGAGGACAATAAAAGTAAATAGAATAAATATTCTGTGCACATCACCACAAATTTAAGCATGCACATCATTAGACAGTCAAAGAAAAAGAAGAAAGAAAGAAAATGCAGATGGTTTAATACTCGTATTGGAAAGAAGAAAATGGTACTAACTTTGACTTTAGAAGAAAAAGGACAGCTCTAGGCACTCCAAACAAGAGTCTAAGTACATGTTTGGTCTCTCCTCCTGGCCAATATTGACCAGAAGTTGTACCCAGAAGTCAGGTTATTTCTAAAACATTTGGCTAAAGAGGGTCTGGATTTTTCTTCATTGTTCAAAATAAGCAGATAGTTTTCAGCCCTGGGAGACTGCTAGATGACTCAGGGAAGCAAGTTTCACCAGAGAAGTCCTGGTTAAATTTTGTCTTTCTACAGGAAATTAGAAATTACACTGCCTTTGGAATCTCCTTTGGGATCCAAGGCCTTTCACAGGCTGGCTCCAGGCCACTGATCCAAACATAGCTACCACTCTTGGCTAATATAAAACAGTAAAAGCTATGATAATAAAAGGTCAATGCTTACTATTCTCAGAATATATATTAGCAAATTCACCCACTAGTTGGAATTTATTTGTAATCCTTAAATCAGTACTTAACAGCATTTTGCAATTATTTACAGACATGCAGAGCAGGAAAATTTGAGTACCTGACAAACACCTTCTTAGTTGAAATCAAAGTGGCATTGTGCCTGTGGGTTTTTTGTTTTGAAAAATAAAAATTGTATGTATAGTTAAGGTGTACAACTTGTTGGTGTGTGTGTGTGTATATATATATATATATATATATATATATATATATATATATAAAATACACATGATTCGATATATATTGTCTGTGTATATGTATATACAATGTAAAATGATTTTCACAGTCAAGCTAATATCCAACACCTCGCATAGTTACCATTTTTCCTTTATTATTCTTTAAAATTTTTTTGATGAAAACTTACTCCCTTCTTAGAGAATTTCAAGTATAAAATACAGTTTTAGGAGCTATTGTCACCATGCCATACATTAGATCTCCAGAATTCCTTCAACTTGTCTGATAGAAACTTTGTACCCTTTGACCTGATCTCCTACTTCCCCCTTCCTCTAGCCCTTGTAGACCATGCAACATTTGCTCCTCTGTGTCTCTACCTTATTTTACTCAACATACTGTTATCCAATTTCATCCCTGCTATTGAAAATGGCAGAATTTTCTTTTTTTTGTTGTTTGTTTATTTGTTTGTGGGGAAGGAGAGGTACCAGGGATTAAGCTCAGGGCCACTGAGCCATATCCCCAGTACTATTTTGTATTTTATTTATAGACTGAGTCTCATTGAGTTGCTTAGCATCTTACTTTTTCTGAGGCTGGTTTTGAACTCACAATTCTCCTCTCTCAGACTCCAGAGCCACTGAACTAACATGCCAGAATTTTCCTTTGATTTTTTTTTTAAGGTAGAATAGCATTGCATCAGAGATCTTTTCTTCATCAATTCACCCCTCAATAGACTTTTCAGAATTATATTTCCTATTTCTATAAAGAATGGACTTGAAATTTTTATAAGGATTACATTATTTCTATTAGTGGTATGTGTATGTGTAAATGTGTGTGTGTGTGTGTGTGTGTGTGTGTGTGTGTGTGTACTGAATCATCTAACTCAGGGCCTAATATGTGCTAAGCAAGTATTCTTCCACCAAACTATATCATAAGACCAATGACTGCAATTTGAAATCCCATTAGTACTTTGGGTCATGTGGGCATTTTAACAATATTAATACATGAATGCCGATATAATTCTATTTATCTGTGTCTTCTCTACATGATTTCATTATTATTTTATAATATTCAGTGTCACATCTTTAGTTAAATTTATTCCTGAGTATTTTATTATTTTGCTGCTATTGAATATAGGATTATTTTGTTTTCTGATGGTTTGTTGCTTGTGTATAAAAACATCACTAATTTTTGTATTTTGAGTTTTTTTTAAAATTAGTTTTAAATGGATCTTTTACTTTATTTATTTATTTGTATGCAGTGCTGAAGATGGAACCCAGGGCCTCACACGTGCCAGAAAAGTGCTCTAACACTGAGGTACAACTCCAGCCGCTGTATGTTGACTTTTGTATTCTGCAAACTCACTGAAAATTTTTTTCAAGTTCTAACAGGTTTTTGTTGTTGGGTCATTAGGAATTTTGGTATATGTGATCGTATCATCTGTGAACAGGTAATTTATCTATTTCCTTCCTGATTGGATGCCTTTTGTTTCTTTTTATTGCCTAATTGCTTTGGGAAGTATTGCAGTACTATCTTGAATAGAAGAGTTGGCATTCTGGCTTTGTTCCAACTTACTATGGAAGTTAAAGGCAAAAATATTAAGAATAACAATAACTGCAAAACCATCATTGAACACACAATGTAAAAAGAAATAAATCTAGATTATAAGAACACAAATGGGGGAAGGAGTTAAAAGTATAGAGTGTGCAACTGAAGTTGTTATCAACTTAAAATAGATGATTATATGTACTAGAAATTTTACAAATGCTCAATGGATCCACGGACTTCATATATCATAACTACCCCGAATAATGAGAATAGAATGTTCTATTAGTAAATTTACAGATTATTTGTCCAGTGGAATACAAATTCTATTAATGATTAGCTGTTTTTTGTTTTGTTTGTTTGTTTTTCGTGTTTTATTTTAACCCAGGGCTTTAGTCACACTAGGGAATGGCTCTACCACCAAGATGCACCCCCAGAAGATTGACTACATTGTAAAACCTCATCATTGTCTTTTGGTGTCTCTAGAGAAAACAATTCTCATTTTCCTCAATAACTGGAGTCAGGGAGACCTCTAGGGAACATTTTTAAAGAGCAGGGGTGAGCTAACAGCACAAAATGATATAGGAAGGCCAGTATTCAAATCTGAGGAAGACTGACAAGCATCCTTAACAAAGTCTATTTCTAGTAAATATACATGAATGGCCTGTAGGAGGCTCAGCTTTTAGAGCTGAATGGGTCTGGCTGATGGAAAGATTCAGGTCCTAATCTTGGTAAGGAATGTCTAAAATCAAATGCAAGCAAAAAATAGTTGGAATCAAGTAGTCAAACAATTCTGATTCTCCAAAGTGTCAGGAATTGGATGGAGGGTGGGGTATACATGAACCAGACCCTCAAGTTCTTTCTAAATGTAGAAGAGTATCCCAGAGACTGATCATATTCAAGTGGGCATAAATGGCATTATAGCCTGATGCTGTGGACATCAGTACATTTTTATTTAAGGATGAAAAAAAATAATTGTTTGAAGATAGAGTAGATTGTTCTAGTGTCCAAAAAAGACAAAAATAAGGGGAAAACGTTTCTCATCTTCGAAAATATCTTCATCCCCTCGGAAGTACTAGAATATTGTAGGATGATGAAAATGTAGAATTATTTGTTTCCAAGGGAGCCAGAGGAAGTGACCAGAGAGGCCTGATTTCTGGGTTGGACTCAGATTCTCAAGATCAGAAGAATGCAAGAAATTTACTAGCCTAGGTGAGTTTTCCTAAATTTGATATAAAGTTTAATTCCTGAGTTGGTGGCATATCTGCAGTGTTAACAAGTCCTGTGCTTTGTGAAATATAAAACATCTTGTAATGTGGAAAGATTCTGACAAGCTCTGCCTTCCAGATTGCTGAGCTGTGGTCCAGGTGTGGGGTGAGATCCTAAGCATGGTTGACAAAACCTTTTACCATCCATCTTCTTCTCCCACTATTTCTCCCTGGCATGACTGAATTTCCAATGATATTCCTTCCTGACAATCACATTCCAGATGGGCACAATGTTCATGCCTCCCACTTCTGCCTGGAGATTTTATAATCCAATATGAGGCTCAATTGAATTGTTAATTTCTCTATGACATCTCATTCAACTTCTCCTCCCTTCCTCAAGTAACCAAACTCCTCCATCAGGTCAAAAGTTCCCAAGGCACTTCAAACAAAGGGAAGGTAATATGGAGGGGCAGAATTATTTGGAATTAGAGAGAATTAATGTGTACAGAGATCCCCAAAGACATATCTAATGTTCATGCCTAATTGAGAAAGCATCAGCAAAGTTGGATTGTACATCAAGAGGTCGAAATATTTATCTAGTGAACAATAGCCAGTAATAAGATGTAGTTACTAAAAATCCAGACCCAGATGATTGCTGTGAATGAGCTTGGCACCATTGAGAAATTTACATTTTTTTCATGTCCTTCTCTGTGAAAGGAGGAGGAGGATTTAAAAAAATATATTTAACTTATATAAGTTTTATAAGTGCTAAGTAAATAAATATAAATCATTTGGAACTGCCCCATATCCACGGTGAAGATTCAGTAGTATTTTGATTAGAACAACTTTTAAAATTCTCTTGATTCTAATTAAAGATTGATGTTGAATTTGATTACATAACTTTTTGTGTGTTTTTATTTATTTTCTTATTCTTTGCTTTTCTCTCTCTTTTTTTTTTTTGTCTTGGAAGAATTTAAGCAATAAAAAGTAAATTAAAGAAAATTGTTAGGAAACATTTCAGTTTTCCCTATCTAACATAGATATGCTTCTTTTCAAGTTACGATTTGATAATTTTAACACATAAGAACATACATGCAATAATCATTTTTAAATGATTTTATATATTTATTTATTTATTATTTAACTAAAATAATTTTAGTTATTTTAAGAATTTTTCTCATTGTATTCTAGACATATGTTGACGAGGAGATTTCTATAAAATATTTTAAATAAATCAAGCATAATCTTAATATGTTTAGAAAATATTTGAATTAGCATGAAACTACATTTTTTCTTACCAGGTCGTGCTTTTAAAAGTCTGTGTGTTTGAGTAGTGATCCTTACTTGCATTTCTTATTCGAAGCATGTGAGACTATAAATACTGGTGGCTTTTCAGATGAAACTGCATAGTGAAATGTATTTTGTGCTTCATTGGAGCTTTACTCTGCTCTTAAACCAGCAAATGGATGATTTGGAGACTGGAGGTCCATTTATTAGCTAACAGGCTGCTTAGTACAGCATTGGTGCTGTTCTTTCCTGGAAATCTTACTAACATAACACTGGCCAATCCGTTATAGCTTCACAAAGGAGGTGATGAAAAGCAGGCCTGTCTCCTGTACTTAAAATTGAAATTAGCCTGATTGGATTGCACAAAGAGTCCTCTGCAGTCAGCCCTGTTCGACTTCAAAGGGCTTCATATACATGGAAGGAAAAAAAAAAGTGCAAAGCTACAGAGATTTGCAAATCTGGCACAAACAATGTCATCTTTTACTTAAACCTTTAAAGGAAAAAAATATCTATGCTATTGAAGAAGTTTTTGAACACTTGATTTTAATATTGTATTTATTTGATCAGCCTGTTTATTTTTAAAATAAATATAGGTGGTTCTAAATATTACTACTCAAATGCCTAGGTGAGTAGAGAAAGATATAATATTCCTAAAAAATCTGCTATGTTTGTTGACCCATTACAGTTCAAAACAGGCAGCTAAATAATTACAGAAATTATTTGGAATAGAAATGCATGCAGGGCCAGGCGGGAGGGGGTGACCTGGGAAGCTGCCTGAGAGGCCACAAGGAAGGCAGTGGGGAGTCTTATTTAAAGAGGGCAGCCATTCCTCAGCTCAGCCAACTATTGCCTTCCAGGGCTGTGGATCATCTCTGAAGATCGTCAAGAGAAGGCTGAAAACTGGATTTTTTAATGTGATCCCTCCCAATTTTTCACAGTTG
Source organism: Ictidomys tridecemlineatus (assembly GCF_052094955.1). Lineage (NCBI taxonomy): Eukaryota > Metazoa > Chordata > Mammalia > Rodentia > Sciuridae > Ictidomys > Ictidomys tridecemlineatus. The sequence goes on along the minus strand of NC_135483.1, from coordinate 63,822,087 downwards.
TGATACATTTAAAAAAAATTAAAACACATTGTGGGCCAACAAAACCAATGAGCCATATTTATCCTAGGAACAATTATTTAGCTGCCTGTCTTGAACAGTTGCTTCATAGTTAGCATTTTAGAGAATGTCTTGGATTTTTGTTGTTTGTAGTTTCTTTTTGTTCTACCCCAAGACTCTTGGTCACAATATGGCTCCATAAATATCACTCCATGCTATTAATATCAAGGTATACCAAATTGATCTCCATAAAGACATTAGTCCTCCTTCTCTTGCTTTTTTTTCTTTTAAATAAGATTCAACCCCCAATCACTAAAAGAAGAAAGATAATTCAAATTTATAAGTGATACATATGCCAGGCTTTCCTCTTAAGATCATTTAATCCTAATGTAACCCCCTAAGAACTACAGATAAGGGAATCCTATGAAGAATAAATACCTTATGCAATATCAAACATCTAAGAGGTAAGATAAAAATAATTGACAAAAAGATCAGCTGACAGCAAAGCCCAAACCATTTTCACTGATGGGCTTTTATGCTGGGGATCAAACCCAGGATCTTACTTATTAAGCTCTAGACCAAGGTATACTACCTTTCCAAGTCATTTTCATTTTGACAGGCTGCCTCTGAGTGAGACATTTCTTTTGTATTTTATTCCACAGGTAATTCAATCAATATGTCACTCTTTGACACATGTAAAACAAGTAACAAGAGAAAGGGTACTGATTCTAATATTAATTTCAATCTGATGAACTCCGGAATTTGTAATCTGAAAATAGAACCCACAAACAAAATGAGTAACTAGAATAAATTCTGTTTAATAAATCCAAAGGACACTAAACAAAAAAAAATCAATAAAGGGGATTCCCCAAGGCAGTTATGAATATGCAAGAGTAAGAGAGAAAGTAGGGATTGGATATGCATAGCCAAATCTCTGGAAAAAGATATATATTATTTACATTTCCAGAGTAGAGGAAATCCCCTAAGATGCTAATACAAACTATGTTGTTTGTAACAGGGGTAATAAGGAGCATCTGCTAGTTGCAGAATCTGCCCTGCACCAAGTGTGATTTTAAGACAGAAGATGTGGGGCCAATGAGAAATAGCAGTCATATTTGCATAAAGCAATCCATCCATGCCAGGAAGAAGAGGTACTTTTGTATTGTGAATAGCATTAAAACAGCTTGTCTCTTTTCTGTGTCCTAGAATTATTGAGATAATCCTATGTTCTATGAATTGTCCTCTTTGTCCCATTGTATAGAAAAAAACAATTTCACCTTAGTTATCTGCAGATCGATTTCTTCGGTCAGTTGCCCCCCCTCCTTTTTATCTTTTGTTTCAAGAAGTACCAAATTTGGCCAAATATTGTTTCAACTTTCACTTCACTGAAGCCTGTCATCTAAGGAAGCATTCCCATCCTTGATTTTCAGATTCATATGTCTTGCTTATAGGAGAAATAATACTATATATTTGTCACAAATTCAAAGGGTGCAGGACGTAGTATGGGACATCTACATTCTTGCTATGAATGTATACCAGCTGAGAACATGAACTAGGTTACCTGTATTCATTCCATCATTTCATATTCTTCCGAATAATGAGATTGTGTTGTAAATCTAATGAATTTCACCAATATGAGCCCATCACTGTTTTGTTTTGTTTTTTGGCAGTAAAATGAGTTACTTTGTCAAAAACAATGTTGTATGGGACACCATGATGATCAATAGTAAAATAATTAAGTTCACGCATAGTAGTCAGGCAGAAGAATTGCAAACACAAATGGTGAATTTGTACCCAGACTAAGTACTTATTTCAATGAAGACTAAATCCATTATGGATGAGTTTCAATGTCATCAATTTTCAAGTTGTCTGGCTAGTTACCTGGGAGAAAGTTGCCATCTTAGGTTGAGTTTGCCTACATTGGTCCAGGTATAATCAAATGATATGAAATCACAACTACATTCTCTCTCTCTCTCTCTCTCTCTCTCTCTCTCTCTCTCTCTCTCTCTCTCTCTCTCCTTCTTTCTTTCTATTCTTTTATTTTTTAGTTTTTTAAAAAACTATTCAACATTATTAGTTTTACTTAAAAACATCAATTGTTCAGTTACTCTAATGACATATAGGGAAAACTATTTGTTAACTTTAACAATAGAGAGTTACTATAATGTGTACCACAACCAATTCCAAAAGTATTTGTGCTTTGTACTTTAACTTTGTGAAATTTAGTTTTTAACCATGGCACTGTAAGTATATCATATATCATCAACTTACAACAAATAATTATTTTTAAAGTTGAACTTAATTGAATTTAAATGTTTTTTATAATAATATCAGATGTTTTCATTCTGTTAAAATGACTTCCAAAAGTTTTCCTTTAATTCTATTAGTTGGATGGGAATACTAAACCATTTTTAAAATTAACTGACATTCTATTTAAGGTACCTGATGTACTGACATTATTTATTAACTGTGAGGTTAATATTTTGCCTATAGAATGACCATATTAAGCGATATGGCTTTACATTTTTTATAGATAAGAAAACTTGTTATTAAAGATGACTAAAGTCAATTTAGAAAAATATAGTCAGTATAGAAGAAAATTGACATTGTTTTTACTGAACCCTCAGCCCTGGCACAAATGGTGACACTACATGGTCTTTTATTTATTAGTAAATTGTAAACACATATCCATGTCTTGGGATCGTGAAGATAATTCTTGATCAGGTTTTAATATGAATTTCATATAATGGAGTAATAAGCAAATGTACCCTTCTAATTGCACTTGTTAAAACATAATTTTGGGGTAGTCTTAAAATAGCACCTAACATTTGAAATAAACATTTATTATACTTGGATGTTCTGGTTTCTATTCTGGTTGTCAGTGATATTATCAGAGTGTTCAGGTGGATGATAAATCTTAACAGATATTTTGGACACGTTATATATACTTGCTTTTATTAAGGAAAATCCTTTTTTTTTTTTTGCTCTCTTTGCTGCCAAAATGGTTTAATGCAAAATACAAATTTTAGTAAACCATGAAATCAACATTTGTAGATTTCTGGATACATAAGTGATCACTATTCCAAATGACTGGCTAGAATAACAATAATAAACATTTTTTCAAGCAGGAATCAGCAAATCCCTTGTTCCTCATATAAGTGCCCATGTTGTAAGTGAGTGCCCCACAGCTGTATGTGAATAAGAGGTGTTCCTTTGAGCTACTTCTCCTTCAACAGGTTCGGTGTAAAGCATATTAATTTCACTGCCATGGTTTGTTTTTTTTTTTTTTCAATGTATCTGTATTTAACTCCAGTCCCCAAACCCTTGATGTAGACTCCACTCTTGGGAAAAACACTGGGTTCTCAAAACCTACTTGTTGCACAGACCAAAGTCTCATTATTGCAATTCCTCACATAAAATTGAGCACTGGAACAGGGCCAATGATAGAACTTGGAGGTAGAGCTGTCCTGTCTATTTCTTAATGCCATGTCCACTTTGTCCATGATCCCATTGGACATGTATTGTTTAATGAAAATATCCAGCAGAAATCAGTTGTGCATCTGATCATTGAGAATACTTTGTAGTGGATTCTCCTTGGTGAGAGTTCATTTGGGAGCATACTTACACTCTATTTTAAGAGGTTATCCTTTTGGAATCTAACGTTCAACGTTGTATTTTCAGTTCTTTGATGATCTTGCCAAGTTATTATCAACAACTCATGAATCAGGATGCACTTCTAATAAAACCATCTGGACATTATGTAGACCAAAGAGCTGAATTTGGAAATTTGTCAATTTCCAAATATATCTGGTTAGCCACAGAATGGATCTATATCACTCAGCCAATTTTGAGACAGAATCAATCCACTACTCCATTATCATTTGACCACTACAAATTGCAATTCTGTCAACATTTTATGAAAGAAAATTTCTAACACATACAAAAACAAGATATATAAAATCCCCATATATGCACTGCACAGCATCAAAAATTTTAAAGCATGCATGAGCTCATATTTTGAATAAAGTGATTCTGAGGACACAAGAGGCCCCAAATATTAGTGTCTCCTTATGTTAAATGTCTAGTTATCTAAAAGATGATCAGATATTTTTCTTCTCTTGATGTATCATTAACCTCTTTTGCATTTCTCTATTAGACCCACTCTCTACTTTTCTCCACTCTATTTAGTACCTAAGAAGGCTGAGTTGGATATTTCAGATGTCCCTGTTGCCCTTGTGTTTTTGTCAGGGTTCAACCAATGGAGGTGGGAGATTGCAAGAGTGAGTGTTTATCCTTAAGTTTCTTCCCTGCAGAATCAGAGTAGGCTGCATTCCTTTGGTGAAGGCCATAGCTTCTGTCTCTTGCTTCTTCTGCAAGCTGACAATGTCTCTGGGTTCAGAGGCTGCTCTTCTTGACACTCATTTTTACTTTTTTTTTTTTAAGAAGCAGCATAATAAATGAACTATCAGTATAAGCTCCAGGCTAGAACACTGTTCTTTCTGGGTTTTCTATGCTTGGCCTACTTTGCCATAAGTAGTTCCTTTATTAAAATCTTCTAAAACTACCCAGTTAGATAGAAAGAAATAGATAGTCCCCTATCTAGTGCACTCCATAGGAATCAACTAATGTTCACTAAGGGTCAAATGTCCACCACTATTTTTCTTAGAATTTTATTTTAAAAGTTATACTGAAAAACATCAAGGAAAAGAGACAAAATCATTTTGAGAAAGAAGAACTTCTCCAATATTAACATTTTATAATTAAAATTGTTTGTACTCAGTGATACATTAATCAAACAAAGTTTTTAGAAAAATTGATCTAAAAATCAAGAAATAGATCCATGGATATGATGAATTTTTTGGCCTGTAATGAAAAAAAAAACAAAATACTAAATCAGGAGGAAAATCATATTATTTAGCAAATGCTGCTAGAATAATTGGATATCTATATACAAAGAAATTCAGAATTTTATACTATATGACAAAAAACATAATAATGTGGGTAAAGAGTAAAGAAACTTTGAAATATTTGAAAATACATATGGAAAACTAATGACTTTGGTTTAATGAATGATTTACGAAACATATACCAGAAAATATGAAGAACAAAAGAAAAGACTAATAAATTATACCACATTAAACTAAAATTTGTAGGCATCCCAAATAAAGATTAAATACAAGCCAGAGAATTGGATGAGATATTTACAGAATGTACAAATAAAAAGATCATACCCATAATATAGAGATAATCTCTACAAATCAATGAGGTAAAATAAATTTGGTAGAAAAAAATAAGGACTACGAAAGAATAATCACAGTAGATGACAAAACTAAATGGTAAATTTTTATAGAAATATTTTAAACAGTAGCACACAATCTAACATTTATAAGAGTTAAATATTAAAATTAAAAATTATAGTAAGACCTTTGGGAACCAGGAATAATGAAAGTTCAAATCTACCACTTTGGAAAGCTATTTGGAAATACATGATAAAATTTTTAAAAATATAAAATATATGTCTCACACACACACACATACACACACACACACATCAGAAATTCTACCATGTTAAGCTGGTTCCTTGAAAAATCCACACACATCAGCAAAAAAAAATGTCAAGATATTTGTTGCATGATTATTGGCAATAGCTAAAAATTCACAATAATCTAAAAATCCATTACTGGGGAAATGAAGAAATAAATTGTGGTGTGTACATAGAATAGAAAACTACACATCAATTAAAACTAATGGTCTGAATGTACATGGATAAACATGGGTAAATCTGGAAAACATTGAGTGAAAACAGCAAATGAAAAATTATGTAAAATACAGTATAACTCATGTGAACTGTAAAAGCACATATTGTAACACAGACTGTTTATAGTTACACACATATGTGAGCACACAAACTGGTATATTTGGGGAACTGGATGGGAATAGGAGCCTTAATTGTATTTGTAAGATTTATTTTTCAGGAATAAAATATTCTGAAGCAAAAAAAAGGTAAATATTTTCTATGACTATTTTAATAAAAGAATACAGGGAGGAAGGAATGATTTAACTAATTTCATATCAGGAGTGACTTATGTTTGTATTTTCTTCTATGTTCTAATACCTTGTCACCATGTCAGCTCATTTTATTTTCCATGAAATTTGCAATATATAGAAATTAACACAATTGGCTTTTTGTCCTAAAAAATAAATTCATTACCTCTTATTTATTTTGATCTAATCTAGTCTTAAAATTTTAAGTGTTTTTCAGACCAATGCTTTGCCTCCCTGAGTCATAGTGCATAACAAACAAATCAGTAGTAAATCAAAGGAAAATAGCACATTTATTAGATATTTTCTGGTATTTCTTCTTGCTGTTCTACATCTTTTTTTTTTTTTTTACCTGCACCCAGTCTTCATCCTAGAAGAGTCTAAAGGAAGCTAAAATTTGCAGTGCTTTTTTCTAGGTCTTCCTTCTTGCTATAATTTTTTTTTTCTAAAGGAGATACATTTCCACAATGATTTACTCAATGGTGCTTTTTGACTTTAGCTGTATGTCTCTCTTCTCAGGTGAGACCCTCACAGGGAATAAATTTGTTAGAGTCCATCTGTAGACTTTCACAATACACCTCCTCCCCCTCAACACACACAGTGACATACCAGGTATTGCCATGTACACTCAGATGGCTGTTCTTCACATCCTCTGATTTCTAAAGTCCTGGAAAAATAATGATGCCTACTCTGGTATTTTGATGAAATTGATCACTTTCAATTGAAACACAAAAGTGGGATGTCAGCCATGGGTAAGAGGCACTCCACCAGTGCTGAAATATTACTTTTCAACACATCACTATAAGGCTGAAGTAGCACAGGGAATGGAAGCATGTTTATCCTTATTCCTTAGATCAGAAAACTAAGACCCAAGTGGGCTAAGGGACTTGCCAAGCATACACAATAAATTTAAGGTAGAGACAGATTCTTGGTTATTTGTTTCAATATATACTGATTTTTTAATTGGACAAATTTATGGGGTGCCAGATGTTGGTTTGATACATATACACATTGTGTAATTTTCAGTTCTTATTAAACATCTCTATCTCCTCAAACATTTATTATTTATTGTGGTGAAACCATTTAACATTCCTTCTTCTAGCCTTTTGCTCTTTTAAATATGCAATGCAAACCCTGTTGTTTGAGATTGTGCCAAGTCCCAAGATGCAGTGAAATGACGCTCTGGTTAGAGGCATATCTTACATACAGACCTTCCACCCTTCTACAGTGTGGGATAGTACAGTGTGTACAGTGTGCTTGAGTGCTGACCCAAGACGGCAATGCTAACCTTTTCTCAGAGCCAGTTTTTGAACAAAGCTGTCAGGTGGATAGTTGGAAAAGGGACAATTTCATGTGTTCTAAAGAAAATCATTTTTGCATCAAATTGTATAAACTGGGACACTTTCAATTGAAACACAAAAGTGGGATATCATATTATGATGTCAAATGATATCATAAGATAATCATTTGGTAAGTAATTATAAAGCAGATCCTTTTGTATGTACTTAAATGGATCTTGTTTCAACTATCAAATCACATGTTCTTTAATTGGGGGAGATAGAGAAGACCATTTTAAAATACAATATCATCATTTCCTCCAGAGTCATCATGTGTTTTGTGTGTCCAACTGCTGCACAACACTGGCTGATTTTATTCACTGCTGGTCCATAACCCATTTGGAACTATCAAATGTCTTTATGACCACATGAGTAATTAACCAAATGAAATGTGTATTTATGATCCATTTCTTCCAGGGCAGAAACTTTTCTTTGGAAGGAAATTTGATAATTACAAGAGTTTTAATCTGCCTTTATTTTTAAGAGTATCAGACACGTTCCCAAATGAAATCTTAGGCAACAATATGATTTGATCAAAAGAATAGCAGTGCTAAGAACTTTCCAATGAAGAGACATTTTAGTCTATTTTAAAATTCAGAATTCACACCCAAGGTTTCTCTGAACTAAAATAAACCAGTAGCCAATAGTTAAGTAGTTCTTTCAAAGGGGTTATGTGATAATGATTCCATTTAATAAACAAGTATTTTGCTAAACACACTTTTCTAAGTATAAGTCCTTCAAGAAAAATAGAAATGTTCTATTAACACAGGAAAAACACTTAAATGGAATAAATAAATTTCTTTTCATCTATTGAATAAAATAAATGGCAGTTACTTGGCTCATCACATACAGAGTTAAATACACAGGGAAAAAATGAGATTGAATAGCTTATTTGGTGCATTGTTTATATATTCCATCTTGATGATAACACACTCAAACACAATCAATCACTGATTTTAATTTCCTTTATTGTGCTACAGCTAGATGAAAAGGAAAGAAAATAAAATGAAGGAGTTGTTCAGCCTGACTGTGTATCATCTCTCAATCCAGATGGTGAACTGAACATATCCTGTGTTCTTTGCCATGAGTGAGGATAAGCAGACATGTACCCCTCACCCATCCCCATGCAATTCACAAAGCTCCGCCCTCAGAGATGGACAAGACTCATACAGAAAGTCCTGGATCCCTTGCTTTTAATCTATGATAAGGAAGCATAATGTAATGAGCTTAATTTTTATGAAACATATAAAAAGCAGTCTCATGTTCTATATGTTTTAAATTTTCTAAAACTTGTAAGGCCAACCAAGATACTTTTTATATTACCGAAAGCATTTGTCACAACCATAAATTGTCTTTGCCCAAATGTTTAATTATAGTATGATTGACAATTTTTGATTTATTCTCTTTCTTTTATAACCATATAAATATAAACCAGAATTTATAGCATGAAGTGGAAGAAATTATTATGTTAAGATTTTCATCATTTTGTGATGTTGAGCTGACAATTTTCTACAAGACTACAGTATAACTAAAGGCACAATCTATGATTAAAGATCTGAAAACATTTAAGCTCTGTGTATCATGAGAATACAGGATTTTTGAAGCCTTTTATTCACCATTCAGTATCACACCCCAAGTCCCATCATTTCGAATGTTCTTATGAAATTGCTTCAAAAAACATCTTTAAAATGCTTGAGTTTTCCTGGATTTTGCTCCTCATTAAAAACACAAAGCCCCCAATTGAGTCAAATGTATGAAAGATGATATATCATGAGCTCTGTAATGTTTTGAACAATCAATAAAAAAAAATAAAAAAATAAAAAAATAAAAGGGACTATTTGATGCCTCAGGAGGCTGAGGCAGGAGGATCACAAGGTCCAAGCCAGCCTGGGCAACTAAGCAAAACCCTGTCTCATTAAAAAAAAAAAATCAATAAATAAAAAGGACTGGAGGTGTAGTTTAATGATAGATCACCCCAGGTTTAATTCCCAGTACTGTGAAAATAAATAAGAACACTGAAAATTGGGAAAACAACAGTAAAAATAAGGGAAGAAAAATGCTAATATTTTGCTCGAGTTTCTTCTAATCTCTTTTCTATTCCCATATATAATAATTATTCCTTCCAGGCCTTTTCTATATCTACTACACTTTAGTTGTGATAATGATGTGTCATCACCTTTATACCTTAATATAAGAACTTTTTGAATTACTGTAAAATTGTGAAATTTTCATGTAGCAAACAAAGCACTAATTAGCAAATGTGCCACATTTCACTGACCATTCCCATATTGTCGGGAACTTCGATTGTTTCTAGTTTTCCATATTTCGAATAAATCTAAGATGAGCAAAAAAAAAAAAAAAAAAACACAAAGCCTTAGCTGGGCATGGTGGCACATGCCTGTAATCCCAGCAAATCAGGAGGCTGAGGCAGGAGGATTGCAAGTTCAAAGCCAACCTCAGCAAAAGCAAGATATTAAGCAACTCAGTGAGACCCTGTCTCTAAATAAAATACAAAATAAGGCTGAGGATGTGGCTTGGTGTGGTTGAGTCCCCCTAAGTTTAATCCCTGGTACCTCCCAGCAAAAAAATTCACAAAGCCCTTTACACTGGTTTTATGTTACTACAACATCAGCATGATTGGTTAAAAAGCAACATCTTTGGTAACTAAACCAGGATCCCTTCTTCCAGACATTCTTCTCTGGTAATCAAAGGGATATGATCCTCCTTTCTAGAGCCCCCATGTTCTCTCCTCTTTTCATAAATACAAATACCTAGAGGACATTTCTTCCTTTCTTTGTCTCTTCTACAATTAACTGTGCACTCCTTGAGTGATGGAGTCACGCTTTCCCTACCCCCTTGTCCCCCAAGACTAATCACTGTGTCTGGTACCAGAGCTCCACACAACAAAAAGAAGAGTGGAAGAATCTTCATATTAAAAGCAAATCCTTAATACACCTTTATACCACAATTTATCATAGAAAATGAAAAGAAAAGCAAATTCATTATTGTATCTCTTGTCATTGAATTTTTGGATATTCCAGAGGACATTTCAAACTTCTCATATCCTCATGGAAAGGTTTACTCAAGATCAGGAAGCTGGCAGGGCTCAGTGGCACATACCTGTAATCCAGTGAGGGCTGAGGTAGGAGGAGAGTTCAAAGCCAGCCACTGCAACTTAATGAGACCTTGAGCAACTTAGCAAGACCCTCTCTCTAAAGAAAACATAAAAAGAACTAGGGATGTCACTTAGTAGTTATGTGCCCCTGGGTTAAATCCCTGGTACAAAATAATAGTAGTAATAATAATAATAAGTAAAATGTTAAAAAAAAAAGATTGGGAAGCTGAAAAAATAAATAAATAAAAGATGTCTGCTTTAGCTTCCAGAATCACAGCCCCCTGCACCCCTATGGCTCTCTGTTTTTCCTTCCCAGGATGAAACCTGATAGTGGCATCTCACTTATTGCATAAAAATGGTGCATGAGTGACTGAGAACAGCAGGGTCTGAGCTGTGCCCCATCACTGCAATGTGATGAGTTTTATCAGGGATGCTGAGATTGGGTGCAGGTGTCTTGCCTGGGAGTAGAGAGAGAGGTGGGGAATTTAAGGTATAAACCTCTCCATCCTGTTGATGTCACAACTTTTTGGCTCCCCATCAATACCACCTGTAAAAGAAGTAATATAATATCTGTGAATGGGACTGATTCTGTCCTGAAATTCCACGGGGTCCCACATCTGAGGTGCTAGCAGCATGGACAATGGAGCCAGTTGAGTTGATTTCCACATTGTCACCTGTTTAGGAGCCTTGCCAGCTCTTTTGCATGCTTAGGACTTTCTGCAGAGACAGGTCAGCAAGTACAAGGACCATCTCCTCTATACATGAACTCTGTTGAATGCCCCCAAAGCAAGTGTAGACTTAGACAATTCCATGTATACCTTTTCTGACTGCTACTGCTGCTTTATCTTCCACTTTCGGCAGCCACAGCTGACAGGTCATGAGCCAACCCTGCTATACAGACATTCCATTAATATATTGTATCAGCTAAGAGAAATCAGCCTTGTTTTTCTCTTTGAGAAAAACAACAATTGTTTCTTGATTGTGACAATTTGGTGTTTTAGTCCACTGCCAGGAATGACATCACATCTTAAGACATCAGCATTCCCCAAAGCATTATAGCAATCTTTATTTTTGATCTAATGAATGTATTCTACATCAAACTGGAACACAAAGTAAATAATAAATGCCTATAAATAAATTCTGACTATTTACCCTTTTCTTCTGGAATGTTTTTATAAAATCTTCCAGCCTGAAAATTCTTTCCCTGAAGCTCTTTGGAACCACCATGTGTGATATCAGAACTTGGTATAGATCACTAAAGCCCAATCCAAGTTTGAACTCTAGTACATTGAGACTATCAGCCAATGAATATTAATCTTTAAGAATTCTAACTTTTAAGAGGCAAAATCTCCATAAAGAATTAGACCCTTCAGTGGACATAAAACAGTTAGAAAAGACTTTCTGTAGCTCATACTTTAAGAACAGATAATAGGAAAATAAATAGTACAGTCCAAGGTCACAGGAATCTTTTCCATATGCACTGTAGACCCTGGATACCAGGTTTAGAATGGGACTAAAACCGATTGCAATCAATAATAATAATCATAAAAAGTGTGTCCCTCTAAGTCTGTGGAACAGCTTTCCATAAATTTTCACTTAATGGAATTGAACTGAAAGTGGTTCTGAGGCATTCACAGTATTCTCTTTGTCATGTGGGGACATAGTGCTCCCTTACCTATCAGACCTCAAGGTCAAGGAGAGGAGGCTGTCTGCTTTTCTGTTTCTTCCAGTCCTGAAAAGTGGCACTGTGCTAAGTGGTCAAATGGATGGAAAGCAGGAAACAAAGACACAGAATAGCAGATGTTGTCCTGGGAAAAGAATGCAGAACGTGCATTAAAACAGAATAAAAATGTATCCAAGGTGAGAAGCTCCTTTCTCTTGCCATAAATTAGTAGAGTAAAATCGTTAGCAGAATAAAAGTGAATATACAATAGAAAGTACTTGTAATATATGAATTTTTTTATTGGTTGTTCAAAACATTACAAAGCTCTTGACATATCATATTTCATACATTTGATTCAAGTGGGTTATGAACTCCCATTTTTACCCCAAATACAGATTGCAGAATCACATCGGTTAAACATCCACGTTTTTATGTAATGCCATATTAGTGACTGTTGTATTCTGCTACCTTTCCTATCCTATCCTCTACTATCCCCCCCCATAATATATGAATTTTAACCATATATTTTTGTCAGTGATACCCTTCTCTTTGAGTTTGTATCACAGGCAATTAGTACCTGATTAAAAATGAGTGTATACAAAAGGAAAGGCAAAAACTAATATTAAATAGAATAATCAAACCATGGGAATACATAGGAGCCAACAAATTCTTTTTTGAAAAAAAATTGTTTTAATTAGTTATACATGACAGTAGAACGCATTTATGCAGTTTGATATATCATACATAGATGGGATATCATTTCTCATTTTTTCTGAGTGCACGTGTTGTAGAATCACATTGGTCATGCAGTCATATATACCTATAAAATAATAATGTCTGTTTAATTCTACTAACCTTCCTATCCTCACATCCTCTCCCCTCCCTCCCTTCATTTCCCTCTACCTAATCTAAGGTAACTCTATTCTTCCCTAGTACCCTACCCAACTTATTGTGAATTAGCATCTGCATATTAGAGAAAACATTCAGCCTTTGGTTTGGGGGGATTGGCTTATTTTGCTTAGCATGATATTCTCGAATCCATTCATTTACTGCAAATGCCAAAATTTCATTCTTCTTTAAAGTTGAGTAATACTCCATTCAGAAACCTCATTGAGATTATAACTTTCTGCTTCTATTTCCTTTTTTACCTCACAAAAGAGAATTGATAAAATGAATTGCTATTTGTGTAACACTTACATCCTAAAATAACGGTTGTGTTAAGAAGGCAGATAATTGTTAAAAGATGAAGTGTTCTTCTTAGAACCAGTTTTATCCAGTGACATTATCTAGGAGAATTCAGCTGTCTGTGCTGGGTTAGTATTCTAATACCTGGACCTCATAATTTGGAAAACAATGAAGAGTTAGTTATCCATGGCCATTCTCAGACTCTAAGCACTTGATCTCCCTATCACATCAAACCTGCCACTTTCAACTTTCTTTAGGGAGATAAAATCAAGACACAATTGTCCATTACCACACCAAAAACTGACTTAGTTAGCTAGGCTTCCCCTTCTAAAGAGAAAACTCGTGGCATTCAATTTGCTGTGGTGTAGGATGTTGAAAAGATAAAACCTGTCTAGCTTCTTGGTTGTCAACAAAACAGATAAATCACAAGTGACTAATATTGGAGTGCTAGAAGCCTCCGATGTGCCAAGTTGTTTATATTTTCTGCAATGCTTTTAACACTAAATTAGAAAAGATACTTAATAGCATTGGAAGTGACAGGGTGTAGAAACCGATATCAATAAAACTACTCAGAAATGGAAGGAAGTCTCAGCTTAACCGTCAAGTCCAAATTGATCTGTAGACAGAGAAAGACTCTCTCCTGGAAAAAAAATGCAGGCAGAAGCTCATCAATAGAGACAAAAGATGAGTTTGGCAAACTCATTATAGTGCCCGTGAAGCTGTTTGATAAACCGCAGGAAAGAGACAAAGCTTTCTGTTAAAAGAGCAGTCTGAGATCTTCCTTTCAACCTGTCAAGAACAGCCTTCATGAATATCTCTTAACAAGAAATGTGCAGGGCATAGGAAAATGAAGGAGCGATTCACTGAATCAGACAGAAGGCTCTGGATCAGTCAAAGGAATTGCTGAAATTCCCAGAGTTGGTCATATGCCAAAGCCCAATGATGAAGCGAAAAAAAAAATACAAGAAAAAAATCTGCGATAACCTGTTCAAATCAATGGTGGGCACAACCAAAATTTAGCTAACCATTCATTTAAAATCTTGCACATCTGGGACAGAATAGGTCTAAATGGGTTGATCCAAATGTCATCCATCGGTTTCATGGGTGAAATAATGTGTGCTAAATATCAGAATAGCAATCTCTCCCTGTTTATTCAAACTTTACCTTACATGCTGTGTTGTCTTCAGAGCACTTTGTAAATTTTTTTTTTTTTTTTTGATAGTGAACAGGAACTGAACCCAGGGGCAGGGATGCTTAGCCACTGAGATAAGTCCCCAACCTTTTTTTATCTGTAACCTTGAGATAGGGTCTTCCTAAGTTGCTTTGGGCTTTGCTAAATTGTCCAGGCTAACTTTGAATTTATGATCCTCCTGTCTCAGACTCTGTAGCTGTGAGGATTACAGACCTGCCACTATGCCCTCATACTTTGTGTGTCAATTTACACATGTTGCTTTCCCAGTCATTCCAGTTAAAGGCCCAGTTCAGTAAGGTGATTGGCCTTGGGACTCCTAACAGACAATCGTTGCTTGGGGATCTCATGTCAGGTTGGCTAGACTCTCTCAGAATTACACTATGGTCTGGGACCCTTGTTCCTCAATCCTTCCTCTCCCTTGCTCTCTTCACCAGGCCACACTTGCTTCTTAATCTAAATGTTCTTTTCTCTCACTCATGCCCCTCCACCTTTATCCTCCCTGGCATTTCCTCATTAAATATCTTGCTTATCTAATCTTGTCTTTGCATATTGTCTTTCTTGGAGGACCTGAACTAGCACAAATTTGAGTCTATGAATTATAGATGACCACCAGTCTAATTCTACCAACCACAGACTGTACCTATGGAAGGGTGGAAGGTGATTTGTCACAAATTTGGGAAGAGTTAGAAAAGGATAGCAGGGGCATTCTAACTATATAAACCATTGAGATTTAAATGATGGTATTTTTCAGTGGAGTTACTAGAAGGATACATGAGGAAAAATGCAGAAGATACTTTATTTTCTCAAGACATCTGGCAATGTTTCAGCTAAGGCCATGTTTACGTGCATATTATTGGGCTCTGAGCAATGAACGACTCTGAACAAGCACATCAAAGGATTCTTTAGAGGATGCTGTGAGGGATGCCTGGGAGAGGTGCATTCTGGGAAGTTGTAGAAAACTGGGCAAGGGCCCAGCGGGCTAAAGCTCCTGTCCCCTGGGATACTTACAAAGCATTGGCTATGCACCAGCAGTGTATAAAACACATTAAATACTGTATGTATATAAACACATAAAACCAAAATGTGATTCATCTGACAAGCCTGTGAAAGAGATTATGTCCCCTTGTTAAAGAGAAGGCAGTCAAAGCTTGGGCTGTTTGCTTAACTTGACAAAGAACGCACAGTTGGTTGAGAAGCAGGATAGAAACCCTGGCTTGTCTGTCACTCCCGTAAGCCTTGTGCTAACTATTACAATCCACTTTCTTCCTGTCTGTGAAACAGGTTATCTAATTCTGTATGACCAGATTTTTATATGCACTGAGAGGAGTGGTGAGAGACAAGAGTCCCCTCTGTGCAATGGGAAATCAAAATTTTTCCCCAAAAAAGGTCTGCAGGTCTGTTTACATGCACTCAGCATCAACTGTAGAGTGGTACACAAGAGTGAAGGAGAATGTGCTACGGGTATTTGGCTGCTGTCCAAGCATGTACGCAGGAGGAGGCTTATTGATGGGGTAGTGTCTGGGCAGGATGGCTATCATGCCAGTGTTCCACATGGGAAGGTAAGTCGGATGAAAAGATTCTGCCTTTCCTTCAATGCCACATTAGAGCAGACATCCCATATTCTCTTCTCACTCATTTGGACCATTTCTGATGTCACTTTGACTACAGTGGACAGTACTCATAAAACTCAGCCTGCTTTTGTGCTGTCAGCATCCCAACTAATCAAACACCTCGGACCTCTTGTCATTTTCTCTCAAGGGATTTCATTTTAGCTATTGCTTATGCACAGTCTAGAAGTGCAGTGAAATTGAGCATCTCCATGGGGCAAGGGTCACTGAGTCCTCCTGGGAACATTCTCTGTGCCTTTGAGCTGTCCTAGAAGAACTGAGTGACTACACCCTCACTGATCATTCACTCTTTTTTTTGGGTGATGCTGGGGATTAAACCCAGGGCCTTGTCCATGGGAGGCAAGCACTCTAACAACTGAGCTATATCCCTAGCCCCATTCACTCTTACATTGTCTTTCTTTTGTCAATTTCTTCATTTCTTATTTTCTTGTGATGTTATCAAAATAATTGCAAAATTGTGGAATTCTAACTATTCTCCCAGGCTCTCCTATCAGGAGACCCCAAACTAGGTTAACTGGTATGGGAAGTGATCCAAGAAAACAGTCAAGGTAGGAGGCTAGAACTGGGTCTCATAGATCCCAAACCCAATAGAGGGCAGGCAGAGATAATCCCTGGCATGCCTAGCATCATCATCCTTCACTAAATTGCACTATGAGGTACTTTGGCATGAGGGAAAGGAGAGAGAGAGATAAGCATCGGACTGTCCAGAAGCTCTTGCATATAAACAATTTGGAGCAATGGTAAATCTGAAAGTCATGGAATTTGCAGGATTTTGTGAAATGTCTTGGTTCTTGGAAGATAAAGAGCATTTAAGGCTCAACTCTCAAACCAAGGTATGCTATAACAGCCAAAGGGCTCTAGGAATTAAATATCTCCTTTACTCATAGGGAAAAAATGTGCTAAAAATGCATCCAGAATTGAATTATAAGAGAAATAGTTCAGTGAAGACTGTATATACAATCTTGAGAGGTATCCTTTGCTAAAGTAAGAGAACTTACCAGAAGTAATGAGAACTTGAGACCTGGCATAGGGACCAGTAGACGTCTTCATCAAACAAAGGTATAAGTAAAATTGCCTCTCTCACCATCATTTCCAGCAACACATCTACAGAATAGGTGCAATGCAGATCTTAGACTCTCGGGATTAAATCCGAGGGGCACAATAATCTTTTGCCAAGGGACTTTACTGGGGGCTCTGAATCCTTGCTTTGGTCTCATTATTTTAACGTAAAAGGGATTTGTGTTTTTGACTGTTGTTTCAATTACCCTCAGGAGCTGAAGCAGTGTATTTGTAACCTGAGGATCCACTGGGGTGTCTTGGTACTGCTATGCCTAATGGTAACCGTGAAGAAACAATGGTAGCAAACAAGCCACAGAAAGGCTAGGGCAAGCAAGAAGCTGAATCTCTCAGGTATGAAGGTCTGGAACCCTGCCAGGTAAGCAATTTAGTTTTGCAGAAGTGTTGGGTGAGAGAGGGAAATTTAGAAGGAGTGATTGAAGATGGAGATGATAAAGTCAAATTATGATCTTGACGCCAACTGCAGCAGGGAGGACCACTGCTTGTTCTACTAAACCTTCCAAGACAAAGGTTTGGGATACAAATTGCAGCCATTTCCCACGTTGAAAATGCAGTGACAAAGAGAACTTAGTGAGAGGCATGAGGCAATCTGAACAGAGCAATAGGCAGGACTGCACCAAATGCCACGTGGCCTGTTTCATTATTGCCTTTCCTGTGGTCGAAGGTGGTTTGAGATATGCAAGGTCTGCCTCACCTTGCTCTACCTCAAATGAATGCAGCTTGAATCAATGCATTTTGTCTCAGAGCTTCCAGACACAGCAACAGAGCTGGCTTGGTCCATTTACACTTCAGAAGCCTGAAGCCAATACCCTTGGCAGTGACCTTATTCCAATGGGAGATAGGCGTCACTGGAAAAGGCTTTGGCCTCCTGACTCACGAGGACATTTCTGGGAAGTATTCTATTCATTTCTCAGTGGTTCTGGATGAACTGAGCCCAATTGCCTTTAGCAGTGTAAGCAATAATGTACACTTATATTGGTTTTTTCCTCTTTCTGTGTTTTTCTGCCTCCATCTGTCTCTGACTTCTGCTTTCTGAGATCATCTCTCAGACAAACTGCCCAAAGCCCCTACTCAGGCTCTACTTTTAGTGGAAACTAAACTTAAACATACAGAATATCTCCAACATTTTCCCTTTTTTCCTTTGGTATGATAAATGTGCTGGCTTCTGATGAAAGGGTAGCTGGATTGAATATCGGATAAGGAATATTTATTATTTAGAGCACCTGAGCCATATGAGTCTGGGGTATGTGCCAGATTTCAGATTTCTACTGCTTTGCAGAATCTTCACCATAAAACTTGGCAGAGATGCTGAAAACCGAACGTTACAGCTAGACGAGTTATTGCTATTGGAATTTGTAACAGTCACTCAGACAACATATTTTTAGAGAAAACCCACCCCAGAGCAAAATTGGAATCATTGGAGGGAATACACCTCATAGGCCTATAATTTTTCACCTTCCGGATTCCCTTACATATCCAGCACATGCCATCATTAATACTGCTTAAGGGGCATTCCAAGTTGTCCCTAGTGAGCAGTCTGCTACTAGTTCTAACCACCTTCTAAGAAACATGAAGTTCAAGAGTGTCTAAAAGCTTAGATCAATGAGTCATGAAGAAGCTAAATGGGATGCCTTGCCTTCACAGGACTCCCAGACCCCGAGTGCAGCAAGGAACGATGACTGATGTGCTCCGAGGCACAGCCATGAAAATAGCACTTAGCACTCAGCGGATTCCAGTCACAAATTACTCACCCAAGTTTTTGTGGAGCCTGTACTCAGTCTTGAAGTATGTGATATTGCCCTTATTTTTCTAAATAGGCAAAAACAGATTAAAAGTGACTTATTTTGTAAGACCACAGTCAAAAATTCAAAATTGGAACTCCAGAGTCCTTGAGTTCCAGTACAACTCTCACTGTTTAATTTAGAAGGATTCACGCTGGACTCATGAGTCATTCATAAAGTTATGTTTTTGCTCTCGACACTCTTTGTTGCTGTGTCCCAAAGCAAATGAAGTCACTCAGTTCTTCGAATGGGATACTTTGGCTTTAAGCTCTTGAGAGTAAATGATTTTTTTTTTTTGTACAACATGAGCACTGATGTTAAGGAGTACTTAAAAAAATATTTACTAATATTTACTTATTTCCAATAGAGAACCAAGAAGGCACCATGTGGAAGGAGTGGATTGGCAGGCAGAAATAGGAAGTGGAACTGACATCTTGCTTGGTGCCACATTCATCTAAAATTAAGGTTCTATTCATTTATTATGCTTCACAGTTGAATCGATTCCCATTGAACTGGTTGCAGGATATAAGGGGAAGAGATTCATTTCCTATACATTACAAAACTTCCTTGGAAATGTAGTTAAAATGAATATATTAATTGAATTTTTTAAATTTTATTTTCGCATAGATAGAATTCCAAAAATTCTGGGCATATCTGTGTCTCTGAATAACTAAATTTTTTTCTTTTTTTTTATTGGTTGTTCACAACATTACATAGCGCTTGACATATCATATTTCATACATTAGATTGAAGTGGGTTATGAACTCCCAATTTTTACCCCAAATGCAGATTGCAGAATCACATCGGTTACACATCCACATTTTTACATAATGCCCTATTAGTAACTGTTGTATTCTGCTACCTTTCCTATCCCCTACTATCTCCCTCCCCTCCCCTCCCATCTTCTCTCTCTACCCCATCTACTGTAATTCATTTCTCTCCTTGTTTATTTTCCCATTCCCCTCACAACCTCTTATATGTAATTTTGTATAGCAATTAGGGTCTCCCTTCATTTACATGCAATTTCCCTTTTCTCTTCCTTTACCTCCCATCTCATGTCTCTGTTTAAAGTTAATCTTTTTTTTTTCCTGCTCTTCCTCCCTACTATGTTCATAGTTGCTCTCATTATATCAAAGAAGACATTTGGTATTTGTTTTTTAGGGATTGACTAGCTTCACTAAGCATAATCTGCTCTAGTGCCATCCATTTCCCTGCAAATTCCATGATTTTGTCATTTTTTAGTGCTGCGTAATATTCCATGGTGTATAAATGCCACATTTTTTTTATCCATTCATCTATTGAAGGGCATCTTGGTTGGTTCCACAGTCTAGCTATTGTGAATTGTGCTGCTATGAACATCGATGTGGCAGTATCCCTGTAGCATGCTCTTTTAAGGTCTTCAGGGAATAGTCCAAGAAGGGCAATAGCAGGGTCAAATGGTGGTTCCATTCCCAGCTTTCCCAGGAATCTCCATACTGCTTTCCAAATTGGCCTCACCAATTTGCAGTCCCACCAGCAATGTACAAGTGTACCCTTTTCTCCACATCCTCGCCAGCACTTGTTGTTGTTTGACTTCATAGTGGCTGCCAATCTTACTGGAGTGAGATGGTATCTTAGGGTGGTTTTGATTTGCATTTCTCTGACTGCTAGAGATGGTGAGCATTTTTTCATGTACTTGTTGATTGATTGTATATCCTCCTCTGAGAAGTGTCTGTTCAGGTCCTTGGCCCATTTGTTGATTGGGTTATTTGTTATCTTATTGTCTAATTTTTTGAGTTCTTTGTATACTCTGGATATTAGGGCTCTATCTGAAGTGTGAGGAGTAAAAATTTGTTCCCAGGATACAGGCTCCCTATTTACCTCTCTTATTGTTTCTCTTGCTGAGAACAAACTTTTTAGTTTAAGTAAGTCCCATTTGTTGATTCTTGTTATTAACTCTTGTGCTATGGGTGTCCTATTAAGGAATTTGGAGCCTGACCCCACAATAAGTAGATCGGAGCCAACTTTTTCTTCTATCAGATGCAGAGTCTCTGATTTGATATCAAGCTCCTTGATCCATTTTGAGTTAACTTTTGTGCATGGCGAGAGAAAGGGATTCAGTTTGATTTTGTTGCATATGAATTTCCAGTTTTCCCAGCACCATTTGTTGAAGATGCTATCCTTCCTCCATTGCATGCTTTTAGCCCCTTTATCAAATATAAGATAGTTGTAACTTTGTGGATTAGTCTCTGTGTCCTCTATTCTATACCATTGGTTCACCGCCTGTTTTGGTGCCAGTACCATGCTGTTTTTGTCACTATTGCTCTGTAATATAGTTTGAAATCTGGTATCACTATACCGCCTGATTCACACTTCCTGCTTAGAATTGCTTTTGCTATTCTGGGTCTTTTATTTTTCCATATGAATTTCATGATTGCTTTATCTATTTCTACAAGAAATGCCGTTGGGATTTTATATCCTCCAAAAAAATAAAATATTTGGGGATCAACCTAACAAAAGAGGTGAAAGATTTATACAATGAAAACTACAGAACCCTAAAGAGAGAAGTAGAAGAAGATCTTAGAAGATGGAAAAATATACCCTGTTCATGGATAGGCAGAACTAACATTATCAAAATGGCGATATTACCAAAAGTTCTCTATAGGTTGAATAACTAAATTTTATAAGCAAAAATGAATCTAATGAAAACTAAGGAGTTAAAAGAAGATAATTGCAATGATAGGAAAGGCAAAAGAATACATCAGACACTAGTTTGGCAATATGTAAAACAGTGGATGTGTAACCGATGTGATTCTGCAATCTGTATACGGGATAAAAATGGGAGTTCATAACCCACTTGAATCAAATGTATGAAATATGATATGTCAAGAACTATGTAATGTTTTGAACAACCAATAATAAAAATTTAAAAAGCACTGATATATGTAAATTCTCATAATCTTTAAAATTAAACACTAACAGCTAATTATCTTTTTTTCCTAAAAAAATTCCTAGGATGCTTATAAAAATACAGATTTCTGGACCTCACCTGGAACCACCGAATCAGACCCTGCTCCTCCACTATCAGGTGTCTTAGGGAACTGCGCCCTAGGAATTGTTGGAGAACTAGAACTCTGCATTTTGTATTCTTTATCTCCATGTTTGCATAGCAGCAAATTCTGTGGTAACTGATTTATAAAAGCATGCTGGACTTTTTTTTTCTTATGTGCACTTACATGTTTTCATTTTTACATTCAGATCTTCATTTTTAATTTATTAAATTGGATTGTAGGTGGTATAATTTTCAAATTACCTTGTTTTAAAATGCTATCTAGTATTTCCAATGCTAATGACTAAAATAGTCCATCTTTTAAACAGGTATTTAAGACCACAACTTGATCAGGTAAAAGTTTAGTTATTGTCAGACTCCTATCTGCTTTATTGGTATATCAACTTGGTTTTATAGTGTGTGTGTGTGTGTGTGTATCATATGTATATATTCACTGAATTCAACTGTTCATATTTTTCAGGATTTTCAGGGTAGTTCTTATTTATTTTTAATATTAATTTTAAAATTAGCCCTTGTATCTCCAGATCAAGAAAATAAAATTAAATATGCTGGATTTTTCTGGTATTACATTAAACATGTAAATTCACTTGGAAAGTATGACTTTTTCATTGGGTTTTTTTTTTTGATCCAACCTCATACATCTTCTTTACATTAGACTGAGTCCATTTTCTCTGCAGTTTAAATGGCAGTTTAAAGTTTTCCTCCTTTAGACTTTGCATGTATTCCTGGATTGGTGGTGGTTGTTTCTATAATGAGAGATATTTTTTCTTTTACAACATATCTTATAACTTTTTATTTTGGGGTTAAAAATGGCTGTTGATGTTTGTATTTAACTTTTAAAACATGCTGAAACACTAATTCTTTCCTTTGTAGATTTTTATGGATTGCCTTTAGTTTCCAAGAGACCAGATAATCTACAAATAAAAATATTTTTTTGTCCTTACTTTTATGTCTCAAATCATTGATTAGAAGAATTGAGCATTTCCTTCACTGTAACATTAAGTAGCAGAGTATGTTATACTCATTCTTGCCTTCGTCGTGGTTTTACTAACAATGGAAAAGGCATTTTCTTTAATTGAGTTGGTAATGTTGATTTGCCTTTATTTTCCTGAGGTAATTTCCATTTATTGATGATGCATCTTTCAAAATGTATTGTTGGATTCAATTTGTTAATGATTTATCTATGCATTTTCATCAAACTGCAAGCAAGTTTAGTCTGTAATTTAGTCATTTGTGTGGTTGTAATTATTGCAATAATTACCAGGTTTAGGGATAGAGTTTATAGTTCCTTCATGAAATTAAGTTGCAAATTTGTCTTATTTCATAAGCACTGAAATGATTTAAATACCAGTAGCTTAATTTGGTCTTTGAAGATCTGATAGAAGTCTGAATGTTGTTTTTATTGGGAATATAGCGATCCGTCCTTTCTACCTATCTCCCTCCCTTCCTCTCTCCCTTCCTTTTTCTCTCCCCTCCCCAACTTATCTACCCACCCTTCCTTCCTTCCTTCCTTCCTTCCTTCCTTCCTTCCTTCCTCCTTCCTTCCTTCCTTCCTTCCTTCCTTCCTTCCTTCCTTCCTTCCTTCCTCTCTCTCTGTCTCTCCCCACCCCACCACTTCCTTCCTTCCTCCCTTCCTTCTCTCAGAGTTCTGTGAGTTGAAACAAGAGCCTCCTACATGCTAGGCAAACATCCTACCTCTAAACTGTATCCCCCATAAGTAGTAGAGTATATAATTTCTTATTTTCCTAGAATTGGTTTAATGGAAAATTTCCTGGAAATTATTTTATTCCATGTAGATTTTAAAATTTATGTACAAACAACTATATAAAGCCTTCTGTAAGGATTTTTTAAAATTTATGTAATTTAAAAAGTCATTTTGTCTCTCATTTTAATTTTAGATTATGCGTGTTTATTTCCTTTCTCTTGATTTTGTTAGCTAAAGGTTTGCCCATTAGATTTGCTTTTTGATTTTTTTTTCAAAGAGTCAGCTATCTACTTTAACATTAGCTATACTTTTTTATTTCTTAGTTGGTTAGTTTCTGCATTTATCTTTACTCTTTTATTCTTTCTGCTTCTTTGTATTAGTTTTGTTTCTTATTTCTTCCTTTATGAAACAGGTACTCCTCAGTTTTTATTGCTATTTCTATTAAGAGTACTTAGTTTCTTCTGAGCATTGTTTTAGTTTTATTTCAGAGTATTTTTTTTTACAATTTTAATCATTTCTAAAAGGACTTCTTCAATTTTGATCTGCTTTTCCCCTTTGTCTCAAGAGATATTCAAAAGGAAGCTTTAAAATTCTGGCTTGCACAGACATCTCATTCTTTTTAAAAACTAATTTGTAGTTTAACATATCACCATGAGCATACGTTGTTTTTCACATTTTATTAATGAAAGTTAATGAGATTTGTTCCATTCTTACTTATTAATTTTTGTTCCCATTACTTGTTTCTGCTTACAATGTTTTGTTCAACTCTTAGCTATGGTGGGATTCTGTCTGTTTTTATGTTTATTTCCTACATCTTTATAAAATATTTCTGTAATTTTTTTCATAGATTTTTCTGTAGTCAATGTGAGGTTGTGGCCTTATTTGCTAAAACCATCATTAGGCAACATTCCAGACATTCTAACCTGCAGAGGAGAGTAGAGTGTAAGCAACTTTCTTGTACTGGTCAGCTGATCCCCTAGCTTTACTCTGCTTAACTCAAGACCAGTTTTGTTTCATTTATCCTTCCACACACAGTATACCTGCTCCCCTTGCAAAGTTTTGAAGCAAATCATACAAGGGAGCTTAAAATTTTTCTCCTTGATTTATGCTGTCAGATACTTTAAATAGTATATGAATTATATAATTATATTGTCAAAAGTCCCCTTAAAGCCATGTATATCTGATGCTCTTTGTTGTTGTTGTTGGAAACTCTACAAACAACCATTTTTATTTCTTCCTCAGTGAGTATTACAACCTACTGAGGTTATTTTGGTGAATTGCATTTTTCCTAGACAATTATGTATTTTATCCAGTATGTATTTCAAATGTACAAGCAAGTTTATAAAACTTTGCAACTTGTAAATTCTTTTAAATTTCCTTCATTTTAATGATTAATTTTCTTTTTATAAATGTTTATGATTAATTCCCTTTTTATAAATATTTACTCTTTTATTCTTTAAAAGCCACTCTTAAGATTAAAAAGGCGAATTTCAGGGCAGGAGAAAATGTTTTCAAATAATGTATATGACAAAGAAATTTTTGTCTAAATATACAAAGAACTGCCAGAACAAGAAAGCAAACTGTCCAATAGAAATTGACAGAAATTTAGAATAAGCCGATTGAGAAAAAAAAGAGATATAGATGGAAAATAAACACATGAAAATAGGATCAACTTCATGAATCATCAATAATAGGAATATTAAATAACAATGAAATATCATTTTATAGACACTAGAATGTCCAAAACAATAAAACAAAACTAAAGAAAATGATAGTCCCAAGCACAGACAAGGATGTGGAGCAAATGAAATTCTCATGCTTTGCCTAAGAGGGTGCATAACATTACAAACACCTTATAAAATAAAATATCAATTCCCATATCATCGAACAATCTCACTAGAGCTGTGTATAAAAGTTCATAGCAGCTGATTTCATAGTGACCCCAAATTGGAAATATCTCAAATGTGCTTCAATCTGCAAATAGATTTGGAAAATATGGTATATTCACACAGTGAAATATTTCTTAACAATTAAAAGCAAAGGAACTATGGATACACACAATATGGTAGATCTCAAACATGTTTTGATAAGAGAAAAAAGCCAGTCTTCAATAATTCCATTCAGGTAACATTTTGGAAGAGATAAAACTACAGAGAAGGAGAACATATCCTTGAATGTTAAGGATCAGAAGAAGGGTAAAGAGCTTGCACAGGGCCACTTTGGTGGGTTGGTGGTAGAAATGGCCTGTATCATGATTGAGATAGTAGCTGTGCTTATTTAAACTCATAAAACCATGTACTTAGAGGAGTGTATTTTTTCTGTATAAATATCAAAAGTAAAGTATGAACAATGTGAGTAGGAAGTAGAATTAAATATAGAGTAATGATAAACATCAATTCAACGGAAATAAAATAAGTATATTGTCTATTTGTTTTTCACTACAAAATTATTCTCATTCCTTCTGAACACCTCTCTGTGACAGGATGTCTTGCTTTTTTAAGCTCCTCAACTATTTTTCAAACCGTCAGCCTTTTGGAGGGCTTGGACAATTGGGGCCCCTATGGTGAGATCAGAGAAGGAAGAAAGGAGGTGTTCAGGACCTACTTGCCCTGGCCCCTTCCTATAGGCTGTGATCTTGTACCAATTTTCAGGATATCTGTGGTCACCCCACCAACGTCAATCTGTCTTGCAGTTTCTAGCATCTATTTCTTTTCCTCATCCTTCTTGTTCTAAGAATGTTAACAGTCTCCACTTATACTAATCTTAGGTGAATAGGATATAAAGTAGCAGGATATAAAATCAACACCAAGAAATCAAACACATTCTTATACATCAATACATCAGCAATGAATCCACAGAAAGAGGAATTAGGAAAACTACCATATTCACAATAGCCTCAAAACAAACAAACAAACAAACAAAAAACCAAAACAACAACAACAACAACAAAACCTTGGGAATCAATCTAACAAAAGAGGTGAAAGATCTCTACAATGAAAACTACAGAACACTAAAGAAAGAAATTGAGAAGACCTTAGAAGATGGAAAGATCTCCATGCTCCTGGATAGGCAGAATTAATATTGTTAAAATAGCCATACTACCAAGAGCATTATACATATTTAATGAAATTCCTATTAAAATACCAATACATTCTTATTTATTTATTTATTTTAAAATTGCCTTTATTTTTTAAATACATGACAGTGGAATGCATCACAATTCTTATTACACATATAGAACAAAATTTTTCATATCTCTGTACATAAAGTATGTTTACACCAATTCATGTCTTCATACATGTACTTTGGATAATGATGTACATCTCCACCATCATTGCTAACCCCCTGCCTCCTCCCTTCCCCTCCCACCTCTCTGCCCTATCTAGAATTCCTCTGTATCTCCCTTGCTTCCTCTCCCTACCCCACTATGACTCCATCACCTTATATCAGAGAAAACATTCGACATTTTGGTTTTGGGAGATTGGCTAACTTCACTTAGCATTATCTTCTCCAACTGCATCCATTTACCTGCAAATGCCATGGTTATTCTCTTTTATTGCTGAGTAATATTCCATTGTGTATATGTGCCACATTTTTTTTCATAGAAATAGAAAAGGCAATCATGAAATTCATTTGGAAAATAAAAGACTCAGAATAACCAAAGCAATCCTTAGCAAGAAAACTGAAGCAGGAGGCATCACAATACCAGACCTTAAACTATACTATAGTGCTATAGTAACAAAAATGGCATGGTATTCACCAAAACAGACACGTAGACCAGTGGTACAGAATAGAAGACAGAGAGACAAACCCACACAAATACAGTTATCTCTTACTGGACAAAGGTGCCAAAAACATTCACTGGAGAAAAGATTGACTCTACAACAAATGGTGCTGGGAAAAATGGAAAACTACAAATTTTTCTATCTCTCACCCTGCATGAAACTCAACTCAATGTGAATCAAAGATTTAGGCACTAGAACAGAGACCCTGCACCTTATAGAAGAAAAGTAAACCCAGATCTTCAGCATGTTGGCCTAGGATGTGATTTCCTTACCAAGACCCTTAAAGTGCAAGAAGTAAAATCAAGAATCAATAAAAGGGATAGATTCAAACTGAAAAGCTTCATCTCAGCAAAAGAAACAATCAGTAATGTGAAGAGAGAGCCTACAGATTGAAGAAAATCTTTACTACATGTACCTCAGATAAAGCATTAATTGTTAGGATACATAACGAACTAAAAAACTTATCACCAAAAAAAAAGCCCAAATAACCCAATCAATTAAAGAGCCAAGGAACTGAGAAGACACTTCACAGAAAAGAAATATAATCAATTAACAAATATATTAAAAATGTTCAACATCTCTAGCAATTAGAGAAATGCAAATAAAAGTACTCTAAGAATTTTATCTCACTCCGTCAGAATGGCAATTATCAAGAATACAGGCAACAATAAATATTGGCGAGGATGTGCGGACAAAAGCACACTCGTACCTTGCTGGTGGGACTACAAATTGATGCAACCACTATGGAAAGCAGTATGGAAATTCCTGAGAAAACTTGGAATGGAACCACCATTTGACCCAGTGATCTCACTCCTCTGTCTATACTCAAAGGACTTAAAAATGGCATACCACAGTGACGTAGCCATTTCAATGTTTAGAGCAGCCCAATTCACAATGGCTTAACTGTGGAAGCAAGCTAGATGCCCTTCAATAGATGAATGGATAATTAAATTGTGGTACATATACACAATGGAATATTGCTCATCATTAAAAGAAAATAAAATTATGACATTTGCAGGTAAATGGATGAAGTTGGAGAATATTATGCTAGGCAAAAATAAGCTAATTACAAAAAACAAAGGCCAAATGTTTTCCCTGATATGATGATGCTAATTCAAAAAAGTGGGGGAGATAGAGTTGCCTTAGATTAGGTAGAGGGGAGTGAAGGGCCAAGAGGCAAGAGGACATCAGTAAAGGAATGATAGTAGGATGATACATATGGCGGCATGACCAATGTGATTCAACAATGTGTATAATCAGAAAAATGAGAAATATACTCCATCTATGTATGATATATAAAAGTGCATAAATGCATTCTACTGTCAAATATAACCAATTAAAACAAATTTTTAAAATAACAAAAAAACTATGGAGTTCACCAGAGCAATTAAAAGAGTGGTACATGACCTGTACAAAGAGAGAAGCTTTATAATAGTTACACAAAGAAGATTATAACCCAAGAAAATTAGATCTCAGAGAGAGAGTGAACACAAGATGAGAAAGAATAAGATAAGCTCCAAATCCTTTTGATGCTTGAGGTTTGCAGAGTTTATTAAAGGGTGAAACTTGTTGTGTGAACAACTGATTTTCAGGGAAGGATGACATTTGGAAGGTGGGGAATTCCCATTCTAACTCCAGCATCTTAGGGATCAGCTCTGTCTGGTGTTCTGATTGGAACCAGCCCTGGCTTTCAGACTTGTTTGAAAAAAAGAATGTTCTATGGTAAAGAAAAGTCTGAGGTCAATATTAACCTCCACTAGGAACCACCAGATGATTCAATATGTAATGCTCAAAGTATCTGATTCCAGGGATCATGGAGAAGAGAAGGTCTGCTTACAGGGACAAGATAGAATCATGTTTTATGTGACACAGTACAAGATAATACCTCAAACAGTTTGGTGGCTGGAATCAGGGAAATGCTATATACATTGGATTTGTGAAATAGAAATTTTATCCAAACAGAGAGGAAGACTAATAATGAAAGCTTGTCTGAGAGATGCTGTACTGCATGCCTTGCAAACCAAAAGCATCCTTATACTAGACAACTTATTTAATTAGTAGCTTACAAAGCAGACTATGGCTAATTACTTGAATGAATTTAGTCAGCCTGAGAAAGAGGAAGCGTTTTGATTCATAGACCATGGAAGTATGTAGTGCCAATCTTGGTCAAGTTCTTGCCTCTGATGCACCATGATGCATGTTTGATGCAGTGTGTGGGAACTCAGCCATTGTGATTAGACTACTAAGTCATACATTTGAGGCACACAGTTTAATAGAAAGTTCAGATTCCTTGTGCAATAACTGATGATCTTACTGCACACATTAAATGGCTTGAGAACTTAGGAAAGAGTGAAGAGGAACATAGAGGCCAATGAGGGAAAAGAAGCTGCAGGGAGAATACACTACACTCAGCCTGGAGGAAGAAACTTGGGTATTCTTTGTTTGCTTGTTTTTTTTTTTTTAATTTTCAGTATCCTACATAACCTGACACAATCCTGGATTTGGATATGCATTAAATGGAATTTAGCTGAATTCACTTGAAATAAGAGCAGTTCTACACCCAAGGCTGAGTATTATTGCTTGAGAAAAAAAAAAGCTACAAGATTCATGGACCCCACAAAGATGCTTAAATTCTGAGTAACTCATAATACTTCAGGGACTATCAACCTGGACCCCTCAATTCTATAAAGGCAAGCAAATATATTTTTAGAAATGGGGATCCAATATCATGAAAAGAATATCATGATAAGACAGTGTGTTCAGTGCAATAAATACTGAAGGAAGAAGAATGAGGAGTGGGACTGACATAATTATTCTGTACATTTCAAGGAAACCTCAGTGATGATAAAGATTAGAGTTAAAAAAAAGGCATATCAGAGAAGACTCAGCAAATCACTGATTTTTCTCCCTTGAAACTGGAACAAGCACAGTGTGGTAGAGAAGTTTACATATACATACTGCACGTTTCTTTTATAAAAAACGATGAAGTCAGTATTAAACCTTGCATTTCAATGGCATAAATTTATTAACCTCCAAAGGAGCAAAGGTGCTTTATAACTAGTGTGCCTGAAAGATCTCTTCTCTTGCACAACTCTTTCTGGGAAATCTCCCCTAGTAGTGTCTCCTAATGGTCAGAGTTTCTAGATTCAATGTTCAACCAGGAAATCTTCAGTTCACATTTTCATTATACAGTCAAAAGGTTCAGAAGAAATTTTTTTCTAGTAAAAAAGACCTACCAGAAAAATTTACCTGCATTTCCTGAATCATTTGTTATTTTATCAGACAATACCTGTGCTGATGGATTCCTCAGTTAGTTGTAAGGCTGTGACCATCTTGATGCTTTGTCCTTAAGTTTCCTTCATTGCTAAATTTGTCTTTATCCATGAGGATTTTGGTAATGACACATAGGCATTGTGGGAAGATACCCGAAAAATTAGTAGAAAAATCTTTGAAACACTTTTGTTAATAGTTTAAAATATGTCACAATGTCATAAGTGAAAACATCAGTATCCCTTGAGATACTTGCTATCAAGTATCATTAGTATTTTAATGATGGTAGGAAAAATAAATATTCTCAGAATATATGCTGTATATCTGGATCATTCTTGTTTGTTTATAGTTTTTCTAATGACAAAACAGAAGCCTGAATATAAAGAGAAGTGCCCAAAGTTTCACAAGCTAGTGCCCACACTACACAAGCAATAAATCAGAAGTGCAAACTCATTTTCACAAAGTATATATCAGGTAATAATAGATTCCATTTTTCCATCATCAACAAAGGTAAACAGTTTAGCTGCAGAAAACAATTTAAAAGATTCACTGTGAGATGTAACTAAACAGTATCTCTCCATATCGATGCATTGTAGCAAAATAATGGAGTAAATTTAAAGTCAATCAGTGGGTAGCTACTTTATTCAGTTCTTGATACTTTATAAAATTGTTCAAATCAGAAAAGCACTACCAATAGATTCCCGGCAGAGGTAGACAACATAAAGAAATCAGAAAGAAGGGGTGTTTCATTTTAAAAACAATATATGTTCTATTATTTAAAGTTTTATTGATAAAAATCTGATGTGGTTCTTTGCACCAGGCATAGAGAAAAGTGGAAATTCCCCTGGGAAATTTTCTCTGCTTTCCTCAAGGCTGAAGAACTTGGTTTTATATAGATTAATAATTCTAGAGTTTTCTCCTCACAAGAAACGTTTAATAGCCTGATGGATTATGGTGCAGTGCAAATGATTTCTATGAAACGTTATCTTTTACTTGTTTTCAACACAGCAAAAAAAAAAAAGACACCTCATCTATTTATAGTATTCCATCCTCAATGTAGTTTCCATTATTCTCTAAGTTTATCATAGAGAAGAATGATGCTTTGATTAAAAAAGGAACATCATCACCGCTGTAGTCAGATCTCACCAAGGACAAGCCTGCATATCTTTCTTTTCCTCTTTTCTCCATAAAAGTGTCAGAAAGCAATGGTAAAATACATCAGATTATGACAATTGTGCAGAGCTGCTATATGTCTTCAGTTCCTCATGAAACATTCACAAAACGTTTCTAACCATTGCCATACAGATGCTCATTAATCTTCACTTTTCTACTTTTCTTCTTTATCAATATATAGAAATGTGCTAACAGAGGCAAGATTTAGCCATCTCTTTTCTCTTAACCCAGTTACTAACTCATTACTGTGAATTTAAGCTTTAAATAGAAAGGTCAGATAAGAAGTTCAGCGGATCCTGTTTTTCTTGATATGCTTTCCCATCCTCAGGATTACTACTCTCACTCAGAGTCTCATCATGCTTAACTTAGTTTATTGCAATGGTTTTCCTCTTTACTTATGGGCTTCCTGTGTCCTGCCTCTGAATTCTTCATATGGTCCCGATAGTGTTTCAGATCTACATTCAGTTCCTCATGCCCTGGATTTCCAAGCCTTTTGGGTGGTTGGAATTCCTTCCCCAGGCCCACAACCCCATTCAAAGGGAGGCTACCCTCTACCCTCTTACTCTTCATCTGTATTCCCACAGTCCAAGGCTGTCATTATTTTTCCCAGGATCCTCTGATTCTGGCCTTCCTGATACTAGCTGTCCATGATATGTGATTTTGATTTGTCTCCCTTCAGTGATGACACTGATGAGTTTCCAGGGGGGTTCAATTAATCTTATAGAAATTTAAAATCTGCATTTAAAAATGTTGGAATCTATCCTCTCTTTAATCTTTTTTTAAATTTTTTTATTTTTGGCAGTGCTAGGAATTGAACCCAGGGCCTTGTGCATGAGAAGCAAGTACTCTACCAATGAGCCATGTCCCCAGGCCCTCTCTTTAATCTTTAATGATATTTCACATTATTCCAATGAGATAATTTCTGATACTTTAGGGCTACTATTTTATATGTTTTAATCATTTCAGTGTATAAAAGCCAATTCGACTATTTATCAGATGTTGAACACCAGAAGCATTTCTAAGTGAAGTACATTGTTCCCTAAATTGACACTGATCTCCTTTTAACATTATTACTAACATGGATTATGAACATCTTCCATGCACAAGGCTCTGCATAAAAACTTGAGAGCTAGAACAAATAGAATTATTCATATGGGCAAGTTACTTAGGGCCTATATTTGGATATGTTCTATATGAGAATGATAAAACATCATTTTTTTTCTTGTTGGAGAAAACAATGGAAAATCCATCAATATTATTGACTGATTTTAGATTTAAAAGGGTGTAGACAACAGTCTGAGCCAAAACTGATTTTTCTATACCTTTGCAATTTTATCTCACTAAAGCAAAAAATTGAAAGCATCTTAGGGACATTCACTCAGCAATGTAGAATCAGTATCCACTCCATCTAAGAACAAACACCAAACTAGATGGTATCTGTATACATCCCTTTATCCAACCCTTGGGAGCAGATATGCTTCTCAATGCAATTTTTTTCCAGATTTTATGAAAGTAAAATAGTGCATAGTATGCATCTTCTATTATAAAGTAACCCCAAGGGGCACCCTTAGCAGAATCCTATAATCAAACACATTAATGTGTCAGCAGTGAAAATCATGACTATTCACTTAGGAATAATAGAGTTTATAAATGGTCTCTGTTCAACAGAAGCCAGGTTTTGCAGCCAAATGAATTACAAAGACAATTTTTTTTTTGTTGTTGTTGTTGTTTTCAACTTTTTAGCCTTTGGAATTGCAGATAAAGGCTTATAGATCTGAAGTGTTTGATTAATAATTCTGTTACAAAATATCTGTATTTAACTAGTTCATATTGGTAGGGATAGACTGGAGTTAAAATATTGAAAATTCCCTCAAGCAATTAATGCCCCAGTGATTAAGTGGCTATTGCCTGAAGTCATCTGAGGACCCTCCACCCCAGCTCATCCATCCCCTGGAACCCTTATACCTTTCCTGTGTCCTTCCCCTAATCCAGCAGCTGAGGGAGGATTGCCTGATTCCCTAGCCAACCTATGTGATGACTATAGCTGGGCCAAACCACTAGTTAAAATTGTTGAATTATAATATATTGTTGACTTATAATAAAATTGTTAAATTTTAATAACTCTTTGATTTATTATTTCCTTTGTGATGCAACAGATTTTAGTTTCATGTTACCCATTATTCCTATTTTTGCTTTTATGCCTTGTGCTTTGACCACCATATTCAGAAAATTACTGCCAATGCTGATGACAGAATGTTTTTTTTTCCACATTTTCTTCTAGAAGTTCTGTCGTTTCACATATTATGTCAAAGTCTTTGGTTCATTTGCAATTGATTTTTTTCCCTATGGAGAGAGATAAGAGTTCAATTTTATTCTTCTGAATGTGGATATCCAGTTGTTCCAAACCTACTTATTGAAGAGACTGTCCTTTTCCTCATTATGTGTTCTTGACTATAAATTGATGGATTTATTTCTTGTCACTCTAGTCTGTCCTTTGTATATCTGTTCTTTATATAGTTTTTTTGTGCCAATACAATGCTGTTTCTGTTACTACAGTTGTGTAGCAGATTTTGAGATCAGATAATGTATCACCTCCAGCTTTGGGGGAAATATTGGGTTATAGTATTCTTTCTTTTCATTTTCTTTGCCTGGCTTTGGAATCAAGGTAATACTTTTGTGTTGTAATCCAACACAAAATGGACTTTGGAGTGTTCCTTTCTGTTAGAAGAGTTTAAGAAGGTTAGTATTCGTTCTTAGAATGTTATAATTTAGCTGGGCAGCCATCTGGTCTTGGACTTTATTTTGTTGCAAGGTTTCTGGTAATAGATTCAATCTCCTTGTTTGTGATTGATCTATTCAGGATTTCTATTTCTTCTTGACTCAATCCTGACAGGTGAAATGTTTCTAGGAATTTATTCATTTCTTTCAGTTTATCGAATTTGTTGATTTATAATTGCTCAAAATTTCTTATGATCACTTTTTATTTCTGTGCTATCCATTATAATATCTCCTATTTAATTCTGATTTTATTTATTTGAATTGACTTTCATAGTCTAGCTAAAACTTTGCTATTTTTCATTTGTCTTTTTGAAAACCCAATTTTTTTGTATTGCTTTTCTGTACATTATTTTACTTATTTGTGCTCTAAATATTCTCTTCTTTTTGCTTCCTTTTTTTTTATGGTTCCTTGTGAAGTCAGGTTGTTTAAGAGAGTTTTCTTCTTTTTCAATACTGAAATTTAAAAATACAATCTCTTAATAAGTCTTTGGCACCATTCCATAAGTTTTACTAAGTTTGTGTGTGTGTGGGGGGGGAGAGAGAGAGAGAGAGAAGGAAATTTTAAAAATATTGTCTTGATTTATTCTTCTACCTAAAGCTTGTTTTAAAGAGTGTTGTTTTATTTCCATGTGTTTGTGAACTTTTACATTTTTCTTTATTTGATTTCATTCTACTGTAGTACTGTAGTCTGAGAAGACATTTGGTATGATTTCAGTATTAAATTTGTTATGACTTGTTTGTTGTCCCAACAAATGATCTATCCTGAAAAAGTTTTCTTATAGACTTGAGAAGAAAATGCCTCTTGCTGCTCTTGGGTGGGAAGTTGAAGGTAAGTCTATTAGGTCCACTTAGACTATAGTGTTGCTCAAGTCATCTGTCTCCTTATTGATCTTCTGTCAGGATGTTTCTATCCGTTATTGAAACTGAGGTATTGGAGGTTTTTGTTTTGCAATTATCAGAGGTTTCCATAAACTTTCGTATAGGTGTAACTTTTATTTTAATTGTTGATAACTACAGTTATTAACTCTCTATACTGATATCATTCACACATTGAATCACATTTCTGTATCTGTGTCACAGTTTACTGACAATCTTCAGTTTTCCCCAATTTTACTGACAATCTTCTTATTTCCCAATGCATGTTCCTCATACATAATTAGAAAGATGTGTTTTATGGCCACAGTACTTCAGTGGCAAGCAAGAATCATCAGAATTCAGGGAATAAAAGAGTTAAATTTATATGATAGTATGTCTTAATCTATATTTTAAGCCAAAACTTTAGATAACTGAACTGTATTTCAGAATAGTACACTAGCTCAGTACCAAAGTTATTATCATTATTAACTTGAATTTACATTGGAAACTGTGGCCTTAACACCATTTCTTTCAGCAGCCAACTTTGAGAATAAAGTAATTACCAAGCATATAAAGGAAACTAATTTAGGGTTTTTCTTTTGTCCCTTCTTTCTTTTTTTTCCACAGATTTTCAAGTAACAATTGCTTTTGTTCATGTTCCCCAATCAATACAGAGGATTTATGCTAGCATAAGACTAAGTAAGTGGTCATAGTGGTCATAAAGCAAGGTGGTGTTGGAGGCAGAGATGGGGTGATACAGCCAGCAGTCAGAGAATTCTGTAGCCCAGGAAGTGTCCAGAAGGAACTTGCCTCTATGACACTTTGACTTTAGCCAGGAGAAACTAATTTTTGATCTTCTGAGCTCCACAAATGTAATAGAATAAATGTGTGTTGCTTTTAAGCCACTAAGTGTGCTCTGAATTTTTCAGTATCATAAGTGAGATGCTACTGTCACAAATACCTAAATCATCATAGAGACTCTGGTTAGAAATACAGACTTTAATGTGTCTGCAGATGAAGCTTAGAAATGAGAATCATGGTACATAAAGTCCATATCATTTCATATAATGACATGGAATGTCAAATAGAAACATTGGGAAGGCAAGTATCTTACAAAAAAAAATGTTCCTGATTCCTTCTTCCTATTCTTTTATCATTGCTGATATTAATTTCCCTTATACAGAATCATATATAAGATTGTATACACACATATAATTGCATACATTATTGCTTTTATTATTTTAGCAAGTTTTATGTTTGGACAATTAAGAATAAGAAAAATCAGTTTTATTTTAACTTTATTCATTTCTTCTTTGATACTCTTCCTTTATGTAGGTCTGAGTTTCCTTATCTCTGAAGATTTTCTTTGATATTATTTTTTTGCAAGGTAGAAACACTCATAAAATGTCCTTCAATTTTTGTTTGTCTGAGGAAGACTTTATTTCTCCTTCACTTTTGAAGAATAACAATACAGAATTCTAGGTTGTTAAGAGTTTTTCTTCTCCTCAATACTTTTAAAAATTTACTTTCCTCAGAAAAAAAAATCAGATGCAATTCTTATTTTTGATCCTGTATAGTTTAATTCTTTTCCTCCAGCTTCTTTCAAGATCTTTTCTTTATCTTTGACTGTCTGCAGTTTGAATTATCATATTCAAACCTAGCTGTGGATTTTTTTTTTTACTTTCATCCTGGTGGGTGTTCTGTGCCTTTCCCAGATCTGTGGTTTGCTGTCTGAAATTAATTTTGGAGAATTGGAGAATCGTCAGTAATTATTTCTTTAAGTATTTCTTCTGTTTCTTTCTTTCTAATTCTGTATTCCTGTTACAAATTGGTTACATCTTTTGTAGTTGCACCATAATCTTTGGATATTCTGTTTAGAATTTTTTTTTTTCAGTCTTCCTTCGCTTTGCTTTTCAGTTTTGGAAGTTTCTATTGAAGTATCCTCCAGCTCAGAGATTGCTCCGCCCTGTTAAATCTGCTAAGAATCCCAAGGAAGGCAATCTTCATTTCACTCAGTTTTCGTCTCTAGCCTTTCTTTTTGATTCTCCCTTAGAAGTTCTATCTCTCTGCTTTACATCACCTGCATGTTCTTCTACATTATCCGCTCTTTTTTCCCCATTAGACCACTTAGCAAATAAGTTATGATTATTTTACATTCATGGTATGGTGATTACAGCATCCTACCATGGCTGGGTCTGGTTCTGATTCTTGCTTTGTCTCTTCAAACTGTGTTTCGCTTTTTTTGTATGTCTTATAAATTTTGTTGAAAAACAGGTTTTGTCTACTAGATAAAAGGAACTGTGGTAAACAGTCCCCTGGCACTGTAGTGTGGGCAGAGGAAGTGGTCCTCGGTCCTATGATTTGGTCGCAGTGTTTCAGGAAACTTGTGGCCCTGGGCTGGGTTCATCCTTGCCACCCCCCCCCAATTTTCTCAGACTTTACAGGATGTCCACAGTGTCTGGATTTGGGTAATCTTTCTTTCCCTGAGTTTGGTTAGTCTCTGATAACCACCCCCCACCCCCAATAGGTTCATCTGGAAAACCTCTCATTAAGTAGTGCAGAATGACCTGGCATATTTTGAAATAGTTACTTGCCCTCTCTCTTTGCAGAGATGATTTTTCCAGAGGTGATTTCCCCCCCCAATATTCACTGTGAAAACTAAGAGAGCTGGATAGAAAATCTCACAAAAGTGAGGGCTCCCAGGACAGGGTCCCCTGGCGTTATTATCTCTCAGCTTTGTCTCTATTTGTCAATTACAGTTCAGGTTTTCCTATGGGGATGCTGGTTTCCCACAGAGATGGCTGGCTGCTTGCAGGTTTCAGCTCCAGTAGATTGAGACTCTCAGTATCTGGCTGTCTCTCTCTCTCCAATTTTTGAGACAGCACTTTGTTCTGTGGTCTCATTTCTCTGCCAGATCCAGGAAGAGTTGCTGATTTTTCAGTTTGTTTGGGTTTGGGCTTGCTGTTAGGATGGAGTGGAGATTCCTAAGCTCCTTACATAATATACCAGAAACTAAAAGTCTCTCCATCTCCTTTTTAAAGCAGCAGGATTGGGATGTGAGAGAACACATGAAAGATGAAGGATTAAAGGGATTATTCACTGTGTTAGACCTGAATGGCAGATAATGAGTCTAATGATTGAGAGAGGCAATAAGAAGGGAAAGGAGGGAGAATCTGATGGAAAACCAGGCAGAAGGTGGTACCATTTGGGTAGTATCCCCTAAAAGCCATGTATTAAAGACTTGGTCCAGAGCACGGGGCACTATCAGGAGACAGTAGAAGTGGTGGGAGGTGGGCCTCATGAGAGCCCTTTAGGTCAGTGAGGGTGTTGGGAACCTGGTCCATCCAGTCTTTCTCTTTGCTTCATGGTTCAAGATGTAAATGGTTCTCTTTGCTGCATGCTTCTCTCGAGATAAGACACCCTCATCTGAAACACAGAACAATGAGCTTGGAACTCAAAACCCATGAATCAAGATAAATCTTTACAACTTAATTATCTTGGCTATTCCACTATAGTTACAAAAAGCTGATTAATGCTGTCAGAGTAATACCTTTGGAATAGGTAAAGATGTTTCCTCAAAAACAAAATTGATGGGCTAGGGTTGTGGTTCAGTGGTAGAGCACTTGCCCAGCATATGTGAGGCACTGGGTTTGATCCTCAGCACCACATATA
The DNA here is from genome assembly GCF_052094955.1 of Ictidomys tridecemlineatus. Lineage (NCBI taxonomy): Eukaryota > Metazoa > Chordata > Mammalia > Rodentia > Sciuridae > Ictidomys > Ictidomys tridecemlineatus. The sequence goes on along the minus strand of NC_135483.1, from coordinate 63,782,783 downwards.
AATAAACTAAAAAAAAAATTTAAAAAAAGTGAAACTCTCCTCATCATTTAAATATAGTAAGGCTTAGTGTCCTTCTCCTTTTAATTGGACAACTGAACTAGAAAAAATAGTGTTTCTGTGAAAGAAATGTGCCAAAAGATATCTCTACTATATCACAGACTAAATGAACATCGAATATTCCCTTTCATATCTTCCTCATCTACGTACCTAAGCCCTCCCCCTTTGAAAGACACAAGCCTTTAGCTTACCTTTCTCTATACCAACATCTGTATATATATTTTGCATTATAATGATCTTTTCCCATATTTTGGTGGGGATGTTAGTTGGCAAAACTGACAAATATCTATTGAGGATCTGTGCTTGCCAGACAGGCCCCATCCCATATCTCCTCTCACACTGATCTAATTTGGAATATTTTCTAATTCATTCTTGATTCCACCAAGGGTCTGTATTTATAAAGATGTTAGGTGAAGACTTACTGAATTCAAAACAAAGTACTTTAGGGTTAGCATGAAATAACTGATGGAGATAATAGTGATGAGTACTAAGCTTTTCTTATGGACTAGTCTTCACACAAATTTGTGATGTTGATATAATTATTTCTATTTTACTACTGAAGGAACTTAGTTTCAAAAATTTTAAATAATTTATCTTGTTACACAACTAATAAAGACCTGAAACCATGGCTATCCAACTCCAGTGCCAAATTTTTAACTATCTCCTTTTACCATCTGTAGAAAGAGCGACTATTAATATAAGCCCTTGACCTCCATGATTAAAGCTCACCAGAAGCCAAGGTAAAAAATGAAGCAACAAAAATTTATTTTATTTTATTCTTTATTGTAATTATTAATGTATATTAAGAGTGAAAATAATTGGTTTGCTGGGTACAGTGGTGCATACCTGTAATCCCAGCAGCTCAGGAGGCTGAGACAGGAGGATCCAAGCCAGCCTCAGCAAAAAGCAAGATGCTAATGGAAATGAAGGGAGACCTTCATTGCTATACAAAATAACATATAAGAGGTTGTGAGGAGAATGGGAAAATAAACAAGGAGAGAAATGAATTACAGTAGATGGGGTAGAGAGAGAAGATGGGAGGGGAGGGGAGGGGGGATAGTAGGGGATAGGAAAGGTAGCAGAATACAACAGTTACTAATAGGGCATTATGTAAAAATGTGGATGTGTAACCTATGTGATTCTGCAATCTGCATTTGGGGTAAAAATTGGGAGTTCATAACCCACTTCAATCTAATGTATGAAATATGATATGTCAAGAGCTTTGTAATGTTGTGAACAACCAGTAAAAAAAATTAAAAAAATAAAATAAATAAAATAAATAATTCAGTGAGACCGTCTCTAAATAAAATACAAAAAATTGGGCTGGGATGTGGCTCAGTGGTTGAGTGCCCCTGAGTTCAATCCCCAGTGCCCTATCACCCCCAAAATTTTGTTCCCTCTCTCACCATCCCATCCCCTTGCCCTTCCTGAACTGTCCCCCTTCTTTTTTCTTTTTGTCTCTTTCCCCACTAGATTCCACAATAAGAGAAAACATCTGACATCTTTCTATGCATAACTTATTTCACTTAACATGATAATCTCCAGTTTCATCTGTTTTCCTGCAAATGGCATGATTTCATTCTTCTGAATGACTGAATAATACTCCATTGTATACATTTTCTTTATCCTTTCATCCATTTATAGTCATCTATGACTTGACTATTGTAAACAGTAATACACTAAACCTAGGTATGCAGATATCTCTATAGCAAGCTGAGTTAAATTTTGTGGGGGGCTATAAACATGCTGGAGTGGTTTGGCTGGGTCATACGATAGTCTAGTTTTTTCAGGAACTTCTGTTCCATAATGGATATGCTAATTCACATTCCCACCAACAGTGTGGGAATAACAAATGCTGGCAAGGAAGCTTTTTTTCCAGCTTCCTTGCCAGCATTTGTTATTTGTTTTTCTTGATAATAGCTATTCTGACTGATTTGCATTTACCTTATGGCTAAAGATGTTGATCACTTTTGTCATATGTTTGTGGGACATTTGTATGTCTTCTTTGGGGAACTGTCTGTTCAGCTCATTTGCTCAATTATTGATTGGATTACTTGTTCTTTTAAGTTTTCTGTGTTCTTTATATATTCTGGATATTAATCCTCCATCACATGAATAACTTGCAAAGATTTTCTCCCATTCCATCAGTTGACTCTTCATTCTGTTGATAGTTAGTTTCCTTTGCTGTGCAGAATCAAGAATGCAGAAGCTTTTAAATTTGACGTGGTCACATTGAATCACATTTGTCAATTATTGATATTAGTTCCATAGCTTTTAGAGTTATGTTCAGGAAATCATTAGGCAACATGACTTTTTTCTCAAGAGAGTCATCTGCACCCTATGCACCCAGCATGCAATTTGAGACAGAGTTAGAGCAACTAGCATAGAGTGTCTACTCTGCTTCAAACTGTGGGGAAAGAGGAGGCACATAACAGAACAAGCAAAATGAAAGACTTGCTGAAGATGAGCTTGTTGCAGTTACAGCTAACATAATGGTGTTATGAGGGAAATAAAAAGCCACTACTAGAAAAATAGTCTTTCTGTTGGAGTCCCTTCTAGCTCACAAGACACTGATATGCACAGTATCCCTAGCTCCACTTGTCATCCACTTAGACATGTGTTCACTGAGAACCATGTGCAATGTCCATCTCTCTGCAGAGCCCATCATCCAATCAGCTTGACCACAATTGATATGACTTCTTGTCATGGTTCATCTTTTATTTTTCCTTGTGGCTCTGGTATTGATACTACTCACAGGTGTCTGCACAAAGGACTGCACTGTGACAATCCATGACAATCATGCAGCTTACCTCAGCACCTCACTTTGTGGAGCTGGGATGCTTGATTGAAAATCACTTATCCCTCTCTTGAGAAGTAATATTTTCAGTTTATTTCACATAGACAACACTTCTTCAAATCCAGAGTTGCTGTCTGTTTCCATAGCAGAAGTAATTTATTCTGGTTACTTAAGATTGAATTCTAAATCCATGTGCCATTGGTAATTTAGGATGGATATAAGAAGGAATTTCCTAAGAGCCTTATGTGTTATTAAGCACTGAAATGTGCTACAGAAGAAAACTGAAGGACTCTCTTACTGAAAACGTCTTTAAAAAATACAATCAATGAACATTATCCAGTGTGAGCCAGAGTGGACTTGTAGGTTCATGTATGGATGGAAGCAGAGATATGGCTTACATGCCTTCTTAAGGTCTTTTCCAGGAAATGACATTCAATGATTCATGCTTTAAAATCAATAGTATCTGTTATAAAAAAGTATATCTTATCAGTATCTGAAGAAACCAAACATAAAATATTCTAAAGGCAATGATATGTATTTATGGTGTACTAAAACTAATAACGCTGCTGCCTTAGAAGATATTTACTATTTCACTGATTTCCAAGGTTGCAATGACTCCACAATATTGTGGGGGTGGGGAGCCTGAGGATTTTAATGGAGCAATTAAATCTCATACAGTGGAAAAGGAGAATATTCTCTAAAAACATTGAATTTATTTACTGTTTACATTCAGTAAACAGAAGAGAGGTTAGAAATGTTCCCAAATGCCCTCACTGCATTTATATTTTAAAATAATCTGAAGATATAAAAGTAAAAAATTATGCAATGCTGCTTTTAAATTACATATAACTTATTTTTATATATTTGTGAAGATAGGAAAAAGGAGATATATACATATGTAACCACATGCATATATATGTGGATATATATCTACTAGGAAGTAGGAGACATGTTATCTAAAATATGTATATATGTTCTATCTAAGCATTTTTTCACTTCGTAACTTAATGTAGTTGTGCTCCAAAACTTGGTAATCTGAGAACACGAATAAATTTTTCTTGGTAAGCAGTGTTGATTTAATTGCTTGTTCAGCTCTAAAAGTTTCTTTAATCCCATGAATAACATAAATTTTGCTTTAACCTTACATTTTTTAAAAGGTGAATATGTTGGAAATAGTTTTTATGTGTTACATTTCTTTATCTTCCATTTCAGGAAAGAAAGTAGAAGAACTGCTATGGTTTAGATATGAAGTGTCTCCAATAAACTCCTGTTTATTCAGGGCCTTTCCTCCATGATGTGCTGCTTTACCTTGGGCCTAGAGCAATGGATTCAGCTGTTTATAAACTGAGACCTCTGAAGCCATGAGTCCCAAATGAACTTTTCCTCCAGTAAGTGGTTCTTGTCAGGTAATTTGGGTCACAACAATGAAAAATTAACTAAAACAAGGACATTCATGTGAAAACACCTCAAAAGATTCTGGGATATTTTCATAGGCTTTGACAATTAGGACAACGCTGAGTATCATAGGCAATTTTATCTGAGTATTTTTTACTTCTTTTCTTGTGGGCAAGACCATCTTTATTGCTATTTTCTACTTTTCATAGTGCGGATATTTCTGATTACTTATCGAACAAAATAATTCTGAGCACCAAATATGCATCAGTTACTTGGCTGACTGCTTGCATACAACAGGACCAAACACATTTGGGCCTTCAAACACCCTGGAACTTGAAATTTACTGGAAGAGACATTTCTGACAAGATGACCACAGCAGATTTTTTTTTACATGGCCATACTTATTTTAGCAGGAAGATCCTACAAAAAGAAAGCATTGTTGCAGGGATTCAGGAGCAAAGAGGAAAGATGTTGAGAATGGGTCTGGAGGTCAGAATCTAAAAGCAAGGAGGACATGTTGGCTTGTATGACAAAGTATTTTGTTTAGCATATAGATAAAAGGGAAGGAAAAAACAAGAAAGAACATAGTTATGGATAGATTTTCCTGTTTGATTAGGGTAAAGTAATAAAAGAAGGAAATGGGTTATATTTGTGAGAGATGAACTGATTATGGACAATGGAGTTGATGGAACCATTTAAAAAAATCTTTTATATTAGATATAAAAACTTTTAAATTAAAGACTACTGAAATCTTAGGTACAGGACTTTTGGAAACACATTTCTCATTAATTTTGAACCCTCAGATTGTGGATATGAACAGTGAGGGAAGAATACTATCAGAGGCTGTCAAATTTGTAATACTCCTTTCATCAATACTGCGCTCTATTTCCTCTTCTTTTGAATCTTGTCTGACCAATAGAGTACAATGGAAGTTATGTTATATCAACTTTGCTCCAATCCTTTAAGAAAACTAAGTTTGTGATTTTTGCCTTTAATGCCTAATCCACTATGTAAGAACTCTAATAATCATTTCAGACAAAGCACGTGGGAGGAAGAGCTCTGAGGCAACACAAAGAAGAAGAGTTGCTCCCTTAACCCTCTATTTCTAACATCTGCTCCAAGATGCCAGGCATTGAATACAGCTCACTTGGACCCTTCATATATGCCTTTACCTTTGGGAAATGCCACTAAGTGGCCCCAGCTGATGCTGCATAGAACAGGAAAACCACCCAGCTGAGCCCTGCCCAAGTTCCTGACTCATGGAATTGTAGGATTTAAGTAAATAAATATTGTTTCAAGTCACTACATTTGAGTATTTTGTTACATAGCAGTAGAAAACTGGAAGAATGTTCATGACTACAAATGAGATACTCCTATATAAAAATCAAACTGGACACACTGGCATCAAGAGCAGGAAGATATAATCTAGAATGGTCTCTGGAGATGGTTAAAAAAAAAAAAAGCTGGAAGAGCCTTGGGGGGATTGCTCCTGAATACTTGAAAGAAAATGAGGAAAACATTACTGGAATTAAGAAAAAGAAATATTAATTACACAGTGCCAGAAAGTTTGACAACAATATTATTTGGAGTTATGTAGAAAATAAGAAATGCAGCTAAATAATTAAGAGTGATTTAGCTAAAGGGATTTCAAAGCAGAAACATTTGTGGAAATGTTGAACATTCTAATCATGATAAAATAATCTAAAAAATATATATTTAAAAGGGCCATAGGAACTTTTCACTTTCTGAGTAGGACTTGGAGGGCATTTGGAGTACCCAGGATACACTTTCTAACTAGATAGAAATTCTCAGAAATATCCTTGGGGCAAAAGTTGAGCCCAAGATATTTAAAATTTCTCTTTGGGAATGTCATTTTGAAATCAGAATGGGGCTTTAGGGCCCTTTTTAAAATTCATCAGAAACATATAAGGGATCTTCACAGATCCTCTCTGTCAGACAACAGTGTATTTTAAAATCTTAAGAATTCCCCCCCCCACTGCCCCCAAATTGTCCAAAGCAGGTAAGTTCCTGTCTTTTGAAATAATAGAGGTGTGGCTTTAGTCTAAGCAAGGGAAAGATAATTTGAGATATTAAAGGCATTTTAGATTTGTAGTAGCTGAAAGACTGTCAGTTTGAACAAAACAGACAGTACAAAATGGAAATATTAATATTCCACCTGGTTAAACTCCAATGGAGATGAAGAAGCATAAAAATTTACTCAGCTTAAAATCTTTTGCATTTCTCCTAGAAAAAAAGGAAGGATAATTCACATACGGAAAAGGTGCATCCAAATAGGACTGAGAATATTTCCTTCAGGAATCCCGTTACAGCCTTGATCAAGGAACTGGCATCATGTACCTGCTGGATGCAGCATGGACTGTCACATGTGGGATTCAGAGTTGCTGTAATTCACGTCTATTATGTGCCTTCTCTTTTCCCACAGTTTGAAGCTGAGTGTCTATGCTAGAAGCTCTAACTGTCTCACATTGCATGCCAGGTGCATAGAGTGCAGATGACTCTCTTGAGGAGATTCAGCCAAACCTGGTCCTGATTTAGATAGCAAAATTCTGGATTTTGATATGATACCACATTGGGATTAGAGTGTGGGCATCTTGCAGGGGGAAAATACTTTTTTCATGTGGGGGAAATGTACATAGTTTGAAGCTATAGAACAAATGTTAGCAAATTAACAATTACTGAAAATTCTCTGCCATTTCTGCTGGCTTGAAGGTTTGATCTGCTTTCCTTCCCATTGAAGTAACACTAAACTAAGATCTCCTTGAGCCAGCCCATGGCATTGTGCAATGCAGTGACATTGGTCAATTCCAGGGCTAGACTTCAAGGGAACTGGAAGCTTCTGCCTTGAACACTTAAAGCTCTGAGTCACTACTCAAAATCCCACCCTCTGCAAGATACTTCATGGAGGGGACCTAAGATTACATGGGGGAAATCAAGGGGTCCATCTGAAGCTTGCCTTCCAGGCAGTGCCCCCCAAGTACCACACATGGTGTGAAGCTATATGGACCTTTCAGAAAAGTCCAGCTGACTACCACTGAGCAATTCCCATCAAACTCAAGTAAAGGAAGCATCTAGCCAAGCCTGTCAAAGTTGCAGTTAACAAAATCATGACTATGATGAAGTTCATTTTGTTTTGAGCCACTATATTTTGAGATAATTACTTTTGAAACAGGGATAATTAGAATTAGCATGGTGTGTGTCTTAGTCAGGGTCCTCTAGAGGAACAGAACCAATAGGATATGTATATATGTGCATATGTACATATATGTACATATGTCATATAAATTAAAATAACAGAATGATAAGATTGCTTTTAGGTTCAAAAATCAAATAGTTCCATCCCACAATGGCTGTCTGTAGACCAAAGAGCTGGAGGAGCCAATACCTGCTTACTCCAAGAAGCTGGATCTTCAGAAGATGAAGGACCAATGATGTAGCCAGTCTGTGACTGAAGGCATGGTGGATCTCTCCCCTCAGTTTGCTGTGTCACATGTCAATCATCTCTGTAAATACCCTGAACAGCACATCCGGCAATATCTTAATCCAATCAGATTGACAATCCAGATTATCCAACACAAGTGCATCCCTTGTCAACTTGACAAACAAACACATACCTTTAAATCACACTTAACCTTCAAATAGACACAATAACAGAACATAATTCCAACTAACAAGATATAACTATCCTTCATACATCTGAATACACACTACTTTCTTTCTCACAATGAGAGGCAAAGTTTTTTGAGTGATGTTTACTCTTCTGATATCCCACAACTTAAATAGTATATTTGGATTTATATTTACTGACTTTAAGTCAGTCAAAGTTATGTTACAAGATAAAGGAATGAGTAAGGATAGTAACAAATATATTTCCTTAATACTATGCATGTGCACAAACATATTCTTAATAAATCAGGAAAGAAATACTCATAACAATTATCACCCACATTTTTGTATCAGGTCACCTGGCCATAGTTGATATTTATATCTGCATTCTTCTACTATCCATTTTGTATTCCCTCTGCCTTCAGCAAGCTCCTCAGAATGTCTTCACCTATGGGGATGACCCACAAATTTTTTCCTGAAGGGTCTGATATACTTATCATCCTGCCTGGATTAGTTGTTTTAGTTTCCATTTATTTCTCTCTCAGTTTTTCATTGCTTTAACCAAAATTCTGATGGGAACAATTTACAGGAAGAAAAGTTTATTTTGGCTTGTGATTCTAGAGGCTTAGTCCCAGGACAGCTGATTCTATTCCTTTGGGCCAAGGTGAGGTAGAGCATCATGAGGAAAAGGTAGAGTGCATGAGCACTGCTCCATTCATGGGTGGCAGGAAGCAGACACAGGGAGGGGGGATGAAGCATCAGCACACCCTCAGTTACCCACCTCCTTCTAGCATGCCCCACCTGTCCACACTTATCACCCTCTTAGTCCATTCAATCTAGGATGAGCCAATTAGTTTATTTCACCTCTGAACATTGCTGCATTACTGCAGTGGGGTACACCTCTATCCAAACCATAACCAGTTCCCTAAGACACTGAATTAGGAACAACTGAGTAGAAAGTGTCTAGGTATATGAGCAGAAGCGACAAATGAACAAAGAATGCTATGGTGATTGGGCAAAGGATATAGCTTCAATAAGAGGGCATAATAACTCCATGATGACTAGGAACATTTACAGGTTTTAAGCCACATAAACAAGTAGGTTTCTGGCTGATGATGTAAGTAGTGAAAACTGGTAAGTATGAATATACTTTTCATCATAAGAACTTTGAATTAGTAAGGAACTTGGATGAACTAGGGATGGAATTACGTGGGTTTGTGAGAGTTCAGATAATAAGGAGTTGGTGGTCTTTTTCTGTGAGATTCAGACTTCTTTCAAACGTTTTCTGACACATGCTAATAGTTGTAAATTAATTACATTCAGCAACATTGATTATATCACCTGTTTATGCAATTTCAATGCACGTTTCTATTAAAGAAAAGGGAAAGACATGCTATCTTTGTGCTCAAGGAACTTACAGTGGTATAAAAAGGATCAGATAAAAATGTTAACACAGAAAGACAATAATGATTTCTGGCACTTTGAGAGAGTTGTCAAAATAGAGATTTTTGGAACATAGTCAAGGATGAGCTGATTAGTTTATTTCACCTCTGAACATTGTCAAGGAATTCCCTAGAAATCAATCCTTGTCTAGGTAAGGATATCAGACAATGATAAAGGAATAAATATTCACTTACTGGAAAAAAATATCCCTATGAGATTTGAAAAAATATCGATTGTGTTTTGAGCTTCAGTTGTGTAAGCTTCTCGATCCAGAAAGATACTAGAGTCAACATTAAGGACTCACACATGATCATGAAATTACTTCAGCAGAGTAAATTGGAAGGTGACCTGACATTAGAACTAGTAGCATCAAGAAAGTTGCTTATAAACCCATGCAAATGTCACCACCCAAAGTTCCAATGAAATCTCTGTTGCATAGAATTTGTCCAAGACCTTTTGAAGGGCCCTGGTGATTGAACCCCAGAGCCTTTTTTATCCAGTCCTTCTCTGATTACAGGTTTATCTTGTCCTGCATCACACAGTTCACTCAAAGGAATGACCTATCTGCCTTTACAACTTTCCCAGCTTCAGTCATATTCAGGTTCAAAAACACATATACTTTAAAAAGGTTTTACTAGATTTTAATAGACACTACCTCAATACAGACTGTCTCAGATAATATTGAAGCAGTGATTGGCTGTATCAAATTATTTTCTCCAAGGAGACCTAGGAAATATCCTTGAGTTAGTTATTAAAGATAGTTTGTTTCTTTCAAGAAGAATTTCTTAAGCTGTCTCCTCCTCCTATCTTCTACCTTGAATATAGATGTGATGGCTGAACTTGCAGCAGGTATTTCACACACACTAGATAACAAGCATGAAAATGAAATGCCAACACATCAACGGTGAAGGAGATATGAAAGAAACATCAGGGTCGTTGATAACACTGAGTTTCCAAATCAGTCATAAGACTTCTTGTTAAGACCATAATAAACACACTTTTTTTAGGGTACCATGGGGCGGATTCTGATTATAGCAAAATGGAATGCTAACTGATGTAGTCTGCACTTTATTTCTTTTAATATATAATGGAATTGATTGTAAAGGATATTATTTTTTAATATAACAATGAGACAATAAGCTGAAAATTACACATAATAGAACGTTTATCACTTACAATTTTGGTTTTATATTTCTTTAAATATACTTTTTCAATTTAAAAAGACGCGTTTTTAATCATAATTGCATTTGTAACTGTGGGTTATATAAATTTGTTAAAGAGCCCTAAAACTTCTTCACATTCAGAGTGCCCCTCAATTTCATGCACTCATAACGTTCAATTTCCATTATTTTTCTACAAATAATGAATTGCCTTCAACAATATAAATGTTCAGCACTTTAAACCTAATGCATAAAATAATTAATATCAGGTTTGGGGTGCTCAAATCTCCTTTAAATGTGTGCAAAAAAATTGATTTTCAGACCTTCATTTTGAGAATGCTATTAAACATGTAAGCTTGACAAATACCCTCTCCTCAACATATATGACCCTTGGGTGTAAAAGAGTATAGACCTATCATCCCTGTAGTTTTCTCCCAAGTCCTTATCATCTGTTCTAATTTTTTTTTACTGCTGTTGACTGATATTTACTCATTTCAAACAAGCTATGAGTAGTTTGCCAGGAAGGCGTCTTTCCTCCAGCAATTGGAGGACCAACTATAATGGATGTACAATCCCTTCTTTCTTACATCCAATTTTCCAGAAGCAGAACTGAATTGAAGCAATGTATTGGGGGAATGCTTGAAGGAGAAGAGGAGGCATGATCAGGGAGTAACGGGAGAAACATTTATAATAGGTTCTCTGTTGGAGATTAGATCAGCCTGGATTGGGATCATAGAGCACAAATTGTACCACAGAATTGATTCTATATTGGGCAAGAGGAGGAAACTCTTGCATCCTTTGATTTGTATGAAAAGCAGAGGGTGCAAGGCTCCCAAGCTGGGTGAAGCATGGAGGGCAGAGGTCAAGTTCTCCATGGAGCATGTTCACTGTTAATTAGTCATTTGCAACCAATACTCACTCCCAGGAGCTAGATAATGAGTACTCCATCCCAGAAAGTGGATCTAGAGTAGACATCAAAAGAATCTAATGTATGCCTTGAGAGACTGAGGCAGTAGGATCGTGAGTTCAAAGCCAGCCTCTACAAAAAGCAAGATGCTAAGCAACTGAGACCCTGTCTCTAAATAAAATACAAAATAGGACTGGGGATGTGGCTTAGTGGTCCAGTGCCCCAAAGTTCAATCCCTGATACACCTCCCCCCCACCAAAAAAAAGTTCCAGTGCAATCTACCCACTTCAGATATTTGTTTTTCTCACATTAAATTTATTCTATCCAAATTCAATTTTCTAGGGTTGTGATTGATCATAATTTCTGGAAACATCTACAAGAGAGGATGGTTAATGGAACAAACCATGACAATACACATGTAGTTGGTCTTGAGTCTCAATCTCCTTAACCAATAATTCTAATAATTCTCCTCATCCGCTGGCATTTATCCTGGTATTGGTGGTATCTTGTGATGACCTAAACCCTAATTCTTAAAGAGTCTAAGGATTCAGTTACCACATCCTTATCAGATCACTGTTTCTCTACTTGGCAAAATATAGATCTTTCCTGGCATAGGAACACCATACAGTGCCACCAGGGATCACCTGAGTGCTGCTCAATGATTTCCTTCCCTCATCTTACATAGGTGTCCTCACAATGCCTAGAGCCACTTAGACATATCATGTCACCATGGTAACTCCTTTTATGACTGCTGCTCTATTGGCATCAGAAATACAAAATAACTGGGGGCACCCACGACCTTACTATTTTATGTTTAATGGGTGCTGAGTTTTCTGCAAAACTTTCTGAATACCAATCTCTTCTGTAACATGCCTAGAACTTGCCATATTCTTCACTTTTCCCTGCCAAAAAAAATAATATGTCTTGGAATTCCCTCAATTCATTCATTCTTCAATTCATCCAATAACTATTATGCTGAGCACTTGAACAGGGCTGGGGTGCTTCTACACTTCTGGTAGTTTCCATTCCTTAGAATTCCTAAGGGAAATCCCAAAAGTCAACAGTGTGAAAGTGGTGATACTTTATTACTCTAATTCACTCTGGGTTTTGCTTTTCATTACCCAAAGTCTGCCAGAAAATGTCCATGAGTCCTAAGGAAAATTTATACTCTCTTCTTCCACTGCACTATAAGACTGTGCCATTAATATAATCATCTTTACATATTTCATTTTGAATATAAAATATTGAAATAGCTATCAAGACTTCTTGCCATTTACTTTCAAGTGGATATTAACCAATGATGATGTTACTTTGCCAAACTCATTAATTTATAAGAGATGTTCACGCTAACAAAGCTCCTATGATTAATTGCATGGCAGTATAAATTGTCCAGTTATAACAATGTCTCCTAACACTGAAAACCCCTTCTGTATCTTTATTTTTATTAGTCTCCAATTAACTAACTTAACTTCTTCTACATGTTAGTTATATTTGTGAGTACATGGGTTAGATTTGAAAAGGATACTCAAAAATACAATTATGGAATGATAGAAGAAAACTTGGTACCCACTAGAATTTCTAGAGTTGAACATCTGAGGAAAACTGATTTGCTCTTCAAGCCTGGCCTCAGAGAAAACAACTGGGCATTCTCAGGTATTCATGGGGCCTCTGTAGTTCCAGCTCCATTTGTAAACATTAAGTGAGGATCTAGACAGAGAGTCCAGAGTATAGAAGCTTAAAGTGAGTCTCTGGAGAAGAGGTGGTCTGGAGCCTTGGCAGACAGCTCCTTTTTAAAATTAGCAATAATTGATCGTCAAGGTCTGCTGAGATTCAAGGGTGATATGCATGGTTGCATAGTGCTCGGTCCTACAGCAACTCATGGAGAGGAAGAAGAGCCCTCTGTTCTGGAAAAGATCACATCTCATCTGGGTTTTAAGCACAAATTATGCTGGAGCAGTGCAGACTGGGAAAAAGATGACAGGGCAAAGAAAAAATATGACAAGAGTCAGTAGTGGGGAAGAATTGGACTAGATCTGCATTTACAAGTGGTCAGAGATGAAGATAGATTTTAGGAGCCCGAAAAGCAAAATTCCTAGTGCTAAATTCCTGAATTGTCATGTAGTACCTTTTGACCCACTGAGGTCTGGTAAGGTACTATGCAGGACACTATAGAGGATGGAGATGAAAATTCACACAGCAAATTCCCTCAAGATACTAAAACATGGTAGTAAATGAAACATGGACAAATATAACCCTATTCAAAAATGTGCATAAAATAGTCAATGATTCAAAACATTCTAGTTTCCCTTGAAAACGAGTAACTCTTCTCTGGCCACAATTACAAGTAACTCCCGGATCTGGTATTAAATAATCTCAGCTGTTCAATGACAACTTCACATTAGTAAACAAATTTCTGGTTGCTGGACATTTTGGACAGATCTATAACTCTGGAAATCACCTAATCTTTACCAGTTACATTTCAATAACTATCTCTCTATAGTTGAAGGCCAACACAAACCTAACAAGCCTTGTTTGTGTATGTACAGCAATCTTTAATTGTATGCTTCTCCAAACCTATCTATACAATATTCACATTTTTTTTGCTTTATTAAAAAATGCATTGTTATGGTTTGTATGTGAGATGTCCCCCAAAAGCTCATGTGTGAGATAATGCAAGAAGATTCAGAGAAGAAATGATTGGGTTGTGATAGCCTTAACTCAATCAGTGAATTAATTCCCTGATAGGGATTAATTGATAACTGAAGGTTGGTAGGGTGTGGCTGGAGGAGGTGAGACATTGGGAGCATGGCTTTGAGGCATGGCTTTGTATCTGGTGAGTGGAGACCTATCTCTCTCTCTCTGCTTTCTGATTATCATATGAGCTGCTTTCATGTTCCACAAAATTCTGCCATGATGTTCAGCCTCACCTCAAGCCCTGGGGAATGAAGTCAGCCTTCGATGGACTAAGACCTTTGAAACCATGATCTCTCAAATAAACTTTTCCTCTTTTACAATTGTTCTGGTTGGGTCCTTGAGTCATAGCAATGAAAAAACTGTCTAAAACATGCATGCTGAAAGCACAATTTCTCCTTGTTTAGTAAGCAATAATTTCATCTTTCTGTTTCATATTTTGAACAGTGTCTTCTTCCTTTGACACCATTACCTAAATTCAACTGGTCTGTTTTGCCAGGTATGTTTAGCTGGAATAAAAAGCTACCAGGTAATGAACAGCCCAGGGAAAACAATTCTCCAAATCTAGACTGATAAATACTTTCTTTAGTAATACTATTACTAAGCCTGGTTTTCTAGTCTAGCTTTTAGCATGTAGATGACACCATGGACAAGTTTTCCTTATAGAAACAAATTGCTGGAAAGTTTTAACATGATGACTTCAAATGATAAGGCATTCTATCTCCAACTTATGGATGTCAGTATCAGGTATTCCTGGGCTGGTGGACACAATGATTATCTGCTATTCCTCCATCCTACCTGCCAATAATTGGGAATAAGATGGCTAGGTAGGTCCCTTCTATTGTACTTTGTATTTTCTTTGTAAATAGACAGTAAAGAGCCAAAAACCTTAAAGCAAAACAGGATTACTTCATCAAATCTAGGTATCCCTTAGGGCATTGGGTTTGGAGTTACATAGGAATATTCCAGCCAAAAAGGAAAGTTAAAGTATCTAAAGTGTTGCGACCATGTTAGCTACTGGGAAATACAATTTGATAGTCTTTTCAGTGTCAAAATGACCCGTTGCTTGCTTCAGGGATACCAGAAAGGGAAGATATGTAGCTATGAGTTGATAGATGTCACCAATCACTGGAGATGGCATGTCTGATGTGCATTATAGTATCTACTCAATCCTTTCTGGTGCAAAAGTCCTTCTGCTTCTAAACTGCATTTTATGTGGAGATACATGGCAAACTGAAGTCAGCTGAAGAGCATTATTATATAGAGCTCTCACCTGATGTCACCTGACTGATAATGAACAATTCAGGTAATTAAGAGTCTATAACCCTATAGATGATGAGGGATTTGGAGCATCTATAGAGTGTGAAGCAGAATGAGAATTGTTATCCTGTGGTGAGGTAGGAATAGGGAAGAACTGATGGAGGGGAAATCTGTTAGAGTAGGACCCAGAAGGAAATGATAGTGTACTCCATTTTCAATGGTAGGTCACTGGGACCCATTTCCCACATGATTTTTGGTTAACTTTGTAAGTAGAGAAGGCTTGTTTTAATAATAATAATAATAATAATAATAATAATAATAATAATAATAATAATTCTTTTTCTTTTCTTTTCATGGTATGAAGATTGAACTGAGGGGCACTCAACCACTGAGCCACACCCCTCGCCCTTTTCATTTTTTAATTTTTATGTAGGATCTTACTGAGTTGCTAAGACTGGATTTAAAGTTGTGATCCTCCTGCCTCAGCCTCCTGAGCCACTGGGATTATAGACCTAAGCCAACATACTTGGCTAAAATGTGCTAAAATTTAAAAGGATCCAATATAATTTGAAAATATACAAAATCAATACTATTGAAAAGAGTAGAACAAAGAAAAAAAAAGCAAATGAACTAAAAAGAAAAAGATGACAAAGTGACAACCATCTAAGAATCAATACTGTGGACAGGTATACATGTCTTCATAATAAAAAAAAAATCAGAACACAGCACAAAATGTTTTTCTTTTACATTAGTTGTACCGAGGCCTTACTTTCATATATTTTTTAAATTTTTAATCATGATTTTCTATGTTTAGAAAGTAAAATAAAGTTACAATAGATGTATAAAATTTTGTTGACTTACTGTATTCACCACTTTGATAACAGTAAAATATCAGAAATGTTTAGTAAAAGCAGGTTTGTTAAGGACACGGTGGCCAACACCTCTTTCTGTCCTGGTTCCCACACACTAATGTTTGCTCAAATATTTCTTGCAGTTCTTGCTTCTGTATTTTTTATCACTAAATTATTCTTATCCATATAATACATGTAAGATTTTCCATATCTTAAAATATGCCTTTCTAGTAACTTAGTAAATTACTAGTAATTTACATATAAATCAAAACAAGTAATTTTACAAGTAAATTACTTGCATCCAAAATGTAAAATACTCTACAAATCAATAAGGATAGAAGTGTTGACTAAAAAGACATATAAGCAAAAGACTTTAATCAAAACTTCCCAAAAGAGACTACAATTGGTTCAGCTGCTCAATAAACATATGACTTTGTTGGTTATCATGGAAATTTACATTAAAAGCCTATCACAATGGATAAAATGAAATTTACAAAATGCAACTAAATGTTGGCAAACATATTCAATAATTGGAATGCTTTTTAAAAGGCTTTAAATGATAAATTTTGGATATCTTTGGCTATATTTATTTAATAAATTGTTTTCTATGATCACACACAATTCTATTCCTAGGTATAGTCCCAATGAAATTTATATCTTCATCAAAAGTCATATACTAGACAATATATGAACCATAATATAGAAAATTATGAAAAGCATGGAGCAACACTATTTATAATAGTCCTAAAGTAAGCCACCCAAATTCCCTTCAACACTATTATGGATAATTAAGTTATCATATATCCAGACATAGAAAATTAAACAGCAGTCAGAAAGAAAAACCTATAATTCCTCATAACAAGATGAAAAATTTTCACAAATAAAATGCACAGGGGAAGTCAGACATACAAGAAGAGTATCTAACACTATAGTGATAGACATTGGTAGAAGGATTGCCCTTTAGGGGGTAACTTTTGATTGCATGGAGAACTGCTGTTTTCTTTTTTCTGCAGACTGCTGAGTTTTTTGAAAATTTGAGGTCTATTTAAAATGTGTGCACATTTTTTAAACACAGCAGTCCACACTTAACCATAGGGGATCTATTCCAAATCCCTCAGTGAGTGCCTGAAACCAGATAGTAATGAACCTCACATATATTATTTTTATCCTATTAGACATACCTATGATGAAATTTAATTTATAAATTTGGAACAGTAGGAAACCAACAACAATAACACATAATAAAATAGAACAATTATAATGATATGCTATACTGGAATTTATTTAGAACTTATGAATAATTTCTAGAATTTTCCATTCAATATTTTTGGATTTTGGTTGGCCACAGGTAATTGAATTTATGAAAAGCAAAATTGAGATGAGGAAGAACTATTTTACATGCTTATAGGTTAAAATAAGCAAACAAAGTTAATCCCATGTTCTAACTTGCCCACATGTACTTGACCTTTATAATAAGCCTTCTCAAATGAATGTCCCATGTTTGCTACCCACTTTCCCACACTCTTTCTCTGTACAATGCATTCCAATAGGCCTTTTGTGCTGGTGACTCAACCACAGACTGTTTTCAAGGCTGCCTAAACCTTGGGTTAGTATTCAGTATTCAGCATTCCAGGAGCACTTGACATACTGACCCTACCCTTATTCTTGAAAAAATCTTTATCCGTTAGAGGTGTCTTTTGCTTCTTATAACAAATGAAACCAGGAAATAAGAACCAGAATTCAGAGAGCACTACAAACTTCCAGTTGCTTATAAATAGAAAAGTAAGTACTGATTTTCAACACAGCCACCTCTCAAACTTTGCAGATGAGGAGTGGGAATGGGAGGATGGATGGTGGGTGCTAGAGAAACCACCTAGGGTTACAAAATAGAAGAAAGGGCTTTCTGTGATCTAAAATCACCCCTGCACACACAGCTCACTGTAAGAGGGGAAGCACTGAATGATATTTCAGGTAATCAGAACACTGACTGCAGAGAAGGATGTAATAATGTGTGGGACTTCCTGTGACAAGACTGAGAGGCATTGTTGAAGGATGAGAGCACAATTAGAGAGAGAAGGGGGAGGGCACCCTTTAGAACGAGGAAAATGGATGCAATTAAGGAAATTTGGGATTTTGCTAGAGCCAGGATAAGAAAAAAGATCAAAGGTATTCAATGTCTTCTCACAATAATCAAATAAACCAAACAAGGCAATGATTAAAAATGTGCCTGTTTGAGGCATTGATGTTAGGAAAGGTTCTTGAAAGAAGAAACTTGTAAGCCATCCTACTGGTATCTCATCCACAAATTGCATAGATGTAGGTGGTTTCATCTACATCATTTACTAACAGAAGGCAGAGACTGAGAGTCAGCCCTTTAACCTAGTGAAAATTCTCTCTCACGAAGTCACCTCCAAAGCAGAAGAAAAGTAACACACAATACTGATGACTGAATTCTGAATTAAATATCCTCACACAAGCATTATTTGTGTGTGTGTGTGTGTGTAGAATAAGAAAATCATACATAAAAGAAGAAATGAAAGTCAATTGAAATGATCATTGCAATAATTAATCTCAGTGATGAATTTCAACTCATTGAGTGAAATAGGAAACAATGTTTCTATATTGACATAAATGGATAGACATAAAGTTTGTTGAATGAATTAACTTTAAGTAGTTTCAAATAATCTCCTCTTTAAATTATATTAATTATAAAAGAATAAATATCTGTGTAATCTGAGTATAGAAACATTTTTTCTAAATAACATTAAAAATGATAAAAGATGGTAAAATGATAGTCTGTAAACTTGATTTAATAAGACTATTGAAAAGATACTTTTGCATGCCAGGATCAAGGTAAGCAAAGTTAAAAGATGAATTGTAGATTGGAAAAAATATATTTGACATTATATGTAACAGATTATAAACCAATACTAGTAATATAAAGACTATTTTAACATGAGGAAAAAGGGAATAAAATACCCATAGAAAGTGAGCAAAAAGTTAAACAATTTACAAAGAAAAAGTTAAAAATTGCTCTTGTAATATATCCACTTTTACATGTTGTAAAAGAAAGAAAATATAACCACACTGGATCTATTTCTCAGCTCTAGAATTGGCAAACATTTAAAGTCTTAACAATTCACTTGTTAGTTAGGCATTGGGAAAATGCATGAAAGAATGAGAGATGGAGAGGAAAAAACAGAAAGAAGGGAGATGGAGTGAATGATAAATAAACTTTTCAAGGCAAAAACAGTAATTGGCCAGTTTGAGCAAAGACTCTTGATAATAGTATAGTATATTTTGTATCATTCTTGCAATTCTGTAAATATAAAATTATATCATAATAAATTTTTGAAAAATAGAATACTCTTAAAAATGAATAAATTTGACTTACTGAAAATAAACTCTAGATTGAGTATTATTCAGTAAGTTAAGGTGTTCATTAAAAAATATAATATCAGAATGTGGTCTTTCCAACCATGACTATAATCTATGTTGGAAAAAAAAAGGCTAGGTTTGAACTGTTAACTGTAATATTCAATGACTTTTTAAATTTTCTTTTTGCTCTATTTCTAAAATCCTATCAATTAGCATGTTCTGCTCTTCCAATGTTAAAAGAAAATTTTACATATATATAGTTATATATATATATATATATATATACACACACACACACATATATATACATACATATGTATATGTGTGTATATGTGTGTGTGTGTGTGTGTGTGTGTGTGTGTGTATTTGGTATCATTTATTTTGCCCATTAGCACTTTATCCTGTAATTTTGTCTCTGGCTTATTTATGTGCACCTGGAAAGGCAGGAGAGGGTATGGGCTAAGAATTCCTTTTCTACAGAGCAGCAATTGCCACCAGCATTTTGAAAATGCTTAGGGAGAGAGCTTGGGTTACCAAAGTCAAGTGAATCGGTTTGGTATTCCTGCTCTGTCTGATATGCAATGTGTGACTGGGTAAGGGTATTAATCTTTCCAAGCTTCAGTTCCACCAAAAAGAACTTTCTTCTTGTTTTCCTGTGAAAATTTAATGAGGTGATATGCTCAGTATGATGCTGGGTGCATGATAGCAGTCAACAAGCTGTACCTTAATTGTTTATCTATCTCTCTTATTAACACAAAGCACTGTGTATATTTATATAAATCATTCTATATGAATGTATCAAAACCAACATACCAATATGAATACACAGAATCAAAATAATTAAGATGTAAAATTATTCACTAAACAGACCTCAGCAAAATCTTCTTAAATTACAAGCTACTATAGTAGGTTTACTTTTTATTCACACATAATCTCCCAAGAAACTTTTGATGAGGATATAAATGCATAAAAAGAAAACCAAGCAATTAAGATTTATATACATGAAGAATACACACATCACATTTCATAGTGTCAACTCTTCTTAATAACATAGGGCCATTGAGTGTCTTATGATCTGTGTCAGTGCCTTACATGCTACATTCTAATCAGCAACAAAACACACAATTTATTTGGATATAGATGTCAACAATCTAACTAGCTATTTTTCCCAAGTTGCTCGCAACAAATCTTGTTCTGTCAGTGTACAATATAGAGGGGGAGAAGGACAAAAAACAAAAAAACAAAAACCAACATGTCTTTTATCTACTCTGCTTCTCCTTATGAGCTCCAGGATGGCACATTGAAGTTCTTTTCCTTAGGGAATTATTGACCAGGCTGTTCTAATTTAGAGAAACCAGCATAACCACCTTGTGGTCTAGGAAGTCTGGGTGGAAGAACAAGAGAAAAATAATAATGGTAAAGTGCTTTGCCTGGTTATTTGTCTGCTTGGGTAAAAATGGTTTTGATTAAATGAACTCTTGGCCTTTAACAAAAATATACTATTAATTTTTATCATTAGGAGAGAGAAGGCAAATTTTTCTGCAAAAATAAAAAAAGGATTTGAGGGTAGGTAGGTACTGCTGGGGAATGAGATTGATCAAATTATGTGTATGTAAGAATATTTCATAATGAATCCCACTATTATATGTAATTATAAAGCACCATGTAAAAAGTTGAAAAAAAATGGCAATTGTAGCGGTTCTTCCTGTTCTCCTAGCAGCATCAGAAAATGTGGCAGCGTCTGCTCTGTTCTTAGCCCTTCACCTCCATGCTCTATCTAGAGATGTCATCATTTCCCATAAATGAGAATCATCCCACCTGGAGAAAATTAATAACAATGAAGGATTGAAAGGGTTGCAAAGCAATATAAAAGGCCAGTTGATCCACACAGTGTGGTGGATAGCAATGGCAGCCCCTCAGCCCCAGGAGAGCTGGAGGCAGTCCAAAGAGCTGTGCATCAGGGCAGACAGAAAGAAACTGCCATGGGAAGTTCTTCCTTCAGTTCAATGCGTTTATCTCAACAAGAACATCATTAAGCAACTCTTCTGAGCTGGGGCTCTAGCTTGGTGGTTGAGGGCTTTGCTCACATGTGTGAGGCACTGGGTTCAATCCTCAGCACTGCATAAACAAATAAATAAATAAAACAAAGATATTATGTCCATCGACAACTGAAAAAAATGTTTAAAAGAATAAATAAAAAGAAACTATGTCCTTGGCACAGTGTTTCCTCTACTTTTTATTAAATAATACTTCATACAGCGGCTATTTTTTAAAATATGGAAATGATTTGTTCTATTAGTATTTTGAGTATAGAATAATTTCTTGAAAAATCTCCTCTTTTAGGGGCTGGAAATATCATTGATATCTTATACGGGCTAAAAAGATTTAGGTGCTCATTTCTAGGCATTGATGAACTACATGAATGAAACAATACACCTACATACAATGCATTTACTTATTTCTGTAGGCTACAGTTCTATTGTAGAACTGTAAGGACTATGTTTTTTCTGCTTATATTTTGCTTAGAGACCAGCTCCACCTGGTATGGCCCATGAAGCCACAGCTTAACACTTACTGATTTTCCCTTTTGAAATTTACAGGGACATCTTCATGCCATTTTCTGCTCTACTATAGATTATATGAAAAAAAAATTTATTCTATGCAAAATGGGATCAAGTCTGTTTTTCTGTGCACTTAGGTGTGAGATTCATTTTACACAAGGTCCTAAATTCTTTGTATGTTAAAAAAAATCATAAACACCTAGAACCTTAAACTTAAAATGATGCTTTTAATTTTGTATTTTCATCAATGGTTTTATTTGATTTTTAAAGTTATTTTCAGTTCATGGTAAATTATTGCTTTTATCATAGGTACTTATCATTCCACAGGGGAGATATATCAAAAGGAGTAGAAAATGGGTAAGGTTAGGGAAACGTCCTCAACTATGGTATATTTAGATTAAGAAAATCTATACTGCTAATTGTTTTGCTTTCAAAATATCTGCTAAATTTGAACTGTAATATCAGCACAAACATTAAAAGCATACTTTTTATTCCCTTTAATTTTTGCGGTTTTGGGAAAAATCTTTTAATTTATTTTTATTCTTGAAAAAGTATAAATGAGTAATCTAACATTTTTATAGTAGTAAGTCAGAAGATTTAACTAAAAACAGAAGTCAAAATGTTGCAATTTAATGTCTAACAGGGCTCATAGTGTGGAAAATAGGACTATTCTTAGCCTGACCCCTAGTGTTAACAGCAAATAAGTATGATGTCCAAATGCATTTGGAAAAAAAAATGCTATAGGAAATACATAACAATATTTTTTCATAATAAAATAATCTACCTTTAGTGAGTTGAATACCATACAGAGAGACATGAATCCAGACAGTGTTCAGAAATTATCTAATAGTTTCATTTGATGGAAGGGAAAACTCTGATTGTTTTTCGGGCCATGGAATTAATTTGAATTAGTTAATGAAATCACATTTCTGCCATTGCATCATTTGTACTGGCCATAAGGCTACAACTTTGGGCTTTTGATCCTTGTTGTCTGTATCCTCTGAGGCTGTCATTACTGTGACTTTGATGTACTCTTTACCTGTTCTGCATCTAGCAGCAGATTCAAATTATTTGAGCAAAGAGTACAACAGAAAGGGACACGGAGAGTCTGTGTTGTGCTATTCCTGAGTTTAGAACTGTCTAACTTTTTCCCCAATCAGCTGAACACATCTCTGAGGCATTATCCAAGCATTTACAAAACATTCTTAAAAACAGCACCTCGTAATTCGATGGACTCAAGGGAGTTATTCTTTCTTCTGGCAGAGGGAATCGCTTCCTCTAGCAGAAGCTTTGAAGTTTTGTCTGGAGAGTTTTCCTGGTAAGGTTATCTGCCAGCAGGTTAATTTTACCCTCCATTGCAGGTGGTATGTCCTTGGCAGAGAAAGAAAGGGAGAATTCTGCATGGTTTCTTACTTTTCTGAAGATCTATACTGTCTGTATATGTCAGTATCCTTTACTCTTGCATACTTTTCTTGTTTGATTCCCTAAATCTACACTGATCATTTTTCCCCTTACTTACAAATTTTTCCACTTCCTTTGATCCTAGACTCAATCAGCTTACACAAATCTTTCCAAAAGTGATCACAGAGCTCTAGATACTGGATGACTCAACTTGACTTCTCATTACCAAACTAATGAAGACATTTGCTTCCTACACCAGGAAATTGTACCCAAGGTATTCCGAGAGAGTTTTAACAAGACTTAACCTACAAGCTGATTTTTCAACAGAAGTCTAAGAAGCTAATGTCCCAATTACCACACACTTTATTACTTTGAAAATGGTGATAAGCTGATAAAACAAGGTCATGCTTAGAGGTAGCCTAATTATTATTGTTCCTAAAATAACACAATTCTCATTCTCTTAAATGTTTGTTCTGTTCTCTCTTAATGTACTGATGGAAGCCTTTGAGTAAAGAAAAAAAAAACCTTTTCAGAGATGTTGTCAAAATAACTTTGTAATAAAACCTTGAAAAAAATTTGATGGAGCAAATGCTAATGATGCATGCTGTTTACAATTTAATTTATTGTTGTGTTTGGAAGTCGACTCAGGATTAAAGAAGCAATGTATATGAAAATCTGATACTCCTTTTCCTGTATTAGCTGTCCTCCTTTTCCCCAGCCCACCAGAGCTCTTGGATTCCTGCATGGTTTCCAAATATGAGATCCAGCAATTTAATTATTCCATGAACTTATGCAACTGTGTTCTGAAAAATCTCCCTTTCTGTTGCTTGCATCTACAAACCCTAATTGACTCAGGTTAACAATAGTACCAGTAGCAATCCTTTTCTTGTTACTTAGATAAGAGAAAGCCAGAATTGACTTCAAGCAAAGGCAGGTGGCAGTGACAATTCCTATTGGTAAATCCTGGAAGGAGTACACACTCCATGAAATAAAGCAGCTAGATTAATTATTTAAATATCCACCTGTGTTCACCACAAATTGGGTTCCTATTTTGGTAAGGCTGTGGGAAATTGCATTGCTTCTGCCATGAAAAACATAAGAGATGTTCCAGACCCCAGGGTGACAGATGCCAAGCCATCTTACTCTCTGAGACAAACACGGTTATCACAACAAACAGTAAGACTGGTACAATAAATACAATATCTTAACTTGAAATATTGCCATGGTCAACTGAGCATGAGTTTTCCTTGAAACAAATAAAAATATAAAAATAAAAATTCAGGTCTGGAGAACAAAACTCTCTCTTGAGCTACCATAATTAATAGTTTGGGTTCCCTCTCAGTTCCCAACTCTGAAAGATTTCTAAGTTCTTGAATAAAAGAAGGTGACTTCAAAATTAACCCTGCAATATACCTATGTATGATCTATATTTTTTTTAGCCATAATCAAATGGTCCCAAAGCTACTTGACAGAGTAATTCTTTAATAAATTGGAAATACCAAATCCTTTATGGACAATTAGGCACCGTCCCTAAGCTAATTCCTGGGACCCAAAGCATGCTGTATACTACCAATTTTATTTGGAGCTTATGAACATCAGGAGAAAAGTGTAGTTTTATATTAGCTCCCTGACAGAACTAAATTTTTAAATCCCATTTTGAGGTTATTGTTACAGTTTGAATATACATGCTTAAGAACAGGGGGCATTTATCCCTACACTGTTGCCTCTGCTTATAAAACTAAGAGCAGTGGTACAAAGAGCCCAGTAGATCTCCCTGTAGCCCTCTCTTGCTACCAAATGCCCATGATGAACCTCAGTACTCTATTTGTTAGGGGAAACAGCAGGGACTAAGGTAACTGTATTAATCAGCTTTACACTACTATAATGAAATAATGGAGATCATTAACTTGCAAAGAGAAAAGGTTTATTTGACTCAATACTTGGTGATTCCAGTCCATAATTGGGTAGACTCATTGCGCTGAGCCTCTGATGGGGTTGCTAGATGGTAGGGAGTGCATGGTAGAATAAAACCACTTACATCAATCAGAAAGGAAAGAGGGAGATGGGATTCTACATACTGTTTGAGGGTATGATCCCAGAGACATATAGAACACTCATAAATCACCATCTCCTTATTAGTGCCACTCTGTGGACCAAGACTTTAACATGTGTGCCTTTGAGGGACATTTGAGAATTAAACTATTTAATGGGAATCATTACAAATGTAAAAAGACTTGGGGATAGGATTCCTCTGTTATCCCCATTTAGTTATGCAATTTAACTTATGTAAAAGTGAGCAAGTCCTAGAGTAGCAGATTCTTCAGAGCTTTGCTTACCTAAAAAAATACTCCTTTGGCTAGAGTATTTATTAGAAAGTTTTATTGGTGAATTATAATTATAATAGTGGGATTCATTGTGTCTTTACCAATGACTAGAGAACAAAATGGAAGCTTCTGTTTGGATTACAATTGTGGCACCACATAAAATGACAATCATCTGCCCTGATCACCGACAGAAAGGCAGGACTACGTGCCATCTGACATTGAGAATTCAGATTAGGCAAATCTACTTTGTTTGGGGGACATAAAAGATGGAGCCACTGGGAATTTCTTCTTCTGAATCAAGATGATTAGTAAGTGACATATATTAAGATTATTTATTCTATTTACCCTTTGCTTCCTTAAAATTAACTATAAATCTGCAAACTTAATACTACATGCACATGTGCTCTGCAAGTGCTGGGGGAAAAAAAAGCAAGAAACTAAAAATAAGGGTGAAAGAAGAAATAGATGATTCCTATGTTACTAAAAATAAAACAAAATTAACAACAACAAATACAGCTCTCAGTAAAATTACCTTAAGCAAAGTGTTGGCTTCAATTTACCTCATGAAAGTAACTTAAATGAGATTGATTGGATTTGAATTTTCAAACTAAGACTATTATTTTCTTGGTTAATTTAATTTGAATTTTATAGGTAAGTTATTGTGAAAAAATGTAAGGGCTTTCATTTACCCTAGTAAAAGAGCACCATTTGTTAATTACAGGTTTAGTGTTAAATGAGGTCCTTTTTCTTTACAGCAGCAAAGACATCAAATGAGAATGATTGTGTCTCTGGTAAGCATGTACATTAGAACTGCCTAATTACACCAGGATTCAAGTGAATGTTCTAAAAGGCAAAGGAAAACAGTCACGCTTTCATAGGAGATGGACACCCACTTGGGAAAATATGAAGTCCCACTGGGACTTCAACATGATGGAGGGAACTTCAGTACTCATGTAGAATAAGACAGCAAGACAAGTGCTGGGAGCTTCTCAGTATCATTTCCTACAGTACATCACCTGAGTACCTGTAATGAAGTTATTTGTTCTCCATCTGCCTCAGGAAAATATTGCAGAAGTTCACATAGGCAGTCCAGAAAATTTTGAGGTTTCTGCAAGTAAGTATCATGGGAACAGAAGTTCATTTGAGTTATTGTATTCTGAATTTTAATGGTGAAAAAAAATCCACATAGGTTTCCTTTGTGCCAATTAACTATGCATTACTTAATCTTTCTTTTTATCTCAAAGAGGAGAGTTGAGATGCTATGAGATTTTGCTTTTTTAATCCCTGGAAGTTCATGATTAAGTAGATGGCAACCTGCTAATCATTGCCACTCAAAAAGAAGTGAAGCCAGTCCAGTTTCCTCTATTCATTTCATGATGTCATGTTTGAAGGATTAATTGTGGACCACACAAGCAAAAGAAGGGAGAACCTGGGCTGTTTAAGGAGCAGAATGCATGCACAAAGAAATAAGCTCTTGGTCCAGGTGTATTCTGTGTGATCTCCTGTCCCTGGCTCACTCTCTGTCTCTCTGCCTGAGACTTTAAATTCCTCTATAATCACCTTCTTTTAAAGGGCCAGGGAATTACTCAAGACTCTTATTCTTCCTCTGCTCATAATTCACTTGATTTGCAAATTTTCCTAAGACTCTACATCTTTGATTCATATCTGGATCTTCTTTGTTTCCGTCTCTGTTTCTCTCTGACAAATAAGCTGGTTGGACAGTCTGTCTGAATTTCTTTGAAAAATTTCCCCTTGTATCTACTATAGTTGTGTGTTGCTTAATGATGAGGATATGTTCTGAGAAACATGTCTGTGTTCAATTTCATCATTCAAAGATCATAGAGCAGAATTTCACAAAACTGGACAGTATAAGTGCCAATCACTTAACATGCCTCTTGATGCCAAGAGATGTAGTAAGCATGAGCTGTATAGGGCTGCTGCTAGCATAACACAGCATTCTATTTTGTAGAACATCTTTTATAAGTAGGAGTACACTTTAAAACAACAAGAAGAAAGACTGGAGCTGTAGCTCAGTGGTAGAGTGTTTGCCCAGCTCATGTGTGGCACTAGATTCAATTCTCAGCACTACATATAAACAAATAAAATAAGAAAAGGTCCATTGACAACTACAAAAAATTTAAGTAAAATAACAAGAAGTGTAATATAATAAATACATAAATCTTTGATATACATTTTTTACCAAGTATTATGACCTATAAATAATTTTTTTTTGCATTATACTTTTCCATGACTGCATGTAGAGTGGGTTTATTTACACCAGCATCACCACAAATATGTGAATAATGCATTATGTAATGACATTACAATGGTTGTAATGTCACTTAGATAAGAGGATTTTTTTTTCAGCTACATTATACTCTAATGAGGCTACCTTTGTAAAAGTTGTCTTTCTTTGACCACAACATTAGGCAGCACATGACTATATGTGAGTCACCCCCTCCAGGCTCCATGTAGTGTCACCCAGAGAGGACTAATTCCTTTCCCATAGACCCCAACTTCTCATTGAACCTGACCACATGCTCTGCATTTTTAGGAAGGGGGTTCAGATAGCTCCTATATGTAGAAATAATTTAATATGATATTTTAGAGGCAATATATGGATAGTTGATAAAAGTTGGACTAAATTATATAGCATTACTGTGAACACAAAGCACATTCTCTTGTCTAAGTCCCTTCAGGTCTTTTTCTATGAAAGGTACAGAAAGTTCATGCTTAGTCTTTCCATCTGCACCTGAGCAGGGTTGACACCAAGGAGGATCGTTACCATGGATTTGTTGTTGTCTTAGTTATCCTATGAATGACCTCTTCTATTTGCTTCATTCTGAAGTCATGTTTTGCAATCAGGAAACTATTTTAACTTTTTTTTATTTGTTCTTTTGTTTCTGGATGGTTTCATTCTGTTCCCAGCCATTTCATGACTATAGTGTCCACAGCTGCTATGCCTGTGGCAGCAGAACTTTGCAGGTGGCCTATGTGGCCACTTGTTGTTGCCATCTGTTCTTTGCTAGTCACCTGCTTTGCCTCTAGGCCAGAGGCTCTCTCCTGTGTATGCAATCATGAAATGAGATTGGGAGGCTGACTCTGACTCCATCTTTAAATTTTCATGTGGCCTGGGAAGACTACTTCTCTACTGAGGAGGATTGGGGACTGAGAAACTTTCCTGGGAAAACATGAATGTGTCAGTGGTCTAATATAGAGAAACTACATCTCTGTGCCAAAGGCAAAGGAAACACATCAAAGGGCTGTAGTTGAATCATGGGTACACTTAGTTTTTATTAACAACTCAACCTGATTCCAATATATTCAATAAATTGTTGAAAGAAACCAACAAGGATAGTCCATAAGGGTGGCTTGAATATCAACATTGCATTACCCTGAATTTGGAACTCTGTTGTGTTCCATAATGACAGTATTTCTGATCATCAACTTTTCAGTAAGCATCCTGATTCCAAAACAAACCAAATTTTAGGAAGTATAAGAGAGAAAAGGAGAGAAGCAAGTTTTCCTCTGTTGTGAGTTGTACGGGTGTCCCCTGCAAAAAGTATGTGGAAATCTTAGCCCTCCGTACCTCAGAACATGACCTCATACAGAAACACAGACATCATTGATGGACCTAGTTACAATGAGGTCATTCTGGAGTAAAATGAGCCACTAATCCAACAAGACTTATAGGAACATTACCATGAATAAACAGAAACACAGGCAGAATACCATCCAGGGACAAAAACAGAGATTATAACAATGCAATCCCAAGCCCCAACAACACACAAGATTTTTTTTCTTTTTTTAATATTTTTTAAGTTATAGATGGACACAATATCTTTATTTATTTTTATATGGTGCTGAGGATAGAACCCAGTGCCTCATGCATGTGAGGCATTTGCTCTACCACTGATCTACAACCCCTACCTGAATGCCCAAATTTTCAGCAAACTTCATAGGCGAAGGATAAGACAGAGGATAAGGCAAAGAAAGCTTTCCCCATAGTTTTCAGAGGAAGTATTGCCACACTAATATCTTGATGTCTTCCAGCCTCCAGACCTGTAAAACCAAAAATCCCCATTGTTTTTTAAACCAACCAGTTTGTGGACTGCTGTTAGAGCAGCCCTAGGAAACCTGTACATCTGCCTTCTCCCAAACCAAAGCAGGTGCACTGGGATCAGGAACATTAGTGCAGGGAAGCAGCGCTGTGGGCAGCCCAGCAGAGAAACCGTGGCTAATACTTGTGAGAGTGCCTGCTGTGGACACTGGAGGACTCATCCTCCAGGAGTTAGTACTTGCTAAGAAACCAAACCTGGAAGAGAATAAAAAAAGCAGAGTTTTGAAGTCAAACAGATTTGTGTTCAAATTTGACCTTGCTACTTTCCAGGTTATGATCATGGTTACAGGCCACAATCATTTTGGTCTGCAGTGTCTTAATGTTTGCAATGTAGTTAATAATACCTACCTTACAATGCCACTGCAGGATTTGTATGCAAATGTGTATAAATTTCTCAGCAATTGCTATTGTACTAACTGCAAAGAGTTCAAATGATTTAGAATTCACAAAATCAAATGTATTAATTATCATTGATCTATGGCTTTTTTTGAAATGATTCTCTGAGCTTGTCTGGAATCTTTTCTAAAACATCTGTCTCTCAGTCCCCGTAGTTATTGATAACTAATTTTTCCTACAATAATATGCAAATAAATATTATCTAGTTCTCTACAGAATTAATCTGCTTTTGTGACCAGTGAAGTACTGTAGATTGGACTCTACTTAAACTAAAACCAGATACAAAGGTTATATTGATCCATAAAACACTGAGAAATATTCTAGGACTTTCCTTGTCTATAAAAGAATAATGACAGTAGCAACTGCCACTGGACATAGATGATGATTCAAGCACTGTGGTGAGTTTTATGTTCATCTTCTCCTTTTGTTCTCATAATATCCTCATAAGATGTTGTTTTGTTTATTTTCATATGCTTAACTTGAAGCTGAGTTAGGTTAGGTTGCCTAAGTACTTGCCAACAGAAAGTAGTAGAGCCAAGATTCTAATCCAGTTTATTCTAAGTCCAAATCAGGCTTTTAAGCATTAGATTAGTCATGATTAGTCATTCTAAAACCTTTTTTATTTTTTACTGCCCAATTTGGATTTATTTTTATTCATTTATTTTTTACATACATGATTTTAATCAAAATGTTGCCCTGGTTCTTTTTATCAGAATGTTCCCCATTTATCATATTATTTATATCCCTAATATTGAAAATATACAAACCCAGTTGGTTTGGTTTAAACACAGAAATCTGGGCCATATGGATCGAGAGGAAAAGCACTCAGTTTAGCATAAGCTGCCTTCCAGGAACTACTCTGAGGAACATAAAGGGACAATGTAATTGTCTCATGATGTTTCATGTAACAGACACTGTGGTGTCAGTGGGTCATGATGCCCTGGAGCCTGGCAGTTTCCGCACCGTTGACTTTTGCCACTTTTGCCAAGCTCATGGTGCCATTTCTAGCGACAGCAGAAGCCCTCTTCATCCAGCGGCTGTGGATCCTTCTTTCTCTCTGGGTGAGCAAATCTGAGGAGACTGGAGGAAGCAGGAGGCAGAGAGGCAAATCTTCAACGCATCTTCAAGTCACTAATTTATTTCTTTGAACAGACTATGTCCTTTCTGTCAGATCACTACACACATGCACAGAATATCCCACAAGTAATTTACGATGTAAGAGATGGCTCTGTCCCCAGCTCTACCTGAAGATCGCCAAGATTTTGCAGTTGCTCATGCACTTTGTGTCACAGAGACTTCTGTGTGATGTGATCTTCTTCTGGGGCATTTTCATGTTTTTTTCATAGTTCTTTGTTCATTCTCTTGTTTCTCTGGGATCTAATTCAGCCTTTGTTTTCTTTTTCACTGCTTTGCCCTTCAACTTCAGCATTTCTAGTACTCAATGCTGAAATGATCATTTTTTTTTTTTTTAAATGGCTGGAATTTACTAAATGTGGCTGTCCTCTGATTCCTAGCAAGAGCCAAGAGGATCTGGCAGTTTCTTGGTGATTACAGAAAAAGGTCCTTACTTACCACTAATGATGCAGCCGCTTTCACAATTACCTTCTAGAACTGTGTTGGTACAATAGTCCTCAGTTTAGCAAAGTTGCTGAATCTTCATCCTGAATGTTAAGATTTGACCCTGAGTGGCTCAAGTGATCTAAACCCCAGCAACCCACGTGCAGATTCACTTTATCTGTTGTTCTTTAATTTGTTTAACTTAAAGTGATATAAATAAATCAGATGTTAAAAGAAAAGAGAAAAAGTACAGTCATATTTGAGGCGGTGACCAAGAAAATATAACCCATGTGAAACACAGGTTGAGACCTTCTACCTGGGACTCAGTTGTTCAATAATGATGGTGATGCTGTAACAGCCAAAGAAAGCATTTGTTAAGATATTTTAAAGTTAGAAGAAGTAGATCGAGGAAAATGCATACAATAAAACCTTCATATTTTTAATAGCTTTGGGGCTGCAACATTGTTTATTTTTAAACTTTGAAACGAAATCTCTTGGGAAATATCAGGAGTTGCTTAAAAACCATTTCCATGTACCTTGAGTGGGAATTATTCCAAAATGTTCTGCTCTGCTTACTCATAACCCACATCTGCTCGGTAAACAATTACGGCTGCTTGCTTGAAAAATAAGTACCAGCTTGGATTCTAAAGTAACTAAATTATTTTTATGAGAAAATGTCATCCTTCTGAAGGGAAATGACAAGTCTGATGCAAATGTTTTGGGGCCTTTTTAATTATTCTTTTCCTCATAGGAAAGAAAAAGATTTTTGGCTTTTGAAGGCTATTTGTTAATGAGACTTAAAATTCCTGCTTTTATGGAAAACAAAAAAAAACAAAATTATTAAACCCAAATTCCCAATGATTAATTCAAAAGGAGTTGTTAACATCAGGAAAGTATAATAGATTTACCTTAAGTTTATAGGACATTTTATATACATATTTTATAGTATTTAAGGCATTTTTCAGATTATAAAAATTAAAGCCGCACATTATTTTTCAGGACCACACTTATTTATTTATTTTCTAAAATATTTTATTTTTATGTGGTGCTGAGGATCGAATCCAGTGCCTCACACATGTAGGTGAACACTCTATCACACATATTGATGAAGACATCTATACTGTAGTACTGAGAATAATACATATTTTATCAATATATTTGCCTTTACTAATCTATTTACATAGATTGAATGTTAGCATTCTTGTATGATTCTTCCTCATAGAATGCTGTCAGAGTGACAAGAAGGTTATGCAGTATCAAGTACCAAATGTGCTTTGGTGTAGGTCAGCATCCTGTTACTATAAAAAATGCCTGAGATAATCAACTTATAAAGAGAAAAGGTTTATTTTGGCTCACAGTTATAAAGGTTTCAGTCCACAATTTGTAAGCCCCATTGGTTTGGGACTGTGGGAATGGAATGAAGAGCAAAACTGCTCACCTCATGGCCAGGAAATGAGAAAGATAAAGAAGAAGGGACTATGGTCCCACGATCCTCTTCAAAGCTACTCACCCAATAACCTAAAGAACTCTCTCAAGGTCCTGTCTCTTCAAGGTTCCATGCCCCCTGCCAATAGCTCCAAGGTGGTAAACAAGCCTCTAACACATAAACCTTTAGGGGAATTTCTAGATCCAAATTAGAACAATCTTCTGTGATGAATAGAAATTGGTGTTTTAGGTCAACATCTCCATTAAATAATCTATTTTCTTAAGTGTGTGGTCACTGATATCATGCTTCACTCCATTTATTCTTTGAACTGTTTTTTTTTAACTTTTTTAAAAAACATACTTTCTAATATATTTTAGGGGGGACACCCTCTATTCTAAAACAATTACAAATAAAGGTTCTTTTTAATCATAGAAGTACTTACTAGTGACTTAAATTCTCTTCAATAACATTTTAACCTAACATCTTCTAATTTTATTAGATTTAAGTTACTTAAAATTTTCTATCAATCTTTCCTACACACATAGGCAGAGTTAATTGAGCAAACTGTAGGTGGGGTATCTAGTTCTCAGGGGATTGCTTTCTGCTTTAGACTTTGATATGCATATGACATCAAAGTCTGATTTTGGGAATACCATCTAATAATCTCTCCTTAGGTCTGCCTTGAAGTGTTTAAATAGTCTATAAATATCTGTTCAATCACATTTTAAAGATTTCCAGAGACTAGATATTTGGGGAGTATTTATTTTTCAGTTTTCCACCTTTTTATTGGACTCACATATTGTTCTTAGTGCACTTAGTAGGAATCTAATATTAATAATCTATTATTATGATTTGTTTTCAGTATACAAAGGAAAATCAACACTTTGAAAATTTGTCTTTCATTTAAAATTTTTAATTTTGTAAAATTCTGCACCAAGGAAATAGTTGATAATACATAAGCTATTCAAAATACAATACATCTTTTTTAGTACCATGCTTTTATATTATGCATATCAGATTGGTCTAACCTGCATCCAAAGTAGCCAGGAGATGATTGTGATTGTCTCCATTTTACCAACGAGAATATAGGGTTCACTCAATGACCTGTGCAGGGAAAGATGAGACATCTCCTTCCAGACTCCATTACTCTTCTTCCTATCATTTGGTACTTCTTCTCCAGCATTGTTCTGTGAATGTTAGCCTATAAATTATTTTGAGAGTATGTTCTGTGTTCAAATATGTTTTGACAAGAATGAATACTACAATTCCCTTCTGAAGTCTTACTATGCATACCAGCTTATTGTAAGCATTGAAAAGATCTATAATAAAGGAACATTAAATTTCATTTAACTGAGCACTTTTAATATGAATTATTTCTAGAATAAATATTTGTTAGTATCTCATGGAAGACTCTTCAAAAAACATTATTCTTAGAGAGGTTCTATTTACTTGCAAATCATGTCCACATTTCTCTTATTCTTGATAATTAGTCCATAGACAATGTTACAGACTAGAGTTGTTTAGAGTCCAAAAATTTATGTTAGCCTAGCTTCCAAACAATGTGCTAACATAAGTATGATTTGTAACCAGGAACTGCAAAAACATTGATTCTAAGAATTTTATTACCTGCGTTAAATTCTACTAATTATACATATATTAAAGAGAACAGATATTGGTAGAAACAAGAGAAGCAGCAAATTGCCCTTCTTTATAGGATTTTCCTAAACAGAACAATAAAGATGCTAAAGAACCACTGCTTGACACTGCAGGGCTGCTATAGCGGGTAGCTCAGATGGCCTTAAACTCAGACTTGCCTTAGATCGTCTGAGAGCCAAAAAGTGGCCCAAGGCAGCAAAGGACAGAAGGCAGTCTCCCTTCAGTTCACTGCTGTAGTTACAGCTCAAGCTTCTCATCTCATCACTGTGA
Source organism: Ictidomys tridecemlineatus (assembly GCF_052094955.1). Lineage (NCBI taxonomy): Eukaryota > Metazoa > Chordata > Mammalia > Rodentia > Sciuridae > Ictidomys > Ictidomys tridecemlineatus. The sequence continues at coordinate 63,747,509 of NC_135483.1, read as the reverse complement.
CAAGCTGAGAACTTACGACTGTGAGCTAGTGTGTAGGGGGCCATAAATTCAACCATGATATTATTCAACTTTTACCAACATCTGTTAATTGTCTGTATGACTGGGTTTCAGCAGGGTGTTTCCACACACATGTACAGCCTGCACTGGTCAAACCCAATCTCCCTTCATGCACCCCATCCTGCCTCACACCCTTCCCAACCTCTACTAACACTGTTCTTTGCTCAGGTTAACTCTTTTTTAGCTTTCACATTTGAGAGAGAACATGGGGTACTTTATTTTCCATGTCTTCCTTATTTCATTAAAAAAAATTAAAAATCCCCATTTTGCAACAAATGACAAGTTTTCATTCTTCTTTATATCTAATAGTATTCCATTGACTGTAGATAACAAATTTGTTTCATATTCATTCATCCATGTATGCATACCTTGGTTGATTCCATGTCTTAGCTATTGTAAATAGTGTAGCAATAAACATGAACATGCAGGCATCTCTCTGATATGACAATTTCACTTTCATTGGACATATATCCAGAAATGGTATAGTTGGATCAGATTGTGGAAATACTTTAATTTTTTGAGAAACTTCCATACTATTTCCATAGTGGCTGTACTAATTTACATCACTACAGAGTGTGAAATAATTCCTTTTTCTCCACATCATCACTAGCATTTGCTAACTGTTTACTTTTTTGTTTTTGATAACAGACACTCTGGCTGGGTTGGAATCTCATTGCTGTTTTAAGTTCAATTTCTCTGAGAGTTATTAGATTTTGACCTCCATCCTCAAACTTGTTGACAAACTGACTAAATTAAACTATGAATAAAAAGATGATGAGTTTAAAAAATGTATGTAGTAAAAATTGCTTGAATTAATAAATTATCCAAATAGCCAAAACTGCCCTCAAAGTATGACTTTATGGAAGTGATATAATTTCAAGCTGAAATTTTTGCTTCGACCTGAAACTGCTTATCTTCAAAGAGACTCCAGCCTTTCTGAAAACTTGGTATCTGCTGACTTTACTTCTGCCACAGCTGAAAAATCTTTCTCCCTGTCTCAGCACAATCCAAACTTTTCTAGATTCAAACCTAGTTGTGAAAAGCCAGGTTTGCCCAAGAGGCCTTCCTTATTTCTCTTGTACAGAAGGGAACATTTTGTCTTTGCATTTCTATAATATTTATACTATACTTTTTAAATGGCATTGAAAATCTTTAATGTTGAATTATATTTATTTGTCAACCTGGCAATTCACTTATAAACAGTAAACTATAAATCAATAGGGTTTTAGAGTTTCCTTTGTTTTCTATTTGCCCTTGAAGCAAAGCCCTGCTTTGCCATAACTCACTACTATGATGTTACATCTTGCATAAGTTTATTCACCAGCTACCAAATGTTAGCTTGCTGTTTAATAATATTCAGTTATTTTTGCTTCAAAAAATGTTCTTTGGTTCTAAACTCTAGAAATATCTATTAATATGAAATAAAAGAATCTCTACAAGATGTCCTTGGCCCTCTTTGCAGATTCTTTCTTCCATTGTGTGATTCTTGGACACCTATCACAAACCCAGTGGATTCCTCATCATTATTCTTGAGCATCTTGCTCATCTTCCCACCTCTTGTGCCTTCCCCCACCTTTGTACGTCAAAGTCATTTCAGCTCCTACTTTTCTGAGAAACTGTTTCAAACACAATGAACCTCTGACTCTGAGCTCTGGCGGCTCTTTGCGCCTCTGCTGTAGCACTTAGCAAATGCACTCTACACAATAGCTAAGTGTGGATGTTTCTGCCATGTCCATTAAGTTATTGAAGACAAGAATGATTTTTTAATCCATTGACATATTACACCCATAAGGAATATAACACCTTTCAGACGGAAGTAGTATAATGGAAGTAGTGCTTTAATTTACAGGATGGTGGTATAAATAGCTTCATGAACTTGCATGCCAGTATGTGTGGGGGGTAGTAAGCACTCATGAAAATTATTTTAAAAGCAAACAACCATTTAAAGTCTTTTTAAGTTTTCCTAAAAACATACTGCAATAAAGAAGCATTTATTAAAAAAAATTCATAATCTTATTAAGAACTGTGTCTATAGCACTTGAACTGTAACCCCAAAACTCCTTACCACATCTCCTAACTCAATGTGAGGGAAGCTTCACTTCAGCAGTGGCCATAAAGACAAGCTTCTGTTCCAAAGATAGTATATCTTTACAGGAAGAGCAGTTACTAGAATTCTCATGCTCCCCAAACTCTTGGGTTGCAGAAATTTAATTCCAGGTATGGCTAAGTATGGACACCCTTCCTTCGTACATCCGATGTTCATGGGACTGTCTCTAACTCATGCATAACAATCAAGAAAAAGTGGATCCCCTACTGCTTTTGCCTTAGCTAACTTATAGGGATAAGGCTTCTTCATGGAGGAGGCAAGACACTGACAGGAGTCACCAGAAGGCCAGGGGTGTGACCCAGTGCTCTGATCATAAAAACAGGAATCCTACTCCAGCAAAAGAAAGTCACTGTGCCCAGCCCCACTTTAGGGGTACTGGCTCAGAGAAATTTCTCTGGGAAAGAGAAATTTGGGCCTTAGAAATCTGGGCCTTTGAACAGAGAGCTCTGAAACTTTTGTCAAAGGAATTGACTTTATTTAGAATAGAACATGAAGAAGTTTAAATCTAAGATTCTTCTCCTAAATAATGGATGTTTTGGAGATATGCAATTAAGAGGAGGCTGGGAGACTCATTAGAAACATAAGCTGAACCAGAGAAAAGAAAAAAGAGTCTAAATTTAAAAGGCTTGGTCTACAGAGTAATTTAAGCCCCTGTGAGCATTGTCTGAAACAATGGAGAAACCATCCAAGTTAGATTTTTAGCATAACCTAAAAACTGAGTACCATACTATCATAAAGGATGATTTAACAAAGATGAGGGAGATAGAGATAGCCCTGCTAACTCCATTGTTGTCCAAGAGTGACCCTATGTAATATTCTGGCTGTAACCTGTGAAGAAAAACAAGAGTCTTCACACTGTTCCAAAAACACTGCTTTCACTAAAATAATCCAGCCACATTGCAGAAAAAAATAAATAAGCAAATAGCAAAAATGTGGTGAAGAAAGTGATCCAACATTCAGAGTTGCTATTGGTACTGTCAAAAATGTCAGATTAGCAACAAGAACAACTAAACCAAGAAAAACACAAACAAAAACCAGAAAAGAACAAAGAGGAAAATGTACTAATATAGAGAGGCAGGGAGCAGTCAACAAAAACTGTCTGTGAGAGGAACCAGATGTTGGGTTTCTGCGACTGACATTACAGCAGCCATTAAAAAATCTTCAAAAATATCCCACGAACAGTGTACGAGAATTCCTTTGTCACACATCCTTAACAACCTTTTTTGTTATTTGGATTCTTGATGACTGCCATTCTACCTGAAATAAAATGAGATCTCAATGTTGCTTAATTTGCATTTCCCTGATGGCTAAAGATACTGAACATTTTTTTCATGTATTTGTAGGCCATTTGTATTTTTTTCTTTTAAAAATGCATTTTTTTCTTTTATCAAATACAAATACTTTGTTAAACTGCTATGGAAACTAGACTAAAGTCTTCTCAAAATACCAGGAATTTAACCACATATAACTCAGCTATACCATTCCTTGGATTTATCTAAAAGAATTAGTGAGCTTATTCCAGTGATAAATGCATACCAATGTTTACAGCAGTGCAATTAATAATAGTCAAGTTAAGGAAGCAGCCTTGGTGTCCATGAATATGTGAAAGGTTAAAAAAAGAGAGTGTGGTTTATATGAGCACTACAACAGAGTTTCACTAAGACATAGAGAAGAATAAAATTATGTCACTTGCTGGCAAATAGATGAAACCGGAGAACATCATGCTAAGTGAAATAAGTCAGACTCAGAAAGGCATGCATTATGTTTTCTCTCACATAAGGAAGCTAGAGAAAAAAAAGCATTGAAAAATGAATAAAATAAAAATAAAAGGAAGACCAGTGAGAAGAGGAAGAATATCAAGGTGGAGAGATGAGGTGAGAAAAAAATAGAGACAGTGGGGAATTAAATCAACCAAATTGTATTATATACATGTACAAATACATTGCATGAATAACACGTGTATGTATTAATACAATGCACCCATTTATAAGAAGAAAATCTAGAAAACATATTTTCAAACACTAAATAAAATAATGATTGAAGAAGCAAAGGAAGATGTGCTGACAATATTTTATCAAATAGAAAATCACTTAAAAGAAAACAAATGGAAATTTTGGAACTGATAAACAATAATCTGGAAATGAAACATTCTCTAGCAAAATCAGCACAACCACAGTTGATCAAAAGAAAATATTCAATACAAAGAATTAAAGAAAAAATAAGAGTCAAAGAGAGCAGCATCTCAAAGAAATGTAGAACATTATTAAACACATCAAAAGATCTCTAGTGAGTATAATAGAAAGAGAGGAGAAGGAGAAAGGAACAGAAATATTATTCAAAGCCATAATGGCTGAACATTTTCTGAATTTGGTGGAAGTCAATAACCTACACATTCAAGAAACACAAGATCCAAGTAGGATAAATTCAAAAACAGCATCTAGTTCCATCATGTTAAATGTTTTAAAATAGAAAGATAAATAGAATTTTTATTTTTGTTACAGGAGTTTTGAACTCAGGGTTGTCTACCACTGAGCTATATCCTCAGTTCTTTTATTTATTTATTTATTTTGAGACAGGTGTCATGAAGTTGCCCAAACTGGCCTTGGACTTATTATCTTCCTGCCTCAGACACATGAGTTCCTGGGATTAAACACATGTACCACCATGCCTGGCTGAAAGTGGCATTTTAAAAAACGTTCAGTAAGTGCACCGTGAGACTCCAGCAGCAATTTCAGGGATTGCCTGAGCATGGCATGTAGGACACAGGTATCAGACCTCTGCTGTGCCTGTGGTACTGAAGCCACCTACAAAGGAGAGCCATCACCATCATGAGGTGACCTGGTCAAGACCTGGGAGGGCAGCAGGGAACTGGCCAAGTGTGTGAACAGACCACTGGGGCACATCAGTGAATTTCAGATCAGCCCAGACAGACTTTAAGATGCTTTTACTCTTGTGCTTCATGTATTCATAAGTAGCATCTAATGCACACCTTGCTGATTCTATTGTTTAAGGATGTCTTAGGGAAGCAGGACTGTGTTGCTCCATCCATCAGAGATGGCATAAATGATAGGTGGGCTACTGGTATGGGATGGGCCTACAGTTGAGATCCAGAATAATACATAATATAAAGGAATGAAATTGGACAAACTCCGTCTTAAACTGATGATTTACCAAAGTGTTATGGTTTTGCTAAAACACTTAAAGTTTTTTTTTTTTTAAACAAATGTCTTGCCAGGTGATGCAGAGTTTTGTGAGAAATGATATATCTTCATATACAAGAGGAAGTGCTAGAAAACTGGGCTGAGTTCAAATAATCATTGGCTCAAGCAAATATGGGGTTAGAATCCCCATCCATATATACAAAGAAAATATCCCCGTATGTTGAAATATATATATTTTTGGGTCACCAACTTAGAAGCAAAATAATTTCTTTAATGAAAAATATGGTATGATTTTTATTTCCCCTTTTACTATTTGAAAGAATTGTTTATGTTTATTAGTACACTTTCATTGTTCCAAAGGAATATTGTGATGGAAAATTATTAAAAATTTAATTTGAGAAAGACTTTTAGTATTCATTCTACTCCCTAAACAATATCTTCACAAGAAACAAGATAGTATTAAATAGTTTTATTTTACAGTGCTTCTCATTTTGTCCTAGTGATTTTCAGAAATTTATTGTGTATTTCTCTTTCTACTACTGTAGTCTTCTTACCTGTTCCTTAGAGAAAAATAAAAAGTAGATCAAGGAATATATTCTGGTAAATGTTTTGCAATTATTTTCAGTTTTGAAATATAAAATACTCTGATATCATAAATGATCACAATAAAGATGGAATAGTAAGATAAAAATGAGTGGCATTTATTAATATGAAATCCACTAAAAGCAGGTAATCAAATAGAATTGATACTTATGAAACATGGAGAATTAAAAACAAAACTATGAGTATTTGTGACAAAGACAGACTGATGTGAAAGAGAATATTATGAGTTAATACAATAAATATGAGTTATATTTCACAAGAAGAAAGTAAATGTTCTCTTTTACTAATAAATCATTTTCCCACAAGAAGTTCAACAGAATATACTACTTGTTCATGAAATAAACAATTAAATTAATAAACCAAAAAATACCCATTGTTCTATAAATGCAAATATGACAACATAAACCACAAAGGAATCATCAAAATATTCAAATGTCTAAGAAATAAAAGCAAGTCGTTCTCTTCAGCTCCTACACAGTAACTTTGGAATCTGTTTGACCAATGGGTTAGAATAAATAAAAGTCACAAAATTGAGTAGGATACTATATTCATATACTTTTTGAAAATACCTGAGGCTAGGTACTTACAAAGGTTTTGCTAGGTGCCCGTGGTGCATAGCTGTAATACCAGCAATTTGGGCCACTGATGCAGGATTACAATTTTGAGGTCAGCCTGAGCAATTGAGTGAGACCCTTGGCAATGAAGGAAGACCCTTGTCTCAAAATAAAAAAGGCTGGCTGGAGTTTCTGGGGATGTAGGTCAGTGGAAAAGTACTCCTGAGTTCAATCTCCAGTAACAAAACAAAACAAAACAAAATGAGGAGAGAAAAGAAAAAGAATGATGTTTTGCTTAGTTCACAGTTTTGGAGACTGACAGTTCAAAGTTGGTAGGTCCTGGTGTTTACCTCTGTTGAGTACCTCATGGCATAAGGCAATATCATGGTGGGAGCACTTGCAAGAGAGAGATTATGTGACAAGACAGGAAACCAGAGGGATGCAGGAGCCAGACTTGCTCATTTTATAGCAACTTGCCCTTGACAGAATTAACCTTTTCTTTGAGACCTCATTAATCTCTTCCAAGGATGATTCCCAATGACCTAATGACCTTGGACTAGCTCCTATCTCTTAAAGGTTTCCCCCCTCTCAATATTGCCATAGTGGGGACCAAGTGTCCAGCACAGGAACCTTTGAAGGCTGCACTCAAATCACATCTAAAACACAGCATTCACTTAGCACGGTCACAGATTACTAGGTCAATAAGCATGAATCAATTATATTGTATATATTTTATCTGCAAAATAGGAGGAAATAAAATGTAAGAAAAATGATATACAGTAGTGTCAATAGCAGAAAATGCTTATAAGTGTAACAAGTCATGGAAGACTGTGTACTAAAATGTACAAAATGTTGCATAAATAATTCCTAAGGATTTAAATAAATGGAGAGATACCATATTTATGAATTTAAAAACAATATTATTAACTTTCTCCAAATTTAGCTATCAATTTAAAAAATCCCAATCATGCTACCAAATGTTTTATTGCTTTTTTGCTTACACTTCCTTGTTCTCCTCTAGCCCCTGTCTTCCTCCTAAGATTGGTAAGTCAGATTTAAAATTTATGAGAAAAATGCAAATAGCATAGAATATGCTTTAAAATATTCCTTGAAAAGGTAAAGTTGGAGAACTTGTATTATCTGATTTTAAGACTATAAAGCAACAACAGTCAAGAAAGTATGGCAGTGGTAGTAACATAAATATAGATGAATGAAATACAATAGAATAGCCAGAAATTCACCCACTCTAAACAACCCACCAATATTATATGCCACCAAACCAACAGAATGAAGAAAAGAAAGAAATTTCAAAAGCAAGCTTCCTGAGTATCTGCATGTGCATTGGAAAATAAAATTAGAAGATATTTTACTTGAACAAAAATTATAATGTAGGATTTCAAAATTTGCAGGATGCAATTAATCAAGCATTAAAGGGGAAAAGATCCCAATAAAGTTTATGTTAGAAACGAGTAAAGATGTTAAATCAGTTATGTAACTAATTCTATCCACATGCTTTCTTCATGTGCAATCTTCTGGTCAAAAAGCTGATGCCTATTTTTTTGGTTAGAGTAGAAGGCAGCATCCAAATGACCTAGAATCCTCAGTGATGGAGATCACATTTATCCAAGTGGCCAATAATGGGGGTTCTGTAGACAGACTGAGCTAGGTTTGCATCCTGGTTCTGCACCTATCAACCCTGTGACCTTGGGCTGTGATTTAACTTTTCAAAGGTCTGAGTCTCTTAACTGTAAAACAAGGCAATAATATAACTAATATCCTCACATGTGCCTCAAGATTAAATACAGCAAAGCATGAAAGATCCCAGCCAAAGGCTTTTACCTTGTGTGGGTTGATCCTGTGAGCTGTTGTCCTCACCCCTAGAGGAGCCCAGGGGTCAGCTGGAGGTTGGGGCTCCTCAGGAAGTACACCCACTGGGACACTATGGTGCAGGAAATCCAGTTGAGCCTCAAGTAATGCATGGAGCTTGGTGAACACTACCTAAAGAGTTCTGTGTCCTCAGCTTCTGGGATGCTGAGCAATAAGACTGTGGCTTGCAATTAGGAACTAATGAAGAGAGATCAGATAAGGAAAGTGTTTGGGAATAGAAAATTGGGTCTTTCACTTTGGGTGTTTTTACCTGTTTTGCACTTGAGTTGCTCTTGAATCAGTCCTGGGTTTTAAAGAGTCAGTGTTTTCAGATAAAAGAGCCCGTTGGCTACTCTAAAACTTACTGGCTAGGGATCTGAAAGCTGATTACATTCTTTGATTCTTACTTTTCTAATCCATAAAATGGGAAACAATAGTTATAAAGATAGTAGAAAATTAGAATTATGTTTTCAAGTTATTGCATTTGTAAAATGATATTGTTAAAGTGAGTATATCTGATATCACAGATAATTTGCAAAGCTATAAGTACAATAGCACATTCCAAATTGACAGAAATTAAGCAACACACAGAGACAGAGAATGTCATGAGCCTGGTTGTGTAGGATGACAGATTATATTTTGTAGTTTAGGGCATTTTCACGAAACAAAGGTCATACTAAATAGGTAAAATATTTTTGTTTGCTTAAATGACAAGTATTTTTTATCTATGACTGCATAATAAGCCATCACTAAATCGCAGTGGCTAAAAACTATAACAACATTTATTTTGCTCCTGAATCTGTAACTTGGTCAGGACCTGGCAGGGGTAGCTCATATCTGTTCCACTTGGCAGCTTGAAGGCTGGAGCATGGAATTATTTGATGATCACTCACTCACATTTGTGGCAGTTGGTGCTGGATGCCAGCAGGGACCTCAGCTGGACTGGGGACCATATTCATATAATTGGCCATTCTATGTGACTGCTTGATTTCCTCATATCATGGTGAATGGTCCTAAGGGCAAATATTCTGAGAAAGAGAAAATCAGATGGAAGTTGCATTGCTTTTTCAAACTTACTCTTAAAATTCACACAGAGCTATTTCAAAGTACCATCATGCTTTCTATTCATTAAGCAAGTTACTCGAGCCAGTTTAGGTGAAGATGAGAAGTACTAGATTCCATCATTCAATAAGATCAGTATCCACAAATCTGCTTACATCAGTATTCACAGACTGCCCCGTGGCTCTCTGAAGCCACTTCTATAAGGGCACTAATTCACCTTCAACAACTGATTACTTCCCAATGACAACCTCATGCTTGGGCAGAGGATGCCACCATATGCAGTAGAGTGGGGCATAAACATTCAATTCATAACACCTTCCTCTCAACAATATTAACAGTAACTTCAAGATTTAGTTGTCCCATGGAAAGGAGTAAAAAAATGTGAATGAAAGACGAAGGTTTCCTCTATCCGGAGCTAATCTTTATAGGCTGAGGTATAAAGTGAGAAATGCAAAGTAATGGCTTTCTGTAGCCTTTGAAAGTTTATACTCAAAGGGCATCTTAATTTGGACAATCTCTGCCATACAAGGAGTGGCAAAATTGTCTAGAGAGAATTCACATTTAAAGGCAGTATTCATTTTAGGGTATAGGAAAAACACAATTTTACTGAATAACCAACCCATCTCACCCCTTTGTTTAATTTTTCACATGTAATGTTTTTTAAAAGGGGGAAATTTTGTATGCATTTCTATATCTGTATTCCTTGAACTGATATACACTTGAGTAACAAAAGATAACAATTCAAGGTCTTTGCTCTTCCATAAAACAGAATATCTTATTTAGTGAGTTACTTTCTGATAAAATTTCATAATTGCAAGGAATCCAATTAAGTTTTCAGGCCCCTTGGAGATCATGTAAAAGCAATGTAGCAACATAATCTGAGAGTATTAATGTTATTTTTCAAATGCTTTCTCTCTGAATTAAATGGATGGACATTCAGTTTAGCCTAAGAGGAGTATTTGTTTTTAGAGTCCCTATGGAGATAAATATTACAGGAGTAATAATTATCTACCAATTGCATGAATATTTCCTCTTTGGGGGATCATTGCTTTGGCCTCTAAGGGTGCCACACAGAACACCAGCATCCTGAGAATGTTCTGGGCTCTCCTTGGGAGGAGATGCAGAGTGTTCTGTCTACTCTAAGGACCCAAGGTGTATTTTCTGAGAGGCAGATAAGTTCATGTAGACCATAAGAAAGGAATAAAATGAAACCACTAACTTGTGATAGAATGAAGTCTATAATCCTGGCTATGAACTATACTAAGATTTTCAGTGACAAGGTAAAATTAAAAGGATACCTGGAATTGGAAAATAGATAAAAATGAGAGCCAAGAAGTAAGCAGATAAAGAAAGAATTCAAATGTAAAGAAAACTTGTTTGAATATAATGAAGGAAGAAGAGTAAAGACTGAGCATGATGTAAAAGGAAAAGCCATAAAATCCTACAGATAAGAAAGAAAAAGAATGTAAAAAAATTATGTAAAAATGGTATTTTTAAATATACGTGAAAACATATTTTCTAAAATGAGAAAATACCAACTTTAAGAAATGTCTTCTAATTCCCCCACTAAATGCAGAATAAAAATATGAAATAAACACTTTAACTCAAAAAAATTAAGTCACACACACACACACACACACACACACACACACACACACACACTTTCATGCATTATGTGTATTTCTTGGAAGTAAATCACTCTTCAGAGTCTCTTGACATAATGTTTAATTTTATGTGTCAACAGGTCTAAGGGATTCCCAGATAGCTGGTGAAACATTCCTTCTGGGGGTGTCTGTGAGGCATTTGCAAACAAATGATTTAGCATCTGAATCATTAGACTGAATAAGAAAGATCCAACCTCACCTATGTGGGCAGGCATCACCCAATCCTGAATAGAAAACCACAACCACCACCAGAAGAACACTAAAATACAAGAAGAGAGAATTATTTCTTTTTCTTTTCTTGAGCTGGAATATCCTTTTTCTTCTGCTGTAGGCATCCTTCAGACCCTGATATTTAGACCAGTCCTATCCTCATCAGCTCAAAAACTCTGAGTTACACACTACTGTCTTCTCTGATTCTCGGATCTTTGGACTAAATTACACCATGGGTTTTCCCAGTTCTCAGGTCTACAGATGAAATGTCACAGGACCTCTGAGCTTCCATACTCATGGATGCCAAACCCCATAATAAATTTGTATATAAACATAAATCTTATTTGTTTCATTTCTCTGGAAAAAAACTAACATAATTGATTATTTATGACAAGACTATTTGAGACACACAGTAAAGCATTTTTCTAATTTTGAGAATGAAAATAGGAGAACTGAAAATGGAATTGGTAAATGAGTCATCTGTTCAAATAATTAAAAGCTAGACTTTAAGGCACAAGTCATTTTGAGGTCTTTCAAAGTATTTTCATATTTCACATTCTACATATAGATTTTTCTATGGGTAAGCATTGGCATCAAGAAGATGTCAATGTTCTGAATCCTTTGATCACTGGAGACTATTTTATGTAAGTTTCCATATGTATGCCACCTGATGCATATACGAGTATCCTGTGCTTCCTTTTACTGTGAGGCCTATTCAGGCTTGATCACTGGGGATGCACTTAAGACTTGCAGTTAGCCAGTTGATCTGACTGCGTGTCTTCTCTGGCTTATCACTGGTGGCAGTAATCTTCTTGTTCCCCATGTTTTTGAAGCATATACTAGTTGCCTACACAAACTGTTTAATAAAACACTTTAATTTCTTTTGTTATTACCTTTGACTTTCCCATCATTTGTATGGTGTATCCACAGTTGTTCCAGTCCTTAACGTGATCATTTTCATTTTTCGGATATGATTGTGGAAAGGAAGTATGTAAAAAAATTTGAGTAACCTAATAAAAATAATTTATTTCATACTCTGGGATGCATACTTCATGTAGTATTTCTGATTGTGTGTAACAGTATTTGTAGTGGTTATTATCTCTACTTTAATACGTACAGCTTGAAACAAAGAAAATTTTAGGAATTGGGAAAGGTATGTATATCCCAATTACATTGTATATGCATGTACACACTGTGCTTTCATATAATGACAAAAAAATGTTCCTTAACCTGTTTTTGACCTATTGTTTATTTTAGTAAAGCTGTTATAGCTGACATTCCACTCAACTGCTTAATATTTCTTCTAATCATTAATTTGCGAACTTTTCTTTCTTTTTTAAGTTTTTTTTTTTTAGCTGTAGATGGACATAATATCTTTATTTATTTATTTCTATGTGGTGCTGAGGATGGAACCCAGTGCCTCACAGGTGCGAGGCAGGCACTCTACCACTGAGCTATAGTCCCAGCCCCGACCTTTTCTTTTTTTTATAATAAAATACATAGACATATTAAGAATTCTAATATGATAAACTACACAAAATTGTCTTTGGAAAAACTCAAAATATTGCTTAGTAATCATGACCTGCCAAGTATTTTTTTTTAATTTATAGGCTTTGAAAAACTTTTTAGGATATATGCTTATAATAATATTTATTTTACTAAACAATTTTAATATAAGTGTTAAACTTCAAATGCGAAGTAAATATGTAATTTAAATACAGAAGTGGATTTAATCCTCTTTTGTAAGTTAATTTGGCCAGCTGTATGATCTTTTTAAAGTGGATACATTATTAAGAAAATTTATTCAGTGGATTAAAGCTCATGTTTAGAGAAAATTTAAAAGGTTACAGAATGTTGACTGCAATTTTATTAATAATATTAATAAATGTGACATATCTGAATTGATTTGGGAGTCTCTGAATGTATTAACTTCAAAAGTTATTTTACTGACTGGACCACTTATTATGGCAAAAAATGAAATGTATTATATTTATTGAACCATTAAATGAGAGTCTGGTATGCCAAGAAAATTAGTTGGTCATACAGGAGTGAGGTGGATTGGGCAGCAGAAAATAAGCAAACACAAAAAAAATCTAAGATTAACTATCTAGTTCTGCACCTGTGTTGGGGTCAGCAAGAAAAAAGCTATTTTATGTCATAAACTTTCCATTTTTATCCATTGTAACTCATGTGTGATTGTCATCTCTAAATGATGCTGATTAGAAATAATTGAATATTTTATAGTTATCATTTTCAAGAATATTACTAATAAATTGTATGACTTGAAGGTATGAAAATTGGTTTCATATTGAGCACTGTGTGTCTCCTGAACTGCAGCACTAGAGGGCATAATAAGGTACAAGCATCTGTGTCCTGGCAGCACAGGCAGAGGCCTGAGTGGGTGGGCACCTGAGGGCAAGTGGACACAGAATGAAGACAACCCTTTCAAAGTGCTGAACCCTGTGTGCTCTTTCACAAAGCCATGCTTTGGGAGAAAATGCACCTTAAAAAAAAATATTGGCCAGCTAAGGACTGCAACGCAATCCTGTTGTTTTGTTTGGTTTTTGTTTTTGGTTTTTTGAGGGGTTAAATATCTGAAATAGAGTCCAATTTTCTACAGATGCAATTTAAGGCAATTTACTGGCTTTATTGTGAGCTATTTGTTTGAGGTCTTTTTTCTTTTCCTTTTCTCATCCCCCATCCCCATTATTGATTAGAAAAAATTTCCTTCATTATATGATTTTGCTTCTTTAATAAAAGGTATAGAATTTGTGCTTTACAATTTTATATGCATCTGTTTATATAACTCAATAATTCTAAATAATAAATCATATAACCAAATACTAATTAATACTACATGTATACAAATGCAAAAGTCAAATAAATCTTTTTTTATCAATATCATTTTTGTTTTTTAATATTTTATTTGATCTTTTTAGTTATACATGACAGTAGAATGTATTTCAGCATATCATATATACATAGAATATAACTTCCTATTTTTCTGACTCTGCCCTGTCAGTTCTATGAAACTATCCTCTCACATCTGCCCATTGTAAGTCAGCATATCAGAGAGAACACTGGGCTTTTGAATTGTCTTATTTCACTTAGCATGATAGTCTCTAGTTCCATCCATTTACCAGAAAATGTCATAATTCAATTCTTCTTATGGCAAATAAATCTTAAATAGATATAGTGGCTATCATCTTATAAATATCCTATGATATTATTATTTAAATGTGGTTTCAAATAAATTATTTCTTTTAGTTATTTGAGGAAATAAATTTTTAAAAGTAAGCATTTTGTTGGCTTTGGAATTTTGGAAGTTTTCATTTTATTTTGTTCTTTTTTATTTTGACTTATTTATTTTCCACATCTGCTTAGTCTAGTTTCGAATCAGTGGTTAAAAATATGTTAAGTATATATTTTCAGCATAAGTGTTTTCATTTTTCAGTTATTAAAGTACTAACATTGCTGTGTATTCCAATTCAGGAGTCCTTGGCCAATGAAGTTTACACTTCTGCATTCTAATTTGACACTAGGATAATAGTTTGCCTAAAGTCTTCATTGGTGCAAAACAAACTTCTTTTAGATTCACATTATTTCAACATTAATAACAATATGTCTTCAATTGTCTACATTTCAATGTCAATAAAATGGATATGTGGAACAAGATGTGACTATAAATTATTCACATCCAAATAAGCATTCATGTTTTTTTCCAAAAGCTCATCATGGGGGAATCACAGGTGTCCCTGAGATGAGTCCAGCTGACCAGGATACTTAGGCAAGGCAAAACATGACAATAAGCTCAACTGTATAACTACCAAATGTTGCTAACAGGCGTGACAATGTAATTAATGTGGAATCAGTTTTCAATATGAGATTACACAGACATTTAAATATATTGTAGAACAGTAAAATTTAGTAGCCAAATGGTTTTCAGGGGGGAAAAAGACAATTATTACTATTCTGTTCCATTTAAAAATACATGTTACATCTATTCTGTGTTCATCTCTGTGTTAGATACAGAGACTATGAAGAAAAGACTCAATTTCTCATCACAAAACAAATGACAGCTGCAACACCTCATAGGTTGATGTGGTTTGGATCGTGAATGGCCCCAAAAGACTCTTGTATTGAAAGCTTGGTCCCCAAAACAGCAATGCTCAGAGGTTAGGCTATGGGGAAGTGCTTGGATCATGAGGGCTCTGTCCTCATTGCCACCAACGAGGTGAAGGGACCATGGGAGGTGGAAAAGACCTTATCAGGTGGGCATGGTTGAAGGGAGTAGATCACTGGGGCCATTCCCCTTGGGCCCGGCCCCTTCCTCTCTCTCTGCTTCTCAGCTTCCCTTTATGGCACCCTTCTTTCTTGATGATGTGCTTCTTCTCAGGCCCAAAGCAATGGAGCTGTCTGACCAGGTACCGAAACCTCCAAACCCATGAGCCAAAGGAAATCTTTCCTCATTTAAATTTCTTTTTTCAGATATTTATCACTGTGACAAAAAGCTGATGAACATACAGACTAAGTACAAACCAAATTAAAAACACAGATGAATAATTTTTCAGTCATTTTGGTTACAAATTAGAATATTTGAATAAAATTATTTGGTGTCATTTGATTGATAATTTAGTGAAGGCAGTCAAAGCCGATTACACAGTGCCTCCCCCCAATTAAAACTGGGCTTTGAATTGTCTATATTTTTTTAAAAGACATCCAAATAGCTGTTTAGCTTTGCATTTGCAAATAATCATGATTTTCCTGCTTAGTGTGTCCTCAGTAGCAACACCTGCAACATAGTATAATCTATTAAGTAGTGTTAAACAAATTATATAAACAATTTATAATCATTGAATAGTAATATTTTAAAATATTCCTTCTGAGATCTTGGCAGAATGATACAAAGTGATTTCATTATGTAAATGGAAAACAAATTACAATTATCTGAGATAAAATGTAATTACTCAGAGCACTGGCTTTTGTGAATGGTCTGATTGAATCTGACCCCTCTATCTTTTTTGAAATATAATTTAGCAGGTCTGCATCTGAATAGGAGAAGAAAAAATTAAATCAATTTATTTAAAATGGATAATTCTGGAGTAGTTCACAACTAAAGTAGTTTTGCTAGTTAAGAAAAAAAAAAAAGGCTTGCAAAATTAGTGAAATGCTTACTGCATTGCAGAAGACTGTCTTTTGACCCAGGGTTTGCCCCTTTTCGCTGATACTGAGCCATCTTATGATCCATCCAGTGTGAGTACTAAATGTTGGATTATAAACATAAGCAGGATCCTCCATTCATTATCAACCCTGATATTTCACCAAATCCCATGCTCACTACTTGCTCCAGAAATGCATGATGCAACACCAATTTAAGACAAATTTCCTTCCTCCTAAGACTTGCACACTTATAATCAATACTCAGCCGAGACCTAAAAACACAGGATGATTCCAAATCAAGTGATAAACAACATGAGGATAATAAATTGTGGGTCAAGGTTAAGGTCTCTTGCAGAAAACTCACTTCAAGCTGAGTCCTAAAGAATGAAAAGGTAAAGCCATGGCAAATGCTCATTAAAGAACATTCTTATCTGAGAAAATGCAACAAAGCCCTGCAATAGGAATCAATGTGGCATGTCTGTTGGACAATGAAAGCCCAAGGCACCCTGAAAATAGTGAGGAATGGGCAATGAGAACTGAACCTCCGCAGCAACCAAACCCTGTGACATACAGCAGCTCATGGTTTGTAGTGGATTTGATTTTAAATCGAAAAGGAAGCCACTGGAGGGTTTGAAGCAATTGAGGGCCAAGTTCTTATTTAGGCTTTGGAAACATTACATGGTCCTAACCAAATGGAGGAGGAAACAAGGATTAAAACAGAAGTGATGATGGTTTGACCTCTGATTTAGAGTGATAATCGTTGGAATCAGAAACAAATTTTGAAAACAGGGTCCTAAAACCATTAGATAGTTTGAATATAAAAGATAAAGAAAAAAGAAAATGCGGTGAATGTTCATTAAAAATTATTTTAATATTTATTTTTTTAAATGCAAAGAGCAAATATAGATTGCAAATATAGATTGCATGAAGGGTTCTCAACTGAAGCACTATTGACTTCACATCCTCCTAATCCTTTGTCAGGAGGCCTCTCTCATGCTTTGTTGGATGTGTAGCAGCACTCTTAGCTGCAAGCCACTAGATACCAGTGCACTTCTAGATCTGAACAGTAGACAAATGGCCCCACACATTGCCAAATGTCCCTAGGGGCAAAATCTTCCCTGAGAACTTCTATATTATATAAAATGTTGCTTCTTTTGCAATAACATTACAAATATTAGGCAATCTTTACCAAGAGGAATCATAATTTTTATTCTTAAAACTTTCAATTAATGACATGTTTGTACTTGTTTTTGTGACAATCTCTTCAGATGTGTCATCAATAAGCAGTTACTATTAGATGTAGAGAAAAGAATCTGCAACAGATTGACTGGTTAGAAATCCTGTTATGCCATTCATTCTGGGGTTCATGGCCCTGCTAGTAGCTCTTTTCTCATGGTGGTTATTTTGCTTGTAAAACCTGAAAAGCACTTAGGCAGGTTCCTGGAACATAGTAGGCACTTAATAAACTGTCAGTGCTTTTGGTGGAATCATCTGCTCAGAATCTCTGTTGACCTTTGAAGGGGGAGTTCCATAAAGAAACATATTTTCCTCTTATTCTAAGTATCATTCCTGTACTTCCTGGGAAATCACAGCAATACAAGAAATAGATTTATGGTGCTTTATTTTGGGCTCTCTGTCAGGATAAGTTCCAACCACAGTGGTAGATATTTATCTCTGGACTGGTCTTCAGGGATTAGGGACATATTTATCTACCCTCATTTTCTCTCCTTTCTCAACATGGGGGACATTTCTCTGGCAAGTGAATGTGAACGCAAGGGGACACTTTGTCAGGTGTGGAACATCTGTGTCTTCTGCAGAGATGAGAGGTACAAACAAGCTTAACAATAATATTAATTTGCCTTTGAAATTGTAATATAATAAAATTCATTCTTTTTCTTGTAGCAAATATCACATTAAAAAACTCGACTTTCTTTTTATAATCTGACTAACATCATGAGTCATGGGTTGCAGTCTCAAAGCAATGCTACAGAAAAGAATGTGCCGGCCAACAACTACCAGCAACTACAAAATAATTTAAGTAATCTTTGTATTTTTCTCATATATTGAACAATATGCATGAACAGTCCATGGCAATACCTAACACTTTTCCTTTTCTTTTCCATATAAATCCTTCTCCTCAACTTACATCTACCACCTCTAAAATTTATTCCCTGGTCCAATTTTACTCATTTCTTTTCTTTTACTCTGTCTCCTAACCACTTCTCATTTTCAATCTGCAACATAAAATTCAAAATGATCAATCAGGTAGGAAATGGGGGAAAAACTGTAGGAAGATTAACCTGCTTATTGGCAAACAAAAGGTAAAATGTATGGACTGATGGTATATTTTATCTGATCACAACAGAATATGATTTTTCCAAACTATTTTCTTCATTCCTAAAGATATTCTCATAACTTTGATTTACCTCTTCATCAAGGAGATTCTGGTCTGGCATTACACAGTATTTTGTTTCCCCCTCCCACTTAATGGATTACACAATCCACTGACTTCAGTTGTTCCTGGCCTAGGGAGACCAATCTCTTAGCTTCAGAGTGGGCGTGACCCATTGTGAAGTGGACAGCCCATCTCCTACCTTAATAGGCTAAGCACATTCTGTAGAAAGCCTTTGAAGTTCCCTCATTTAAGTAAAGCAAATAGGGGCTCCCACTCTCTTTCCAGAATGGAAGCTTGACCCCTTAGGTCAAAGAGCCATCTTGTCCCTGCTCTTTATTTTTTTATTTTATTTTTTTAAGAAGAATGAGAGAGAGAGGGAGAGAGAGATAATTTTTTAATATTTATTTTTTAGTTTTCAGCGGACACAACATCTTTGTTGGTATGTGGTGCTGAGGATCGAACCCGGGCCACACGCATGCCAGGCGAGCACGCTACCGCTTGAGCCATATCCCCAGTCCTGCTCTTTAAAACTATTATCTGTGTCCTGTGATTTTTTTCGCTGTATTTCTCAGCCAGCCCACTCCACACAAGGGAACCCAGTTTCCATCATCTGCAGACATTTGTGCAGTCTGACCCTAATGCATTCTCTTGACTTGCTCCCTTTTGCCAGTACTTCCACTCCCTTCGGCCAACTCAAGTTAATTAGCACATGTCCATCATCACAAGTCACATTTGCAAATCCTCCATAATTTGTAGGCTAAACAGTTTTAATACAGGGTAAAATGCTACAATAATAATGTTTAGATTATGTTAATATTTCAAATAAGCTTATTTAATTAAACTGTTCAGCCACTCTAAGCTCCCATCACTTTTTCTCTTCTGCTTATGATCATCTTCATCATGCCATGACACTGACGTGTTCCTCCCTAGAAAACACCTTCATCCATCGTCTCCTTTCTAACTTATGAACATTATACTGTTAACATGTTTAGGGCTTGATTCAAATATTTCTATTGAAGGCTTCCTATTCTTTGAACTCAGGATAATTCCTCTATTCTAACAAATGAAGCATTAATAATTTATACTGTACAAGATGTCACTTGACGATAAATTATATTGTACTAATTACAAATTGTTTCTACTTTATAAGCCTCATTTCCTCAATAAGATTGTAAGATCTTCAATCAATGGGGCTCACTAGAGTACAACTAGGGAAGATTTATCTTTGTCACCATGAATAATAAATGAATTGTCATTTTGATGTCTTTCTTATAGTAGTTATATTTATTCTTAGTCTGTATCCCACTAATGCCTATTATTTCCATGGGTACACATGAAATATTCAATAAATACTGTGAGCTTGATATGCTAAACAAATAATTTCATTACTAATACTTTGAATATGCCCCTTTTATTATTGGATTTGCCTGTGATACATGAACTATATACATGAGGTCTTGAGGAAAAAAAAAGACCTCTATATAACTTTTAAAAATACATACTATTTAATTCATACTAAATATTTTATTTCCCTAATCAAGAGAAATAAATTAGAAGTGCTAAAGTTAGAATTTAAGCAGTGGTTTTCAATCTTTAGCATGAATCATAATCACTTGGAGAGGTTGTTAAGCCCCAAGTGTTTCTGATTAAAGATGCCCAAGGTAGGACTCAAGAATTTGCATTTCTAACAAGTTTCTTGGTGATACAGATGTAGTTTTTCCTAGAAATTCACTTTGGGAACCAGAAGAGGAAAACCAGCTACTTCAGTCACAATACTGCCATGCTCAAAGAGTATGAGGGAGGAAGGGAAAAAGCCCAAAGAGATAAATTATTCATGGTTATTTTATTCAAGGCAAGATATTCAAACAAAGGAGGGCAATTTTCTCCATAACAGGAGGGAAGTTTGTTTTCACTAGCTTGGGAGGATTAGTATGACATGACGCCCAGTCTCAGTTTCATTTAAATGTTCCCAGATGTCCCTGTTTCAAGTCTCTGGGTTCCACAAGCTCCCAAGGATACTTTCACTTTCAAATGAGAAACTTGACAAAACTTGAATCCAACCTATGTTGCAGCTCTGAAACCTTCCCAATTAAAGTCTGTATTTGTTCTTTAAAAAAAATGTTTCTGGGACTTCATAAATAAGACATTTTTCTAGGGGAAGAAAAAAGCTACTGGTTCTCTTGTCATGATTAGATATAGGACTTGACTTTGTAATTTTTCTTCATAATTTTTCTTTTCTTTTTTTTTTTTTTTTTGGTAACAGGGATTGAATTCAGGGGCACTCGACCACTGGGCCACCTCCCCAGTCCTATTTTGTATTTTATTTAGGGACAGGGTCTCACTGAGTTGCTTAGAGTCGTGCCATTGTTGAGGCTGGCTTTGAATTCGCAATCCTCCTGCCTCATCCTCCCGAGCCACTGGGGTTACAGGCATGCGTGATGGCACTTCAGTTTGTAAACTTTTAATAAGAAATCCCATGTAGCTGTGTTGGAACTGGCTCCTACTTCAGGATGCATATATTTCTTCCCAACTCCGTGTTCAATGACATCACATTTACAGTGTGATACTGGTCATTGTGAGAATATTTACACCAAGGAAATTGGCCATGCTTACTTTTCTTTTAGAAAAGACACTAGCCCAACAATGTTTCAATGACATTGGTCTCAGAGATTAAACAGATACACCAGCTCCTTGCTGATGGAAAATGGGGTGTTAATTAAGCATAGGATGCTGTAGAATTATGAGTTATTACTTGTGATTAATTTTGTCAAATTGCCCCCTTACATGGATGTCTGATAGACTACAGTATTTTTCCACTGCATCTTATTATAATAATGCCGATAGCATCTACTATCATAGGGAAAGGAAAATTCAGGGAAAAAGTTGATACTTTAAAATTTAGAAGCTGGAGAAATGAGCCCCACCAATCTGAATCTGAAATTTCTAAGAAGGAGTTTGATTTTGGTTGGCTGGCTGGTTCTGTTGTTTCTGAGCATACAGGAGGGAACTTAAGCTTGATATTCATCTTTGCAGATTTAATTCTCATACAGTAAATGATTTTAGAAGTGTCATCAACTTCCAGTGTGTGTAACAATTTAGAATTGAGTAGAAAACCAGGACTTTAATTTCCTAAAGTAGCATCTTTCTATAAAAATATAATTTAGAGGTCAAGTTCCAGGACTTTATTTATTTTATTTTATTTTTAAAATATTTATTTGTTAGTTGTAGTTGGACCCAACACCTTTGTTTTATTTATTTATTTTTTTTATGTTGTGCTGAGGATCTAACCCAGGACCTCACATGCGCTAGACAAGCGCTCTACCGCTGAGCCATTGTTATTAATAAAAATTTGCATTTTATAATACGGTACTTTATACAGCAAAAAATAGCCAAAAGTATGGAATGACACCTTAGTAGTCTGGTACTGTACTAAACAAAATGGTTGAGTACTAGAAGGCTAAAATGAGTTTTGTGAAAATCTACACAGTATGTGCTAAGTTAAGTTTCCAAAGAATACCTCTGCCTGATGTGTTTAATGAAAGTGAGTTTTGGAATGTGATGATCATTATTATCCAAAGTACATGTTTGAAGACAGGAATTGATGTGAATATACCTTGTATACAACCAGAGACATGAAAAATTGTGCTCTATATGTGTAATAAGAATTGTAATGCATTCCACTGTTATATATAAGTAAAAATTTTAAAAAGTGAGTTTTGTATGAAAATTGAGGATATGATTTTAAAATTGTTATATAATTTTAATAATCCTGATATTATAGAGATAAATAGGCCACAGTGAAATTAATATCAAGAATATACAATCTAATGCCACAGTTTATTAATTAACTTTTGAACTTTTTTGGAGACTTTCTTTGATGCAAAATATGCAGATATAAATATTTTAATATTTTACCAAGAATTGGTTGGCCTAAATGAAACTTTGAACTAAAAATAGTTATTTATGAAGAAACCCTTTGTATTTTCTAATATATTTTAAATATCTCAAGTAATATAAGACATGTTTGCCTCTGTTTATTAAAAATGGACTATATATCTTAAGTCATATTTATCTTATAATTATTTCAATTTCTACAGTTTTTTGGTGGTTTCCAAAAATGTAATTGTGTTATATTGACATTCAACATATATCTGTTGTATGAAATATTTAAACATAAATAAAGCATTTAGATTGTCATAATTTTTATACAACTGCTAAATCAAAGGTAAAGAAAAGAAAAAATGAACTTAAACATTAAAAAAAAAAAAAAACGAACTTAAAGCAATAACCAAATGAACAGAAGTGAGAATGGAGATTTAGAGATTATTTTATTTTTGATCAAAGCAAATAGGTTGGTATAAAACAATTTTAAAAGAGGATTTTGATGTTAAATAAATTAGGATCTAAATTTTGGCTCTTTCCATTTGCATGTTACAGGGCTTAGGTATTATTATATCCCAGAATTTCTCTATTTTTCTCTGTAAAATGAGGATAATACTGGCTTTCAGTGAACCTCATGCCATAATCTTTAATTAGAACATCCTTATGTTCTTTACCTCTGTTTCTTCTGGTGTTTTAATCAGCATTTTTGTCACTGTGATGAAATGTCATGACAAGTACAACATAAAAGAGGAAAAGTTTATTTTGACTCATAGTTAAAGAGGATTATTTCATGGTCAGCCAATTGCATAGCTCTGGGCCCACGGTGAGGCAGAACATCATGGTGGAATGTGGTAGAGGAGAAGAGTAGCTCAGGACATGGCAATAGTAAGCAGAGAGAGAGCTCTGTTCCCCAGACAAAATATAAACTCCAAAGGCACTTCCCCAGGGATCTACCTCTTCCAGTCACACCCTACCTTCCTACAGTTACCACCCAATTAATCCATGAGTGGATTAATACACTGATTAGGTTAAGGCTCCCACAACATAATCATTTCACCTCTGAAGTTTCTTGCATTGTCTCACATATAAGCTTTTTTGTACACAGCATACCTAGGCCATAATACCTGGCATCCAATAGTTTGCAGTTTCAAAATAACTTATTCAGAAAAGATTTTCTTTTATGCAGGGACTTATCCTCAATGGCAATGACTACAATAAAAATTAATTAATGCTGAATATTTTCCAACATTTTACCTTCCATTAGTCTCTGTATGAGAGTGGGGCAGTTTCTCTATTGGTAAGATGTTCCCTAAGTACACGGATATATAATCAGAGAAGAATGGATCTCATATAAATCACTGGGCTAAAATAGATAAATATGGTAATACCATATTAAACATTTGTATTTTTATATTAATATTGATATGATATTGAGTTTTTAATAAAAGTCTGCTATGCTGCAATTTTTTCAGTGACTTGTTTTGTTTTTATTCATTTTGTTGAACAGAGATTAGACTATTGCATAAACATCAGAGGGTGAAATTTATCACTCATCAAATGAATATGTTGGATCTTATTTACTTGCAATTTTATAGATGTGAGATTTTTTAGAGTAGAAGAATTTATCTTTGTTCCTAGGGGAAAAAAGGCTGATATTCTCTTTTGTTTGTTCTCAAAATTCAACACTTTTAAAGCAATGTTTTTTGAGTATAGTCATACGAATTAAATCAAGGCAAATGAGCCACTTCAAATGTGCAAGCATCCTTCCCATCTATATGGTTAGCAGGTTAGTAAAGTTGAGAGAGAGAGAGAGAGAGAGAGAGAGAGAGAGAGAGAGAGAGAGAGAGAGAGAGAGAGAGAGAGATCATAATCCAAAGTATCCAGATAACCAAAAATATCTTTCCTCCAAGCTGACCCTTTTCTTCCAGCTTCCTTCCCTGCAAAAGGACACTGTCTATTTGTTTGTGACAGTAGAAATTGATTGGCAACCCTTAGCCAGGTTAGTATTTCACTAGGGGAGGTTAGTATTTTTGCAATATTAACTCTCTCAAAGTCCTTAACTCTTTCACCACATAGGACCAATACAAAGGAAATTCCTCTGAAAGAAGAAATTCTCTCCCTGGCACAAACAGGATCTCTACCCTACTAAGATTGGGGATAAGTGGTGTGAGCTTCTTTACAAATATTGGGGTACTGAATTGTGCAGCATACTGAAGACAGTCATATTCCAAGTGTTCTTCTATTGCTTTCCTCATCAAACTCATAGAAATTTAAAAAATGTATATAAACCAAAGGACACTATCTACTCATAACCATTGTCAGCATGTTTTTTGGTACAAATGTATTCAAACCCCTTTGAGGTGTGTGTAACTTTATGACCTTGGTAAATAAATAAATGTTCAAATTTTTCTGATTTATGTATATGAAATAAATATAAAACGTGGCTGTGTTAAATACTTTATAAATTATCTTTCCATGGTATTTTACATTATTCTGTAATATAATTTTATTTGATTTTGTAATGTTCCCTGTCATGGAAAGAAAGAATCCATGTCCTGAAAAATTTACATATTAACCCATTGTTGGACATTTGTATAATTTTCTTTTTTTAATTGCATGTACTGACCAGAATTTTACATACACACACACACACACACACACGACTAATTACTTTGAGTTAAATTCTAAAAGTGCAATTTCTTGACAACGTGTGTGCAGATCTTCAAGTATAGTGACATTTATTTGCAAACAATGGAGAAAAGTATTTGAATCAATTCATGTTCCTAGTGGTGTATGTGAAGGAATTTCTTTCTCAGTGCTCTATCAAACACTAATTATCAAATTAAACATTAAATGTGTTGTGTGATAGTGGTGCCAGAAAAGAATCTCATGTCTCATGGCTTTTCTTTTTGGAAAACTAGTCCAGTAACATTCCCCCATTTGCTCTGAAGCTGGGTTTAATTTTCTGGAGCACCTGACAAAACTTCCAAAAGATTTTCTCTCCTTGGGTATCTTTTTCTCTCTCTGAATTTGTCTGTGGACATGGTTCTGCAGTATTTCTCCAGTTATCAGCTAAGGTGTGTTGAATGTTTATGATGTTTTTAAAATTTAATGTTTAGAATCACCTTATCACATAGCTGCTATTAGCACCGATTTCCAAATGAGATAACTGAAGCAGACTGAAATTAAATAAATTATAGTCTATTGAACTTAGAAAATGATGAAACTGAAATTTAAACTAAGTTGGTCCAGAAATTGGAACACTTACACACTTTGGTGAGAATGTAAAATGTGCATCTATGGGGAAGTGATATGGTGGGTTCTCAAATATTAAAACAGAATTATCAAATGAGCCACTAAAGAGTCCCACTTTTATGTATATGTCGAAAAGAATTGAAATCCATATCTTAACAAGGTATGTGAATTCTCATGTTCATTACAGCCTTATGAATAAGAATAGACATGTAAGCAATCTATGTGCAATCAATAGATTAATGAGTGAAGAAAATGTGGTGTGTGTGTTTGTATGAATGTTTTCTCAGCCTTAAAAATGAAGAAAATTCTATATGTAACAATGTACGGAAACTTGAAAAGCATTATAGTAAGAGAAATAAGCCAGTAATAGGATAGATGATCCTACTTATATAAGGTATATAAAAGATTTAAATTCATAAAGTCAGAAATTAGAATGGTGGTTTTCATCCAGAAGGATTGGATGAAAAAGTGGATTTATTGTTAAGTGTTTTAAAGTTTCTGGAATGCAAGATGAATAGGTTCTAGAGATGTGCTGCACAACATTGTGCCTATAGTTAATACTGTATTGTGTCCTTAAAAATGTGTTAAGATTCTTGGCCCATTTATTGATTGGGTTATTTGTTTTTTAGGTGTTTAATTTTTTGAGTTATTTATATACCCTGGAAATTAGTGCTCTACGTGATGTGTGAAAGGTAAAAATTTGCTCCCAAGATGTAGGCTCTCTATTCACTTCACAGATTGTTTCTTTTGCTGAGAAGAAACTTTTAAATTTGAGTCCATCCCATTTATTGATTCCTCATTTTAATTCTTGTGCCAAAGGAGTCTTATTAAGGAAGTTGGGGCCTAATCCCACATGATGAAGATTAGGGCCTGCTTTTTATTCTGTTAGATGCAGAGTCTCTGGTTTTATTCCTAAGTCCTTGATCCATTTTGAGTTGAGTTTTGTGCATGGTGAGAAATAGAGGTTTAATCTCAGTTTTCCCAGCACCATTTGTTGAAGAGGCTATCTTTTCTCCAATGCATGTTTTTGGCACCTTTGTCTAATGTAAGATAATTGCAGTTTTGTAGATTACTCTGTGTCCTCTATTTTGTACAACTGTTCTACCAGTCTGTTTGAGTGCCAATACCATGTTATTTTTGTTACTATTGCTCTGTAGTATAGTTTAAGGTCTGGTATAGTGATGCCAGCTGCTTCACTCTTCCTGCTAAGGATTGCTTTGGCTATTCTGGGTCTCATATTTTTCCAGATGAATTTCATGACTGATTTTCATATTTTTATGAGGAATGTAATTGGGATTTTGATTAGAATTGCATTAAATATGTATAGTGCTTTTGGTAGTATGGTCATTTTGACAATATTAATTCTGCCTATCCAAGAACAAGGGAGATCTTTCCATCTTCTAAGGTCTTCTTTAATGTCTTTCCTTAGCGTTCTGTAGTTTTCATTATATAGATCTTTCATCTCTTTTGTTAAGTTGATTTCCAAGTATTTTAATTTTTTTAGGCTGTTGTAAATGGGGTAGTTTTCCTCCTTTCCATTTCTGAGGATTTATCACTGATATACAGAAAATACTTTGATTTATGGGTGTTGATTTTATGTCCTGCTACTCTGCTAATTCATTTACTAGTTCTAGAAGTTTTCTTGTGAAACTTTCAGGGTCTTCTAGGTATAGAATCATATCATCAGCAAATAGCACCAAGTTAAGTTCTTCTTTTCCTAATATCCCTTTAATTTCTTTCATCTATCTAATTGCTCTGGCCAGTATTTCAAAAACTATGTTAAATAGAAGTGGTCAAAGAGGGCATCCCTTGTCTTGTTCCAGTTTTTAGAGGGAATGCCTTCAATTTTTCTCCATTTAGAATGATGTTGGCCTGAAGCTTAACATAGATAGCCTTTATGATGTTGAGATATCTTCCTGTTACCCCAAGTTTTTCTAGTGTTTTGAACATAAAGTGGTGCTGTATTTTGTCAAATCCTTTTTCTGCACCTATTGAGATGATCATTGATTCTTATTTTCTTTAAGTCTATTGATATGATGAATTACATTTATTGATTTCCAGATGTAGAACAACCTTGCATCCTTGGGATGAGTCCCACTTGATGGTGGTGCACAAGTTTTTGATATGCTTTTTATTTGATTTGTCAGAATTTTATTGAGCATTTTTACATCTATGTTCATTAGAGATATTTCTCTGGAGGTTTTTTTTTTAATGTCTTTGCCTGGTTTGGGAGTCAGAATGATATTGGCCTCATAGAAAGAGTTTGGAATTGCTCCCTATTTTTCTATTTACTGAAATAAATTAAAGAGTATTGGTAGAACCCAATAAATAAATGGGTCAAGGACCTGAACAGACACTTCTGAGATGATGATATACAATCAATCAACAAATATATTAAAAAAGTTCATCATTGCTAGAAATTAGAGAAATGCAAATTAAAATCATGCTAAGATTTTATCTCACTCCAGTCAGAATGGCAGCTCTTATGAAGACAAACAACAATAAGTGTTGGCAAGGATGTGGGGAAAAAGGTACACTTAGACACTGCTCATGGGATTGCAAACTGGTGCAGCCAATATGAAAAACAGTATTGATATTTCTTGGAAAATTTGGAATGAAGCCACCATTTGACCCAGCTATCCCTCTCCTCAGTCTATACCCAAAGGACTTAAAAACAGCATACTACAGGGACATGGCCACATCAATGTTTATAGTAGCACAATTTCCACAATAATAGCTAAACTGTGGAACCAACCTAGATACTCTTCAATACAAGAATGGATAAAAAAAATGTGGCATATATACACAATGGAATATTACTCAGCAATAAAAGAACAAAATTTGCAAGTAAATGGATGGAGTTAGAGAATATAATGCTAAGTGAAGTTTGCCAGTCCCAAATAATCAAATGGTAAATGTTTTCTTTGATGTAAAGAGGCTGATTCATAGTGGGATAGGAAGAGGTAGCATGAGAGGAATAGATAAACTCTAGATAGGGCAGAGGGGTTGGAAGGGAAGGGAAGGGGCATTGGATCAGAAATGAAGGTGGAATGTGATGATCATTATTATCCAAAGTACAGGTATAAAGACATGAATTGGTGTGAATATATTTTGTATACAACCAAAGATATGAAAAATTGTGTAATAAGTGTAATAAGAATTGTAATGCATTCTGCTGTCATATTTAAATTTAAAAAGATGTGTTAAGGAAGTAGATCTCATATTCAGGATTTTAATCACAATTAGTAAAAACAAAACTAAATTGGCACAATCCCAGAATGCCTACTCTTCATTTCTGAGTAATATGACTACCAAAAAGTGTAGAGATGAGCGGAACTTAATATTTTTGCCTGACATTTATGTTTATACACATAGAAAATATATGAATTTGTATGACTAATCAAAGATATCACGTCCTTTCCTTGTGAATAAATAGTTCTTGGGGGGAGGGGGTTGGGAGTGGATGGGGAGAAGAGTCTGTGCCTTTTGGACTGTGGTTGCAGAATGTTCAGGTAGAATTAATGAATGAAGTGAGCTTGAGCTCCACCTTGAAGGATGAACATCCTTGTCAGGTAGATCTGATGAGGTCCAGAGATTTTAAAAGGCCTTCCAGAAAGAGGGGCAGCTGAGCAAAAGCATGAGCTGTTAAGCCATAGATGTCCCCACCAGGTGTGAGTGCAGGTAGCTGGAACAGCCTTTGTGGGAGTGGTGCTCTAGCATCTGCCTTATATCTCTTCTTTGGGTTAAAAACATGCATATTTGAAAGGCTGATGCAGAGATTTCCTCCCACATGTCACTTGATAAAAATTCCCCAAGAGGGATAAAGAGAAGATCTGTTAGATGAATGTCTTTATGCACTCAAATATAGGGATTTCCTGGTTAAATAAGAAAATAGGGAATTTAAGTCTGCTTTTGTTTTGATTTGGGGAAAGCTAAGGGCACACATTCTACCTTATCTAGATGTTTTTATGGTTCCTGATTAATAAAATGTTTCTTCTAAATATGCTGACATTTGAATGCAACCAGCCAAAACAATCATTTGAAGCAAGATCTTGTATTACTATAAATGGACCAACAGTTTTACAGTTAAATAGAGCTTATATGTAATTTAAAGTAAAAATATGAGGACTTTTTTTCTTTATTGTATATTTCTGAGGCTCAGACTAAACCGATTTTCGATAAATTTATTAACGTAAAACTTAGAGTAAACCACTACTGTACTTGAACTTGGAAGTTCTGAAATGTGAGTGGTATGGAAACAATTTCATGTATGAAGGCTTATTGACAGGCTGAAATATAGTAAAATGCAACAGAGGGCATCTCTGTTTCTTCTAACTCCAATTTGTCTCTGAAAAACATTATTGTTGTAGTAATCGATGTTATCATACTCAAAAATAACAAAGGTTTTTGAAAAACATTCTGCTAACTTGAAAAGAAGTCAATTATTTTCTCTTACCTTGTTAGCAATCAACAGTAACAAAGATGGTAAAAATGCCTTAGAGAATGCTTAATTATCTTTTTGACATCCTCTGAGAACCACTGAAAGAGGGGCTTATAAAAAAGGAGTTAATTAACTTGCCCTAAGAACTATACTCTTCCAATTAAAGTATAATTAAAATATTGTTAACTCACTGTCACTTGACATGTGAAAGATAATTTATACAAAAAGAATAAAATACAAAAGAGAAAATATTTTAGAGGCAAATAGCTACTTTACTTCACCTGGTTTCCTTATGATGCATATTCTCTATTTTTATAACTATTCTTATTTCCATTTAAATTATTTCTCCTTAGAATATAGCCAAATTGCCCAAAATAATCCACAGGAATGCATAAGAAGGTTTAGGATATTGCAAGGATACTCCAGAAAAACAAGACATTGTGGCAGTCATTTGTAAGTCTGAAATCATTGCAAACGAGTGAATGTGTCTGTCTAGACATTTTGTTTAATTTCCCAGCCCAGCATCACCTTTTTCATAGAGGAAAGTCTTGGCCCATGTCCTCTTAAGTAATTTTGAGGGCCTTAAACAAAAAAAGTTGGGAATATCATTTTGTAAAATTACATATTAGTATAGAATGATTTTAATAAACTTTTTCTGTATAAGATGAATAGTACATTCACCTAGAATACATTCTAAAGACACTGATGCGAATGTCAACCTAGGAATGACAAAGTACATGTCAAAGTATGTTCCTAGGCACATAATTGTTTGTGTCTTATAATATTGTGCATATTATCTTGTAATATCTCTGATGTTTTCATGGGGAACTGTCTGAGACCTAACTGAATATTGACTTCTCCAAATTCAATTTTGCTTTAATGTGGGCATGCAACAATGAATCTATGAAAGAATGTGATTCTGTGTTATTGCTATTTAGGAGACTGCAATGTGTTTTAAACTTCCTGAGCACTCAGGTCCATAGTTTTTTCTTATTTGATCAATTATATATATTAATCACTATCTCATGCCCTAAGTCTCATAAGATGTCTTGGCATATGGGGGAGAAGAGGATTAATCTTACTCTCTGAGAGACATGCAAAATACCCATTCTTACAGCACATTCATATAACCATTTAATTTATAATTTGATAGAAGTTTTTTAATAGTTTTAAGAGCTTAAGAAATACTTTAAACCCGATTTCTATATCTAGGATGAAAGCAAAGAGACTCAGGAGACCGCTTCTCTGATTGTAATAAACATGCCAGGATATGTGTAAAATCACAGTCATGTTGAAGTAACTAGTATTAAATTTTGCTTTCCAGGATCAACCACCAGAAAAAGCACTGGAAACTTATGGCAAAAGACTGATGTTGCACATTGGACAACAGGCAGTACAGGTCTGTGATCCTGATAAAATTAAATTAACAAAGAGTCTTATAAGATGCCTGAACTTTTGCACAAAGACACTTTCCCAGTCACAATATAGAGCAGACCAGGGAAGTTTTGTTGAATTCAGAAGAAAAGTTGCATTTTGATGGGAACCTGGTAGCTGAAAATTTCAGGATAGAGTATTAGACAGAAGGAAGTTATGCAAAGAAAATGGTTCATAAAAATACTTACAGTGTCACTGTATTACTGAATATCAATTTGTGCATGTGTGGAATAAAACCCTGGGCAAAATAAAGATATTCTCTTGTGTTATAAGACAATTTCCAGAACTCACCCATAGATAGATATTCAGGCTACAAACTGCTATAGTGGAGATGACTCACTGGACACTCAGGGCATTCAGTATAGAAATCAGGAGGATCGTGTCTCAGCAATGAGATCAATCTGTGCTTAGAGTCACCTTAGTCCAGACCCACCCTAAAAAGTTTTTAAAAGAAATGTGAAAATCATCAAGCTATATTCTACAAATTACTTGTGTATCAAAACAAACTTTCACATTCTTTAAAGAAAGATTAAACTTGCCACGTAAAAATACAATACACAAAACGAACAATAACCAATTAAAACTTATTAGAATGTTAAAAAATAGGAAAATTTACCCATAACAAGAGGAACAATAAGAGTATAGAAGCAACCGAATGTGATAGAGAGGATGAATCAGGTAAAAAGAACTCTAACATAGCAATTATAAACATAATCAAGGAGGAAATGTTTATTATGGTATAAGGTTTCAGAATCCATGATCAATTAGACCTATTTCATTTGAGCTTGTGAAGAAGTAGTACATCACGGTTGCCACATATTATGGAGGAAGCTTCCCACCTTAAGGTGTTCAGGAAGAAGAGAGAGAGAAATAGAATGGGGTTAATTCTCAATATACCCTTCAAGGTCATATTGCCAGTGACTTAAAGTCCTCCCACTAGGCTCCACCTCTTAAAGATTCCATCACCTCCTACCAGCACCACAGATTGGCAACCAAGATTTAACACATGGACTTTAGGGGGTATACTTATCCAAATCACACCAACCCTTTATAAGATGTATGATTTGAAGACACATTCCACAGGTTGTCTCTTTACTCTGTAGGTTGTTTCCTCAGTCCATTTGGTCTATAGTGTTGTTGAAATTGTTTTCTTATTATCCTTCACTCTGAATGTTAAATTTGGTATTAAGAGAGGAATATTTTGAAACCCACTATTATTATAGTATCGCTGTCTACTTATCCTTTCAGTTCAGTCAATGTTTGATTTGTACATTTGGATGTTCTGGTGTTGAGTGCATATATGTGTATTTTTGTGTATGTATGTGCATTTAATTGTTATATTTTCCTGGTTTGTTAACTCTTTATCATAATAATAATGGGTTAAAATGCTAATTATAATGTAAAATTCTTCTTTGTTTCTTATGAGGAATTTTTACTTAAACTCTCTTTTTTTCTGATATAAATATGCCTCCACACACTCATTTTGCACCTCATTTGCATGGAATATCTTTCTCTACTGCTTTACTTTTAGCCTGCATGTTTCTTAACCTCTAGGTATTTTCTTGCAAGTGGCATACAATCTAATCATTTTTAAATCTATGCACCCTACGTTTTGTCTTTTGATTGGGGAACTTTATCCATATAGTTTTAAATCAATTAATTATAGGGCAGATTTACTATTGCCATGTTGCTAGTGGATTTCTTTTAGTTTTATGGCTTTTTGTTCAATTTCTTTTTTCCTGATCTTGTATCTTCCTTTGTGTTTTGTTGATTTTTGTGTGTGTGTGCTTTAATTGCTTTCTGTTATCTTTTGTGTAGGTTCTATAGGTTTTTGTGTGGTTATCTCTGTACTTGTATAAGGCATGTTATAGTAACAGTCTTAGTTGATAATATCATAAGTTAAATTATGTAGAAACATTTTCCACTTACCTCCCATTTTATGTTATCACAATTTACATACTATGTATCTTTAATCATATTTTTATTTTAGTTATTTTAATAGTTTTGTTGTAACTTTGTATTTGAATCAGAAGTGATTTATTCACCATCACAGCAATATAGTACCTGTATTTGTCTCTGTACTTTCCTTCATTAAGGAGTTGTCTGTTTTTATTGTGTTTCTGTTTAGCACCTTTTTAAACTTGAAGAAATTCTTTGAGCAATTTTAAAAAACAGATCTAGTTGTGATGAACTCCACTGTTTTTGCTCATCTGTGAATGTAAAAAGCTTTTCTTTATTATTGAACAACAGTTTTTCTGGGCATAGTATTCTTGGTTTGCAGCTTTTTTATTTACTTATTTTTCTTATGGCACTTTGAATACATCATCCCATTCCTTTTTGGCCTGTAAGGTTTCTGCAGAAAACTCTGTTGAAGGTCTTGTGGAAGAGTTCTTTTGTATATGACCAGTCTCTTTGGCTACTTAGAAATTCCTCTCTTAGTATTTCTTTGACTTTTAATAATTTGATGATATCATGCTTTGGTGTAGGTTTCTAAATTCATTTTTACTAAGTGAATTTTGTACTCTTGGCTTTGTATGTCCATTTCTGTCTCCAGATATGTGAAATGTTCAGGTAAGTCCAGATCTTTCACTCCTATTCATGTGGGGTGGTGTCTGGGATTTATATTTCACATTTGTTTGAAATATCTTTGCCTAATTCTTAACTTCCCTTGATTCTCTGTGATTAGACAAAGTAGGCACCTTTTGGTCTTCAGAGTCTATGAGCTCAGGCAACCATCTCCATTCTTTCCGGGCTTTGGTGGACTGGTAGAAGTTCCAAACTTGGTAGGACAGAGGTCAAGCTTCTGGAAAGCCCCCTCAGGAGAGTTTGGATGTGGTATGCATGGACCATCCTCTTCCATCTCCTGAAACAAGCTGGAAATTGGAGGTCTCCTGATCATATAGCACTGTGCTGGGAACAGAGATCCTGATGTGGATGTGTCTAAAATCTCCCTACTGATTTCAGTGAGTCTGAGTTACCTGGAATACAGGAGATTTTCACTTAGTTTATGGATTTCTTTTAAAGAAAATTTGTCCCTGAATTGCTGCTGACTTGGTGAGTATGTGGAGAGAAGAATGGTTCAGAGCTTCATATGTGAACATCTTGCTATTCCCCTCTCAGAATTTTTATGTTCATTTAAATAAAAAGTTCCATAGCTCAACTTTATGCTTAAATAATGCAGTTTCAAATCATAATGTGCTTGAAGGAATATAGTGTAAATATACTAGCATATATAATATTCTATAATATATAATGTATACAGGTATATATATATATAATACATACAAGTAGGTACATTAATAAATTATTAACTTTATAAGTTCATAATACAGGCCATCCAAGCTCCAAGAGTGACAGCAGTGGAGTCAGACCCTGGATCTTGTATTCTGAAATGTTGGGTGCTATACATGTATTTCTATTCTTTCCCTTCACAGAGGGGAAGCTAAGAGCTGGGTTTTTTATCTTCTTGCTCAATTATTTATTTTTATAAATAATACATTTAACCTTTTGAAATACAAGGATAATGGTAAAGGAAAGATGCAATTTATGAGGACAATATTTTTTTCCTCAAAAGTATTAGACATCTTATAAATGGTATGAAATTAAAATACCTTAAAGATAAAATTTTGATGCAAAGCATTCATGAACAAGGGGATGTGTACTCATAAATGCATATATGTGGCAAAGGAAGCAGAATTTTATCTTAGATCATTACATTGTTTTCTTGTGCATTTGAGAAAAATGAGCATCCTCCTGCTGTTAGCTACCGTGTTCTGTATATGTGAGGTTTAATGGGTCCATAAAATTATTCAAGGTCCTGCTTCTTACTGATCTTTTGTCTGTTTATTCAATTATTGAACATGATACATTGAAGCCTCGTACTATTTTTGTAAAACTACATGTCCCTTCAATTCTTCAAATATTTGCTCCATGCATCTAGGAATTCTGATGTTTAATGCATATATAACTTCACATCTTCTTGGTGAGTTGATCTTTTCTATATAATGCCCTTCTTTTCAATAGGACTTAACTTAAAGTCCATTTTATCTGATATTACAATAGTCACCTTTGGTTACTATTGGCATGCAATATCTTTTTCCTTCCTTAAAATTTTATTCTATGTGTTCCCCTGAATCTACAATGAGTCTCTTGTGAACTACTTATGGTCAGATCATATTTTTTAACTCATTCATCTAATTTATGTCTTGTGACTTTGGATAAACCATTTATATTTAAAGTTATTAAGACAGGGAAGGACTTTCTATTGCTTTTCTTCTAGGCAAGTGCAACATTCCCATTCTTCTCATCGTTTGCTTTATATCTGTGACTTATTTGTGCCCATTTTCTTCTTTATTGCCTTCCTTTATATCTCATAGATTTTTTAAAAATAATCTGCTTTAATCCCCTTCTCATTTTCACTGTGAATCTTCTGTAGATAATTTTCTAGTGTTGAACTGGACTTACATAAGTGGAATAAAACTTCATTTGTTGTGGTATATAATTATTTCATGTATTATTGAATTAAATTTGCTAATATTTCACTGAAAGATGTTGTGCCTAACTTCATGGACGATGTTGTTCTATAGTTTTTCTTTTAATTCTTATATGGGGAATATTAGATAGAAAGAGTTAGAGAGTATTCATTCACTTTTATTTTCTGGATGAGATTGTGAAGAATTTTTGTCAATTTTCTCTTAAATATTTGGTAGATTCAATAGTGAAACTCTTTGAGCATGGGGCTTTATTTTGTGGGATGTTTGTCTTTACCTTAGGTAAGTTATTAAAATCGTGTTTTGCTTTTATTTTTCAAAAGCTGAAAGTTATTGGTTCAATGTATTTTACTAAGAATATTCAGAAGATTCATTCCTCCTCAAGTAAATTTTGATAATTTGTGTTTTTCAAACAATTGGTCAATAGCATCTAAGTTATCAAATTGTGGTTTGACAGATTTGTTTATAGTAGACCTTTATCAACATTTTAACTTTTATAGGATCAGTATTGATAAAATCTCTCACATTTTGCTATTTTTTTGCTTGTGTCTTTTCTCTTTTCCTTTTGGTTAACCTAGCTAGAAACTAAACAACTTCTTTCTTGGTCTTTTTTAAACAAATAGTTTTTGGGTTTATTGATTTTTCTCTATTGTTGTCCTCTTTTCATTTTTATTGATCTCTGCTTTACTTGTTATCATTTATTTTCTTCTGCTTGCTCTAAATAGAAATTGCTCTTCTTTTCTAGTTTTCTAGTATGCAAATAAAAATTATTGGCTTTAGATCTTTCATCTTTTCTGCCATATGCATTTAATGCTATAAATTTCCCTCAAAACACTGTTTTCACAGTGTCAAATGAATTTTGACAAATTGTATTTTTTTTTTTTTTAATTTTCCTCAACGTATTTTTAAATTTCTCTTGAGACTTTTTTGACTTATTTAGGTATGTTGCAAATTCTCCAAGTGTTTGGACCTGTTGCAAACTATGTTTCTAGATTCCATTGGTCTGAAAACATATTTTGGACAATTTCTATTTTTTAAATGTGTCATGTTTATTTTGTGGTTCAGAATTATGTCTGTCTTGAGTGAATGTTCTATGCAAGATGGAGAAAAATGTTTCTTTTGTTAGTGTTCCAAGGCAATAATATATAAATGTCAATAAGATCCGGTTGGGTAAGAGTGTTTTACAGCTCATTTATATACTTAAATGTTGTTTGTCTGCTTTATCTATCAAAACTGAAACCTAAGTATTGAAATCTTCACATTGGATAGTGTGATCATCTATTTTTCTTTATATTTTGTGTTTTTTGCCTCACACATTTTGACAACTTGATGTCTGGTACATATTGATTTAGCCCTTATTGGAGAATTGACTCATTTATGGTTGTGCGCTGCTGTTTTTTCTCTGGAAATTTTCTTATTTTGAAGTCTTATTTGCCTAAATTAATAAAGTTACTCCAATTTCTTTAATGTTTTCACAGTATATCTTTCTCTATTCCTGTACCTTGAAGTTCCCTGAGTCTATATTTCCAGTTGGATCCTATGTATATTTCAACAAACTCTCCTTAAGCTGCTATATTATGACCATTAACATTAAAGCACTTTTAAATAGTTGGTTTAATATATGTCACATTTATAACCTTCATTTGTTGCGCTTATTCTTTGATATTTTCCCATTACCTTTCTTTTTTCAGGTCTGTTTTTTTTAATTAGCAGAATTTTAAAAATTGATTTTTATTTGTTTATTCATATATGAATATGGCCAATGAAACTCCACATCATGTACAACCATAAAAATCAGGTGTTTTGATGCTTGCCACAAAAAGACAGGTTTACACAATTAGAATCACATACCCAGAGCAACTTAAGAATCTTCTTGTCCGTTGTCTGACCTAGCCTTGGATACTAATTAATACAAACCAACCTATTTTTAAGCAACTCACCCCCACTAAAGCCATTCCTGCACCTAATGTGCCCCATTTGATGCACTCCATTAGCTCAAATCCCTACTTTTAGACTAATATAGCTCATCTCTTCTAGAAAGTCCTCTTTAATTAATTCTCCTGTAATTCATCCCACTTTCATTTTTTTATAATAATGATCATCATATTCCATCATAATTTCTAACCCCATGCTCCCTCCCTTCCCCTCCCGACCACTCTGCCCATCTGGAGTTCATCTATTCCTCCTATGCTCCCATTCCCTATCCCACTATGAATTAGCTTCCTTATATCAAAGAAAATATTCAGCATTTGGTTATTTGGTATAGGCTAACTTCACTTAGCATTATCTTCTCTAACTCCATCCATTTACCTGCAAATGCCATGATTTTATTCTCATTTGTTGCTGAGTAATATTCCATTGTGTATCTATGCCT
The DNA here is from genome assembly GCF_052094955.1 of Ictidomys tridecemlineatus. Lineage (NCBI taxonomy): Eukaryota > Metazoa > Chordata > Mammalia > Rodentia > Sciuridae > Ictidomys > Ictidomys tridecemlineatus. The sequence continues at coordinate 63,708,794 of NC_135483.1, read as the reverse complement.
CAGTTTTTTTATCCATTCATCTATTGAATGGCATTTAGGATGGTTCCATAGTTTAGTCCCATTACCTTTCTATCTAATTTCAATGGAGAAGTACATATGATGGATATTTATCTTTTCTTTGTAATCAGTTTTAATTTTTTTGTTAAATTTTTAGTGGTTTCCATAGAATTTGCAATATATATTAATCCAAATCCACCATATTTAATACTAGGCAACTTCACATCTAATACAGCTCACCTATAACAATATTTCTGGTTCCTCTACCTTATCCTTATTACATTATTGCCACCTATTTGTATAATTATAATTACTATAATAATCTAATATTCTTTTATTCTTTTTTATTTTAAATTAATATCTTTTAGGTGAATAGAGAATTAGAGAAATGAAAGATTTTATCTTCATTTATTCTTTCTTTGAAACTCTTCCCTTTTCCTACAGTTATCTGATGGTCTGACATATGTGATTTTCCTTCTTCTTAAAGGACTCCTTCTAACCACATCTTGCAGAACAGCACTATTGTAAGACGTTTCCTCTGTTTTTATCTGTTTCTCCCTAATGTCATGGGATAATTTCACTAGATGTAGAATTCTACCTGGTGATTTCTTCCTTCAACATTTAAAATATTTTACTCTCTTATTTACTCATATGGCTTCTGATGAAAAATTTGCTACAAATTTATTTATCGACTTCTTTTTTATTCACCAAAGACTATCAGCATTTAGTGTGAGGTTTCATGTTAATTTAGCTGGAGTCAAGTGTTTGTTCACCATTTAATGGAGTTTTCAATGTCAGAAGCTTCATTTCAGCTGGAGTCTTGCTGCCTTTAGGCCTTTCTACAAAATTCTTCTTTGATAGAATTTATCAGAATTTAGAGAAGTTCTGTCTGCGGTAATCCGTTGTTATTGTACTGGAGCCCTATTGGTATGCTGATAAACCAGGGATTAGGATTAGGGTTTTATATGTTATATATGTTAGGTAAGGGTTACATATGTGTTACAACATCATGTGGTTGACCATGCTTATAATTTAAGTTCTGAAGGAAAGAGATCAAGAAAAGATGGAAGAGAAAATTGTATTAAAATGTAATGGCCAAAAATGTTCCAAAATTGTCAAAGGACGTTGACATGCATATCCCAAAAGCTCAACAAAATTCAAGTAGAAGAAATAGAAAGAAAATCACACCTAGATAAATCAAATCAGACTGTTAAAAACTGAATCTAGTAAGAATATTTTAAGGCACTCACAGAAACTCGACTTTTGGAGTGTCATAAAGAGGAGCTTTAAAAAAAAGAAACCCTACCAAACAAGCAATTATAAAATAAAATGAAAAAATTCAATACACACTATTTTAGGACTATGGAAACTTACCAAAAGTATGGGGAAGAATAGAAATCTGTTGTGGTTCATCCTTGGGAATTTCTCATTCACCTTTTTTAGCTCTGTGGTGTAGTAATTCTAAACATCAAACAACCAATCAATCAATCCATTAAAATAGGATGTGGGGAAAACCAAAATAGAACACAAATAGTAACAGATGCTCCAAACATCAATTTTATGGTTTATCCTCAGTCCAATTAGGAGAAAACATCAGAGAAATTTAAATTGAAGGACAGTGGATAAAATAAGTGTTTAGTGCTCATAAAAAGTGTCAATGTCTTAAAAGACAGGCCAAGAATGAGGACCTATAACAAATTGGAGGAGACTAGAAACACAATATTTAATGTACTCTGGGGTCCTGTGTTAGATCCAGAAAGAACAAAAGAAGTAAATGGGTTAAATTTGATTAAATTTGAATAATTTATGTACTTTATGGTTTTATATCAATGTTAAATTCTACACTGCAATTGGATCATAGTGTTTCAAATAAATAGCACTAGAAGAAACTGAATGAAGTATATACACGGACTTTCTGTAGTATTCTGAAATTTGGATATATGTCAAAAATTAATTCAAAATAAAATCCGAAAAAAAGATAGATTTTGAGGACTAATATAGAAAACTCTATAAACATTTAAGTGAAAACTATCAATATCCAAAGCAAAATTTATAATAGAATTGCTTTATGTATATATCTAACCTGGCAGAAATTTTCCATTTTAAATTAAGAAGGTAGAGTCAAATCTATCCCCAACCTTAATCTGTTTATGATTCATATAATTTGTTTTCCAAGACATCATGTAAGTGGGACCAAACAATGTAGCTCTGTAAGTATGGCTTCTTTCACAGAACATGATACATTTGAAATCACCCTGATGATGGGTTTGTCAGTAGTGTGTTTCTTTCTATTAGTGAATGTATTACATTGTGAATATATCTTCCCTAGCTAAAGGACATTTGTGCTATTTCCAGTTTTTGGCAATTAGAATGAATAAAGCTGACACAAACATTTGCATACATGTTTTGATGTGAACTAGAGTTTTTATTTGACTTGAATGGTCTTTCTGAGTCAAACAGTAAGGGTATGGTCAAGTTTACAGGCATCTGCCAAACTCTCTCCTCTATGTATTGAATATGAATACATAAATATACAATAAAAGTATATATATATATATATACACACATTTAGTTGCATATTTACACATAAACATAGGTTTGTTTAGGCATATGCTCATATACACACACTTAGTTGTACATATATATTTACACATAAAAGAACACGTAATTAAAAAATAGAATTATATATGTATACATATATACATATTACATATAAACATTATGTATGTATACATACATATATATAATGCTTAAACTGGCAAAGATAAATTCCCACCCATGTCTGGTGCAGGCAGTGGGAGTGGAGTTCTGCTTGGTGGAATGGGTTAGCTACAAAATAAAAGGTAAGAAAAATAGAATGGTGAAATAATCACAGGACACAGAAAATATTTTCATAAGTAGGGGCAGGATGGGCAAACCTATCATACAGATCAAGCTTCTATACTCTGGAAAAATGGAGCCTGTGCTTGCTTTATTTATATTGGGGAACATTAAAGGCAGGGATAAATTTTAAGGGCAAAGTCTTGCTTTATGGTGTCTTGCAGTCAGCAGGTTGATTGACATCTTGGCAGGTCACATCTTCCTGTCTCAGGTGCTGTGTGGGATTTCTGGCAGAGGTTGAAGGGTAAGTTCACTTGTATCAGGTGTTCAATCTCTGTGGGGGTACCATAGGAGGTTCCCAATGCCAGATTTATCCCTCCATTAGTGTGCAACACTATGTGCAACATAATGCACACACAGCCCATGGACGGCTCATGACAATAAACCATGTCAATGTTTATTGTATTCATTTTGTATCTTTATAGTCTTGGCATCTTTTTAGTCTCTTTTTCATTCAAGGTATTATATACTACTTAAATAATATAATTTATTTTCTACTTTAATCACTCTCAGAAGTTATTGCACAAGATGGAAGGTTCAGGAATTATTGTAGAAATCCATCCTTATAGACCAAAATATTCTTAGACAGTGACTGTTTGACCAAAAGCTCATTATGGAAATCTCATGTTATAATGAATGCTAATTTTGTGAAAGCAAAATATGTATATAAAGAACCTGTAATGCCACATAACCAATTGTTAATTGATTTTCTGGGCAAGAGAAAAGAGTGGTTAAGCAAAGAGGTCTTGCACTTTGTACTTTATATAGTTTACATTCTGTCGTGTTTGAATTTATATAATGATGATGGGATTAATTTGCAACAAAATAATGAAGGCATAAAGGTTTAAAAAATATTATGTTTAAAAATAGGTGACTGAGAACCAAGTTTAAAAACTAGCTTGTTTTATCCCTTGTCTATTAAATACATGCTAGATTTCCTGAGCTATAGCTGCAGCCAGCATGCTGAATTCCAATTTATATCCTAGTTTGACCAGGAACATTAACAAATAGGGAAGGTATAAAATATTTAAAGCCCATGGAGCACTTAGGATGGTCAGAATGATCTACTTCACCCACTTGGCCCTGTGCTATGGTGTTTAGGTCAGATTTACCCATTTATGTTTTCTGCAGCTATAGAGTTGCTTTTTTATATTTCATTTAGTCTATCATAAAACTAACAATAAACTTTGATACATACTTAAAATTCCTTTTATTCTCTAATCTTCAGGTTATGTGCCAATGATTTAGAGTTGCAGATTATGTTCTCCTCAGGAGTAGTTTTTAAGTATTAAAAACATCTAGAAAATATATTTATCGTGTAAGGAAGAAAACTACCTTCCTATTACTGTCATGCCCCCATACCTAGAGGCCCATTTCATTCTTGCTGATGTGGTTTCTTGCTGAGTTGTCAGAATAAACTAAAACTTGTGTTTATTCAAACTTCTAATGAGGTGCATAAGGTTATTCAACTTCTGCATGAACTATAAGTCAATTCATCATCACTGCCCACATTGTCCTTCCCTGCAGGAACTACCACCTGTCAATCACATAGTCATGGTGATAAGGGCTGAGTGCATTTGGAAAAGGAAATGAATGGGTATTCACAGAACCTTGAAGGAGAGTCTCCAGAAGATTAAAAAATCATGTAATTTTAGTTCCTATGTTTAGTTCCTGTGTTTTATTTAGATTTTGGGTGAGTTTATATGCTTGTGGAGATTTCATGTAGCAATTATATCCTGATTTGTGTTCTATATCTTTCAGTCCCTCATTTAGAGTTATGTCTCACCACTCCACTATCAACAAAATTTGGTAGTTCAGGAAAGATATTATAATTTTTCAAATAAAAAGTAAAACTATGAAACAGTATTACAATAACATAGCAATTTGCAGTCTGAATTTTTCATTTAATCTCTGGTCATCTCTTTTGTTGTTTTCCTTTGTTGTGTATTGTCTTTGCAGGGCTGGGAATTAAATCCATGGACTTACAAATTTTAGTCAAGTATTCTAAGATTGAGCTACACTACCAGTCTCTGAGATAATCAATTTATAAAGAGGAAAAGTCTAATTTTGCTCATAGTTTTGGATGTTTCTATCATGGTCAGATGTCCCTGTTGCTCTTAGGATAGTGACAAGGCTGTATATCATGACAAAAGCATGTGATGAAAGAAGTTCATATCATGGTGTCAGGACTCAAAGAAGAAAGGAAAGAGATTGGAGTTCCAACATTTCCTTTAAGGGTAGGTCCCCAGTGATATAACTTCACCTCTTTGAAGCTCTACTACTTTCCAATAACACCACAGGTTGGGGACCTTTAGGGGACCTTTATCAAAACCATAGCATTCCATCCTTGGTCCTCAAAGGTTCATGTTCATCTCATAATACTAAATGAATTTGGTCCATCTCCAAAGCTTAACCATCTCAGCATAATTCAAAAGTCCGAGTTCAAAGTCCCCTCTCAAACTGAAGGCAAATACAGCCATTGGAAAAAAAAATCAAGTTGTATATTTCCAAGATACAATTGCACAAAGTTCATATTACTATTATAGAAAGGAGTAACAAATACACAGTAAGGTAAGGAAGACTGAACCAAAACAAGATTGAAACTCATCAGAATCAGATCCTGTCTCCATGATGGGCATCTGGGGCATAATCTAGCAGAATATGAGCTCCCAAGGACTAGACAGTACACTTCTATGGCCTTACTGATTGACTCCTACAGGCCATACTCTGGGAGAGGTTTTGCACATGGGCTTTACCTTTTCCTCAACAGGTTTTCTGTACTGCTGCACTTTCTTCCCTGCAGCCATCCAAATTGCAGCTTTGGCTTCACTCTCACATCTGCAAACACTCATCTGTTAGAGAACTTGCAAGGATGGTGACCTTGCCACATGCCACTTGGACTTCCAGGCTCTCCTTTGAAATTGTGGTAGAAGCCTCCTGCAACTCATAATTCTTGCACTCTTCATGCCTATAAAACAAGCATCACATGAATGATTCCAAGTTTGCTACCAAGGTGAGTGTACCAAGGTCTTCTTAAGCCATGGCTGCAGCAGCCTCTGAGTCAAGATGACTGAACATGGGGAAACAACAATTGGGAAACAATTCCCTAGGTGACCCTGTGCAAGCAGGGTCACTCAGGGATCTCTTTTCAAATGAAAGGTTTTGAAATAAATTTACACATTTACACTTTTGAACCTGTGATGAATGGGGTCTTGCTAAGTCCAGAGAACTCCTCAAGGCATTTGTCCTATCATGTGAGTACAAAGTATCTAATTTCTTTTTAATGGCACTAATCTTTTTTTGCAACTGCATTGTCCTTGGAAGCACCTTTAAATTCATTCCCTTTCTGGCAGAATTGAAAGATTTCCAAGATTTTCTACTCTGTTTCTGATCCTCACAGTAAATTTAGCTAAACATGGTCAGTAAGGCAGTTGCTTAAATGCTGTGCAGCTTTGAACTTTCCTCCACCAGATAAACTAGTCTATCATCATTATCTGGACTTCTCACAAGGTGTCTGGGAAAGGACACAATGCATTTAATTTTCTTGCCAACGTGTAACCAGAATAGCCACTACTCTAATTCCCAAAGGAGTCCTCATTCCCATCTGAAACCTCATGAGCATCACTTTTACTGTCTGCGTTCCTGTTAGCACTCTCGTCTTCTGAGTTCTCATCAGAATCATCCATTAAATTTTGCTTACAGCATTCTAGGCTTTCTCTAGTCTGCTTTTCTAAATTTTTTCCCAGTTCTTCTAACAAATCAACTGTAAATATTCTTCCACATTGTCTCAGGTGAAGTCATAGCAATGACCCTATTTCCAGTACAAGGTTGCTTTCTTTCTTTCTTTCTTTCTTTCTTTCTTTCTTTCTTTCTTTCTTTCTTTCTTTCTTTCTTTCTTTCTTTCTTTCTTTCTTCCTTCCTTCCTTCCTTCTTTCCTTCCCTTCCTTCCTTCCTTCCTTCCTTCCTTCCTTCCTTCCTTCCTTCCTTCCTTCCTTCCTTCCTTCCTTCTTTCTTTCTTTCTTTCTTCTTGGTATTGAACTCAGGGGCACTTGACCACTAAGCCACATCCCCAGCCCTATTTTGTATTTTATTTAGAGACAGAGTCTCACTGACTTGCTTAGTGCCTCGCCATTGCTGAGGCTGGCTTTGAACTCATGATCCTCCTGCCTCAGCCTCCAGACCCACTAGGATTACAGCCACTGGGATTACATCACACCTGACAGTACCAATTTTCTCTAGTCAGCTTTCCATCACTGACAAAAGGAGATAATCTACTTACAAAGGGATAAAGTTTATTTGGGCACATAGTCTTGGAGGTTTCAGTTTGTGGTCAGCTGACCCCATCACTTCTGGGCCTATGGAGAAGCGGTACATCATGGTTGGGATTGCTCACCTTACAGTGGCCACAAGGCAATACAGAGATCAGAAGGCACCAAAATCACAAAATGCCCTTCAGGAGAATGCTCCCAATGACATAACTTTCTACCATTAGTTAAAAGTTTCACCACCTTCCTATAGTCCCACTGGTTGGCAAGTAAGTCTCCAACACAGCAACCCTTAAGGACATTCAAGATCAAAGTACAGCTAAACTGTACTATTTTTACTATTCTCAGTATAAAGAATGTTTTGTTTTGATTATTTTTATTAATGTGATCGAATGATTGTGGGTATTAAAATTACAATAATTTATTCTAGTTAGGAGAGACTAATACATGATTTAGCAGACTCATAAGAAAAATGATGTGATAAAGACAAATTCTTAGATAATTTTAACAAGTCACCATACAGTACTACTTTAGAAACAAATCTTGATCCCATGATTTCTTATCCAAGCCATACTAAGATATACTTTAACAATAAAATTATTGTAAATTTAAATACTTTTTCTTTGAAAAATTGTTTAAGAGTTCAGGAAGCTTCTTGGTACCTAGATTCAACCAGAGAGTCAATCTTGGTACCTTGATTCAACATTCCATACCCATGTTTTGGTTTGGATGTTTTTTAATTGTGCCCCACAAAGGACTATGTGATTGGTGGCTCGGTTCCCAAGGTAACACTATTAGGAGGTTGTTTCGGTTAGCTTTCTCTTTGCTATGACCAAAAGATCAGACAAGAACCTTTTTAGTAGAGGTTGATTTTGGTTCATGGTTTCAGAATTTCAGTCCATGGTCAGCTGACTCCCTTGCTCTGGACCCAAGTTGAGGCAGAATATCATGGCAGAAGGGCATGGAAGAGGAAAATAGCTCATAATATGACAACAGGAAACATGAAGAGCTCTGTTTACCAAGGACACACCCCCAGTGACTTATTTCTTCAAGCCTACCCTATCTGCCTACAGTTGCCACCCAGTTCATCCATAACAGTGCATTAATCCACAGATTAAATCACAAATCTTGTAATCTAATCATTTTATCTCTAAAAATCCTTGCATTGTCTCACAGATGAATTTTTTGGGAATACCTTGTATCTAAATCACAAAGAATTTTAAGAAATGGGGCTAGTGGGAAGTCCTGAGTGCCTTAGGAGTGTGTTCTTGGAATGCAGTTCTTTATATAACCTCTTGTTATTCAGAGAGCATGCCTGGTCCAAATGGCTTTCTGGTCTGGGTTCACCTTCTTATTCCCATATGCGGATTCCCATCATTGCTATCCACCAAGAGATCCTGAGGTCAAGAGAAGCTTACTGAGCCAGCATTATGCAGTTTGGAGCTTGAGCCTCCAGAACTGAAAGCTAAATGAACCTATTTTAGCTGGTGTGTCTTGTATCAGGTATTTTCTTACAGTATGGAAAACTGATAATACACTAAGGATAAACATTTTTGAAGATCTTTGGCTTTCATTTTTTGGTTTTATTTCCTTTGTTCTACTTCAGAAGCTAGCAATCTTTATCTGTACAGGGATGGAAAGTCTATATTTTAAGCTTAGTCATATTATTGTTTTTGTCTCAACTGTTCATCTCTACCAAAGTGTAAAAGTAGCCATAAACAATGCAGAAATGATACAAATGTGTCCAAAAAAGATATGTTCACAAAAGCAAGAATCAGGTTAGATTTGACCCATAAAACACCATTTTGTATATTAATACATTCATTCCTGTTAAATTATAGCTGAATCAAATTTGAATAATAATTAGAACAAAAGCTATATTTGATATAAGTTGTACTTTTCTATATACTTTCATTAATAATAGTTTTTATTCATAATTAGAATAATTAAAACAAAAATTATACTTTTATGAGCACTCATGGAAAATCATATATATCCAAGGGTCTATTTGAAAGTGGAAAACAGAAATGTGCATATTTTTTAAAAAAGACTTTGGTCACTGACCTTCAAGTAGACATACTATATCACTAAAATAGTTAAGGCAAGGTATTTATTCTTTAGAAATAAAATACAGACATTATGAATTATCTGGTCTGATACAAGTCCATTGCCTGTAAGGAATTATAGGCTCAGATGGTATAAACAGCCCAGAGTCTCATAGCTAGTACTTTCCAAAATAAAATCCAAGCTGTATGTCCTCTGCAATTGTCTTCATTATATATCATAATACTATGATTTAAATATTAACATAATTGCTTTCTGGTCTCTAAGGCACCTATACTTTCTGTTCTTTGCAGTAGAATACCACCTCAAATTAAATTATATTGAAAATTGTGTGAATTAATAAAAGTCCCATTGTGACCTCAGTTATACAGATACTTTTCCTTTTCACAAGTATTTTCTCTTGGAATGTGAAAATATAACATACTAAAAATTAAGTATAAGTATTAAGGAGAACTGTCATTTAAGGTGAAGTATCATGATTAAAGAGAATAAATCACAAGCCTAATGCAAATAAAGAATTTTGCTTTGCAGTTAACACTTATGTCCAAAGGCAAAGATATACAGAAGAAAACTGTGATCCTCTTGATCAAAGTAAAGCCATCTTTATGACAAAAACATGAAGGCCAGAGTAATAAATGATTATAAAATAAGGAAACACCAACCCAGGTGAGACTGGGGTCAGCAGTGACTCATGGTTTCTTCTTGTAATACCAATCTGACTTGTGTAGCTGTTAGAATTGGAAGAAAGCAAGACCAGCCTTTGCCATTGTGGGCAGAATCCCAGGGCCTCTCTCACATGTTGTGTGTTCACTGAAGGCCTGGCCACTTGCAAGGGGCACCCTCCACCATGGAAGAGAAGTTCCTTTCCTTCTTTAACTCTAGGGCTTTCTCAATGAACTTGAAGAATTCTCAGACTGAGATCAGTGTCCTAGACACAGAGAATGTTTAAACATATTGATTTTTATGTAAAATTTTCTGATGAACACAACCTAAGCCACAAGGCTTAGTCTATTCCATGTAATGTAATAACTGATATTATGGAAAATTGTGTTTTCCACAAATTCCTGCATCTTGCAGCATCTTCTTACAATGCGCCAGTAACATTTCTCCTAGCAAGAGGGAGCCTTATGATCCCATTCTCTAGACTCTGGATGGGCCTCTAACTATAGCAAAAATGACTTTAGTCTCTCCTAAAACTAGTCATCAAAGGACAATATGGCTCCCTCCTCTATGGTCCTCATGCCTTCATTACAGCCTTCGGGGTACCCTAAACTAGAATCTCTAACCCATAAGCTTAGCAGGATCATTTTTTCTCCATAGGTTTCATCTTCTTAAACTGGGATCCACACAGTACTCCAGGGCAGAAAGAAAGGCCAATTAGCCTCCCACCTCATTGGCTTCCACTCTATGAAGTTTCTGGTCCCTGAGCTGAAAGCCATTCAATGCTGAAAAGATTACAGTTTAGTTGAGTTTGATAGTAATTCATTGTGAGAAGATAAATCTAATCCCCATTACTTCATCATGGCCCAAGTGAAAGTTTACTTTTCTTTTATTTATACAAAAATGGTTGTTTTATTTTAATTTTAAGTGGCATAAACTGTATATATTTACAGAATATCATGTGATGTTTTGATACCTGTATACACACTGTAGTGATAAAATCAGGGTAATTAATAATTCTCTCATATTAAACATCCATCATTATTTTGTGGGAACATATTCAAAATCCTCTCTTATAGCTATTTTCAAATACAAAATACAACATTACGGATTTTGGTCACTGTATTGTGCAGTACATTAGAATTTCCTCTTCTGTATGAGTACTGTTATGCTCATTGACCTAAATATCTCCAATTCTCCTTTCTCCTACACTCTTTGACCTCTAGTAACCATTATTCTACTCTGTACTTCTGTGAGATCAAATTATTTTAATCCAATGCATACAAATAACGTGTAATTATCAAACCATGATGATTAACATTTTCATTCCCTAAATACTGTAATACTGTGTGTATATCTGTGTGTGTGTGTGTGTGTGTGTGTGTGTGTGTGTGTATGTGTTAGGAAACTTCAAGCTCCTCTTTCCTCTAGTTCTTCATAAAATGTATTATAAATTGCTAGTGAACTGTAATTGTGGTTCTTTTCCATAGAACATATTCCTCCTACCTAACTCCATTTTGGTATCCTCTATCCAACGTTTCTTCCTCCCTGCTATGACCTACCATTGCCTTCCATTAGTGACTACTATTCTACTTTCTACTGCTATGAAATCAATGCTATTAACTTCCTCATGTTAGTGAAAGAACAAAGAACGTGGTATTTGTCTTTTCTGCTTAGCTTATTTCAACTGACATAATGTCATCCAGGGCCATCCACGATACTGCAAATGATGGGATTTGATTCTTTCTGTGGCTAAACAATATTACATTGTGCATATAAACCATATTTTTTTATCCATTTACTTGTTTGTTCCAAATCTTGGCTATTATGAATAGTACTACTTATTGCTCCTATTTTTTTATCTAAGAGTGTAATTATCTTTTTGATACAGTGATTTCATTTTCTTTGGACATAGTAGTGGGATAGCTGGCTCATATGGCAGTTGTAGTTTTAGTTTCTTGTGTGTGTGTGTGTGTGTGTGTGTGTGTGTGTGTGTGTGTGAAAATTCCTTACTGGTTTCTATAATTATTTTACTAATTTACACTCTCCAAAAGTGTAATAAATGTTCCCTTTCTCTATATCCTTGCCAACATTTGTTATATTTTGCCTTTTTTATTATGACCATTCTAAGTGGGGTTGGATGTTATTTTGTGGTTTTGACTTATATTTCCTTGATTATCAATAATGTTGAACATTTTTCCATATACTTGTTAGCCATTTACATATTTTTGAGAAATGTCTATTCAGTTGATTTGTCTATTTTAAGTTGATGATCTGCTGTTGAGTTATTGAGTTCTTTGTAAATTCTAGATATTAATACTTTGTCAGATTAATAATTTAATTATTTCTCCCAATCTGTTGGTTGTCTCTTCACTCTATCATTTGCATTCTTATGCAGAAGCTTTTTAGTTTGATGCAATTCCATTTGTCAGTACTTGCTTTTATACAAAATGTTTGTTTTATATCCCCCTCTTAAAAAAACAGAGACTGTTACTTTATTGTTGGTGAACTTACTGGAGTGTGAACAAGGTGACTAAGTTTGTACTTCTGCAGAAACTGAGCAATCCCTCTAATTAATGTTGAATTTCTTTCATCTGTCAAGATTCCATACACCTTAAGCTGAAGAGAAAAAAAATAATCTCTTCTGGAGCTCAGATCCTTCTCTTATTAAATGTGAAAGGCAAAAAAGTTGGGTTTAAATGAGCAGGAGATGATCCTTGGAAAGTCAATTGATCCTTAAGAGTCTGCATCTTATCCATTATCAGGGGGCTCTGTTTCAAAAAACTAATGGTTCAGCTCAGATCTGAAGTCTGCATTGACTCTGGTACTTCGTACTGGGAGTAATCTCACATCAGCACAGATTTTTTCTTTGCAGGCATTACTTTATTGATTCAATATCTATTTATTCAGTCCTTACCTTGTATCAGGGATCTAGCAGTGAAAAACAGACCATATTCTTTTGGAGTAAACTAACATTAAATACATGTATAGCTAATTAAATACATAATCTCTAAGAAAGACATAATTCAAAGTGAAATAATAGATTCCAAGTTTGAACATTTCAATAGGCAGGAAGCAGAAGTTGCCAAACATCAAAAGGCTTATTCCCTTTTATAATTCACAGGCCTGACTGGCTTCATGAAGGAGGAGGAACAGATTCCAGCTTTTGATGGGGAATGACAAGGACATGTGGGTGGAAGAGCACACAGAATGAAGAGCATCCAGAGGAGCAGCTACCTTTGAAAAATACACACTATCAAAGTTTCCATGCTTGCATAGATGATGTAATTATGGATAAATAATAATAAAGGTGCATTTGTGAATTATCGGTCATAGCACTTTTGATTTTGAAAATCAAAACTTTCAAAAATTGAGGCCTCCATATATATTTGAAAATGTTGTAAGAATACTTTAATGTAGTGATTTATCATATAAAGGATTTTTTTAAAAAAATCTTTCAAATTATATTGTAGCCATTTGTAAAACATTTACAATGAGAAAATATAGTATATTTAAAGAGTTGCATGAGAAGTCACAGCTTTTGTTTTTGAGAATATTTGAACTTAATTTATTGCTTCTTCAACAAATGATGCTGGGAAAACTGGAAATCCATATGCAACAAAATGAAATTAAATCCCTATCTCTCACCATGCAGCAAACTCAACTCAAAGTGGATCAAGGACCTAGGAATTAAACCAGAGACTCTGTGTCTAATAGAAGAAAAAGTAGGCCCTAATCTTCATCATGTGGGATTAGGCCCCATCTTCCTTAATAAGACTCCTATAGCACAAGAATTAAAACCAAGAATCAATAAATGGGATGAAAGCAAACTAGAAGTTTCTTCTTAGCAAAAGAAACAATCTGTGAGGTGAACAGAGAGCCTCCATCATGGGAGCAAAATTTTATCCCTCACTCATCAGATAGAGCACTAATATCTAAGGTATATAAAGAACTCAAAAAGCTAAGCACCAAAAAATCAAATAACCCAATCAATAAATGGGCCAAGGACCTGAACAGACACTTCTCAGAAGAGGATATATATTTCAACAAATATATGAAAAAATGTTCATCATCATTAGCAGTTATATAAATGCAGATAAAAACTTATATCATCTCACTCCAGTCAGAAAGGCAGCTATTATGGAGACAAACAACAATAAATGTTGGCTAGGATGTGCAGAAAAAGGTATACTCATACATTGCTGGTGGGACTGCAAATTGGTGCAGCCAATATGGAAAGCAGTATAGAGATTCCTTGGAAATCTGGGAATGGAACCACCATTTGACCCAGCTATTCTTCTCATCGGTCTATACCCAAAAGACTTAAAATCAGCATACTATAGGGACACAGCTACATCAATGTTTATAGCAGCACAATTCACAATAGCTAAACTGTGGAACCAACCTAGATGCCCTTCAGTAGATGAATGTATAAAAAATATGTGACCTATATACACAATGGAATTTTACTAAGCAATAAAAGAGAATAAAATCATGGCATTTGCAGGTAAATGGATGGCGATCAAGAAGATAATGCTAAATGAAGTTAGCCAATCCCCCCCAAAACAAATGCCAAATGTTTTCTCTGATATAAAGAGGCTGACTCATAGTGGGGTAGGGAGGGGGAGCATGGGAGGAATAGACAAACTCTAGATAGGGCAGAGGAGTGAGAGGGAAAGGGAGGGGGCAGGGGGTTAGCAAGGATGGTGGAATGTGATAGACATCATTATCCAAAGTACATGTATATAGACACGAATTGGTGTCAACATACTTTATATACAACCAGAGATACGAAAAATTGTGCTGTATATGTGTAGTAAGAATTGTAATGCATTCTGCTGTCATTTGTTTTTTTTAAAAATCAATTAAAAACAGAATATTTGATCTTAAATCAACAGTACTCAATATTCCAAGTTTTTAATGTCTCATTACATTGCCACTATTCTGTCTATTGTTACTCATAAAACATCGTCATGTTTATTATTATATGTTACAAATGTTAAATTACTATAATTTAACCTCTCTCCACAGATTTAATTTAGCAAATTATCCTGACTATTTAAATTCATAGGAATCAGGAAGAAATTACTTAAGAAAAATAAGAAAATTAGCACAAGAATTAGAAAATAACTTCTGGAGGAAGATAATTTCAGAGACTAATTATATCTCTGACAATAAGCCACAAGTGTAACCAATTTAAAGCCTTCCTTTTTGTTCAGAATTTAGATAGGGGCAGAATGGGTCCAATATTTATTTTTAACATAATCCTTCTGTCCCTAGAGTCAATTATTCATTCAGTAATCCATTTATTCTCTCATACATTATGATGGATGTTTACTCCTGGTCATAATTCTGTCATGAATAGTTATGAGTGGAAAAGTCGGGGATTAATGAAAACCTATTCCTGACCTTGAGATGCTTACTGGCTAGTTTGCAAAGGAATTATTTACCCAAATAACCATAACTCAATGTTAAAAGGGCTATGATCATTTTAAAAGATGGGTTAGGTCAGTTCACTTCTGCACTTGTAATTCAATCATGTCTTCCCAATAGATTTATATTAAAATCCAAATTCCTGGCCTTTGCCTGGGCAACTCTTCATATATGGGTCACTCTTTCTCTCTTTGACCATCTTCCCTCCTATCCTTTTCCACTACTGTAGCCAAGGTCAAAATGTTTGCTCCAAAAGACAGCAAATTCCTTCTTAGCTCCCTTGCTTGGTTCGCTCTTCCTGAAAGCCAGGCTCTTGTCCTCCTGACCTCCAAGACCCATACAGTTCAGATTCTAGGCAGCACTTTCTTTGTACAGTTTCCTTTATATCTAAAAATCCACATCATGAGTAAATCATAGCTTTTCATAGAAAAATAATCAAAGCATTTTTGACCAAAAATTCCACAGCAAATAAATCATACTTATAACTAAAAATGTTATACAAGCAACAATCTATCTATCCATTATCAAAACCCATAAACATTTTAACATATGCTGAAATATCACTAAATTGTAAATATTTGTTTAATCAATGTATAAGTGAAGTATTTGAAACAAAAATACATTCACCTCTGTAATAAACCTTATCCAAATTCAATCAGGAAGCTAAAATCATCATTTGGCATCAATGATCTATTATTGATGTTGCTTCAAATTTATAAGAGTTTGCAAAAATAGATTTGGAACATTCAGATCTTTTTTTAAAAAAAGGTGCCGATGGTAGCTTGTGCTTAGGCCTTCGCTTTCATTAACTTTTTGGCATCAAGAATAGATAGTGAGGATTCTCAAATGTGTTTCTGCCAGCAAGATGAGTTTTTAAAAAACAAAAACTGATGCAACATTTTCCCTTTCATACATGCTTCTAAAATTAGCTCATTAAAAACCACAAATCCAAAGAGTGTGACTAGTCTCTTGGCCTAGTAACAACTGGTTACATGACTTTGAAATGATTATATTTATGTACTGAATAGTTAAAAAATTCTTTCCATACGTTTGAGACAGTTTATAACAATAAAGTTAACTGAATCGAAATACACATAGAAATTGGTATCATAAACAGAGAAAGAAGGGAAACACACTGTGTTTGACAGCTTTGCATCATTGTGACAAGATACCTGAGCAGATCAATTTTGAGGAGAAGAGATTTATTTTGGTTCATGGTTTCAGAGATTTTCAGTCTATGGTCTGGTCAACTGGCTCCATTGCTTTTGGCCTGAGAAGAGGCAGAGCCTTACAGTAAGGGGAGCATTTGGTGGAGTAGAGTACTCACCTCAAGGTTGTCAGGAGAGATGGGGGGAAGAGGGAGAAAGGGGCCAGAGATAAGATGTATTTCAAAGGTACACCCCCAGTTAGCTGCATCCTCCAATGGTCCCTACCATCTGAAGGTTCCATCACTGCCCAATAGCGCCACTCACTTGGGGACCAAACTTGTAACTCTTGAGCCTACGGAGGACATTTCAGATCCACATTATAACATACACTAATCAGAAGAGATGTGATAATTGGCTCCGAGTTTTACAGGAAAAGGGATTTTTGCCTCTTCAAGCCTGTTTTCTCAATTAAACACAGAGTGGTTGATTTATGCCAGGGACGGAGAGTAGGTTGTCTCTTTTGTGCCAGATCTGATTGGTCAGGAGAAGTCATTGCATTGTGTTGAGGATGGTTTGGAGACTGTGTGGACTCACCAGAGCACGTTGCCCAGATCATTTCGTAGGTCTGCCAAAGTCACAGTACTCAGAAGGGGCAGCAGATGTGCCACATATTGACCATTTCTGGACAAGACTATGGCTACTAGTGACTCCAGTAATGGGTTTAATTGTCTTCACATTTTGTGCATAATTTTTCACTCATAGTGACAAACTTTATGCAAATTGAAAGAACGACCGAACAAGTTTTGTCGTCGAAGTGCCTGTTTATTGAGGAACAGCTCTGCACGTTTATAGAGCCGGGGGCGGTTTGACAGTTATGACAGTTTAATGGATTAACGGTTTGACAGTTGGCACAGGGCGCTTTCTGATTGGTGGGTAAGGATCATGAGAGCAGGGCTCACCATTGGGCAGCTCTCTTGGGGCATGGGGAAGTTAATCTTTGGAGCCTGGTCGTCTTCCAACACAAATAATGAACTATTATCTGATCTTTTTTACATACTTATTAGTACCTCTTGTTTGAATTAGTGTTAAGAACTGCATTTTCCTTATTTCCATTGTCAGATATCTTAAAAATCCTGAGCATAGCCTCTGACCTCAACCAGCCAAATGCCTGGTAGGGAAGAAAAGTATTAGCCAAGTTATAATACAAAAAACTATCTACTTGCTATAGATAGTTAAGTTCTATCAAGGGAAAGCATGGCAAGGTTGACCTGGTGTTTACTGGCAGGTCCAAGAATTGCTGCTGTACATCAATTGAATAGGGGGGCGTCATTCTTATTCTCTAACTCCACAGGTACTTATTTCCCTGAGTGAGGTGTTCCTGGATATTTATATACTAACATATTTCAAATGACCATTACCTATCAGACATCTGCTCTATTGAAATACTAGGAAATATCATTTTATTGATTTTGTATTACTGATAGTAGCAATATGCACACATGCATTATTCTCATACCAATATAGCTTTAATAGTCTGGAGGTAGTATGGAAGATAATTTACTGTTGTCTACATATGGCAGTTCTGCTCAGTTAGAGCTGCCAGTTTGGCAATGCACACAAATGAATTACCTAAAGCCTTTGCAGAACTAAGTTGATAAATCAAGAGTTAAGAGAGGCCATACTATTATAAGGCATCATTGATACAATTACCATTCACAGATAAATGGAAACAGTCTTTGGAAATTAAAAGAAAATTTCTTTTACTTTTGTTAGTAGAGTCAGTGACAAGGGATAGATGAAGTTAATAAATTTAAATTTATTAAATTGAATTTAATAAATCTCGAAGTGAGTTGCAATTTCTAAGACCTGGGAGTGAGGAGGTTGATGTGCAGCATTCACAATTACTGATGTAACAAAATTAATAAACATATTGATTTATTGCAATGGCTAAGTTCTGCATTCTGCAGCTGATTTAAATGTGGGACTCAACATATGAACTAAAGATTTTCACATATTCGGACAGAGAAAATAGTCATAGCAGAATTATTTAATATTTTTTTCAGAGAAAATATTGAAAATACAGAGAATTTAAATAAACCATTGTATGCATGGATTGAGGTTTTTTTAATTTAAAATTTATAGGTCTTGTGCATTTATTTTAGTGGTTACATAGCATTTCACTTAATTGACAAAATGGTTTTTTTGTTGTTGTTTGTTTGTTTATAGTTCCCCCTTGGCAGGATAAGCTTGTTTACAGTCTTTCCAATTTTACATGCAGTACTATGATAAAAACTCTTGAACACATCTTGTACAAAACTAGTTTCTCTAGGGTGGATGCTAAAAAAAGAATAGAAAAGCAGTTGGAAAATTAAAGGCACAGTAGGATAAAATAGACATGGATTTTTACAACACTAAATTTTGTATAGATATAGTTTTTGTTAAAGAAAGAAACAAAAGTGCATGGGATTATTTATTCTAGCCTCAGGATAGTCACCTTTGGAAAGTGAAGGAGGAGGGAAAAAAGATGGATGTAAAGCTTAGCAATAATTTTCCCTTTTCCATAAAAATAATTTAAAACAAGAAAATGTGAGAATGTCTACTTAATCTTGGTGATACCTATGTATTTGTTTTTTTACTTTTTAGCATACAATTGGCTTAAATAACTTAAAAAACAATCTTAAATTCTATGCACAGATTTTGGGTTCTCCTTCAGGAACTGTATATTACTAAGTGCACTAGAGTCACAGATAATAGGGTCTATGCACATATCTGACTTTCCTGTTTCAAAGGAGTTAGCTCTAAGTTTAAAAATGCAGCCATAAAAACATGATGTATTACAGGAGTGTCCATACAGTTAAGAAACTGAACAGAATTGTATTGGGGGAACAGTATCCCCACAAATGTCATGTCTACCTGGACCTTCAATATGTGAACTTATTTAGAAACTGGGTCTTTGCAAATGTACTCAGTTAAGATGAGGCCATACTACTTTGGGATAGGCTCTAAATCCAAAGCTGATGTCCTCATAAGAGGAAAAGACACATAGAGACTCAGACTTACTTGGAAAACTTCAAAGACTGCTGGTAATACTAGAAGCTAGGAAGAAGCAAAGAAAGATTTTCTCCTATCATCTAGGAGGGCACGTGGTTCTGCCAACACCTTGATTTTGGATTTTATTTGTCTCCATAACTGTCAGAGGATGAATTTTGATTGTTTTGAGCTACTCCATTTGTGGTAATATGTTATACCAGAAATGAATCCAAGTACTTTCCACTTGGGCCACATACAGCAACCTATTTTCAGGCAAATGACCCCCAAATTCTCCCCAGCCATCATCGTCTTCTCTTCAGGAGCATCTGGGTAGGTGAGAGCCAGTGCTCAACTCAGGTGGGG
The DNA here is from genome assembly GCF_052094955.1 of Ictidomys tridecemlineatus. Lineage (NCBI taxonomy): Eukaryota > Metazoa > Chordata > Mammalia > Rodentia > Sciuridae > Ictidomys > Ictidomys tridecemlineatus. The sequence goes on along the minus strand of NC_135483.1, from coordinate 63,688,954 downwards.
AGGCAGCTCTATGTGTCTTTCATTCCACAAGAAATGAGATATGGGACCAGGATATGATACGAAGGAAAAAAAAAAAAAAACAGGAGCCATTTGGGTGAGAGAGAAATGCACTCCAAGGAGATTGTGTTGTGAGGGAGAACACCCATGCAGTTGGATTAGAGACAGCTGACTGGGATTGAAATCTGACAGGACTCAGTTTCCCCATAATGAATATATTCTCATGGGGATTAAACAAAATAATTTATGGAAAGTTCTTGGCACCACACAAAATAGATTCTTCTCCACACCTAGAAGGCAAGAGTAAAGGAGAGGCAATGGATGCTGAGGGCAGTGAATCAGTATGGAATCTTTATCTGAAGCTTTCTCTCCACTGAACTTAATAAATCTCGAAGTGAGTTGCAATTTCTAAGACCCGGGAGTGAGGAGGTTGATGTGCAGCATTCACAATTACTGATGTAACAAAATTAATAAATCCTAAGCAATTTCCTCAATTTTCAAGATAGTCATTGGCAGGTGGCCTGGTCATTTCCGTCAGTCCCATAAGCTTAGAAGAAAGCTGGCTGTTCATACCCTATACTATAAATCAATTATTCCCACGCAGTTTTAGCTACTTACCAGAAATACGAAGGTACACTTCCCCAAGCAGAATTTTACCAAGGGATGTCTTCTTTTGCTGGTATCTGCACTGTAAGACCATCTTAATGTTTTTTAAAAAAAATTCCCAATATAAATCTTGAGGCAGGCAATTTTGAATTTGAATAAGAGCCATTTAGGTAGGCATACTCTATCTGCTGATACTCTGGCTAACTGCTGCCCTTTAATTCATCTATTGTTCAAATTAAATACCTTGCAGCCATTCAGCTACCGTGAATCACACTGCCACATCTTCCCACTGCCAGAGCAGTTAATTAGCTCCTGGCAGGTCTGAATGTCTGAGAAGATTGCAAGGAGGATTTATAATTGTGCACTGAAGTACAGCAACTTGCTTAAATGTCTTTTGTTCAGCATTTACAATTTCTACACCATTTAGATTTTCACTTATCTGAGAGGAAATAGAAAACTTCATTAGTTTTCCAGTCCCCATGGTAGCATCAGCGTCATTCCTTTAGCTGACTAAAAGGAATACAAAAAAGGGGGGGAGGGATCTAATGGAAGCAACCATCTCTTAAAATATGAAGAGGACATGTCTAAGGAAAGTTGTCCACAGCACACATTTTTTTGAAACCTATTGAAAGGGATCAAAGTTGAGGGATTTACTGACAAAAAAAACCCAACAACCCCCCCCCCTCCAAAAAATACTCTTTTTATTGTCTTCTGACAATAAAATGAAGTTCACTGCAGTTCTTTGTGGCTTAATAAGCAGAAAATATTCTGAGGAATGTGCTAGAAGCTGATCTCATCCTCGTGGGAAGATCATAGAATGAGCTTACACAAACCTAGATGGTCTTCAATAGAGTAGAGGAAGGCGATTGAGAGGAAGGGAGGAGGAAAGGGCACAGGGAAGTACTGGGGAATGGAATCTGTCAAACTGTGCCATGTCCATATATGAATGCATCACAATGAATCACATATATATGAGTGTGTGTGTGTGTGTGTGTGTATAATAACACACCAATTAAAATAACGGTAGCAATAATAGAAGGGAGATCTGTAGAGTAGAACAAGTGGATCAGGGAGGGAGGTGGGAAGGGTACAGGAAGATACTGGGGAATAAGATTCATCAACTTGTGCTCTGTGCACATATATACTAATGTGGCAGAATGAATCCCACCATTGTTCATTACTACAATGCACCAACCAACCAACCAACCAACCAACCAACCAATAAAACAAAAATCAAAAAGGCAGGCTTGATGGTCTAGGTCCATCACTTGATGTGGTCCACAGACAAGGTAAACACAAGGTGTACAGGGCTGCTGCTGAAGCAGCAAGGCATACTGTTTCACAGAAAGCGATTTTTTATAAGTAGAAGTCCACTCTAAAACAATGATGGAAAATATTGTATAGTAAATTCAGAGATTAGTAACACAGTTGCTTTTTATTGAGCATTATGCACTCTACATAATTGTGACTGGCAGTGCACTAAGTTTGTTTACACCAGCATCACCACAAACATGAACAATGTGTTCATTATGAGGTCACAGGTGACAGGAATTTTGAACACTATTGTAATCTTATGGAATCACCATCAAATAGGCCATCGTGTGGTTCATCATTGATCAAAATGCTGTTTTGTGGTGCCTAGCTATACTTTTATAGTTATACTGGCATTGAAGAATTTCAACCATTTTTTTTTAACTTGACAAGTAGGTTTGTCTGATGATGTTACCTCCTACTTTCTTCTACATACTTTATGTACCAATTAAAAAAAGTCATCTCAGAATGTTGTTTCTAAGTTACTTTCATTTTTAACAGCCCAACTCAATTTTGTCTTCTTTTCTTGAATTCTTTCTGGACATGATAATACTTTTTATTTTTATTATTTTTCTCCATTAGAATTCTGTGATGCATGATATCTGTATTTGTCATTTATTTCCACATATTTACAAATTAGATAGCGTTATATCTTTAGTCAGGACTTTTAGCACAAGAAAAATAGAAAATCATATCTGCTTGTTTTCTCTTTGGAATATATTGTTTTATTTTTCACAGGTGAGTAAGGAAATCATCCTGTTTTTCTAAAACTATCTTTCTACCTAGAATAAGCAAACTTCTAGAAAAAGGTGCTGTCTGAAATCTTAATTTTTTTTTTTTTTTGGCCATAGTCCTTATACTTCTTGTGTCTTCCATCTATCCCTAGGAAATCCAACTCAATTGTCTATACAACAATAGTACAAACTAAAATCTAACAAAAAATCACACTTTATTACTTGGTGTGATGTAAGTTCCTTATGGATACCTTGGTGGTGGGGTTACTGGCTCCTTAGGCTGGTCATCTTCTAGAGGAGCCACCTTCAGGCACAGTAATAGAAGAGTATACCCAGTGACCAAACAGGGAGCCTGGAACATTAGGCAAAGTGTAGAAGCAAGAGAATCAAAATGACATGGTATCCAAAGACACTGAAAACTAAGAATCTGGTTCAGAAATCTGTGTATTTAACTAGAATTGGAAAATCAGCACATCAACTCTTCTCTCTTCTAAGATTTCATTTTCTTTTACCTCTTTGTTAGACTTTAGAGGTTCAGAAGTATTATGATATGAGAACATTGCTATGGAATTCCCCAGTGCACTGAAGGCGCTACCGAGGCACTATCAGAGTGTGCTTATGTGTGTGGTGTCCCCTAGTGTGGTACAATGTGTTCACCTTGGATGAAGGTATAATACCACAGAAAAGTCAAAGAATATCAGTGGAGACTGTAGTTTATTGAAGAGTTACATAAAAGTGTTGCTGAATGCAGTAGTTCTGTGGTTTGATGCCCTGCAGGCAATTTACGTCTTGTCTCTGTGTCTTACTAAAGAACTGAGGCAAAATATTCAAGATCCTTATGCCTCAATTTACTCAATGTAATAACGCTGACCTGAGACCTACATGAAGTAAAGCAGATAAGTGCTTAGACATGCACTTGGCACATTGTAAGCACACCATTGACATTTGTTATTATGGTTACTGGAGATTACAGTTACAGCATTGTCAATTAAACTTGCACTTGCAGCAGGGTTGCTCTGAGCCAGCATCAAATAAGAAGGCTTAGATTTTCAGAACTAGTACTATGATACATAGTTCACATGACTATTGGGCCGCTGAGAAATAGGTTTATGAAAGCAACGAGGATAGTATCAAGAAAGCAAATCACTCATTTTCATTCAGATGGGATTTGGAACAGAGAAGTCTGCACAGACTGTAGAAGCTTATGCAGAGAAAGATGGGAATGGCTTCTGCATTTTGATTGTTTAAACATTGCTGTGAGTGTGCACATTTATACAGTCAGAGGGAGTTTCTCTAGCAGCTCTAAAACTACCTGAAATACTCCCTTTCCCTTCCCTATTTTTTTTCTTTTTGGCAATTTATATATTACTGTTCTCTTTTCGCCATTGTCTCCGTTCTCCAACCTCATAAATAATATGCTGCTTTTCTGTGTTATTCTAAAGGAGTAACGGGGACTTTAAACTAAATTGATACAGTTGAAAAGGAGGAAATGAGAGGCAAGGGAATATGCTGTGACTTCAGGATGAAAAGATACGTGTTGTTCGACTGCAAAGGTAGAGGCAGGTTTGATTGAAGTGAAACATGGGAAAAGGCAAGAACAGAGGGAACTGTTATAGATCTCCTGGGCAGAGGAGAAAGTCTGTGGAGGAAACAGCTGGTTAAAATGTTAGAGTATCAGCCATGTGGGAAAATAGGGCTCCTTCCAGCGCTGTAATTAGGGCAAGAATGGGCTTAGATTTATATCCTTTCCTATCAAGGCACTCAAACATACACAAAAAACAGACACATGTTTTAAAGGTCCTTTGATAGTCTCAACAGCGTATCCACGTTCCCCTAGCAATGGAGAATGTGATCTTGTGAATGGGATGAATGGGAAACCATGGGCATTCTCTGTGTGTGCCATGCTGAGGCGACTGAGCCATACTTTTCACTGTTCTCATAAGTGAGCCCCTGAGGGATTCTCGCTGAGTTCTGCATGTCACCCTGCCCCATATTTTTTAATACCTCTCCAGATCACAGTCTCTGAAGGTGAGGATCCTCGGCCTGGTTGCTCCCACTGCATTTGAACTCATTTCTTTGCTCCTCAGGGCCGACATGGCACACATACTTGCCTCCAGTCTAGAAAACAATTTGCATAAGGAGGAAAGTTTAAGTTGATCAATTTCACACTCCACAAACTCTAGTACTTGGATTTCTAGAAATAGCATTACTTGTAGATGAGGCTGTTGGATGCAACAGTAAGAGGTACAGGAGAGCATCTTACAGGTGTTTCTGATACCTTCTAGGCAGCGCCACAGAGGAACAGAGGTGTTGAGGAACTGGAGATCAATGACTGCACTACAGGATAAGTATGTAGATAAGCATGGGGAAGGATATGACATCTGATGTGCACAAACCAATTCAAGATCATCCAAAAATTTGGGAATAAAAATGCATATGGGGGCTGGGGATATAGCTCAGTTGGTAGAGTGCTTGCCTCACATGCACAAGGCCCTGGGTTCTAATCCCCAGCACCACAAAACAAAACAAAACAAAACAAAAAAACAAACAAAACTCAAGAATGCATATGGGACCTGGGCAGAAGAACATCTCTCTAGTAAATCAGGGATTGAATAAACACTGAATAAAAGTGTCAGTATTGTTTGCCTAACATGAATCTAGTCTAGGAAATGAACTAACGTTAATGAGTCAAGAAGAAAAACACAATTCTTTTTAATAGAAAGTTTTAAAGAGGAAAACCATAAAATAGCAGCCTTATACATTTCACTGTATTAAGGATTATGAACATTGACAGGAAGAAATCGTGGGAGAAAAAAGAGTCTAAGTTCCATTGTAGTTTATGTATAATATACGTGACAAGAGACAGAGAATAAGCTGATTTTTGTAAGTATAAGATGTTACTATATTGGAGAAACCCCTGTAAACTGCAAGAAGACTAGGAACAGAGTATCTCATTAGATATGTGTACATACTGTGTTTTTTTTTTTTTTTGAGCAAAGGTACATTAGAGGCAATAGCTAAAGCACAGTCCAACACCATGCTATTGACAAAATGAACAAAAAATCATAGAATATATATTTCTTCAAGGAAGATATAAAAATGGCCAAACAGCATGGAAAAGGAATCTCAGTATCATTAGTCTTTAGGTAAAACTCCAAGAGACATCAACTTTCACCTGCTAAGAAAGCTAAATAATTAGATAACAATAATTGTTGGGAAGAAAAAAGAGAAGTCAGTACCTTATACATTGTTAGTAAGAATATAAAATGATGAATTGAATTTGGAAAATGGCACAACCATTATGCAAATGATTTAAAACAGTTACCTTTTAAAAACCCACTCCAGGAGTTCAATTGTTTGTAGATCTAGAAGCTAAACTCAAATTCACCTTTTGAACTACCATTTAAACTAGACACATTCAAGAGAAATGTATTCATTTGTATGTATTCATACACAACCTTGAATATATCTGTTATACCAGACATATTTATTATTATTTAAAATGTGGAAACAACCCAAATGTTCATCAGCAGTCAGATGGATAACCAAACTCTCCTATATACAATTGAATATTATATATAAATTTAAAAAAATAAAAAAAGGAATGAGGTACTGATACCAGCTCTAATATGGATGAATCTTGAAAACATGCTAAACTAGAGATGCCAGTCGCAAAAATTACCTACTATATTACTCCATTTGTGTCAAAGTGCAGAAAAAGAAAATCTATAGAAACAAAATATATTAGTCATTGCTTAGGGCTAAGGAAGAGAAAGGGGATTAAAGGCTATGGAGTTTCTTTTTGAGGTTATAAAAATGTTAAAAAATTGACTCTGGTGATGTTCATACAAAAAGCAAATATAGTAAAAGCCTAATTGTACACTTTAACTGGGTGAATTGTAGGGCATGTCAATTATATCTTAATAAAGCTCTAAATAAATAAATAAAAATTTAAAATGGCAATGCAATACAAAAATAGATGATGCAATTAAAGCATACGTTCTCAATGACATTTGTACATAAGGCATCAAGAACAAAAGCAAAACAAGAAAAACGAAACCCCTAAATATATGGAGACCAGGATGGCTATACTGGAAACTTCTTCCCTTAAGTAAGAAGAAAGGTTAGAAATGGAGATCATCAAATTCGAACCTATAAATTTTTGGTGTATCATTGAAGTTGTATGAAAGAATACACTAGTAGAAAGCAGAATTAAAACAGAGGATGTGGGGAAAATTGTACTCCGGAGAAAAGATGAAGAAAATGAGTCAGCAAAGAAAGTTGAGAGATCCAGAGATCCAGGCAGGTAGATGATTGGCTGAGGGTCATATTGTGGATTCTGTAGGACTTTTCTTGAATTGGAGGTGGCCCACAGTCAAGAGGATGACACACCACCTTGCTCATGAAAGAAGATAGTTCATGGCCATCTTAGCTCAGGGTCACATGGATTTTAAACTACATTTGAAAAAACCTTTGTGGGTACTTTTAAAATATAATATATAATAACTATTTGGAACAGGGCACTTGAAATACTGCACAAATTAAACTTGGAGAGCAATATTTACTTGCACTGCTAATCAGAATGAACGTTTGTGTGTGCACATGTGCTGAGGATTGAACTCACAGTCCTGCACTTGCCAAACAGGAGTTCTACCACTAAGCTACTCCTCCACACCCCCAAAATGGGGCATCTTGATCACTTGTCTTTGATTTTTGACATGGAACCTTTGGCCTAAGATAATGAGAAATGCAATATATTTTACTAAATATTGAGAAATATACATAGAAAAATGCTATAGCTCACGTAATTAGAAAAGTGAGAAAGGGATGTAAATGAATTTTTACAGGGTGGTTTCAGTAATAGGAATACTACTATTCCTAATACTGCTTCAGATTGTCTCAAGGCTTGGTAAATGGTAACTGGTAACAACTTCATCCCACATCCTTTATCTGAGGAAAAGCTATAAATTGGAGTCTTATACTGTATTTTAGTACCACTAAATATTATATTTTATCTTTTAATTTAACCATTCCCTGAAACTGCCAGCCAAGATATTTCTCTATAATTAATTATAATAAGAGCTTAATTATTTAAAATACCTTAAAAAGAATAATTATCTTTATCGCACTGACGACTCACCTGCATCTTTGGCAGGAACTTGGTAGTGGGCACTGTAATTGGGGCTGAGATTTAGTATTTGATGAGCTGGTGATTGGAAAGCAGGGTTTCTGATATGCACATTTAATTTCCAAGGTGACACAAAATGGGCTAAGGAATTGAAAAGATCTGTGCTTCTCCTTTAAGCAGGATGTACTTGGAATTGTGGAAGTCAGTCCAAGGAATGAAGGACAACAATGGGTCACTCATAAATGAAAACATGGGAAAGATTTGATGAGATGTTGCACCTTAAAATAGAATATCCAATTAAAAATGATTCAATTAATTTCCTTAAGAGTAATTTTTGAATATAAGTGAAACTTTTATGCTTTGAAATGGCATACACTTTTTGAATATACAACATCATTTTATGTTATTGTGGGTCAAAATAATGTTGCAAAAAAGAATAGTCATGGATAAATGACTATTTAGTATTTCTCAGCTAGTTTTAGTTAAATTGACTCTTTCAAGACATGGGATTTCTGCCTTGCCATTGTGATGATGAACAAGTATATTTTTAATTCAATAATTCAGAAAAGAGCTATAATACAGATTATTCTAAAGCTATTAATATTTGTATCATTCTCAAACTTATTATAACATCGTATAAATCAAGCACATTTTCTTGATCCATGCAGTGCATCATTGTATAAAATCTGCAGTTAACTCACATACAGTACTTGTCTCCCATCACAAATTACCCAAGGGAATAGTTACAGAGGAAAATTTTAGTAAGACAAACATTGCAAATAAAAAATTTAAAAAAATAGTAAATTTCTTGAAAGGTCAGTAATATTAAAAGTGATGACTTCATTTAAGAAATTTATAAGATTCCTAGGAAAGTAACTGAATTACTGCTATGGATTGGATCTGGAATGTCCCCCAAAGGCTTATGCATTGAGGGCTTGGTCCTCAATGCAGCAATGTCAGTAGATGGAAATTTGGGGAGGTGATTGGATCACGAGGGTTCTGACCTCATCAGTGGATTAACCCATTGATGGCTAATAATTTGAAAGCATTATTGGGAGGTGCTAGAAACTGTAGGGGTTGGGGCCCTGTTGGAGGTAGATCACTGGGAACATACCTTGGAAGGGTGTACCTTGTCATAGTCTACCCCCCACTCCGCACCTCACACCTTCTCTCCTTGCTGGCTGTCATGAGCTGACCAGCTTTTCTCTGCCACACCTTTCTGCCATAATGTCCTGCCTCACCACAGGCCCAAAGCATGGAGTCAGATGACTATAGACTGAGACCTCTGTAATCCTGAACCAAAATAAATTTATGCTCCTTTCAGTTGATTTTCTCAGATATTTTGGTCATAGGATGAAAATTTGACTAATACCATCATTTTAAAAAAAACACCTCAAGTTTTCAAAGGATTCATTAGATCATTAAATTCTTGTTGATGTATTAGGATAATTTTGATTTCTTTTCCTGTGCTACTGGGAATTGGACTCAGGGGCAGTCTATCACTGAACTACATCCTAGCCCTTTTTACTTTTTATTATGAGATAGGGTCTTGCTAAGTTGTTGGGATAGGTCTCAAAATTGTGATCTTCCTGCCTCAGCCTCAAAATCCCTGGGATTATAGCAACCACACCCAGCATTGATCATTTTTTTAATGTCTTAAAGTGTTGCATTCTAATACAGAAACTTTATAAAATTTTAAGGATTTGAGCTGTAATAGAACACAGAGATGTCGTTATTTATCAATAATGCATCCTGGTGCAAGATCAATCTCCTGCAAATCCAAAGGCATCCACTGTCAGTCATCCAGAAATTGTATCTGCTATGGGTATTTCTTTTTGCTCACATATGAAGAGCTCCTACTACTCAGAACACAAACCCCCAGGGAAGCTATTCTGCCTAATTAATACCTCATTGCTCATTATTCTGCCTAATTAATACCTTATCCTTCAGAGATGAGCTCAAGGATGTCTCAAGAAGAGAAGTTTTTCTATATTTCCTTAATTTTGATTCTTGATCACTTACCTCCCCATTCCTATGGCATGTGATTGTGCCTTTACTGTAACGCTTGCTTATCAAGTTACATAATGGGCTACTACCCAATATACCTTCACCAGATATCAAGTTCTTTGAAGGTACAGATTCTTTCTCATTCATCTTTGTGTGTCTCCAATACTTACCTGAGTGTGACACTTTCTTGATAATGTTAATCACAAATGAATGAACATGTATGTAAATAATTTAAGAGTACTATGCAAGCTAACTCAAAATAAAAAGTTAAAAAAAGGCTAGGAATGTATCTCATTGGTTAAGCACCCCTGTGTTCAATACAAACAAACAAATAAATAAATAAATAAATAAATAAATAAAATAACAAATGTGATATATTAGGAATTCTGGTCTTTTAAATTTTATAGAAATGGACTTTGGGAAAAGTTGTAAAGGTATAGGTCTATCCTAACATACAAAACATATTGAAAATGGATTAAATAAGAATAGATAGGAAGATATAAGAATGACTATGTCAATCATTTTTCTATCACTATAATGAAACGCCTGAGATAATTTACTTACAAAGATGAAGGATTTATTTCAGTTCACAGTCTTGGAATTTCCAGTCCATGGCCCCATGCTGTTTTCCTTTTGGCAATTACTCCTTGTATTTGTAGGCAATATAGTGGTAGAGTCCATTGGGCTGGGCTGGTGTGAACATGTAGCCCAAGGCAAATCAATTGAAAAATGTTTCCTATAATTTTGAAACATGGATAGATTGATGCCAAAAAAGTTGGAGTGGATTCATCTAAATGTAAGTGCACAGGTTTGGTAAGTCAGTCAGTAGTCCAGACTCAAGATCTTTCCACTTTATCTCTACCTTCTCACAGTCCCAAGATGAGGGATTAGTTCCAGCTGTCACTCTGTGATTCACCAGAGTGGCAAGTTAGTCAGGGCCCACCTGGACAGCTCACTTCTGCAGCAATTGTGTGGCCTGTGTTTGGTCATGTGGTTAAATAAATGCACAGCAACTATAATTATCTATCTCTTTATTTTCAAATATTCTGATTTCTTTTTTCAACAAATCTGTGAAAGTGTCCTAAATACAATATTCTACCCATGTCTAGGTATACTTTTGAAATTGCATTTGAGTGCCAGAGTCTATATTCAGTATCATTTTGGTAATAACCTTAGAGGAAAAATACAGATTTTATTCTCTATTACTCAGAAATTCATTACTGTTACTTTCAGTTTCTCACTATACAGAATGTCCTCCACTTTAGTAATGGCTGTAGCTGTAGCTAAAACTGCTTGATGCTACACTGGGTTTCTGCCTTTTCACTCCCTTGTGGCCACTTTCACCTAAGATATGGTGATTGCCATTCAATGTTTATCAAATTAATAATTAAGAAAAGATTAAATGAGGAAATAAAAATATTATGATAAAAGCATGAGAGAGTAGTTACCATAAACAAGAGCACTAAAATGGACATGGTTCTGGCAAAGGAAAAAGAAACTTAGGGCTGAGGTACAGAAGGATGGGAGAGAGAACATGAGCTGCATGTCAACACCACTGTCTTGGGATTCACAAGATTTGGCTCTGAGTTGTGAGAATCACTCAGGCACATATTCTTGACAGTAAACAACTGACACTTTTTTTTGGTATTTTTTGTTTGTTATAAAATTTATTCAGTCCACACTATCCCTGGGAAGAATATGAATTACAAATTGTCTCTAGGCATACAATCCAGTAAGAAATACAGAAATTTAGAGATCTTTAGGATTAGAAAGATCTAAAATCTCTTTTTCCAATCAAAGTTGTGCATCTTATCAATGAAAAGATTTCTTTTTTTTTAAAGATAGAGTGAGAGAGGAGAGAGAGAGAGAATTTTTTTAGTATTTATTTTTTAGTAATCGGCGGACACATCTTTGTATGTGGTGCTGAGGATCGAACCCGGGCCGCACGCATGCCAGGCGAGCGCGCTATGGCTTGAGCCACATCCCCAGCCCAATGAAAAGATTTCTGTAGGGAGAGGTTGAACTAGTCCATAATATTTTTAATACCATCTAATAATCGATTAGTCTGTCATCTTAAACTTTTTTAACATTATGCTATTTAATACTCTTAACAACTCTATGAAAACCAGTTTATGAAAAACTCTATGAGAACCAGTTTATGAATCAGGTAATTGATATTCAGCAAATTTAGGTAACTTGTCCAACATCACACTGTCATGCTACCCATCACTGATGGGGTCCAACTACATTGACTCTTGACCCAGTGGTGCTCACTCCATTAGACAGATGGCCAGTGCTAAATTTCTGAAACAGACTCAGTGGGGAATTCAGAGGTTAGTAATCAGAGGTTTAGGTGGCCTTTATGTGTATAACTTATGGATATGTGCTTTTATTATTTTTTTGGTACTGGGAATTAAACCATTGCCACTGAGATACATTTCCAGACCTTTTTATTTTTTATTTTGAGACAGGGTCTTGCTAATTTACTGAGGCTGGCTGCAAACTTGCCATCCTCCTGCTTCAGCTTCCTGAATCATTGGGATTATTTGTGTGTGCTACTGCACCTGGTTTTATGGTTTTTTCAAGATCTTTAAACCAAATTAATTTAAAAGCTTTTAACAATGTGCTTACTGTTTACAAATGTAAACATAAATGAAAAGACAGCTAATCATCAAAATTCACCTTATAAATAAGTTATTTTATGTGAGAATACTAGGTGTCTTTGAATAGTATGAAAAACTCTCATCATTCAATTGGGTTGGGAGACATGATTAATACCTTGAATGACACCAATTTCTATTTCTATCTAAATGGTGTTGAGAGTACAGAGCTTCAGTACATGACCAGAATACCCTTAAAAGATTATGAGAGATTTAACAGAGCTTTTTTAAAAGGAAACACTTTGGTATGAAAAAATGTTCTTTCATTCCTTTGTTTAATGCACAAAACATCCACAAGGAGTCCAGCAAGATGCATTCCTAGCCTTCTGTATTCAGAGGTAGGACTAGTCACTGATTTGTTTATGCAAACCCCAGCATTTATTCCCTGTGTCATCATGATTGACAGACAACACATGATTGATTGCTTCCAATAGTTACAGAAAATATGGAAGAAGTTCTGCAAGACTACTGGAGACCCCATTTCAAAGAAGTACAGTTAAAACTTTAGTTTACATAATTAGAGTAGACAAGACTAACTTTAACTCCCTTTCTTTGTAGAATTAGAAGTTTTATGTCTCTACATAGTTTTTATGTAATATGTTTCCTAGCCAGGGAATGATATTTTTGTTCTATGGTCTCATTTTCTTCTCCAGAACAGCAATTCCTTTTATCTTAATAACACAATGGAATAGTTATGTTCTGCTTAATAGATATGAGCTTTAGAGACTAATGTCATTTATGAACATTTAACAAGTTTTACAATTAAGAAGCTGTTGAAGTTCAAGGTCTTGTTTATTAAAAAAAGACATTTTCCTAAGTATATAACATTGCTATCTGAGTTAGTAATCTGAGCACTCTTTTACTTCTGATTGAGGGCTTAAAGATACTGATGTATTCCCATTGGTCCTTAATCTTGATGTAATAATATATGAAATGCTGCTTGACTGTCATCACAGAAAACTACTATGCAGTTAGCCTCCCACCTCTGCAGGTTCTGCATTCAGAGTCAACCAACTGTGAATTGAAAACATTTGTAAAAATATTCCAGAAAGTTCCAAAATGCAAAACTTTTATTTGCTGTACTCTGATCCCTATGGTGAATCCACTTGAATGCAACCATTTGTGGATGTGCTCCCCCAGAGCTTCTGGCTTCTCATGGAATCTCAGTCTCCCTTCAGCATTTGCTGGGTTTTGGGCCTCACATCTCCTTTGTTGCTATTTATGTTGTATGTACCTTTGTCTTAGTAAGGCAATAAAAAGTCTCCTAAAATGCATATGCCAAAACAGGTCCCCCAAAAGTAATTACGTAGTCAAGGCGATCCTTTAAAGTTTAAGAGGGAGTGTAAAGTGCTGTATCTCAGCAAGAAAATGAAAATCTTAGCTCCTTGAAAAAGTGGCATGATGAGGGTTGTGTCTGTATTGAACAAGTGCAGGCTTTTATTCTTTTCACCATTCCCAAAACATTGCAGTATAAGAATTAGTTATGTAGTAGCATTTATATCATATTAAGTATTATGAGTTGTCTAGAGAGGAATTAAAATATATAGGAGAATGTGTGTAGGTTTTATGCAAGTAACTTCTCTGTTTAGCATGAGGGATTTGAGAAGCCACAGATTTTGGTATCCTCAGAGATGCTGCATCAGTTCCCAATGAATACTGAAGGATGACTGTGTATGTACTTATGTGAGTATGTATGCTTGCGAATAAAATACTAAACATGATATAGAATAATATATCTGATATTTATTTAGATCTAGACATATATGTAGTATGTATAAAAATATATGCACATATGTAATAGCTATATGATGATTGTCAAACAGCGATTCCACATAGAGAATTTATGTAAGTGCCACAACATCTATAGATAGAAAAATATCTATATCTATATATTTTATTATATATAGTGTATTTGATTGTATGTATAAGCATACACATTGATATATAAACATGTTTTAATTATTAAAAAAATGTAATCTAAAGAAGAAAAGAGTGATTTTTAAAGAATAAACCAATTAATGTCCAGTGTAAATTAGGATTATAGATGGTGAAAAAGCTTATTATATTTATTTTCTATCAAGAAATAAAGAAATTGAAGCAATTCTTTCAAAGTTATGCTCAGTGGAATGTATGTTATTTGGGCAGTCACCATGAACATGTTCCGAATTTCCTTCCCTTGTACCCCTCAGAGATTGCAGAAGTCTGTCTCGATCCCTTCAAACAACCTGATTGATAGTCTCACTATAGGAAACATTCTCTCTATTGATCCTAAATTCACTTCCTACCTCTAATATTTCTTGCTTCTAAATCTGTTGAGGACTCCCAATGAGGAGTCCTATCAACAGGAGTTGTCTTTCTATTATAAGAGACCTATCCTAATCTGCAGAGCATCCCAAATATGTAATTGAGGCCAAATATTGTTGCTGGTCAAAATGCTCTGAGAGATCAGTCAGAACTTTAGCTAATGTCTGGGTGTCCTCCACACTGGACTGACAAATTTGCTCTGACCCCCTTGTGCTTTCCTCCTAGCAGGTCCTCAGCCATCTTGGGCATGTTGTCTACAGAACCCTCCAAGTGGCTGTGGATTAACATGATACATGGCTAATACATTTTACTTCGTGTAGTGAATTTTTGTTCTCCACTGCTGCTCTATTACTCTTGCATGGTGTTTAGAATGGTGTCAGATACCCAGTGTGCTTTTTAAGAAGGTTTTATTGATGAGGATAGTGATTGCCATCACTATTTAGTGGAGGGCGGGTTATCATTAAGCTTTTAGACTGAATTAAATGAGTAAAACATGTTGCCAGCATCAATTTTGGAGTAATAAATGGTTTACATGAGATAATGGAGGGTCTCCGGGTTTTGCCAAGGTGACTGAAACAAAGTGAATTAGAATTGTTTTTTCTTGAGTGTTGTATAAAATACAGTTTATTTCTGAAGCCTGTAGTTTCTCACTTCATCTTACTAACTCCATTTTAAACAAAATGTTTCTATTATTTCACTCTTTTTTTCCACAGATTCTAAATTGAAATATAAATTTTTCAACTTAGTATCCAAGACCATCCCCAAATTGCTCTGCCTTTGGTTCATTCTGAAACTTCCAACACACACACACACATACACACACACATACACACACACACACACCATCATTTACTTCATTATATTTCTTCCCCTGAATGTTGCATCAGTTTTCACAGCCAATCTATTCTTCTATATGGCCAGGCTGTCAGTGACTACTGCATAATAAATAGCCTCAAAACCTCAGTGGTATGTAATGATGAGCTCTGGGCTTTCTCTCCTAATGTAGTTGGTTAGCAGGGGTTACTGGGCTTCAGGCTGCTATCACTGTGGTGGCTTATTTCTATGTCTCCCATCTTGGCCTTAGAGAGAATATTCTTCACATACTTGCAAACGTCCAAGAAGGTACAAATTCATGACTGTGCAAGTTCATGACAAGCCTCAAAACTAGAAGCACCAGCTTGACAAAAGCAAGTCACATGGCTAAGCCAAAGTTCAAGAGATGGAAAAGTACACTTACTACAATGAGCACAACTGCAAAGTTACACAGCAAGTGTGTGGACAGAGGAGTGGAGAATTGATTCTGGTATTTGAATCTACCACAAGTGATGATATGATGTATGTCCTTTCACATATTCGAACTGTATTAGCTATCTTCTGCTAACCACTGGGACTTAGAATTGCAGCAATAAACATGAACGTGTTCAGACAATATGATTGGAGCAGTATATTTACCCTAGCTTATTTAGCTTTATGTGGGAGGAATTGTGATTTTCTCTTTCCCAACTAATGATAAAGGGAAAAATAAACATCTTACTTAATTTTGAGACAAAAATAAGAATTAACATATCAATAACCTTGTCAATAAAAACATGACTTCCTTGATGTTGCTAGTTAATAACACTGAACAAATGCCATAGGTTTTCTTTTATTTCCAGCTAGATTGTAATCATGAGATTATGAAGAAAAGAACATTTTTTGCTTTACCTTTCATCACTTCCACATAACTCAGTTTTATGTTATAAATAAAATATTAAAATGTTGTACACACTTTGCATATTAGAAAGGCTAACTGTTTTAAGATCATCAAAATGGAAAGCACTCTGAGGGTGTAGAGCAAATGGACCTCTCATATACCACTGGTGGGAGTACAAATGATTCATTCAGCCACTTTGCAAACGTTTCTAGTTTCTTATAAGGTGAAACTTACACTGTAAGGAACAGCAATCTCATTCCTGGGAATCCTTTACTACCTTTTCTAGGATGCAGCAATTTTTTTTTGTTTTGTTTTGTTTTGTTTTGTTTTGTTTTGTTTTGTTGCACGGTGGGGTGGGGGGAGTGGCTTCTATTTTGGGCTTCCATGGGACAAGTCTGTTTTTCTATATTCTAATTTTCTCCTTCAATTTTCTGAAAAATGACTAGGCATTCTGTTTACTCATTTTATTTTTCTTTTCTTCTCATTTCTCAAGATTTTAAAGTTGCTAAAGCCAGTGTTATAGCTTTTCTTTTGGAGTTACTTACTCCATATATCTAGTTGTTATGCAAAATGACTGCTATTGTGCATAACATTTAATATCAAGAAGACCAAAAATCTCTGACTTTCCCAAATAGTTTTCTTTTGGTGCTTAATTCTTCTTTATTCAGATGTATTTGATTTGTGATCACTTACTTAAAGATGAAATATAGAGGCACCCATAGCAAGCATAAGCTATTTGGTTTTGCTCTTACACATCAAAATAAGTGCTATTATATATGTGCATAGCACAACCATCTGCTTGCAGAGCATCTTTAATGTTTTCTCATGGTATAAATATGCTAAACAATGAGTCATGTCCGAGAGACAGAAATTCTCGCAGTAAGTGCAGTTTGCATGCCAGAATGCTTAATTAGATATGATGTCTAAGTTAAAGAGGGCTTGTGCTGTTCCAGTTTGCTGAGTTTGTCATTCAGCTGCCACACAGTTCTGCCTGAAGCCTGTCAAGACAGAGGCCAGATAGTAGAGGGTAGGATAATACATTTTTCCTCACTTGTTTTTTCTCTCTTCTTCTCTCCTTCCTATTCTTGATGTCCTTCTTACCATTTCTTTTTTAAACATTGGTAGCTTTCATTGTAGTCAATAAAGAAGGAGGAAATCAAAGCAATAGACAACAGAATGACTCATCATGATGCAGCTATTTTCTCCATCTCTATTTTTCAACCACAGCCGATAATCAGACGTTAAAATTTCCGTTCCTTGTTGCATTTCCTTCCTCAAAAATTCTGAGGCCTTGCTTTTGAGTGTAACAATCTTTAATACCTGGATGATGTTGCTAGTCCAGAGTTCTCTAATGAAACCCTCTGTGTCAAACACACATGCCTCTTCCTGGATCTCACCATCATGTGACTTTCTGCAGTATTTGACACAGCTGATTACTCGTTCTTTCTTTTTGTAAATTTTTTAATATATATATTTTAGGTGTAGATGGACACAACACAATGCCTTTATTTTTATGTAGTGCTGAGGATCGAACCCGGGTCCCAACCGTGTGAGGCAAGCGCTCTACCACTGAGCCACAATCCCAGCCCACTGGTTATTTCTTGACACACTTATTTTTTGCATCATGTTAATCTCTTTTTCACTCTGCTACTTATCAGCCTTCCTATGTACTCTGCCTGCCTTTTGGGTTGTCTTAATCTATTTTTCGTGGCTGTATCAAAATACCTAAGACTGAGGAAATTATTTTAAAAAGAGGTTTACTTAGTTAACAGTTATGGAAGTTTACAAGTATGACATCAGCGAATGGGAGACTTCCGAAGAAAGACTCCTGGTGGATATCAGCAAAGGGCAGGAACACAAACAAAATTGGAAAGCAGGGGCATACAGACCAGCCAAAATCAAGCTTTATGGCAGTCTGCTTTTAATGTTCCTAATATAGTCCCTCAAATCACTCCCAAGAGACCTATTCCAGCCTCTTAAGAAGGATACAGAACCATTCATGAAGGTGAAGATGTTCTGACCTAGATGTCTCTTAAAAGTGCCCCCCCATCTCTCAACAACATTACAATTTCAGCATGAGTGTTGATGGATACAAACCACAGCGCAGGTGAAACTTTCTCAAGGTTGTACCTTTGATCTTCTGTCACACACTCTCTCTAGTGATCTCAGTCACTACAGAATGTCAATCTTCACCTCCATTCAGAGGATTCAAACTGTCCTCCAGGTCTCATTCTCCTAGACACTGCACCTACAGTCACAGCCCTTCACTGGACAAGGAGGCTGCACCTAAACCTGACCTCCACCAAAGTGAAAGTTGAGGTGCCCAGAGCATGACCTTTGAACTCAGACACAACTGAAGTAAATTTTAATGTGAGCGCTTCTTGGTTGTGTATCTATGGAAAAGACCCTTCAAAGGTATATGCAACTACCATTTAGAGGGAAGGAAACCCACCTCAAAGAATTATAGTGAAGATCAAAGAGCAAACACAGGCCTGAGACTCGATGGCACACAATATCTGAGTGATCATCTACAATGTCTTCTTTTCGGTGCTCTTCCTTTGTTGGACCCTTACATCTTTAAATAGCTTCCTTGCAAGCCCATATGGATTACTTTCATTTTATATCCTGTTAGTGGTCAAGTCCCATTAATCTTATTTTTGCATTTTCTTTGAATCCATGCCTGTCTTCCCTTGTATTGGCCCTTATAATCTATTAACTTGTTTGATTGCAAAACTTTCAATTGCTTCTTCTGCTTTAAATTCCCAAATCATCTTTCACACTGCCATTAAAGTTATTTTCACAAATAATACCAATACTGCCTTTATATTTTCCCCTAGAAAACTTCAGTAGCCCCTAACTGCACAGCTTAACAACCAGACACTTAACCGAGCACTCACCTTCCTCCCAAGCCTCTTAGTTGTCTCTACAGTTTCATCTCTTACTCCTTCTCTGTGTGAACTCTGTGATCCAGCAGATAATTACCCATCTCCTAAACAGGCAGTGAGAGTTTAAGACATCTCCTGCCTTGGCCTCATCTCTCCTTTCTTAACAAATTCCAACTACACTTGGCTGCTTCTTCTTCAGGGATTATGTAACTTGCTGCTTGTATCTCTATTAAGAATTTTGTATTTTCCTTTCTCTCTTACATTGTTGTTAGGTGTGCAGGCATTTCTCTTTACCACAAATTGAGCCCATTGGAAGCAGAAATGAAAACGTAATAAAGCTAGTCAAATAAAAATGAAAATAGAAAATCAGGAAGGAGAAGAATAAATATACCAGCATTACGACCCAATATGACTGTGATCATTGCTAAATCTAGCTCTAAATTCCTTAGTAAATAAAATCCAATCATTTATTTATTAATTCCCTTCACAAATGTGATTTGAATGCCTTCCCTAACTCCTACATTATGCTAAACCCTTGGGATACAAATGCCAAGTTCACAGGAAACATAAAATGGCAAGTTATATACCTCAAATTTTCTAAAAGAAAGAAACATGACATTCTTCCTTAAAAAGGAAAATTTGTCTCAATAGTATTGTTTGACAGAAATTTCTTATTTGTAAACTTATAAGGAATTGAATAAAATAATCAGGAAGGGTCTTAATTATTCTCTGACAAAAATACTGAAACAAAGCCCCACGTGATTATTAAATGGCAATTTGTAGCCTTATATATAATACCCAATGGCACTGGCATCTTAGTGCATCAGAATTACCAAATCTGTCCAACTCAATTGATAGTACCTTTGACACATTAGTCAAATTGGTTCCATACATTTATTTGATATTTAGTACTAAGTAATCCTTAAGTATCAGCCCTTGTAGTTAGTATTTTCTGTGAATTATAACTATAACATCTAATTAATGATTTAAATAAACTGAAAAACATTCTGCACCCATCTCTTAAACCTAAAAAGTCTTCTTTTTCCTTGAATTCACAAATATGGAAGTGTGTGTGTGTGTGTGTGTGTATGTGTGTGTGTGTGTGTGTGTGTGTGTGAGAGAGAGAGAGAGAGAGAGAGAGAGAGAGAGAGAGAGAGAGAGAGAGTTTGTAATTTAGCTCACATGTTTTTCTGTGACTTTTCATGTTAGTCATTGAAATCAGAACAGAGTACCTGATGTCTCTGCATGGCTTGCAAAAATTCTATTTCCTTTTCAGAGATTATTATATCCATTCTCTACCCTTGCTCTCTCTATTATTTTGCATTTTCTCACCCAATATATATCATGCATTGGGTGTTAAGCTTCTAGTCCAATTGTTTTTCATCTTTAAATGAAAATAAGACAATAATATTAATATATACCAATAGTGGTCGGCTCTTAGGTAAACATTTATTCTTCTGGTAAGTGTTTCTGGTTGTGAGGCTGCTTATGTGATCTGCTGAATAAATTGTGTGAGTGGTTAGATGCTGCTGCTCTTATAAGTCTACTGGTTTCATTTGATAAACTCTTAATAATCTTGAACATTGTAGACAAACCCATGTTGGATGAAGATTTCTGCTTTGAGTCTTGAATTTGAATATAGCATATTCTAGATTATGCATTCTTCTAGATTATGCATTCCTTACCTGAGAGATATGTGAAACCCATGCTATCACTGTCCTGACAACTTTCTAATTCTGTGCATGCAGGAAGAACTAAGTAAATTCTTAATATCTAAATGATAGAGATATTTTCCATTCTTTCCTAATTACCATTATATTCTTGCCAATTCACATGGAATTTGTAATCATATAGACATTATTGATTCTGACAATTATATTAATGATTATCACTATAGTAATTTGTGCCATCTCTGGAGCTAATGCCCAGAAAAGACATTCTTGTTCTACAAAATGCAGCCTGCTAAAACATTGTCTGATGCTGTCAGTATTATCACCCTCATCAATAATGTAATTACATACTGCCACTTGAGAATGATAAATCTGAAATAATATTTCTTTTTCTGTTTTGGCATAGGGAGGGACTGGCCACCGTTAGATTAAGGTCACAGGTATTAATAGGACTCTTTCTTCTTTTTGCTACATCTTATATACATGTCCACAATTGAAACAAACTACCAAGCAGATTAAAAAAATTGATGTGATCTTCAAAATTCATGTTATCTGGACTTCTCATTATAAGTGTTGGAAAGATCTGTAAGGAAAGATGGGAGGATAGAGTGGAGATGAAGGTGAAGAGTTCCTTCTGCTTCACTGTTTGGTGTCAGAAAATGCCAGGTTTCAGTTTCATGACACATGAATGCTAAAAAGATATCTCCACCTGCACAAGACAGGCTCAGGGTAAGACAAGCCTGTTTCAATTTGGTTGATTGGGGCTTGCTAAGGAAAATGGTACATCATCGCCTCCAGAGAAGGATTTCTCACATGTCCTATTGCCTAGGAAGCCTTTCTTCAAATTCCTAAGGACACATCATATTATGGTTTAGATGTGAGCTATCCCCCAAAAGTTCATGTGTGAGACAATGCAAGTAGATTCAGAGGAGAAATGATTAGGTTATGAAAGCATTAAACCAATCAGTGAATTAGTCCTTTGATGGGGATTCATTGAGTGGTATCAGAAGGCTGGTAGGCTGTGGCTGGAGGAGGTGGGCATGGGGATCATGGCTGTGGGATACATATTTTGTATCTGGCAGTGGAGCCTGATCACCATGTGAACTACTTCCCTCTGCCACACTCTTCCACCATGATGTCCTCCCTTACCTTGAGCCCTGAGGAATGGAGCCAGTCTTCTATGGACTAAGACCTCCAAAACTTCAAGCCCCCAAATAAACTTTTTCTCCCCTGAAATTGTTCTGATTGGATGATTTAGTCACAGCACTAAAAAAAAAAAAAAAAAAAAAAAAAAAAAAAAAAAAAAAAGAAAAACTGACTAAAACACATGATATTTAAGAAGTGCCCTGGACTCCAATCCCAACTCTACCAACTTAAGTGAGGAGCCCTAGATTCCAATGCCTGCTCTACCAAGTAAGATATGACTTTCAGCAGGTCACTTCATCTCATTTTGGAAAATATGAAAATCTTCACATCCCTGCTAATTGAACCCTTAATACCTTTATTCTGCCCTTGGGTTTCTCTTCCAACATCTCACAAAAGGAACATAGTATCTGCTCTGTACAGTATTTCCAGGTTGAGGCTTCTGAATCATGTTCTTTCAGTGTAGCCTCTTCCCCTTTGCCAATTTGCTTTGCTCCTTGTCTTCTCTCTTGCTCACCTCTAACTTGTAATGCTAAAAGGTTTTGTTACTATCAAGGTGTGCTGAGTTCATTGTCTCCATTCAACAAAGAATTGAGGAATAGCATATAGTGATAGCAAGCACGAAGTAGGTTACTGATAAGAGATAGAGATACAGAGCTGGACTTCTCCAAAGAGAAAGGGCCCCAGAGCTGGGAATCAGGTGGGAGAGTTTGGGCCTATTCTTTTTATGGTTTGGAATTTCCTCCCTTCTTTATCTCCTCCCCTGTCCATGTGCTCCTCGGTATTATTGATTGGTGCCCCCTCTCTCCTTGCATCTGTTTTTGTTTCTGTATTGGATCCCCTGCTTAGGAGCATGGTACAGATGTGTGTCTCTGATTGGGTCTCCTGCTTGAGTCCTAGACAGCTTTCATCAAGAAGGAAGTTGACTTCATCAGAAGACCCTCTCCATGCTCCTTTGTTCTGACCCTGCCCACAATCTCCTCACTTGCCATCTTTCCCTGGCTGACTAAGCCCTCTGTATCTCCCGCAGTTTGATTTTTATGAGAAGCAAAGTTTTTCTTTGTTTCAAGTATCAAATCTCATCTACTCCCTACATGCCATTGCACCTGAGACACTGGCCTGACACATTCCTTAGGTGCCTTGTTTGCTAGAGAGGTACAGGTGAACATGCCTGTTCTATGGACATATCTGTGTTTGAATATGCATGTTAAACTCTATAGCAGTGTCGGTAAGCTTCTCACCCAGATTCATTCAGTGATGCACTGATACGACTCCCTCATTCTCTCATTCAGCTCTTTAATAGCTTTTATCATACAGATATGATACATAAATACATATTTATTGTTTATATTTTATATGTATGATATGTATTGTATATTTTATGTGGGTCTATGTGTATATATATGCATTCCTGTGTACATATATACATGATTAATATAATTCATATATAACATAGAATATTTGCACTGTATATTCTTTTATATCATTTGCTCTTTTATATCATTGAGCTTTAAGTAATATTTTGTAACCAGTATAGTAAAGTCATGTTTTTAATCTCTTCTGCTAATCTGTCTTCCTTTAGGTCTGTTTGGATCATTTATACCTATGGTAATCTTGCTAAGGTGATAGAGCTTAAGTCTGACATTTCATTGCTTGTTTTCTATTATGTTTCTGTTGTTTTTAATTCCTCTATTTCCCTTTATCTTTCTTAGAAGACTTAGTATTCCCTCTTGATCTCTTTGTTTCGAGCATATTTCTTTATATAGCTCATATAAGGGATGTTACAGCATACATTTGGCATCACCTTCTCCTGGGGTCAATTTTTCACTTCTGGTGAGTGTGGGAATCTTACTTCTATCTGGCCCCCTTTGCTGAGCCCTCATTTAAATATTATTGCCCAGAGTATCAGATGGTGTGACTATTTCATCAATTATCAAATCAGTTCATAAGACCTGTGAGGATAAGGATGGTCTACTGTGAGATCCAGCTCTGCTTCTGCTTCTTCTTTATTCTCCAAGAGTCTTTCCCTTTGGGGATTCTTATCTAAAGACGTCTTTTACCCATTCTTTCAAGGCTAGATCTGCTATTAATAAATTATTTGTTTTTCTTCACCTGAAAATGTATCTTTTTCCTTTTCACCCCTCAAGCGCAGTTTTGCAACACAGAGAGCTCACAGCGGCATTACCGTTACAGCACAGGGAGACTGTGATGCTCCACATGACCTCAGTGGTTTCAGCAGAGAACCCGTTGCCATTGCCATCTGAATTTGTGTTTACTGTGGCCTATGTAGCATTTCTCCATTCAAGATTCTTCTTTTCTTTTCAGAGACTTAATTATGGCATTAATCTTTGGATGCTTACCCTTTGGGGCATTCATTAAACATCTTGATTTTGGAGGTTTTTGTGTCTTTTGCTAAATTTAGGGAAATTTTAGGACTTATTTCTTTGAAGATGCTTTCAGCTCCTCTCACTTTGTTTTTATTCTTTTATGAGATTCTGATGATAAAAATAGATATTTGCCTCTTGTCTCATGGAATCCTGATGCTCTGTTCATTTTGAGTGGGAGTGGGCTGTCTTCTTTTGTGGTTCATACTGGGTAAATTCTATTGATTTGATCCTAAGCTCATTGTTTCTATCCATGATGTTATTAAGCTAATTAAATAAGCATATTTTTTTTAGAAAATTTAAGTTACATTATATTTAATTATATAATTGTGATTTCTTTGCTGAGATTTTTGTATTTTACATTATGTCTCAAATTCACTTGAAAAAGTTCTGTGTTCTTCTTTCAGTACTGTGTTCTCAAACCCTTCTTTTGCTGTCTTTCAGAGTTCCTATCTGGTTGTCTGTGGAACGATTTCCAGTGTCTATGGTGTACTTACCAAAGAATGAAGAGGAAAGAGTTGAGGCCACCTTGATCATTGGATTGGGCTCCCACTTAAGAGTATGCAGAGTTCTACTAGATTTGGGGAGCCGGGGGTTTCCTATACAGCAATTTGGCTTACCCTTGGTTGATTTGCAGTCTTATTGATGAGGTCAATGACACCCAGAAACAAGAAAAGAAGAATAAAGAAGACAAGTAAAACATGATAATAGTGAATAACTATGTGTGCAAGAGCACACTGGCCATGATGAACTCTGTATGGAGTGAATGAAACATCCATCTAGTGTCATAGGGCTGGAAGGACATTCATTGAGAACTCTCTTTTTGTTTTAGATATCACTTTGTAATTCATGTTTAGGCTCTGCTTAGCTTTGCTGAGTAACTTTGAATATCCACATACCATCAGTCCTGGAGAAGGGTCCCATCTAGTGAGATTCATGGCCTTTGTCATTCGTATCTTTAACCTGCCACTTTTATTTATTTATGTGCTCTGTATGCCACATTCCCTTATTGTCTTTATTATGTGTCTATGACTGAGACAAAAGTTATCTTGTGTTTGATTATTTTTGATACATGAACCATTAGTGAAATGCAGCAGTGACTATAATTCATATTGAAGCCCTTGACACATCTGAGGACAAGTGGCATATATAATTACCAGGTTGCCATTGCAAAATGATCTTGTATAGCTTTACCTGACTCCTCTGATCATAAATGTTTTGACAGGAATTTCTTTATCATTATAGTTTTCATATATATTACCTGCTTTTCCTCTATTGCTAGCCTTTTCAATATACAAGCATTTTTAGACATATCATCTTGGGCATTTCAAACATTCATTAACTGCATCAACATTTATGGAGGACCATCAGATAAAATTTATACACAAATTCAGTCATCATTTCCCTACTGCCTAACAATGGGAGTCAGAATATTTGCATAGATATTATTGTTTTAATGTACAAAAGAAGATTTACATGGGTGTTCAGAAGACAGTTGAATTTCTTTGAACTGGATGAAGGATCAGAAACTCAAAAAAAAATTAACTCCAAAATATACTACAAATAACCCAATCAAGAAATGTGCAAAGAACTGAACAGGTATTTCACAGAAGAATAAATATGAAGCATCAAGAAATGTGAAAAAATGTTCAATATCTCTAGAAATGAGAGAAATGCAAATTAGAACTATACTAAGATTCCATCTCACTCAAGTCAGAATGGTAATTATCAATAATACAAGTCACAAGAAATGTTGACGAGGATGTGGCGGAGCTTTAAATAGATGCAACCACTCTGGAAAGCAGTATGGAGATTCCTCAAAAAACTTGCAATGGAACCACCATTTGATGCAGTTATTGCACTCCTGGTATATACCTAAAGGACTTAAAGTCAGCATAGTATAATGATGCAGCCACATCAATGTTTATAGCAGATCAATTCACAATTACTAAACTATGGAACCAACACAGGTACCCTTCCAAGGATGAATGCATATAGACAATATGGTATATATACACAATGGTATATTATTCAGCCATAAAGAAGAATGACTTCATGACATTTGTCAGCAAATGGATCTGGAGACTACCATGCTAAGTGAAGTAAGCTGGTACCAAAAAACCAAAGGTCAAATATTTTCTTTGATATGTGGAAGCTAACCCACAATAAAGGGGGAGAGATTTGAGGATAAGAAGTGCAGTAGATTAGACAATGGATTTTTCCATGTATATATATGAAAACAATGCAGTGAATCCCACCACCATGTATATCTGTAAGAATGGGATTCTAACTAAAATAAGGTATATATACCATGCTTTTATAATTATATCAAAATGGATTCTGCTGTCATGTATAATTAAAAAGAATCAATAAAAACAAAATTTAAAAATAAATAAAATGGATTATTAAATATGTCTTTCATTTTGAGCATGTGAAGAGTAAGGGAAATGCAAAGTATGATGAAAAGGAAAGATAATAGTTTGGGGAGGAAAACTGAGGTTAAAGGATATATATTAGGAGCATGGGAAAGAAGGGGTAAGTGTGATGATCATGGATTAGTTGATTGGGAATCTAAACTTTTCTCATTCTTCTCTTTCCTTGATCACAAACTTATAAGGCTGATATTCAAAGCAATACTTCTTTAATTATTTGACAATAGCTTTTATAATTGTTGTGTGTAAATAATGTGCAAAGCCCTAAATTTCATAGAAAAAAGAAAGCCCAATCATTTATTGGTCATGATTAACTTCACCAATTTGTGCAATGATCATTTTTTATCAACATGCAGATGCTAGTAAATTTAGGAGGCATTGAATTAAAAGCTGAGCACATGCAGATGCAGTTACTAGTCTTATGTGGTTTACTTTTTCAAAAGGGAAACACATTAATCAACCCATCACACAAAGAGGTACACTATTTCAAAAAATAAATACACTGGATGAATGTATTGCACATGGCTCTGTAGAGACATGTAGACACATAACTGTAACATAAGGAAGGCTATTACCAAGGGATCTATGAGCTGTGATCATATAGATGAGTAGGAGTTTATGTAAGGAAGAAAGTAAGACATTTATAAAGATTTCAAGGCCACAGGAAAGATGCTTATCATTGTGGGGCAAATGAAAAAAAAAAAGTTTCACAAGATTGTGGAACAAACAGAGGGTGTAGATGGGAGATGAGGTCAGAGGAAAGAGCAGTCTTAGCTACATGATGGTCCTGGGTCTTTATCCTAAAAATTACAGCTATAGGATGGAGAATGGATTCATCTTTGTATTGGTGGAGAAATGCACTGAACTTTTATCTGCAGTAAAATGAAAGAAAATAAACTTGCAACCTGCCTAAAGAAATTTTCTAGTGGAATATCAGAAGTGTCAATTCACTTCTTCCAGTGGCATATGATGAAGAATTGCAACAGAGAGGTAAGAAAAATAAGTAGTCAGATTTCAAAAAAGAATTTGCAGAATATATATCTAATACCAAGTTTATTGGTTTTGAAATTAAAGTTGTTGTCACTGTCAACATCTTCTGACAGTGAAAGGTTTTCAAAATAAGGAATGTCCTGGAGATGAAGACCTAATTCAAGATGCTGAGAGAATAGTGGGGCCTCTGGGTCAAGATAACATCAAAGATAAGGCTGCAAGATCCTTTGTTAAGAGCCCAGAATGTTTTGAGAGGCAGCATCATAGATCCTCTCATCTACCGCCGTGTTGATGCTGGATCATACGCAACTAGCATTCCATGACTTTATATTGGTACCTTTAAATCAGTGGTGGAATTATTTGCTCTGCTCACAAGGAAAAACCCTAAAAGTTAATCTTCCCTCCACTCGGAGAACTTCTGGTTAAACATTTAACATGACAGCAGTGCTCTCAGATAAAGCACCTCCAACACCAGACTCTCAGTCGTAATAGAGAGGGATCTGTCTCAAAGGATTGTATTGACAGCTTTATTTATCTGTTTCAGATTGTTGTAGATTAACATGCAGTACAGGAAATAATAGGGAAAAACCTGAATCCCCTTACCCAGTTCCCAAAATGATAATGTCTTCCTAACATCCCATAGAACTATGTCACAATCAGGCTATTGACATGGTTGGTGGCAATCAGGATACAGAACAGTTCTTTAACTATAGGATCCCTCATGTGGCCCTTTCAGAGCCACATTCAGCTGTCCTCCCACTTCTCTCAACTCCTTGTAAAGATTTTATGAACCACAAATCTTTTCTCCATTTCTAAAATTCTATTATTTAATGAAAATGTATAAATGTGTTTATACAGCATGTAACCTTTGGATATTGAACTTTTGACACAGAAAAATGCTCTAAAAATTCAATCAAGTTGTTGAAACTATTTATCTTTTTTGTTGCCAGGTACTATTCCCTAGCATGTATGTATAAAAATTTAATCACCTTTCACCCATTGAAGGACATTTATATTGGGGATATTCAGTTTGGGGATATTACATAAGAAGTATTTACAAATAAAAAGAGGCTTATGAGTCCCTACTTTATATGAGCAGGAAGTGCACTGAGATTTTTAGTCAGCTAAAAATACAACAATTATTTTATAGCAAGGAATAATGATTTTCAAGCTAGAGCCAATAGCCCAGAAAGTGGATTCAAGAGCAGTAGAATTTTAACATAGGGCTCAGAATTGAGCCCTAATTAAGTAATAGTTTTCATTCTTTACTAGGAGTTTGTGCAACCGTTTTCCTGGTAGAATCATGATAGAGGTACTAGGAAGCAAAAATCAGTCATTACATAGAGGATAATAAGATGAGGGACCAGGTTAGATATTCTAGCCCCAGATGACTGTCTCATCATATTCAGTGCAAGAATGATGTCATCCCACGACACATGAAGGACGATAGCCCATGTACTCATAAAATCACAAGAAATTGTAACAGTGAGATTTTACATCATTATATTATGTAGTGGTTATATAATTGGTAACTGAAACAAACCTATGATTTAATTGTATCTTTTGATTCTCTCAAACACATCCATTATTCTAAAATTTCATTTTTCACTCTTGTTCCAATTTTATGTCCAGAAAGCACAGAAAAGAAGGCACTATTATGTTATGCTATGAGTACAGATTCATAGTACAGAAATACAATAGATTTTTTCCTATTGGAAAGTCCTTAGTTTGCAATAAACAGCCTGTGGGTTTGGTTCAAATGTTTATATCTGAGCTGCTTCTTTAATCACAAATGTGGATCCCACCTAGGTAGTCTATTATAGTCTATTTGGGTAGCTATATGCTTAAATTTGGTTTAATTCCTGGTTGTAATCTCTTTCTGGCTTTCTTGTCTCATCAGGAAAACTTTTAGTTAGCATAATTTTTCAATTTCTCTGAACACATAGTACATTACCAGCAATTATTTAGAAATATTTTTTTAAAAAAGCTCTTACAGCAAGGCCTATAAAATATCATTAGAATACCTTTATCACATCATTGGTTTCTATTGACTTCATAAAGCCATAATGGAAAAGTACAAAATGTCAAATGAAATTGATTTTGAGTTTTTTCCCCAAGACAATTAATAAAGGAAAATAATCTCTTCTTTTTGAAGCATTAGTACACATGGGTAAATATTTGTAATGCATTATGATAAATAGACGGTTCATTACAACAGAAAAAACTAATCTATTGCAACTAATTGTAATGCAGATTTTTTCACACTTCTAGGAAATTATATCTATCATATCAGTTTACATAGCATCAAACTTAGAGGAGGCAGGAAATGAGAATATTTTCATATAAAGTAAATTTTTTATGGAGTACTTGTGGCCAGGTGACATTTTGTGCATCATATATGCATTGAGATTGCCCCTTTCCTACCAGAATATGACTAGTGGTTTGCTCCAGAGATTCCATCCAATACTCTGTTAGTATGATGGAGATGGGCAAAGCCAGGTAGATTCATTAGACTTATTCCTTATATTCAATACCACCTCACAGATCCACTAGGATGAGCCAATTAAGGGGTTTTTTTATGCATAATTTTATCAGTAAAATGTTAGCTCTTGGAGGGGAAAAATCCTATGTTCTTTTTATCTTTATGACCAGGGATTGGCATTTAGAAAGTTTTGATCCATACTTAGTATGGATTGACTGGAAATTTTCAATATATTGTAAACGATTTCATAAGAGTAATTTTAAATTATGATTAAATATTTCTAATTTCCTTAAAACTTTAGTGCACTGTGATTCTATATGATATTGTGGTTCGTTTTGACATTATCATACATGCATAGAATATTATTTTCTCCTTTTCAGTCCCCCTCCACTCCTATCTCTCCTTGTTCCACTTCCTCTACTTTCCTGACCTTTCTTCTATCGTTTTTTTTTTTAACTGGTGCTTTAGAGATATACATCAAGGTGAAATTCACTGTAATATATTCATATATGTACATTTCATAATTAGATCAATTTCATTTTATAGTTCCTCTCTTTTTCAATCCTTATCCCGCCTCTGTTATCATCTTCCTCAACTCCGATTATCTCTCTCATATTTTCATAGGACCCACCCACCCTTTCTATTTCCTTAACTTCCTCATATGAGAAAAAATATTTGGCCATTGATTTTTTGAATCTCGCTTATTTCACTTAGCATGATGGTCTCCAGTTCCATCCATCTACCAGCAAATGTCTCAATTTCATTATTCTTTATGTCTGTGTAAAACTCCATTGTGTATATACACCACATTTTCTTTATACATTTATTTGTTGACAAAGAGCTGGGGTAGTTCCATAACTTTGCTGTTGTTAACTGCATCGCTATAAACATTTATGTGCTTGTATCACTGTACTGTGCTGATTTTAGTTCTGTGATATAAATCCCAAGGAGTGAGACAGCTAGGTCATATGGTGGTTCCACTCTAAGTCTTTTCAGGAATCTCCATACTGCTTTCCAGACAAATTGTACTGATTATCAGTTCTACCAACAATGTATGAGTGTATCTTTTCCACACCCTTGCCAGCATTTAGTATTATTTATATTCTTGACCATTGCCATTCTAATTACAATGAAACGAAATCTTAATATAGTCTTGATTTGCATATACCTCATTACTAGGGAATTTGAAAATATTTTAAAAAATATATTTGTTGGTTTGCCGAAGTCTGGCTTGGCACAAATCAGGAGCCACTTGTCAAAAAGAAACTAACTTTATTTTTAGAACTACAAACGCCAAACAAAACAGCTCCAGGGAAAAACCCTCAGAGCCCAACTGCCACCACCGGCTTCCACAAGCCTCTCTCCCCCACACCAGCCTTTTCCTCCCACAATCCTCCTCCTCTTGAGGCCGATTGGCTGGGTTGCGTGGGCAGAGCCAAAGAAGTCACCCAATGAGCAGCTCCGTGGAGGAGCCAATCAGCTAGATGTTGCTGGGGCAGCTGTGAGCCAATCATCAGCTGGCAGTCTGAAGGGCAGGGAAACAGCCCAATGAACATCACCGCAGAGGAGCCAATCAGCTAGATGTTGCTGGGGCAGTCTGAAGCTTGCTGGCAGCTGGAAGTTTGCTGGGGCCCCTTTGGCTGTGGCTCTCAACATCTCCCCCTCTCTGTTTAAACAACAAGCATGTGGCTTATGGACCGTGCCTGCCTTAGGTTGTCCAATACATATGGTCCTTACCCGTCTTCGGATGAGCTGACCTCAGGGCGTCAGCCTCCTGTCTTAGGTTGGTACCATTGTAATTGGATCTTACCCGTCATTGACTACCGGTCCAGTACAGCCACACCTGTGGAGAGGTCTCAGCGGGGGGGGGGGGGGTGAGGTTCTTTGCCTCACCTCTGTTGACCCCCAAATTTTAGCTGAATGATCATGACAAGCAGAAGGGAGGAAGATATACCAAGTCAATTGACGGTTCTGTAAGCAGTTCAGTGTAAGTTCTGTAAGCAGTTCAGTGATGGCTATTGCAGAAACTGTAGATTAGTTTTATCTTTGTCTTCACCGGCACAGGGATGAAGATAGGAATTCTGGCAATCAGGACCTTCATGATTTAGTGCAGGGATAGTAAATGCAAAACGTGGACTATCCTCAGGATGAATTGGAATTGAAAAAAAACAATCTTTAATATCTATAACTAAAACATACCAAGTTTTTGGCAAAGCAGACAATTGAGGAATCCCCGATTGAGCAGGTCCCATAATGACCATTTCATTGTTAATGGCTCTTAAATCTTGCAGTAATCTCCATTTACCAGATTTCTTTTTGATGACAAAAATGGGAGTATTATGGGGAGATACAGAAGGTTGTATATGTCCTTCCGCTAATTGTTGTTTGACCAGATCATGGGCTACTTGTGTCTTTTCTTTAGTCAAGGGCCACTGAGGAACCCATACTGGTCTTTCTGATTTCCATGTAATTTTTATTGTCTCAGTGGCCCTTTGTGAAAATCCAACCCATGTCTGTCTGTTCCTTGATCTATTTGTATTGGTGCTGCTATACATTGTTCTTGTCTTTCTAATCTTTTTCCTTTCCTAAAACCTTGTCTAGCCATAATAGTGGGTGCATTTTGATTGATATTATTTGTTAATGTCAAACCTAATTGATCTAAGACATCTCGTCCCCATAAATTTACGGGAAGATGATCCAATACATATGGCTGTATAGTTCCTTCACATCCTTCAGGATCCTTCCAATCTAATAGCATTGCACTTCTATCGGGATTAGTCGCCACTCCTAGGCCTCGAAGCGATTGAGTGGCTTGTTGTAATGGCCAATGTTTTGGCCATTCTTGACGAGAGATGATGCTAAGATCTGCACCTGTATCCAGTAGCCCATTAAATTCATGTCCTTGAATATTTAGTTTTAGCATGGGGCGAGAATCTAAATTTAAAGAAAGCATAGCCCAATCTACACCTGTGGAGCCTAATCCCTTGGAACCTCTTTCTACAACATGACTGGAAAATTTATCATGTAGGCTTGGTATTATTAGTAACTGTGCTATTCTATCTCCTGGTGAAATTACTGATATACCCTTTGGAGAACTGGCTATAATTTTTATTTCACCTTCATAATTGGAATCAATTACCCCAGGACTTATCAAAAGTCCTTTTAGAGTAGAAGAGCTGCGTCCCAATAATAAGCCTACTGTTCCTTTGGGAAGAGGTCCTTTTACCCCTGTGGGAATGATTTGAACTCCCATCTCTGGAGTTAGTACTGATTTGGTGGAGGCGCAGATGTCCAACCCTGCGCTCCCTCTGGTTTGTCTGATGAGGGATCTGATGTGCTGGGCACTACCCTGATGGGGTTGCTGGGGTTGCTGGGTTCCTCCAGTGCTCCGTATATTTGTGGTTTGGGGCCCCGGAGCATTGGGGCCCCCTGTCCATTTTTTGGCAACGGAGCCCGATGCCTTTGTCCACGATATTGTGGATAAACACCTTGTCCTTGTTCGTTTTTTGATAATGGAGTACCCTCTATGGTGGTTTGAGGACGGTATTCATTAGCCCAATATAATGGAGTACCCTCTATGGTGGTTTGAGAACGGCATTCATTAGCCCAATGTCTCCCTCTACGGCATCGTGGGCAAATACCCGGTATTCTACTTGTTTGATACCTAGTTTTGTTAAACCCTCCTCCTATGGGGCAATTCCTTTTAAAATGTCCTGTTTGTTGACAATTGTAGCATGTTCTTGGCCTGGCATCTAAAGCCTGTTTTACTGCAGCTGCCACAATTTGCCCTTGTTCATTAATGTCTCTGGCATCTAAAACCTGTTTTACTGCAGCTGCCACAATTTGCCCTTGTTCATTAATGTCTCTGGCATCTAAAGCCTGTTTTACTGCAGCTGCCACAATTTGCCCTTGTTCATTAATGTCTCTGGCATCTAAAGCTTGTTTTACTGCAGCTGCCACAATTTGCCCTTGTTCATTAATGTCTCTACATAATTTAATATATGTGTTTAAATCTTCATGTTTCCATGGTCTAATGATATCTCTACACCAACGATTCGCTTGGTCATAAGCCAGTTGTTTTATAAATGGCATTGCTTGTTCTGTATTCCCAAAAACTCTGGTAGCTGTTTGAATAAGCCTATCTACAAATTCAGCGTAAGGTTCATTAGCTCCTTGTATTATCTTAGATAATTGACCTTGTAAACCTCCAGGTTCTTGTAAAGACTTCCATGCCCTAACTGCATCTACAGCAATTTGTAAATATACACCAGGATCATATGCAAGTTGTTGCTGCCGATCCTCATAAGGTCCCTTTCCTAACAACATATCTAGATTTCTCTGAGGATAACCAGCTGCTGCATTTCGACTAGCCGTCTCCTTGCAAAATTCCTCATTGGCAACCTTCCATAACAGGTATTGTCCTCCATTTAGCACAGCTTTACACAAACTAGCCCAATCTGCTGGCGTCATGCTTAAGTTGGTAATGGATTCGACCAAGCTTACAGTGAAGGGTGCTTGAGGACCATAGGTTGCTACAGCCTCTTTTAGCTCCTTCACTGATTTGAAATTTAAACCCTGGTAAGTTCGCTGCCCTCCTACCTCAAATACAGGGCATACTTGAGATCCTGTCTCAGGATCCAAACTATCAACTGCGGGGGTTGGGAGTCTCTTAGCATATGGAGGTGGTGCTGTTGATTGGACACTTATGCCCTCTGGTGATAGAGTGCTGTTAGTAGCAGTCTCCTGTAGAGGTGGCGCTGTTGGTTGAACACTTACGCCCTCTGGTGATAGAATGCTATTAGTAGCAGTCTCCTGTAGAGGCGGTGCTGTTGGTTGGACACTTACGCTCTCTAACAAAAGGGTCTTATTAGCAGTCACCTGTTTTAACTTTTCCCCTGATAGATTTTTCTGCTCTAAACTTCCTTCCTCTGTCTCACTATCTCGAAAGACCTTCTCTTTTACTTGAATCTTTTCCTCTTTCTGACTAGCTCGAGCTTTTACTTGAATCTTTTCCTCTGTCTGACTAACTTGAGAGACTTCCTCTTCTACTTGAATCAATATGTCTTCTTCTTCCTCTACCTCTGTCTGAACTGAAGGCTTTGGACTAAGCAAACTAGATACCAACGTCCACAATGACAATGTGCCAACTGGCAGAGTCCCTGGGTTGTTCTTTTCTATTCTTTTTAAATCTTCACCATGATGGTTCCATTGTGATATATCTAACAACCCCTCCTTAAAAAGCCATGGGCTATATTCTTGTATTACATCAACGTATGCCCTGACTGCTCTTGGTTTTACTGGGAAGCTTCCTTCCTCTAACAATTTACTTAACACTCTTTCGGTTTGTTTTTTACTAATTGCTGATCCCGTATTTCTACTATAATACAACCCAACAAGATGACGCCAAACAAAACCGAGACAGAATCCAATAAAAAGGGAACCACACAAAATCATTATAACAGCCTTTCTATCCTCCTGACATATGCATCCGTCCTTTCTCCCTATCTGTTCCTCAAACGCAAATAGTTTTTCCCCAGATGTGAGTGGTTTTTCTTCCCTCTCACTCATCTCCAGGGACAGGCAAGTTAAAACAAAAATGAAGCAAAACAAAAGAGGAATCTTAGAATGGCTCCCCATCCTCTCGCCCTGCCCTCAGGGGCGAGCAGTTTACTTACCCTCAGTTGCTCCCCGTGCGAGCCACCAAATGCCGAAGTCTGGCTTGGCACAAATCAGGAGCCACTTGTCAAAAAGAAACTAACTTTATTTTTAGAACTACAAACGCCAAACAAAACAGCTCCAGGGAAAAACCCTCAGAGCCCAACTGCCACCACCGGCTTCCACAAGCCTCTCTCCCCCACACCAGCCTTTTCCTCCCACAATCCTCCTCCTCTTGAGGCCGATTGGCTGGGTTGCGTGGGCAGAGCCAAAGAAGTCACCCAATGAGCAGCTCCGTGGAGGAGCCAATCAGCTAGATGTTGCTGGGGCAGCTG
Source organism: Ictidomys tridecemlineatus (assembly GCF_052094955.1). Classification (NCBI taxonomy): domain Eukaryota; kingdom Metazoa; phylum Chordata; class Mammalia; order Rodentia; family Sciuridae; genus Ictidomys; species Ictidomys tridecemlineatus. The sequence continues at coordinate 63,652,538 of NC_135483.1, read as the reverse complement.
TGAGCCAATCATCAGCTGGCAGTCTGAAGGGCAGGGAAACAGCCCAATGAACATCACCGCAGAGGAGCCAATCAGCTAGATGTTGCTGGGGCAGTCTGAAGCTTGCTGGCAGCTGGAAGTTTGCTGGGGCCCCTTTGGCTGTGGCTCTCAACATCGGTTGTTTGTATTTTTTTGCCCATTTATCATTTGAGTTATTTGGCTTTGTTGTTTTTGGATTTTGTTGTTGTTGTTGTTATTAAGTTTTATGAGTTCTTTATGTACTCTGGATATTAATCTCCTCTCACAGGAGTAACTGGCAAAGATATTTTTCCCCCATTCTGTAGGCTCTCTCTTCATACTCTCAATTGTCTCCTTAGCTGTGCAGTGTCTTTTAATTTGATGTCTTTCTATTTGTTGATTCTTGGTTTTGCTTCCTGAGCTTTAGGAATTCTGTTAAGGAAGTCAATTCTTGAACCATTATGTTGGAGCATTGTCCCTAAATTTTCTTCTAACAGTTACAAGGACTCTGATCCTGCACGCCGTGGTGGTGCACACCTGTAATCACAGTAGCTAAGGAGGCTGAGGCAGGAGGATCACGAGTTCAAAGCCAGCCTCAGCAAAAGCAAGGCTCCAAGCAACTCAGTGAGACAAGTCTCTAAATACAAAAAAAGGGCTGGGGATATGGCTCAGGTAAAGTGCATCTGGGTTTAATCCCTGGTACTAAGAACAAAAAAAAATAAGAAATATTAAAAGTTTCTGTTCTAATTTCTAGGCCTTTGGTTAACTTCGCGTTGACTTTTGTTCAGGGTGAGAGAGAGAGATCTACTTTTATTCTTCTGCGGATGGATACTCAGTTTTCCAGCACCATTTATTTAAAGGGCTATCTTTTCTTCAATGTTATTATTTAATATTTTGGTACATTTGTTCAGAATTAGATGACTCTATCTATGTCAGTCTTTGTGTCTTCTACTCCATTGGTCTTCAAGACTGTTTTGATGTCAGTGCAAGGCTGGTTTTGTTATTATTGTTTGGTTGTATAATTTTAGATCAGCTATTGTAATTTCTCCACCATTGTTCTTGTTGTTCAGTATTTCCTTGTCTGTTACAGGTCTTTTATTCCTCCAAATGAATTTTAAGTGTTTTATAGCTTTATGAAGAATGTCATTGGTGTCTTGATCAGGATGGCATCATATAACTCTTATGTAGAGTATGTAAATTTTGACAATAATAATTATGCTTACCTAAGAACATGGGAGAGATTTCCATATATTGGGATTTTCTTTAATTTCTTTTCTCAGTATTCTATAGTTTTTATTGTGGAGTTCTTTTATATCCCTGGTTAGGTTTATTCTCAATTTTTTTTAACCGATTATAAAAGGGATAATTTTCCCAACTTCTTTCTCAGCAGACTCATTACTGTACTGTAGAAGAGCTCATTTATGCATGTTGATCTTTTATCCTGTAACTTTGCTGAATTTGCTTATCAGTTCTAGAAGTCTTCTGGTGGAATTTTTGTGTCTTCTAGGTATAGGATTATGTCATTAGCAAACATGGTTAATTTGATGTATTCTTTTCCTATTTGTGTCTCCTTAATTTTTTCTTTTTGCCTGACCATTCTGGCTACAATTTCAAGAACTTCATTGAACCAGATTAGTAAGAGTGGAAATTCTTGTTCTTACCTTTATTTTAGAGGAAGCATGTTCAGTATTTCTGTTCAGTATGCTGTTTACTTTGGGTTTGTCATATGTAGTCTTTATAATGTTCAGGTAACTTCTTTCTATCTCTGGTTTCTCCAGCATTGTAAAAATTAATGGATTTTGGATTTTGTCAAAGGATTTTTCTGCATCTCTTGAAATGTTCATTTGATTCTTGTCCTCGTGTTTATTGTTGTGGTGAATTACATTAGTTGATTTCATATATTGAATCAGCCTTGCAACTCTGAGATAAAATCCACTGTTTGTGATGAGTTTTTAAATGGATTTTTCTAATATTTGGATAATAACATTGAAGAAAAGATAGCCCTTTAAACAAATGGTGCTGGAAAACTGGGTATCCATCCGCAGAAGAATAAAAGAAAGTTCCAAATGTTGCTAAGAAGAAAGTTAATTCAATTGTCAATGGATGAAATATTCTACAGATGTATATTAAGGTCCATTTGGTTTTTAGTGTTTTATAATTCTGAAGAGTTTTACCTTTGTTTATTTCTGGATGACCTATTTTTCCATGTCCTGCACATCTATTTATTTAAGTTCCCAAACTGGGCAATGAGGGGTTAGGGAAAAGACAAACAGACATACATATAGAGAAAAAGCCAGGTCTTGGTGGATACTAACAAAAGGATAGGAAGGCAGTGACCATGAGCCAACTCAGCATATTTATTATATAGGTTTAAACATCAAAATGATTTATTATGAGAAATTTCTTCAAGATAAACAGAACTGAATTTGAGTGTACAAAGAACCCAGTTAGAACTATGATCTTGCACCCATAATTCTCTACCCCTGGTCAGTTGGCATTTGAATTCAAGGTTAAGAGCTGATAAGTTCTGTGGCTATCACAGAATCTTCCTTGGGACAGGGCATCACCGTAGCATCTGGGCAATCTCAAATTGATACCTTCATGGTGGGAACTCCCAAGAGAGATATTGCCTGTCTCCACACATCTCGAAACTCATAATTCAGTCACCACTCCAGACATCGCTCCCCTTTTAAAGTTTTTAAATACAACTGACGAGCTATTATTTGAATTTTTTCAGATATCTTTTTGGAAGATGTAGCATCCTATTGTCATAACATGAGAGAATTACTAGCAAACACATAATCTCATACAATTCTATAAACCATATTGAGTGTTTTAACGTATTCCAAGGATTAAAAACACTTAAATCTTTAAGTATTTGTTCAGCAAGCTATGCAAGCCCCAGAAGATCATTTGTGCTTTCCTGAATATCCCTGATGTGATGATGAAACTCCATAAGGACTAGACTATTATAATTTCTTTGCCAAATGTCCATTAAAGAATTTTATTTTTTCCAAATCCCATTGAGAAATGTTAAATTTCACTGCTGTAACACAGATGTACAACCATCATGGCAATGGAGCCACTATTTAAATTTAAGTGCATCAAGTGCATTTCCTATGACAGTATCTTCCAAAGCATTTAATTTAGTCTCGATGTTTTCATCAATATTTATCAATTCTGTAGGGCTTTGGGAGTATTCTGAGCCTAATAATTAAGAAAATGAGCATTTTGAATGCTTTCAGAAAAGGCTATGGTAGTTGTCATCACAGAGACCAAAATAGATATCAAAGTGACCACTCCAAGTATAGTATGAACAGTAGCACATCAGGGTCTGCTCAGCTGGGTGTGCATCTGTTGAAGAACTTGAACTCCAGCATCAGAATACCAGGGCCCTGAAATGTTATCTGGAGTCATAGTAAAAGAGGATTTGTATAGTACAAGTACACCCTGTCCTCTGTTATACCTAGTAGTGCAATTAGCCAGATTACATCTGTGACAAGTCACTCGATATTTTTCTCCAGTTCCTTTTTATTTTTATAGTTCCAGAAATTAAAACATATGGAGATTGAACACAGGGCCACAGGCCATAGGAGGAAGGAGTTTTACAGCTCCTAACTATATATTCAGGTTTGGGGCTGATTGTATAATTGATGGAATCTAAGGCAGCTATTAAGTGTGACAGATCTTTTTGCATGCCACTACACTAAAAGTCAGGAATTTATTAACAAATGCTCCAGGAGTCCTGGAATCCTAACATAACTGTCTCTTATCAATTCTGGGAGACCAATCCAAAATATATTCACTAGTGCCAGGGAATTTGAGCTGCATCGACAAAATATTTGCACATTCCATTCACTTAGGAAATGTACGAAATTTTATTGTAGAATGATCAGGGCAGTAAGGTATTGGTGAATGCTCTATGGGGAACACTGTCTTGTCATTGGGGAGTCACATTTTTGTAACTGTCTGAACATATAATTTTAAGACTGTCGTGGATCATCAATATTCTATCTTTACCTCTGAAGCTACTTTACAGCAGCCAGCATGTTTATAATGGGACCAACATATTATGTTGTTTATATACTATGTCCTGTATAATTAAATCCAATTGAATGAACAGGTGTAATTCATTTATCTGAAAACCCTTCCATTATTTGGGTATAATTTGTAAATACTGAAATGGATTCTTCAGTCCACACAGCTGTGTGAACTAAAGGTGGATCTGGGAAATAGGTCTAATCAGTTTCCCCATGAACTTCACTTATTTGACAGCTCAATAAAGCCAGCCAGCACAGCCACAAACATGGTGGATGGAGACTTAGTGCTTCCCTGCTAATTGACTATCTAAGCAGCCTGATGGGTCAGGTTCTTCAGTGGTTGGTTCAACATATGGAAATAAATAAATATAATTAATCTCATCAATAGACTTAAAGATAAGAATCATGATCATATCAATTGATGCAGAGAAAGTATTTGACAAAATACCGTAAATTTTAATGTTCAAAACACAAGAAAAACTAGGGATAGTAGGAACATTGTAAAAGCTGTCTATACTAAACCCAAGGCAAACATCATTCTAAATGGAGAAAAATTGGAAGAATTCTCTGTAAAAACTGGAACAAGACAGGGATGCCCTGTTTCATCATTTCTATTCAACATAGTCCTTGAAACTCTAGCCAGAGCAATTAGACAGATAAAAGAAATTAAAGGGATACAGATTGGAAAAGAAGAACCCAAACTATCATTATTTGCTAATGACATGATTTTGCATTTAGAGGATCCAAAAAAGTCCACTAGAAAACTTCTAGAACTAGTAAATGAATTCATCAAAATAGCAAGATACAAAATCAGTACCTATAAATCAAATACATTTCTATATATCAGTGATGAATCCTCTAAAACAGAAATTAGAAAAACTACCCCATTCACAATAGCCTCAACAAACATAAAATAAAATACTTGGGAATCAACTTAACAACTTAACAAAAGACCTCTACAATGAAAACTACAGAACACTAAAGAAAGAAATTGAAGAAGACCTTAGAAGATGGAAAGATCTCCCATGCTCTTGGATAGACAAAATTAATATTGTTAAAATGGCCATACTACCCAGAGTGCTACATAGATTCAATGTGATTCCAATTAAAATACAAATGTCATTCCTTATTGAAATAGAAAAAGCAATCATGAAATTCATTTAGAAAAATAAGAGACCCAGAATTGACAAAGCAGTTCTTAGCAAGAAGAGTGAAGCAGGAGGCATCACAATACCAGACCTTGAAGTATAATACAAAGCTGTACTAACAAAAACAGCATGGTATTGACACCAAAATAGACATGTAGAAAAATGGTACAGAATAGAAGACACAGGGACGAACCCACATAAATAGTTATCTAGTTATCTCATAGTAGACAAAGGCGTCAAATCATACATTGGGAAAAAGGCAGCATCTTCAACAGATGGTGCTAGGAGAATTAGAAATCCAATTCTTTGAATCCATTTCTATGCTTCCAGACCTACATCAGGAGCCCCAGGTTTCTGTGATACACAGGAGCTGAAAGAACACTAAGGGGGAAAACTAAGCATCCTGAAAGCCAGGAAATGGAACCATTGACATTAAGGAATGTGGTCATTGATTTCTCTGAAGAGAAATGGAAATGCCTGGACCTTTCTCAGCAAACTTTATAAGGAGATGTGATGTTAGAGATCTATAGAAGCACTCTTTATTAGTATGACTAATAATCAAAACTGAGAATTTTCAGGACAGCAAGAAATAAAACATTTTTTGCAAAACTCGATAAAGCAAAGTTCATAGACGTCTTTCAGCAGCTCCAACTGCATCTGACATACACTGCTTCATCTTTCATAGCAACTGGAATTTTGACCAGACTCCAAGTTAAAATCCCAGAAGATCTATGCATTTTGTGGTTTGGGATGAAATGGTGTTGGCTCTTATTCATAGTAGAAAAACTTTCCAAATGTGTGACCCAGAGACTTCCTGCATCCTATACATGTCCCCAGTAAACTTAATCCTGTTGCCGTTAGATTTTTCTGAGGCCCTAGCACTACTCATCTGTGCATCTCAAGAAATATGTTTTCAACAAATCAAAAGTATCTTCCAACTAATTTCAGTGAGCTAGTTACATAGAAAAAAATTAGCAACACAAACAGTGATAGATATTTTAGCTGGAAAGTTGAGCAGCCCAGCTCAGATGCAGTTTGCTCTTTGGCTTAATGAAAGATGAGCTGGCACATCAGGGCTATGATTATGTCCCAGCACCTGCAGAATCCCCTGCAAATTAGAAGCAGACAGTAGTATGTTGAAGGCAATGTGGCACTGTGGGGATGTGGACCATTGGCTAAGCTGGAGAGAGACAACAACATATATGGCAGTCACATTTGAGGACCAGTGTGTGCTTTTAAATATATCTGCACAGCATTTTGGAATTATACCCTTCCTCTAAAAATGGAATATTTGCTATGGAGTCTATTTCATGCTTAAATTAGTCACTGAAATAATTTGAAATGCACCATTGAGTAAACATCTAAAAATATTTCTATAGACAAGATATTAAAAAAGAAGAAACCTTTGAATTTGAGTAGTCTGATTGTTACTTTACAAAAATGATGCAATGAACAGTTTCTTCTTGTGGCAATGCATAGAAATATAATGAATGTAGGAATATTTGTTCTTACCTACTATTGCTTAATCTAAAGGTAGATGTAGATACTCAGAGAGACCTCTATATTTATGATAAATCTTTCAAGACCTGTAGACAGATCTCTACCCTAGGTAATTAGAAGTATATTAGTTTTGGTGTAAAACAATATAAATTCTGTGAGACTCATTAAAATTTACTCCCTTTTTAAATCCTAGAAAACACCCATGTGATCATTTAAAAGAGATTTACAATGATAAAAGTGAGAAAGTTTTTCAGTCATGCCCAAAATTTATTTATCCAAGCTTTAATAATCAAGAAACAAATTATAGATATAAGATATGTGAAATCACTTTTAATAAAACTGCAAGAATTCCTGAACTCCAGAGAATTAATATTGGAGGGAAGCCCTACAAGTTTAAAAAATATATATATGTAAAAACATTTAAAGATTCCTCAATTGCTTATCAAAGCAGTGATAAATCCCCCATAAATAAAGAATGTGGAAAATATTCTACTCAAACTTTATCCATTACTAAAAACCATAGGCTTTACAGTGGGGATCAACCTTACAAATGGAAGAAATGTGAAAATGCCTTTAAGTGTTGTTCAAACCGTTTTAAACACTACAGTAATCAAACTGGAGAGAAAACCTGGAAATGTAAAAAAATGTGTCAAAGCATTTAATAAAAAAAAATCACACTTTATAGAACACCAGAAAATTTATACTGGAGAAAAGCCTTACAAATGCAAAGAATGTGGCAAAGTTTTTAATCAAAAACCATTTTTTACTCAACACCAGAGACTTCATACGGGACAAAAGCCATACAAATGTAAAGAATATGGCAAAGCTTTTAATCAAAAATCGAACCTGCTCAACACCAGAAAATTCATACTGGAGAAAAGCCAAACAAATGTAAAGAATGTGGCAAAGCTTCTAATTGAAGATCATTTTTTAGTGAACACCAGAGACTTCCTATGGGAGAAAAGCCATAGAAATGCAAAGAATGTGGCAAAGCTTTCAATCAAAGATCATGCCTTATTCAACATCAAAGAATTCATACTGGAGAAAAGCCATACAAGTGTAAAGAATATGGCAAAGCTTTTTGTCAAAGATCACACATTCTCAACACCAGAGAACTCAAACTGGGGAGAAACCATACAAATGCAAAGAATGTGGCAAATCTATTTCTATTAGGAAAAGTCTTATTGTTCATCAAAAAATGTATACTGGATAAGAGCCATATAAATGTAAAGAATATGGCAAAGTTTTAAGTATGCTTCAAGTGTTACCAAGCAACAGATTATTCATACTTGAGACAATCCTCACAAATCTAGAGACTGGAGAAGTCATTTGTTGTGAGATTTCACCTCATTGGTCACCAGAAATTTCATACTGGAAAAAAAAAATTACAGTTTACCTGAGATAGCTCAGCTGCACTGACTCCATGAAACCCCAGCCCCTCCCCAACTAGCCATGACCCAGGAGTCCATGGAAGTGGGCAGGAAGCACAATTGGATCCTCAGCGCTCTTTCCTCCTGTGGGCCTCTGAAGGTTCACTTGCCTCTTCCTCAATCCCTCTGTATTGATTGAATTAAAATCATCTCTTTTTTTTCCCCTTCCAAAAAGAAAAAGAAAAAGAAATCCATATGCAGCAAAATGAAAATAAATCCCTATCTCTCACCATGCATGAAACTCAACTCAAAGTGGATCAAGGACCTAGGAATTAGTCCAGAGACCCTGCGCCTAATAGAGGAAAAAGCAGGCCAAAATCTTCATCATGTCAGATTAGGCCCTGACTTCCTTAATAAAATTCCTAAACGCAAGAAATAAAATCAAGAATTAATAAATGGGATGGACTCAAACTAAAAAGCTTCTTCTTAGCAAAAGAAACAATGATGTGAACAGAGAGCCTACATTTTGGGAGCAAATTTTTGCCACACACAAGTCATATACAGCATTAACTTCCAGAATATATAAAAAATTCAAAAAAACTTAATATCAAAAACAAGCAAACAAAACAACAACAAACAACCCTATCAATAAATGGGCCAAGGAGCTCAACAGACATTTCTCAGAAGAAGATATACATTTGATCAACAAATATATGAAAAAATGTTCAACATCTCTAGGAATTAGAGAAATGCAAATCAAAACTACTCTAAGGTTTCATCTTACACCAATCAGAATGGCAGTTATCAAGAAAACAGGCAACAATAAATGTTGACGAGTATGTGGGGGGAAAGGCACATTCATACATTGCTGATGGGACTGCAAATTGGTGCAATCAATCTGGAAAGTAGTATGAAGATTCCTTAGAAAACTTGGAATGGAACCACCATTTGACCCAGCTATCCTACTCCTTGGTCTATAACCAAAGGACTTAAAATCATCATACTATAATAACACAGCCACATCAAATTTCATAGCAGCTCAATTCACAATAGCTAAACTCTGGAAGCAATCTAGATGCCATTCAATAGATGAATGGATAAAGAAACTGTGGTATATATACACAATGGGATATTACTCAGCATTAAAAGAGAATAAAATTTTGACATTTGCAGGTAAATAAATGGAGTTGGAGAATATCATGTTAAGCAAAGTAAACTAATCCCAAAAAACCAAAGGCTGAATGTTCTCTCTGATAAGTGGGTGCTGATCCATAACAGGGAGAGGAGATGCATGGGAAAAAATGGAGAACTTTGAGCAACAGGGAGGGAGGGTAGGAGGCGTGCATGGGGGCAAGAAAGATGGTGGAATGAGATGTACATCACTACCCTATACATATATGACTGCACATATGGTGTGACAGTACTTTGTGTACAACCATAGAAATGTAAAGTTGTGCTGAAATTGTGTAACATAAATCAAAATGCATTCTGCTGTACACATATACCTAGTTAAATAAATTTTAAAAAAGTCTTGATCACCACAAAAAATAAATAAAAATGCATTCAAGTTCTCATTTTGATGTAAAGAGTAACACAAAAGTTGTATAACTTATGACATTATCATTATCTAATTACAAAATATTAAATGACATATAAATTCCAAATAAATTTATTATTTTTATATAAGTCTGTAGGAGACCACTGTTAACACAGAACTTTAGTTTGGAGAACATCAGCTTGGTAAGATGTATTCTTTCAAATTTTATACTTTAAAGACTTATTTATGAATACTTTTAGAATACAAGGAAACCAACAACACCTCCAACAATTACACTGATGCTCTTTCATTAATGAACTTTACCTTTTAAAGAGAAGTTTTGACTTAGCAATGAAGTATAATATTCTAAAGTGACAATTGTTTTTTAATCAGAATTGTACAAATTCTAATTCCTTTAAGACTAGCTTCTCCAAATAATAAAACTTAACAGACACAAGATATTATCTTTCTGCATTAGTGCAGATTAATATTTTAAGAAATCCTTATTACTTTAACACTTAGGGTGTTTAACTTTGGTTTATATCAGTATATAAATTTTGACTTTTGTCTGGGGAAGCAATCAATTTTTCTTTCCTCTCTCAGCCCTTTTCTAGAAAGCCTAATTACTTTGTTGAAATATAACAGATGTCTGTGAGAAAGAGCTGCGTTTTCTTTTTTTTTCTTTTTATTTATTTATTTATTTATTTTTATTGTTGATTGTTCAAAACATTACATAGTTCTTGATATATCATAATTCACACTTTGATTCAAGTGGGTTATAAACTCCCATTTTTTACCCTATATACAGATTGCAGAATCACATCAGTTACACTAAAGAGCTGTATTTTCTTATCAGTTTCTGTAACTCTGCTCCATGCTAGGCCTTCAGCCTTGTAGATTGGACTTTCTTTTTAAAAGAGGAAATAGCCTTAATTACTTTAGCTGATTGTGTTAATTATACATAACCAATTTAGTTACACACAAATCTTGTGAAATTTATCCTTCACATTTTTTATAATTTACTTAGAAATTTTACAACCTTTTACTTTATAAAACAAAAGACTTTTTTATATAAAAACATTTTCCTTTACCTTATATATTAAATATATTCCTATAACTAAAGCCTTCTTGTATTTCTTTCTTAGTTACTGACCTCTTTCCAAATTTGTATTTTGAAAAAATCCTTATGAAAATTTTTAATTGAGACAAATTACTCCACCTTAATAAGATGAATCACTTTTGTTTTTATAGTACTTTAACTGAAACCAAACCAAAACTTCTTACACTTTTTGTATATAAATCACACCTGACAAAAATCTTAACTCTTAGCAATCTTGTTTCTTGTTTTTAGTGAAGGCACAGAAACAAACAATCTCAAAACTTTTCCACTTACCAATTTATGAAAACACATCCATTCTTTAAATATAGATGCTCTTTAACAAACACATGTGATTAACTACATATATGTTAAATCTAATTTACTCATTTTTAGCTATAAAAGCCAAGATATCAAACAAATATAGGTAACCCTACTAACCATCTATTTCTTGCTAAAGACAAATCTTAGAAGAAATGAATATTAAATTTTAGCCACTTTATAGAAACCAACACTTCATTGCCTAAAAACTTGTGAATTATCTTCATCTATATGCTCAATTCAAACTGAACTGATTTTTTAAGTCATGTAAATTTAAAAATATTTCACTCCACTTCCTATTTTAACTTAGGAGTGCTCACTTATCTATATGTTAATTTTTGGTACCATTTACATAATATATAAACACAAACACTGTAGACATAACAATACAATATACAAGCATGCACACATTCACAAAACAGACAAAAACAAATATTTTATAAATTTTTGTAAGTGAATCTTACATATGTTTATTAAAGCCTCTATTAGATTTAACTTGTTAAGAAATTAAAATAGAGCCCATCAGATTTTTACATTATGACTTAAATATAGGGCAGGCCTACACAGTTGGAAATTCCAGGTGCAAGATCCAAGAGCCATGATGGACACTAAAAGTAGCTGGCCATTTTTCCTTTAATGGCTATCAGATCTACCTTCAACACCACCATCCCTAGAAAAATTGGTTTCTGAACAAAGAAAGAGTATAAAAACCTCTATAGTTAGATAAATTAAGACTGATTGGGGGGGGGTCACAAGATCAAATGTGAATTCACCATAAAATCATGAGCTCAAATATATAAACTCTTAAAAAAAAAAACAGGTGTTTTTTTAAAAAATTACACAGTCACAATACTTTAATAAAAGAATATGAAAAAATATCTTTATCAGTTCAGAGTTTACTTTTAAAGATTAGAATTGGTTCAGAAATTAAAAGAATGTGGGAGCCTATAAAACTCTCAGAAAATAGTTTTTAAGCAAAGGAAAACTTGCACATTTGGAATCTTTCCATTGCCCAGCCCCATGCTATAGCATTAGGGAGGAATTTGTTAAGCAAGCAGCATGGCAGAGTGCCAGAAGGAGAAAAGATAGTCTGCCAGAAGTGGCTTGAATTTAAACATGACACTTTTTCACTTTTGTCTTAACCCTTTCTTTATAAGTCTTTTTTTTGTAATTTAAAAATGACATTCTTTATTTCTTTTGTCTTAACTGTTTTTTTTTGTAAGTCTTTCTTACAGGCCTCTGCAATTTATATTTTAAATGAAAGCCAGAGAGAAATAAAGAGAGAGGAGAGAGAGAGAGAGAGAGAGAGAGAGAGAGAGAGAGAGAGAGAGAGAGAGAGAGAGAGAGATATCTAGTAAAAACTAAGAAGCAAAGAAGACTGTTGTTCAAACTACTTTTCCTTTTGTAAAATTATTCTCTTAAAGCATGGTGCTAATAATTTATGTTTTCTCTGGAGAACATTTTTTATTCTTCAAGATTTAAGCATTACTTTAATCTGGGTACCAATTGTCCACATCTCTACATTTACTGCTCCCTCTTTAGGGAAACAGGGTAAGTTTAGTTACAAATCTTAAATATCGTGACAACTGTGCCTTCCCTGAGTTAAGAAGAGACTTAAGCATACACATAGCAACATAGAGATTCCTTTCTTCAGATCTTAACTGTCCCGTGTTTTACACTGAGCTATATGTAAACTTGCTCCTCTCCTTCCTTTATCCAAAGTGCATCTTTTTTAGGAGCATACCACTCATCTGACAAATGAGAGTTCCTGTGAGCATCAATGTCACTGTTCTATTGCCAACGCATTTATTCATGTTACTGAACCACACAGTGAGGGAATAGGGAAAAGAGAAACAGACACAAATAAAGAAAAATCCGGGTCTTGGTGGGCACAAACATCCCTGATAGGGAAGCAGTGGCCACAAGCAAGCTCAGCAGGTTTATTATATAGGTTTATACATCTAAAGGATTTATTGTAGGGAAGTTTCTTCAAGACAAACAAAACTGTAGTTGAGGGTACAAACAGCCCAATTGGAACTACAAGACTGAACCCATAATTATCTTTCTCCCTGCCCCCAGGCAGCTGACATTTGAACTCAAGGTTAAGAACTGATAAATCCTATGGTTGGCACAGAATCTTACTTTGAACAGGGCATCACTATAGCAACTGGGCAACTCACATGAACACCTTCACATCTTAAGCACCTGTCTCCAGACAGCTCAAAAAAAAAAAAATTCAGTCACTACTTGAAACATTATTTATTGGAGAGATAAGTGTGTTTAGATAAACCATTATTATTGTATTGGTGTCTATTTGATTCTTTATTTTGGGTAGGGTTTGTTGTATATGGATAGGAGTACCCATATTTGGGGCATAAATATTTATGGTCATAGTATATTGTTGTTGGATGATTCCCTTAAGCAGTATAAAGTGACTTTTTTTGGTCTCTTCTGATTAATTTTGTCTTGAGGTCCACTTTCCCAGATGTAAGAGTAGCTACTCCTGCTTAGTAGTAATCCTAATTGGCCCACAGTCTTCATTTGTGATGTATATAAATCCTTTGCCTTCAGCCTCTGACTGCCTTTATCTGTGAGTTTGTTATAGACAACATGTGGATGAGGCTTGTTTTTAATCCATTTTGCCAATCTATCTCTTTTGATTGGACAGTTTGGCCATTACATTCAGTGTTATTATAGAGAGATAATGTTTATTTCTTGCAATTTTGACTTATTTCTAATGCTTAATTCAGACTTGTGTCTCCTTTAATTGACTATTTTTCCAGTGAACTTCATGTATATGCTGGCCCTAATATTTGTTTTTCATTTTTTCTGTTTCAAATATTTTACTGAGTATGCTCTGTAGTGTTGATAGTCACAAATTCTTTAGTTTTTGGCTTATTATAAAAAGTTTTTGTTTCATCCTCAATTCTGAAGAATAATTTTGCTGAATATATTAATCTTGGTTGATATCCATTATGTTTTGGAGCTTGGTGTGTATTTTTCCAAGTGTTTCAGGCTTTTAGAGTTTAGAATGAGAAATTATTAGTAATCCTAATTGGCTAACCTCTAAATGTGACCTACCATATGTTTTCTTGTGGATTTAAAAATTCTATCCTTATTCTGTATATTAGGAATTTTAGTTGCAATGTGTCTTGGAGAGGATATTATTTGATCTTGTCTATTTGGGGTTTTAAATGCCACTCGTGTATATGAATTTCCATCTGAATCCTAAGGTTTGGAATTTTTCTGATATGTCATTGAAAAGTTTGTACATTATTTTTGTTTGAATTATGGTGCCCTCTTCTGCACCAATGATTCTTAGATATTGTCTCCTAATGTTACTCAAGATTTCTTCTGGTCATGGCCTCTTAACATATTTTTATTGTCAACTTTATTTTCAAGATTATATATGTTGTCTCCATTGCCTAAGAATCTGTCTTTTATGTGATCTAATCTACTGATAATTCTTTCAACTGATTTTTAATTTAGTTTGAGTCATTCCAAGATTTGTTTCATTCTTTTTCAGTATACCTCCTTATTGAAATGATTTTTCACTTGTATTTTCTTAGTTCATTCCCTGCATCTTCTTTTAGCTCAATGAACATTTTTTATCATAAACTTTGAAAATTCTTTTTCTGTCATTTCTGGCACTGAGGTGTCATTGGTCAGTTGTTAAAGTGCTGTAAGCTGTTTGAGTGGTTTTCTCCTTGGCTTTTTTATATTGTTCGTATATTTACCCATCTGCTGGAAGGATTATCACTTTTACTTTTATGCAAGGGACTATTTACTGAGTTCCTTTCTCTTAAGTGCCTCAGGCTGGTTGAATATCTGAGTATTGATACCCCCACTTGACTTGTATTCAATGTTGTTCTCAGTATCAGCAACACTTTGAGAGAAGATACACTTTAAGAGTTAAAAAAAAAAACCTTATTGAAAATTATAGTAACGTTATTAAATAGGTTTAGAGATTAGTTTTTCAAGATAGTAAAATTACTGTTGTACAATGTAGAGGTTGAAAAGGTAAGGAGAGAAAAATGGGCAAATGCTGGGGGTAGAGGGATAGAAAAGAATAATGAAAACCAAGCTTCAAAATGAAAAAATGGGGGTAGGGATTTGAGGCAAAAGCAGATAATTCAAGAGGAAAACATGAAACTAATAGGAGAAAGTAAACATGAGTTAAGAAAACAAAGCATGATTCCAGTTAATGCTTTAAAACATTAGAAGAAATACAACTGAATGGATTGAGGACTGACACATCAAGTAATAGGGAAGTAATTTATTGATTCAGTACGAAAAATAATACTTGTAGGATCAAAACTGACATTAGAGCTATTTAAGATGATCCATTCTGAGGTAAGATTTCTCATTGAACCGTTGTGATTTGAATTTCATCATCAGGATTGGAGACCTTTAGAAGATACCCACCATTCTTGAGCTTTACATATGTTTCCCCGGGTATAGAAGTAGCAACCATATCAGCTTACCTTTGACAAATCTGGGAGGACTCCTCCCAATTTTGGTGTGTCTAGGGACCTACTGACTTTCTGTTGAGTTGGAAGAGATGGTCCCTAATTGTCTGTGATTTAGCAGCCAGGTTAATCCCTGTTAGTAGGCGCGGTCTTGTGTGACTTCTTGACGAAAAGTTCCATGTACTCAGTGCTCTCAAGTGCAGGGTGGTTCCTCCCGTGTATACTTCAGTGTGGAAGTCTAAGATGGAGGTATTGTGGTCTGTTTGATGTGGTGTTGGGTGACCTATGGGAGGGGGGCTGGTAAGGCTGCCACTACCTCTGGGGTACACAGGTTACAGTCCCACAGGCTTGTATCTGGGCCTACTGGGCGGTGACTGGCATGTATGAGATGCTCCTCAGTAAGCCTCTTTGTGGCATACTGCCATCATGTACATGGGAGACTTTCTGCTGATTGGGGTTATCCTCAGGAATTGCCTTCTGTGGATCCTTGCATTTGAATAAGAACTGAGTTAACTGGCAACTCTAGGACTTGCAGCTGTGGACCCTCCTAAAGGTATTGGGGCACAGTAGCTACTTCCCTGGTTGCTATGGTTTTATTACCAGCTGGTGCTTGTTAGTCCAGAGGCTCAAGTCTGTGTGCTTGGAGGGTGTTGCATCTGCTGGTTGTTTCGGTTGGGTACTGGCATATAGGATACAGGACTCAGAGCTGTTGCTGACTGCTGTAGATGCTGTGTAAATGTTCTCCTTGGCAGTGGCTTCTTTACAGAGAAGAGCTTGGTTACTATTGCAACTGTAGGGATGGTGAATACAAGCTCTCTGTGTTTCTCTGTGGTGCAGAATCTTCCACTTTAACTGATGGTAGATCATCAGGATACCCTGCCCATGCATGGCTGGGTACAGTTTCAGCTGGTCTGCCTTCATCTGAGTCTCTACTTGAAGTGGTTATGAATGGTTGAGTGCCTGATCTCCTTCACCAGGACTTCTGTGTATTGGTGCTTTGTAAGTATTTGGTGACTGTCTGCAACTTTGGGGCCTGTGCCTTCAGGCTTTCTATGGACAGTCTGTAGCGCAGAAGCCTTACCCTGGCTGCAGCAAATCAATTGCTTTTGACCAATCACCTTGATGGGGGATAAGGTGTCAGTTGCCCTGAGCTTCTGTAGAGGCTATGGGGAGCACTGGCTTGATGTTAGCACTCCCTCGGAGTGATTTGCTCTGCGTCGGCTCTACCCTACCCCCCCTGTCTGTGGTGCAGTAGAGAGGGTTTTGGTGATTTTCGGCCAGCAGCAGTCCCTCTACAAGTTCTTTCTGGATGAATTATTGAGACAACCCATTTCAGAGGCACTCCTCTAGTTTTATTTGTTACTATCTGTAGGTTGGGAGACTGTATTAATTTGTTCTAAGGAGGCTGACCAACTGTGAATTCTACAAAATGTTTGCCCTGCATGGCACAGAATTCACCTACAATTTGAGCTAATCTGTGTGATAGCTTTCACTCTCTTTGCTGCTTCTTTCCCATTTTAACTCAGTTTGCTTTTCTTTTCGAGTATTGCTAAGGAAGTAAACTCATGCAGTTTACTTCTCCCTTTCTCTCTTTCTTACTGCTCCCCCAACCTCCATCTGGTCAGAATTCAGGGTCAAGGAACTAGGACCTTATTTTCTGCTCTGGTAACCAAATTCCAAGACCTTCAAAGTCCCAAGCTGTCCAATACTGAGTTTGTGAGTATTTACTCTGTCACCACCTGTCTGGTCAGCTGTTCTTTCGTGGTTTCTTTTTCTGACTATGGAGGGACCTAGTGCTTTGGTTGAGATCCACTCTGCCATCTTCTTTCCTTTGAATTAATGTTTTTAATGAGCATATTAAAATAAAAGAGATTTGGAGGTTGACTAGAATTACTGATTGTCATTTGTACTCCCTCAAATATATTAATTGTACTGTTTGCTGCTTTCTGCTCATTATTCATTGGTAATGCTTTCAACACCTGTTCTCTGAAATACTATAACTGTTGATGGTCAAATGTTGTCTGAACCCCATGATCCCAAAAAGCAGGAATGGTTAAGAAATACCACACCCCTTTATGTTTCTGAAAACAAATAACTGTAAAGAACCCAACTGTCCTGCTACATTCTGTCCAACTTTCCTTGGACTTCCTTAAGACTCACTATTCAGCCTTCTTCATGAATGCCTTCTTCAGCTGCTTCCGTAAGTACCCACATTCCATGTTATTAAACATTCTTTCTACTACACTAGCCCGAATAAAATCATCTCCTTAATGTACTTTGCCTTTCATATGAGCAGTGCCTTAGAGTTAAATACATGGTTATGATAAAATGAAAAAGTAAAATAAAGACATTAAAAACTTTGTTAACTGTAGAATTTTTCAAATTATATGCATGTGTGTGTGTTGGTAATGGATCATTCCATCTCCTATTTTAAACAACTCATTGCTAAAATTAAGATAAATGTGAATTTTCAATTGTCTCAAAAATAGTCAACTGTTTAAATATATAACAATAATAATTCAACTGAACTTCAAATTTTGTGGAGTAATTCTTTTTTATTGCTGCTGGAAAAAAAAATCACCACAAAATTAATAACTTTAAACAGACTCACTATTTTAGAATTCTGGAGAAGTTCAAAATGGGTCTCTTTGAGCTAAAATCAAGATACTAGTAAGTCGATATTCCTTACAGAAGATCTAGAGATAATCTGTTTGCTTTGTCTTTCCAGGTCCTAGTGGGTGTCCACATTCCATAACTCTGGAAATGGAGGAGAGATTAGACTCCATGGACCTCCTCCTTCATTTTCAAAGCCAGCATCAATGTGTAAAGACCTTCTCATTGACTTCCTCTTCTCTCTCCCTCACTTTGAGAGACCTTTTTTATTATATTGGACCCAATCAGGAAACCAGAATAATATCCCCATTTAAAAGCCTGCTGGTTAGCCACCTTACTTCCCCTTTGTCTCTAACACATTGACAGGTTCTAGGGATTTGGGCTTGGGCATCTTTGGGCAGTCATTATTCTTTCTACCATAGGTAGAATATTCATATTTTATCTAATTGGAGAGAACTAAGTCTACCTGGCAGGAGCAGTCCTAGGAAAATGTGCTATGGTTGTTTTCTACTCTTGTCGCTATAGTTTTCTTTCATTTACACAATTTTGCCCTTTCCCACCTAGGCTTTTGGTCCAGCCACCCTCGGTTTGCTCTAGGTCTATAAACTTGTTCTCAAGAAAAAACAAAAAGAAAAAAAATCAAAGCAATTTAATCCAGGAAAAGGTATTATGTCTTTGGTAAACTAATTTGTTAGGGATTTTCTCTCCCTACTTTTTATAGTGTAATAGTTTTTTTTAGCATCTAATCTGGGAGAACAATGTAGAGATGAGGAAGTCATTGTGCTCATCCATACATATGGGGACTTCTTAGAGTACTGAAGTATGTGCAAAAGGAGATGTGTTAATGAGATCACTGGTATTATGTTTTGTTTTGTTTTGTTTTTTAAGTTTCATCAGGAAAGAGAAACTTTGTTTTCGGAATTAAGTAAAAGACCGGCATAAAATTCATATAGTATAATTCCATTTATGTGAAACTCAAGTAAAGGCAAACTAAATTAACTTATGAGAATAAAAATTAAAATAGTTTTCCTATGGGGAATAAGTATTTATTGGAAGACAGGATGAAGGAATATTTTGGGGAAATTGAAATGTTCTATATCTTCACAGGAGCAGTGGTTATCTGGGCGTATAAATTGATCAAAACAAATTTTATACCCAAAATCTGTGCATTTCACTATATGTAAATTTTATCTAAATATTTTTAAAGCCATAAAAAGTTCATAACTAGAAGCATAAAGTGAATGTTAAACTTTAGAAAGCTACAATCGTGTATTTGTATTGCTAACAGAAGTCTCCCTATATAACACTAAGAAACCTCCCTAGCCTTCTGATTATTGGCCCATTTTTAACTCTAGTCTGAGAGTTACCATTTCAAGTTCATCAGTTTTAGTAGCATTAGGTGCTAGTATTAGTAGTTCAAGCTACAAATATATTTATAGCCAGACTGATTTTCAAAATTATTTTCCAAACTTTCAAGCAGTTGGGACTGCGATTCTAGATTTAGTCTCAAAGCTCACTAGCTTAGGGATTTGGGAATGACCTAACATGCTTGGACACAGACTTCCTGAAATTTAACTCGGTCTTATTTAATTTAGCTCTAGGATTCTTTACAGCTTCTAATTCTAGCATGTAATTGCAGCCTCAAAATGTGCAGTGAAAATTTTTTCTCTTAGACTAAATCAAAATACTTTATATAAACTTTCATAGAATCTATTGTTGTAACACAGATAATAAAGACAGTATGGTGTTTTTTTAATACTAAGGATTGAACTCAAGGGCACTGGACCAGTGACCCACATTCCCAGCCCTATTTTGTATTTTATTTAGAGACAGGGCTTACGGAGTTGCTTAGTGCCTCAACATTGCTGAAGTTGGCTTTGATCCCATGATCCTCTTGCCTCAGCCTCTTGAGCTGTTGGGATTACATGTGCCACCGTGCCCAGCTAAGACAATAATGAAAATAAAAATATAAAATAAAAAATATTTTTAAGTTGAAGATAACTGTTCTATAGGATTAGAGACTTATGGGAAGAGAGCATGAAGGAATATTTTGGGGCCAAGAAAATATTCTGTATCTCCACAAGAGTGGTTCCTGACCTGAAAAAGTTGCAGTACTTATATGGTTAAAACCCTAAAGTGTTTACACATTTCAAAGCAAAAGGTTGCTGGTATTAGAAACTGTCCAGAAAGAAACAGGGCCAAGCTGGCATATGGAAGTTCCCCACATGATTCAGTAACAGAACTGGGAACAGAAATTTTATATCTCTGCTCAGTCCCTCTGATGTACTACCTATACGAAAGGCCAGATACAGTTTTCCAATTCTTAACATTGTGCCATCAGAAAAAACAAAACAATAACAACTTCACACCTATCATTTCACATTTTATTGTCTACACAAGTTAGAATCCATGCAAACGAGTCCATTATTCATATACGTATACATCACAGAGGGGACATCTAACATGTGATGCATTCAAAGAAATCCATAAGAAGACAAAAAGGAAACTTTCTGGGTGTGATGGTAAATGACTGTAATCCCAATGCCTTGGAAGGCTGAGGCAGAAAGATTGGGAGTTCAAAACCAGCCTCAGCAACTTACTGAGGAATTATCTCAAAATAAGATATAAAGAAAAATTGGTTGGGGGCATGGCTCAGTGGTTAAGTGCCCCTGGGTTCAATCTCCAGTATCAAAAAGAAAAAAAAGGAATATTTCACATCTGATGATGGAAGCAAATGACTTCAAAAGAGCTCCACATTGCTAGGGCTATCACTGCCTAAGTATTTCTACTTGGTTATGATCATGGACCCATTTTTAATACTAATCTGTGATTTGCCATGAGAACATAAATTTGTTTAAACTTTGAAAAGTTACATTGCTACTAATATTTTCGGAGCCAGACCATTGCTTTCAAAATTGCTGCCTAAATTTTCAGTTAGTGATAAACTAGTTGTCAATATGGATTTGGCTTTTGAGTCCCAAGACACAAGCCAGACTCTGTTTCTTTATGTCACACTCATTGTGGCAGAAATCCTGAGTTCTATAAACCTTCCTAGACTCATCCGACATACTGAGAAATCCTAAGGTCCGTTCCACTATTATTTTATTCACAGTCCACCTTCTGTCCCCACCACCACCACCACCAAAGGAAGGCATGGAGAAGGAGAAGAGGGAAAGAAAAGGGAATAGAAATGAAGGAGAGAGGGAAGAAGGGAGGGAGGGAGGAATGAAGGGAGGGAGGGTAGGTGGCAGAGGAATTGAAAGAAGGAGAAACCCTGAAGACATCATACTAATTAAAATTATCCAGACCTAAAGGGCAAATACTGTACAATTCCATTTGTATGAGGTACCTGGAATAACCATATTTACACAGAATAAAAGTGTGGGTACTAGAGATCAGGAGAGAAAGAATGGATAGTGATTATTGAATGAGTGGAGATTCAACTTGGGATAATGAAAATCTTCTATTTCTGGATGATGGTGATGATTGCATAATATGAATATGCTTAATACCACTGAATCATACATTTAAAAATTATAACAATGGTAATTTAGGCTATATATATTTTATCACAATAAAAAGGAATATATGTACCCATGTTTGAATATACTTGATGTCTTGCTGCCTTAGATATATAAAAATCTGGAGTGCTTTAAGGTAATTTTTATTGAGTGGCATCTTTATACTACACAGTTTTTATCTGGAAATATTTATCACTCAAAAAATGAAAAAAAAATCATAATAAAATCAGTAGTGAAAATCTACACAGGAAGATTATGTATTGTTTTAGTTCTAAGAAAACAAGTGAGATAATAATATAGAGTTAACTCTATTACACTTTATTAACCTTAAGAGTTAATGTTAATAATAATAAATAGTTTTTATTACAAAGTTTCAAGTATACACCTTCCAATTATTCCATATGTGGCCAACTCATATAAAAATAAAAATGCCTAGATGAAGAGAAATACACCATTTAAAATATAGACATCTCCCTCTCAGCACAAATTAGAGACCTACTGGAAAATAAAATGTATGTATAGGATCCTAAATGTCTCCCACAAGCCCATGTGTTAAATCCTTGGTCTCCATAATGGTGCTATTAGGAGCTGAGGGAAACTTTAAGATGTGTGTTCTACTGGGATACCTTTGGGTCACTGGAGTGTGAATTGTGGAACATTGACCTTTTCCTCTTTCCCTTTGTGCTCCCTGGCTCATGAGGAGGTGAGTGAGTTTGCTCTGCCATGCATCCCTCATTATTGCCATCTGTCATTCCCCACCAGAGGCCTAAGTGTTATAGGTCTATCTAGTTATGGACCAGAACCTCTAAATCTGTGAGCCAAAATAAATATTTTCTCTATGTAAGTTTATTATTTAAGTTCTTTGTTATAGTGACAGAAAACTGACTAATGCAATATATTTCTAGATTATAGAAATTAGTCAATAAATTCTAGAAAGATAAGAGACACCATCACAGAGATTTAAAAGTGTCTAAAAGAGCTTCAAAGTTTTAGAAAAAACTATCCATGAAAAAGGAAAGGATTCGAGTTTGAGTGGAAAGAGTATGGTGACAAAACATTATGAGACCTTCCTCCATCTCAAACAGCAGTCAGAGAAGACTTTGGGTCTAATGAGGTTGTTTAGTTGTAGGAAAAGATTTCTATCTGTTCAGAATAGGAAGTCTCAAGAGCTCTGTCCCTGGAGCCTGTGAAAATTAGGGTAAATGAGCCTCTGTCTGGGATGATTTAGTTGCAGCCCATCCTGGAGGATGGGGGAATTGCATCCGTGTTCTTTCTGGGTCTCTACCTGCTCTAAGTCCATGATTCTAAGATCATCTGTGGGTACAAAGTTCACACTGCCAGCTACTTTTAAATGTTGCTGTGAAAGCAATCAATTTATGCAATTACATGACGAAAGCTGCAGGATTCTTGATTCACCCACCTGAAATATGACAATAATGAAGTAGGATCTTCACTATAAAAGTGGGAAACTGAACTGGTAGGAAGATTCTTTAATACTATATCTGTATTTGGGGACATACAGACATCTGATTTAAATGGATTGTGGAGAATTTCTAAAGCCAAGGACAGCAGCCACATTGAATTCATTGCAGATGGCAGTCCACAGAAATCACACATGGTTGTAACTTGCAAATGGCTGAAAATGACCTATGGCATGTCTGAATCACAAGAAAAAGGAGCATCTTAAATCTTCACCAGGTTTGCAGAATCTGGTTCTTTATTCCATGCCGTAGTCCGGCTGCAGCAAAATAACCGGGGGGTGACGAATAACTTGTGTACGTTGATACAGCAGGAATAGGAGCCGTTTATTGTAGGACAACAGAGCTATTTATACATTTTGCACAGCTTATCTTAATTAGCATAAACTAGATACATCAGTCAACCAATAAGGAATCTCCACACTTAATGGCTTGCTTTTGTTACTTCTCAAACCACTCCCTCTGGCATTTTGCCAGGCACCATCCAGACTTGTTTACGAACTCTAACATTTCTCTGGCAAAATACCACGTGTTATTTTGACTTGTCTACAGACCTTAACAATTCCATAATTTTCAATTTATATCTGGAGATGAATTAATGAAAAGTGTTTAGGGAAAATGAATCCTGGAAAGAGTGACCCCAGAATTGAGACAATATTTCTAGTTGATATTACATAAATTTCAATTGCATAAGATGACCCCAGACAAGGGTTTCACAACACATTGTGTTTATAATATCAAGGAGATTCTGATTCGGAAAACTTGTAGATGCCCTAAAATGCATAAAAAGGGAAAAGAATGGATTATTGTATTTGTTTAGGTTAGACAAGAGGTCCCCGGACCAGCCAAGTGTTACAACACAATGATAGGAAAGGCAGGAAGGTCTACAGTCTAGACTGATATTACTCATGGATGTGAAATAAAATAGGAGAAATTATTTGGAAGTCAGGTGATAGTTACAAGGTGTTAAGATGGTAGCACTCAGCCTCATGGCATATATACATGAAACAGAATTAAATATTGTACATGGTGAGAAATGGCAGCCTCTGCTAGAGCTTGTACAAAATCTTGGCTCTTTGCTGACCTCATACAACACTTCAATATCTCATCATTCACAGTATCCCTTCTCTATATAATTAAAACCATAAAACATGGTAAAGTTGTTGGGTGGGAAAGGAATATCTAGATATCTCTCTGATAAAGACCAGTAATAGTAGTGCACTCCTGCTCACCGTTAACCCAGTAGAGATCTGCATGGGGAAATGTTGGTAAATAGAAAGGGAATAGAAATTTCCACACCATTGGAGTGCCCAACCTGGGACAGACACCCTGTTATCCCCAAGACACCATAAAGAGGATACCACTGTTTCCATAGGTAATAGAGGGCTAGTTCCTTATTTTTGTGTTTGACTGATGACTGTTTTTTAAGCCTTACCTCTTCTTTTTGGTCTTGTATAGCACATTCAGGAAAATAGAATAAGAAAGCACTCCCTTAAATATTTTGGGAGGTTCAAACTCTGTAAGCCCCTGTGCATCCACATGCACAAACATTCATATCAGTTCCACCTACTGCAATAAAACTCCCTCTCTCAAGCTATTTTCAGACCAGCTTGGAAAGCCTGCCTTGCTCTCCAGAAAGCTTCATTATATAAATGAGAAACTGTTTCATGTGCTCTAGGTGTGGTGGGGTTGGTGAGAGGCATCATCAGTTTTGATATCCAAGTCAATTTTTAGGTGGGAATGCATCCTGATTCTTAAGGTTACAGCATCAAGTAACCATAATGGGACTGAAAATCTAAATACTGCAAGTGGAATGGGGGAGAGTTGCCAGTAAAAGATTAGTGTAGGTTTATTTATACCTGGGAAAATGGAGTGGAGCACAAACGAGTTGGTTAGATCTTGAATTGGAAGCCAATAGTGGTATGCTTAAGGCTGAGGCTATATTTTGATCTTTGGACTGGAAGATCAAGGAGAAATTTGGTGGGCTTAGACTTTGGAACACAAAATATTACAATATCTTTGAGGAGTTTCTCATGTGGGCTTTGATTATCAGGAATGAAGATGCATGTTGGCCATAGTAGCATACATTCATAATCCCAGCCACTCAGGAGCTGAGGCAGGAGGATCACAAGTTTACAGCCAACCTAAAAATATATCCTGTCTCAAAATAAAAAATATAGAGGTCTAGGGATGTAGCTCAGTAGTAAAGTTCTCCTGGGTTCAATCCCCAGTATTCACCCCATCCCCAGAAAAGAGTGATGGTACCTACTGTTCGGTAGGTGATTACAGCTCACAGAAATATACCATACATTTTAAAAGTTAGGAAAAAAGATTTTGAAATTTTTCATTAATAAAGAAATTGAATTTCTGAAAAGATGAATATGTTTTGTTTGATTTAAACTTTACACAATGTATACATAATGTATATGCCTGCAACACACTTCTACTTTTGGGTGCTCAGATCAGACTCATATATCAATTCTTGGCATGCTAACACCATGTCATTTGTGTCATTTGGAAACTTGATCTCTCTCATAATAAACAAGTGATATAAGTTTAAATTTTCTCTACTTACGTTTCAAACTTTCATAATTGAAAATTCAACTAATATTATAAATATAAATAGCTTGTTAAAATGTTATAACTATTAGAATAAGATAAAAATATCATGTTATAACTCATTAATATATACAACTTTTATGTCTTTATGTATCAGTTAAAATAAATTAAATTAAAATTTTAAAAAAGAGTGATGATACAGTTTTAAAGAAACTAATCACTTAAGTTTATAAATTTTTTTTTCTGAAATTGGTAAACATACACAAAGGCAAGACCTTTTTATTAGCAATACAGAGAAACTTATGAGTACCTAACAGTAGCCTTGTATACATATGAAAAACAAAAGTTGAATAAAAATTATTAAATTAGACTATGTCATTCAATTAAAATTCTAGTAAATTCTACCTCAGAATGATGTAGGTGCAATTTTGTGCAATTAGGCCTTGATGCTATATCTGTATGTTTGCTTAAAAAAGACAAACAGTATATTCCTGACTCTTAGATATTCCCAGCTTCATCTTCAGTGTTTCACTCTCAAACTACCAGTTGGTCTAATTATGAATTAATGATTAGATTTGTTTAACTAGAAAGAACATTCATGGAGAGAAGTTGTCAGTGATGACTGATTCATCTGTTGATGATCAGAAAATAGAACTGAAAGAAAAATATTGTTCATCTTCAATTCACTTTTAACTGTATTCCACTGACACTAACAAATTCTCTTGACATTCTTCAATTATTAACATTTCCACACACTTCTTATATTTATCCATAACTTTTCAAGTTTTATTTCTGTCTTTGCAAAGGTTTTAGCAGAACAACTATGATATTTAATAACTCTTTCATATTTGAACATTCATTCCTAAGAGCATTCTGTTTAAGTCCTTTCAAGCTTCTGCTCATGACTGACTACATCTTGACATTTTGAGAATGAATACAGGCCTCTGGAGAATGCAAAGTTTACTCAGGTTTAACAGCTGCTCTCGTTTAGTAATGTATATGGTCATATTAAAAATGTATTAATAGGACTTTAGGATTGAATGTGACTGAAGGGTCTATGATAAAGAGCTCACACATAATCATTTATTTCTCTACCATCATTTTCAGAGACTCCTCAAGGGAGGTTGGAAGTGATAGATAAACTGATAAAGAGTAAACAAACATATATTTTAAAAATCAGCAATGATGTTATAATCCCTTCTGTGGAATCTTATACCAAGAATCTTCCATGGAATCTTCTCATTAGAGCTGCTTTTAACTCTTTTTTTCAAATGCTTGATTATAAAAGCATCCTTAATGGTGAATTGTGACCTTTTCAAAATTGAAATTACAAAAAAGTTTCAAGGAGTGAGAGAAGACAGAGGAGGAGGCAGTAGAAGAAGAGGTAGTTACATAACTAGAGGAAATAATAACATTAGCAACTTGTCAACTTGTGAAAGCATTTCACAGGGTAAGCATCTCCTCACCTCCTACTGTGGACCTCAGTTTCTTGCTTGTTTTGAGGACACATAGAGTCTGGAGGTAGTCTCAGTTATTTATACCAGAAATGTATAAAATGTAGTGTTACTATAATCATTTAGTCTTTGCAAAACCTTTTCATTTGTTGTTCTTTCTAAAATTTCTTTATTAATAATTTAATTTTCTTTGCCTTTAAATTTATCCAGTTTTTAAATCTGTAGATAATTTATTTTCTATAAGTTAGATCAGTTTTCAACATGTTCTTCACAGCAATACATATAGAAGATTATAAACACTTCTACTTTGAGGTGCCCATATAAGACCTATAAATCAATTCTTGGCATGCCAATGCCAAGTCATTTAGGAACCCCATCCCGCTCATGATAAGCAAGTGACATAAGTTTGATTTGCTCCACTAAAGTTTCAAAATTTCACAATTTAAAATTTCAACTAATATTAATAAGATATGTAGCTTGAGAAGGTGTTATAACTATTAAAACAATAGAAGATAAAATTTTATAGATATGTCAATGAGTAATATTTGTCCCACATGGAAATGGAAAGTCTTCACTTCAGTAGGCATCTGCTAGTGACCTAGAGCACCCCCTACATAACAGCTTTGGGCAAGTAAATCTCTACCTTCAAAAATCCAAATTACAACTGCCAATCATGTGTCTCCTTCTCCAATAGAGATCTGAGGAGTTTTCCTAAAGTAATAAGATTCCTTACAATCCACCTACATGATCCCAGTGATGTTTCTTCTGCTTGCCAGGGCTGTAGATATGGACTTGTCAAATCATACTGAAGTGCAAGAAATATTACTCATGGTCTTGACATTTTTGAAGATTAAAGGCCATTTAGTTTGTGGAATCTCCTTCGATTGGAGTTTTTGATGTTTTCCTGATTATTTTCTGTTTACTCATCTTTGGCAGGGATATCATGGAAATGTTGGTATTTCTCTTACTGTATTCTATCAGCGGCACACAATTTTTACATGCATCATTACTGAAGATGGAGTCCCTGCATGGTCTGTTGCAGGCAATTTCCTTTCTCTGTAATTAATTAACATTTTGTAGAGAAACAGGTTGATTTTGCATGTCAACTAGGCTAGGTTATAGTACTCAGTTATTTAATGAAACACTAAATATTGCTGTTGAGGTATTTCTGAGATATGCTTAAAATAGAAAATCGATTGACTTTTAAGTAAAATAGATTATTCTAAATAATGTCAGTGTTCCTCATTCAATCACTAAAAAGTCTTTAAGAGTAAGAATTGAGGAAGCAAAAAGTCTGCTTTAAAACTACAGCATCCACTCTTGTTAGTTTCCGGCCTGCTGGCCTCCCTGTGTATCTGAATTTGACATTTTGAATTCTCACTATCCCAAGGGCCAATTCCTTGAAAGAAATATCTTAATATATTTATATAATAGATTGGTAATTATTAAAGATATAAAAGTAGATAATGAATGGATAAATAGGAGATGATAGATAGATAGATAGATAGATAGATAGATAGATAGATTGATTGATTGATTGATTGATTGATCGACTTTAGGTTGTTTCTCCAGAGAACCAGAATCTCTTCACTGATAGAGATTTTAATGAGCATTTTCTAAAGGAAGAGAATCTTAAGGATAAATTTTCTAAATTGTTTCTATGGAGATATTTGAGATAATGAAAAGTCCAGTTCCTCATCGAACTATGAGTTTACACATTCCTTCATTTACATCAGTATGAATTCCTGTTTTCCTAATTTATTAAATGATTTATAATAGATTTCATGATAGTTTGAGATATAATGCACATACCATATAACACACACACCCATTTAAAGCATAGAATTCAGTGGTTTTTAGTACATCCTAAGAATTGTGCAAGCATCACCACAATTGGGTTTTGAATATTTTTCTGACCTTAAAAATAAGTCTTTGCAATTAGTTTTAAAACCTCCCTAACTACCTCATCTCCTTGATGCCAGGCAACCACTCACCTATCATCTGTCTTTATTGATTTGCCTTTTCCAGACATTATAAAATGAAATCAAATATAGTTGTGTGCTGCAGAATGACATTTCAGTCAACTACAAACCACATACACAATGGTGGTTCCATTAGCTTGAAATGAAGCTGGAAATTCCCTGCTGCCTAGTGATGGTATAGCCCATTGTAACATCATAGTGCAAGGTATTCCTCACACACTTGTGGTGATGCTGGAATGAACAAGCCTACTGTGCTGCTTGCTGGTTGTATAAAAGTCTAGTACATATAATTAGGTTGTATAAAAGTCTAGCACATATAATAATACATAATACTTAATAATGATAATAAATGACTATGTTACTATTTTATGTATTTGCTATCTGTATTTTTTATCATTAGAGTTCTTACCCTGAAGTCCTTACAGTAGAACAAATGGACACAGAATATAGTGATTTTGATGCTGCTGAGCCTGTGTGGGCCTAGGCTAATGTGTGTACTGTGTCAACAAAAAAGTTTTAAAAGTAAAACAATAAATAAATCACAAAAGTTTAATGAATAAGGATATAAAGAAAGAAAATACTTTGTACACTCTACAATAGGTTTTTATTTTAAGCCAATACCATTATAAAGAATACATTAAAATTAATTCTTAAAGTTTAAAGAATTTTTAAAATTTTAAATAAGTTATATTGAGCTAAGTTTATTTGTGTTTGAAGAAAACATGTGAATAAGTTTAGTGCCAGCCTAAGTGGATTTATAAGGTCTCTAGCAGTGTTTAGTTGTGTCCTGGGCCTTTACATTAACTCCCCACTCACTCACCAGCTCATGCCCCATGAGCTCCAGTCATTTTGTGTGTGTATTCATGGGTGTCACTTTTTTGTCTTTCATATCATATTTGTACTGTATCTTTTATATGTTTAGATATGTTTATATAAACAAATACTTACAAATGTGTTATAGTTTCTTACAATATTCAGTCTAGTAATCTGCTGTTCAGATTTGTGTTCCAGAAGCTGTGGATATTTCATATAACCTAGATGTGTAGTAGGTTACAGCACCTAGATTTGGGTAAATATACTTTATAACATCTGTACAAGAACAAAATCACCTAATGATGCCTTTCTCAAAATGTGTCCTCCCTGTAAATGACACATGATTGTAATACACAATAATTGTGATGGCTTCTTTCACTTAACATAATGTTTCCAAAGTTCATCCATGTTGGAACTCTATCATTGCTATTTATGGGCCAATAATATTTTCTGGAACAGAATGCGTATTTAATTTATCCTTTCATTAGTTGGTAGAAATCTGGATTGTTTCCACCTTTGGCTTCTAGGAATAATGCTGCTGAATATATTTTTGTCCAAATTTTTGTATAGACATGTGTCTTCAGTTCTCTTGGATATACACCTAAGAGTGAAATTGGTGGTTAAATGGTAATGTTCATTTAAATTTTGAAGAAATCATCAGGCTGTTTTCCAAAGAAAATTCATTTTACATTATACCTACAATGTTCGTTGGTTCTGACTTTTCTACATTCTCATCAACACTTGATATTGGTGCATTTTTTTATTGTAGTCATCTCATCATCACAATGAAAATGTGATATGGCCTCCCACTGTAGTTTGATTTGCATTTCCCTAGTGATAAATTATGTTGAGGACCTTTCACTTGGTATCCTGTTGGCCATTTGTAAGTCTTCTTAGAGAAATATTGTCCCAGATCCTTTGTTCAATTTTAATTGTGTAATTTGTCTTATAAAGTGTTCTTTATATAGTCTATATAAAATTTCCTCAGCAGGTGTATGAGTTGAAAATATCTTCTCGCATTCTATGAACTAACTTTCTTTAGTGATTGTACCACTCAAATGCAAAAGTGTTTTATTTTTTAAACTCCATTTAGTTGTTTTTCTTTTGTTGATGATGCCTGTTGTGTCATATATAAAAATTCTCGGCCAAATTCAAGATCCCAAAGATTCACTCCTACATTTTTGTCTAAGAATTGTATAGTTTTAGCTCTTATATGAGGTATAGTTTTGAGTCAACACTTATATGTTTTTTGAAATAAGGTTTAACTTGATTCTTTTACATGTGGAAATCCAGGTGTCTCAGCACCCTTTACTGAAAAGTCTATCTTCCAATTCCACTCCTCCATTGAATTTAACCATGGTGTCATGGAAAATGAAGGAGTTGGATGTTCAGAGAATCAGTGCCTCAACTGAACCAACCATCAAGCAAGTAAAAACTGATAGAATCAACTTTTTTAGGTGTTTAATGTAGAAGGGAAAAAGGTTGTAGTTTTTAGTAAGAAAGCACTGTGTTACTTTTGCTTAATGCTAACTATTCCTCATTCTCCAATTCAGTGGTGGTTATATAGACGTGTTACTGGTGAGACTTGTTGATGGAAAGATGAGGAGTAATACAGACCTTATTCTAAAAAAAAATGTGTTTATGAAGTTTGACCTGTCTTGCAACTCCCTGAAAGGCTGGCACAGAAATTCAACTTTCTTTTGCTCTGCTCTGGCTGAAGCAGATTTCCAGCAGAAATAGCATCTGTCAAAAGTATTTTAAGACATACACAATCTGCAGGGACTGGGACAAGCAGTGGCAGATGTGGCAAATAGCAGATAGACGTGAAAGCCTGAGAATTAGCTGAAGAGAAAGATTCCTAGGAGAATAAGATCTTCAAAGGGCTACTAGGTATACTAGGGAAGTCAGAATGCAATGCACCTGTTCAGGGTCAAATATTTGCTCAGAAAATACCTGAGAGGAATATCTGCTTGCTCCTCTGGATAGTCTGTGATTTCAACACAAGCAGGAGGAGAAGCTGAAGCATAAAGCAGAGCTGTATATAGCCTGGCTTAGAATTGAAGAAATGCTCCAGCTCAGAACCAATCTGTAAAGACCGGAAAATGGTTTTTTACATTGTTGCTGGGTATCAGGTTACTGAATGATAGTTGAGATATTAGAAAAGAGCTTCAGTGACTGCACATAACACGGAATATAATCTTTGCAAGATAGTATGAAAACGATCACTAAACAGTCGGATGTCTTCAGCCTTCAACAATCCACAACAGCAAACCCAGAGAAGCAGGGATAATTTAGCATACAGAATTACCAAACTGTTGTATTTAAAATGTATACTTTTCAAGAAAAAGTTAAAAGGCATCCAAAGAAATCCAAAAGTATTGCCCTTTGAAATGGAGGGGGGGAAGGTGGTGGTGGGGGAGGGAGGGAGAGAGAAAAAGAAAAACAGCTGGGTATAATGGTGCACACCTGTAATCCCAGCTGTTCAGGAAGCTGAGTCAGGAGGATCTGAGACTAAAGCCAGCCTCAAAAAACTGAGGCACTAAGCAACTCAGTGAGACCCTGTCTCTAAATAAAATAAAAAACAGAGCTGGGGATGTGGTTCAGTGTCTGAAGAGTGCCCCTGAGTTCAATCCCTGGTACCAGAAAAAGAAATAAAAAAGGAAGGAAAGAAGGGAGGAAGAAAAGAGAAACTGTTTTTGAGGAAGTTCAGTGTGAGATGCTTAGAGAATACCATTAGCAATTAACTTAATTACATGGTCATGTTATAAAAATTTGAAACCTTATTTTCATGAGATTGACAATGCTTTATATTTTTAATAAAGCTCTTTTTCTATTTTCTGTTGCCCTCTAGTTAGCCTTGAATCAAAACCTTCAACTTCTCCCTTGCTTCAAACAAATGAGAAAGGGTAGTTTTCTTGAAGTGTGTATTCTGCATTTCTCTAAAAGGCAATGCCATCTATTCTTTAATTGAATTTTAGAAAAGTGATGGGTCTCTGGAGAAAAATGGCAATCCTAGTAAGCCAGTACAATTTAAAATTCTGGCCTCTGGCTTCTGTGTGCACTTATCCACAAAGAGGCCAAGAAATTGAGAAGAAGTATTGCTAACTCTTAAGAGAAATTTCACAGAGTAATTCTGTATCTGTTGAGTATAGTAATAAAAAACTGTGTAGTGTTTCAAATGCTTTCTCTTTCATTTTTCAAGTCAGTTATTTTCATTTTACTTTACAGAAGTATTGATCCACAACAAATTGGGGGGAAAAATTTAAACAACTTCTTTGTTATAGTTTGAGAATCACTATACCAACAACTTCAGTAGGCCTTGTGAGTTAGATTTTTATAAATCATACTTTTATCCCAATGCAATAACAATAGTAAAAAACCATTCGCTGCACTTACAAAGAAGAGTAGAGAACTCAGATTACTAAAACCTGGAATGAAAGGAGTGACTTTCATAGCACCTGGGGTGTTCCAAAGAAACACTGTTGGTTTCCTTGCTTCTCTCTGTGATGTTCCATTCTCTATTCTGTCTCTCTGTGTGGCTAATCTTGATTATTTCCTTCCATTTGCTTCTGTGGATTTAGTTCATGCTTTTTTTTTTTTTTGAAGTTTAAAGGTAGAAGGGTAGGTTAATCAAGCTGACCACTCATTTTGCTGTGTCCTATAAGTTATAATATATTTCTTATAATGCTATTTTTGTTCATCTCAAAATAGTTTCTAGGGGGCTGGGGTTCTAGCTCAGTGATAGAGCACTTGCCAAGCATGTGTGAATCACTGAGTTCAATCCTCAGCACCATATAAAAATAAATAAATAAAATAAATGTTTAAAAAAATTCAGAGAAATAATCTATACCTTTAAAAAATGAAAATAGTTCTTTAATTTCCCTCATGACTTCTTCCTTTCACACTGGCTGTGTAAGAGTGTGTTTTAATTCTCATATCTCACTAAATATTCCAAATTTTATTCCCTTATTGAGCTTTCAATTTTATTCTGCTGTGATTGGAGAACATACTTTGAACAATTTCAAAATTTTAAGTTATCAACACTAGTTTTGTGATATAACTTATGGTTTATTCTGGATCTACATAGTTCTTCTTTACTTCAATTAAGATGGAATATTATAGTTTCTAAATTTCCTTTTAACCTGTAGTTTCTCCATTTTATTCTGTCACTTTTGCTTTGTGTATGTTGTGGCTCTGCTGTTAAGTGTACATGTTTTTACATTTCTGATACATTCTTCATAGACTAGTCCTTTTATCATTATATAAAGTCATTCTTTGTCTCATAACAATTTTGTCTTACACTCTACTTAATCTACTATCAGTACAGTCATTCCATCTCTCTTTTGGTTGTAGATAACAAATAATTGGATATTGTTTTTAACTCCTCGATTCCCTGCATTTTATGTAGAGTTGAATACCTTTACATTTATGTGACTACTGATAAAGAACTGGTTATTTCTGAGTTTTTACTATGCATTTGTCCACATCATAAACCTTCTGTTCGCTTTTCATTTTCTCTATTCCTCCCTTATGGTTAGATAGACATTTTCTAGAGTATGGTTTTAATTTCCTTGTCATTTTTTAATTTATTTTATTTTATTTTTTTAATTAGTTTCTCAAAACATTACAATGATCTTGACATATCATACATTTGATTCAAATGGGGTATGAATTCTTATTTTTCCACGTGTTCCTAGTCATTTTCAACTACAATTTTGAGCTTTTATTCTTTGTAATTGCTCTGGGATGACAATTGACATCTTAATTCATAGCAATGAAGTTAGATCCTATCATATTGTTTATCTTTTTTCCCTTTCCTTACCATCCTGCCTGAAACTTTAAAAATGTTGCTAAATAACAGTAAAGATACTTGTCACCCTTGTTTTGTTATAATCCATTAATTTTATATGATAACTGAATAATAATTTAGGTCTACCATGAAGGAGTGCAGACACAAAGTCGGGCCTGAACAGACACAAATTCCCTGCCGGGAGAGTGCATGGTCACTGAATACCCATGAAACGACAGCATGTTCTTTTTGTGTGTGGTATCACCATGACTTCAACAATTCCACATCAGCGCCTGCCCTTCTCCATGTCCTCAGCTGATGCTCTCTCATGCTACAATTTCATCTCACTGTGCTTTTGCATGCATATTATGCTCTGAAGCCTGTTCTCCCTCTACCCTGCCCATAGAGTTATCACTAAGCCCTATAAAATAGTTCAACATCGACTTTCCTAAAAATATTACCTAGATCTTCCTTGAAGGTAAGACACCCTTCCTTGTTCTCTCTTTATTACCCCAAAGTACTTATTTTGCTTATAACACCTCATGCCTTGCACTATAGGGATATATTTAGACTTTTTTTATATTGCAAAGATATATTTATCTTACTTCTTCTTTTTTGCCTTGCATTGTAAGGCGATATATCTGTACTTTTTCTTTTCCTCCCACTAGACTGTGAACTACTTAGGGGTACATAGTTAGGATATTTCTTGCATTCATATCTTAAGCATAGTATGTGCTCTGTTGATGGGTGTATGGATAAAAAGAGAAAGTGGTAATTCTATTCACCATGTGTGTTGCAAATGTGAAGGACCCAGAGATGAGCTGGAGTAAATGACTGAAAAATATCTGATGGTTAGTTTTACCAGAATACTGAAATGGTGGAGTCTTGTTCTGATGTCCAGCTGGAAAACAAGTTTTAGTAAAATACCCAGGCCTTGTCTACTATTCTTCAGTACCACTGCCACCACCACCACCCCTCCTCACAATGAGAATACTGGCTCTCAGGTGCACAAAACTCCATATAGGTTACCTCCTACCTAATGTTATCATGATTGGCTAATTCTGTCAGATGATAGTTAAGGAATCTGGGGATTATTCTACCAAACCTTGACATGTCCGAGGAATCCCATTATCATTAAGAAACATGTAAACACCAATAGACATACTCCTTTTCACCAACCTTGTCATTATACTCTTGGACTAGGGATGGCACGAGGCTCCGATAAGCTAAAACTCATTAAGGGTGTGTATGTTATAAGACAAGCAACTACTGTGCCATACGTAATGGGTCATTTCTGGTTAATTGAAGGAGAAGGAGAGTCTCATGGTACCAGGTGGGATAAGTAAGAATGTGAGTGCCTGTCCCAGAAAGGCAGACTCCTCCATCTCTGCCATGGCTGTGATCTGCTCCCATTCAGCTTCTCCTACCATCTCCCTTGGTCTAAGGCTTGGAAATTCATGATTCAGCTCCTGAAAAAACATTTATACTTATTCCAAAGATTCAAGGAAATAAATTGCATCATAACAAATTTGTGTTTTAACACTAACCAAAGCATAATAAATATGATGCTACAGTTATCCATGTTTCCATAGATCTTAATCATTTAAAAAAAATTGGTGTCCCTAACACACAGGCTCAGCATTTTACCTTTGGTTTTATAAAGAGGCATGGTTTTGCATTTTTTTTTTGCAGCAGCAGCAGCGTTAGGCCAGTATATGGTTGAACACTATACTGCAATTTGTCTGAATATTCCATTGTTAACCATATGAAAATAAAACAAATAAAAATAAAATCATAGCTCTTCCAATTGATTCCAGACTATGCAAGTGTCACAGTGTAGCCACAGTCCATGGTAACCTTTCCCATAGGTGTCTCTTTTCCTTCCCTGCCATTCCTGATAGTTTATTTATTGACACATGTTTTGAGGGAATAAATAAGATGAATTCAACCCTTCTAATACCATTGTCAAGTACAATTTTGAGATTCTAACATTACTGAGTGAATGTCTGCCACCTATATGATTTTATTTTCTAGTTTATTCATTCTACCAATGTATATGAATGGCTCAATTTGAAAGGCACTTTTCAAAATACTGAAGATAAAGCAGTTTGCTATATAGAGTTATAGATGATATTTATGTCCACATCACTGCAATGGAGCCTGCATTCTGTTGGTGGAAAGCAGACAGAAAATCAAAGAAATTCACACACATAATTGCTTTACACAGTGTTATGAAAAAATAGCAAGGAAGAGGAGTAGAGGAGAGAAAGAATTTAGATGTGGGGCTTAGCTTTTAAATTATTTAGTCTGGAAATGTTTCAATGAGACTGTGACAATTTAATGATTATTCATTTAAAACACAATCATTTAGGGGCTGATCTTGTGGCTCAGAGGAAAGAGCGTTCACCTAGTATATGTGAGGCACTGGGTTCGATCCTCAGCACCACATAAAAATAAAATAAGGATATTGTGTCCACTTACAACTAAAAAAATAAATGTTAAAAAAACCCCACAATCATTTAATTATCTTAAGACAAACCCTACCATTTGTTTTCCATATAAGAGGTTTAATCCAGGGGGGCATTAACCACTGAATCACATCCCAGCCCTTTTTATATTTTATGTTTTATTTAAGGTCTCACTAAGTTGTTTAGGGACTTGCTAATTTGCTGAGGCTGGCTTAGAACTCATGATCCTCCTTCCTCACCCTCTCAAGCCGCTGGGATTACAGGTATGCACCAGTGCTTCCAGCTAAGGCAAACCCTATCTTAACCCCTTATGAGCTGTAACCATGAAACTCAGACAAAGTGCTTGATATTTTAATCTAGAACCAGCTTAGTTACCTCTTTTCTCTCACACCAGAGCTTCCTGATGTACGAATGGGAAGTTATTCTCTGGTGATGCCACGTTATTGTTAAATTGCAGAGTTCCTTCCACTCAGATTTCAGTAATGTCTTCCCCATTAACTCTACTGATTTCTTTTTTTTTTTTTTTTGTAGAGGAGGTGGATACTAAATCCTAATTTAATTCTAATTTTTACAACTGATCTTTTTTTGTCCTATATTCTGTACCATGAAAGACAAAAAAAAATTATGGGGGTTAAATCAGGGACTTGGATTTATATTCTTCATAGGAATATGAATTACATTTGGATTTCTTTAAGACTTTTTCCCTCTGGGGTTGAATCAATAGAACTCTCCATCATGGAATTGCAGAAAACAATATCACCCTGACTGGCAAGTTTGGGGGCATAAAAGAATGGTAAAGACTAACATTGAGAATTGGAGTTATAGGAAGGTGGGGCCCACAGAGGGCACTGCATGGTCTGTGATCAGCAATGACTTCAGATGCACTGTTACCATGGCAACTTTATGAAAACAGGAAGGGCAGATTGTGTTTCAGTGGGCTACTTGTATCTGTGAAAGTTTATCCACAAATAAGGTGTAACCCTGAAATATGTGATATCTTCCCTACTTATCGTTATTGATCAAATTGGTCATGAAACGAGAGCTGACTCCTTGAATACGTTAGAGTTAACCCAGTACCAATAAGAACAAGCACCAGAACTTGGCTCCATGTGAAACCCAATCTGTCATGGGATGGATTGGGTCACTGTCTTTGAAATGTAGACAAGACACATTAGAAGGAACTACCATGAGATGGGTGCTAACAGACAAGATAGCTCTTCTGCTATTATGAATGTCTCCCACTGTTCTGTCTCACTATGTGCTGGGATGATGAGACCAGGAGTCCCATCCTTTATCACTTGTAGTTTTAATCACAATTAAATTAAAAAAATTCATCTTCTTATCAAGGTAGGCTAAATCTCTCATGTAAACCGAAAATTTTAATGGACTTTCCTTGTGATTGATGAAGATATAACACTCACTCCTCATTGTGTATGAGCTTACAGATGGAGGGCTCTGTCATTTCCTGTCTGGCACATGATATTTTCCTTCATGGAAGAGTATTAGCAACATTCCAGTTGTTTTTCTCTCTTCAGGGGCTTTCTAGTTTTCTAAATGTGACACAGATGCTTCCAAAGAAAGAGTTCAAGAAAAGCTCCTGTAAAACCAAGGCACATGGAATAACTCTATCTATAGGCATATGTATACATATGATAGCTATATCCCTCTTTCTTCCCCCCACCACTTCTCCTGTTTCTTCTTCCTGAATTGTATTCATTTGGCAAAGGAGGCAGTTAAATTTCAGTCGACAACATTCCCAGTTTCTCTTTAATTGACATTACCCACAATAGAATTAGACCCTAGTCTAGGACTCATTACCTACAAAGCAAAAGAACCTTCTCTGCCTAAACCCTGATACCTTCCTGTCTCTCATCTCTGGATGGATGTGATTGTTCACTCCGTTCAGCATCATGGTCTATTTTCCATATGCTTAATTCAGAGGGAGGAAATCAAGTCAGAGGCATAAAATTACTTATGGGCACAGCACTAGAATACAGTTAGATTTTTATGGTAGGTACTTTAAAATTAAAAAAAATAGAAAAGACAGTTATCTCTCACTTTAATTTGGAGTGAGTCGTAAGCAAAGGCACATTTCAGTGATGGCACATGCTATTACATCCTAGCTCTGATGTACTCTTTTTGTAACATAGCTGTTGTTTAAGTAGGAGCCACTCCAGAATTTCTTCAAAGGCACAGCGTGGAAAGAACAATCTGCATGGAAGGAAGTGTTAAGTGGTTTCTAACATAATGTGATATTTTTACTTAGAATATACTAGCAAAGCTTTCTAAAGATGCTTTCCTTATAGCTTATATAATCTATAAAAGTAATGATATAAATATTTCATGTTGAAATATTAAAATATAAATATTATAGTATTTTCCATATGTATATGCATTTTGTAAATGTGTTTGTATATGTGCATTTTCCCCCATGAGGAAGCTGGAGATATTGATGGAGATTATTTTGGGAAATAAAATTTTCCCAAAGCCACCCATGGTGTCCCTTTGTGAATAAGAGGATACACATTAGTATCTGAGACTTCTATTCAGCACTTATTAAGTGCCACAATAGAAAGGATGGTCCCAGGAGATTTAAGATGGCTAATTAGAAGAAGACTGCCATTCCAGTTGCTCCATGGCTCAAAATTTAAGCAGCAGAAGTACTACTTTTCAGTGTGGTGGATGAAAGAGTTTTCACCAAAATCCAATTTTGTACAAAGTATCTCAGAGACTCAGAAATTCAGATGCATTGAATAAAGAACAAGAAAGAGCATGTTGGAGCCAAACTGATTGTGGCAGTGGATCTTGTACTGGTTGACCACAAAGGGGAATGGTAATAGAGAGAAACACATTGAACAGATTTGGCCTGGAAAAACCTACAAATCAGAAAAACCACCTGAATTTAGCTGGTGCAGAGGCTGCACTGTGAACTGGTGCTTTAAAAGCGCCCTGGTTCTCAACTGGAATAGTAGAAGGCTGAGGCAGGAGCCATCTTGAGGAGGTCATGCTGCAGCTTACTACTGCAGGGTCCCAGAAGGTCAAGCAAATGTTTCCATATGGACCCAGCAAGTGCCTGTGTGGCCTAGGGTATACCTAGCAGAATGTGAATGAAATAGATGTAAAGAAGACTGTGTCCAGGGGATTCATGTCAGAAAAACAATCAGGAGTCCAACTTCATTTCCCTTGGATTTTGGTGACTAACATAAGCAGGTAAAGAGGGTTGGGGAATTAAACAGACAAGTGTGAATACACTCAGGTACTAAGCCTGAAAAGGTAGCATTTGTGAGAACCACAGTATAGGGAGGATTAGCTCCCTTGACCCATGAGCAAAGTCCCTAGGAGGCTCCTGAGATCCAGACTCCCAGCAGAGATCAGCATCTTCTGTGCAGTAGGAATGTATTGATCTTGTCTCAGATACCACCAAACAAAGAGGCTAAGTCTTAATTAGACCTAAGCCCCAATCATTAGAATCCCCTTATAGAATGCTATAGCAACCCCAGCCAGGGAGTATATTAGTTCCATCAGTGCAGACAAAATTCCAGTTGGTAGTACCTCCCCTTTCATCCTTCCTTATATTGGTAAGGAGAGATACTGAGAGATTTTTTTCCCAAAGCTTCAGTTTTAGGCAGCTAGGTGACAATATGAAAGGAGGAAAGGATTAGCAACCTACAACCTTGCTTGCTCA
The DNA here is from genome assembly GCF_052094955.1 of Ictidomys tridecemlineatus. Lineage (NCBI taxonomy): Eukaryota > Metazoa > Chordata > Mammalia > Rodentia > Sciuridae > Ictidomys > Ictidomys tridecemlineatus. The sequence continues at coordinate 63,611,698 of NC_135483.1, read as the reverse complement.
CTCGCTACATATGCTTGCTGTCCTCTCCACTCCCACCTGCCCCTCTCAGATTGTAGCCCTAGAAGAAACCTAAGTGACAGTTGGGCGTAGATAGTTATCATACACTCTCATCAGTGGAGAAATTCCTTTCCTTTTCTGTTAAGAATCTTCTCTCTCTCTCTCTCTCTCTCTCTCTCTCTCTCTCTCTCTCTCTCTCTCTCTGTGTGTGTGTGTGTGTGTGTGTGTGTGTGTGTTTTCCTGCTGTGCAGGGAAAATGGACAAATATATATTTACATATTATTTTGTTATGATAGGTACTTTTGCTTGCCTTGTCTTTTGAGGGATAGGATTTTTGGTTTGTTTATATTGGTTTTGTTTTACTTTTCTTTGTTTCTCTTTCCCTTCCGCTTTCTCTCTCTTCACATTTTGAACGTTCTAAACTCTCCTTTACCTTCCTAGCACATTTTCTTTTCTCTTAATGAACTGTATTTTTTAAAAATCATCCTTTAGAACTATTTGCTTTACTATATCACCTTCCCCCACCATCGTGTCATTGTAATTATTAATGCTGGACACAGTCAACACCTGCTAGTTGCTTTAATGCAACTAGTTTATGGTTCTTCATGGCTTTTGTTATTGGCAACAGCTGACCCCATTGTTCCTGTTTTAGTGCTGCTGGTGTTATGGTAGGCACAAGGTATTTATTTCAATGCTGAATATTATTTGCCTAAATTGCTGCAATTGTTTCTTTCCCCCTTTTCAATGAGGTGGTGGGAATCTGCAAGGACATTACACATTCACAGGGCAGAGACTCTGCTGCTGAGTGAGCCCCATTGAGACAGTTAACCTGCCCCACATGTAAATAGATCACACTCAGACATCAGCCATAATAAAATACAAAGAAGAGAAGAAAACGAAAACATGAACTAAAGACTAGACCCCAAGTAAGAATGGCCAGGGGTAGGCCCTCAGTTCCCACTCATGGACAGCCCTTCCTAGGGCAAAACCAGAGAATTGACACAAAGCCTTTGAATACCACACCTATGAGAAGGTGTCAATATAGATCACTTAGGACACTTTGACAAGAGAAGGCCATGTCCTAAAAAGGCCCACAATAAGAGTGGAAGAGAGATCCATGCCAACATATGCAAAATACCTGGCAAAGGAATATCAAAAACTATCATGCCTTCTAAATTTCATAATTCACCAGCAACTGACTCCAAAGGTATTGGAGTGGGCAAAATACCAGATAAATAATTTAAAAAATGATTATATAAATGATCAATGAATTTCAAGAGAACAGAGAAAATATTTGGCATTTTTTTGGGGGGAATTGGCTAACTTCACTTAGCATTATCTTCTCCAATGCCATTCATTTACCTTCAAATGCCATGATTCTCTTTTATTACTGAATAAAATTCCATTGTCATAGTGAGGTAGGGAGGGGGAGCACGGGAGGAATAGATGAATTCTAGATAGGGAAGAGGAGTGGGAGTGAAAGGGAAGGGCAGGGGATTTGCAAGGATGGTGGAATGTGATAGACACCATTATCCAAAGTACATGTATGAAGACACAAATTGGATCTCAACATACTTTATATACAGAGATATGAAAAATTGTGGTATATATGTGTAATAAGAATTGTAATGCATTTCACTGCCATTTATTTTTTTAATCAATTTTTTAAAAGTCCAAGAAATAGCAAAATAAATAAATAAAAGAATTTCAAGAGAACACACACACACACAAAAACAATTAAATGAATTAAGAAAGTCAGCACAGTATATGAATGATAAATTCAGTAAGGAGATAGAGTTATTAAAAAAGAACCAAACAGGGGATGGTATTGTGGTTCAGTAGTGCAGTGCTTGCCAAGCACATGTGAGGCACTGGGTTTGATCCTCAGCCCTACATAAAAATAAAAAAAGCAAATGAAGGTATTTTGTCCATCTAAAACTAAAAAAAAAAAATTACAAAGAACCAAAAAATTTTGGAAATGAAAGGCACAATAAACCAAGGCTGAGACAGGAGGATCTTAAGTTCAAAGCCTGACTCAGCAAAAGTGAGGTGCTAAGTGAGACCCTAACTTAGTGAGACCCTATCTCTAAAGAAAATACAAAATATGGCCCCATGGCTGAGTGCCCCTGAGTTCAATCCCTAGTCCTTCCATCCTCCCCAAAAAAGAAAGAAATCAAAATGGCAAAAATTAACAAATTTCTAGATATAATAGCATTGAATGTAAATGATTCTAACTTTACAAGTACAAGATGTAGGCTAGGATAATGCATTAAAAAACAAGACCCAACTAGATGTTATTTGGAAGAGACACACCTTACACGCTAAGATAGTCACAGCATGAAAGTGAAAGGTTAGAAATGTTATGACATCCAAGTGGAGCCCCAAACATACAGTGGTAGTTACTCTTATATAAAACTTCAAGAAATCTTTAAGCCAGAAACTAATTAGAAGAGACAAAGAAGGTCACCTCATGCTGGCAAAGGGAAAAATTCAATAAGAAAAGATAATGGCAGCAGATATTTATCCTTAAATGTTGAAGCATCTCACTACATAGGAGACACTACTTGAATCAAAACCTCAGGTAACCCCCAGTATAAAAATACTGGGATATTTCAATCCACCTCTTTTACCAATAGAAACATCATTTAGACATAAACTCAGTAAAGACTCTTTGGATCAAAACATAGAAAACCAGTGGACTTAACAGACATCTATACAATGTTTCATCTAACAACAACTAAATTCACTTTCTTCTCAGGGTTTTAGTGACTTTTCCAAAATAGACCATATTTGAGGTCATATAGAATCTCTTCCAAATTAAAATTAAAGATGTAACTCTTTTATCTTATCCAATTGTAAGGAATGAAATTAGAAATCAACACCAAAACAGTATAGAAACTATATAAACACAATGGAGATTGAACAATATACTTTTGAATGATAAATGCTTTATAAAAAAAAATCAAGGGTGAGGGCATCTGGCACACACCAGTAATCCCAGCAACTTGAGAGGCTGAAGCAGGAGGATCACAAGTTTAAATCACCATCAGGGAGAAAACATGGGGGTGGGAAGGGAGTGAGCCATACCATGCCTTGCACTGGTGCCCCCCACAGATCTCACCTAGTCAGAATACTTCATCTCTGAGAGTGTTAGAGGACCCCTGTGCAGCTGCCCCCCCATAGAAATCACCAGCACTATGACCCCATGTGGGGCTCCAGGTCTCAACGTTGGAGTAGTATGCCCAGCGTTGGAGCAGGACCCAAAGCCTGCAGTTCTAGCCCACACAAGACACAGCCAGCACCTTAGCAGAATCACCTATCAACACATCTGCAGATCACCAAGACTTCTCTCCACTCCCATTCAGATCACTCAGCTGCTACCTACCCACAGCATAAGGGCATCACCAGCTCTCCCCACCTCACCAGACACTCCAGCACTGAAAGCAGACCACCGCCATCTTGGCTCAACATTCTCGTCATTTAGCAGGGGGCAGTTCCCAGACTGGATCTCCAGAGGCCAGGTACCAGGTTTCCAACCTCCCCCCTCCCCAGTGAAGGTAACACAACACAGTAGCTGCCCAACAGAGGTGTTCAGTGCAACCAGGGAGCCACCCACGGGAGCCCAGGGGTGAGAGCTTCCTCAATTGGGAACTTCCAGGGCAGAGGGAGATGGGGCTAAAGTTTGGAGCCCAACAGAGAGACCAGGCACTGGGGAATCTCCAGGCAAGAGAGGGAGATAATACCAGGCACTCACGTCATAGGAGCCAACAGTCCCAAAAAGAGACCCATGAGGTGCAGTCTTTCTGCAGGGACTGGCGGGTGCCACTCCTTCCATCCAAGCACCCTGAGACAGGATCAGTCTTCCCACCCTGGTTACCTACACCATCAGGAAGGCAGAGACACCAGCTTACAACAGACAATGCCACTATTGGATGAGAAGAGACACAGGGAAGATACAGATCTCTAAAGGTAGCTACAACCCTGGTTTCTTCCTTCAAGTTTTTTGTTTGTTTGTTTTTTCTCTTCTACCCCTCTATTGTCCGGCCGTCACATCCCCAACATATGTGAAAACAAGAACTTTGCATGAAATAGGACTTTGAGGACTGAGTCATCTGAATAATATAACATAGAGCTGTTGTATATGCCCTTTTTTATTTTCATTTTTATATTTTCATTTTTCTTTCCCCATCCAAATTTTACTGTTTTAACATCTGTATTTTGCTGAATACATAGGTGTGTATGTTTTGTGTACTCTACTGTCACACATGTACTTGCCTACCCTAAATTACTTCCTGTCTATTCTCTTGCTACTAATCCTCTTTATTAGATGTCTCCTTCACACTTTCTAAGATATATTAGCTCTACATCCTCACATCCTACCTCTTTAGCATATCGTCCTACACCCGACCCCCAGTTTATTGTCCACTGTCAGAAACTGTGAACCTTTTTACAAAACTACTGTTTATATTTTAGGTAATAATTAAATCCAACACTTCTGTACGCTGAGACTAAAATGTAAACGTCTTAATAACAATAAATTGTTCATAGGTGGTATATTGTTGATACTGGGATCTGTTAACATTGTCCTTCCCCACAAAGGAGAGGTCTTGGAACCCTATAAGAGCACTATAAACCTTTAGGGTAAAAACCATAATAACCTAGACCCACAGAGCTGGAAAGGAAGACACAAGCAACATGAAAAGACAAGGGAAGAAAGTGCCCCCAACAAATGAAGACACCACTTTATTAGAATCATTAGTAGCCACAGCAGAAGAAATGACAGAGAAGGAGTTTAGGATGTGCATGGTTAAAATGTTCTGGGAACTCAAGGAAGATATAAGAGAGCAAATACAGGCAGTTAAAGATCACTTTCACAAGGAGCTAAATAAACAAATACAGGAAGAAAAAGATCACCTCAACACGGAGATAGAGGTTCTAAAAATGAAAACAACAAACAAACAAACAAAAACAAAAATAAATCCTTGAAATGAAAGAAATAATATACCAAATTAAAAGCTCAAATGGAATCATCACCAACAGAGTAGACCACTTGGAAGATAAGACATCAGACAATGAAGACAATATATATAATCTTAAAAAATACATAGACCACACAGTGACAATGGTAAGAAACAATGAGCACAACATTCAAGAAATATGGAATAGCATAAAAAGACCAAATTTAAGAGGTATTGGGATAAAGGAAGGCATAGAGATCCAAACCGAAGGAATGAACAATCTATTCCATGAAATAATATCAGAAAACTTTCCAAACATGAAGAATGAATTGGAAATCCAAATTCAAGAAGCCTACAGGACACTGAATGTACAAAATCACAACAGATCCACACCAAGGCACATTATAATGAAAATACCCAACATACAGAATACGGAGAGAATTTTAAAAGCCATGAGAGAAAGGAATCAGATTACATATAGGGGAAAGCCAATTAGGATAATGGCGGATTTTTTAACACAGTCCCTGAGAGCTAGAAGATCCTGGAACAATATATAACAAGCTCTGAAAGAAAATGGGTGCCAACCAAGAATCTTGTATCCAGCAAAATTAAGCTTTAGATTTGAAGATGAAATCAAAACCATCCATGATAAACAAAAATTAAAATAATTTATAGCTAGAAAACTGACACTACGAAACACCTTTGGAAAAATATTCCATGAAGAGGAAACAAACAAACAAAGAAAAAACAATGAAAATCATCAGAGGAAGGTATTACCTAAAGAAAAAACTAATCAAAGAAGAAAACCAAGTTAAATAACAAAAATAAAATAATATGGCTTGGAATACAAACCATGTCTCAATAATAACCTTGAATGTTAATGGCTTAAACTCACCAATCAAAAGACATAAGCTAGCAGATTGGATTAAAAAAGACCCAGCAATATGCTGCCTCCAGGAGACTCATCTGATAGGAAAAGACATACACATATTGAAGGTGAAAGGTTGTGACAAATCATACCATGAACACGGACTGCAAAAGCAAGCAGGGGTTTCCATCCTCCTATCAAATAAAGTCAACTTCAAGCCAAAGTTAATCCAAAGGGATAAAGATGAACATTACATACTGCTCAAGGGAACTATACAACAACAAGACATAACAATCATAAATGTATATGCCCCAAACAATGGTGCAGCTATGTTCATCAAACAAATTCTTCTCAAGTTCAATAGTCAAATTGATCACAACACAATAATTGTGGGTGTCTCTCACCACTAGATAGATCTTCAAAACAAAAGTTGAATAAAGAAATTATAGAACTCAATAATTCAATCAATAACATAGACTTAACTGACATATATAGAATATTTCAACCTGTATCAAGTGGATACACTTTCCTCTCAGCAGCACATGGATCCTTCTCTAAAACAGACCATATACTATGCCATAAAGCAACTCTTAGCAAACACACAAAAAAGAAGTACTACTATGTATTTTATCAGATCATAATGGAATGAAATTGGAAATGAATGACAAAATAAAAATGATAATTACTCCAACACCTGGAGACTAAACAATATGTTATTGAATGAACAATGAGTTCCAGAAGACATCAAAGAGGAGTTTTAAAAATTTTAGAGGTAAATGAGAACATAGACATAACATATCAAAATCTCTGGAAAACTATGAAAGCAGTGCTAAGAGGAAGGTTCATTGCATGAAGTTCATTCCTTAAAAGAAGATAAAGTCAAGAAATGAATGACCTCACACTACATCTCAAAGCCCTAGAAAAAGAAGAAAAAATCAACAGCAAAAGTAGTAGAAGCCAAGAAATAATTAAAATTAGAGCTGAAATCAATGAAGTCCAAACAAAAGAAACAATTGAAAAAATTGATAAAAGTCAGTTCTTTGAATAAATAAATAAAATTGACAGACCCTTAGTTACACTAAAGTAGAGAAGGAGAGAGAGAACTCAAATTATCAACATACCAAATTACCAGCATAAGTGATGAAAAAGACAATATAACAACAGGCACTACAGAAATACACAGGATAATTAGAAATTATTTTGAAAACTTATACTCTAATAAAATAGAAGATATTGAAGGCATCAACAAATTTCTTAAGTCATACAACTTGCCCAGATTGAATCAGGAAGATATGCACAATTTAAACAGACCAATATCAAGTGATGAAATATAAGTCACCATCAGAAGTCTACCAACCAAGAAAAGCCAAAGACTGGATGGTTATACAGCCGAGTTCTACAAGGCCTTTAAAGAAGAACTAATACCAATATTCTTCAATTTATTTCAGGAAACAGAAAAAGAGGCAGCACTTCCTAACTTATTCTATTAGGTAAATATCACTCTGATTCCAAAACCAGGCAAAGACATATCAAAGAAAGAAAACTTTAGACCAATATCTCTAATAAAGATAGATGCAAAAATTCTCAATAAAATTCTGACAAATCAAATACAAAAACATATCAAAAAGATTGTGTACCATGATCAAGTGAGAATCAATAAATGTAATATATCACATCAATAGACTCAAAGATAAGAATCATATATATGATCATCGCAATAGACACTGAAAAAGCATTTTACAAAATACAGCACCCCTTAATGTTCAAAACACTAGAAAAACTAGGGATAATAGGAACACCATAAAGGCTATCTACGCTAAACCCCAGGCCAACATCATACTAAATGGAGAAAAATTGAAGGCATTACTTTTAAAAAGTAGAACAAGACAGGGATGTCCTCTTTCACCACTTCTATTTAAAATAGTCCTTGAAACACTGGCCAGAGCAATTAGACAGATGAAAGAAATTAAAGGAATAAATATAGGAAAAGAAGAACTTAAATTAGCACTATTTGCTGATGATATGATTCTATAACCTAGAAGACCCTAAAAGCTCCACCAGGAAACTTCTAGAACTAGTAAATGAATTCAGCAAAGTAGCAGGGTATAAAATCAACATCCATAAATCTAAGGCATTTCTGTATATCAATGAAAAACCCTCTGAGAGGAAATGTGTAAAACTATCCCATTTACAATAGCCTCAAAAAAAAAAAAAAAAAAAAAAAAGCTTGGGAGTCAACTTAAAGAAAGAGGTGAAAGATCTATACAATGAAAACTACAGAACCCTAAAGAAAGAAATCAAATAACCCTTTAGCAGATGGAAATATCTACCTTGCTCTTGGTAGATATACAGATTTAATGCATTTCTGATAAAAATCCCAATAGCATTCCTCATAGAAATAGAAAAGGCAATCATGAAATTCATCTGGAAAAATAAGAGACCCAGAATAGCTAAAACAATCCTTAGCAGGAAGAGTGAAGCAGGTGGCATCACTACACCAGACCTTAAACTACACTACAGAGCAATAGTAACAAAAACAGCATGGTATTGGCACCAAAACAGACTTGTAGACCAGTGGTACAGAATAGAGGACAGAGACTAACCTATAAAATTACATTTATCTTATATTAGAAAAAGGTGCTAAAAAATGCATTGGAGAAAAGATATCCTCTTCAACAAATGATTCTGGGAAAACTGGAAATCCATATGCAACAAAATGATATTAAACACCTATCTCTCACCATGCACAAAACTTAACTCAAAGTGGATCAAGGATCTAGGAATTAAACCAGAGACTCTGTGTCTAATAGAAGAAAAAGTAGGCCCTAATCTTCATCATGTGGGATTAGGCCCCAACTTCCTTCATAAGATTCCTGTGGTGCAAGAATTAAAACCACAAATCAATAAATGGGATGGACTCAAACTAAAAAGTTTCTTCTCAGCAGAAGAAACAATCTGTGAGGTGAATAGAGAGCCTACATCTTGGAAGCAATTTTTTTACCCCTCACACATCAGATAGAGCACTAATCTTTGGGGTATATAAATAACTCAAAACGCTAAACACCAAAATAAATAAATAAATAAATAAATAACCCAATCAATAAATGGGCCAAGGACATGAACAGACACTTCTCATCAGAGTATATTCAATCAATCAACAAATATATGAAAATGTTCATCATCTCTAGCAATTAGAGAAATGCAAATCAAAACTATTCTAAGATATCATCTCACTCCAGTCAGAATGGCAGCTATTATGAAGACAAACAACAATAAGTGTTGGAGAGGATATGGGGCAAAAGGCACATTTCTATATTGCTGGTGGGACTGCAAATTGGTGCAGCCACTTTGGAAAGCAGTATGGAGATTCCTTGGAAAACTGGGAATGGAACTACCATTTGACCCAACTATCCCTCTCCTCAGTCTATACCCAAAGAACTTAAGAATAGTATACTACAGGGACACAGCCACATCAATGTTTATAGCAGCACAATTCACAATAGCTAAACTGTGGAACCAACCTAGATGCCCTTCAGTAGATGAATGGATAAAAAAAATGTGGCATATGTACACAATGAAATATAACTCAACCATAAAAGAGAATAAAATCATGGCATTTGCAGGTAAATGGATGCCATTGGAGAAGATAACACTGTGAAGTTAGCCTATACCAAAAACACAAATGATGAATGTTTTCTCTGATATAAGGTGAATGACTCATAGTGGGGTAAGGAGGGAGAGCATGGGAGGAACAGAGGAACTCTAAATAGGGCCAAGGGATGGGAGGGGAAGAAAGGGGGCAGGGGGTTAGCAATGATGGTGGAATATGAATGGACATCATTATCCAAAGTGTATGTATGAAAACATGAATTGGTGTGAACATAATTTATATACAAACAGAGATATGAAAAATTGTATTCTATATGTGTAATAAGAATTGTGATGCATTCCACAGTCATGATTTTAAAAAATAAAAGCAATTAAAAAAATAAATACACCCCAAATAAATATAGTAAGCAACTTAGTGAGGCCCTAAGCAAGTTAGTGAGAACCTGAACTCAGTGGATAAGTGCCCCTGGGTTCAATCCCTGATACCAAAAAAAAAAAAAAAAAAAAAAAAAAACGAAAGAAAAAAATCAGGGGAGAAATTTTTAAAAATTTTGGACTCAAATGAGAATAGTGATACAACATGCCAGAATCTCTGATATACTATGAAGACAGTTATAAGAGAAAAGTTTATAGCTATAAATGCCTACATGGGAAAATCAGAAAGACTGCAAATAAACAACATCAGCATGAATTTCAAGGCCCTTAAAAAGGCCAGTTCCATAAATTGTAGAAGGAGCTGGGCGTGGTGGTGCATGCTTGTAATCCCAGCAGCTTGGGAGGCTAAAACAGGAGGATCACAGGTTCAAAGCCAGTCTCAGCAAAAATGAGGCACTCAGTGAGACCCTGTCCCTAAATAAAATACAAAATAGGGGTGGGGATGTGTCTCAGTGGCCAAGTGCCCCTGAGTTCAATCCCTAGTACAAAAAAAACAAAAACAAAAACAAAAATCAAAACAAAACTGTAGAAGAAAGGATATAATTAAGATCAGGGATAAAATCAATGAAATATAGAGTAATAAACAAATTCAAAGAAGTAGCAACTTATAAAATCAATATATAGAAATCAATAGCTTTGTTGTTAGGCTTTGAATGACTTCTTCAATTTTATTACTTGAAATTGATCTGTTTAAATTTCTATATCCTCCTAGTTCAATTTGGATAGATCATGTGACTATATGAATTTGTCGATGTCTTCAAGATTTTCTAGCTTATTAGAGTATAAATCTTCAAAATACTTTCTGATTATCCTCTGTATTCCAGTAGTGTCTGTGGTGATATTTTCATTTTTATCACAGATTTTAATAATTTATGTTTTTTTCTCTTTTTCTTGGTAAGCTTGGCTAAGAGTTTATCAATTTTGTTTATTTTTTCAAAAAAACAACTTTTTGATTCATTTATTTTTTGATTTTTTTTAAATCTCAATTTCAGCAGTGAATGCCATCATCATATATATCCACAAGAATGGGGTCCTAACTAGAATAAAATATATCATGTGCTAGTATAATCAATCATATGAAAATGAATTCCACTGTTATGTATAACCTAAAAGAAACAATAAATACATTTAAAAAATCAGGTGCTTTTCTATATAACAATTATATATCTGCTGAGAAAGAAATGAGGAAAACAACCTCATTCACAACAACCTCAAAAATAAATTTAAAAAATAAAATACCTAGGAATAAATTAAACCAAGGAGGTGAAAGACCTCTATAATGAATACTATAAAGCACAGAACAAATTAGTTGAAAAAGACACAAGAAAATGGAAAGATCTCCCATTTTCATGGACAGGCAGAATTAATATTGTTAAAATGAGAATACTACCTAAAGTAACATATAGATTCAGTGTAATCCTCATCAAAATACAAATGACTTTACTTCCTTCACAGAATTCTCAAAAAGTAATAAAACTCATTTGGAAGAATAAAAGACCCAGAATAACCCAAGCTATTCTAAGCCAGAAAATCAATGCTATAGATATCACAATATCTGAATTTAAACTATACTACAGAGATATAGCAACAAGAACTGCATGATACCTGCATTAAAACAATAGATAGACCAATGCTAAAGAACTGAGATGCAGAGCAAACCCACACAGATACATTCATCTGTCCTTGACAAAGGTGGCAAAAGCAAACATTGGAGAAATGACAGTCTTTTTAACACATAGTGCAGGAAAGCTGATTATCCACACAGAGAGCCTAACCCTTATCTGTCATCCTGCACAAAAGTCAACTCAAAAATGGATAAGGGATCTAGAAAGTATACTGGAAACTGCAATTTCTATAAGGAAATATATGGTCAACACTCCAACATATATGTACAGGCAATTACTTTCCTAATAGAACTCCTGAAGCTCAGGAAATAATGTCAATGGTTAATAAATAAGATAAGGTCAAAATAAAAAGCTTTTTTTGTAGCAAAGGAAACGATTTAGAATCTGGAGAGAGAACCTGGAGAATGAGAGAAAATTGAAGATTAATATTCAAAATTTATAAATAACTCAAAAACAACACCAAAATTACAAGTTAACCAAATAATAATGGGCAAATGAACTAAACAGACACTTCTCAAGGGAAGAAATACAGATGACCAACAAATACATAAAAATGTTCAACATCATTAGGGATTAGGGGAATGCAAATCAAAACTACACTGACATTTCATTTCATTCCATTTAGAATGGTAGCTCTCAAGAAGATGAACAGTAATAAATTCTAGAGAGGATACGTAGAAAAAGAAACACTTTTATACTGTTGGTGGCATTGTAAATTAGTAAAACTCCTATGGAAATTAGTATAGAGGCTCCTTGAAAGACTGGGAATGGAACTACCATACAGTCCATCTGTACAGTTCTTTTGTATCTATCCTAAAGAGTTACAATCATCACAGTATAACAGCACACACATACCCATGTTCATAGCATCGTCACAATTCACAATAGCTTATCTATGGAACCAGTCTTGGTGTCTATCAATGGATGAATGGATTTTAAAAAGTGATACACACATACACACACAATGGAGTTTTGTTGAACCATAAAGAATAATGAAATTATGCCATTTTCAGGTAAATGGAAGGAACTTGAAAACATTATGTTAAGTGAAATGGCCAAATTCAGAATGTCAATGGTTTTATGTTTTCTCTCATACATGGAAGCCAGAGGAAAACAGAGATGAAAGGTGGGGTTAGATTTCATTAAAATGAAAAGGAAATCACTGGAATAGAGGAAAAGGGCTGGGTTTGGGGGATGGCTAGATGGAAAGGGGAAATACTGAGGAATAATACTGATCAAATTATATTGTTTTTGTATGTATGTATGAATATGTAACAACAAATCCCAATATTATATACAATGATAATGCATCCATTTTTAAAAAATGGTAAAAAATGAAAGGATGTTTAAACCCCAAATCTTCACCAATCTTACATCTCAGAAAAATATTTCTTAGTTTAACCTCATTATTCTTGATCACTGCTACCCAATTGAATCCCATTGTACTTCATAATGCCCAAATTTCTTTGTCTCTTTTTCTATTTATTTGTTTAATACATATAAATAGTTTTCCCCTGCAGAAGTGCTGATTTATATGATATTTAAAATATGCATACATATGAATCCATGCATATCTGTATGAGTGTGTGTGTGTGTGTGTATCATGTGTGTGCAAGAGAGATAGATTATATTTTCTTGGATTATTCCCTTTAAATGTGTATAATGGCATCTCTTGTCTCTTCTGATTGATTTTTCTTGAAATCTGCATTATCAGATGTGAGAATATCTACTCCTGCTTGTTTTGGGGCTTCATTTGCATGAAATATCTTTCCACCCTTTTACTTTCAGCCTGGGGATATCTTTGCCTAAAATATGAGTCTCCTGCAAAAGCATATGGTAGGGTCTTGATTTTAATCAAATCTACCAGTCTCTTTCTTAACTGGAAAGTTGAGCCAATTTACATTCAGAGTTATTATGTATATATTCTTATTATTTCAAGTCATTTTAGTCAGCTTAATAGATTTAGTTCATTTTCATTTGCTTAATTGTGTTTCTGGAGAGCTTTATCCATTTGAGAGCTCTGGAGTTTATTTTTTAGTTCTTCTCTGTGTACTAGTTCTTTAAGACTTTTTTTGTAGTACAGGTTTAGTGGTCATTAATTCTTTTGGTTTACACTTATAATGGAAAATTTTTATTTCCTTTTAGATTCTAAATAATAGGTTTGCTGGATATATCAAACTTGGTGGACAATTGTTTTGTTGTTGTTGTTGTTGTTATTGTTGTTTTGCTAGAGCTTGAATTACCTCATTTTAAGACCTACTGGCTTTTTTTAATTGTTATACATGATGGCAGAATACAATTCATTTCAATTACATATAGAGCACAATTTTTCAAGACAATGGTTGTACACAAAGTATTTTCACACCATTAGTGTCTTATACATGTACTTAGGGTAATGATGTCTATCTCATTCCACCATCATTCCCACACCTCTTTGCCCCCTCCTTTCTTCTCCCTCCCCTTTGCCCTATCTAAAGTTCCTCCATTCCTCTCATGCTCCACCCCCAATCACCATTATGCATCTGCATCCTCATATCAAAGAAAACATTCGGCCTTTGGTTTTGGGGGATTGGCTTGCTTCACTTAGCATTATATTCTCCAACTTCATCCATTTACCTGCAAATGCCATGATTTTATTCTCTTTTAATGTTCTCTGAGTAGGAAGGGCCACAGAATAGAATAGATATTATGACTGCTGTATGTATATAGGTGACTCTATGACCAGTGTGATTCTTCAATCTGTACAATTAGAAAAATGAGAAATTATACCCCAATGATTCAAATGTATGAATTACCAAGATCATTGTAATGTCATGTGTAGCTAATAAAAAAAATAAAATTTAATTTAAAAAAATGTTCTCTGAGTAATGTTCCATTGTGTATATATACCAAAGTTTCCCTATCCATTTATCTCCTGAAGTGCATCTAGATTGGATCCATAATTTAGCTATTGTGAATTGTGCTGCTATAAACATTGATATGGCTGTGTCCTTTGGATATAAACTGAGGAGTGGAATAGCTGGTTCAAATGGCAGTTCCATTCCCAGTTTTCCAAGGAATCTTCATACTGCTTTCCAGATTGGCTGCACCAATTTGCAGTCCCACCAGCAATGTATGAGTGTACTTTTTTCCAGTATCCTTGCCAATACTTATTGCTCTTTGTATCCTTTTTTTTAGAGAGAGAGAGAGAATTTTTTAATATTTATTTTTCAGTTTTCGGTGGACACAACATCTTTATTTTATTTTATGTGGTGCTGAGGATCGAACCCAGCACCCCACACATGTCAGGCGAGTGCATTATTGCTTGAGCCACATCCCTAGCCCCATGTTTGTATTCTTAATAGCTGCCATTCTGACTAATGTGAGAAGAAATCTTAAAGAGTAGTTTTGATTTGCAGTTCTCTAATTGCTAGAGATGTTGAACATTTTTTCATATGTTTGTTGATTGATCGTATATCCTTTTCTGAGAATTGTCTGTACGGTTCCTTGGCCCATTTATTGATTGAGTTATTTATTCTAGGGGTGTTAAGGCCTACTGGCTTTTAAGAGTCTGAGTTGAAAAGTCTAAAGCATGTCTTGTTGATTGACCTCTAAAAGTTATTCTCTATGTTAAGCATTTTGACTCCAGGTGTCTTGGAGTGGTTTTGTTTTGTTTTGTTGGGGGGGTTTGTCTTTCTATTTGGGGTTCTGTGTGATTCCTCTATGTAGATGTCTATCATGTTCCTAAGGCTTGGCAAATTTTCTTCTATTATTTTACTGAAAAGTTTCTTTATGCCATTAGTCTGTATGTCTATGTCCTCTTCTATCACGATGACTCTTAAATTTGGTCTCCTAATGTACGAGAGTTCTTATATATTCAATCCTGGTTTTCTTTTTCTTCTCCTCCTCCTCCGCCTCCTCCTTCTCCTTCTTCTTCTTTTCTTTACTTGCTTTTACAGCTCAAATACCCTGTCTTCAAGGCCTGAGGTTTTGTATTGTACAGTCTAGTCTGTTGGTAATACTTTCAAGTGAATTTTTTATTTGATTTTTTGTGTCTTTCATTTATAGGAGTTCTGATTGGTTTATATTCTCTATCTCTTTATTAAAATGGTCTTTCACCTTCACAATTAGTCTCATAGTAATTAATTCATTTCTTAGATCTTATTTTAACTCATTAATTGTTTTAATGATCAAAATTTTAATGACTTTCTCTTGAATTTCATCCCTTTCCATTTCTGTTTGTTGAGATATTGCAACTTTGAGGGAGAGATTTGTGCCTATTTCCTCATGTTTTCAAGATCTTGGGCTTGTACATCTGTTGAAATGGAAAAGCGTCCTTCTTTATGAGGATGTCTTTTGGAGTATAATTGTCTCTTCTATAAAAAGTCCTGTGTTGTTGGTATCTTTTAGTTTCAATATTTAGACTCTGTAATCCAATTCCTCTTAGTTTGCCCATGCAGAAGTGCTGATTTAAATCTTGTAGAATTGCTGGACCACTGCAGTTTTCTGAGCCATCATTTTGAAATCTTTCTCTTATTTTGCTCTAGGTATATGTGTCCTAGAGTGGGATGTGAAGTCCCCTTATAGTCATTCCTACTGGGGGCCTCATCATTGGTTTGGGTTTTTCTCTCCTCTATTCTATGTGTTACTGCATTTTTGAAGCTTGAATTGGTTTGTGTTTGGAGGAAGGTGTACTGTCACTTTGCTGAGTTGTAGCTATGATTTGGCCACAGAGTTTCTACTCTGTGATCCTTTAGTGTATCAGTAACTTCCCAACCCCTCTCAGAAAAAAGGTAACAAGTCTTAGTGGCAACAATAGTGCTCAACATATAGCATTAGAATAAATGTCTGGCACATAACTATGTATGGCATGTATATAATTAATTACCACCCAAAAAGGATTGGTGGGGTCAGCACTTAACAATAACAAACAGCTGTGAACTAGACCTAGTATTGAAGTATATAAATAGAGGGTGTTGACTATGCTTTTCCCAGTACTAATAACTGCCATGACATGAATGGTGGGGGCAGGAATTTATACAATAAATTTCTATTAAAGATAGTAAAATTAAAGTTTATTTAGAGGAAAGACAATGGGGGGAGCAAAATAAAGTTTTAGATATTCAAAGACAAACAGCAGTAGAGCAGGAGAAAGATAATGAGGATGGCTGTAAAGAAGAAGTAGTGAAAATTAACTAAAAAACAAGTAAAAGAAAAAATAATGAGAGAGAAAGAAAGAGAGAGAGAACAAGTGGCTATTGAAGGTAATAGAGAGAGGAGAAGTAATAAGAAAAACAAACAAACAAAAAACAAGAATCCAAACAAACAAAACATGAAATCAAAACACATAAAGAATTAACCTTATCCATGTAAGGTCAAAACAAATGGTCAAGGAAAAAAAATAAAGAAAAATGATGAGGAAAGTTATAAAAAATGAATGTGTGTGTGTGTGTGTGTCCACAAGCCAATCAAAACAGCTAGAACACACCCACCCACACATATTCACACATACACATTCAAACATGATGAGAAAAGGAGAAAAAAGAAAAGAAATATGATAAAATATCAAGGAAACATGAAGAGGTTGTCTCTGTTGAGGTGGTCAGAACTGTTAAGAATATATATGTACTGCTTATGTTATCCTGTTCTTTTTTTCTAAGAGAGAGGGGGGGGGAGAAAGAGAATTTTTTAATATTTATTTTTTAATTGTCGGCAGGCACACATCTTTGTATGTGGTGCTGAGGATCCAACCCGGGGCCGCATGCATGCCAGGTGAGTGCGCTACCTCTTGAGCCACATCCCCAGCCCGCTGTTATCCTGTTCTTGAACTGTATATCCTTTAGAGGGAACAATGACTGGAGGGTGTTAAATTCATTTTTTAATGTTTATTTTTTAGTTTTCAGTGGACACAACATCTTTATTTTATTTTTTTGTGATGCTGAGGATCAAACCCAGCACCCCGTGCATGCCAGGCCAGTGCACTACCCTTGAGCCACATCCCCAACCCTTAAATTCATTTTTTGAGTTGCTCACTAATCTGTCAGCTAGAGTGACCTGGAGCCAAAGCTGATTGTCTTGGTTCAGCTTCCCTTCTCACCATTTCAAGTTAGGACAATGGGAAGTACAGACAGTGAAGTTTTGTCCATGAAAACTAGGTAGAATACTCCTATGGAAGAACTGATGCAGAGTTCCAAATGTGGAGTACAGGAGACTGGCATTTAATTCTGGCAAACCTCAAACATATTTTGAGGTTCTGCTCCAGAGACAATACCTCTGCCCACTCTATTGCCTGGCAGATTTTGATCATTGCTGGGTGTATGGGTCTGGTGCAGAGGGGAGTTGACTCCAGATAACTCCACTCTTGTGACATAGGAACGAATTCTCTACTCTTCTCACACATCCCACCACTCACAAATGTGGTCTTCCCCAAATCAAACCCCACCTACAAATGTGACTCTCTACCCAATTTCTAAGATCTCTCTAGAAAATCTTGCAAAGCTCTAAGTCCAAAGGAAAAGTGGGCAGCTCTCCACTCCCTATCTCTGGCCTGACTCCTCACAGGCACAATCCCCTCTGTGCCCGCCTCCATATCCCCCACCGGAAGCACTCTACATCTCATGGTAGACCATGCAGGGACAGTCGGCTAACCATTGATATATTCTACCAGGTGGGAGGCTAATGCTTGTTATAAACTCTGGGCTGTCACTGCAGAAACGTGTGGTGTGGCTACCCCAAGATGAGATCCTCTGTCAGTGCTCATCTCTCCTGTCAGGAAGTAGAAAGCAAACCTCACAGGCTTGCTTGCTGCACTGCTTCTAGGTCACTCAAGTTCAGATGGCCCCTCTATTCCACAGGTTCCCCTGTGCAAAATTTTCTTCTCAGATTCAGTCTTTCTTCCTGCCTGGGTGGCCCCTCCATTCTGTGGGGAACTGGTATGGCCGTGATATCACCTGGATTCCTGAGGTATCTTCTGTCTTATGCTCAAATCATCTGGATTTCTGTCTCTGTGATTCTGATATGGACATCTGGTATATTCCCTCTCACAACCTCCTCACTGGGAAGCAGTTTTCCAACAGTTTGAATCCTGAGCCATGAACCAGCTGGAAACTACACTCTGCCTCTATTCAGCCATCTTATCCCCCAATTTCTTTTACGTAGATATAAAGATTAGCAACACCAGATGACAAAATTTAACACTAGAAGAATTAATTTGTTGCCTGACTAACTGAGTAATCCTGAGGAAACTTATAGGAAATAAAATATATAAATATGAAATACTTGATTTAGGGAAGTTGAGATGTTAGTATTAACAGACATACACTTCTGACATCTGAAAGGCCAACCTGTAAGACAGGCAGAAACAAGGGTAATGATTTATTTCAGTTACTCTGCAATATAAAATCAGCCATCTGTCATGGACCTAAAAATCTCTCAGATCTGAAATACATGTTGCACAGATGATTAAGAATTACAAGAGTGTCTTCTGGCAGAGTCACAGGAAGGGGTCTAAGCAAACTTCTCACTCCTTCTCAAAGGGGAAGGATTTCAAAAATGTACTGTTTATTCATTCAGTCAAGCACATGCAAAATGCAATCAACCGTTTTTGCATTGCTCGATTTTCTGTTTATAAATATTGAATGTGCTTTACCTTGGGGGCAGCAATTACATACTCTTGAGTAGTGTCTGGCATTTAATTTTTAAGTTTCTGTATCAAATACATAATTTTTTAATTTAATGATTTTAAAAACCACTTCAACAATGTTTACATCCCTTGACCAACTTTGTTCCCAACCTTACTCTCAAAAAGAAGCAACTTATGAAATTTTTAATATTTAAGCATTTTTACAAAATGGCTTTATCACAGGGTTCAAGATTATACTTTTGTCATAGGTGTAGGCTCAGGCCATATAAAAGTTGTTCATTGTTTATACATGGAACTCTTTGCACATTATTTTTATGAAAGTATATAAGGAGTTTGTTTATACTGTACCTTAATATAATAGTCCATACATGTGTTTGTTTTGCTGTTTATACACATTTTTTGTATTGATTTTTTTCTTGCAAACAGCTCTTCTGTACATACTTCTAATCATGTCTTCAGGTGTATTTATTTTGCAATTTTTCTAGGCTGTGTACACAGGAATAAAATTATTGCATCATAAAGTCTACAAACCTTCACCTTTACTGAATATTGACTACTGTTTTCCAAAGTAGTTGCTTCAATGGCAACAATGTTAATGTCATTAGCAGCATATAGATGTTTCTTGCCCCACTCCACTTCAAATGTTTGATAATGCCTGGTGTTGTCAGAAGTTTTCCATAACATTTTTACTCTCTTTTTTTATGCTTTACCACCCTCTCAGGCCCTCCCAAAGACACCTGGTGATGCCAGATCCTGAGCTTTTCTGAGGTTCTGCTATGCAGGTCAGTGTATATTTCCTCTTTCTCCACTAACTGCAATTTTCTACAGATTCATTATGTCAGCTCTTCCTAGTGTTTTTGCTTTCAAGCTTATAATAACATTTGGTTTCTATCATCTCTATTTATACTTTCTTTGCCTTTGTTTTTATTAGTTCCTAAGATATTTTTTCTTATTTTAGTAGAAATTCAAGTAGGGTTTAGGATGCATAGCTTTATAATGTTGAGATATGTTTCTACTTTCTCTAGTTTTTCTAGTGTTTTTAACACAAAGGGGTGCTGTATTTTGTCAAACTCTTTTCCTGCATCTATTGAAATAATCATATGATTCTTGTCTTTAAGTCTACTGATATGATGAATTACATTTATTGATTTTTATATGTTGAACAAATCTTGTATCCCTAGGATGAACCCAACTTGATTGTGATGTACTATCTTTTTAATATGTTTTTCAATGCAATTTGCCAGATTTTTATTGAGCATTTTTGTAGCTATGTTCATCAGGGATATTGGTCTAAAATTTTCTTTCCTTGATGTGTCTTTGTCTGGTTTTGGTATCAGTGTGAAACTAGCCTCATAGAATGAGTTTGGAAGGGTTCCCTCCTTTTCTATATAATGGGGTAATTTGAGGAGTATCAGTGTTAATTCTTTAAAAGTCTTGTAGAACTCAGCTGAGAATTTGTCTGGTCCTGGGTCTTTCTTGATTGGTAGGCTTTTGATGCTGTCTTCTACTTCATTGCTTGAGATTGATCTCTTTAAATTGTATATGTCCTCCTACTTCAGTTAAAGTAGATCATATGTCTCTAGAAATCTGTTGATGTCTTCAAGGTTTTTTATTTTATTGAAGCATAAATTTTCAAAATAGTTTCTAATTCTCTTCAAAATTGCAGTAGTGTCCATGGTGATATTTCCTTTTTCATCACAAATTTTAGTAACTTGTATTTTCTGACTCTTTCTGTTTCTTAGCATGGCTAAGGTTTATCAATTTTATTTATTTTTTCAAAGAACCAACTTCCTGTTTTGTCAGTTTTTTGAATTGTTTCTTTTGTTTCAATTTCATTGATTTCAGTGATGATTTTAATTATGCTAAACCTGAGGCCAACATATTCTAAATGGAGAAAAAAAAGAAAGTATTCCCTCTAAAACCTGGAATAAGACAAGGATGCCTCCTTTCATGGCTTTTCTTCAATATTGTTTTTGAAACTCTAGCCAGAGCAATTAGAAATAAAAAAAGAAATTAAAAGAATATGAATAGGAAAAGAAACACTAGAACTAACTTTATTGGCTGGTGATATTATTGTATATTTAGAAGACCCAAAAAATTCTACCAGGAAACTTCTAGAACTTATAAATGAACTCAGTAAAGTAGCAGGATATAAAATAACACCCATATATCAATTGCATTCCTATACATCAGTGATGAATCTACTGAAAGAGAAATTAGGAAAAGTCACCATTCACAATAGCCTTAAAAACAAAATAAAACACCTAGGAATCAATCTAGGAATCAATCTAACAAAAGAGGGGAAAATCTCTATGATGAAAACTACAGAACATTAAAGAAAGAAACTGAAGAAGACCTTAGAAGATGGAAAGATTTCTTATGATCTTGGATAGGCAGAATAAATATTGTCAAAATGGCGATACTACCAAAAGTGCTATACAGATTTAATGCAATTCCTAATAAATCCCAAATGATATTCTTCATAGAACTAGAAAAAGCAATCATGAAATTCGTTTGGAAAAATAAGAGACACAGGATAATCAAAGCAATTATTAGCAGGAAAAGTGAAGGAGGAGGCATCACAATACCAGATTGGTATAACTATAATTACACCATTTATACTACAGAGCCATAGTAACAAAAACGGCATGGAACTGGCATCAAAACAGACACATAGACCAATGGTATAGAATAAAGGACACAGAGACATACCCACATAAATACAGTTATCTCATACTAGACAAAGATGCCAAAAACATACATTGGATAAAAGATAGCCTCTTCAACAAATGGTGCTGGGAAAACTGAAAATTCAAATACAGCAAAATAAAATTAAACCCCTGTGTCTTACTCTACACAAAACTCTACTCAAAGTGAATCAAGGATGTAGGCAGGGACCCTGAGCCTAATAGAAGTGAAAGTAGGCCCAAATCTACATCATGTCAGCTGAGGAACTGATTTCCTTAATAAGATTCCTAAAGCACAGAAGTAAAATTAAGAATAAACAAATGTGATTGAATCAAACTAAAAAGTTTCTTCACAGCAAAGGAAACAATCAAGAATGTGAAGAGGGAGCCTACAGAATGGAAGAGAATCTTTGCCACCTGCACCTCAGAGCATTTATCTCCAGGAGAAATATATATATATATATATATATATATATATATATATATATATATATCAAAAAAACTTAACACCAAAGAATCAAATAAACCAATCAATAAATGGGCAAAATAACTGACCAAACACTTCATAGAAGAAGAAATACAATCAATCAATCAATCAATCTATATATATATATATATATATATATATATATATATTTGTTGATTTATATATATATAAATTCAACATCTCTAGCAATTAGAGAAATGCAAATCAAAACCACTCTAAGATTTCATCTTCAGTTAGAATGTCAATCATCAAAAATGCAAGCAACAATAAATGTTGACAAGAATATAGGAAATAAGGTATACTCATACATTGCTAGTGAGACTGCAAATTGGTGTAGGCCAAATGATTCTCTGATATGTGGATGCTAATTGATGATAGAGGGGGTTCTGTGAATTAGACAAAGGGAAATGAAAGGAGGGAGGAGAAATGTGGATAGGAAAGATAATAGAATGAACTGGACATTACTATCCTGTGTGCATATATGATTGTACAACCAATGTAATTCTACATAATGTACAACCAGAAGAATGAGAAGTTATACTCCATGTATGTAGAATATGTCAAATATGTCCTACTATCATGTATAACTCATAAGGACAAAGATATATGAATTCAAGTAAGAATTTATATGCATGATTGTGCTCAATAAAAATCTATAAATAGAAGCCATTTTACAGTAATTTATTGGAATGCATATTAGTCCCTGTTACATCTACCCAATCCTGTGTTGTGGCACAACGAAGATGGACTGACAGACAAGTCAGGTAGTGGATTGGATTGGCACATAGACTATATTTTTCTGATTCCTAATATAAACCTACTTGTCTGACATTATGAAATGCATACAAAAATTCATTCTCTAATAGGCATTGTTTCCAGGACTCATCTATCATTATTACTTATGAGACTGTTTATAACTCACAAGTAAAGACTTAAGAGATTTCCATCAGTCCACTCCTGCTCTTAGCAGTTTCCAATCTGAGTAGAGGTGGGATGGAAGGGGATATCAGAGTACACTGGCTAACTCCAAAAACCAAAATCAGTGTTGTACTTGAGTTCATGTCTGAACTCAGCAACCACAACTGAAGCAAGGGCCTGGCTCTCTTTAACTACTTTAGCGTAACATCTCTGAATTTTGCTAGTTTCTGAGCAGCAAGCTATACTACACAAGTTGGTTTTAATTGCATGAATCCAAGAAAGTTTCCATTTTAAAAAAAAGTGTACAAAAATAAAATTAATTATCACAATATACAAAAACATTTTATGTACATATATCTGTGTGTCTATATATGTACATACATTCATATATATGCATAAACTTACACATATGCATTTTCATGAGTTTCTCCAGTTTCCTAAAAGCAAGAGTAATTTCAACTTAACTAAAATATTTGCTCAACAAATATTTGTTTAATATTTGTGTACATTTAAGAAAACAAAGTTTCTTCTTACAGTGGCTCAGTGGACTGTCAGGGGCTTCCTGCTAAACCTGCTCATGCATTCCTGGTCAAACGTGAGTCCCAGAGACCATATCTATGATCATGAGGAGATATACCATAAACCTGCATTGTTCTCTCTTTTCCTTTTTTTGGTAATGAGAACTGAACCCAAGGGTGCTAATACCACTGAGCCATATCCCCAATACTTTTTATTTTATAATTTTGTAACAGAGACATCCTAAGTTTCCCAGGCTGGCCTTGAACTTGTGATTCTTTTGTCTCCCTCCAGAGTCACAAGATTATAGGCATATGCCACCATACCCATCAAGTCAACATTGCTTGACCTTTGTGCCTAGAGAACCTCTGTTTCATTTTGTTTTAAAATATTTGAGGAATATCCATGAGTATTACTTAGAAAGTTCCTGAGCACTAGCTCAAAGATGATAAAAAAATTGAATAAAATTGCTATTCCAATTACAAGCAAGCAAAATCCTATGATGAGGTCATGTCTGCTTGACCTCTGGCTCTAGGCAAATCATGAGTTACATCATCAATTGGCACACAACTGGCATGGAATGGAAGTGAGAGTCCTTTGAGATCATGGTGCTCAACTTCTAATATGCATACAAATCACCTGGCATCCTGTTAAAAAGCAAATTCTCATTCACTAGGTTTGAAGTAAAGCCCAGAATCCTGCATTTGTAACATGCTCCCAAGTGATGCTTATGTTGCAGGGATACAACCTACAATTAGAGCAGCAATGTTATTTGGAAGCAATGGTCCAGGGGAATGATGTATCCAGGTGCCTTGTCACTTACTGAGACAGCGTCCTGGATCTCTTAAGCTAAGGACTACTTCCCTGGTTTTAAAGACAAACTTGTTAGTAGAAAGGCAAGATAAATAAGTCATCCTAGGCATTTGGTGTGACTGCCATCTAGCTTTCCTTCAAGTCTCTGTTTCAAGTGCAGAAAGCAGTTCTGAGCTATTATTGCAGGAGGATCACTGCAGGGTCTGGAGGCTATAAAGCTTGAAAGGTTTTAAAACTTGGTAGCCTAGGTGAAAATATGAAGTCATTTGCATTCTATGATCCTGTGTTGCAATTTCATAATCCTGTAATGCTTCTCAGTTATTTATTTACTCTCTAAAAAAAGGCAAATAAAACATCATTCTAAAAAATGCTTAAACAGTTTTCTTTTTGCCTTTACATTTATTTTGAAGTTAGATTTATTATAACTATGAGCAAAATTTTTATGTGGAATACATATTGAATCCAAACTAAATCAGTGAAATATAATATGAAAGAAGCAATATGTTTATCACTCTCCTATTCAGCCATGCAGTCCCACAAATATTTGTAAATCACTTACTCTGGGCCAAATGTCACACAAGGAACTACAAGCAAATATATAGAAATAAAAAGATGGATAAAAAGTTTCTTTGCTTAAAAATAATGGGCACTTGAACTAGCAAACTATAGTATCATGTCAGAATAAGAACAGATCTACGGGAGCTCCTAGTTAGAGCAACTAACCCTTCTTGTTTTCAGCAATTCTATCTCTAAAAATTATTCATCTTTTCATGCTTTGAGTTCACTAGGTTCTTTAATATATTACTGCATTTATTCTAAAGTTCCTATCTGATAATTACAATATCAGTTGTGTTTCTGAGTCTAATTCTCCTCATTGTTGTATTACATCTTAACCTACATAACATCTTTGAATTTTCAATAGCATGTTCTCCTTACTCTGGTCCCTTTCTGGTATATTTTTCTTGTTTTTGTCCTATTATTTCATGATCTCTAGTCTCAAATCAACAGTAATATTTTTCAGTCTTTCTCTTTCAAACTCATTATTTTGTACATCTTCCATTTAGAAGGCACAAAATCTTAACCTTCCATTTAGAAGGCATAAACCAATGTGACATCTTTCTTTGCATTTCTGTACATTTTATAACTCTTTGATTGGATGCCAGACATCATGTGAAAAGAACAGCAGAGACCAAGATAAATAATGTTTGTACCTGAAGTTAAGCAAGCCTTCTCTTCTAAGCCATTAAGTGTGAGTCGCTGAGTTAATCTGGTCAGGAGTGAGCTGTGCTTCAGTTTGGTTTTTACTTTTTTTAACTTCAGTGCATTACAAACTTCTAATTGTTTCAGTAATTGAACTATTACCTTGAACTTTCTTTAAGGCCTGGAATCTCCAGTTTTTAGCTGTCACAGAATTCTTGTACACTCCATGTGTTCTTGCCCCTTTTAGAAAACTAGTCATCTCTTACTTGCTGGCTGGGTATTGGATCGCAGTAGGAGATTGGGAAGGAAGCTCTTTGGTCTCCTGGCTGAGCCATACATAGATCTAGTTGCTCTTAGCCTGAGCTTTATAAGTGTGGCTTTCTCAGTATTCCTTCACCCTCTTCTTTAGTATGGCAAATCCTGCCATGAGACTTGAGAGGTTCTGTCACTTTTTGAAATTTTTTTGTAGTTGTGCAGAAAACTGAGTCTGAAAAGATTCCCTGCTTCCCCTGACTATCAAAAAAGAGTAACTTTTGCTTCCTTTCCTCCCAGCAGTAGATCCTTGATGAAACTCTGTTCTCTTCTCCACTGCCTCGAGTCTTTTGCTTCTTGTTAGACAAGGGTACAGGGAAGAGATAATCTCAGAGACACTGGTTCACTACTTGTATGCCAAACCTGTTGAGGAGGGAACATACTGCTCTTTTGTCTAGCTTTCAATATTTCACATAAATAAAAAAGAGGTTGCAAGTTAGTACAAATTTCCATAGCTCCAGTTATTCTAAACTGTCATGCTTACCCATTCTTAGTCTTTAAGAATTAATTAAAACTTCAGTTGATTTCTTCTCCTTCTCTCTCTCTCTCTCTCTCTCTCTCTCTCTCTCTCTCTCTCTCTCTCTCTCTCATTTGTCACCTCTTCTATTTTCAGGCAAGGGTGAAACTGTTCATGTGTTCTCTTTCTTTGTGGAGAATTATCACCTGATTATATTGCCTGATTACCTTTCAAAGTCAGCTCTCCCAAAGGGTTCAAGAAAAGTTATGATTTCATAAATTATCCCTTTTCTTCTGGTTGTTAAGGTAGGAGTGATAGTCTCTATGACTTTGTGCCTTCTAAATGGGAGATGTACAAAAAAAATGAGTTTGAAAGAGAAAGACTGAAAAATATTACTATTGATTTGAGACTAGATATCATGTAATAATAGGACAAAAACAAGAAAAAATACCAGAAAGAGACAAGAGTGAGAAGGTACCCCAGAGTAAGAAGAACATGCTATTGAAAATTCAGTACAGCTTCTAAATCATGCTAAGCATGTGCAACTTTATATGAAAATGTGTAAGAAGGCCTTAAAGAGATTTAAGAAGAGTTAAATAGACAATGTGAAAGAGATCTCTCAACTCATTCTGTGGAGAATAGAAGCAGGTTAGGGTAATTGTGGGAAAACCAGCTTAGAAGGTTTGCAATAGCCCAGATATGAAATGCAAGTAATTATTCTAGGATGAGAACTATAGAAAGAATTGTATAGATTCAAAAGAAACTTTAGGGATGGAGTCAGTGTGGATTTGGTATAGATAAACTAGCACATACATTAAATACTAAGGAACCTAACAAGTAAGAATTGTAGTCCCCCCCCCCCGCCAATAAAAAATATAGGTTTGTGGATAAGAATTAAGTACCTGATCATCTAGTAAGAAAGACTGGTATAGTTTGAGTTAGAAAACAGAAATGAAAAATTAAATATACAATTATCTCTTACGCATCCACAATGTTTCTCGTATATGAAGAAATTTAAATATGAGCAAGTTCTCCCTGGATACATGCAGAGTATACAAGTAGGTACTGCACTGGCTAATGCCAACTCTAAATCTCACATTTTAGATTCCTTTTCTCAGATTCCAGAAGACTTATATCCTACTGCCTGCCTCTCCTTTTTCTCTCTCTCTTTTTTTCTCTCTGTCTCTCCTCTCTCTTTCTCTTCCTCTCTCTTCCTCTCTCTCCCTCATCTCTGCTACTCTCCACCAACTTATAAGTTATATACTTATAAGCAAATATGTTCAAATTAATTTTCATTTGAGTATTTGAGAAATCACAAATATATGCAAAGTACATATATTTTGATATGCATGCTGTGTCTTTATCTTCATTTTTAGAAGTGCATGTTTCATGAGACCAAAGACCAAGTGTCATTTTTCTAATCCCTGTATCTGTATTGCCTTGAATGTCACTAGACACTTAATGGGTACTCAAAATATTGTTGAATAAAGTAAGGAAATTGTGAATTGTAAGTATTTTAAGTTTTTACTGTAATATACTGTAACATCCAGTATTTTTATTCTGTTGTTCTTTGTTGTTAGGTGTTTTTGTTTCTCCTTGGCTCTCCTGCTTGCTGTCAAAACTTTGTCTTTAAGAGAGAATTTCCTTATACTTTCCTCTCAGTTTTTCTCTTTCATTTGAAACATGTGGACAAAACTATAGAGATTTTAATTCCGTCCTTTTCTTTGGTCATGATAGCATATGGTTTGCACTATTCTATGTCACTGTCAGCTCTGATTAGTGTGAATTATTGAGAGGCTTAACGTGTCACCACTCTTTCAAGCCCCTTTTAGGACACTGATGGTATTCTCAGATTTCAAGTCTCTGGCAGTGCTGAGATTAGTCCACAGAACACTATTGAACCTGGAGTTTCCTCTAGGTACAGTGAAACAAGGAAACTTCAATAGACTTAAACTGACTTTAAAATATTTTATGCAATGAGGAGTAAAAATTATTCTCAGAACATTGAAGTTTAAGGAAAGAGTCATATTAATGAATCTTCTTTGAGACAAAAATCAATATCATATGTTTAAACAATTAAAGACTTGGTGCTTTGGATCAGATTTTATACTTTCAGATTTATGTATACACCATGGAGTTTTAGAGAATTTCAGAACAGGACTTACTTTTTTAAAAAGATGGGGAGAGAAAAAATTAAATTTTTTGACAGTCGTAAGAATTTAAATTTTTTATATTATTAAATGCAATCAGTTGTCATTATGTGCAAAGTTTTATGCACCCTAATGTCACCATGAGCACTGCATTAGGGGACACTGTACCACAACTCCTCATAAAAATACAGCATTGGATTCTGTGAGACTCTGATTTTCATCAATGAATCAGTAAATGAACATGTTTTTATGTGTGCTTTTGTTTAAAGACACCTTATTTTCTCCATAAGCACATCACAACCTTCTATGCTTAGGGACATTGGATATCCCTATAAACCATACTTAGGGACTACTTATTTATTTATTTGGTACCAGAGATTGAATTCAGGGGCACTAGACCACTGAGTCACATCCCGGCCCTATTTTGTATTTTTCATTTAGAGACAGGGTGTCACTGAGTTACTCAGTGCCTCACCTTTGCCGAGGCTGGTTTTGAACTGGTGATCCTCCTGCCTCAGCCTCCCAAGCTACTGGGATTACAGTCTTGTGCTATTGTGCCTGTATGGCCTTAGAGACCATCTTAAATAGCAAACTCATCAAGACAAATCACAGAAGAGTGTAAAATATCTCACTAAATGGGTTTGATAAGGAAACTTTCCAATTTAGTGTACAGTACATGCCTATTTGGTGACTCAAAGTTTTGGCCCTCTTTCCTGTCTGTAAATGACAACAAAATCATGGTTAGTATTGTTTTGGAGTTACAAACAAAACTCACCAAGAAAGAATATTCACAAACATGGAGTTTGCAAACAGTGGCAATTAACTTTACTCTCTCTGATCATCTAAAAAAATCTTTGGAATTATTAGCCATCATCCAGGGTGGTCCAAAAGACTTCCTTCCCCTGTCACCCTGGCCTTTATACAGCACAGTGTTGTTAAGCATGATTGATTTATTCATATCCTCACCTTTTCTGCAAACTGTAGGTAAACTCAGGCCTCTGTAGAAATGATAAATAAATGAATTGTTAGTTTATATGAAAGTTGCATAAATGAATAAAATTATGAAAAGAAGTCCATTCTGTGTGCCTTCGGTGCTCCTCCTCTCCAGAGCTTGCTCTAGGGAACACAGTGGCATATGGGATGAAGGTAGAGAAGAAGCCACAAGTGTAGGGAACTCCAAACTCTTTTCACTTTTTATGTAAGTTTACTTCAGATATATTTAATTTACATCACATTTCTATTAGATTTACCTTGTATTAAAGTCTTAAGTCTATGTTTTTAAAATAACTAATCTACCTAATCAGAGATACGTTGCAATTAATGGATGATAAAGCAAATGCTTATACACGTAAAATGTCTGAGAGATGTTCAGTAAAAGAGAATTGAATCAGAACTGTAATAATGTTGAAAGGAAGGAGAGGAGACTTGAGAAAACGTAGAAAGACCAATTACCATGGTTACTACTCAATGAGTTAAGACAGTCAAATCCCATTACATTTTGTCCTAACTAACCTTAAGGTCAATTTCCCTTCTTCTCATTATTACTTATCATGCTAGAATTTCAGTTATTTCTGTTTACCATCTATGCATTTATAGTTGCTAGGTAGATCTCAAATCATGAAAACACTTATAACTGATGCAGAATTTGTGGCCCTGAAATTGCCCCTGAATGATGGCATTTTTCCCTTAAAATTTGCCCTCTGTTCTCTGGTCGTGTACTCTAAAACCCAGTAACACAGTCACTGAATAATAATTCTAAAAGCAAGGAAAAAGAAAAAAAAAAGCTGGATTTTTGGTTGACAGTATTAGGGTAAATAAAATGGGATAAACAGTTTCAAACTGAGTGGCTAAATAGTGATCATAGCCAAGGAGAGAGGATGAGTAAGGAAACAATGATAAACAATGATGGAGGCCGAGTAAATACAAAGAATGAATGGTCTCCTTCACCGAAAATGTTCTATACAATTTAAGAATATTTTGAGGAGCTTCGTGCATACTTAGGAAGCTTACATAACTATATTAATCATGTAACTTCAGAAACAAACTAGTGCAATTGTCTTATTAGCCTTCACTATGTTCAAAGACATCCTCAAGGAAATGAATTTTTCTTCAGCATATTTCTTGTCAAGACCTTACCTTGAATATTAATAATACCTTCCCATGTTTGAAGATGTCAATATTCACCCTGTTTCTGTTATGGCATAATGTGTTTTATGACCCCATTAATAACTTCCATTCCACTATAAATCCTTTAGAAAATCTCCACGCCGCCTCTCCCTTTACAAAGTAGCTATGGGTAAAATATGGAACACTTGCTTAATGTGACTATGAGTACTGAAAAATTAAGTGATTTTAAGAGTTTACTTACCTGTGGAAGCTGATTTTACTGTTCCCAAATCAGCTGAGTTTGGATCTCTGATGGTAGCTATAATACCAAGTAGCAGTTAGACATGAGCAGTGGATCAGGGGTTTAAGAAAATGTTTAGTGCAGAACAAATTAGTTAATCAGCAGCCCTGTCCTAGTGGCACCACAAGACCTGATAAAATAGCTATTTTAGGACCCTTGCCTAATCTCAGCTTTATAAATTATTCCTTTAATAACAGGAAGAAGATAGAGAAACTCAAGGGATAAGAATCAACAGACAAGGGTGTGTTTGCTCAGAAAAGCCTAATCACTAAAATATCTCAGGAAAGACCCTGCAAAAAGAATGCTGACCAGAATGTGGCCTAAGGTAAACACAATGCAACTATTTAATTCATGATTATCACAAGACCCTGAGTCCCTGGTATGAGATATCAAGGTATGAGATAAATGTCAATTGAATAGTGTAAGTGGATCTGGGAGGTAGAGACCATGGAAAGTTCCTCTTATATCCCAATAAAGCTGAACTCACAAAGAGAGCAACAACTGCTCTGAGATGACCCATTTTCTCCCTTGAAAATGTTTTGCTTTTCCTTTCTCCTCTAATAAACTTTGCTGTACTTTAAACTATATTTCATGTCTTGCTGAAAATCTTCTCTTGTGAAAACACAGGAGCCAAGAACACAAAGCAACATGTGATATCAGTAATACTAGAGAAGTACTGGGAAAAATTACCTTAAATAATCTAAAACTGTAAAACCTAAATCTAGGCTATGATTTCCTCATAGGATCCTTCAGGTCCACCAATGATTATTTATTTGAATCTTTCTATTTGTTTATCAAAGTTGAAATGCACTTAGCTTTGAAAGCATGTAAGCTTTGAGCTTTATCAAAGTGGACTATTTCCAAGAGATTTCAAGTGACTCTAGACAAAGACCAAGATGCTCAGAAGTTCCTTGTGTATTTAATGCTGTGTACAACACCATGCTCTCATTTCTCCCGGTGGCTGTAAAAGTTACCACCATTCCCTATTTCCAGTGCAAACTCTGCTCCATCAAAGCTAAACTAAAATAAAAACCTTTGAGACTGCTGTGAGAATGATATTTTCTCCCTAATACACAATTTTGATCACAACACCCCTTTATTGACCTCTGAAAGCTCTTTCACCTGCACCGTAGCTCTCAAACTCAGGTTTATGGTACTCCCAGAGTCTTCTATTAAACCACCTTCCCAGAACCATGCCAAAGTATGAATGTGCTCCAATCTATAATTCACAACCTTGAAGTTGCTAATATTTAATCCATACTGGGGATGAGGGGAATAGGCAGGCATGACATCCTGTATATTATGGTTTAGGTACTAGTTGTCCCCTCAGAGCTCCTGTGACTACAGGAATATTTGAGGTGAAATTATTAGATTATTAAAACTGTAATCTAATTGATCCTTCCTAGTTTGAGAGCACTGACTGGGTAGTAACTGTAACTCGGAGGTCATTGGGGATATATTCTCAATGCATCTTCTCCTTCCCACTCTTTCTCTTTCTCTCTGCCTCCTGATTCCCCAATGAGTTGAGCAGCTTTCCTCTGCTTAGTCCTTACACTATGAAGTCCTGCCTTACCGTGGACCCAGAGCAATGGAGTTGGTCATCTATGAACTGAGACCTCTGGAACCATGAGCCTCAAGTCAACTTTTCCTCTAAATTTTTCTTGTAAGGTATCCTAGTCACAGTGATGGAAAAGTTGAATAAAACACTGCATGACAATATTCATAAGTTATCAGCAAATAAAGCAGAAAATATATTCATGATCATTAAATATAACATCAAAAAAAAAGGAAACTACTTACATACCAAAATGGAAATGGCAAAGTAAATTTTGGTGTGCACATACAAAAGAGTAGGAAATCACATGAGCAGTAAGAATCGTTTTTGAAATGTCATTTTTTAAATGTTCTCATCTATTACTAAAAAAAAAAGATGAACAAGCTAGATATTCATTGGGGTCACATTTGCAAGTAATCTACACTATAAATATAAACTCACATGCTATTAGCATGATATATAAGCATTCAAAGATGTGAAGAAACAGGACAAGTGTGTTAATGGAGTCAACTTATGTATAATGAGATTGGGAGTGATTTACACAATTTTGTTTTCTTCTTGATAGTTCTTTGTATTATCACTTTTTTGACTAGAAACATCTGCTACTTTTATAAATAATAGATTTTACCATTGACATATTGTCTTTAACTGCACAAAATGGTGTGGCATCACATGATTTTTGTGAAATCTCTGCTTCTACAACCCACATCCTGAAATCTGGAATGATGAGCAAACTACAAATTTTCATTCCATGGATTTTTTTTGGTAAGAAATAACAGCATCTTGAATTTGTTTAATGCCAGTAAAGTGGTTTGAAGATGAAAATTGCTACATAAGTGCTAAGTGTTATTATTGATCATTAAGAATCACTCAACAACACGAGTGATTCTGTTCATTACTGGCATGAAAACCATTTTCCCTAGGCAAAGAAGGGTAAGAACTTTTACTCATAATATTGACATTTTTAAAAGTATGTTAGTAGGAGACATGGTATGCTGGAAACATTTATCTTCCCTCTCATTTAAGCCCTATTGCTAGAACATTTCTGTTTTGTGGAGTCAGGTCTATGTTTACTTGTCAACTGCTAATATTGCTATATTATGAGTTTTGCATAGAACTGCTACATCAGTGAAATTTTCAAGAAACAATGCTACTTTTTAACAAGATCATTTTAGATGCAGGTAGGTTTTGGTGAAATACTGATCTACTTAGTACTGGATTAGTGACAATTGCATCTGAGAAACATACTAGTGTCAAGTTAGAATTTTAGGTCAGCAGTGGATAAAAGGAGAGTATAGATATCATGTGGGCTGGTATGCACCTGCTGAAGGATATTCTCTGACTGTTCCCTCAGATTGATTGACTTCCAAGTATTTTATAGTCATTCAAGTACTAATGATTACCTTAAAGGTAAGGATTATTGTCATATAAATTTGACAATACATATAGCTGAGGTTTGTTATATGAGTAATATTACATATATAAAGTTTCTAAAAAATTCCATAATAATCTTTGGAAAGATAGGTATATTTGCATTGCCCCTCCCAGGCAATAAGGATTAAACTGGAAAAGTGAAGCGGCTCAAATGAGAAAAACTTCTACCATGCTTTCTATATTATTTCTATCCCTGGTGATGAAGGTTATCATGAGAACTTGATGTTATTAAACAAGGAGCTTTGTGTTACATGATTTCAAGGTGGTATGATGAAAATATCAGGATCAAGATTAGAAATTCTCACCAGTTGCAGTGGAACATGCCTGTAATCTCAGTGGAACATGCCTGTAATCTCAGTGGAACATGCCTGTAATGTCAGTGGCTCAGGAGGCTGAAGCAAGAGGATCACAAATTCTAAGCCAGCCTCAGCAATTTAGCAAGGTGCTAAGCACTTTAGGGAGACCCTGTCTCAAAATTAAAAGTAAAAAGGGCTAGGGTTGTGAAAAAATAAAAATTCTCTATTCTTGGGTCTTGACTTCCCCTTTTTGGGAGGAGGACTGGGGAGGTGACTAGGGATTGAACCTAGGGCTTGGAACATGCTAGGCAACCACTCTTCCACTGAACTATACCTCCAGCCGAGGTCTTTCTTTAATTAAATGGTTGATATTGTTTGTCATTTACCTACTGGCAATAATAATGATAATATCGTCCATATTACTATCAGCATCATATGAAAGAACAGATATGAAAATATTGAAGTGTTAACTAATTTCTTATCCAAGACATTACTATTGTATCAGAATTTTGAGCATTTCTTTTACACTTTGGCTTATTTTCTGACATATTGAGAGAGAGTGATAAAGTCCATTCTCCCATGTCTCCTATGATTTTGTGATCACACAAAATTTTTTTTATTGCTAAGTCAGTGCACAGGATGCTTGGCAGAAACTTTTTGAGCCGACAGGCCCTTCATGTACACCCATTCAGCTCCACAGCCTCCTTAAATTTGTTCAATCATAATGAAGAATGAACTGTCAATGGAAAAGGTCTTTTAAATATGTTATTTCCAATTTGTATTTCCACAGAAAGGAAATTTATAAAACTCCAGTAACATTTCCCAGGTTCCAAAATTGGTAGTAGAATCAAGTAGGTTGCACTTTTAATCAATGATTAATTAACTTCCAGGAGCAGGATATACCCATATAATTCTCTTAAGATATGCCATAGAGAAAAGCTATAGGTACCTATCTCAGATACTTTAAAGTGACTACTTCACTTAGTAATAAGAACCTGGTGTGAAGAAAAACTTATGCAGTTATATTTGTATTGTAAAAAAAATAATTTCCTTAATGCCCCTCACTTATAAATACTATACAAGAATAATGACCATTTAGCCCTACTAGAGCTGATATAAAAAAAATTCAAGGAATCAGAAAAAAAAGAGGCAGTAAATCAATATTTTTTATTTATTTGCTTTATTCAGTTTCACTAAGTGTTTGGGTCCTATTTCAGTGATAGCTTTAGTAATTAAATAGAGCCCCCCCCAAAAAAAATGGAACCTGTGAATTCCTTAACTCTGTCATTACCTTTACTTTGTAAAGTAAATAAAGAGGAGCCCAAACACAGCGTAAACAGATACCTAGAGAAATGTAGATAGTTTAGATATGACTCCACTTTAACACTTCTAAGTAATTAACATTCAATTCAATAATACTAGCATTGGCAAATCTCTATGATATGAAAGTCAGAGAGAGTGCAATAGAAGAGTCACTGATCTACTGTTTCTCGGAGCCACAGGCAGTATTCACAGAAGCACAAATTACCTCATACATTGTTCTAGACCATGACTGCACAGAAACCAGACTCCAAAACTGAAAAATATTTTAGAGGGAAGTTTGGATGTTAGGAAATCTGAGAGCACAAGATGACAGAGTATGTGGTGAGATTGGAACTAGACCTATGGACTGCAAGGATCTACAAACTCTAAATATACAGTGAATTGATAACCCAAGACCATAAGGTGAATTTGCCTGGGAAAATACTAGCTTAATACTTTGAATACTAATTAGAATGTTAAATTCTCATTTTAAAGAAAAACCATGTTTCACAGCATAGTGATTATAAAAATGATTTTGAATGAGAGTTACTAAGCTAGTAAATAGGGGTTGTTGAGGGGAAAAAAACATCAATTTACAAAATATATTTAAGCTTCACAGTGTGATACATGATTGTCAATGCAGCCATGAGTGGCCCTGTATTGATCCTCAGATTGCAGTCAATTTATTGTTTCTGCTTCTAGTCAGCAGAAAGAATAAGAACAAATGACAGTTCAGTTTATTTATAATGAAGTCAAGTTTCCAAGGATAGGGTGCTCAATTCTTAAGAAAAAAATATTCTTACCTAGTTCATTTGAACAAAGCCCACAGATCCAGACTAAATAAATGTCCAGGAACATGCTCTGTTACCTAGAGTTTTTAAACTATGTAAGTTAAATTTGAATTTAGCGAATATAGACAAAATGTTTATTATGTATAGGTGTGCAAAGTATCATATTAAGCATTTCAGGCAATGTAGAGATTAATTTTTAAAAAACTACATTCAAGAGCATACATGAGTGTGTGTGTGTGTGTGTGTGTGTGTGTGTGTGTGTGTGTGAATGTATGTGTGTTGCAGAACTTGAGGAAGATATGGCAAAGTAGATCTGTCTCCTGATGTATTTGAGTTTATTGAGTGAAATCAAGGCAAATACATTGGTATCCCACAAGGGAAATCATTGTCAACTTGATGCCAAATGAAGAAATGTCTGACATCGTGAAAGAGATGAAAAACACCTTCCTCTGCCCATAACATGTAAGATACAGCATAGAATTTTCAGCATCTCATGGCTTTTATTTAATAGACTTTAATAGTTTTTCATGTTTTTCTGTAGGTTGATTTTAAATGTTATAAACTAACCATGGCATTTATTTTATAATGATATATTTATTAGTCAGTTTTGCATTACTATAATGAAATGTATGAAATAGGGTAACTATATAAAGAAAAGAGGTTTACTTAGCTCACAGTTCTGGAAGCTCAAGATATTGGTGCTCAGCTCTGGTGAAGTCCCTCTTGGCTCTATTAAATCATGGTGGGAGTATGTGAGAATAAAGAATAAAACACATCTTGAAGCAGGAAGCTATGAAGCAATTAGATTCCCACAATCCTTTCTAAGAACACACTCCTAACTGACATAAGAATCTTTCACTAGGCCCTACCTCTATAAAGTTGTATCACTACATCCCAACATCACCACTATGGGGACCAAACTTCTATTACATGAACTTTTCAGGGAAAAACAGCATCTAAACCATAGCAACATGAGTAAATACTTCATACAGAAACAAATATTAAACTAAAGTCAAATTGATCCCCTCCATTCCTGACATTATATACTCCACGTTTTTATGTTATAAATTATGCTAATTTTAATATGATTTTAATGTAAATCATTCTCTTTCAAGAAACACCTCAGTGCAATTTATTTATTCATTTCTCACCCTTTCTCTGTTTGTTAATGCTGGATCTCCCTCACGTAGTTATCCTAATGACTTCTGGTTTGTTATACATTCTGTAGTAGTCATTCCATTATTGTTGCATTGTTCTTCTCTAAGATCCTACTTCCTGTTCCAACTAAGACCAAATGACTCTTTCATGTTTACTTCTTTAAAAAAAAAAAAAAAAAACTATTGTGCCTAATTGCCACTCTTTTCTTATTAAGCTCTGAATCTTATTGCATCCTCAAAAATTTCAGATGTCTATGTCAGGGGTGAGCAAACTTCCTGTAACAAGGGCAGATAGTAAGATTTTAGATATTGCAAACCACTTAGTCTCTGTTGCAACTCCTCAACTGTGCTGCTACACCACAAAAGCAGCCCTGGACCACATGTAAATGAATGGGTGTGTCTGTGTTCCAGTAAAGCATTATTTACAAAAACATATTTGAATGATGGGCTGACCTCAGGACTACATTCCCCCATTTGTGTGGAATCTTCAGTATCATCCCTATCTTTTTTCTCAGACCTTTCCTTTCTTCTGCTTTGGAATTGTGATTTCTTACAGGTTTAATTACTATTAACTTGTTATTGGTCTTACTGGCCTCCTGGGTTAGAACCATTATTTTTGGATTGTCTAAGTTCATTTTTCCTCATTTACTCCTTTATATAATCAGGCAATAATTAATAAAACCACAATTGTGATTTTTCTGATTCCTTGATTATCTGAAATATCATTAATCTATATATACTATTTGATAATTTATCTAAACATGGAATTTTAGGTAGAATATAGTGTTACCTCAGAATTCTGACAGCATTGCTGCATTTTATTCTGACATACATGTTGCTGACAGAGAACTTCAATTTTGGTCTAAAGCCCTTTTTTCTGATTTTTTTTTTCTTGGATGGTTTTAGAAACTTCTTTTTACTGTTGGAGTTCTGGGATAATACAATGATGTGTCTGTGTACGGATCACTTCTATTTGGACTGCTCTCTGCTCAGTAGCACATTTCAACTTGGAAGTTAGTGTCCCTTTTATTCCCAGAAAATCTCTTTTAGTTGATTATATCTTTCTTTATCTTTTTGGAACTTCTTTTAGCAGAAAATAATTTTTTTGATTGTTGTTTAAGCTTCTCACTAGTTATCATATCATCACAATTCCTATTTTTCGTGTTCAGGATGATTTCTACAACATTAACTTCCAAATATCTGAATTATTTATTTCAGCATATTTCTGTGACCCAAGAGTTATTTTGAATTTCCCCAAATCTCAGTTTTTCATATAACCTTATTATTTCGGTAAATTATTCTAGAAATACATTTCTAGTACTCTCTGAAGATATTAAACCTCTGTTTAACGTGACCTTCAGTGGCCTCTCTGCTTCCCTATAGCTATGTTTCTCTTTGTGGACTTGGTTTGACTCATTCCAGACTTTTATCCATTGACTGGGGAACCCTGATTGCTCACTCAGCCCAGCCCGACACAATGAGGCCACCGAGAAGCAGACAGGGAACTCCGTTCCTGTGGGAAGACTGTGTCACCTGGCACACTTGGCTTGAGGCTGAGTGTGAAGGATCTAGGAGGAGGGGAGGCGGTCAAATGTTTGAACCTATGGAATAGTTTCCTGGGACACACCTCCCACATTGGTCGTTAGAGTTCTTACCATATAGTTCCTTTGATTTGTTTAGAAAAGAGAGAGAGAGAGAGAGAGAGAGAGAGAGAGAGAGAGAGAGAGAGAGAGAGAGAGAGAGAGAGATGGAGGAGGGGGAACCAGATATAAAAAAAAGAAAGAGAAGTAGGAGAAGTAGTTAAGGGGTGCTACCTGCTGGGATCCTGCATGCAGGATGAGGTGTACAGAAACACACACCCAGTCCACTGCTCACTGAGCCTTCTGTTTCCACACAGACTTTCTCATGACCATTCCATGGTTACTTGTTGGTTTAGGTCTGAGGCACTTAAGGGTTCCTCTGGTCAGGTCTCCTCATCTGTCAAGCCACTTCTATCTGCTGTTTTCCAATTATTTGATGAAATTTCTCATTGCAATTGGGCACCCTAGCATTCTCTCCATTACTATCCAGTCCTTTTCAATTCCTACACGAAGTGTTGGGAAACTTAGTGTTAACCTTAGGAAAGGACAGGCTACGAATACACATTCTTAATGAATACTTTTAAAATTGAAGAAAGTATTCACAGTTTATTCTTTCATGATCAGTCTCTTAAAATGCCTGTTCCCCACACCTCTTAATTTATGAGATACATTTGGAATCATTAACCAATATGGTGTGTAGAAGAACGGCATCTCATTGATTATATATATTACAGAATCCATTTTGTACTCCAAAGCATCATTCCTTTTAGGGTTATTTTGAAACTATCAAAATAATTTTGAACTAAATCTTAATTTACCAATTTTGTATAAATACACAGCAGAAATCATGAAACCTAAAATACCCTAATTTTTTCTTCTCCTGCATGCCCAAATAGATCCTTAATGATATCACAAACATTAAGGAAAAAAAAAACATACAGATATTTTCAGTTAGTAATTTTATTTTGTTGTTGTTGTTGTTTTCCAGTTGTTGATGGACATTTATTTCATTTACTTATATGGGGTTCCTAGAATCCAACCCAGTGCCTCATACATGCTAGGCAAGTGCTCTATCACTGAGCCACAACCTCAGCCCTTCGTTAGTAGTTTTTATGTGATAGAATCTGGGTATTATTATTTTTTTTCTTGAGCATGTAGCAATGCACTTAAAACAGCCAAGTTGTTTTATGTTTTGCTTTTAAATCTCACCAAGTTGAATTTTAGAAAAAGTGGTTTTGCAGTCAATGCATGGCATAAA
This sequence comes from Ictidomys tridecemlineatus, assembly GCF_052094955.1. Taxonomy (NCBI): domain Eukaryota; kingdom Metazoa; phylum Chordata; class Mammalia; order Rodentia; family Sciuridae; genus Ictidomys; species Ictidomys tridecemlineatus. The sequence continues at coordinate 63,571,265 of NC_135483.1, read as the reverse complement.
TATATGCATTTCTACAGAGAATGGTTTTATCTAAAATAGCACTCATGTTGTATTTTTCTTATAGCATTTATCAACACAAAACTTAGGTCTAAACTTCAATTGTTGTTTTCAAAACTTTTTTCCTGTAAGTTTTATCTATTTACCTTAGTTTCTAGCACAAGAAAATTGAAGACCCAAGAAATACATATATATCAAAGTTAGATGAAAATTGTATTTCAGACTCTTCTGTCCTGCAGGTACAGAAGTTCACCTTCCCTTAGGTGGTGATTAAAGTTGTGAAATTTTGTTTCAGTTTCTGATCTTATTACATTCTGTATTTTTCTAGTATTATTGCTTTAGAGTTTAAAAATACGTGTTCATAATAAATATTTACTTGTCACTAGGAAATTGACAGAATAAATAAATATTCATCATGGGTATGTAATCAGTTGAGGAATTAATTTTCCTTTTATCACGGTTTGGAGCTGAAATGTCCTTCCCAGGACTCATATGGTCAAGGCTTGGTCCCCATTGCTGCAATATTCAGAGGTGGGATGTGATTGGATCTTGAGGGCCCTGATCTCATCCATGGATGTCTATTGAAATGTCCATAGTAGAATGGACTAATGGGAGGGGAAAGAAGCTAGAAATTGAAATCTAGTTGGAAAAAAAGACATCACAGGAGGCATTGCCTGGAAGGAGGTATTTTGTTCCCAGTCCATTCCTTGATCTCTCTTGCTGCTTTCCAGCTGTCATGAGGTGGTTGCTAAAACATGCCCTCCCAACCATGTTGTTCTGCCACACAAAAAGCCCACAATGATGGAGCTACGTGACTGTGGACCAAAACTTTTGAAACCATGAAATAAAATCAATCTTTTCTCTCTTGAGTTGATTTTCTCATGTATTGTATCCCAGTGACAGAAAGCTAACTAACATACTCTTGATAGGAAGTTAATCTTGTTTTTTATACTTTTAATTATAACTATTTTGACAAAGGTATTTTCAATATATAATTCAAACTCCTTCATAACTAACAGCAATAGAATATTTGTTAACTCAAATGTAATAAAATGTTGTCATTAGACAAGTTAGGAAATAAGGAGATATATTTGCTGGGAAAATTCATGAATAAATGATGCAAAAAAAAATTTTAAGTTTTTACTTATTTCTTTTTTTTTCTAGATAATTTGCTTCTTAAAGAACAGCACTCAAAAGCACTTTTAATAGTTTTGGTAGCAGCTATTATTATAGGTTTTCTTTGATCAAGCTTCTTTTTTCTTTTTTTTTTTTTTTTTGTACTAGGGGTTAAATCCAGGGTTGTTAACCACTGAGCCACAACCACAGCTCTTTTTTTTTTTTTTTTTTTTTTTGGTCTATTTTGTGATAGGGTCTAACTAAGTTGCTTAGGGCCTTTCTAAGTTGCTGAGGCTGGCTATGAACTCATGATCCTCCTGCGCCACTATCTGCAGTCGCTGGAATTACAGGCATGAGCCATGGCATGCAGCTAAAATGTGCTGAAATTTAAAAGGATACAATATAGTTAGGGAAATAATACAAAATGAATACTGTTGAAAAGATGAAAGAAGAAAAGAAAATAAGCTAAAAAGTAAAAGTTCAATGATAAAGTGGCAATCTTTGAAGAATTAATGCCACAGACAGGTGTACATACCTTCATAACAAGAAACAAGAATACACAGAACAAAATAGTTTCCTTTTACATTCATTGTGCTACTGGCCTTAATTTTTTCTTTTTGAAAACATGATTTCCTTTGTTTATAAAGTGAAAAAGTGTCCACTATATGTATAAAAATGTGTTGTCTTATATTCACCACATTTATAATAGTAAACGTGTGATCCTCCTGCCCCAATCTTCCAAGCTGCTGGATTACAGGTTTGTGCCACCACATCTACTCAGGCCGATTCTTGATGTGATTTGTTTCCTTCATTTTCTATCATTTGGCCTCTTACTATATGTGAATTATCTCAGGAGGTCTTCTTTCAACACACCTCAAATGTATTTTTGTAATATTTATGGATTTCATACATGGATGCTAGATAGATGAGTATATAGATGAATATGAAGAAAGAAAGAAAGAAAGATAGATAAATAGATAGATAGATAGATAGATAGATAGATAGATAGATAGATAGATAGATAATCTAACAAACAATAGATGTCTTCCTCAGCAAAGAATACAAACTTCCTGATAAATGTTATTAACATGGAAACGGTCACTGTGTACTTTTAGTTTAACAGCATGAAATGAGATGTTACTCATGCATTTCTGACAGAACAGAAAATTGTATTTTTATCTCTTTGAAAAATTTACCTTAAATGTTTTGTCCTACATGACAGCTTTAAAACAATGTAGGTTTTTCAGAATGTATTACCTGCAGGTGCCCTTCAGGGATCATTCTGTCTAAGCAGAGCCTTTGTGTTTAGACCTCATGCTGCATAAGGATTGAGAAACAATTGTTCACACTTTTAGTGGATGTTCCTGGGAACTAGTTAAGAGTCGCAAGCAGACAGACAGGGAATTGCAAAGCTTTCCTTTTGCCTACATTAGTCTGATCATTTTGCACTATCATTACTTCTATGCATCTTTCAATATGTAGGTGCAGGAAAAGGTGACAATTCACTACATAATTTCAGAATTCTCATTAAATAAATGTGATTCAGAAATGGTCATCTTCTAACATTTTCTCTTTTCTCCTCCACAGCTTACTGAAGGTGAATCTTAACTGGCATACATTCAGCTTACTGGGTAAAGGACATTTTTTCCCCCAAAGGAGATTAAAGCTTTTCAAGCCAAACATCTGCCATATACTTAGTAAATATACTTCAGATACCATTTTTTAATTTTTAATTTCTGGTTCTCACTGCTATCAGCAGAACTAACCACTGGTTCATTTTATTGGAATCATTACTTCATCAATGTAAATCTAGGGGGGAAACATGCCTGAAATATTTCAGCTAGCCCTACTTCATATGGGATTTTTAAAATTACAGATATGAAACTAAATCCATCCTATATACCTGATAAGGATCTTATTGGTAGTCATTGAACCTGATAAAATTCAGTTGCATCTCTATACATGATACAGTGCATATTTAGTACTTTTCTTAATCACTTCACAATGTTACATGTATAACATAAATGCACTAACCTGACATAGCTAAAAATGCCTATGGCTCAGTAATTTTCACTATACTTTTCCACAAGAATTTTACTTAATCTAAGAGAAAATTTTTTACCACTGGCCTTGAGTCTCAACAAAATGTGATTCAGAGGAATTGCTTTCTTTCACATTAGCATTATGACCATGAAGCCATTGTAATAGAGAATTTTGCTTCTAGTAAATTGTACTTATTGAAATTGCCATTCTTTTAAGAAAACAAGAAAGATAATGTATATTTGTACATGTTCATAAATAATTTTCTCCACATAGTATTAACTTTGTTATTACAAGTCTGAAGTTATTGTTCAGAGAATATAAAAAGGTTATCTTTTTTAGTCATGGTAGTAGTTAAATAATGCCTTCCTAGAATTTACAGTCTGAACAATAATGTGAGCATATATCTATTTCTTCATATAGCTACAACATCTATTTTATACTTAAAAAAAATCACAACTCTTGCAATATCCTTGATAATTCGGGGAGAAGTTGTATAAAATAGTACAGGAACTTGGTAACAAAAAAAAATTATTTTTATGAGACTTTTTCCAGAGGCCTGGTCCAGAAAGAGGGATTGAATATTGTAGGACCCCAACATACCAGGTCCAGCCACTTGACCCCCCAAACAAATAGTAGTAATGTAGAAGAGAAGTTTATTTATTCATTGTGGTTACGCTGGGAAGCATTGGTCCTAGAGTCCTAAGTCCTGTCCTCTGGGAGCTAACAAAATATTTGGGAATATATGGGGGAAAGAACAAAAGAGGGGGACAAGAAGTACACAGACCATTCAAACTGTTCTGACTGATGGTTATCTCAGAATGCCCATGAGGAGCCTTGTCAGCAAAAATAAAGTTGCTGCTGCCTAAAGAAACTTCAACTCTTATCACAAGGTGTTCCTCCATCAGACCTACTGATCCTAGAATCCAAGATGACTGTAGGAGAAAATGACTCCGAAAGAACAAGTTGGAAAGGTGAGATGGAATTAGTTGGGACGATGACTGAGTCCCCCTTTAAGTTTGGGACAGTAACTGGAGGCTTCTAGTGTTGCTCTGGTGACCTAGAACAGGATGTTATAAATGCAGGCAGCTGATGATCTGTTGATTATAGTCTCCCTGCAAATCTTGATAATATCTTAGCGATTCTTATCTCAGTGTCTTCAGTTTTGAAGGGTGAGGGCATCACCAGGTTTAAATAAATACTCCTTAAATGATTAACCTGTCTATGTGCAGAGTTGATCAGAACTCCGATTCAAAGTTTAAGGAAGTAAAGGAGACAGGTATGTCTTGGGCTTCTTCATGGCACTGTGGCTAAGGGCAAGGGACAATATCCTAAGATTGGAACAAACAAAATGGAAGTCATGTAACCTCAGATCCCTTCAGCACCATTTTTGACTCATACTCCTGATCAAGGCTTCGCCTCCTCCTGATGGAAGAATGACAAGATTCAGGAAGAGCAGGTAGGTTAGAAAATAATTTCTGTGTTCATTCCTGGAAACAGTAATCTGCCATAATAGCTATGAAAGAAATGTCAAGATAGTATGAACGTACATGAACTAAGCACTACTAGTTGTCATGGCAGCTTTTCCCAAACTGGAACCTTCAGCTTCTTTAAGAGTCCATCTCAGATTTTAGCTGGGCCCCTGGTGTGATTTTTCACCAGGTAGTAGTTGCTATTTGGGTTTGTTTGGGCATCATCTGTATAGTTCTTGACACTTAGTGGTTGAAAGCATCTTCTATCATATTTCTTCATAAAAATTACCATGAAATTTTTACAAGATGATGATGAAATGATTTATTATTCAGTTTAACATTATAGTTTGCTATTACAGAATTCCTGTTCAAATTTCAGATATTAAATTATAATAACAAAGGATTATGAGTGAGGAAGATAATGATGGCTTGCCCAGACTATTTTACAATAAGAACAAAACAAGATTTCATCAAGCATAAGGTGGGATAGTTTTGGTTTTTTTCGTAATATAATTGAATTTGCAGTTTGCCTGGGGAATTTAAAATGGATTCTGACCAAAACAAGAGGCCAGGTATGGGTCTTAATAAAAAAAATGAACATGATGTCAGTAAGAATGTGAATAATAAATGTGATATTCCAGAAAAATCCTATTTGGAGTCATTCATTTTTCAAGACTGAAATAACAATATGATTCAAATTACAATAAATTTAGTAAATTACAAATATGTATGTGATGAGTTATTATTACATATATACAATACTTTTCATCCTCTGTATATTATTAAGCCTTTCTCCAAGTCGATTTAATTTGGGGGAGGAAAAAAAAAAAAGAAAACACAAGTTTTTCATATGTAAACTCTCCCAAACATGACTGATATATATTTTCCTCCAGGATAATATAAAATACATATATTATGAGCCACAATCTAATAAGAGTTATTTATTGTATTTCATTTCTTTTTCTACAAAGTTAGCATTTAAGTTTCTTCATGTAAAAAAGAAGTTACATAAAATATCAAATCCTATAGATGAACATAAATTAAATTCTCAAAATAGTTGTTTAAACATATAGTACTCAGTTTGGTTTTAGAATTATTTTGTTTTGCAGGGCCACGACCTCAAAGAATACAATAGTTTCTCTCCCTAATATGTGCCAGCATTCAGTTCTGATTTACATTTATCTCCATCTATCTAAAAAATAAAACATCAAGTAATTCTCTAAGAACAGCAATTTCCTCCTTTGAAACTCAAAATAGACCTTATTTTCTATCACATCACAGAAGTGAAGATCCCTGGGACTATAGAATAATCAGTGCGCTCAAAATGCCTGTCATCTGTGCTCTGGAGAAGTGGGTATTAACCACCTTTTTTCCTGGTTAAACAACTTCTCGTTTTTTTTCCCCCTTCTGAAAAAGCTAGCCTTTGCAGTCCTCTGCATGACCTACTACAAAGGTGTGCAATAGCATTGGATATGCCAGCATGATGATGGTTTTTAGAAGATCAAACTGTTTTTAAAATTTGAATCTGTTGTAGTTTGTTACTAGGAACAAAAAAACACTTTTACACTTCACTCTATTTTTTAATGGTTACATTGTGTTAGTCACAAAGTGACAAATGATCTGAAATCAACTGCTGCTATTAGATGTCACAAGTATATAACAGTATTGTTTTTAAATCAGTTTTCTAGGTTATCACTTGCTGCTTTCAATTCTTAGCTGCCTACAATGTATCTTTTACATTGTTTCTTAAATTATGAATTGCCTTTGCTTAAAATTGTTCCTTGACCCCTTGTGGTGAACAAGGTGAAATAAGCAATAAAATCGAATCCCACAATACGCTTTCCTGACCCTCTTACATGATCAGACCTTCCTCATACCATTTTCCATTCTTCTTTTATTATTCTGTCCTTCCTTCCTTTCCTTCTTTCATTTAAAACATTGATTCATTCCAGAAATATGTACTGATATCTTCTTATGTGCTAGGCACTGTAGTAGGCTTTGGAATATACTCATGAATTTAAAAAGACCAAGTGAAGAGAAGCAGATCTCTATCAATCATTTCCAAAAATGCTAACTGCATTACTCTGTGTAATGTGAATATATAATGAAAGGATTTAACCAACAATAAAGGGATCAGGCAAGAAGATTTTACAGGTTTTATTCTACCACATGGCACAGAACAAAAGGTCGGTTTTCATTCATCCTGTAGAGGGTCTAATACTTTATACTAATTCTGGAGAAATAGCAGAGAATACAAAATACAGGACATAATTTATTTAGTGTCAATCACTCAAATTAGGAAGATAGAAACTGAGTCCAAGACTCTCTGGAGGAGATGGAGGTTAACAGCTGAGCTGGAGTTGGAAAACATAATAGGAACGCCAGCCAGTAGTTAACAGAGTGGGAAAAGCATCTGCAAGATGCAGAGGATGAGACTGCAGAGTCTGCCAAACACGGTGCACCTGCCTGCACCCTCCTCACTCACTCCTACCTTTTCTCGCCCAATTAACCAAACCTGGCTTTGTTATCCACAATGTTGCCCTGTGAATTCCAAAAGTGGGTGCTCTGTATTGTAAGAATATCTACACGATCATACGATAGGTATGCATGCTCCATGAGAGATGAACGGTGAGTGATGACAACTAGAGAATCTCTATTTTATTATCATTTCAATAAAATTATAAATAGCAACAGATTTCAAAATGAATGCAGACAGGATTCATAAACTCAGTTTAGGAAAAGTCAAGTTGCCCGTGCCATGGTAGAATCAAACACATACTTTATGGGTCAATTGCTTATGGAGGTCTTTGTAACACTAGAAATTTGCATTTCTAAGTGTAGAGATGTGGATACTAGGTACAAAGAGAAAGATTTTATCTCATAAAACCCAAATTCTGCATTAGAGTTTTCTTTTATTATTATTCTGACATCCTTAGATCATTTTTATTCTTGGAAATAGGTCAGTGCATTAGAAGAACAAACCCACACTCGGATTTATAGAAGCCCTGATATTAACAACAGGCATGTTCCATGAAATTCAAAATACTATCAGAATTATTAAATTTCAAACACCAGACTAAATATTGGGCAACACAAACATAAGAACCCAAACTGCTTCAGGTTGAGCATCCTTAATCCAAAAGTCAAAATGTGAAATGCTCCAAAATTTGAAACTTTTGAACACTCACATGGTGCCACAAGTGGGAAATTTCACACTTAACCTCATGTGGCAGCATTGTTCCAAATGCAGGCACACTAAAAAGGTACTAATGTACCTTCAGCTATGTGTATGAGGTGTGTGTGAAACATAAATGAATTTTGTGATTAGACGTGATGAGTCTGATCTCTAGGACATTTCATTATGTACATGCAAGTTTTACACAATTGAAAATCCAAAACACTTCCCGTTTTAAGCATTTCAGATAAGAATTATTCAACCTGTACAAACATGTATAATTACCATAAATAAGTTTTCTTAGTATAGAACATCGGTCATGGCAAATTGCTAAATTTGTAAAGAGCTAATTCATAGACTATACACATTATTTAAATACCATGTTAATAAAAACAGAGTGTAATAAATAAAAATACTGTCTCTGAAGCCAGATTGCCCAAGTTCAAATACCAACTCTATTACACTTTGGCTAATAGTTACCTTTTATAATGTTGATTTTAATATGATTTTTAAAAGAAATTATATATATTAAATATATTCATACATATATAATAAATGTATATTTTACTCATAGTACAGTTCCCCGTACACAGGAAACATAAAAGAGAGAGAGAGAGTAAATATCATGCTTACTGAATTTAGGAATTGGGAAAAAAAAATTAAGGCAGGCAATCTTTGATTTTTTTTTTTTTAATGTGGCACTGAGCCTCAGGCCTCATGCATGCTAGGCAAGCACTCTACCCTGATTTACATCCCCAGACCCTGGAAATTTTACTTTGAAAGTAGTGTGGACATATGTGTTATTGTAAACATGTCCATGAGAGCTCTTGTGTCTCTTATGTAAATGCTATAATTTTGGCATAGCTTTAATATGTGATATAAATGCCATATCTATAAATTTTCTTACTCTCCTAAGACAAGGTTAGAAGTTTATGTTGGAGTTCTAATATTTTGGAGTGAGAAGATTTGTAATTAATTTAATTTCCTTTCCTTTTTTGTTTCCTTTTATCTACTTTTATTATCATTTGTTGACTGCTTTTTTACTGTTAATATTTGGTTGTCTGTGTTAGTTTTCTCCATTCATTAATAGTTTTCTCCACTCATTAATTCATTAATAATATAGTTATTTCAATTTTTAATTAACTTTTTGCTCAAATTATTATAATTACATTTATTTTGCCTAAATAATATTAAAATCTAGACAAAATCTTATGAGTAATAATCACAAAATTAATTGCACTGAATGTGGTTTGACTATTTCACAAAATTAAACTTAGGGATGCTTCAAGGTCCATTCAAAGACTTTTTTGACTTACACTAGTCTATTTTAAGAGTTTAACACACTTTTTGAAAGAATGCAAGTCTACCCATTCTAGGAGACATTACTAAATAGATTAGTAGCAGCCATATTTGCAAGTATCAAGGACATCACCTATTTTTTCAGATTATTTTGAATAAGCATTTTATTTTAGAATACCTTTAAAAAGATTCACAGAATTATTACCTATATGACAGAGAACCCCTGTGTTCCTTATACTTGATTTTCATCATTATTAACATTTTATTAAGATGGTACATTGGTCACAATTCATGAACCAATGGTAATTGCCGTTATTGACAAAAGTGAATACTTTATCTAGATTTCCTCAATTTCTCCCTAATGTCCCTTTTGCTATTTCAGGATCACATCCAGGATTACAAGACATTTAATAGTCAACTTTCCCTCAGTTCCTTATAGCTGTGAGGGTTTCTCACTCCTTCCTTGTTTTTAATGACTTTGAGCTTTGGTAATGTTCTCCAGTGATTTCTGTATGTTTCTTTCTCATAACTAGATGAAAGTTATCAGTCGTCAAGAGCTTGAGTACTGTTCTCACCACACCATTTACAGGGCAATAACTGCAGCATGATTATCCACCTTAACATTAATCGTGAAAACTTGGTTTGAGGTAGTAATTGTCAGATTTCTCTAGAGTCAAGCTAATCTTTTATTATTTCTCCTTTTACCTACCATATCCTTTAGAAGAAAATCATTAAAGTTGGCACAGACCTAAAAAAATTGAAAGTTAAATTCCATGACAGAGCACTTACATAAATTATTTGGAATTCTTCAAAATAGGAGATTAATCTATCTTCTCCATTTATTAACTTATGCAATCATTTATTTATGATAATATGGACTCAAATATTTTTATACTTTAGGTTATAATCCAATATAGTTATATTTATAATTCATTAATAGTATAGTTATTTCAATTATTAATTAACTTTTTGCTCGAATTATCCCAGCTTTTGCCCCTGGAAGCTCTTCCAGTAAACCCTTGTGTTTTAAAGTTTTTTGTTTGTTAAAGCGCTGTATTTTCTGATGCTAAAAGATGCTTCAGGCTCACATTCACAAGAATAGCTTTTTACAAGTTTGGGATTACAGAAAATCTGCAGATCCAGTTGTTGTTATACCTTAACAACATCATGTCAAATTATTCATGAACATGAAATATTTCTCCATTTATTTGAAGGTCTTTAATTTTTTCACTGAGAGTTCACTTGTAGATCTTAAAATATATTGATAGATATTTATGTCTTATTATAAGATTGATAGATTTATTTTTAAGAATTTCATTACTTAGGTATGATTAGAAATAATATATATTTATATACATTTTTTAGAAATGAGATTTTTAAGTTTCAAATTCTAATTATTCTTTGCAGATATATACACAATCAATGGACTCTTGTATGTTAACATTGTATCTTTTAATCATGTCATACTCACTTATTATTTTTATTCAAAGAGTTTGTTTTTAGTCTCAGAATTATAATCATATCATCTGTGTATTCAGAGAGTTTAATTCCTTCTCTCCAACATGTATACATATTATTTCTTTCTCTCGTCTAATTGCACTAGCTAAAACTCTCAGGGTTATGATGAATAAAATAGTGAGATAAATTGTTCTTGCCTTTCTTGTAATCTTACAGAAAAAGGATCCAACTTCTCCCCATTAAAAATGTTAGCTGTGGTTTTCTGTAGATATTACTTATCAAGTTAAGAAAGTTCCCCTCTAACCAAGGTTGCTCCATGTTTTTATCAGGCATTGAATTTTATTAAATTTATTTTCTACATCAACTGATAAATTTGTGTAACTTTTTACTTTGATTTTTGTGGATTATGTTTATTTGGAACAATTTAACCACCATGTGTAGTCATAGTACTTCTTTTTGTATAGTCATAATACTTCTTTTTATTTTTTATTAATATTTTTATTTATATATGACAGCAGAATGCATTATGATTCATATTACACATATAGAGTACAAATTTTTCATATCTCTGGTTGTATACAAAGTATATTCACACCAATTTGTATCTTCATACATATACTTTGAATAATAATACTTCTTTTTATACATAGATGAAGTCAATTTGCTAACAGTTTTCAGATTTTTTTTTATCTATATTCATGAGAGATATTAGTCTGTAGTTTTACATTCTTCTAATGTCCTTAGTTTTTTAATGATCTTGAGGAATGATTTAGGACATATTCCTTCTGTTTCTCTCCTCTGGGAGATACTATAGAGAATTGGCATTTCTTCCTCTTTAAATAACAAATAGAATTGACAAGTAAAACTATCTGGACCTGGTTTTTAATTTTTTGAAAATTTTAAACTATTTATTCAATTAGTTTAATAGACAAAGGCATCTAAGTAATTTGGTTATTTTTATGAAGTTTTGTTAATTTGTGTCTTTTAAGATATTGCTCCCTTTCATGTATTTCATCAAAGTGGTCAATTTTGTCAAATGTGTGGATGTAGCATTGTTTACAGTATTCCCTAATCATTATTTAATGTCTGAGGGATCAATCGTGATGATAACTCTCTCTGATATTGATTGATAAATTGTAGCTTTTTGTTTTTTCCTTTGTGAGCCTAGCAAGAGATTGATAAATTGTCCTCTTCTTTTCAAAGTACCCACTTTTGGTTGCACCGACTTTCTCCATTGCTTATTTTCTTCAATTTTATTAGTTCATGTTGTACTTTAAGATTATTATTCCCTTTCTTCTGCTTACTTTGGACTTAACTTGTTTCTTTTTATTATTTTTTTTTAGTTTCCTAACAGGGAATATTATATTATTGGCTTTAGACTTTTTTCTATTCTAGGAATTCAGGGCTACAAATTTTCTTCTAATCATTGCTTTTGTTGTAAGATAATTGTAATTAGTTTGAAGTATTTTTAAAATCTTCTTGAAATGTGTTCTTTGACCCATATATAATATAGAAGTGCGTTGTTTTAATTTCCTAATATTTGCAATTTTCCAATTTTCCAGCTACTTTTTTGTTACTAATTTCTAGTTTAATTCCATTGTGGTCTAAAAGCATGGCTTTTATTCTTTTAACTTTGTTCATTGTATTTTATGATTCAGAACATAATCTAATTGGGTGAATACATGCTTGGAGAAAATATATATTCTTTTACTGGATATTTCTAAAAATGTTAATTAGATAAGATTGATAAATGCTGTTGACTATAACTGATAACACAGATCATCTATATCCTTACATATTTTCTTTCTGCTTAATCCTATTTTCAGAGAAAGGTTGAAATCTCTAACTATGATAGTGTATTCTTTTCTTTCTTCTTTCAATTCTGTTGGTTTTGGTGATATGAATTTTGATGCTCTTTTTTCTTAGATTCATGCACATTTCAAATTATTAGACAATTCTTTTATGATTGGTGGGTATTTCTTTGTCCCTTTGGTAGTATATAATGCCTCTCTTAATTCTTAATAAATTCTGTTTTAAGGTCTGCTGTGTATGAAATTAATGTAGTTATTCAAGCTCCTTTTTTTTATTAGTATTCGCATGATATATTATTCCCCTCTCCTTTACATGAAACCTAACTTGCTTTCACATTTAAAGCATCTTACTTTCAGATAACATAGATGAATCTCATCCACTCTGACAGGCTGTCTTTTAACTGGTATTTTTAATCTATTCTCACTGAAGTTATTATTGACATCATTAGAATAATATCTATCTACCATGTTTATAACTGTTTTCTACTCATTGCATTTGATTTTTGTCTCTTTCACCCCTCATGTTCTGCCTATCATAATTTTAATTGAATATTTTATAGGTCTATTCCATCTATTTTTTGTGTGTCCATTATGCCTACCTTAAAATATTTAAATGATATCTCTATTTTAAAATATGTTTTAATTAATCTAAATCTTCCTTCAAATACTATCATGTGGCTGCCCCCATGTGTAGTCCATTAAAATAGAATATCCATAATTCCTACTTGTATTTGTGACCTTACTGACATTCACTTCAATTAATCACATACTTATTGCTTTATCTTGAAACAGTTACCTTATATATCAGTTAACAATAGAAAAGCAAAAAAAAAAAGTGGTATTTTACTCTCCCTTCATTCTTTCTCTTTATGTGGATATTTTCTTCTTTTACTTAGATACAAGCTTCTGACATATAGATTTTCTTCCTGCCTGAAGAGCTTCTTGTATGGCAGGTCTGTCTTTATTAATTTCCCTCAGTTTCTGACTATCTGAAAAAGCATTATTTCTTCACTCTCTAAGAACATACAAGTAAATCTAATGCTTATGTTCAACACTTTAAATACTTCACCCCACAATTTTGCTTGCATGCTTTCTGATGGGAAGCCTTTTATAATTCTTATCCGATTGCACTATAGTAACATAGACATTCTTTTTCACTTCTGTGGCTTCTTTCAAACCTTTGTCTGTAACTTTTGTTGTTTGAACATAGCACACCCAGAGGTGTGTGTATTTTTTAACTAAGCCTGTTGGTATTCTCTGAGCACATTTTTACCTTATGCCTTTTGATATTATCCCATACTTCTGGAGTGTGCTAGTCTGATTTTGTTTTTGTTTTTGTAGCATTTCTCTTTGTGTTTCAGTTTGGGAAATTTTCATTAACCTATCTTCAATCTCCTTAATTCTTTTTTTTCAGCAATTTCAAGTTTCCAGAAAAACTCCATTGAGGCATTTCATTTGTACTACTGTGCTGTTATTGTTGTTTTTAGTTTTTGCATTTCCTTTATAGTCTCTCTTACAATCTCTCTTTCTGTCCATCTTACCCATTTGTTCTTATATGTCTACTTTTACCATTGAAGCCCAGAATATATCAATTATAATTGTTTTAAATTATCCAACTTCAATATGGATACCACACCTGAGTCTGGTTCTGACAATTGATTCGTCCCTTCAGAGAGTGTCTTCTTTGTTGCATGCTTTTGAATTTTTTCATTTTCTTTCAAAAGCTGAATGTGATATTATTTTGTCATGTAACAGGAACCAAGGTAAATAGGCTTTTCCTGTAAGTATTTCTGTGAATCTGTCTACAGATTGGGCTGAGCTTAATGTTCTATCCCTAATGCACTTGAGGATTCAAATTTCTCTAGTGTCTTTGTGTCTCTTCTCTTAACTTTGGCCCCTATATATAATCTGTCTTGCAGCTTGTTCCTCTAGAATTTGCTGTCACTGTCCTGGAGAGTTATTGGTGTAGTAGAAAGGCATGGAGTGGGGGATAACTTGAAATAATTTTTCAGTTAAATCTGTAATTCCAAGCAGATTATGTCTAATAACTGGAACCTTTAGAGGGGTTTCCGCAGTTCTGTCTTCCTATTGCCTATTCCCCTCTCTGGATGCAACATTCTAAAACATTTCTTTGAAGAACTCTATGAATATGTTTTTACCCTTTGGTGGAGGTTAAAATCCTGATGGGAATTAAATTAGAGTGGAATCTTCTTCCCTTGGATGGGTTAATGTTCAAGTAAAGTTCTTTCCCCCAGACCAGGCTTTGTTCAGAGAAGACTGGGCATATTTCACAGTGGTTTTTCTTCCCCAGTCTCTTCCTTCTTCAGAATCAGAGAGCATCTTCTCAGATTCTCACAGGAGAACTTGGTGGTGTTTCTTTTAAAGGAAAATCCCATGGTAATGTAGGAACTCCTGTGATTGTATGGAATTTCTCAGCATCCAAAACTCCATCCACATTACCATTTCAATCTTCCTACCAGTTCAGGGCTCCCACAGCTTCTGCTCAGGGTAAACCGACATCAGCTCTGTCCCTTTCGATGTGAATCTCCCCACTTTTCTGATGGGTTCAATAAAAATCATCCATGTTCAGTTTGTGTCAATCTGGTAAGAATGATGAGAGTAATGACTTCTAATCTCTTTACATGTGGAATCTGAACTCATGAATCTTTCTCTCCTGTATTTTTGTTCTTGTTTTAGTACCAAGAACTGAACCCAGGGTGCTTAACCACTAAACCACATCCCCAGCCCTTTTTGTTTTTTTGTATTTTATTTAAAGATGTGTCTCCCTAAGTTGCTTAGGGCCCTGCTAAGTTGCTGAGGCTGGTCTTAAATTTATGATCCTCCTGCCTCAGCCTCTAGAGCTGCTGGGATTATGGACCTGGACCACTTCATCCGGCTTCTTCTCCTATTTTTAACTTTTTGTTTACATTATCTAGCTTGTTTTCTCTACAGTCTGAAGCCCTACCTCATTTTTGCAGTTGCATGGTTCTTTAAAAATAAATAATACTAGGAAAACATCCACTCCAAAGGCAAGGTGAGACACATGACATCAAATTTTAGTCCCAATTTGGGACTGAAGTTTTATTTCAAAAACTTCATGAGTGACAAAATACTCAGGGATGTAAATTAAATATTATGACTATTATGAGCCATGGAGAGAATATAATTACTGTGACTATTTATAGGCATCACCTACCATGCATAATTCTATTATTGGGTGAAGTATAAAATTACTTAAATAAATTTGATAAAACAAATCTACCTGTATAATTTTACTTCGCTCAAAAATCATTTATCACTGACAGAAAATAATAACTAGTGTGCCTCTAGAATGAAAATTAAGGAAATCAAGAATTCATGGACTTTCCTGGTAAGGTAAAATAAATGAGAAAATTACCATGTGGTGGCTTTGTTCCCAAAGGAAATAGTTATTCATTGTCATTTGAGCTGTTCTGTAGTTATATTCTGTGGGAACACTTTCTTTGTCTGAGTCTAAAAGTGACCAGATTAGGTGGGTTCTAATATCTCCAACTAAGGCTAAACTTTTAAAGTAAGGCAGCCAATTGCCATTGAGTGGAGGTAGAGGAAATAGAGGAGATACTATTCAAACATAAAAACTTCTAGATATAAGAACAAGAAGTTCTGGGAGTCTAGTGTACAGCGTGAGTGGTGATGCATGTGTTAATTAATTGGATTGTGTCAATCATTCATGACACAATGTATACGTATAAATTATCACATGATATACTTTGAACATATTATATGTCAAATAAATATTTTTAAATAAAATATGAAGTACTTTTTAAAAATACATTAATATTTATGGCTTTTCTAATATAGAAGTCATTAATAAAATTAATTAACCTGTGACATCCACATATTCATAGGTTGCAAGATGTGTTAGTGAGGTTTTCATCAGTGTGAAAAATGCTTGAGAAAAACAACTTAGAGGAGGAAAGATTTATTTTGTATCAGGTTTCAGAGGTTCTGGTCCATGAGTAGCTGGCTCCTTTGATTCTGGGCCCATGGTAAGACAGAACATCATGTCCAGGAGAAGTGACAATGCAAAGCCTCCCAACTCATGGTGGCCAGGAAGGAGACAGAGAGAGATTGGAAGGAGCTGCTTCCAATCTGCCCTTCCAAGGCAGCCCCAGCGACCTACAACAACACCACGTCTTACAGTTTCCACCACCAACCAATAGTCCATCCAATGACAAACCCATCCGTGGATTGACACATGGATGGAATCAGAGTCCTGTGATCCCATGGCTTCCCACAAGTCCCCTCTCTGAACATTGCTGGGTTGGTGATGGAACCTTTAACCCAGGAGCCTTTGGGGAATGCATTCTAAAAAGCCTGGCTTCATGGAGTCTTTCCTTCATTCTTAAAATCTTCCGTGAATCCTAACCTTTTCATAAAAAATTCTACACCCATTTTTATTTACTGTTTTTCACTCTGGGATCTACAGAAAGCATGCTTCTTACTGCTATAAAATGGGTAAAGAAAATCAGCTTTACTTCCTTTAATCCATACTCTGTCGTAGAACTAGCCTTCTATCAGGATTCGTAAGTGCCGTCATTACCACTTCTAGTCCTGACAGTTTGATATTATAATATTATGGTTATTAGGGTAATTTTCATATTGTGATTGACCTCACAGAAAATGTGTATGATGTTATTTGTTACAAAATGAGACTACTCAGAAAATAGTAATCAATTTAGCATTCAGGAAAAGTTACATCTTCAGGCCAACAAAACACTTTAAAAATAAATCAATTTTTATTGGCAGGTACTGAAAGTGGTAGGAAACTTTAGAGGTGGAAGTTTTAAAGATCTCAGCAGACCTTGTAAAGAGCACACATTTCTAAGCATTCCCTTACTCTTCCCTCCCAGAAGATTTATGTTTATGGACATTTTCATTATTGACCCGTTTCCTACATATGCCTTTTTTCTCCTCACTGTTTTTCTCTCACTTTTATTTTTTTTTCCTTTGTGCCCTCTGCCCTTTCAGTCACCTGAAATGTTTTTATTATCTGTTTTGATCTATAAATAGGTAGTCTCTCCATACTAAGTGTATCAAACTGTTTACCATACTGGTAATATGAAAACTGTACAATTATAAATTATTATACATTATCATGAATGCAACAATCAAGATAATATAATTATCTGGGCACAGTGGTGCACACCAATGAAAATCCCAGAAATTCTGAAGACTGAGGCAGGAGGATCATGATTTCGAAGCCAGTCTGGGTAATTAGTGAAATCCTTTCTCAAAATAGAAAATAAAAAGGGATAGACATATAGCCTGGGGTTAAGTGCCCCTGGGTCCAATCCCCAGTGCCAAACAAACATATAATCAAATAAATTCTGATTAAAATGCAAATAAGGACTTTGGAAATATGTTAAATATATTGAAATTACAAAACAATAGCCTATGTTTTAGTTTTTTATGATGAAGTAGGTCTTGGCTTTCAGTGTAGCTTTATGAACATTTTTTGGTGGGTGTAGGTACTAGGATTAAATTCAGGGGCACTCAACCACTGAGCCATATCTTCAGTCCTATTTTGTATTTTATTTAAAGACAGGGTCTCACTGAGTTGCTTAGTGCCTTGCTGTTGCTGAGGATGGCTTTGAATTAGTAATCCTCCTGCCTCAGCCTCCTGAGCTGCTGGGAATACAGGTTTTCGCCATCATATCCCGCCTTTATGAACATTTTTAAATGAATAGAGTCAAGATGACCACAATTCTGAATGCTTAAGTGAAAAATTGTTTTAAACATTCTTGTCATTAAAACAGGAAAAAGGTTGACTGAGAACATGAACACAAAAATATACATAGCAAATTGGTATCATAGTTTGAATAACAATTCTGAAAAATAAATATATCACAAAGGATGGCATCTCCACACATTAAAGAGGAATACTTATTCACAAACATTTTAGTGTGGTGACGGCTATTTCTACTTCTGATGGAGAGCCAGGGTTGTCTGTAGGAGCCCTATATAGCCACAGCATCAGTAGATCTCAAATGTGAGTCAGCAAAGCACAGGATTTTTATTATGATTCCCGAAGAAGTCTGTTTTGATTGCCATAGAAATAGAAGAGCAGCTTGTGTTGAATTTTTATTTAAGTGATTTAAATATTTTCTTGTACACAGCATAATTTGTTATTGTAAGGAAGAGCCTAAACCGTATGATTAAATAAAAAGACATCTATTTTTGTTAAACCTCTCATTTGCAACTATCATTTTTAAATTGATGTTGTTTTAAGTCACTCTCAAATCTCTCTGAGCACCGTTAAGAGCTTCTACTTATCTTTATGTCTTACATTTTAGGAAACATGCCTGGCCTGCACAGATTCTTAAGGAACCTGTCTGACAAAGACTCTAACACAGTCAGTCATGCTGTGAAGGACGTTTGAGTCACAGTGGAAATCCTCAAGGATTTCTTCTAGAACCTCCAGTGATGGTTGCTATCTGTTCTACCCTATAATCACTTTATGGTGAGAACCAGTCTGTTTCTCACATCAATGAATGTGTGTGAGAACTAGACTAGGCATTGTGCCATCCCAAAGTTCTACAGCTGTGTATTCATAGTTCTCTTTAATAATGTGCTCGTATTTCAGTAGTTGCTCAACTATCTTCTTTCACCTGCAAATTATAATTTCAGATTTAAAATTAAAATTATTGAGCCAGGCACAGTGCTGCACACCTGTAACCCCAGGGGGTTAAGCGGCTGAGGCAGAAGGACCACAAGTTCATATCTAGCCTCAGCAACTTAGTGAGGCATTGAGTAACTAGCAAGACTCTATTTCAAAATAAATTTTAAAAGGGCTGGGGACATGGCTCGGTGGTTAATCACCCCTGGGTTCCATTAAAATTATAATAAAATAAAATAATTATGAAAAAATTTATATTGTCTTTCAGCCCACTTTGTGTCTTGTGATTTGAAAATTCTATAAACGTCCATTTACCATGTTTGAGATAGATGTTGATTCAACCCCAGAAGGTGTGTGCTGTGGAGCTGGTCTCTGGCAGCCTGCTTCTGCTGTAATCAGGTTCACGTGGCCACTTCAGGGTGGTAGGATGTCACCTGTCCTCCAGCTCACTTCTTGGTTTTCAAAGAGCACATTAAACACAGAGCTTGTGTGTACAGCAGACACTTATGGATTTAAAATTACTTATGTGATTTTAAAAGAAAGAGATGATAGACCAGCATAGGAGCCGACCTTGAACAGAAGGTATCTGTCACTGTTTCCTTAGTAGGGAGCTCCATACTTTTCATGCTTTTCCTCATATGTGACTGTTTCAGATGTCCCCTTCCCCATTTTTCTACATTTATCTGATTTGGGGACTTCCCGCTTCTTCTAAAAAACGAAATTTCTGCCTGTTTTAGTGGGGGAAAAATGCAGATTTTTTTTTATTTGCCCATTTAGCCTTACCTTAATCCAAGATATGGAACATTCCACCATACAGATACTGCTGGCATGTCCCCAGAAGGCAGCAGCAGCAGCATACAGATTTTAATTTATTGCTGTCTCCCACTATTAAACAGTAGGTGTTACTGCTGCAGTCCCCACTTCCAGAGTCTCTTTAATGGAAGAGTCAGATAGGCAAGATGCCTCTGTAGATAATCTAATCTGCATTTAAATAATCCAAAGACCATGACCATGCATGTTTTAAGTCATTTAATTCTATGTATTTGGTTTCCATGTACATTTTTTTAAATTTTTCCATGTTTAGCCTAGTATTTGAATATTTCAAAAAAAATTCCTGAGTATCCAATTATCAATCTGATTTTCTTTTCTTCCTTTTGACAGTTTTGTCTTTAGTATTTCTTTTAGTATATGTCTACTGACAACATATTCTTTCATCTACATTTCTGTTAAAAGACTTTAATTTTATTCTCATGAAATGAAGAATTCTAGGCTGGCAGGATTTTTTTCTTTGAACACTTTGAAGAGATTGCTCCATTGTGTTCTGGTCTGCATTGTTTCTAATCTGATCACTCCTGAACTTATTATCATTTCACCCATTTGTGGTGCATCCTTTTTCATTCATTTCTTTCTTTAAGGTACTTTTCCTTTATCTTCCTTTTGTAACAGTTTATACTATATCTAAATGTGTTCACTTTGTACTTACTCTGTTTGAGGTTTGTTTGACCTCTTTGATCTATAAGCTGATGTGGTGCACTAAATTTAAGAATTTTAGCCATTATTATTTTTAATACAAAAGAATCTTCTATGGGGTTCTAATCACACATATGTCAGATGTCAGAAAGATGCATGTTTTCTTTTTTCTATCATCATTGAGGCCCCAGACTTTCTGCAACACCTCAACATTTCCCTCTGTTCAGATCAAATAATATCTATCAGTCTTCAGGGTCAGTATTGCTTCCTTCTGTAGTCTCCACTTTTTTCCTAAGTTGTCCAATTAACTTATCATTTCAGATATTATACTAGTCTGCTTCCTGTTTTGTATTTCCCATTTTTCTGATGAGATTCTATATCTCTTTATTCATTATTATTTTTCTTTTTCTTTAAGTGTTTGAATATATTTATAAAAGGATTCTTAAGAACATGGTCTGAAATGTGTGTATAACATAAAAAATAAGTATGCAAGGTGCTGCATATGTTAATTAATTTAATATAAACATTGCATAATATGGGTATGTATATGTATATATCAAAATGTCAATTTGTAAACCATGACTACATGCAGTTATTGTTTGCTAATTTAATTATTTTTTATAAATAATTTTTTATGGACACCAACAGATGGACAGCTAAAAACTAAATAAATACATCAGGTCCTAGTTTGCTAATTTTAACATCTGGGTCATCTGGAGGTCTTTAATGATTCTTCATAGAGGATCATATATTCCTATTTATTGATGTTCTTTTAACTTTTTAAAAGTAGAAAAGCACTGATGATACATTATAGGGAATTTAAATTGAGTTGTCTTCCTTTACAAGGCATAGAGTTTTGTTTGGGCACACACACCTTGGTCTACAACTTGATAGAAAATAAAAGAGATATCCATGTACCCTCACCTCTCTGAGTCTTCCGAGCTCAAGTATCAGATATATAAGTCACAGAAATACCTGTATCAGTTTTCTCTCTTCTTTAGCCAGCCAACACTGAATAGAACAGGAACCAGCTATACCCACAGTCTTGCCTACATTGAGAGCAAAATAATATCATTACTATTTTAAGTAACTAAGTTTTGGATGTCATTCATAGAACCCAAAATAATCTCCCATTTGCAATTTGCTTAGTGTTCATTATATTTAACTTCTGTAATAATCAAGAAATGACTGACAACTGACGGAAAGTTGCTTCATAGAGCTGCACAGAAATTAAAAATAAGTTCATTAAAACTTTTTTAAATACCATAGAAAAGGGGGCTCAGCAACTGTCCTGCATGGTCATGGGCAATTATTCCAGATAAGAATTAAACCAATCACGTGGTCTCAAGTACTCTTGTTGTCCATTTAAAAGCTATTTCCTTTTCTTCCTTGCTAAAAGAATCCTGACTTTGTCAGAAATCATCGCTCTGCTATGTGACCTAGTTCTGCATAAAGTGAGAACCCTGGGATGAGTCTCTACAGACTCAGGGCATGAGTCTACCTTTACTTAAGTTAATCATGGCCTTTGTATTCTTTAGGCCTGCTTAGGAATGGGTACAAATCTAGCCAAGCAGACACAATCTGAAGTCTACCTATAGACAGTATTAGGGACAATTTTTAGCTTATAAAAAATAAGGGGAAAGAAGAGTTAGCTCATTACTTTTTTTGCTGCTATTAGACAATGATGTGAGGCAGAATGTGATGGCTGGATACATTTAGGCACCTTGAGATAATGAGAAAAACCAATCCGTGGAGGGTAACAGAGCAGGAAGTCAGAAAGAATCGGATCCTTCTTACTTATTAGCAGGTGTCGTATCTCTGAATTGAACAAACCCCAAACCACTGACCTCTCCATTCCTTAGTATAAGAGATGACACAATCCATATTGTTTGAGAAAATGAATTTATTTAGGATTTTCTGTTGCTCTCTCTTGAAGCCATTCTAGTTGGTACAGGTAGGTTACTTCTTCATGTTTCCTGAAAGTTCATTATTTATCCTCCTGTATATTCTTATGTGAAGAGTAAACTCCATGAACCCTACCTACCACCCATTCCAATACCTGACACACAACAGTCAGCAGTTTGCAGAATGATTAGTTCCTCACTTTCTCAAGGCCGTATTGTATAACCAGTCTATCACACTGTGCCAGAGTTATGTGCACCCTGTAGAGCAGAATCTGTTTGGAGCTACAAACCTGCTGGGAGAAAGAAAAAAAATTTTTTTAAAAAGTCTGAAAATAATCAGTAAGGAATAAAAGAGAGCCAGAAATGAGTTTTAGAAGCGGGACACCTGATGGGTCTTCCAGCTCTGATCGGGACTGGAACTGAACAAATGTAAAGGGCCCCAATCCTTTATTTAAGGGGAAATGCATCAAAGATTTCAGTGTAGCAAAGTTCTTGAGGAAAACAGGCTAAGAGTGGGGAAAACAGGTTGTTTGGGGCTTGGCAGGTTATGCCCATCTCCAGGCAGCTGCATTTGAACCTAGGGCTGTGAGCTAAGGCAGGGCGGCAGCATGATCTGGGCTTTCTTGAACAGGGGAATTGCACCCAGGAGTTCAGAGAAGAGTAGCCTTCTTGCCTTATGATGGCTCGAACAAACACATAATTTATACACAGCTTCCAACAATACTGCATTAAAGACATATTCCTGGGGTTATATCATTATAGAAATATGTCTATAATGCAGGGTGATAAACTAGTTATAGAATATGGCCTTGAGAATGGAGCAGACATGTATTTAAGTCTTGAGCTGAGCAGTTGATCAGTATATTACTTGAGACATTTTTCTGTCTCTATGTAAACCAAATCCCAATCTTAAATAACAAATCAAGAATTCCAGAGGTAAGCCAGCTAGTAATCTAAGATTTTTCTATTGTTTCCACTCTTCTGCATTCAGCAGAGCCTCCCCTATGGCAGGCACTGTCCCAGGGATATATTTAGCAAAATATGCAGATGCTATACCCTTGCTGTTGTGAAAATTGTACTGGGGCCAGGGAGAAATAATTTAATGAAATTATTTATGGCAATATTTGTAAACAATGAATACTACAATAATATATGTAGCACACACATACATATATATACCATAAATTCAATAAAAAGGAAATGCTCGAATAAGCTAAATTGTGATGAGTTTCTTGGAGAAAATTAAGTGCAGAGTAAGAAGTATTTGGAATTGGGGTTGGGTGAGGGCTGGCTTGGGATCTTTGTCTTCAGGTTTATTCATCTTGTGGTTTTAGGAAGCTGATGGCAGGTCTAGATCTTCTATCTTCACAACATTCCAAGTCCAGAACATAGAACATGGTTTCTTTTGTTTGTTTATGTTGTTTGTTTGTTTGTTTGTTTTTGAGAACATCATCCCACAAGTCATGCAGTAGAAGTATCCCCTAAAATTCCTTCACTGATATATGCTCAAATTTGTTCCTCAATCATCATGGGGGAAAAAAAATTTACTGAAATAAAACTGCTCAAAATTCAGTCTCTGTATCTGGAGAAAGACTCAACCTCTGTGTATGTTCAAATGTTTGAAAGACATCAAAGTTCTTTGGCCTAGAGCAAGTTTGGGGGGCATCGTAAGGAACGACCATTGGCTATTTAAACAAAAGTGCCCTCCACAGCAAACTACTTAGACTACTAAAACCTTAGTTTCCTTTTCTGCAATATAGAGTAATGATAACATCAATTTAGTGTGGTTGTTGAGAGAATTAACTGGGATTATGCATTAAAAAATGCTTAACAGAGGACTTAGCATATTGTAAGCATTCAATAAATGTTCATTATTATCTTGTTCATTCAACATGTTTGTTATTATCATTATTAGTAAGAGCCATCAAAATATTCTACCAACATTCTGGGATGTATATTTATTACTATGCATTAACATAAAAGGGGAAATTGTAGGACCAAGTGACATGTTAAGTAAATATAGCAGTCCCTTGTGAAAAGACCTCAGCACTGCACATTGACTTCACAGCTGTAACACCATTAATTAAATCCTATCCTTCAACATGTAAATAGATCTTTGATAAAAATCTGCTGCCAGATTCTCTTGGAGTGTTTGCTGATCCCACTAGGAATACTTTGGGCATCTTTTGAAGTCTCTATAGCCATTTTTCATGTTATACTTTAAGATCAACAAGGGCACAATTAGGTTATTATCACTTTCTCGGAAATTACATGACATATAATCGTTTTCCTTCCAAGAAATACATGCAGCTCATAAAAATGAAGCTTGTTTCATCAGGCACATTTAAATTACCAAGACGTATATTGAATATTCAAACCACACTTTTGTTTTCCAAAGAAGTTAGCATGACATGGTTCTACCATCTTAGGAGTATTAAAATTACAGGCAAATTTTCTTTATTATTTGATTTCTTGAGAGGTGTGGCACTCTTTTTAGCTTAGTGTTCCCTAAATGTTTTTTAATGTTTTAAATTCTCCAAGTATTCATCACATGTGTAATTATACATAAATTTACACTAGAAATAGGAGGGGCAAATGTAACGAAATTTATAGTGACTTATCTCACATTGATGATAAACTTTGATGTGAAGTCTTTAACAGCAATGAAGGAAAGATGGCTAACCTTTCCTGATTGCCTACTCTGTACTAGTTACTTTACAATTATGATTTTATTCAATTCCTACAGCAACCCTTTGAGATAAACATTATTTTCTTTATTCCATGAAGAACTTCAGCTCAAAGAAACTAAATGATATGCCAAGAAGGTACTTGTGGTCAATGGGGAGGGCAGAATTAACCCTCAGGTCTGGAGTATATTTCCCTGATACAACACTTGGTCATCCAGACAGACTTACTTCAAAAATTATACACTTTATCAAATATGGGTTTTACAAATTCTGTTGGGTACAATGTTTGTGTCTTATTCTACAGCAGTCTGGCTGTTAGTAGTTTGATTCTTTAAGAAATTTGAGTAATTTCTTGGAAATATCAGCAATAAAGCTTTATTTCCCCATTTTGACTTGATGTCCTTGCCCATGAGAATTCTTTTTCCTGTGAAATACTTCATCTGTATATTTTACAGTCAAGGTCAATGAATTATGTCTTATTTTTTTTTCAAGTAATTCTTCTTACTGACTTTACACTCTTCACATGAATATTTCTGAGAAAACAATTTGTCTTGCTCAAGATTCAATTTTTTTCCTCTTTGAAGATTTGCTGTTTTGTTGTGTTGGGTGTGGGATTTTGAATTGGAACCTTTCAGAATGTCAAATTAGAGCTCTAAAATATAGAAAGTTCATATCCCAGTTTCTTCATAATAATAATGGTTACAAACCATCTATTATTATTTAATAAAATTTAATTAACTTTTTACCTCCCAAGTTTCTTTTTATTTTCAGATGATCTTGGCCAGCTCCACCTTAGGGGGTTACATTTTTATTTGCACAGATATAACTTCTTTAATCAACTTATTCATTTTAAAATGACTTTTATATTTTCCTGAGGATGATTTCTTCCTACATGGGCAATCATCAAGAGAAATCCTGAAATGTGATATTTATGAGGTGTGGAAGCTGCTAATAACTATATTCAAGCATTATGTCTCATGCATTATGTCTCAAGTCTATAGAAACAGCATTCTAGAAACACAAATCGATGCTTTCTTTGTGAGCTCCAACAGTACCCTCTTTAATATTCCAGTATAAGTGTCAATTAGGCATTTTGGTAGAGAGATTGGGCCTGTTTAGCATATTAGTTTAATTTACTATCCTCCAGGCAAAAACTTTCATTTTTCTGTCAATAACACTATCAATACCTAACAAATAACACAATTAAGCTTTTTTAAATGGCATAAATTCTTTAATATTGTCATAAGAAATGGAAGCTTTGTATATATCTCAGTTTTCTGTTTTAGACTCATTGTTTAGAGTGAGTAAAGAACAGAGATGATAGAGGTAGATATTTGTTTAGATTTTTAAAGATCTTGATAGTTAAACCTACCTTTTGAGTCTCCATTCAAAAAACCCTAAATTCCCATAGATAGTAGTTTTCATGTTTTATTCCATCACAATTTTCTAAGTGATACAATTGTATTACAGAAAACAGAACAAGTCTGATTAGATATATTTATGTTTTGTATTCCAAAGTCCTCAAAGTTCTAAGCAAAATAATTCTTAAAAATAAAGTTCTAATGTTCCTTCATTGATATGTTGATCTAATTTTTTCCTCCATAGTTTTTCCACATTAAAGGGCAACTATGCAGTTTGAAACTATTGCATTTGCCGTGCTGTGGAGTGTAAATACAAAGATTTAAGGATCTTTTCACAGGACACAACAAGGAAATTTAATTTATTGCTGGGTTACACAGTCTAGTGACAAATAGAAACCATCTAAACTTTTAAGTAATCACTGTGGTTGGTATTATATTAGTAACTATTATCAGAAATTAATATAACAGCAATATATCTATTTACAAACAGATAGCAAATAGATTTTTTTCTAGTTCAGTTTGTGTTAATGTTCTTTTAGAGTACTTTCATTTACGGTTCATTGTTTTGTGTCACTATATTGAACCAGGTTTGTATAAAACTACTTGAATACACAGAAATACATGATCTCTGCCATTTAAGTCTTATACCATATTCGCCTTCTAATCAAAATATGAGAATAAATAATTTTTTAAAAAGTAAATATTTTACTTGTATCATTAGTTTATTTCATAGTTTTCATTCAGTAATAGAAATATAAAATACTTTTATTTTCTCCAATACCTCCCTCTCTAACTTTTCTGTGTTGATTCTGCTTTCCAGTTTCTGAATATATAAAAAAATGTACCAATATTCTCTGCTTATGCTGAGCTATTAATGTTTGGTCTCCTGTTTCCTTCCCTGGTCACAGCAAACCATATTTGATGGCTTGTGCTTTGAAGACTTTCTGCCCTTCTCATACACTGTTTTCCAGGTGATACCACATTGAGGGAGGAGAGGGGAGCTAGCAGTGGTCACTGTACTCTGACATCCAGAACTGGGAAGAGGGTGGGAGGTTCTCTGCTCTCACTTGGCTTCTCAGGGTCTCTTAGAGTCCTACTGATGTGATGGTCTCCAAATTTTTCCAGTTTCTCACATGCTTTGATAAAAAAAACATCACCCCATTTTAATAAATGTAAAATTATTTTAATTAGTGAGAGTTTCTTGGGCCACCCAATGAAAAAAATTAAGCCCTTAAGAGTAAACCATAACTCTACAGTTTAGCTATTGTGAATTGTAAATTGATATGGCTGTGTCCCTGTAGTGTGCTGTTTTTAAGTCTTTTGGGTATAGACCGAGGAGAGGGATAGCTGTTTCAAATGGTGGTTCCATTCCCAGATTTCCAAGGAATCTCCAGACTGCTTTCCATATTGGCTGTACCAATTTGTAGTCCTACCAGCAACATATGAGTGTACCTTTTTCCCCACATCCTCGCCAACACTTATTGCTGTTTGTCTTCATAACAGCTGCCATTCTGACTGGAGTGAGATGATATCTTAGAGTAGTTTTGATTTGCATTTTTCTAACTTCTAGAGATGATAGCTACTGTGGAGCCAAATTAGATGCCCTTCAGTGGATGAATGGATAAAAAAAATGTGGCATATATACACAATGGAATTTTACTCAGCAATAAAAGAGAATAAAATCATGGCATTTGCAGGTAAATGGATGGTGTTGGAGAAGATAATGCTAAGTGAAATTAACTAATCCAAAAAAACAAATGCTGAATGTTTTCTCTGATATAAGGAGGCTGACTCATAGTGCGGTAGGAAGGGGGAGCATGGGAGGAATAGATGAATTCTAGATAGGGCAGAGGGGTGGGAGGGAAAAGTAGGGGACAGGGGATTAGCAAGGATGGTAGAATATGATATATATTATTATCCAAAGAACATGTATGAAGACATGAACTGGTGTCAACAAACTTTATATATAACCAGAGATATGAAAAATTGTGCTGTACATATGTAATAAGAATTGTAATGCACTCCACTGTCGGTTTTTTTTTTTTTAAGAGTACACCATGGTGGTTAAACTTCAATGAAAGTAGTTTGGATTTCAGAGAAAGCAGTTTGAACAGTTTCTTTTGAAATGTGCTGCTATTCCTTTTTAAAGGAAATTCAAATATACAGGTGGAATTCTTGATGGAGCAAATTGAACATAAGGTCATTCTAGAACAACAATATGTAGAACAAATAGAACACCAGTAAATGCAATTAAGATTATGGATTCTCGTGCTGTGAAGTTAATTAGAGCACTTAATGGATACAATCTCATGGTTGAGAAACTTCAATTAAGTGTAAAATCCAAATGATGAAGAATTTTAGGTAGTATTTGCACTGAGAGTGATAAACAAATTTATCTGCATGTTTGTCACTTTTTGTTTTTCTTAACAGAATGGCAATTTATGCCTTTGGTTAGTTTTATGCAATAAAAAAGAATAGTGTCACACAATTAAATTATAATGGATGAATGTTTAGCTGAAGGGTCTTGCAGGAAAACAGGAGCTTACAATAATAGAATTATACAACATTATCTTCTGTGATGTTATAAGGGGGAAAACAGTCATTGAATTGGTACACAAATTTGCCTCTATAATTTTTCGACAAAATACACACTGAGGCATATCTGTAAATATTTCTCTTTGTACAGAGAAATTTTGTTGTTGATTTCATGGGAAATTGCGAGTTAAGTATTTTGGAGTGGCCTTGTACATAAGAGGCACTATCACAGCCTTGCATTTAATCATGATTTGACTGGTTATGTTCATCACAGGATGCCCACAATGCTCCCTTAGGCTTAGCAAAGGAATTCTAGATCCCTTACTTTAAAAGATGAAGTCTGAGAATTCAGGTTAAGTAGAATGATGAGGAAAGCAAAGTAACTACACAAGGAAAGATGGGGGAAGAATTGTCTGGAGTTCAAATAGCCGGCTGGTGCTGTAAGATAACCATGAGCAGGTAAGTCATTGATTGGGGTAATAGTGCAGAAAGATAGGAGATGCTAGGACCTCATATTTTTTTTTAGAATTTTTGTTTCAGCCTTGATTTATCTAACATTGGGTTTCTTCTATAACAGAATATCTGTCGGACCATTGTACTGCAATATACAATCAGCCTAATGCAAACTGATGTCCAAATTTTAATTTAGAACTCATGAGCATGGCATTTGGAATGTAAGCACATACAAGATAATTCTATTCTCATGAAATTTTCTATATAGTGGAAAACATAGGCAATTTAAATAATAATAACAGAATATGGAACATTTTGATAAGAGTTTTCCCCTAGAATTCTGAGTACATAGAACAGGAATGTTCGCACATTGTGTGAGCTAAAGTCTTCCTGGACAAGTGTGTGATGGGTTTACATATTACTCTAAGAACCAGGAGAATGAAGCCTTAATATTTAATTCTTAATGCTGATAGCCACATATGAGAACTAAGTGAAAAAAAAAGAGTTTTGTTTTTCTATCTCTTGCAATGAATTTGCACTTAAGAGCCTGTTTCCATCCATGCTTTATTCCCAGATCTACCTGTAGGTTACATTGTGAACATACACCATCATGGTTCAGAGCACGGGTCACTGTCCTTAGATTTGTAGAGACATATTCTCAATAAAGCTACTAAACTACAGTGTTATAAACCAGAGCAATGGTGATATGACTTCCCCCTAGGATTCCTTTTAAGATGCCCTGAAGTTATTTTTCCTATGCAAACACAGACAGATGTGCTTCTCAAATATAAGACTACCTCATGGTAGAAGAATATTATTTAATTTAGATTCAATAGATTTTTAAAAAGTGTTTTAGGGATAGATAGGTATTCTTGAAGAAAAAAATCTCATTTCTGAAAATATCTGCTGTGACTCTGTAATTACTTCATATCTAAAGATTTTTCTAGATTAAAAAAGTCATTATTCACTTTAAAAAAAGGCAAGTCTTTTCAGAATAAGTATTGTATCTCTCCCATTTATTCAAGGAGTAAAAATTCTATTTGATTCAGCCCTTTGGGGGAAATCATCTAACCTCATTTCCAGAACAATATGCCATGGTGTAATAGTGCCATTTCTTAATGGACCATCTGATGTTTTCATTTGTACATGTAATTAATCATTTTATTGTTCTCCTGGAATTACAGAATTAACGAAGGAAAAACTAGCTCTGTCTATTTGAGCTATTAGAGAACACTTGAGTTATTAGTCTGAGAAAACATCCTGCCCTACTTCAGAGCAGCGTAGGACAGCAGAGACTGAATAGCAAGTTGTGCTCACTTTTAACTGAGATACAGAGACAAAGGGTATAGTAAATTTTTTTTTCTGATTACAATTTTAATTTTACATATGATAAAAATGGAAAGAATCAGGTGACCAACTTTAGTTCAGTATAAAGGAATTGCAGGTTTCTAAAATCAATAGCTGTCAATCAAAGCCTAAACATTGGGTGATGTGCATGAATAATTGAAGACTGACTTGTTAACTGCAGAAGTGGAGTTAGCTGTGCAGAGAGACACAATTGTCAATTGCCAGCAATTTACTATGTTTTTGAAAACCACAGGTAGCAATTTACAGAAAAGATTAGACCAGTTACTGTACACGTGTGACATTTTCTTGATTTAAGATTTCAATCTGGAAAGCTGTAAACTGACAACTTCAGTTTGGAATAAGGTTATAAAGTTTATGAAGAATTGCTTTTCCCAAAGAATGTCTATATTTATACTCTATGAGACCCGTGAATGCACACCTCCTGCTGGGGCTAAACATGTGTATGCAAATGAGCACTGTCACAAAAGGGCGATGTGCTTTCTCTGGAGACCATTAAGCACCTTTGCATTGTTCATGCTCTGATGAGCTTGAAGTCCATCAGAGAGCATGGTGATGAGCTTTTATTTCTTAGAGCTGATGTTATTAAAAAGAAAACACTGTAAATGCATTTAGTTAGTGATAAACCACCCTGATGGATATAATTAATTTAATCCTACACCAGAATCATTATATTTTTAGTTGCTTTTCAAAAGAATATGGTAGGAGTTAAGTAGAATGTCATAATTGGAGAATATATAAATAATTGCTGCAGACAAGAAATGCTGTAGAATGATAAAACTAATGGGAAAAATTTTAAGAATAATAGGTAACCTGTGTAACTTCAAAGTATCTCCTAAAAAAATATTTATCAATTGCTATGTTGGTTTTTACATAAATTTCCCAATTCTTTGATATTCTTCTCATCCCAGGGGTGAAACTGAATTCTCCTTCTTCTCATTGTCACTGGATTAAGTGACTTGTTCCTCAAACATAAAGCATAGAAATGTAGCACTTGGTAACTTTGTCTATGTTAGGTACCATCTTAACCAAGGGGTCAAGATTAGTTGGCATCATCAAAACTAAACCACATTGGTATCATGTATCCCTTATATGAAGTGAGGTGCAGGGCATTTAACTCTTGCAATATCCTTCCCCCAAATTCATAATCCCAGAATGATATTGATGAAAAAAAATCAAATGAAGACATTCTTCAGAATACCTGTCCAGTATTCTTCCAAAGTTTCTATGCTAAGTTCAAGAAAACCAAGGAGAGAGAAAATTGTCACAGATTAGAGATACGATTAAGTTGACTAAATGAAACTTGGTATCCTGAATTGAATTCTGGAACAAGAAAAAGAAACAGAATTGGCATTAATAGATTAATAGGGAAATTATTGAAATGTAAATAAAGTCTCTTGGTAGAACTCCATCAGTATTAACTTTTGAGTCTTGAGCTATGTATCATAGCTGTGAAAGATATCATTAGGAGAAATTAGGTAAAAGGTATATGGAACTGGGTGCAGTGGCACACACTTGTAATCCCAGTGGCTCCGGAGGCTGAGACAAGAGGGTCACAAGTTCACAGCAGCCTCAGCAACAAGGCCCTAAGTGACTTAGTGAGACTTTATCTCTAAATAAAATATAAAAAGTGACTGGGGATGTGCCCTTGGGTTCAATCTCCAGTACCAAAAGAAAAAAAAAAAGGTATATGGAAATCCTCTGAATGCCTGTATGCTCTTTGAAATTTTTCTGTACATTTTATTTTATTTGTTTATTTACTTATTTATTTTACAAAAAGCAAAACAAAAACTCAAAAAAGAAAGAAAGAAAAAGAAAATGGTCAAATGTGAGTTTGAATTTTTCCCAAAAAGAGATATGTAGAGGAAAGGCAGCAGAATACAACAGACATGAGTATATCAATATGTAAATCAATGGAAGTGTAACTGATGTGATTCTGCAAGCTGTATATGGGGTAAAATGGGAGTTCATAACCCACTTGAATCAAAATGTGAAATATGATATATCAAGAACTATGTAATGTTTTGAACAACCAACAATAAAAAAAAGAAATTTGAACTCTACTGAGATGAAACATTATGCTTTGTATTAAAAAAGGAAAGTAAATGTTAAAAAAAAAAAGAGAGATATGTAGAAGTCCAAACCTCCAGTCCTTCAGAGTGTGAACAACATATTTGGAAATATGGTCCTTGCAGACATGGTTAGTTAAGACAACACACTGTAGTAGGGTGGACTCTTAATTCATTAGGGTCTTTAGGAGAAGACAGACATACCCAGAAAGAAAGCCATGTGACAATGGAAAGATTGAAGTAATGCTGCTCCAAACCATGGAATACCAAGGATTGCGACCTCCACCAGAAGCTAGGGAATAACAAGAAAGATTTCTTCCATATTTTAGAGTGAGTATAGCTCTACTGCTATCTTGATTTTGAACTTCTACCCTCCAGCATCGTGAGAATGTTGACTGTTGTTTCAACTCCCCAGTTTATGGTACTTTATGACATTAAAAAAACTAAAATAATTGAGAACTCCAGTAAACTTTCATCTGCATTTTTATTAACAAGAACTATTTCAATTTTTCTTTTATTGATATTAAAGTTAGAAACATTTATTTTTTCTTGAATTAAAAAACTACAAAGATCTACATTTCCAGTAAATTCTAAATTCTAAGATGTCCTGAAGGTTGGGATTACTTGAGAATTTATGGGACAAAGATTCTATAATTCAAAAGCAATGGGGTGCCATCTGTGGTTGATAATTTCTCTGTGCTTAGAAAAAACTAAACAGAGTACATTTATAAATTTATTCTTAGCATTAACATTAATTTATTAAACTCTTTAATGTTTTCCTGGAAGTTCAAACTTTATAAACCAGGGATTTTATTGTAATTTTTACTCTGAAAATTGGATACAACCAGAGTCATCATTTAAAATACAAGTTGATGTTTATTCCTTTGAGGAACTAGGCAAACTGTCTTTTTGTTCAGCAATAAAATAAATCTAAATAGTAGAACGTATAACTTCTTATCTTTTGTGAAGTTTAATATCAATCCTGCTGACTGGCTTCTATCTTTCTTTCCTCTACGTTTTTTTTTTCCTCAAAAGGGAAAGAATGAAGACTGTTTAACAAGTTACTTTCTTAGCTTTGAATTTAAGTTTCAAAGATAAAATGTAATATGACATAATTTAATGATAGAAGTCAAACACCAAAATGGTATTTTAACGGAAATTATTATTACACTATTATCCTCACTCACTTTATTCAGTTTTGTTTTTGTTTTTATTTGCTATTACAAGAAATGACCATTCTTCATTTAAAACAAATCATCAAAGTTGACATTACACTCTACAACTGTACAAAATGGATTATATACCCAGATAGACAAAACAAAAATACAAGAGGCATATGAGCAGGTGAGAGATATTTACTCTCTCTGAAAACACTATTTTGAAGACAAATTCAACTCTCAGCTATCTTGGCTATCCTTTGTATTTTTCCATATAGAGCTTATATGACAGAAGGCAGGTGGTAATTACTGTTATATTAGGTTGAATCTCAACAATAATTCTAGAATAACAACTGGCAATGCCATTTAATCGTTCCAAATAAACTTAATAATATAATGCATCTTTCAAAGATAGGTAGGTGAACTTTTATTTCCATTGTGCTAAACATTTTAGTCTCCTGAAAGTAATAAATATATCCAAAATTATTAAAAATAGAAACATGGGGGCTGGAGTTGTGGATCAATGGTAGAGCGCTTGCTTAGTATGTGTGAGGCCCTGGACTCAATCCTCAGCACCACATATAAATAAATAAATAAATAAATAAATAAATAAATAAAATAAAATAAAAGATCCATTGACAACTAAAAAATATTTTTAAAAAAATAGAAACATGTTCTAAAATTCTTTATGCAAACATGACCTTAGAGACTAATTGGGCTAAATCATGATTTTGTTTATTCTTTCCTTAAAAAAAAATTAGTAGTCCTGCAGTCAACTCCTCCACTTATCATGGTTTTGCTTTTCATGATTTCAATCAGTGGCAATAAAAATTCACAAAAAACACAATCTCAAACAACATAACCCAAAATGTTGAAAACGTAAAAGCTAAAAATCCCCCAAACTGAAATTTCTATAAAAAGGGAGGGATACATAGTCAAGTTCTGGGGAATGTGTTTGCCACAAAATATGGCAAAGACAAAGCTTTCAGTTTAAAATCTATGATTTGTCTGCCTTGACATTCCTTCCAGTTGATGAAATTCTAGGAGATTTGAATGAATTAAAACTGAATTTGCCTGAGCAAGCTAGTAAAGTTACTAACTGGTGCAAATATAATGACACGCATGGTAGGATCAGAAGATGCTTATGTAACTGTGTTGTGTTGATCATCAGTATTGTTTCCACCAAGTTCGTGGTGTGTGTTGAAGCATACACATGAATCTTGTGTACCTAAAACATCACAGAGAAGGCACAGAAGTTGAGGAGGTTAAAAGGGAATGCTCATTTGAGAGTACATTGAATCACAGATTTTCAAAAAGAGCAGCACCACATAAAAAATTAATGTGAACTTATTCTCTGATGAAAGCCATGCCTTAAAAGAAAAAAAAGAAAAAAGCAGCTATCATCACAATGCAAGTTTAAAAATACAATTAATTATCATAAAACTCAGCCAACTCTGATAGACTATCTGTATGTGATTACCTATAGTCTACCCCATAAAATACTTTTTCATATGTTGAATTTTCTTTTTTAACTGTTTGCATGTTTTGGGAAGAGTTTTTGTTTTTCTCCCCACTACACATTATTTTAAATTGCAGAACTGCTTTTTAAAAGTTGCTAGGTTATGTATTACATCTCTATATGATTTCCAATAATAGAGGTCTTACATTTTTTGCAAACTTGACTTCACAAAAGTGCTATATCATATGAACTTTGTGTATAAGTATTGTGTATGTGCATAAAAACATTGAAACATCATCAATAAATGAAGATACATCCTTTTTGCACACCTGCATTTGTGAAAGATAAAATTTCTCAAGATTTTTATTTTGGGGGTGATTGCATATACATTGGTAACTTATGGCAGTTTCAAACTGATCTCATCAAATGACTTAGTTTGTCCCCCATGGTATTTCTGATAATCACAGTTATTATAAAGCTGGATGCC
This sequence comes from Ictidomys tridecemlineatus, assembly GCF_052094955.1. Taxonomy (NCBI): domain Eukaryota; kingdom Metazoa; phylum Chordata; class Mammalia; order Rodentia; family Sciuridae; genus Ictidomys; species Ictidomys tridecemlineatus. The sequence continues at coordinate 63,535,292 of NC_135483.1, read as the reverse complement.
CACAATTATCAATTATAGTTCTGTGTTTATACATTTCACTTTTTTATCTATTTCTTTATTAATAAGTTTCCTCCACTCATAACTCTTCTACCCATGTGAACACTGTTAGCATACCTAAGTCCTATTACCTATTTTATTATTTATAGTAGTCTATGAAGCATTGTGTTATGCTTGCATATTCTTTTCTATTTGTTTTAGGTAAATCAGCTTTAGTATCATAAATAAATGTATTTTAAAGAGTTACTTCCATTATTTTCTACAACTATATTTTTAAGATTTTGACATTTTGACATTTATAATTATAATGTTCAGGATTGCATTTTTGGAGATTTGGGCCCAAACCTGTTTCAGTTACCTTCTGTCAATCAATCCAGAAATATTAAATGAAAAATTCAATCAGAAATATAGAACTCAGAAGTTTTAACTTTTCTAGGGCCATAAATCATTCATCTCTTTGTCCAGTCATCCATGAATTTTATGCTACCTGCCCATTAATCACTTAGTAGTTATCTTAGTTATCAGATGGACTGTTCCATTATCACTGTGCTTATGTTCAAATAACCCTTACTTCACTTGATAATGATCCCCAAACACAGGAATAGTAAAGCATAAAACTAGAGCATGAAACATGGAAAGATTAACTCTGGGACAATGTGGCAACACTGCAGGATATTTGGGGGGAAAAAAACAGTACAATACATATAGATGCTATCTACTGGGGATCTTGGAATGTATCTTGCCCAGAGGGAGGATTACAGTAATATACAAAAGAAGAGATTTCAGAAAAGGAGAGTTGGCTTATTTAAAGACATAAAGACATCCTGTGCCTCTTTCATGTTCAGCTAATCTCTTAACCTTCCAAAACTTCTCAAGCACCACTTTTCCTGGAATGGCAAGTGGAACCCCACATCTGCTCCCCTTGACCCTTGTTTGACTTGCCAGAAGTCCTCATGCCTACCTCCACATCAACACCTGTGAAGTTCCACTCTCACACAGGTTGGCCCCCTTCTCTCTTACCAGCTGGGGACCTCAGTGGGCAGGTACAATGTTCTGCATCCTGTCTTTTGTTTCTTGGTCCTACTAAGTGATTGGCACAGGGAGGACGCAGATAAAGTCGTAATTGTACTTAAAATGACATGACAAATATGTAAAATAATTATATGGTCACAGATATACACATAGAGAACAAAGCCAAGCACATGTCACTGTTCAAATGTACTGGAAAGTCTGTGTCATAGCTGGAGAGCCTGGGATATCCTTATTAGTGTGTCTTTCAGGGAATGCTCCTATCTCATCACAGCCCTCTTTTCTTACAATCAAACCATTGTATAAATTTTTAAAAATGCAAATTTGCTTAGTGATTTTTGTATTTTACAGAGAAATGCTTGTCCATACATATGTGTGTTTAATATATTGCTAGCATATTTTTTCCAAGTGAAATTACTATTACCTATTAACTTCTAGGAAACACTAGTGTGCCCCAAAGACACATTTTGTGAAATGCCGAGCCTGGGTATAAAATTAAAATACCAAACATATTTTTAACCAAGATAAATTTTAAAGAGCTGTGCTATTTTCAGTTCTATATGTTTGAAAATACATCGTGAGGTTGAAAAGGAATTTGAACAGAAGAAAATACTCACTAATACAAGTTCAGTACAAAATCTTTACCTCAGAGATAGGAATTAAGTGGCCCTGAAGGATTGTGAAAGAGAGAATAAATTCATACCCCAACCGCCATGTAAATTTTACTTGAATTTAATTAAAATACACCCTTCTCAGGATTTTTCTACCCAAGGGGAAATGTTTCATCTCTTTCATTTTGCAATGGGAAAACCAGAAGCGAAAGCAGAATGATCATCAGCTACAGAGGCAAAGCAGAGCACTTCTAAAAATTTTCTCAGCTTACAGGCAGAGAGACCATGAAGTCTAGGTTAAGAACAGGGCTGTGGAGACTGAAACTCCTCACTCCATACCCTGCCTCTGTGGGCCAATGGATGGGTGTCTGAGCAAGTTACTATCCTCTCTGAGACTTTTTCTGCTTCTATAAAAATTATTTCCAACCTCATACGGTTGCTGTGTGTATTACTTGAAGGATAATTTCATTACATGGTAAATCTTTATTGTTTTTATTTTACAATATTTTAAAAATTAAAAATAGAAGCATCCAAAGAGAATATACATTCTACATGTAATTATCTGCCATGATTTCTTTGGTGTATTTGTTATTAATTGCTCCTGTCACAATTTCAGAGACATGAACAACCTCATAAACTCTATATTCTCTATCCTGGGAACCTCATGGTCTGGGATGAGGTGTCCACATACAAAAAGTGAAATCCACATCTAGGATTCTGACTTTTCTTTGCTGTCATGTTGCAGTCACATAGATCTTGCAACAGGCAAAATAAACACTCTTGAACTTCTTGTTATAAATGAAAATTAATGGACACTGACAATACAGTGGTCCATCTGCCCTCTGCTGTTGGACAGTTGGAATCAGCTGTCAGTTTCTGGAGAACAGGGATTCTGCCATTTTCATCTTAATCCCTGGGCCTGAGCAGAGTCAGTGACCTACGGATGGGAGGTCAATACACAATCCTCCAGTAAATGAGTATACGATTGGTGGAAGAATGACGGATTTCTATCAGATTGGATGAGGTAACTACAATGGAAAGACAGAGGAAATGCAGTGAGGATAAAAAGTGTCTGCAGTTGAACACCAGGGCAGTGCTATATTATTTCTAATGTGTTCCACAGCCCCACAGGGTAGATGTCAGTGATCTGCAGTAGAAAGGGACACTGCAGGTAACAAAGAGGAACAGTGAGCTCTAGGTCAACCCATAAAATGCCTAGTGTGGTCATGCTCACAACCTCTTGTGGACAAACCTGCCAAAAGTGCAGCTTGTTTGATCACATTCGATCTGCCACAGCACCCTTCTCAGCCAGTTGACTGCAGACAGAGGTGCCTGAACCAGAACAGTAGCCTGGTCATTCTGAGAACTGTGGCAGAAGCACGACCTGGTAGAAACCCTATCATGCCAGCCCTTAGCTAATTGAGAGTGGGAGGATATGGAGAGGCTGTGCCTCCTTATAAGAGGCACCTGCTGTTCACAGCTACCTCCCCTACTCCATCGCTTAACATCTCAGCAAGTGCAACTACTGCAGACAGTAAGCAGCAGGGTGCTCTGTGTTCACATGTGGAATTCAGACTCTCTCCCTTCTTCTCTCAGAAAGGTAGGATGGATTAAGTGAACTATATTCTGCATGACTGAAGTCAAGAACTTGGGGTTGTAATTATACATGAAGTAATTCTCTGCATATTTCTTTGTCTCTCTGAGATGGAAAGAGGTGGTCTCTGTTGGGGATTTGCCAGAGAGAGTTGAGAGGGAAAGAACAAAAGCAGAAAAAAATATGACCACACCATGGAAAATAGACTTTACAAATTTCCTTCAAAGGGTGAGTGCGAGAAAGAGAGGTAAAAAAGTAAAAAAAACAAAAAACATAATAATAAAATAAAATTTAATAAAAGACAAATGAGACTGGTGCAGGTCTGCCTATAATCCCAGGGGCTCGGGAGGCTGAGGCAGGAGGATCTTGAATTCAAATCCAGACTCAGCAATAGTGAGACACTAAGCAACTCAGTGAGACCCTGTCTCTAAATAAAATACATAAAAGACTGGGGATGTGACATGCTCAGTGGTTGAGAGCCCCTCAGATAAATCCCAACACTCCCCTCACTCCCCACAAGAAAAAAAAAAGACAAATGAGCAAGGACTAAAAAGCTGCTCTAATGGTCTATGACAGCATGGTAAACATGGTAGAACCAAGAAGACTGAGGAAAAGAAAGTAGAGAAAGGAGAAGAGAGAGTCAGGGAACTCAAGGCATTGTGGTATATATGAAGCTCAGCATAGGGAAGCTAGAAGACAGAAAGCTAAAAATTGAAACACAAACCAACCAATGAGAAATCCTGATTCAGTTGTTGAGGAATTGGTACTATCTCAAAAATAGGAGTCATAAGAGGAGAAATACCATACATGTATATATATGTGTGTATGTATGTATGTTTGTGTGTGTGTGTGTATATATATATATATATATATATATATATATATATATATATATATATATTCCATGCACCTAGAACTTCAGGTAAAAGAAGAAAAAGATCTATCTGGTAAAGATATTTTGTTGCTTTAAATGTACAATAGGTTATATAGCATGAAACTGTGTCATACTTTCATTAGGAAAATAAATATTTTATTCTATTTTAACTTTTAATCTATGAGTTTTGCAAATTGTATTACAAAAAAATTTGTGTATATAAAGAAATTTTGAGGATGCCTAATATAAAGTTTAATTGAAAAAGGTCAATGTCACAGACTCAAGCTTGTTCCAAGAAGGTAAGCCCAGGAATTCACTTCTAATCCAAAGAAGGATAGAATAATAATAATAATAGATAGATTCGGGAGCTGTTTTAGGATTATTGATTATATTCATCTACCTTGATCCTTTGGTGTTACAAATTGGAGATAAAATTAGGAAAACAAAAATCACATGGCAGTGTGGATTAACAAATCTAAAAGAAAATACATGAGTGAATATCTATCTTCATCTTAGTGCAGAATTTACTTCCCTGAACATGTCATGTGCTTGAGATACATGTCCTTCCCTAGGACAGCTGAAGCACATGATCATCATCTGGGAAGTTGAAACAATAAAAATGTATTCTCTCACGCTTCTAGAGGCCAAAAGTCTCAAGTCTACATGTCTTGACAATACCACATCTCCTCAGAAGCGCTAGGGGAGAATCTTTTCCCTGCTTCAGGGTTTTGAGTGGTTCCAGATGTTCCTTGGTCAACCTCTGCTTCCATCTTCCCATGGCCTTCTTGCTATTTAAGCCTCTCTACGTCTCTCTTGAAAGAACACTTGTGGTTAGATTTAGGGCCCATCTGGGTATTTCAGGATGATCTCATCTCAAGACCCTTAACTTATTAACATCTACAAAGATCCTTTTCCCAAATTAAGTCACGTTTATAGGTTCTGAGTTGACCTATGCCTGGGGAGAAAAGCACCATTCAACCTGTTACAAAGACTGCTCAATTAATAAGGTGATGCACAGTAAAAGCATTTCTAGACTGCAAAAATAATTTTTCTTGGTGGTTATTTTCTTTTTAAGCCAAAAAGGTTTGAGAGTGGGGATCGTGTTCAAGAATGCCAAGTTTTTAATTTTTCTAATAATCAACTAATCCCAAGCACTCATTTTCCAGTTCATGGCACATCTACCCCCCAAATATTCTATATCAATGCACCATGATCAAAATATCTAGAAACATAAGCTTTACATATTTCAATAATTCCAGATTGAAGTAATTTGGTTTCTAAAGTGTCACAAGGACACCTCTACACACACACATGCGCACACACATGCTATTATGCACTCTCTTTGCTCTTTAGGATGCTTTCACTCTCTGCCCAAGTCGTCCTCAGGTGAATATCTGCCAACTTCCAAAGATGAAATATACAGTAGCTCAGACCAGTTTTTAAAATATAAATGTCTCAGAATTTTAGAAACGTGAGGTCCTGAGCAGTTCTAAGAGAAATATCTCCACCTGAATATAAAACCCTCTCTTTTAGGCTACCCAGACTTCTGAGCACATGTAAATTGTAGCTGCCAGATGACAGTACTTCAGTTGGTGTCCATCAATAACACCATTGACACAGATTGAATCTTTTCCTCCTCCAGCCCTTTCTCACATGCTAGATTGCACATATAAAAATGTAGCTGACAAGTGCTAGAGAACTAAATTATTTATGCGTTTTTTTTTCAGTACATCGATTTTGTAAATAACAGGAAACCATCCTATATCATAAATTCTGCTACAAAAGACTGTTTAACAGAACTAAATATTTTAATTAATCTAACTTCATAGAAAGTAATAATAGTAAATAATTACAATTCTTTATAACTTTTACAGCTGTTAGCAGATCTAATTGCTACACAAAAAGTAAGTGAAGCATAAATGTACACGCTCCCAAATTTGATTTTTAATGATGCATCTTCAATTTGTAATAAATATATAAAATGGCCTATTTTTATGCACATCACCCAAAATCAAGTTCTTTTAAAAAATTAAATTCAGCATTTCAATGCGAGAGTGTTACTTAAGGTTTATTATTCTAGTCAAGATTATTTTAATAACAAAATTAATAGCAGAGGAAGCCAGGCATAAAACAAACATTCCCCTCTTCTATCACTGGAGTTTTGATGTACATCCCTAAGGCTGATCAAAGACTTCCTAGCAATTGTCACCTCTTTTTTTTATGAGAGGAGAAAGCCTTGGAGAGGTGCCTGTCATCCTGTGCAGTAGGATGCATATGTGAAAGAGCTTCCCAGAGTCAGCCACCCCTGCTGGACCAGGTGATTTCAGCTCATTTTCCATCTATAAGAGAACTAAACTGGAAGACACTGCTGAGCAGTGATCTTATTAGTGGAGTTTCCTGCATAGGAAGAAAATTAAGAAATTTACCAATTGGCAGACTCCATAGGAAATGTTCTTCATAGATACATTTAATGGTCCATCTAAAGTTCTTCCATGTCCACATTTTATATCCTTTGGGTTCTTATAAGTTGAACCTAAATGAACTTTCAGGTGTTTCAATTCCTGCACGGCAGAAACAGTATTAATTTCTGAGAGTTCATGGTGAACTCTCTCTAGAGGTCAATATGTGTAGGATAGAAAGAGGTCTTCTATAGATTGGACCTCAAGGGTTGGAAGAGTCACACAGGGGCCTGGAATTGAGGTCCTCCTGTCTTGGGCCAGATGGTAAGCACCAAAAAGGGGTGGGGGGAACAAGAATGCACAGTGGAATATGAAGATCAAATTTACTTGACCTCTCAGCTCAGGTCATTCATAAACATCATCCATTAAGATTCTCCATTAAAATACTTGAACCAAATAGAAATATACTTATATCAAGTGTTATTCAATCCAAATAAAATTACCGAATATATTGCACTAACTACTGGTGATTCCATAGCATTTTTAAAAGACAAAACTTATCATATAGAGTAGAAATAAATTATGTCTTTTCAAAATTACATAAAAAATCTCAGAAACATGCTTCCCTACCTATAAGTGAATCTAGAAAATCCTTGGGTGATGACCCACGCTAAAAGGAGCTAAAACTGTACAAAGTGAAAAAGCCACATTGAATTTCATAAAGTAATGATGAGTGTGGTGAAAGATTGATTTTACCAGAAACAGAAACAAAAGCAACACAAACAGAAAACCTCATCTGAAATACTTTCTCACATTTCTCATTTCAAAAAAAGTACTTTTCTCTTCCATTCTCCTTATGTATCCAAAGTATATAACTCTTTCTAACTGAAGAGTTCCCTCTTAAATTCCAGGGACTGGAGGTAAAAGATAGGACCTGGAAATGAGAGACACAGAGAATCATACAGATGCTAAAATAGGTTATGAGATATGTCATAACATATCAATTATATACCACCCAAATATGTCCTTGATGCAGAATGGTTATCCTCTAAGTTTCCTGAAAGGACCCTTTCACATGCAGGTGAGAGTGACTGGCTAAATCCCTGGAGCCGTGGATTTCCTGGGTAGAGTAGGGCTACAGGTGACTGGACTCTGACCACCAAGAAATGGCAATCCCAGTGAATGTTTCTTTTTCTCAAACCTGTTCCAAGTTAAGGCTTTTTACAAAAAGCAGCCAATTTTAATTGTTTCATACCAAGCGACATGTTAAATGCTCCTGGTTCTGCCATTGCTCCACAATTAAATATTCTCTGTTTCCAAAAAGTAGAACCGTTTTTCAAATAGAGACAATCAATAACCAGACCCCACATAATGGGGCCTAGATGTTCCCATACCTGTAAATTCATGTGAAGGAGCTTGGTTTCCTCACAGTCCCTGAATTCCCGGAAAGTCAAATTCATTCTCATTCTTAGTTTTCTTGGGAACTTTCCTGATGCTGAAAGTGGTTCCAACACTCTTTTCCCTGAAGCATGGCATCATCTCAAACCAGAACTGGACTTGCTTAGAAACTGGCCCTAGAGAAGATAGTAACTTTATTCTTAGCAACGTTCTCTCCCAGCTGAAATCTCTGTATCTCCAGAGGCAGAAATAAACAAAAACAAAAATCTCATTCAGACTTTCACACCATCCTACTTAAGATGGTATTTAAAGTCTAAGCACTAGATGAGATCACCAAAGTTTTCAGAATAGATAAAAAGGGACCCAAGATGACCTAGCAATTCTAACATGCAACGACTGATCAGAGAAAGGGAAGGATCCAAGAAAGAGGTTTGAGACAGGGAAGCATGAGACAAGCCAAGAGGCAAGGTCACAGAAAAGGAGAAAACGACACAGTGAACAAGGCCACATACTACTGAGGATCTAAGTGACATCCAGGTGACTGATGACAAATGCTCCCAGGTTGTTACCAAGGTAAACTGAAAAATAAAGTAGTGACTGAAGGATGGACAATGATTTCAGGTGTGTTGGAGTTTTGTTTTTATTGTTCAAAATATGGAAAATATGGAAGCATATTTTTCTGTCCATGGGAATGATTAATTTGGACTCAAAAATAATTTTTACAGGAGAGAAGGGATAATTTTAGAGAATGGTCTTGAATAAATCCAAAGTTAAAAATATCTAAAGCATGAGTTAAAAGATCAAGTAGGATATAGGGATTTTGAAAGAGAGGAAGGAAGGGAAGACAATATGGGTGCAGGTCATGCAGGGAATTGCAGTTAGTGATGGTAAGATGCAATAGGGCTTTTGTTTGCTTGTTTGCTTTTATATTCTCAAAGATGAATAAGAGGATGTCAATAGTCAAGAATAAGAGGAGGGGCTGGGGATATGGCTCAAGCGGTAGCGTGCTCGCCTGGCGTACGTGCGGCCCGGGTTCGATCCTCAGCACCACATACCAACAAAGATGTTGTGTCTGCCGAGAACTAAAAAATAAATATTAAAAAAAAATTTTTCTCTCTCTCTCTCTCCTCTCTCACTCTCTCTTAAAAAAAAAGAATAAGAGGAGTACTTGATGAATTTTTAGCAGAGAAAAGTTTTTAAAAAATAGTTATTAGGGAATCTTAAGATACCTAGACTATACAATCTCTCTCCCAGAAGAAATTTGGGATAAAAAATGAAAACTTTGTCTATACTTTGATAATTATAAGCTTCTAAATTGCATTCAATATAAAGGTCAGAATGCTATATAACTACTTTCTTTAGAGAACAATGAGGCCTATCAGTCTTCAGAAAAAGATTTCACATTTATTTCCTTCTTTGGAAAGAGGTCAGTTCAACAGTCCTTCAAAATGCCTTACCAGAGAAGCATCTATCATCCCTTCAACTCTGTTCTAGTTACTAGCTTCCAGGTTTATACCTTTTAGGTGAATCAGATGTTCACCTAATAAAGTTAGAGGATTGGAGAGAACTATAAAATGGGATTGTTTGTCATTACTAAAAGCAAAATAATGGCTACATATTGATTTTAAAATTGATCTTGCCTTTTTCTTTCTGAATGATTTTATGATGTTTATTTAAGACAGCTTCCCAGAAATCAATATAAATGTTAAAAGCCTTCATCTGCCTTGTCCACAACACCTAAACACAATGTTAGGGCATTAGGCAGGTGATTTGTTTCCATAATTATACTCACAGCTGTCTTCATTCAGCTGCAAGTTGTACATGCCGACTGCCATTCAAAGCTTCAGTGTCTTTAAAAATCTGTTTCTGAAAAATTTCTCACTAAATAGATTAAAATAACACCCAGAGGGGATCTGTGTAGCAAATTCTACTTTTGAAAGACCACATTCCTTCCATCACGATATATGCATCTAAGTTAAATCAGAGCGGAGTGTTAACAACTCCCACTATTAAATAGGAGCAGTTGGATGAGGAGAAGGTGATCAGTATAAGAGAAGAGCCTGGGCAGCCACTGTTCATGTCAAAGCCCTCCCTAACTATTTTGCAATACAAATTTGTTTTGAAGTACAATGATGATTCCTGGGAAAGGCAGACTATAAGTTTTGAGGATGCCATTTGCTTCAAACTTACTAAAAATGCACCCAAAGGCTCGGCATGTACTCAAAATTATTTATTTATTTTTACTTTTGTTAACTCTGATCTTAGAGTCCTCTCTGAATAAATAAATAAATAAATTGCTCTTGCCTATATGACTATCTCTCAGTATTTCCCTTATGCTTCCTTGCATTGATTTCATAGTTTCAGATTTAGGTCTTTGATCCATTTGGGTTGATTGTTGTGTGTGGTGAAAGAAAGGGACCTAGTTTTATTCTTCTGCACTTGCCTATTCAATGTTACCAGCACCTTTTATCAAAGAGACTGACGTTTCTTCACTGACTATTCTTACAAACTTTCCCCCAAATCGATTAACTGTATGGGTCTGGATTAATTTCTGAGTTCTCGCTTCTGCTCCATTGGTCTATATATTTTATAGTAGTACAGTGCTGATTTACTAATTATAGCTTTGGAATATGTTTTAATTCAAGTATTATGATGTCTCCATCTTTTTTGTTTGTTTGTTTAGTTTTTATTTGTTTGTTTTTTTCTTTTTTGAGGATCAATTGGACCATTCTGGATCTTTCGTGATTCCATATAAATTTTAGATTTTCTTTTTTGTGTGTGAAGACAGTAATTGAAATTTTGATGGGAGTTACATTAATTCTTTGCATTGGGTAGCATGGTCATTTTTTAATATTTATTTTTTAGTTGTAGTTGGACACAATATCTTTATTTTATGTATTAATTTTTATGAGGTGCTGAGGATCACGCCCAGGGCCTCACACATGCTAGTCAAGTGCTCTACCACTGAGCCCCTGCCCCAGCCCCAGCATGGTCATTTTAAAAATGTTAATTCTTCTGATTCATGAACACAAGATATCTTTCCTTTTATTTGTGTGTGTGTGTTTCCTATAATTGTTCTCATCGATATTTTATAGTTTTTGCTATGGATTTTTTCCATTTTCTAGCTTAAATTTACTCCTAATTTTTTTTCTTTTTTTACAAAGAATCCCAAAAGCAAAGGCAATTAAAGTAAAAATAGACATTTGGGATTATATCAAACTAAGAAGATTGAGCACACCAAAGGAAACAATAGGATTCAGAGACTATCTACAGAATGGGAGAAAATTTTTGCAAATTGTACATCCAAAACGCATTGAAATATATAAGCAACTCAAAAAAGATGAACACAGAGACACAAAAATCATAAAACCTAATTAAAAGTGGGATAAAGAGCAGAATAAACACTTCTTTAAATAAAAGTCATACTAATTACCAATAAATACCTGAAAACAATGCTGGATTTTACTAATAATCAGAGAAATGCAAATCAAAACTACAATGAAAAATCATCTTACCCAAGTTAGAATAGCCATGATAAAAAGACAAGAAATTGAGGCTGGAGTTGTGGCTCAGTGGCAAAGCGCTTGCCTCATACATGTGAGGCACTAGATTCCATCCTCAGCACCACATAAAAATAAATAAATGAAATAAAGATTGTGTCCATGTATAATTTTTTTAAAAGTAACCAAAACAGAAAGAAGAGAGAGAGAGAGAGAGAGAGAGAGAGAGAGAGAGAGAGAGAGAGAGAGAGAGAAGAAATAGCAGATACTGATGAGAATGCAAAGGAAAAAATGCTCTTATATCCTGCTTATGGGAACACAAATTAGCAGTCACTAAACAGTATGGGGATTCCTCAAAAAAATGAAAAAAAAAATAAAGAGCTACCTTGTGAGTCAGCAATTCCACTACTGGGTAAATGTCCAAAGGAATTGAAATCATTTTCCCACAGTGATATATGGAGGTCTAAACTTCCATGTTTATTGAAGCACAAGTTGCAACAACCAAAAATCAACCCAGATGCCCTTCAGCAGACAAATGGATAAAGAAAGTGTGTTATATGTACACAATAGAATACTACTCAGCCACAAAAGAATGGAATCCTGTAATTTGCAGCAACAATGAGGCAACCACAGAGCATTATGTTGAGTGTAACAAGCCTAACACTGGAAGACAAATGCACATATTTGCAAACATTTACAGAAAACATTAAGTCAACATTATAGACATGTGGAACAGAATAGTGGCCACAGAGATGGGAAAGGGCAAGGGGCAGTGGGGACAGAAAGAAATTAATAGAGACCTTCAGGACTGAGAAGAAGAGATGGGTTTGAGAGTAGAAGAAGGATGGGTCACAAAATCAATGCATGATTTGTGCATGCATGAAAATATCACAACGAATTTCAATTTTTACAATAATAAGTGTGAATAATTATAATTAAAACTTTCAAAAATTATTACTTCATATCTTGCAATTTTAAAAGAAACTGAGCTGAACTCTACCAAAGGTATCAATGATGCTGCTTGTACATTTAATAAATGATGTATATATTTATTGATAAACATAATGAAGTCATGCTAATTTTTTAGTAGAAGGTGATGACAGTTAAAATAAAAGCTGTTTAACTGGGATCATATTAAACATGAATGAGAATGACTGTTCTTTAATAAAGAGGTAGTAATATTGTACACACACACACACACACACACACATGTGAATGTAGCCATGGACATACACACACAGACACTTTCAGATCCCAATTTTTGAAATACATTCCCAGACTGAAGCTTAAAAGAACATCCTAATTCAGAGTACTTAGTACTTGCTAAATATGGAAAAGATACTGAAGACCTAGATTCTTTGAAACCTCAAAAATCTCCTCATCTTAAGAAGATCTACTCTAAAGTCCACTGTAAAAATGTGTTACTACTCTAACACCTGCTTTGGTTTCTAAAATTAAGAAACTATTGAAATTTTCACTGTTTACTTCTGTTTGGGAGCCATAAGATCAATTTGTTGATGTAAAATCAATAACTCAGATTTTAAATATGAAGGGTTTACACCAAAACAATTTTCAAAAATTATATTTCTCATCTAAATTCCATTTAAATAAGAAAGTGACATTATAATTCTGAAAGATGTAATTGTTCTCTAAAATTTTTGTTTTATAATTAATTCTTGAAAAATTCCTACTTTGAGTAAATTGAGAGATTTTGGGGAATGACTCAGTATTAGAAACCTTTTAATCAATCCAAACTAATCACAATAGAATAAAATGATAAATCCATGGCTTCATGGTGATTTATATATAAAAATATACATGACTCTTCTAGTAACCTCAGTCTTTGGTATCTTAATAAATAGACTTTAGAAAGGCCTTTATAATTGTCACCTAGCAGTTAGCATGTGTTCATTGATTTTCACCAATATTACTAACATTATTTAGACCAGAGCTACAAAGGGAAACAAATAGGAAAGAGAGGTGCGTGACTGCTGTCACAGAGACATTTCGAAGAGCTATGGGGACATGAGGTGCTGAATCTGACCAGATAAGTGAAACGGGGTAGATTTACAGAAAGCACAACAGTTGAATCATAATTGTGTGATTTTATTTGGAAACATCTCACATCGGGAAGATGAAGCTGAAAAACATTCCCAGACTGAAGCTCCATTTCCTAGGACAAAGGCCATAGCTTTTTCTAGGAGACAGCTTTGAGAGTTAAAAGTGCATTTCCAATACTGTCTTATTACTTTCAAAGGAAGTAAATTAGAAATAGACATTCACAATGATGTTTCTTCATGCTCCAGAAGAAGTTGAATGGCACCATACACATACATTGGAGAAAAGATAGCATCTTCAACAAATGGTGCTTGGAAAATCCATATGTGGAAGAATGAAATTGAACCCCTGTCATTCTGCACAAAACTCAACTCAAAGAAGATGAAGGACCTAGGCATTAGACAGAGATCCTGCACCCACCAGAAGAAAATAGAGTCCCAACACTTCATCATGTTGGCTTAGGAATTGACTTCCTCAACAAGATTCCTAAAGCATAAGAAGGAAAATCAAGAATCAAAAAACAGGATGGAATCAAACTAAAGACCTTCTTCACAACAAAAGAAATAATCAAGAGCATGAAAAGAGAGCCTACAGAATGGGAGAAAACATTTACCACCTGCCCCTCAGATAGAGCATTAATCTCCAGGATATATAAATAACTTAAAAAACTCAACACCAACAAAACAAATAACCCAATCAATAAATGGGCAAAGGAACTGAACAGACACTTCACAGAAAAACTGTTCAACATCTCTAGCAATTAGAGAAATGCAAATTAAAACTATAATGAAATTCTATCTTATTCCAGTTAGAATGGTAACTATCAAAAATACAACTAACAATAAATGTTGGCAAGGGTGTAGGGAGAGGGGAAAGTACATTCATATACATTGTTGGTGGGACTGCAAATTGGTGCAAACACTCTGGAAAGAAGTATGGAGATTTCTCAGAAAACTTGGAATGGAACAATCTTTTATCCAGCTATCCCACTCCTGGTGGGTATATACCCAAAGGACTTAAAATCAGCACAGTACAGTGATGTAACAACATCAATGTTTACTGCAGCTCAACTCCCAATAGGTAAGTTATAGAACCAATCTAAATTTCCTTCAATAGATGGATGCATAAAGAAAATGTGATATATTTACACAATGGAATATCACTCAGCCATAAAACAATGACTTTATGACATTTGCCAGTAAATGGATAGATCTAGAGACTATCATGCTAAGTCAAATAAGCCAATCCGAAAAAAAAAAAAAAAAAAAAAAAAAAAAAGGTCAAATCTTTTCTTTGGTTTGCAGATGCTAACACACAACAATGTTGCGGGGGAGCAGAAAAAGTTCTGTGGATTAGACAAAAAGGAATGAAGGAAAGGGAGGAGAGATAGGAATCGGAAAGAAAGTAGAATGAATTGAGCATAACTTTCCTATGGTCATATACAGATACACCACCAGTGAGATGCCTCATCATGTACAATCACATGAATGGGATCCTAATTAGAATAAGTTATTCTCCATGTTCGTGTTTCAAAATGCACACTACTATCATGTACATCTAAAAAGAACAAATAAAAAAGAAGTTAGATGAACGGCCTCTAATTTGAACTCACTTCAGGAGTCTTGGAAGGGACACACTGAACTTCTTTGGTGGCACAAGTGGCCCTGGCACAACTCACACCTATGCTCTGGGTAAGTGCACAGCTTCACAGAATAATGCAGCCAATTGCATATTCACAAAGGCACCTCCAGAAAGGCCGCATGAAGACCAGGAAAAGATTTTGCTTTGTCTTCACAATAGGGAAAGGTAAGCAATTCATCTGCTCTTTCCCCCCACCCCATTTCCGGTCCCTTATGGATCAAAGTATGTCCCCTATGGGTTAACACTGCTTATTTCCAAGTAGCTGCTCAAAAAGACAAAGCTTTCAGAGTCCTATTGGGTTAGATGGGTCATTCAACCTACTGAAGCTCCCCCCTGGTAGGTTCCATACAGACATTGCTGAAGTCAGACCATTGTCCCAAGGGGAGAAAGTAAACAGTCCCTTAAAAGAATAGGTCACGAGGTGACTGGAAATGAAGCAGTAGCAGGGGCAGCCAAAACTTTGCAATGGCTGTAAATTGATGTGACCCACCCCCGAACTTATCTAAGGTGAGATCAGGTACAGAGACTCCTGAGACCAAGGAGGGAGGGGGGATTGAACCTCTCTGGGAACTGGTGTATGGACTAAGTCTGCTCTTTATGGGGGTAGGAGGTATGCGAAAATGTAAAGAATGTCAAAGAAAAACGGAGTGTTTCATAAAGGAGTTCACTGTAGTCCAATAGAATATAAGTCAAATAGAATAGAAATGGTAGTGGAACTGGATATGGTGGTGCCCAACTATAATCCCAGCTACTTGGGAGGCTGAGATAGGAGGATCAGAAGCTGGAGACCAGTCCCGGCAACTTAACAACACCCTGTTTCAAAAATGTTTAAAAGGGCTGCGGGTGGCCGTAAAGAATGAAATGATGGCTTTTTCCAGTAAATAGATAGAACTGGAGACTATCATGCTACGTGAAATAAGCCAATCCCCAGACACCAGAGGCCAAATGTTCTAATAGGTGGATGCACAATAAGGGGAGGCAGGAGAAAATAAAAGTTCATTTTTGGATTAGAGAAAGAGGAATAAAGGGAAAGGGGGCGGGAACAGGAAAGGCAGTAGAATGAATCAGACATCACTTTCCTATGTTCACGTATAAATACACGACCGGTGTAACTCCACATCATGTACAACCACAGAATGAAAAGTTGTACAACATGTATGTATAATATGTCAAAATACATTCTACTGTCATGTATAATGAAAAGAACAAATAATTTTTTTTTAAAAAAAAAAAGGACTGCCGATGTAGTTCAGTGGTAAAACACCCTGGTTTAATCCTTAGTGTCTCTCTCTCTCTCTCTCTCTCTCTCTCTCTCTCTCTCTCTCTCTCACACACACACACACACACACACACACACACACACAAGTCAATTTTTATAGATTGTCCCTCCTCCTGGCAAAGGCTCTTTAGCTTTCCAGAGGGGAACCAGACTTCCTCTACTCTAGGCTTCTGTGCTCTGGATTGAGTTATATTTACCCAATAGCCCAGGCTTGGATCATGATCCAGGCACATATTTTCAGAAATTTATCCTGGTCGTCACAGGGATGCCATATCACCCAGCCAAAGCAATGAGGCACAGCCTCACAACTTTCACAGGAACTGGGAAAATAAAATGCAAAGGCTCCTTTCCCCTGAGCCAGTTTCACCTGGATTTCTATCACATGTAACTAAGAGACTCCTGTCAACTACAAGGTGCCCGGTGGCTTCAGTTCCACAGTCAGTGGTGATCTTGGGGCAAATGGTGACAGTGGGACAGGTTTCAAAAAGGCAGGATGACACTATTACTTCTTTTTTTTTTTTTTAAGAGAGAGTGAGAGAGGAGAGAGAGAGAGAGAGAGAGAGAGAGAGAGAGAGAGAGAGAGAGAGAGAGAGAGAGAGAATTTTTAATATTTATTTTTTAGTTCTCGGCGGACACAACATCTTTGTTGGGACACTATTACTTCTTTGTTCTCTTTTTCAACTCTTCAGTCTTCTGGAAGAGGACAAAGAAAGGTGTTTGAAGCATGTGCAAGGAAGAAGCATTCTCCTTGGTGTCCCTGCAGAGCTTCTTTCTGTTAACATCTGAGATGCCACCTTTCAGGTCTGGGCATGGGAATAGCTCTACTGCTCTTGGTTCCTTCTCTGTCCCCTGGGGTTCCCTGTGGTAGTCCATGGGGACTGTTTCCTTTGTAAATAAAACCATTCTTGAAATTTAATGATGCTGCCTCTTTCCTCTTGGGATCTTGGCTGATCCAAAGTTCTACTTTATGTTTAAAAAGAATTGCAGAACATCATTCTGGTAAAGGAGTAGGGCTGGCTGGTTGTTGCTGCTGTATTGCTGTCCTGTATTGTTTCTAAGGAAGCATTTGAAATAGCCACAACCCTTTAATGGTATTATTAGCCAGGCAGAAGAATATATCCCCATTTATCTGTCTTTCCATCTAAGCATGCATCACCCCCACTCTATCCCATAATTACTTTTTTTCTTTTTTTTTTGATAATGATAAGAAACTTTAATATAAAGTCCCAAAAATGGAGAACTCAATTATATGCCACTTCTATGTCCTCAAAACCATTTTATTTTAGTTTTTAATTGATTTTATTATTTTTTAAATATACAACAACAGTGGAATGCATTACAATCCTTATTATCTATCCCATAATTTCTAAAAAGCTTGTGTATGATTTTTAGGACTCTTTGTAGTATTAAGTAAATCAAATATTCACCTCATTCAGTAAGTAGAAAAGACAACTATACAACAGTTATTTTTTTTATTATGGTTGAAAATTAGACAATGGATATTGTCTTTAAATATCATTTTTTTCTTTTTTCCAAGGAAAACATTTTTTTCCCTTAAAAATTAATATGTTGCCAGGAGTGGTGGTGTACATCTGTAATCCCAGTGGCTTAGGAGGCTGAGGCAGGAGGATTATGAGTTCAAATCCAGCCTCTGCAAAAGCAAGGAGCTAAGCAATGCAGTGAGACCCTGTCTTTAAATAAAATACATAATAGGGCTGGGGATGGTCAGTGGTCAAGTACGTGAGTTCAATCCCCAGTACCATCCCCCAACACACACAAAAAAAGGAAATTAATATATATTTGTAAAACCTTTATTCTGCATTATTCCTACCACATAGCACACTGATAGATTACAGAACAGGTAATCAATAACTGCTGGCCATTAACTTGGTTGTGTAATTAAATGTTTATACAGCTGTCTATATTCAGTTCTATAGAAGTAGATGCAGGCAGGCCATCTTACATCTTTACATACTTACTGAAAAAATGTAAACTTTTTGCATTATCTCCTAGATGGTTTAAAAGAGCATTCAGAGAGGGTCTATGTAGCAAAGACTACTTGTAGGAAAAGTCTTTTCTTATTATCCTTCTCTCACCCCCATAATCAACTCAATTCACATATTTTAATAGCGTAAGAGTTAGAAATGATTTTCAGAGACTTAATCCAATCCAACTAATAATAAGGAAAAATCAGTCTAGAAGATAATCTGCTTCCACATAAAATGTCTTTATTAAGCCTATAATAGCTTTTTTCCGAACATAAAATGGAAGGTGAATGTTAATTTACATATTTCTAATGTTTATTAAAAGTCATTGTAATATGCATTTTTAACAGAACTTTTTTTAAGTTGATTTCTTTGGAAAACTCCATTTTTCAAATTTCCATTTATGACCTGAGTCCATATTACATTTAATAATCCTAAAAGTTGCCATCAGCAACTTGAATTCAACAGATGGTAATCTATACAGTTTTTACAGTTATTCCAGAGCCACAACTGTAACGGAAATAATGTACTCACTCACATGAAGTATCACGGAATCACACACGTATGCACACAAATAATGTACTGTTAGAACTAGGATGGGGGTGGAGCACTGGACAGGAGCATCAAGCTGGACCACCTGCTGCTACCAATTTGAACCTGGGTTAGCAAAGCAGGCCTTTAGCAAGCTGTCCAAGTGACGCTTATTAGTGCAGATGTCTCAGTTCCTCTACCCTTGGCAGATTTGATACAAATTATACTTGTACACTGATCAATAAGAGATAATTTTCATACTTATGTAATCTGTATCAGTGTGGTCCAAGGCCATTGTTCTGAGGTGTCCTCCAAAAGCTCATCTGTGAGACAATGCAAGGAAGTTTAGAGATGAAAGGATTGGGTTTTGAGAGCCTTAATCTAATTGTTGCATTAATCCACTTAACTGGATTAACTAGGTGGTGTGAGCAGGGTGTGGCTGGAGGAGGTAGGTCACCATAGACATCCCTTTGGGATCTATACTTTGTCCCTGTTGGGAGATGCCCCGGCTCCAAAGACTAACTTCCCCATCCCGCGAAAAGAGCCATCTAATGGTGAGCCCTGCTGGCTCACATGATCCTTACCCACCAATCAGACTAGCCCTGCTGGCTCACATGATCCTTACCTACTAATCAGACTAGCCCTGCTGGCTCACATGATCCTTACCCACCAATCAGACTAGCCCTGCTGGCTCACATGATCCTTACCCACCAATCAGACTAGCCCTGCTGGCTCACATGATCCTTACCCACTAATCAGAAAGCACCCCATGCCAACTGTCAAACCCTTCAACCATTAAACTCTCATAACTGTCAAACCACCCCTGGCTCTATAAATATGCAGAGCCGTTCCTCAATAAACGGGCATTTTCTCCAACGACGAGCCTTGTTTGTTCTTTCAGTCCCTGATCAGCAGAGCTCTCCTCTGCTTCCTTGTTTCCATGAACTGAGCTGCTTTCCTCCACACACTCTTCCACCCTGATGTCCTGCCTCACCTTGGGCCCAGAGCAATGGAGTCAGCCATCTCTGGACTGAGTTATCTGAAACAGAGAAAGTCAAATAAACTTTCCCTCCTTTAGGTTGTTTTTGTCCAGACATTTTATCACAGCAACAAAAAAGTTGACTGAAACAATCATATATTAAATGTAAAAGACTTTAGAGATAATTTCATTTAAAGAATCAGGGAACATTCATTTTGGCAAAATTATTTAGCTTCTCATTTCTGCCCCCACTCTCAATCAGTATGTTGATACAAACTAAAACTGGGGACCTATGTAAAATCCCTATTTCTTGAAATTTAATTCCACATGGGAGTAGAAAAGGTTTTTTAAAGTGCTAAGTACATACTAATTCATTAAATGAATGCATACATAAGTCTCTCCTAAAAATGACCACTGTTTGTTACTTAAAAATGGACTTCCATGCAGCCCAGTGGTAGAACTTGTCCATCATGTGTGAGGTACTAGGTTCAATCCCCAGAACTAAACAAAGAGAAAGAAAATTAAATAGAGATAGTTATAAAGACAATTTTAAATTCAAATTAAGGAGATTAATTCTCACTGTGAAAAGAAGAAAAGAGATTTCTTTACCTATCCTTTTCTTACAGCATTTACTTTAGAAAACATGAAACTGTAAGTAATTCCCTCAGCCTTTGAAATATATGTATATCTTTTAAGAGGCTAAATAACCTCTTGTCAGCTTTCTGACAAAGAAATGTCTTTCTCAAGGACCTGGGTACTATCTCTTTGAAATGTAAACATAAAGGGATATTGTTGGGAGCTGCCACATAGGAGCTGAGCGCCCCCTAGCTTTGAGCAATGGAAATGTGGAGACTGGCTTCCCTGACCAGGAAGCAGGTGGATCCCCATCTCAGCTCAGCAGGAGAGCAAAGCTTTGGGAGTGGGCATTACCCAATGGGAGTGGGCTGCCCCTTGTGACATTACCCCTCTGCCTTATATGGATGGAATGTTCTTCCGAAAAGCCTACCCCAATAAAACTAGGGTTCCAGGCATGCTTAGGATACAGCCATGCTTTCTTTGACACTTTCGTCTTTATTTAACTTCCTTACCTCTGATATTCAGTTTATATCATTTAAACTCAAATAACTTTTCAAAATCCTGCAAATTAAAAATCTATATTAAATTAATGCATTATTAGAGAGAAATTACCATAAGAGTAATTATAAACAGTATGTTATATGAGGCATAAAGAGTCTTGTGGCTTCCTTATGATAGGAGAAAAAGTACTTTTTAGAAGGGTTTTCAGTTGTGTTTTGCTATTTTTAAGCAATAGATTTAAACAGCTGTACCAAACACATATCATGCTTGTTAACTTCAGTTATCTTTTGCATCACTATAACCAAAATACCTGACAAGAAAAACCTGGAGAATGAAAAGTTTCTTTGCTCTTGGTCCACAGAGGGCTAACTCTACTGCTCTGGGCCCTGTGTGAGGTGGTGTATCATGGGGAAGGGCCCATCAGAGGAAAGCGGCTTGGCTCATGCTGGGAGCAGAAAGCAGAGAGAAAGTGGGAAGAGGGTAGCAGAGAAGATGTAGCCTTCCAGGGCAGTGACCCACCTCCTCCAGCCCAGCCCCCTACCTACAGTTAACCGCTCAGTCATTTCATTCAAACTAGGGTGGACTGATTAAGTTACCGTTCCCATAATCCTTTTATCTCTCAATATTCTTGCATTAACAGGAGCTTTTGGGGGAAATATTATATCCAAACCATTACAATACTAAAACAAAAACAAAAACAAAATAAATGCTTCATAGGGAAAAAAGAAACTTTTTTTCTCCTCAATATCAATTAATTAAATATCAACTAAGGCATACTATATTAGGCAAATGGTGTATGAAATATATAATTAAGTAAACATTTTCAATACATTCACAGTAAGAATTCTGTTAGCATGAAATAGTTGAGAAAATGGCAATGGTTTAATCACTTATATTAGAGTTAAAAAATAAACTGTGTTTTTACCTATAATTTATTTTCATTTTTATGTAAATTTTTTTTATTTATATATGACAGCAGAATGAATTACACTTCTTATTACATAAATAGAGCACAATTTTTCATATCTCTGGTTGTATACTTTTTATGAGCCTATTAGATTAGGCCAATAAGGAAAGAAAAAAGAAAGAAAGGAAGGAAGGAAGGAAGGAAGGAAGGAAGGAAGGAAGGAAGGAAGGAAGGAAGGAAGGAAGGAAGGAAGGACCGAACTTCCAAGAAGGGGAGAGACTGGCTAAAGATATGTACACTATAAAACAAATGTATTTTGTATCACACTCTCAGGGCACAAGTACTAAACTCTGACAAGTGATAAAAATTGGTGTTTAATTTACCTACATGCAGTGAAATCAACTTTTGAAGACTGTAGATTTTAAACTGTATATTTTAGCAAAACAAGAATGTAAAACAGAGAGCAAACAAACTTTGAAATGTGTAACAATTATTTCATTCACATCTATATGAATCTATATTTCTTAGAAGTAGTTGCAAAGACTCCAGGGTAAGAGAAAAAGAAGTTAAGTTCAATGTGGCTAGAACCCAACCTCACAGACTGTTGAGCAGGGAAAGCACCTCCAAGAGGAGGCAGAAAATGGCAGGCTCAGTCTGCATCCTACTGCCTCGTCTTACTCTGGTCCTCAGCTGGTAGCAGGTCCTCAATTGGTAGCAGGAGCTGCCTCTTCCTGGACTCCAAAACACTCCAGAAACAACAGCCCCCACCAGGTTTCAAAGATTGCAAAGACCATATGATAATGAATAGTCCTAAGCTTAGTTTGAGTTTTCCCAAATCCTGCACTAGATACATACTTGACTTTTTCCAATAAAGGTTCATTTGAATTTCCTGACAGACATGAGCAAGGAATAACCCACAGGAAGTTCAATCTGGACCTGCCATAGAAGATGGTATCCTTCTGATGGTTAGATGGGATTATATTTTGATTTGCAAAACTGATTATTCTTAAGACTTTAGATGTTGAAGCCTTTAATTTCCTTCATCTCTTTTCCTTAGGGTGGTAAAAGCTGCTACTCAAGACAGTTTCTCTTTACAATGTTTAATGTATCTGCCTCTTCTCTCCTCGTCAAGTCAGATTCCTAGATCCAAGTGCTCATCAACTCTGGCTTAGAATTAGAGGAAGAGCATCCTAATGGATCTTGTGCCTTGAGTTACTGTCTGCCCTTATGTATCATTATATATCATATTAATAATTCTATAAATTAAGGCAGAAATACTGAGTGATCATATAACTACAGAACATTTATGCTTCTTTCTCAGCTTTTATGATAATTGATCTATGACAACTGTAGGCATTTGTGTGTTTCTGTTCACCTATCGGTCTTCCTTAATAATACTAAATTTTTGAGGTTGAAGAATAATTCACTGGGTCTCAACTCACATATAAGACCCCCAGGCAATTAAATACAGAGATATTTCCTTGTAGGCATATGGAAGGTATATATTAAGTTTGAAATTAGCGATTGGAACTATAGTCTGAAACCCAACATTGTTTTAGTTTTTATTTTATTCCATGGTCCTGGTCAGCATGGAATACAATATCAGTCTTAGTCCTATACTTTAAATAAATTCAATAAAGATGTAATATAAAATTAGAATGAACACAACAAATGATGGTGATTGATACTTTTTCTTAATGAAATATCCTTCATTATCTACCATGCCCATTTCTGCTTGTATTTTTACAGGATCTTAATTGAGCCTTTACATTCTTTCAAAATCAGAGATTTATTGTAAACAATAAGGTATATAAGTTTAAAATTAAGATTTATTTAAATATATTTTCTCATTTCCCATCTGCACCAGCAAAAAAAAAAGAATTCTTTTCTGAAAGGAAAAGGAAATAAAATTTCAAAGCTAATTTCCTTTAAGAAAAGTGGAATTTTTCAGAACAACTTTAATTTTTTAATTTTTCTGCAACTTATAACTTGTGGCTTAATTTTTAGTCACATTCCATATTCATATTAGCATGATAACCAGATACTATGTCATTTTTAACACCTTTTTATCACCTGAGTTACTGAAGGAAGATAGCTAAGGGTCAAAGTAGAATAAGGAGTTTTAAATATCATATTGGATCAGTCCTCTAATATTCAGCACCAATTAACAGAGGCAGATGACTGTCTTCCTTGTGGAAGGTTTGGAGTGAATATTTTTACCATAATTTTCAGATTTTCATCACAGTGGAATAATCTCTCCCACCTTCTTTCCTTTCCTTCTTCCTTTCTTCTTTCCTTTAGTAAAATCACTTTTTGATTCAAATATGGGCCTTTAATATTAAGAATAATCATCCAAATTTTCTCTTCACCAAGGTAAGCATTAGATCATCTGTCATGTGATCCAAAGGCTCTCTTCTCACCTGTGACCCAACAACTTGGGCTAAGGCAATGATATACCAAGATTTCGGCTCAAGAGCAAGCTTTTCAAAAGAATATAGAAATATCTCATCCAAAAATGGTGAGACAAAAAAAAAAAACAGCTCAGATATCATCTTTTTCCCTTTTAAGTCAGTCTGTTTGCAAAATATATCTGAGAATGATCTGAAGAGATTCATTATTTAGAATAATAAGGAGTAATTTGTTGTGCCCTGAGACTTTGTTCCATCTTTGTCATTACCCCAGTAGAGGGGTTGAATGTGGAGTGTTGCATTACCATTGAGAGTGGCAGTGGTTTAGTTTGCTTTTTGCTCTTATAACAAAATACCTGCGAGTGGGTAATTTATAAAAATAGAGATTTACTTCCTATGGTTCTGGAAGTCCAAGAGGAGGGGATCACAACTAGTGAGGGTCTTCTTGCTGTGTCATCCCATGGTGAAAGATGGAAGGGCCAGAGAGCAAGAAGGATGAACTTGCTTTTATAACAAACTCATACTCACAATAATGACATTAATCCTTTATGAAAGCAGAGCTCTTATGACCTAATCATTTCTTTAAGGTCCCTTCACCCAACATTGTTACATTAGGGATTAAGTTAACAATACATATACTTTGGGAGATATAAAATGTTAACAGGTAGTAATTCCTATATTCTAAACATCCACTTGAAGCTCTTTACTCAGATTATCTCCTTATGTTATTGTATATGGAAGGAAGTAGGATTATGGGACATTTTTTAAGAAACATAAACCAAGTCACAGTTTTATAACATAATGGATCCAGGTCAAATGCAAAGGATCAAGATTTAGAATTTCCAGATTTCCCACCAGTCACAGTCGATGACAGAGGATCTAGAGGGAAGCCTTCAAAATTTGGCAGGCAAAATATCTCTTACTTTGGTTATATACCAAGCCAAAATAAAAATCAAAAGAGAGCAGAATCAGGACATTCTCAAACAAGAGAGTTTTCAAATCAACTTTAACAAGAGGAAAAAGTCACCATGTAAGAGGCTGTGGTCTAACAAAAGGTAAAGTGAGAAAAAAAAAAGGCACTTATGGGCTGTAGGATACAGGAGATACATAGGAGAGAGAAAACAAAAGAAATCTTTCTTATCCCCCTTGAATCTAGATAGGATATGATATCACAGGACATGAAACAGTAGGAAAAGTGACACAAGCCGAAGCTTCCAAGAGCTTGTGTGGTGGAGCTTCCTCATTGCTGCTCTCTGGACCCCTGAGCCTGAACTAGCCTGCCAGGTGATGAGGAGCACAGGGCTCCATGCTCACCTGCCCTGCCAATTAGCCCTAGATGCAGAGTTCCTAGCTAAATGACACTCATATAAGGGAATACAACATAGAGGAGCAAAGAAACCATGTGACTGAGCCCAGCCCAAACTGTTACCACACATCATTGTGAGACAAAGAAATGATGATTGTTCTAAGCAATCTCATTTTAGGATTGGTTTTATGGAAATTGAAAGCTGGATGTGGAGTGCTGCCAAATGAAAAACTTACAATATGCAGCATCAGTTTTGAGACCAGGCAATAGGCAGAAGAAAGAAAAACAATGACAAAGTTGCTTTTATAGTTTGGGGAAAAGGTAAGCACTAGGTCATCTGGCATGTGACCCAAAGGCTGTCTTCTCACCTGTGATCCATAGGTGAACATAATGAATAGGAGAATGTAAGGAACATTCAGGATTGCCAAGGAGATCACCAGACAAATCTTGAAGTGATATTTTATTACAGGATGGCCAGCACCCCATCAGGGTACCTACTCAGGAGGTGTGAGCTGCTTGAAAAATAAGAAATCTGAAATATCAAGTAAGAAGTAGAGGCAGAGCCAGAAATTAGATAAAATAGAAGCAGAGTGCCACATAGGTCTTCCAGTCCTGATAGGAGCTAGAACTGAACGACTGAAAAATGGCTCTAATTCTTTATTTAAGGGGGAGAACACCAAAGGCAGGAATAAGATTTCAGTAGGAGGGGTCTTGAGTGCTTGCTTCTCAGTGTGGCAAGGGTCTTGGAGTGAACAGGTTGATTGGCATTTTGGCAAGCCACACCCATCTCCAAGAGGCTGTGTGGCTCAGCAGGTCACCCGTTCTGTGCTGAACTTTTCATGGAGCTGAGTAGAAAGCCACAGGAACCAGGCATTCTCAAACCTCCAGGGTTTCCCCTGGGAGTTCCCGATACCAAGCTTTCCTGCCTAATGGCTTCCACACTGATTTGGTTCACGCATGGTTCACGGAGGGCCTCCAGTAGTATTTCACTTCTTTTATGATAAATGGCAAGAAGAGGGAGATTAATTAAAAGAAAGAATTGTTTTATTTTCAAGCAGAATTTAGAAGGAATATAGGAACTGGAATCTGATTTTCCACATCTCTAGCTATTAAAAAAAAATCTTAATGGTAACAATAAATAAGAATAAAATTTCTTAATGAAAACAAATTAATTAAGCAAAAGCGTGAGTGTATAGTCAATTTTATAATCTGTAGAAGATTTAGGGTGGTGCTAAATCTAGATAAAAGGGTTTCTAAGAAATTTAAAGATATATTTTAAGATTTTATCCAAGCAAAAGAGGTACCAACTCTTTATTACAAATACTAAGACTGTTAAAATTTCAGAAAGGCCTTTAGATGTCCCAGATTCCATGTTCAGAAAGCAAATTGATGGCAACTCACCTCTGAAATGGAATATTTTGTTAACAAGAAGTAGAGAACATTTCACAAAAGTTGACAAAAACTTAAAAGATAAAGCCGAAAGTTAAGAACAATGGATAGGAAAGTATTTTCAGGATACAGTAGAGGAAATGGGTTAGGAAACCACTCCAGGGAACAGAACTAAGCTCTAAGTAAGGATCATCTTCTGCTTATAGAGTGGGTAATTCTGCAGAATTCTTATGAAACAGCGATCATCTTTCTGACAAAGAACGTATATTATGGTACAACTATAGTTGAGTACAGCCTGGTATGCTGTGTATGATGAATCTATCTAGTATTCATATGTGGTAGGGGGCTTACACCTTGTGTTCTTCATTGGTGCACTGGATTAAAGTAACTCATGTCTAAGGAGATAATGAATCATGAACTTCAAATCTGATGCTGTGATCTGTGAGATTTTTAGGGGATCCAAGATAAGAGGCATGTTTTGCAAGTGAGAGTAATATATAATATACATTACTCTGAGTCCAAAGCAGAGTGTTATATACTGCATAAATATATGAAATGTCTTACATCTCTTCCACCAAAGGTCAAAACTTCCTCCACCTCTGTAACTCTGGGCTGGTTCTTATGATTTGTTTTGGATCATGGAATAGAAATAAATATGAAGCAAGTAGAGACCTGAAAATGCAGGTTCATTAGGTAGTTCTTCTTGCTGGTTTTCAGACTGTGAAGAACCGCCCACTGTTCAGCCAGCCTGAGGAACAATCAGAAATGTCTGGTCCAATCACCACCTCTGCCCCAGCTGAACACTAGCCCCCTATGGAGCCCTAGAAGCTAAGTCATCTGGTTGCTAGGCAACTACAAGAGATACATATATAAACAGTTCTGGTAAGATGAATAGAAACACCTACCAAGCTAAGACCAGACTAGTTTGCTAATAATAGTCTAACCCCATCAATTTAAATAAATTGATGGGGTTAGACTATTGCACAGAAATGACTAAATGCTACATTACTATGGTTAGGATCTGAAATTTCTCTCAAAGGTGTGTTGAAGGCTTGGTTCCCAGTGCTGGAGTGTTCAGGGATGGGGTATTTGGGTGTGTTATTGTGTCATGTCACCTGAAGAGTGGATTAATCCATTGATAGAATTGATGACATTTTGGCAAGGTGATAGAACTATAGGAGGTAGGGTTGATTGGAGGAAACATGTCACTAGGGGTATATTCTGGATGGTGTATCTTGTTCCTGGACCGTTCTTCCCACCTCTCTCTACTTCCTGGCCACCAGGAACTGACTAGCTTTTTTCCACCACACTGTTCCGCCATGATGTTCTGCCTTACCACAACTCAGAAACAATGGGGCCAATTGACCATGAGCTGAAACCTCTGAAATAAATAAATCTTTCCTCTTTTAAATTGCTGTTATCAGGTTTATCATCACAGTGTTGATATCTGACCGGCACACCACACAGCAACTGGCTGATGAACTATTTGTTACTCATTTCAAAAAGTGACCACTTACCCCCTCTTTTCTCCTCCTTATCCTAGTGGCCCACACTTTAATTCCAGTTTAACCTGTCCCAGGTTGAGTGGGCATATTTTTAAATGCTGAAATATAGTGCATATTTATGCTGGAGGATGTCTAGCAAACTTCAGTTTTCAATATCTCGAAAAAGAGCCTTAAGTCCTCTAGATCCAACTGAAAATGAACTGCAACATGGAAAACTGTGACCCAAGATAAACCTTTTCTCTTAATAAGTTGAGTATATCAGGTATTTTCTATAGTAATGAAACACTGGCTAACATGCTCTTTATCCTTAAATAAATTAACATGACTTATAGGTCATAGCACCTCTGCCTTTGCAGTCATTGTAATGGCAAAGGGTTTATAAGACTAAGATGCCTTACTATGGTCCATGGCACTGGATGGAGATGAATGGCAGTGCCTTTGTCTTGTACAATTCATTCAGAATAGGCTATTTTCTGATCCAAAAGTAAAAACAGATTTTGGCCATGCAATGGCTTGCATCCTCTTTGGCTGGCTGAACGACTTAGGAGGAGGTCTGCCTGCTTACCCCCAGTGGAGTCACTTTTAAGATAATGACATGGGTTTAGAGGAAAAGAGGTTTCCTGGATGAACAGGAATCACAGAACCTAGACTTTGTGTCATAAGCTCAAGGTGTAACCTGATGAGTCACCTTCCTCAAACCACTTTCCTCTTTTTTTTTTTCCATTAGAGGAAAATAATGGATCTTATGGTCCCATCTCATAAAGACATGGTGAAGATGAATGCATCATTTCTGGAGCAGTTTCAGAGGGAAGCTTCATAAAGCACGTAATTAGTTCTGTATCTATAAGTAAGTCTATGGATAGTGAGAGGATACCAGCATTATACACCTAAAAAATGGGATGATGCTTTAGAAAAAAATTCTAAAGAAAATAAAGACCAATTATTTCATGACATTAATCGAGATGACGAATTCAAAAATGTGAAGATAGTAGCCTGGATGCAGTCTTCATGCATCTGGACTCTTTGGTGAGAAAATGAAGCCTAATGCACATCATATGATCAGGACTACATGTGAAAGTGGGCTAGACAAACCTCAGCAACAGGGCAGAAGGGAACTCCCCAGCTTTCATCTCTCTGCAGAAACACCAATTAGAACAACTCTCCAGGCACAAAAATACCTTCAAAAGAGCTAAGGAAATGAAGTGAGCGATTATAACACCTGGATGTGGCTCACAAATAAGGAAAGAGAGGTCTGTGATATGAGGGGAAAGGAGAGAGAAGTGAGCAATGTACTTTATCTCACTGGGCCACCCTGATAAAAAGAACAGTGCGGAGAAGGCCCTCACAGTCCTCAACTCTAGGTTCATTACCTGTGGAATGGGCCTCCAAACTTTCCTTGGTGCTCTGCAGGATCCAACAGTCTCAAGCTCAAAGCTACACACATACCAAGAAGGCCCCAGTGGCCCTAGGCTTCAGACACAGTCAAGGCCCAATCCAGGGCCAGGCCCTAAAAACCTGGGATCCAGACCCACCTCCAATACCCGGGTTGACCTCCACAGTCACACCCACCTACCACCTAAGCCTTCTGGATACAAACTCCAAGCAAATCCCAATAACCTCAGGCTCTATGCTAATATCAGTGTCTCCATGAATCAGAACAGCCTCAACAGATTCAAGCTTTATATCATCCTCAGCACCAGGCCAGCCTAGAATCCAGGCTAGTCCCTGGGATCCCAGAATCCAGGCCTGCTTCAACACACCCAGGTCTAGTTTCACCCAGTATATCCTGATGCAAGGCCATATCCAATAGACTGATGCTTCAAAACTATCCCTATATGTCCTCTAGTAGGTATACAGAGGACTAAGAGAAAAGAATCAAAGCTCATCACTTGAGGGGAAAAATTTTCAAATCACAATGGAAGATATATAAGAGGGGAAGGAACTACAGCAAGGAACTACATCAGTCAGAAATCAATGAACAAAATGGCAATAGTAAGTTCTTACCCATTGATAATTACTTTAGATGCAAATGAGTTAAATTGCCCAAACAAAAGATTTTGAGTGGCTGAATGGATTTTTTTTTAAAACCTAATGATCCATCCATAAGCTGCTTATAAAAGACTCAACTCATCTTTAAGGACACAATCAGCTGAAAGTAAAGAAATGGAAAAAAAAATAGTTCAAACAAATGGTAACAAAAAGAGAGTAGTGATAACTAAGTCTAAACAGGCTTAAAGTCAAAAACTATAAAAGATAGATAAGGCAGTATATAATGACAAAGAAGCCAATTCATCAAGAAGATATAGCAATTGTAAACATGGATACATTTAACACTGGAGCACCTAAATGTAAAAAGCAAATATTAACAGAATTAAAAAGAGTAGACAGCAACACAATAAATAGGTGTTTCAATACTTCCACTTTCATCAATGGACAGATCATTCAAAAATAACACTGGTAAGTAAGTATTGAACCTGAACTACACTTCAGACCAAACTGACCTTGGAGAGATACAAAACATTCCATCCAACAGCCAAAAGCACACACAGAACATTCTTTAAGAGAGATCATATACTGAGTCACTGAACAAGTCTTAATAAGATTAAAATATTAAAGTCACATCAAGTATATTTTTTTAAATGAAACAGTATGAAATTAGAAATAACAGTAAGGATATTGAAAAATTCACAAATATGTGAAAATTGAACAATACACTCCAAAAAACCAAATAGGATGTCAAAATGGAAATAAAAAATACCTTTAGCAAATGAATAATAAAACATAATGTAGCAAAACTTATGGAATGTAGTAAAAGCAGTTCTAAGAACGAAAATTTATAGTGATAAATGCCAACCTTAAGAAAAGAGAAGTCTTTCAAAACCTATCTTTCTAGTTCCAACTAGAAAATGTATCTGGAGATCAGGAGCAAGAAAAATAAAAGCAAATTAAGCCCAAAGTTAGCAGAAGAAAGGGATTAATGAAGACTAGAGCATAAATCAATGAAAGAGATTAGAAAACAATAGAAAATATTGATGAAACTGAGAGTTGGTTTTATGAAAAGAAAAACTTGACAAACATTTAAACTAACCAAGAAAAAAAGATAAAAGACTTCATTGAATAAAATTATAAATGAAGGAGGAGAGATTACAATTCCTTCCACAGAAACACAAAGGATCATAGAGACTATTTGTGAACCTCTAAATGTTAACAAATTGAGTCACCCAGAAAAAATGTATAAAATCCTACAAGCATAGAACGCATTAAGACTCATTCACAAAAACAAAACAAACAAACAAACAAAAAACACAGAAAATACGAACAAATAATAGGCAAGGAGATTGGATCAGTAATGAAAACCTTCCTAAGAAAGAAACACAGAACATGATGTCTTTACTGGGAAATTCTACTGAACACTTAACTAACCCCAATCCTGCTCAAATTCTTCCCAGAAACTGAAGTAAGGAGAATACCCAAACCTATTTAGGTAAAGATACTACAAGAAATGAAAGTTATAGACCAATATCCCTAATGAGCTTCCTTGGCCAAAAGGTCTGACAAGAACAACTTTAGAGGAGGGAAAGATCATTGGGGGCTCCTGGTTTCAGAGGTCTTAGTGCATAGACAGCAAGCTCCATTTCTCAGTGCTTGAGGTGAGGCAAAACATCAGGTACAAAGAGTGTGCTGGAGAGAAGCAGTTCAAAACATCATACCAGGAAGCAGAGAGAGAGAGTCTATTTGCCATATACAAAATATGGACCCCAAAGTAACACCTCCAATGCCATATCCTCCAGCAACACTCAACTTATCTTCAGTGACCAACCAGTTATCCCCATCAGGGGATTAATTCACTGATAAACCAGTCATCTCAACTCTAAGTTTTTGATAAACCAAACATTTCATCTCTAAGCCTTTGTGCATTGTCTCACACATGAGCTTTTTTTGGGGACACCTCATATCTAAGCCATAACAAACATAGATGCAAAAATCTGCAATGAGGGCCAGGCTGTGGCTCCATGGTAGAGCACTTGCCGTGCATGCATGAGGCACTGGCACCACATAAAATAAACAAAATAAATATATTGTATCTATCTACAACTAAAAAAAATATTTAAAAGAAAATCTGCAATGAAATACTAGCAAATCAACTTCATCAGCACATTATAGAATCATATACGATGATAAAGTGGGATTTGCCCTTCCATTGTTATACAAATTTGTAAATGTGATACTGCATACTAATAGAATGAAGGATAAAAATCATATAATAATCCCCAGAGATGCAGGGAAACCACTTGAAAAAAATTTAATATTTCCCTTTATAAGGAATGTACTAAAACACACTTCAGAGCATATAAATTCACAGTTAACATCATATCCAAAGTTAAAAAAGATGACAGCTTTTCCTCCACGATCAGGAGCAAGATAATGAAGCACCCTATCACGAATTCTGCTACCATGTTCGTTCCTATAAGAATTAGGAAAGAAAAAGAAAAAAAAGACATAAAAATCAGAAAGAAACAAGTAAATTGTCTTGGTTTGCAGATGACATGATCAAGTATGTAGAAAAAAGCTGTTAGAATTAACAAACTCATTAAAGTTGTAGGATACAAAATCAACATCCAAA
The DNA here is from genome assembly GCF_052094955.1 of Ictidomys tridecemlineatus. Lineage (NCBI taxonomy): Eukaryota > Metazoa > Chordata > Mammalia > Rodentia > Sciuridae > Ictidomys > Ictidomys tridecemlineatus. The sequence goes on along the minus strand of NC_135483.1, from coordinate 63,502,201 downwards.
AATGAGTTCTGTTTCTGTATAATAACAATGAACTAGTATTGCTGTATGTATAAACGTGGCTGTATAACCAATGTGATCATGCACGTGGAAAAATAAGAATTCATACCCCATTTGAATCAAATGTATGATATGTCAAGATCATTGTACTGTCTTGAGCAATTAATAAAAAAAACAATGAACTACCTAAAAAAGGAGGTTACATAAAATAGTCCATTTTATAATAGTACAAAAATAATGAAATATTTAGAATTAAATTCAATTAAGGCAGTACAAGTGATATATGCTGAAAATTATAAGATATTGATGAAAAAAATTGAAGACACAAATACATGAAAAGATAACCAGTGTTTAGGAATTGGAAGGATTCATGTAATTAAAATGTCCATAACAGCCAAAAGAACGTAGAGATACAATGTAATCTCTAATAAATTTCCAATGAAATTCTTCATAGAAATAGCAAAAACAATCCTAAAACTTGTGTGGAACCACAAAAGATTCCAAACCTCTCAAAACAAACCTCAAGCAAAATGAGCAAAATGAAAAATGTTGCATTTCTGGGTTTCAAAAAGTATCAATGCTGGACATGGGAACTTTGACTTGGTGACCAGTGGAAAAGAAAACAAGTCAGGTGAGAAAACACAGGAGAGTTTTTATATAGGGTTTCTCCTGGGAGAAGAAGCAGCACTGACCAGAGGGTCTGGCTGGCTCTCCAACAAAGGAAAAGACACTTATTCATGTGAAAAGCTATTTGCAGAGAGACTGAAGGTTAGGGGTGTTAGTTGGCTTTAGGTACATTTTAAAGATGTGCTTTTCTTTTCCTACTAGGGTACTTTAACTCTGAAAGGCACGGTTATCTGGTCATCCTGGAGCCAAATGTTAGTTTTTCATGTAGATGCCACATTCTGTATCAACATCTCTGTCTTGTGAACAGGGTTGAGTTCCTGTAGCTGTTCAGAGAACACAGGTGAGAAATGGAAGAGCACACAAATCTAGTAATCAGTTAAAGGCCCTGGGAAGTGGCTGTTTTGGTAGCTCCTCAACAGTTTTTGTCCCTTCATGTTGTTTGTCCTCAGAGAGATATGACAAGAGTATCTTGGCCTTAAAAATGCCCCTGGCTCCTAAACTGATAAGGTTGTTAAGGGGGATGAATAAGGCACATACCAACCTTTTAAGAGGTAACAAGCTATGAGTTAAAGTGAGAGCAGAGAAAAGAACTTAGGCTATCTTTTAATAACTGTTAAGCCAGTAAAGGTCTAAGGGTACATTTTCCCTTTGTCCCTATGGTGATCTCTAATCAATATTATAATGCCACAGTAATTAAAACTGTGAAAGAAAGGAAGAAGAAAAAAATGTCAAAAGAGCTTTTTAATAACATGCTAAAAAAATATGTGTGTTGGAGATTCATAAATTTATGAAATACTTAATAATAACATGTTTGAATCAAAATTAGATATATTGCTAATTATGATTGCTAATTATTGACTCTTAGGGTGGTTAGCATTTGACCCTACTAAATATTGATATACACAATATAATTTATTTAAAAGTATACATAGCAAAAAGAAAGTGAGAGAATGAGGACTTTCAGCTTATTAACTTTCCGTTAATTTTTATTTATTTTACTTGTAAATATAGGTATGGAGCTACATATGTCCATATTATTAACACTTATTTTTCAGTAAATCTATAAACACTTGTATTTATTTTTGTAGAACTAGTTCATAAAATTTTTAAAAACCAGAATAAATGCTCAAATTGAGCATTACTTTTAGTCTAAAATTTATAGGGAGTGTAGCCCACAAATTTCAGACTATGCTTTTCAATAGCAATATAAGAAATGACTAAGTTAAGAATTGATATTTACTTTTTAACCTTGTCTCCAACTAATTCTACTTAGGTCACAACAATATCTGAAATTCATTTTAATGTAGCTATAGCCTTTTCTAAATTCATATTTTTCTGTTTGAGGAAAATGAGTTTTTTTTGTGCAAATTTGTGCAAAAGGTATAATCATGCTAGCCCACACACCACAACAAAAGGCAGACAGAAAATGATACACATTGCAAAGCTGTATCAAATGGCCTAAGAGACTTCCCATTATATTTTCTCTGGATTCTCCTATTTGGCTGGTTAAATGACTATCATTTTACGTCCATCAGTCTGAGGCAGTGATATGGTGAAGGCCACACTGTGATGGATGGAACTGTCAAAACCTACTGAGTACTCTGATATTGCACCAGTGAATTACATGTACAAAGGTCTCATTCTAGGAATGTGTGATTGCTCTCTTCTATGACTCTTCTTCCAGGTGTTAAGGAAATGGGCTGGTAGTTAAACTAAAGAACAACAATGCATTTTCCCTTTCCTCATCCGACCATCATTCTGTGTTGCTTAGCTACAGTTGAAGCAGCCCCCAAAGCTTTTGTCCATGGGCTTTAATTCTAAGGATGAAACCTTTCTTCCTCACCCAGCTTCAAACACTCTAATATAACAAATCCAAAGCCCTTGGAAGTCAAGTTCATCATTTCAGATTCTATAGATCAAAAGAATCTCACCACTGCTGATTGGAGGATAAAGACTTGAAATAAATATATTACCTTGTTCTCTGGTTCATTGTGGTATTTCCAATAAAAGCATTTTTTTCATGAATAAAGTTTCATTTGCTATTCCTCTTCAAAGGTGGATCGTGGAAGACAACTTTTGCCCTTAGAAAGACTGTTCTTTATTATTCACATGAAATTTAGGAGGTCAGTCTCTTTAAACAGCAGGGCATAGCATGCAATCTCAAATGTTTTCCCTTGCTATGTTGCACAGTTACCCAGTATGGTAACAGATATTATCTCTAAGTTCTTTATTTCTTAAAATAGTGTCCAGGAGACTTATGGCATTTTATATTATGTATAATGCTAGAAATATTTAACTTTCTAACCAACTAAAAAACAACACAAAATGACAATAATAATACTGTCAACTCCTTTAATATTCTTTGTCTATATGAACATCTATGAATTACTTTGGAATGTTTTCTAAAGCAAGTATAGTTGCCTGCTTGCTACACTGTTCTATCTGACACAGTTCGTGACCCTCTTAGTAGTATCCTAGTTTTCTTTGAGGAGAGCAACTCCAGATGTCTTTCTCATCACAGAAATACAATCATAAGCCACTAGGTTCTTTGTTTCTCTGCATTTGGCCACATGATCCATATCTCGGGAATTTGCATCTTGGCCATGTGAAGTGGTGAGAGCAGAAGGTTGGAGGTGTTCATCTCTCTGGTAGAGGGTAGGGATTCCCAGCAGGCTATTAATATTTAGAGATGGATTTTGTGCTTATGATTCCTATTGTATGCATGTTTCAGTATTCCTTTATTTCTCCACTGGATTTTTCCTCTTATGTTAGCCTCACGTCAATCCTGTGAGATCCCACAATTTAGATCATGTGGATATATCCTAATATCTTTTCTCACAAATATCTTTCACTTAAGTCAGAATTTATTTGTGTGTGTGTAAGTGTGTGTGTGTGTGCGCGCGTGCGCGCGTGAGTAAGAGAGAGAGAGAGAGAGAGAGAGAGAGAGAGAAAGACTCCTACCTGTTTCTTGTGCCATGATTCTAAAGCTTATAGAAAAATCCTAGATTCCAACATGGCGGCGCGCGGAGAGATCAAGTCTCTGACCTCTTCAGCTGTGCAGGCATAGGGAGTCGTAAACAGCCTAATTCTGTTCGCTCAGGATCACTAGGCAATGCTGAACTGACGTGGATCTGGGACGAGCTGTTTGGGCCTCTCAGAACACACACTGAACCTGGATTGGCTGAATTCAAGCTCCCGTTTGCCTGCTTCCCGCAGACAAACAGCTGTGACTCAGCACTAATCCATCCGGCTGAAACAACCGGTCAGCCCTTCTGATCCTACGGAGGTAAATGCCAACCGAGCCTTCATAGGTAGTGGCCACAGGTTTGAAACAGGGCTTGGGAGAGACAGTAAGGACCCACCCGTTGCATTGGTCACCCGGCAAAGGGAAACGAACTGTCGCCATTTGCAAGAGATACCACCATGGCAGACAACTGACGTCATCAGACTGCGGCGGAGGAGATAACTTCATTGAAACCTGCGGCTACAGGTGTGTAATTCCCTAGCCTTCCCTCTCCACACATCGGGGAAACCTTAAGGGTCAATCTCAGCTCTTCTGTAAGGACCCCTCCCAGCTCTCCCGTGAGCACGGTAGCCAGACCGAGGGAATTAGAGGTGGCGCGGGACTACCGCTCCCACCAGTGCTGACAGCTGAGGTCTCTTGCACCAGCTACCGGGGGTGTGGCTACCAGAGGGGCAGTAAAATTCGCTGAGGATTCTCAGCCCCAAGCTCTACAAACTTAGGGGCTGAGGGAATGGCAAACTGGAACAGTGTGCCCAGTCATTCATGACAACAGGGCTCCCGGGAGGAGGAGACCTGGCGTGTACCCAGTATTGTGGTGAGCGGCACCCTTGAGAGGGGACTGGCTAGAGGAAAAGTGGGGAAGTGACTAGACACAAGAGGATGCCCTAGGCACCCAGGATTAGAGACTCGCCCAGTCTGGGAGGAGGAGCTGCTGCACAGTGATTGGTTTCCGCGTATTGATAGGAGAACCTTGGCCTGGTGGTCACAGCGCCACCTACTAGATGAGAAGTTAATCAAACTCTAAGACTGCATTTATTAGTTTTTTGTTGTTGTTGTTGATGTTTTTTTTTGTTGTTGTTGTTTAATTTTGATTTGGGGTTTTCTTTCATTTTCATTTTTCTTTCTTGTTTTTTTAAATTTTTTTATTTTTACAATTTTTTTTAAATTCTTTTTTCTTCCAATTTTAATTTTTTTTATTATTTAAAAATTTTTTTTTCTTTTTTTATTTCCTATTTTTTTCTTCTTTTGTCTTTTCATTTCTTTTCAATTATCTTATCCCCCCTTCCTTGAATTCTACCTGCTTACTCTCATTCTCTTTAGTGACTTTTTCCCTTCCCTTCTAATACCTTTCCTCCCAAGCATCAAATAAATTTATAGGAGTAAACAGTAATTCATCAGTCAAACAGAACAAGAAGTAACATGAGCAGCTTCAAAAAGCAAGGAAGAAAAGGAGTACAAACAATGCAGGACAGCCTAAATATTCAGGAGGACTTAGAGTCATCAGAAAAATGGTCATATAAAGAACTCAAGGAACACCTTAGACAGATGGAATGGAACCTTAAAGAGGATACGAGACAGCAAATTCAAGCAGCGAAAGAACACATTGAGAATGTATTACACAAACAGATAAAAGAAGAAGTTAAGCACCTTTATCAGGAGATAGAGATTATAAAAAAGAATCAAACCATAATCTTAGAAATGAAGGAAACTATAAACCAAATTAAAAACTCAATTGAGAGTATCACTAACAGAGTGGAGCAAGTAGAAGACAGAACGTCAGATAATGAAGACAAATTATTTCATCTTGAAAAGAGTCTAGCCAACTCAGAAAGGCTGGTAAAAAATCACGAGAAAAACATCCAAGAGTTATGGGATAACATAAAAAAGCCAAACTTACGAGTCATTGGGATAGAAGAAGGTACAGAGATTCAAACCAAGGGAATGAGTAACCTGCTGAATGAAATAATTACAGAAAACTTTCCAGAAATAAAAAAGGAAACAGATATACAAATTGAAGATGCATACAGGACACCGAGCACACAAAATCACAGTAGACCAACGCCAAGACACATTGTTATGAAGATATCCAATATACAGAACAAAGAGAAAATATTAAAAGCTACAAGAGAAAGGAGACAGATTACATTCAGGGGTAAACAAATAAGGTTAACAACGGATTTTTCATCACAGACACTGAAAGCAAGAAGGTCATGGAACAATGTATTTCAAACACTGAAAGACAATGGATGCCAACCAAGAATTCTGTATCCAGCAAAATTAAGCTTCAGGTATGACAACGAAATAAAAATCTTTCATGATAAACAAAAGTTAAAAGAATTTGCAGCCAGAAAACCAGCATTGCAAAGCATTTTGAGCAAAACACTACATGAGGAAGAAATGAAAAACAATAACCAAAACCACCAGAGGGAAGTGCCTCGGTAAAGACAGAGGGCGAGGGGAAAATAATCATGGAGAAACAAACTAAATTTTTTTTTTTAAAAAAAAGGATAAATAATCAAACATGGATGGAAGTACAAACCATATATCAATAGTAACTCTGAATGTTAATGGCTTAAACTCTCCAACAAAGCGACATAGGCTGATATCATGGATTAAAAAAACAAATCCAACAATATGCTGCCTCCAGGAGACACATCTGATTGGAAAAGACATACACAGGCTGAAGGTGAAAGGATGGGAAAAAATATACCACGCACACGGTCCTCGTAAGCAAGCAGGGGTGGCCATCCTCATATCGAATAAAATCGACTTCAAGACTAAGTTAATCAAAAGGGATAAAGAAGGACATTATATACTCTTAAAAGGAACCATTCACCAACAAGACATAACAATTATCAATATTTATGCACCTAATAATGGCGCTGCGACATTCATAAAACAAATTCTCCTCAAGTTCAAGAATCAAATAGACCACAACACAATAATTATGGGTGACTTCAACACACCTCTCTCACCATTGGACAGATCCTCCAAACAAAAGTTGAATAAGGAAACTATAGAACTCAATACCACAATCAATAACCTAGACTTAACTGACATATATAGAATATATCAACCATCATCAAATGGATATACTTTTTTCTCAGCAGCACATGGATCCTTCTCAAAAATAGACCATATATTATGCCACAGGGCAACCCTCAGTAAATATAAAGGGGTGGAGATAATACCATGCATTTTATCTGATCATAATGGAATGAAACTGGAAATCAATGATAAAAGAAGGAAGGAAAAATCCTACATCACATGGAAAATGAACAATATGTTACTGAATGATCAATGGGTTATAGAAGACATAAAGGAGGAAATAAAAAAATTCTTAGAGATAAATGAAAATACAGACACAACATATCGGAATCTATGGGACACAATGAAAGCAGTTTTAAGAGGAAAATTCATCGCCTGGTGGTCATTCCTCAAAAAAAAAAAAAACCAACAAATAAATGAGCTCACACTTCATCTCAAAGCCCTAGAAAAGGAAGAGCAAAACAACAGCAAATGTAGCAGAAGGCAAGAAATAATTAAAATCAGAGCGGAAATTAATGAAATTGAAACAAAAGAAACTATTGAAAAAATTAACAAAACTAAAAGTTGGTTCTTTGAAAAAATAAATAAGATCGACAGACCTTTAGCCATGCTAACAAAGAGAAGAAGAGAGAGAACTCAAATTACTAACATACGGGATGAAAAAGGCAATATCACAACAGATGCTACAGAAATACAGAAGACAATTAGAAATTATTTTGAAAATCTATATTCCAATAAAATAGAAGATAGTGAAGACATCAATAAATTTCTTAAGTCATATGATTTGCCCAGACTGAGTCAGGAGGATACACACAATTTGAACAGACCAATATCAATTGAGGAAATAGAAGAAGCCATCAAAAGACTACCAACTAAGAAAAGCCCAGGACCGGATGGGTATACAGCGGAGTTTTACAAAACCTTTAAAGAAGAATTAATACCAATACTTTTCAAGTTATTTCAGGAAATAGAAAAAGAGGGAGCTCTTCCAAATTCATTCTATGAGGCCAACATCACCCTGATTCCGAAACCAGACAAAGACACCTCAAAGAAAGAAAACTACAGACCAATATCTCTAATGAACCTAGATGCAAAAATCCTCAATAAAATTCTGGCGAATCGAATACAAAAACACGTCAAAAAAATTGTGCACCATGATCAAGTAGGATTCATCCCTGGTATGCAAGGCTGGTTCAATATACGGAAATCAATAAATGTTATTCACCACATCAATAGACTTAAAGATAAGAACCATATGATCATCTCAATAGACGCAGAGAAAGCATTCGACAAAGTACAGCATCCCTTTATGTTCAAAACACTTGAAAAACTAGGGATAACAGGAACATACCTTGACATTGTACAAGCTATCTATGCTAAGCCTCAGGCTAGCATCATTCTGAATGTACAAAAGTTGAAGGCATTCCCTCTAAAATCTGGAACAAGACAGGGATGCCCTCTATCACCACTTCTATTCAATATAGTTCTCGAAACACTGGCCAGAGCAATTAGACAGACGAAAGAAATTAAAGGCATAAAAATAGGAAAAGAAGAACTTAAATTATCACTATTTGCAGATGACATGATTTTATACTTAGAAGACCCAAAAGGGTCTACAAAGAAACTACTAGAACTAATAAATGAATTCAGCAAAGTGGCAGGATATAAAATCAACACGCATAAATCAAAGGCATTTCTGTATATCAGCGACAAAACTTCTGAAACGGAAATGAGGAAAAACACTCCATTCACAATATCCTCCAAAAAAATAAAATACTTGGGAATCAACCTAACAAAAGAGGTGAAAGATTTATACAATGAAAACTACAGAACCCTGAAAAGAGAAGTAGAAGAAGATCTTAGAAGATGGAAAAATATACCCTGTTCATGGATAGGCAGAACTAACATTATCAAAATGGCGATATTACCAAAAGTTCTCTATAGGTTTAATGCAATGCCAATCAAAATCCCAATGGCATTTCTTGAAGAAATAGATAAAGCAATCATGAAATTCATATGGAAAAATAAAAGACCCAGAATAGCAAAAGCAATTTTAAGCAGGAAGTGTGAATCAGGTGGTATAGCGATACCAGATTTCAAACTATATTACAGAGCAATAGTGACAAAAACAGCATGGTACTGGTACCAAAACAGGCGAGTGGACCAATGGTATAGAATAGAGGACATAGAGACTAATCCACAAAGTTACAACTATCTTATATTTGATAAAGGGGCTAAAAGCATGCAATGGAGGAAGGATAGCATCTTCAACAAATGGTGTTGGGAAAACTGGAAATCCATATGCAAAAAAATGAAACTGAATCCCTTCCTCTCGCCATGCACAAAAGGTAACTCTAAATGGATCAAGGAGCTTGATATCAAATCAGAGACTCTGCGTCTGATAGAAGAAAAAGTTGGCTCCGATCTACATATTGTGGGGTCGGGCTCCAAATTCCTTAATAGGACACCCATAGCACAAGAGTTAATAACAAGAATCAACAAATGGGACTTACTTAAACTAAAAAGTTTTTTCTCGGCAAGAGAAACAATAAGAGAGGTAAATAGGGAGCCTACATCCTGGGAACAAATTTTTACTCCTCACACTTCAGATAGAGCCCTAATATCCAGAGTATACAAAGAACTCAAAAAATTAGACAATAAGATAACAAATAACCCAATCAACAAATGGGCCAAGGATCTGAACAGACACTTCTCAGAGGAGGATATACAATCAATCAACAAGTACATGAAAAAATGCTCACCATCTCTAGCAGTCAGAGAAATGCAAATCAAAACCACCCTAAGATACCATCTCACTCCAGTAAGATTGGCAGCCACTATGAAGTCAAACAACAACAAGTGCTGGCGAGGATGTGGAGAAAAGGGTACTCTTGTACATTGCTGGTGGGACTGCAAATTGGTGCGGCCAATTTGGAAAGCAGTTTGGAGATTCCTGGGAAAGCTGGGAATGGAACCACCATTTGACCCTGCTATTGCCCTTCTTGGACTATTCCCTGAAGACCTTAAAAGAGCATGCTACAGGGATGCTGCCACATTGATGTTCATAGCAGCACAATTCACAATAGCTAGACTGTGGAACCAACCCAGATGCCCTTCAATGGATGAATGGATAAAAAAAATGTGGCATCTATACACAATGGAGTACTATGCAGCAATAAAAAATGACAAAATCATAGAATTTGCAGGGAAATGGATGGCACTAGAGCAGATTATGCTTAGTGAAGCTGGTCAATCCCTAAAAAACAAATACCAAATGTCTTCTTTGATATAATGAGAGGAACTATGAATAGAGCAAGGAGGAAGAGCAGGAAGAAAAGACTAACATTTAACAGAGTCATGAGATGGGAGGGAAAGGGAGAGAAAAGGGAAATTGCATGGAAATGAAGGGAGACCCTCATTGCTATACAAAATTACATATAAGAGGTTGTGAGGGGAATGGGAAAATAAACAAGGAGAGTAATGAATTACAGTAGATGGGGTAGAGAGAGAAGAAGGGAGGGGAGGGGAGGGGAGGGGGGATAGTAGGGGATAGGAAAGTTAGCAGAATACAACAATTACTAATTGGGCATTATATAAAATTGTGGATGTATAACCAACATGATTCTGCAATCTGCATTTGGGGTAAAATTGGGAGTTCATAACCCACTCCAATCTAATGTATGAAATATGATATGTCAAGAGCTTTGTAATGTTGTGAACAACCAATAAAAAAAAATAAAAAATTAAAAAAAAATTAAAAAAAAAGAAAAATCCTAGTAGGACCCTATTCTCAAAAATTGAATCATTAAGGTTGTGAATAATGTAAACATGATATAATGGGTACTAGAGAATAAAAAAGTTTATATAGGGTCTTAGGATACAAACCATGCTTTCTTTGACACTTTCATCTTTATTTTAATTGTTTACTCTCACAAATTTGAAATGTTGCTGGGTGCAGTGGCACATTCCTGTAATCTCAGTGGCTCAGGCTGCTGAGACAGGATGTTCACAAGTTCAAAGCCAGCCTCAACAATTTAGTGAAGCCCTAAGCAACTTAGCAAGACCCTGTCTTAAAATACAAAAATGACTGAGGATATGGTTTAGTGATTAAGTGACCCTGGGTTCAATTCCTGGCACACACACAAAAAAGCTTTTTTTGAAATGTTATATTTAAATGAGAAATTCAGAGAGAATTTAACTAGAATAAGACCAAATGCAAGATTTCCTCTTATCCCACATTCCTTGATAAATTGTTTTTGATTTTGATTTTTTCAGATTTTTGAGAGCCTTTGTACTTTTATTAAATCAATTTATGCCTAAGAGCATAGTATGTGCTCTTTAAAGTGGTTGAAGATTAAACTCTGCAAAACTGAAATTTTAATAACAAGATTTAATTGACTTGATATTGACAGATAAGTTAATACTTCTGATTAGAAGAATGGTCAAATTTTTTGTTAGAATTTTTCTAAAAGTATTTTTCAGTAAAATTGTGATTTTAAGGATTAGTATGGGCTCAAAATTTTCTATTCATTTTTGAATGATTTTATTTTTTTTATTATTTATTTATTTATTTGTTTGTTTTTTTTATTGTTGGTCGTTCAAAACCTTACACAGTTCTTAATACATCATATTTCATAATTTGATTCAAGCGGTTATGAACTCCCAACTTTACCCCGTATACAGATTGCTGTGTCACATCAGTTACCCTTCCATTGATTGACATATTGCCTTTCTAGTGTCTGATGTATTCTGCTGTCAGTCCTATTCTCTACTATCCCCCCTCCCCTCCCCTCCCCTCCCCTTTTCTCTCTCTACCCCTTCTACTGTAAATCATTTCTTCCATTTGTATTATCTTGTCTTACCCCTCCATTACATAGTTCTTGATATATCATATTTCACATTTTGATTCAAGTGGGTTATGCACTCCCATTTTACCCCTTATACAGCTTGCAGAAGCAACCTGCGGAGAGACAGAGCTGACACACGCGCCTGCAGGGAACGCGGTCTTGAATGATTTTATTTAAAAATTATACAAAGGAAGATGGCCGCTGCGTACAGGGGTTGATGAAGTGTTGAGCGTGGGGCTCTGAGCAGCGGCTTTAATCGAGATTTTAAGCAGCGTGTTAGAACTCCTTTCACCATTAATCTGTAGTGGATCACCTTGCCAAGCAGCAGAAAAAACAAGGAGATCGAAAGAGAGACGCTTTTGTGCTCAGAGCCGCGGGTGCTCTGCGCCCATCTGCTGCCTCTTTCTCTTCGCTACTGGCAGAGGAGCTGAATACGTAATCATCAGCGGATTGTAAGTACCTGACAAAGAAACCTCAGTACAACACCTTTTTTTTTTTTTTTCTTTTTTTTTTTTGAATATTTTCTATGCAAAGAGAGTTAGTGGATTGGATTGGGATTGTTGGCTGGGCGGTGGTTTCGGGGCCGAAAATCCACTCCGCGGAAGCCGCCATTTGCTTCCTGCTCTGACTACATCGTCCTGCTGCCGCACCTAGAGACGGGAACTGGGCTGTGTGCCGAGTCCTATCCTCTGAAGGCGAGACCACGACTCCGAACGCAGCGGTTGCGTGTTCCCTGCTGCACCTTTGGGCAAAAACGGTTCTGGAGTTGCCTGGCAGTCCCCTGCAAGGGAACCCGCGCTCTGGAGGGAGGGGCTGGAGAGCTGTGGCGGCAGCCGCTTGGACACAGGCACCTAGCCGAGGAGCGACGGAGGTCCCAGCGTCGCTGCTAAGGCCGCGGACAACCGCGGCGCCAGAGCGCGGCCCACAGCCTGCTTGCTCAGGATCACTAGGCAAAGCTGAGCTGACGTGGAGCTAAGGCGTGCAGCCGGGGCCCCTCAGAAAACACACACTGAGCACGAATCAGTGGCATGCAAGCTCTGGTTCGCCTGCTTCCCCTGTCTCAGCACTAACGATCCCACTGAAATAACTAGTCCCACCTGAACTCACAGAGGTAAAAACCAACTGAGCACCATAACCGGACCCAGGGAATCAGGAGGGACGTGGGACCTGCAGAGCAGAACTCACAGCTATTGCTTTCCACCAGTGCTGACAACAGAGGTCCCTTGCACCAGATACCAGGGGAGTCACTACCTGAGGGCAAACAAGTTCGCTGGGGCCCTCAGCCCCAAGCCATACAAACTTGGGGTCTGAGGGAGGCAAACAGAAAGGGTGTGGCCAGGCATCCATGAAAACAGAGCTCCCAGGAGCAGCAGACCCAGCGTGTAGCCAGTAGTGTGGTAAGCGTCACAGGTGAGCGGGGCCTGGATTGAGGAACCACAAGAGAAGGCTCTAAGTACTCAGGATTGGAGACCCACACAGTCTGGGAAGAAGAGCTGAGGCACAGTGATTGGTTCCTACCTATCAAGAAAAGAAGCCTGGCCCAGTGGGCATAGCTCCACCTACTGGAAGAGAAGTTAACCGAGCTCTATGACTGCATTTATTATTATTATTATTTTTCAATGATTATTATTAGTACTTTTTTAAATTTTTCTATTTTTTTATCTTTTTATTTTTTTTATCTTTATTTTTATTTATTTATTTATTTATTTATTTATTTTTTACTTTTTGATGTTGATTAGTTGTTGTTCTTTAACTTTCTTATTAATGGTTTCAATTTTTTAAATTCTTTTTATTCTATTATGGTTACTATTATCTTTTAAACTTTAATTTTCATTTTTTATTATCACTATAACTTTTTTTTGTTTTAAAGTCTTAATTTTTTGTTCTTTTCTTTCTTTCTTTTCACTTTTTTCTTCTGTCTTTTCATTTCTTTTCAATTTTCTTACTTCCCCTTTCCTGAACTCTACCTGCCTACACTCATTCTCTTTAGTGACTTCTTCCCTTCCCTTCTATTATCTCTCCTCCCAAGCATCCAATAAATTTATAAGAATAAACATTAACTCAGCAGTCAAACAGAACAAAAAGTAACATGAGCATAAAAAAGCAAGGAAGAAAAGGAGTACAAACAATGAAGGACAGCCTAAATATTCAGGAGGACTTAGAGTCATCAGAAAAATGGCCATATAAAGAACTCAAGGAACACCTTAGACAGATGGAAAAGAATCTTAAAGATCACATTGAAAGTGAATTACAGAAACAGATAAAAGAAGAAGTTAAGCATCTTTATCAGGAAATAGAGATTATTAAAAAAAATCAAAATGTAATTCTGGAAATGAAGGAAACGGTAAACCAAATTAAAAACTCTATCGAGAGTATCACCAACAGAGTGGAACAAGTAGAAGCCAGAACGTCAGATAATGAAGACAAAATATATCATCTTGAAAGGAGTCTAGCCAACTCAGATAGGCTGGTAAAAAATCACGAGAAAAACATCCAAGAGATTTGGGATAATATAAAAAAACCAAATTTGCGAGTCATCGGGATTGAAGAAGGCACAGAGATTAATACCAAGGGAATGAGTAACCTGCTGAATGAAATAATTACAGAAAACTTTCCAGAAATAAAAAAGGAAACAGATATACAAATTGTAGATGCATACAGGACACCGAGCACACAAAATCACAGTAGACCAACGCCAAGACACATTGTTATGAAGATATCCAACATACAGAACAAAGAGAAAATATTAAAAGCTACAAGAGAAAAGAGGCAGATTACATTTAGGGGTAAACCAATAAGGTTAACAACGGATTTTTCATCACAGACGCTAAAAGCGAGAAGATCCTGGAACAACGTATTTCAAACACTGAAAGACAATGGTTGCCAACCAAGAATTCTGTATCCAGCAAAATTAAGCTTCAGGTACGACAATGAAATAAAAATCTTTCAGGATAAACAAAAACTAAAAGAATTCGTAGCCAGAAAACCAGCATTGCAAAGCGTCTTGAGCAAAACATTACGTGAGGAAGAAATGAAAAACAATAACCAAAACCATCAGTGGGAAGTGCCTGTATAAAGCCAGAGGGCGGGGGAAAGCTAAGCTAGGAGAAACAAACTAAAAGAAGATAAATAATCAAACATGACTGGAAGTACAAACCATACATCAATAGTAACTCTAAACGTTAATGGCTTAAACTCTCCAATAAAGCGACATAGGCTGGTAACATGGATTAAAAAAACAAACCCAACAATATGCTGCCTCCAGGAGACGCATCTGATTGGAAAAGACATACACAGGCTGAAGGTGAAAGGTTGGGAAAAAATATACCACGCACACGGACCTCGCAAGCAGGCAGGTGTGGCCATCCTCATATCGAATAAAATCGACTTCAAGACTAAATTAATCAAAAGGGATAAGGAAGGGCATTATATACTGTTAAAAGGAACCATTCACCAACAAGACATAACAATCATCAATATTTATGCACCAAATAATGGGGCTGTGATGTTCATGAAAGAAATTCTCATCAAGTTCAAGAATCAAATAGACCACAATACAATAATTATGGGTGACTTCAACACACCTCTCTCACCAATGGACAGATCTTCCAAACAAAAGTTGAATAAAGAAACTATAGAACTCAATATCACAATCAACAACCTAGACTTAAATGACATATATAGAATATATCATCCAACATCAAGTGGCTATACTTTTTTTTCAACAGCACATGGATCCTTCTCAAAAATAGACCATGTATTATGTCATAGGGCATCCCTCAGTAAATATACACGGGTGGAGATAATACCATGCATTTTATCTGATCATAATGCAATAAAAATGGAAATCAATGATAAAAGAAGGAAGGAAAAATCCTACATCACATGGAAAATGAACAATATGTTACTGAATGATCAATGGGTTACAGAAGACATAAAGAAGGAAATTAAAAAATTCTTAGAGATAAATGAAAACACAGACACAACATATCGGAATCTATGGGACACAATGAAAGCAGTTTTAAGAGGGAAATTCATCGCCTGGAGGTCATACCTCAAAAAAAGGAAAAACCAACAAATAAATGAGCTCACACTCCATCTCAAAGCCCTAGAAAAGGAAGAGCAAAACAACAGCAAATGTAGCAGAAGGCAAGAAATAATTAAAATCAGAGCGGAAATCAATGAAATTGAAACAAAAGAAACTATTGAAAAAATTAACAAAACTAAAAGTTGGTTCTTTGAAAAAATAAATAAGATTGACAGACCCCTAGCCATGCTAACGAAGAGAAGAAGAGAGAGAACTCAAATTACTAACATACGGGATGAAAAAGGCAATATTACAACAGACACAACAGAAATACAGAAGACAATTAGAAATTATTTTGAAAACCTATATTCCAATAAAATAGAGGATAGTGAAGACATCGATAAATTCCTTAAGTCATATGATTTGCCCAGACTGAGTCAGGAGGATACCCACAACTTAAACAGACCAATATCAATAGATGAAATAGAAGAAGCAATCAAAAGACTTCCAACCAAGAAAAGCCCAGGACCGGATGGGTATACAGCGGAGTTTTACAAAACCTTTAAAGAAGAATTAATACCAATACTTTTCAAGTTATTTCAGGAAATAGAAAAAGAGGGAGCTCTGCCAAATTCATTCTATGAGGCCAACATCACCCTGATTCGGAAACCAGACAAAGACACCTCAAAGAAAGAAAACTACAGACCAATATCCCTGATGAACTTAGATGCAAAAATCCTCAATAAAATTCTGGCGAATCGGATACAAAGGCACATCAAAAAAATTGTACACCATGATCAAGTAGGATTCATCCCTGGGATGCAAGGATGGTTCAATATACGGAAATCAATAAATGTTATTCACCACATCAATCGACTTAAAGATAAGAACCATATGATCATCTCAATAGACGCAGAAAAAGCTTTCGACAAAGTACAGCATCCATTTATGTTCAAAACACTAGAAAAACTAGGGATAACAGGATCTTACCTCGACATTGTAAAAGCTATTTATGCCAAGCCTCAGGCTAGCATCATTCTGAATGGAGAAAAATTAGAGGCATTCCCCCTAAAATCTGGAACAAGACAGGGATGCCCTCTATCACCACTTCTATTCAATATAGTTCTCGAAACACTGGCCAGAGCAATTAGACAGACGAAAGAAATTAAAGGCATAAAAATAGGAAAAGAAGAACTTAAATTATCACTTTTTGCGGACGACATGATTCTATACCTAGAAGAACCAAAAGGGTCCACAAAAAAACTACTAGAACTAATAAATGAATTCAGCAAAGTAGCAGGATATAAAATTAACACGCATAAATCAAAGGCATTTCTGTATATCAGCGACAAAACTTCTGAAATGGAAATGAGGAAAAACACTCCATTCACAATATCCTCAAAGAAAATAAAATACTTGGGAATCAACCTAACAAAAGAGGTGAAAGATCTATACAATGAAAACTACAAAACCCTAAAGAGAGAAGTAGAAGAAGATCTTAGAAGATGGAAAAATATACCCTGTTCATGGATAGGCAGAACTAACATCATCAAAATGGCGATATTACCAAAAGTTCTCTATAGGTTTAATGCAATCCCAATCAAAATCCCAACGGCATTTCTTGTAGAAATAGATAAAGCAACCAGGAAATTCATATGGAAAAATAAAAGGCCCAGAATAGCAAAAGCAATTCTAAGCAGGAAGTGTGAATCAGGCGGTATAGCGATACCAGATTTCAAACTATATTACAGAGCAATAGTAACAAAGACAGCATGGTACTGGTACCAAAACAGACGGGTGGACCAATGGTACAGAATAGAGGACACAGAGACTAATCCACAAAGCTACAACTATCTTATATTTGATAAAGGAGCTAAAAGCATGCAATGGAGGAAGGATAGCATCTTCAACAAATGGTGCTGGGAAAACTGGAAATCCATTTGCAACAAAATGAATCTGAATCCCCTCCTCTCGCCATGCACAAAAGTTAACTCAAAGTGGATCAAGGAACTAGATATCAAAACAGAGACTCTGCGCCTGATAGAGGAAAAAGTTGGCTCCGATCTACATATTGTGGGGTCGGGTTCCAAATTCCTTAACAGGACACCTATAGCACAAGAGTTAATAACAAGAATCAACAAATGGGACTTACTTAAACTGAAAAGTTTTTTCTCAGCAAGAGAAACAATAAGAGAGGTAAATAGGGAGCCTACATCATGGGAACAAATTTTTACTCCTCACACTTCAGATAGAGCCCTAATATCCAGAGTATACAAAGAACTCAAAAAATTAAACAATAAGAAAACAAATAACCCAATCAACAAATGGGCCAAAGACCTAAATAGACACTTCTCAGAGGAGGACATACAATCAATCAACAAATATATGAAAAAATGTTCACCTTCTCTAGCAGTTAGAGAAATGCAAATCAAAACCACCCTAAGATACCATCTCACTCCAGTAAGATTGGCAGCCATTATGAACTCAAACAACAACAAGTGCTGGCGAGGATGTGGGGAAAAGGGTACTCTTGTACATTGCTGGTGGGACTGCAAACTAGTGCAGCCAATTTGGAAAGCAGTATGGAGATTCCTGGGAAAGCTGGGAATGGAACCACCATTTGACCCAGCTATTGCCCTTCTCGGACTATTCCCTAAAGACCTTAAAAGAGCTTATTACAGGGATACTGCCACATCGATGTTCATAGCGGCACAAGTCACAATTGCTAGACTGTGGAACCAACCCAGATGCCCTTCAATAGATGAATGGATAAAAAAAATGTGGCATTTATACACCATGGAATATTATGCAGCACTAAAAAATGACAAAATCATGGATTTTGCAGGGAAATGGATGGCACTAGAGCAGATTATGCTTAGTGAAGCTAGCCAATCCCTAAAAAACAAATACCAAATGTCTTCTTTGATATAATGAGAATAACCAGGATCAGAGCAGGGAGGAAGAGCAGGAAGGAAAGATCAACATTAAACAGATACAATAGGTGCTGGGGATTAAACCTAGCCTTTGGCCCATTTGTTGATTGGGTTATTTGTTTTCTTATTGTTTAATTTTTTGAGTTCTTTGTATACTCTGGATATTAGGGCTCTATCTGAAGTGTGAGGAGTAAAAATTTGTTCCCATGATGTAGGCTCCCTATTTACCTCTCTTATTGTTTCTCTTGCTGAGAAAAAACTTTTCAGTTTAAGTAAGTCCCATTTGTTGATTCTTGAAAGGGAGAGAAAAGAGAAATTGCATGGTAATGGAGGGAGAAGCTCATTGTTATACTAAAGCACTCATAAGAGGTTGCGAGGGGAATGGGTAAATAAACAAGGAGAGAAGTGAAATACAGTAGATGGGGTAGAGAGACAAGATGGGAGGGGAGGGGGGGGATAGTAGAGGATAGGAAAGGGAGCAGAATACAACAGATACTAATAGGGCATTATGTAAAAATGTGGATATGTAACAGATGTGATTCTGCAATCTGTATTTGGGGTAAAAATGGGAGTTCATAACCAACTTGAATCTAATGTATGAAACATGATATGTCAATAGCTTTGTAATGTTTTGAACAACCAATAAAAAAAAAAAATAAAAATTATACAAAATAAATCTTGATTCATAATGAAACTGTATGATATATTTCTGTACTGTCATTAATACCTTATGTCAGAGATAACAAAAAATCAAGTTACCTAAACTGAACAATAAATAAAAATGAATTAACTTATATAACAAGATGAACAAAGGTAAGTCCACCACTAGACAAGACTTGATCCCTAAGATTACATCACTGGAGTTTTATCTCTGTCTTTCTAGTTTGTTTTTCTGTTTTGTGGTTGTTGTTTGTTTGTTTTTGTGGTGCTGGGGATTAAACCTAGCTGTTGTTGTTCTTTTTATTGTTGTTACCAAAGTTGATTCAACAGTCCTAGTGCTCTTGCATCTGTATCCTGTATCACTAGAATGAGGGTTATGTGCCCATGTCCCACAGTTCTAAGCAAAATATGGGTGCCCCCTCCTATTGAACAGGATTAAATCACAGTTCCAAGTAGAACAAACGATTTAGCCAAAGTAATGAGATAAACTGCATGCAAGTCTTACATCAGTTGTTCCACCCGTGCAAAAATGATAGATGGACCCAGCCTTCCCAGCTGCACATGAATCCCCAAAAGAAAATCGGGAGTTATTGTAAAGAGAAAGGGTGAAGAGGAAGCTTCACTCATAAGCACCAAAGATCCAGTAATCCTCCATTATGTTGCTATTTGTGACAACATATGGAATAAGAATAACAATTTGGTATTTCATATAAGGTTGGTCTTCACTGACCATCACCTTAGTAATCAGGGCTTGTGATTAGAACCAATCAAACTTTGCTTCATAATGGAGTATATTGGTAGAAGCTCAATATGGCAAGAACATAACTATTTTTAATATTTCTAGGAGTTGTAATCAATATAAAGGCCATCAAATTCAGAGTTATGAGCCATACAACACAAACCTATCTCTTCTCCTTTTTATCTCTGCTAAGGATCATTTGTAGGTGTTTTCTACCTAGATCCCAATATTCTGCTTTGCAAAATCTAAAATGCAAAACAAATTAACTTGGTTATATCTGATAAGGATAACTGAACAATAAAGTTATTTTAGGATAAGAATTGAAATTTTAACTTCTGTAGTCAAATTCTCTTTTCTCTTTTCTTCTTACTTCTTTCAATTATAACACTTGGATATTATCTTCTAAACTCTATTTCATTACATGAAACTCCATTTATATCTATCTGTTTCCCTCCACTCCACTCTGAGCCATAAAGTATTGACGAGAATGAGTTGCATGCTCAAGAATAGATCATTATCTGGAGCTATTAGCTTGCATTGAACTTGCTTATTCTAGTTTCTTTCCCATAATGACTCATGGTTTTTATATTCTGAGTGCTCCAGAGCTACTGGAGCAAGATCCATTCTAACTTTGCTCATTTAACATTAATAGATTACTCAAAAATCTAATTTATTTTAAAAACCAGAAAGGTTAATGGTCAAGCAGGCCAAGTACTTCACCCCTGTGAACACATACCCCACCACCAGGTACAGGAATAGCCAATTATCATTCAAGCTACAGGAATAGCCCAATTATCATTCAAATGTTGCTTCTTACATGTGGAACTAGAACAGGGTAACTAGTTTTATGATTTAAGTATTTAGTAGCATCTTGTTGCTAAAGTCGCATGCCTAGCTCATCTCAATCTGGCTATCTTCTTTCTGGAACAAGGATCAGATGGGTGATGCTCAATTTTGGCACAGTATCTCTGCTTTGTGGTTGAAAACATTCTTTTTTTTTTTTGAATGACTCATTCTGTCTTTAAATAGATATCTTCAATCTAATCTTATGGCACTGGAGCTTTATCTTCACGAAAAAATGTTTTTTTACTTTGGCCTATTATGTATCAGACCCAATCTAATTGAGTATAATCTTACTGCTTCTCCTGTATACCATGCAACAGACTTTATCACTAATATTTTCTGCTTAATTCTTTAAAAGATGGTAACTAGCTGATTAAGGACAACTGGTGTAGAATGAGGCATTTGATCTACATTATCTTTCATAAGTAGAAGTGAGGTCAAAAGTATTATTATTTTAAAGTAGAAGGCTCTTACCATCAGAGATCCCTGCAGCTTGTTCAAGGTCAAACATTTAAGTAGTAATAGAAATAAGGTTCAACACCATGTAGTCACGATTCGAACATCAACCTCCTTTCTTCAGGTAAGAGCTAGGAGGACATATTAAAATTGGCTATGTGTTCTCCCACTACTTCCAAAATTATTAAAGTGTCAAAGTCTTGATAGCTGAGGAAAATTAAAATTCTTAATTATGTCAACTGTATTCATTCATCATAGTAAGCATTTCTTTTGTTCCCTCTGTTACGTAATTTAGACGGAAAAGAAAAGATACACCATGATGGTAAAACAAGCCAGTGGGGGGAAAAGCGGAAACTCCTATGATCAAGACAGCTTATTAAATGATGGTTATGGAGTAATGGTGAAGGATGTGGCCTTAGTGGTGAAACAAATGAGACAGGCACTCTAATTTCCCCTGAAGCTTACTTCCCAGAGGCTGCTCCTAGGCCACAGGACAGAGCTGTGGAGCTGAAGCAGAGAGCAGAATTCTCCATTAGTTCAAAGACAAGAGATGGGAGTTCAGAGAGTCCAGGGCAACTAGAATAGAATAGAGTAAGGGAGGTAGCTACAGGGAGAGGTGGGCATAGAGATCAGAATAGGAGTAAGAACCAGAGAGAGAGAGAGAGAGAGACAGACAGACAGAAAGACAAAAAGACCTCCAGAGGTGTACTGTTCCATGTTGGCTTTGGTCCTGTGAAGCTAAGAAACAACAGAAAGCAAAAAAAAATAACCAATTGTCAGAGCTCACACAGGGCTTGGAATAGTTGTTTTCCAACCAGAGTACAAAGATTTCAAAATAAAGAAGTATCTGAAAGAGTCGTCAGTAGAGAATTATTTTATTTGGGAAGCAAAATTATACCCCCAAACAGCTCTGGATTAGCCCTAACAATGCTCATAAACTGGCTTTCAAGAGACTAAATGGTTATAAAGAACTGCAAAAAAAGATCAATGCTCAATTTGTCTAAAAGAGAAAAACAAAATCGGGTACCTAACAATGCAAACTTCACAATGCTCAGAGTTCAATTAAAAAGTCTCTCTCTCTCTCTCTCTCTCTCTGTGTGTGTGTGTCTCTCTCTCTCATACACACACATATACACACACATACACACATAATAATAATAATAATAATAATAATAATAATAAATATTTGAACTATAACTGTGTCTACTAGGTAGCATCAGTACAATGGAACAAAGAGTGAGAAATGCTGTAATCAGGGATCATGAACAAGAAAATCTCTGTATGCATCAGAAATCCCTCGCTCTGGACCTCCGTGAGCAAATGTCACAGTCACTATTGCACTCTCAGGAGCTGGGATAATTTGAATCTTCAGATCAATTCACAACATGGATCAAGGTAGTTAGGTTATCACCATGGTCCATTTGGCACCAGAGTGATTCTGTTCAAGATACTGCAGAAGGCTGTGTGCTTCATATACTGACTCATGTGAAAAGGCTTCATGACATCTTAAGAAAAAAAGCTCAAATGAACACATTTTGTACCTAATGCATTTGCTGTGTCTCTCAGGTCCCCAGGTGCAGCCTCAGTGACAGTAATAGGAGCTTTTATCCCCTCTATCCTTGCACACTGTATGTTGCATTGACAGGTGGTAATGAGGAGCACATTTTGCTTTTCCTTTACTTACATGATGACATTCAATCATGCATCTGGGCCTCATTATTTTGGTTTTGTTTTTCAATTAGAAATGAGAAATTGCTTGAAATTATGATTCCTTTTGCCTTCCCTAATAGCTTTATTTGCTTTAAAAAACCCACAAAAAAAAAAAACACGTTTTCCTGCTGTTATTTGGAAATTATGCTCTGAAAAAGCTTTTCAAATAGGAGAGGAGGCTCATGCTATCTGCATCAGAATGGAAAAGGGCTCAGGAATCTTGATGACCAGGCCCTCTGGTTCTGAATCCTCTGTCTTCTGGTATCCTGGGCTAGATTCCTAAAACATGGCTCAGAGATTCTTCTCAAAGACTCCCTTGCTGACATGACCTATAGTGTTTGCCTGGGCTACCCTGATTGATCTGGGTCTCTGTCTTAGTCCTTTTCTGACTCTATGACAAAATACGTTTGTCTGATCTGAGTAATTTATAAATAACAGAAATTTATTTAACATTTCTGTTAACATTTCTGAAGGCTGGTAAACCTAAGATCAAGGTGCTGGCAGATTCGCTTTGTGGTAAAGACCTGGTTCCTGATTCCAAGATGGCACCTTAAACGCTATGTCCTCACATGACAGAAGGGACAGAGGGCAAAGGGGGTCTATCTAGTTACTTTCAGCCCTTTATCAAGGTTATTACCCCCATCCATGGGGGAAGAGACTCATGACTTAATCACCTCCTAACAGCCCCACTTCTTAATGACAAAACATTGAGTTTTAAGTTTCAACATGAATTTTGGAAAGAACACAAACATTCAAAGAATAGCAGCGTGTGATTCACCCGACTCTCAGTGTATTACAGTCACACTCTTGACCATGGTCCCTCATAGCCTGGCATGCTCTATTCAGACTGCAAATTTGCAAACAAAACTTCAACTGTCTTGTGTTTTTCAACTGAGATAATTGTCTCAGTAGTGCCACTCATGATTAGGTGAACAGGGTATCTATATTATAAGTGGAAACATTAAGGAGATAAATGTTTGGCAGTGTTATTATAGGTCATGTGCCATGAGAACAAGAACTTTGAGATGGAGATTCGTTGCATGAAGTTGACTAGGTAATACATTCAGAATCAACATCCCTGTGGGAAAGAAGGAAGCCAACGTGGTCAAAGAGAGATAATTTGCTGTCGTAGCAAATTACCATGAACAATATGGCCCAAAAAACCCCCCACAAAACAACACACACATTCATCATTTTACAGTGCTGTGGATTAAAATTCTAACACTGGTCTCACCTAATTGAAATCAAGGTGTCTTCCAGAATGAGTTTCCCTCTAGAAATCCCCAAAGAAAGTCCATTTTCTTTCTTTTCCAGCTTCTAGAGATAGCCCACATTTTGGTTCTTGTCCCATTCCTCCATCTTCTAAGCCAGTAATGATGTGTCAAGTCTTTCTCAAAGTTTGTTACTTTCATCTCCTGTTTCCTTTAGGGGATCTTGTGCTTATTATTAGTTTCTTCCAGGTAATCCACAATTGCATCTCCATCTTGAAGATAGCTGATCAGCAATCCTACTCCAAATGCAACTTTAATTCCCTTTTTCCATTTAACCTTATATATTCACAGGTTCAGGGGATTAGGCCATAGATATATTTGGATGGGCATTATTCTATTATGAACAATCTAAAATGAATTCAGTCATTCTACACAAAAGATGATATTTCAGAGTTGATATGAATGGGGATATGGGTAATATGTCTTCATAGCTCTCATGAACTGTTGTTGCATATGGCCTGCACCTGGAAAGTGGATATAATCTTGGGTCATAACTCTTTTCTTGGAAAGATAGCCCTAGAAAGAAATGCAGCTGAGATGTGACAGTCCTTGTACCAAAAGAAAAGAAACATTTCTGTCTTGAATGGTAGTAGTGGGAGTACTTTGAGATTCACACCACAGCTTTAGCTTTCGCTAAACTTAAGGTAAAATTGTGGTTAGTCAGTGTTCCACTACTATAGCAAAGTATCTGAGGTAATCAACTTAAAAAAGAGCAAAGGTTTGTTTTGACTCACAGTTTTGGAGATTTCAGTCCTTGTTGTCTTTGGACCTGTGCAAGGCAATGTGCATCATGGCAGAGTGTGTGGTGGAGAAAACATGTTCACTGGCTGGGAAGAAAAGAGGCAGAAAGGGGTTGGGTTTCCAACATAACTTTCAAGGGTACATGCCCAGTGGCCTTCCTCCTTCCCAGTTGGTCCCACACCTTAATGGTTCCGCCACCTCCCAATAGCACCACAGGGTGGCCACAAAGCTTTCAACACAAGAGCCTTTAGGGGACACTCATCCAAACAATAGCACTTCTTCTTCCCATGTATAACTACATGACTCTACCATAATGTAACTACTGATATTGACATTAATGTTAACATATTAGTAGTTTTCTATGGATACTCCCTTACATTATTGGTTTGCCATGCCTTAGCTAAGTTTCCAGTATAACTTTGTAACGTTTACCTCAGAGTTGCAGTGTATTAATTGACTTCAAAGTTCATTACTCAGTGTATTTTTCTTAGTAACAAAATCAACTTTCTTGGTTATTTCAAAGAAATTACAAATTCTTTTCCCAGGATTTCCATTATTTTATGATTGTGGCTTTGCGTAACTTCTTAATCAAGGCTATTTCATAAATAGTAGGGTTCATTTTTAGGGAGGTGTTAAGAGGTACAGAAAAGTCTCCATGTTTCTGAGTCTAAGATTTCTGATCTCTAAAATAAATATACTTCTGTTTTAAAATACAACAGGTAATATAAAAAAGAGGAAGAAACAAAAGATATAACATAAATTACCTAGCTAGTACCTAGGAAAATCATAATTGCTCAGTAAATTTCAGGAATTATGAAGACATATTGTGATATTATCCCAATTTTTTTTCTGTTCCACTAAAGTCTAGTTTAGAGAACAAAATACCGTAATCATTCATCACTTTAACCCAAATAAGCTATACATGTCTGACATGTACCAGCTGCTTAATGCTTGTTGATTGAGCAGTTGTTTGGTCAGGTACTCCCTGAATAAATGCATGAATTGAATAAAATATTTCCATTCTTAATTCCTTAGGGGAATTCCATTCCTCAGGACCATCTATTTTGCAGTTTTTAATTTTTTTTAATATTTACTTTTTAGTTTTAGGTGGACATAATATCTTTTATTTTACATTTATGTGGTGCTGAGGTGGGAACCCAGTGCCTCAAGCATGCTAGGTGAGCACTCTACAACTGAACCACAACCCCAGTCCCTACTTTGTATTCTTAACAGGACTTTCTGAACTTACCTGCCATTACTACCCAATCCAAACTCATCATCTGGATAGTTACCTCATTTCTTTCAATCTAAGAATATTAATTCTGATTTCACACCTTATCTGCTACAGCTTCCCTCCTCCCCTCCCCCATTCCAACCCACAGTATCAAGGTCCAGATGAAATCCCACCTACACATAAAGACTTCCCACCTCACTGTTCTTCCCAAAATTTGTTTAATTTTTAATTCTCACGTCCTCCCACGTCTGCTGCACTCATTTTACACTTTGATATAATAATTCGTGTTGCAGTTTGTTCTATCTTGTTAATCACCTGACCTCAAATGTTTCCACACTCTTAAGGCAAAAAGTGCATCATCTCATAACATCTTTCATCCATTCCAAGTTGCATATTTTCACATTTTAAGATCTGTGAAATCAGAAGGCATTTTTCAATCAATGACAATTCAAAATTATTATAGTCTCCCATTGCAGTGAACATTAGTTGAAAGTAGTTGCATTCTCTTTTTCTCTCAGAAATTACCAATGTGAAATCATTTTAAATTAAATTTGTAGTGTATATTCAGAATACATGAAAGATTGAGTACTGACATCAAAGTTTCAGGTGAATTTTGTTTTCTAGCCATCAGACACTCCCAAGAGAGAGTGAACCTTCCTTTGATTTTTTTTTTCAGCTTATCTGTTATTTGTCTCAATGTAATGGGGGGGGTCTTATTACACCCCCATATTGAGGGCTCTTTTATTTAGTTGTAAATAAAATATTCATACAGGTTATAAATGATGGCATCTTGCAGTGAGGTATTATTATTGGTATTACCCAAATGCTTGACACAATATTATTTAGAAGATTAACATATGCATACTAAATTGAATTGAATTCACTCTGGATGCTCTTTTCCTTTTGATTCCACAACCTGCCTCTATGTCAAACCCATTCTCTTTTACTAATTTAATAATATAGATCTGAGGTGAATGGATAGAGTTACTATGCAGTTGCATAGGTTATTCTTCATTCCTTGAAATCAGACCATATACTGGGTTGGTATATTGGCTTTTTCTGATTTCTAGCACAAGAACTTTTAGACATAAAACTTGAGTTCTTCAAACCTCAATTTCCTCATTGCAAAGTGGGGGTGAAGGTAATGTTGCAGAGGGACGATGTGAGGGTTAATTTAGAAAATCATGTATTTAGCCTAGTTCTAGGATCCATGTAGTGTTCGTTATCTGTAGATTTTTACTCAAGTAATACATACAAGTATTCCATCCATACCAAAATCTCTCAAGGTCTCAATATTTTATGCCTATTCCTTCATTTGAGAATGGAGATAAGAATAGCCCTGATCTTCTAAAGCTGCTTTGAACATTGAGTGGGGTGCTTAAAGAGCCCAGCACTCTTTGTATCATGTGAGTTGTCTTTGGCTCTGTATACAACATCTCCTACCATCCCCCTCCCCACCGCCCTATGAAATCAGTACTACAGTTATCCCCAATTTTATCGATGGGAGTTGAAATTAAAACTCTGCACATAGCTAGAATTGTCTGAGCCAGGATTCAAGCTTATGTCTGTCTGAGATTAGTGCCTGAGAGCTCCGTCATTTGCCACCTGCCAACGGGAAGTAACTGTGAAATGTGCCTCGCCATTTTAAAGCTTTCTCTGCTTCACACACATTCTATGTGTGTACCCTCTGTCAAACATGAGCATAAAAGGAGGCATCAAAGCTGGCATGGAGTCATTTTTCTAGGTGGGAAATGGGTGATGTTAGAGATATGGTTGCTGTTTAAACTGAGAACATATGGATATGATTTAAACGTGAATTTAGCAAGTCAAAGAAAATGAGCAAGTAATAAAGGGGAAATGTGAAGTAGAAACTTTGGCTTTTCCTGAGCTGTTATTACAAATGGCTGCTCAGAAAGCTTTTCACTTTGTCATCTGTAAAGCCTGATCTCTTGTGTATAATAGGTGTATTTGTATACTGAAGATGTCTTTTTATGTTTTAAGTCGTGATAAAATTTCAGCATACATTTTTCAGTAAATGGTGTTTTTCTTACATGAATAAATGATTCCTTTATCTGAGGGGTAACTTTTAACCACACCGGAGAATAATTGCCTAGAAATTTCTTGTCTATCATGTCTTATCCTTAAGAATAATAATGGAGCATATTAATAATCATCCTCTTGGAATTTATTGGGCCATGGGAAACATTAGTAGATAATTAGAAAGTTGTCCAGGACCCTAAACTTCAGCATCAATATAAAATCTTTTAAAAGTCTATTATTTTATAATTATGAAAGTTGAAGAATGCTATACCTTCTTATACATCAAGTAACTTTCATATTTGAAGAACTGGTGGTTTTGAATTTGCATGCTATTTCCTACTTTTAGGAAATGGATATAATGTAAAAATGCTTTCTTGCAGATAATTTGGAAATCTTCTGTATCAGCATTATTATTCACCACCAAAGTGATTTTAATGCATGAAGTAAAGGTTATCTCCTGAAACTACAGACTTGTAATTTCATTTATTTGCTTAGTTATTAATTCACTTAGCACATTTTAATTGAGCACCTAGGATGTTCTAGACAGTGGGTCAGAGTGACGAAAAAGATAAGCAAGGTCTACTCATATGTTGTCGACATTCTGGTAGGACACAGTCCTTCAACAGACAACCAATGAACAAGTAGCAGCAATCAGTTATAACACCTTTACTGTCTTGTGGTTGGTAACTATGCCATGAGACATTAAACAAATAAAATATAAAACTTGCCCTCCTAGATCTTCAAGCAGTTTACTGTACACACACAAAATAAATAAATAAATAAATAAACACTAAAAATGTGTTATATCACAAGACAAAAGTGCAAATGGTGTGTAAAGAAGACAAATGTCACCAGGCATGGTAATGCAAGCCTTTAATTCCAGTGATTTGGGAGGCTGAGGTAGAAGGATCATAAGTCCCAGGCAATTAAGCAAGACTCTGTCTTAAAATCAAAAAATAAAATAAAAAGGGCTAGGGATTAGCTCTGTGTTAGAGCAGCCCTGGGTTCAACCCCGGGTAAAACACACACACACACACACACACACACACACACACACACACACAGTCTCTAAAAAATCACTTCCAAATTAAAGGATAAGGAGAGAATTTCTCAGAATAAAACTTTTTCTATACATCTTGAAAGATGAATGGAGTTCCATAGGCTGATGGTGATGGGAATGAAAAGAGACATTCCATGCCGTGAAATCGATGAATGTGAGCCCAGATACAGGGCAGGAAATGCTAGGCTGGAAAGCCAGCAGTCTTGGGGACAGAGTACAGGGAGTGAGTGGACATCAGAGGGGACATTGCAAGACCAGAAGTGAGCCATTTGAAACTGTTTACATTATATACTTGTCTCAGGGGGTCAGATACAAAGTCCCACCTCCAAGAACAAAGACATACGTTCAACACAATACCTTCAGGGACTTTATTGTCCAACCAGAATAGGCCTCTTTATGAATGCCAGAAATGTCTCTTACTCTCTTCTCCATTGCTTTCCTGATTTACCTGTGACATAGCGATTATATCTGTGATGTTATAATAAAGGATCAGTAACATTTTTTTTTTCTGGAAAAGATGAGACCTAGCTGCAAATTCTTTAGACTATGAAGGTCATGTGGTACCTGTCACAGCTACTCAATAGGCATGACCTGAAAGTAGTCAGAAACAATATATAAATAAATGGGTGTAACTGTTTCCAATAAAACTTTATTTCCAAAAATAAGATAGTCATTCCACCAACTTCTGAAATTGAATATAAACCTACAAAGGTAGAATCTGTGTCTGCTTGCTTGGAGTACAATAAATTTTATACAATGAACACATAATTAAAATTAAATAAACAAATAGTTGACATCATCTTTAAGAAATTGCTATTAGCATCTTCTAAGCTCAAATCTCTCATATATAATAACCAACTACCAAATATGGCTGTTAATAGCTGGTGATTCAGTGCCTCTATTAAAATCTCCCAAAAGAACTAGATTGACTATTTTGTACCCCAATCATTTTCAATATGTTAACACTAATTATTCAGGTAAATTTGTGGAAATCAACTATTTAAACAAAAATATCTTAGAATTATTTGGCCCAAAAGATACGCTTTTTTGTTTGCTTTTTTCCTTTAATTTATACTGAAAATTTTGAAAAATAATTGAAAATAGTAATGTGTCTCAACATTCTAATTAATAATACTGGTAAAAAATGGGAGACTGGAGCCAGGACCAGGGAAACTGAGGTGAGGCCTGAGCAAGCAGGGAGATTATGATCAGGGAGGGAGGTGTTCCTGAGAGACACACAGGGAGAGGTCCTGGGAAGAGCCTCAGGTTCTGAAGACATGCTCAACAACAAGGCTGACAAGGATAAGGACAACACTGTCCAGGGGAAAAGCCAGTACTCAAGGGACTCATGAAGCAGGCAGAGGAGTGGGTTTGAGAGGCCAGGAGGATAGGGGACCATGGATACTAAAGTTTCAGTCCGCAGTGAGTGGAAGAGGATGCATTTGGCAATGGTAAAGTTCAACTCTTAATAGGAAATAATTAACATGAACAGGAATCAACTCCCCAGAATTGTCAAGGAAACTAGGTGACTTTGTTAGGGGTGTTGATGGCTTCTCTCTCTCTCTCTCTCTCTCTCTCTCTCTCTCTCTCTCCCCCTTCCTCCCTCCCTCCCTCCCTCCCTTCC
The DNA here is from genome assembly GCF_052094955.1 of Ictidomys tridecemlineatus. Lineage (NCBI taxonomy): Eukaryota > Metazoa > Chordata > Mammalia > Rodentia > Sciuridae > Ictidomys > Ictidomys tridecemlineatus. Next base: position 63,471,319 of record NC_135483.1, on the reverse strand, counting down.
TTCCTTCCTTCCTTCCTTCCTCTTTTTAGGGAAAAAACAACTTGAAAACATATTAAGATCATAAGAAACCCCTCATATAAAAACTAGGAGACAGACAAAGTGACATCCCACTGTGAATGTGCTCTCACAGTGTGACCTTTTAGAGTAAGAATTTCCATTTTCTTCAATACTGAAAATCAATGAAGTTCTGCATAATGATAATTTTTATTAAGACACGATGTGTATTTATGTATCTCTCTGCATAAAAACATCAATAATATTTCCATGCTGTAAACTTCCAGGAAAGTGATTATATATTTCATGAAATAAACTTTAGTGAGAAAAATATGCACATAGGACTTCTAAATAATTTTTCCTACTTTAAACTATATTTGTAAAGTACATAAAATGTGATAGTAACGGTTTTTATCAAAATTTTAGATCCAGTAAAGGAACTGGAAATGACTGACTGTCACAAATTAAACAACTGAAAAAGTTTTAAAAAGCTTTATAACTTTTTGGATTTTTTTATGTTAATCATGTAGCTTAGTCTATATCAGTCTTTAAAAAACTAGATAGGATGCCCATAAAAAATTGTTCATAAAAATTAGAGATTTTTAGATATTCCACTGAATATTCTTTGAATTAGTAGGAGAAGCAAGCATGTGCTCTGAAATTATGATTTTAAGTTTTTACTGTTAAACTAAGAATTTAATACAGGTCTACAAATCTCAGTCCACAAACCCACTTATGTTATAAAGGAATTTTTTTAGGGGTCGGGGGTACCAGGGATTGAACTCATGGGCACTCTACCATTGAGCCATATACATCCCCTGCCCTATTTTGTATTTTATTTAGAGATAGGGTCTCACTGACAGGATCTCACCTTGTTTTTGCTGAGGCTGGCTTTGAACTTGCAATCCTCCTGTCTCAGCCTGCCAGCCACTCGGATTATAGTGCACCACTATGCCTGGCTATAAAGCAATTTTTTCTCATATTTTTCCAGCAATCTCATTACAGTTTAAAGAGCTTATTTGTTAAATGATTGAAATTTAACTTTAAGTCAGTGTCCTGCCCCACTCTTTTCTCCAGAATGGTGACTGCGTTGTGTGGGCTTAGGGGGTATTGAGAGCTCATGTTGGAAGTTGTGACCATAGCATAGGATCCATCCAGTGTTTGTGTCATCCATGGACTGGAAGCCACCAACACACCCTGCTCTCTCTGGTCTTTGGCTATTAGCTCCTGATGTAATTTTTTGTCCTGGAAATTTCATAACCTCACTTCACACCTTTGATTCATTTGTGCTCCCAGAAGATAGTTCTCTGCTTCTGCCCCAAGTCAAGACTATAAATGTTCTCACAGAACTCTTTGCATCTGCAAAGTTTCTGTTTCTCTTTGGTAAATGCCCAAAATGGGATTATTGGATTATTTGTTAAGTGTATTTAGCTTTACAAGAAACTGCCAAACCAGTTTGGGCAGTGGCTGTATCATTCAAAATTTCATCACAAATTGAATTGCTCCAAGTCCTGGCCAGTCTTGGAATTTTCAATCTTGAGTTTCAACCATTCTAGTAGGTGTATAGTGGAATTTTATGTGGATTAGTTTTTATTTTCCTAATGATTATTGATAGTAGGAATCTTTCCATTGTTTATTTTCCATGAACATATCACATTTATTACCATTTCTATATTCCATCATTTGTGGTATTGTTATCATAAATTTACTTCTATGTATGCTATAAATCCCACAATACATTGTTACTAGTTTTTTTTTATTTAGCAAGTCAATTATCTTACAAAGAGATTAAAAATAGAAGCAGTCTTTTATATTTGTTTTTATTGTTGCCATTAGTGTATTGGTTTTCACAGAAGAATTTTCTTTACCATTTAATGTAGTACAGTCTGCTGGCAATGAATTTTATTAGTTTTTGTTGGGAAAGATATTTACTTGCCTTGATTTTTTTTTAAGATTTTTTTCTGAGCATAATAATCTTCATTGATTAGATTATTTCCAGTCCCTTAAAGATGTCCTTTTGTTGTGTTTGACCTCTACGTAATTTCTGAAAAGAAGTCTGATGTATTCTTGTCTTTATTGTTCTGAAGGGAAAAAACTCCACTAGGGCAGTTATCTGGAGGCAGTTTTTGGACAGAAGTGTGTTTCCTGCTCTGACCGTAGCAGCAAAAAACTTCTAGAAGCCTATATTAGTGTAGGAATTAGCCCTCAACCAATTTACTACTTTTTCTCAAGGATGGGGAGTCTTTTATTTCTAGTTCCTAAGTGAAAATGGAAATTGTTGTGGGTTCATTTTTTTAAGTGGGCTTTGTTCTTGCCTTCTCCATTTCAGAATCTAATTTCAAAAGTTTAGTAGAGGTAACTTGTAAGGAGAAATTTATTATATGATCCTTGCTCAATTCCCAAAAAGTACAATGAACTGTGTGTTGATGCTCTAAACACATTAGTGATGTTTTAAAAGAAAGCTATGTGAACAAGTGAATTTTAAAAGAGTTGAATGCATCATAAAGATTTTCCAAGATTTCTGACAGTCCCTCTCTTTGTAGTTAACTTTATTAAATACAAAGTTAAAATTCCATGATTTTCATAGTGGGTACAGACTTTCTTTGTGTCAATTTAACTCCTGCCCTCCTTGTTACCATACCACATTCTAATATTTGCTGGTTATGAAAACAGACCACTTTCCAATACTCCTGCACTTATTCTTTATGCAAATTTTAAAGTGGATAATGTACAGTGCTTTAAAATCTGCATTTATAGTTTCAGTGTTTTTGAAGGACACCATATCCCTTTAGAATTTGCATTGTGATTATTGGATAAAGATTACCCCACATTATAACTTTGCCCTTTCATCTCTCTTCCTGGATGAAAAAAAAAAATAGGATTAACTTCTGAATAGTCTTCCTTCATTATTTTTCATCTTTTTTGGACTATGTCCTAGACTAAGATTTATACTTAGTCACATCTTATTTTATTTAAAAAAATCTCAAATTTAATTTCTTCCACATGTTCATTAGAAATCATCTCATTACAAATCTTGGAGTAAATTTTGTAAGGAAAAAAAAAAAAAAAAAAGCAAAACTTGCCGGTCAGTCTTTGTGTTTCTTTTCCAATGGTGAAAGTATGTGGTTGGGGGTGAAGGTGAGTGAGTTTGAGGAGAAAGCTTTTAAAAACCCATACTTTGAAATGGGGTCCTTTCTCATCTTCATCATACTTAATTTTTTTCTGCTTTAAGTTTCCCAGCGAAAAATCAAAGATCTTTGTAAATATCAGAGCACAATTCAAAAATCACCTAGGCAGCATGTTTTCATTTTGGTAATTAGGTGGCTTGGAAGTTTTTCTAAACCTTGTGATCTGATTTCCCTTGTATATTAAAAAAAAGGATGGTATTTGTACCCACTACATGGATTGTTAAGCAGATTATGTGATAAAATGTTTGTAAAGTGTTCAGCAGTGAGAAGCTCCAAATCAATGTCCTGCAGTTTTACTAATATGATAATTGAGAAGGAAAAAGACATGAGTGGGAAAATAAAAGCACAAAATGATAAGTAGAGTGGGTATTTAGTGAGAAAATGGTGAGAGGTAAAGGGAGTTCTGCAAATACAAGGAGGGGGCAGGTAGCAAAAGATTCCTAAGAAATGGATCAGGCTTATATAGGAAACACAAAGACGTGTATAGGATGCAAATGGTCTGTCTCTTTATACAGACTGAAACTTCTTCTGTTGCTTTTAAATGTATAACTGGTTCATATCAGAAAGTTAATTCATTGGAGGACAAAAATAAAATCAGGTCATTGATTTTTAATAATTGCCACCAATTTTTGTCTTTGCTGAATGTCTTTACCCACTTGGTTCATGGACTTCCTTAACATGATCATAATCAGAATCTGTAATATCTTAGTCACATCCATTGCTAAGACTGTCACTTTGGGTTCTTAAAACAGTCCTGTTCATTTTTAAATTTTAATATCATAAATACTTCAAATATCTCATGTCCAACTTCCCTTTGTGCAGGAAGTTGTAGGAGGCTGTGTTCTGGTCCTTACAGACCACTACCCACTTCTTTCAGGTATCACCCATGTTGAGTGTGGGAGAGAGAAGGAGGACATCAGGGAGGTGACAGTTCCCCCTTGAATGCCACAAAATTAAATTATGAAGATAACTAATAACTCTTTCAGTCCCATTCCTGAGGGGCTTACTCTTTAGCTCCTCTTGGTGGTCACTCATAAGATTTGGCCACATTTTAATAATCCCCTCTGAGAGCCCTCCAATATTATTTAATTAAAGTTTTTAGTTGAAGATAAGTTTATATTCACAAGTAGTTGTAGGAAATAACACCAATAGATTCTATACACAGTCTTTATCCTGTTGCCCAGGGCTAACTTTCAAAACTTCAGTACAATATCAGAGCCCAGATACATGACGTGGATACAGTCCAAGCATAGAATATTTCCTGCTGAGACCCCTCATGGTGCCCTTCCATAGTAATATCAACTCCCCCTCACCTCTACCACACATGACCCCTGGCAACCACTATTCTGTTCTCCATGTCAATAATTCTATCACTTCCCATACATTATGTCATTTTTTACAAGTATATCAAAATAATTGAATGGGGCAGAATAATCAATAAAAGAAACTGGTACAACAGGATATCCATATGTAAAATGACAAAGCTGTCCCCTCTTAGCACCAAACTGGCTTTGGTAGGTTAGCTATGAGTCTAAAAGCATAAGCAACAAAGATAAGCATAGATAAGTTGGACTTCATCAAAATTAAAAACTTTGGTGTTCCAAATCACATCATAAAGGAAGTGAAAATGCAACCCACAGAATAAAAGAAAATATTTACAGTCATGTATCTGCGATTCTGGTATCTAGATTATATGAATTCAGTAATAAAGAAACAAATATTTATTTTCTCGAATTAATAGGGGCAGAAACTTAATCAACTTTCTCCAAATAAGATTTGCAAATGACCAATAAGCACAAGTTTAAAAATGTTCAGCATCATTAGCCACTAGTTAAGTCCATCTGTAAGTCATAATCAGATACCACTTCAAATCCACTATGGTAACGTTAAGAAAAAAAATAATAATAGCAAGCATTGGTGAGACTGTGGGGAAACTGGAGCCGTGTCCACATTGCTTGTGTGATCATAAAATAGTGCAGCCACTTTGGAAATTAGTTTGGCAGTTCCTCAAAAGGTGAAATATACTGTTATTATATGACCAAGCCCTCCCACTCCTTGTATTATACATAGGGGAATGAAAACCTGTTTTCACCAAAAAAGAAAACACACACACACACACACACACACACACACACACACACACACACACTCACACATACAAATGTTTATAATACCTATTTATAATAACTCAAATTAGAAACAACCTAAATGTTTGTTAATTGATAAATCGATAAACAATATGTGGTATACTCATGTAATGAAATATTACTTGAGATTAAAAATAAATAAAATATTCATATAAAATATGTGGACCTTGAAAACACCATACAAACTAAAAAAGGCCAGTCATAAAAAACTGCATGTTATATGATTCAACTTGGGCAACATATACAGAATAGGTAAATTCACAGACAGGAAGCAGATTCATAGTTTCCAGGGTTGGGGGGAGAGGAAAATGGGCAAAGGGTTTCTTTCCAGAGTGGTGAAACTATTTTAGACTCAGATGTAGGTGATTGCTACAAAACTCTGTGAGTATACCCAAACCACTGAATTATATACTTTAAATGGGTGAAATATAGGAATTATGGGTTAAATTTTATTAGAAATATGTATAAAATGTGATATATATAAAAGGAATCATTTAGCATGTTATTCAGGAAGGACTTTATCTCTCATTCTAATTTTCTAGAGATTCATTAGGTTTTGCAAGTATCAATTGTTAATTCCTTTTTATTTCTGAAGAGTCCTCCATACAAACCACAGTTCATTTACACTACCCTGGTGAAAATGTGAAGGCCCCTTGCAACAGCCTCAGGTGGAAATCTAGGCAGAGGCTGTCCCTCTCTTCCACTCACCTTTGCTGATATGGATGGGGTAGGACTACAGTGTTTTCTGTGAGTTTTTTATTATTATTATTATGTTGTTGTTTTGCTTTTTTTGGGTTTTTGGCTGGAATAGTTATTTCTCTAAGTTTTCTGTATTGCTAAGCTATCTTTCCTGGTTCTTTTTAAATAGAGAGAAAACTTCTCTTAGGGTCTCTTTTTGTCTGAACAAGTGGGTATTTCTCAGGTTCTGGCTCCTCTAGCATCTGGTCTTGAATATATAAGGGAAAGGAAAATTGAGGCACTGTATTGCTTTTTTCTCAAAAAAATATTTACTTGTTCTGATATTTTTTCTCTAATTTTCAGGGATTGCTTCCATTTATTTTATAAATAATGCCTCGGTTGTTAGGTGTAATTGGTGGGAGGAATATAAAAATGTACATCTATTCCATCTTCCTGACAGCACTATTCTGTCTCCCATGCATCCTTTTGATGTAAATAGTTGTAGCCCTAATTCTCACCCACCATTCACTATCAACTGTGTACGGCAGGCACATATGGGATGCAACTTGCCTCTAAAACACTGGGAAATCAAGGACAATGAGGAGCATGGTGGTCTGGGGCTCTGCCTTTCAGGACAGAGTCCACTATATGAGTTTTCTCCAGTGCTTTCTTCTCTGCTTTGGTAATATAAAAAGACATCAGCACTTCTGATGGCAAAGCAGATAGTTATATAGATTCCTTCTTGTGGGCACATACAAACTTTGTGACAAATGTCCTTAGTGCTTCCCATTCTTGTGTTTGAGGAAGAGAAATTGTCCTTCCCCCACTTGCATGAACATTGATCTCCTAAAAAATGAGAATTCTCTTCTCTTCAAGTCATGTTACTATCTTGGTGAGGAAGTTATCACCTCACAGCAATGGAAGGTCACTGTCCCCAAAACTATGAATGTGTTCTATGGCAACAGAATGTGGGGCTATTGAGCATCTTTATTCTCAGGGGTGAAATAAAGAGACAAAGCACCTTGTGTACTTGACACCATTATGTTCAAATGCAACTTAGATGTTGGGGTGCCAAGTTATAAAGATGTTTTGCTAAGAGCCACAGCCAAGTAACATGATGCATGGCATTTTTGGTTGAAAGGTGATGCCAGCTAGCCATTGAGATGATATGATTATGTTAAGATTTGCATTCATATGGATATTGGACTCCTGCTGTCCACCTCGGCCTGCTACGGAACTCCTGGAGAGTTCCCATTGGTTGGGGAAGTGCGGTAGGAGGGAATTCCAGAGGAGGAACTTCCTCTTGGGATCTGGGAGAACGCCGCATGTGTCGATCGGCCATCCTCCCGGGAGCGTACGGGGCATTGGCGGTAGTTTCAAAAAATAAAGTTTGTTCCTGCTTGAGTGGCTCGTGATTTTGTGCCTAGCAAGACTGCAGCAATTGGTGGCCCATACGGGGAACGCCTGAAGCTTGGAGGTGAGTAAAATTGCTTGTCCCTGAGGGAAGTCAAAAGAATGGGTGACCATTTCAAAAAACAATGTGTTCTTGTTTTGATTTATTTTGTTTTTGTTTCAAGCTGCCTATCCCTAGAATTTTCTCAGGCAAACTGGGAAAAATGGTTGACTCAAGGTTTGAAGTTGTTCAGCCCTGAGAAAGAGAAAATTGATACAACTATTTTTTGTTCCGTTTTTGTTTCATTCTGTTTCGATTTTGTTTTATGCTATCTTATTGGGTTGCATTACCTTTATAGTAGGTTAGAAACTAGTAAAAAACAAACCAAAAGACTGTTAAGTAAATTGTTAGAGGTCCAGACTATGGTAGAAAACATGTTAGGTCAAGCAAAAGAGAAGGTCTCTCGAGCTAGTCAGACAAAAAAAAAATTTAAAGGAAGAAAGATTAGAGGAAAAACAACCATTGGGAGGGAGTTACAACAGGAGGCTGCTACTAACTCCGTTCTATCACCAGAGGGCATAATTCAACCAACAGCTCCATCTACAGCTGAGTGGCCCTCAACTCCAGTAGTTGATGGATGGAATCCTGAGGCAGGACCTCAAAGATTAGCATGCCCTGTACTTGAGCAGGCAGGAGGGCAATGAATTCACTGTGCTTTAGATTTTAAAACAATGAAGCAATTAAAGGAGACTGTAACAACCTACGGCCTGCAAGCACCCTTTACCATAAGTATGGTCGAATCTATTACCAAGTTGGACATGACACAAGCAGATTGGGCTAACATGTGTCAATCTGTGCTAAATGGAGGACAATATTTGTTATGGAAGGTTGCCAATGAGAAATTTTGCACGGAGACAGCTAGGTGAAATGCAGCAGCCAGTTGCCCTCAAAGAAATCTAGAAATGTTGTTAGGAAAAGGACCTTATGAGGGTCAATGGCAACAAATTGAATATGATCCTGGCATATACGCACAAATTGCTGTAGATGTGGTTAGGGCATGGAAAACTTTACAGGGGCATGGAGATTTACAAGGACAATTATCTAAGGTAATACAAGGAACTAATGAACCTTACACTGAATTTGTAGATAGGCTTATTCAAACAGCTTCTAGAATATTTGGGGATACAGAACAGGCAATGCCATTTATAAAACAACTGGCTTATGACCAAGCAAATCGTTGCTGCAGAGAGGTCATTATACCATGGAGACATGAAGATTTAAACACATATATTAAATTATGTAGAGACATTAATGAACAAGGGCAAGTCTTGGCAGCAGTACAACAGGCTTTAGATGCCAGGCCAAAAACTTGCTATAATTGTGATCAAACAGGACATTTTAAAAGGAGTTGTCCCATAGGAGGAGGGTTTAACAAAGCTAGATATCAAAGGAATAGAATACCGGGTATTTGCCCACGATGCCATAGAGGGAAACATTGGGCTAATGAATGCTGTTCTCAAACCACCATAAGAGGGTATTCCATTATCAAAAAACGGACAAGGACCAAGTGTTTACCCATGATATCATGGAGAAAGGCATCAGGCTCCATTGCCAAAAAACGGACTGGAGGGCCCAATGCTCCAGGGCCCAAAACCACAAATATACGGGGCAATGGAGGAACCCAGCAGCACCATCAAGGTAGTGCCCAGGATGCATTATCCATTAAATCCCTCATCAGACAAACTAGAGGGAGTGCAGGGTTGGACCTCTGCGCAACCAGAGCAGTACTAACTCCAGAGATGGGAGTTCAAATCATTCCCACAGGAGTAAAAGGACCTCTTCCCCAAGGAACAGTAGGCTTATTATTGGGACGCAGTTCTTCTACACTAAAAGGACTTACGATAAGCCCTGGGGTAATTGATCCGGATTATGAAGGTGAAATAAAAATTATAGCTAATTCTCCAAGAGGTATATCAGTAATTTCACCAGGAGATAGAATAGCACAGTTATTAATAATACCCAGCCTACATGATAAATTTTCCATTCATACTGTAGAAAGAGGTTCCAGGGGATTAGGCTCCATAGGTGTAGATTGGGCTATGCTGTCTTTAAATTTAGATTCTCACCTCATGCTAAAACTAAATATTCAAGGATATGAATTTAATGGGCTACTAGACACGGGTGCTAACCTTAGCATCATATCTTGTCAAGAATGATCAAAACATTGGCCATTACAAGAAGCCACTCAAACGCTAGGAGTGGCAACTAATCCCCATAGAAGTGCAATGATATTAGATTGGAAGGATCCTGAAGGATGTGAAGGAACTATACAGCCCTATAACTGGATCATCTTCCTATAAATTTGTGGGGACGAGATGTCCTAGATCAATTAGGTTTGACATTAACAAATAACATCAATCCTAACGCGCCCACTACTAGGGCTAGACAAGGCTTTAGGAAAGAAAAAGGATTAAGAGAACAAGAACAAAGTATAACAGCACCAATTCAAATAGATCAAGGAATAAATAGACATGGATTGGATTTTCAGAAAGGGCCACTGAGACCATCAAAATTACTTGGAAATCAGAAAGACCAGTGTGGGTTCCTCAGTGGCCCCTGACTAAAAAAAAGACACAAGTAGCCCATGACCTGGTCAAACAACAATTAGTGGAGGGACATATACAACCTTCCGTATCTCCCCATAATACTCTCATTTTTGTCATTAAAAAGAAATCTGGTAAATGGAGATTATTGCAAGATTTAAGAGCCATTAATAATGAGATGGTTATCATGGGACCTGCTCAATCAGGGATTCCCCAATTGTCTGCTTTACCAAAAACCTGGTATGTTTTAGCTATAGGTATTAAAGATTGTTTTTTTTTTCAATTTCAATTCATCCTGAGGATAGCCCACATTTTGCATTTACTATCCCTGCACTGAATCATGAAGGTCCTGATCAGAGATATGAATGGAAAGTTCTCCCTCAAGGGATGGCTAATAGTCCAACTATGTGTCAAATTTATGTTAACAAAGCAATTCAGCCACTTAGAAATCAAAATCCTGAACTACAATACTTCACTATATGGATGATGTGTTATTGGCACATAAAGATAAAAACACATTGCTAGAATGTTATGCCACACTTACAGATTTATTAAAAAATTATAATCTAGAGATAGCAATAGATAAAGTACAATTAAATCTTACAATTAATTATTTAGGAGTTCTATTATCCTCAACCATGGTCCGTCCATCAAAAATTCAAATACGAGTAGATCAACTCAAATCACTTAATAACTTTCAAAAATTATTGGGAGACATAAATTGGATAAGGCCTTATCTAGGCATACCAACAGAGAGCTATGTTCTTTATTTGATATCCTAAAAGGTCCATCAGATCCAAATTCACCCCGCATGTTAACGCTTGAAGCAAGAAAGGCATTAAAAATCATTGAAACATATATGGAAAATATGCATTTGGATAGAATTTACATAAGTTTGCCTTTATTATTTATTGTACTACCAACAAAAAATATTCCTACAGGAGTATTTTGGCAAGAAGGTCCATTATTGTGGATACATTTATCTTATTCTCCTAACACTATTCTTACTAGATATCCTGAGGCTGTATGACAATTAATACTCAAAGGAATAAAAGCAGAAAAGGAAGTGTTTGAGATTTCTCCCAGTAAAATTATTACTCCATATACTATGGATCAAATTGATGAGTTAGCTAATGAGTTAAATACTTGGGCAATAATCATGTGTAAATCTAATATTTCATTTGATAATCACTTACCATCTAATCCTTTGTTGTCTTTTTGGTCTTCGCATCCTGTAGTTTTTCCAAAAATGACAAGAAAAACCCCTATCATGAATGCTCCAAATATATTCACTGATGGGTCAAATAATGGTACAGCAGCGATAGTTACCCCTGACCAAACTTTTACATTTTTAGTACCCAAACAATCAACTCAAAAGGTAGAGCTTAATGCAGTATTACAAGCTTTTATGAGTGGCTCATGATTTTGTGCCTAGCCAGACTGCGGCAATGTTTCTCCTCAAAAATGGTTTTCTTCTCAAAGAAGTCCTATGTCCACCATGATAGGGACTTGGGAAAATATCATGGGAATGAAAGCTTTTTAGTATCTTTGAGAAATGTAGAATTGAACTTGCCAAAGCCCAAAGTAGCAAATTGGATTCATTAAGTCTGGTATTCATGTGAAGTTTTGATAATCTCAGTTTTTATGCCATTTGGTTTTGAAAACTCATATGTAAAGATTTTAATATTCATTCCCCATCACTGACTTGAAGAGTACCCCCCATTTATTCAGTTTCATTAACTTTCTATTCCTCACAATTGAGGTAAATGAACTTAATTAGCTGTAATTCTTTCTCATGACCCACTATCTTGTCCCTTTCTCTCTTGGAATTCATAAATAACAGCCATCACTAAGAATTTCCTTATTCATGGAAGTTAGGAAATATTATTATTCTTATTTCTTATCCTTTCAGTTAATGTGGTAATTTTATTTCTTTTTATTTTCATTGTAACTTATGGTCAGAGTAGCAATCAAACACTGTACTCAAGATGTTTAAATGGGATGATAATAGAATATATAAAGGATATCTGTAAAACTGCACACATGAATAATTAAGAAGAGAACGAAAGTGACTAGCATTGTGACATTTTGTTGTGGTATCCATTATTTGCAAAACAATACCCAAATCCTTGTGCGTATACTTAAAATCTCTTCTAACTTCCCTTTCTCAAAATATCTTTTCATGAATATATCCATATTTAATCCACAATCTTTAAGGATTAATTACATTGTGAGGAAACCAATAATGATAATCTCTGTACAATCTTAAATGGAAAGTATGTGCTTAAAGAGAAAAACAGATGCTATTCATATGTGTCTCTGATTTCACCCAAATATAAAAGAAACCCATGGAATTCATAGGAAGTCTAAACAGAATAATTTGATAGGTAGCTCCAAACCTGGGAATAGCAATAGGGAATGAGTGAAGAAAATCTCCTGAAATAAAAAGACCACACCAGTAGTTGTGAATTCTATCAAAATATAACATTAGGGGTATACTGACCAGTTGGCCTAAACCACTCTCAGCAGAGAAACATATTTAGTTTTACTCAGTCAGCAGAAAATTGAAGAAAAATACCAATTTAACAGAAAAAAATGACAGTTTGCTTTTCAATTTTGGTCTGATGTACCATCTAGTTGTGCTAAATATTTAGCAACATGAAAATACTAAATATGTTTAAAATGTTAGATGTCTGGTTTCAGTTCCAACATGTAAAGAACTTAGAAGTCATCACTCTTGGATCTTTCAGAGAATTGGGGTTTCAGGAAAAACCATCACCCTAAAATCTGATGAGATAATTGCATACAGGGAAGATGAGCCAAGATCAGTTTGGCTAGTTCAGAAGTCACCAGAGATGTAAAAACTGATGGCAACACATGAACTATTAACTTTGAAGAACTTCTGGAAGCACAATATACACTCATACGAGAATGAGAAACTCTGAGTGGCTAGAGACTTAAGGGAAGTCTATTTTTCATAGGATTTTCCTCCAGGAATCTCACCATATTCCCATACTGAAAGGCAAAGAAAAATCTTCAAGTTTCTGGCTGGAAGAGGGTAGGGAATAACCATTTTTAAAAAATAGTCCAAGTCTTTTTTCATTAAAAAGACTAACTCTTCTGGAAAAACAAATAATATTTTTTACCAAACATGGGAAAAGGGAAATGGCCCAGTTCTAGCACATCCTAATTTCCTGTCTTGCCTAAGGGGAAAAAAGAGACTGAGAAACACTTGTGAAGTTCACAGAGCAGAACACAGGCTCATTAAAAACTGAACTTGGACATTTAGAACAGTTTCCTTCTCCTCAATAAAGCTCCAGTAATAATATCAGCAGATCTCAGCTAAAAGCTGCAAGATGCACACTCTATTTAAGAAGAGAAATTTTAAAGAAAACAGAGGAGACAAAAGACAAGAACAACAAAGGAAATTGAAGTCTGGGATACCAACAGGAAAAGTGAACATAAAATGCAGCTCACCTTGTCATCAGACTCACAGATCTCACAGGAAAGGTCTCCTTACCTAAGTGGCTGTTGTCTGATAAGTCATTTCTTGCTTTCAAGGAAAAACTGAGGTCTATAAAGGGCATTTAAAATAATTAGAAGAGACAAAACATATATCAGAATCAGACCCCAATAGAACTAAGATTTTGAAATTATCCAATAGGGAAGGTGAATCAAATATAATGACTGTGCTTTAATGAGAAAAGTAGATAAAACTTAAGAACAAATGGATAATAAAAGCAGAAATATGAAACCTCCAATATTAATACAACAATGGGATACTCCAACACATCTTTTAACATAGCCGAAACTCTTATTAAATACTGACACCACCTCACGCTGTCAAGGATGTGCATCAGGAAGAACTGCATTTATTGCTGATGAGAGGTCAAAAAATGGTCCAGCCACTCTGGAAGACAATGTAGCAATTTCTTACAAAACTACATACACTGGATACAATGCAGCTGTCATGCTTTTTGGGATCTACTCAAGAATACTGAAAACTTATTTCCAAAACTACATACACTGGATACAATGCAGCTGTGATGCTTCTTGGGATCTACTCAAGAATACTGAAAACTTATTTCCACCAGAAAACCTGCACATGGATATTTATAACAGCTATATTTATTTTTTTCTAAATCTCAGACATACAAAGATGTTCCACAGCATGTGAATGGATAAATAAACTGAAATAAATTCAGATAACACAGTGGTATTCAAGAATAAAAATAAATGAGGTATAAAGCCATGAAAATATGTGGAGGAATTTCAAATGCATATTAATAAATGAAAGAATGCTACATTTCATGATTCCAAAAATATGACTTTCTGGCAAAATCAAACCTACGGAAAAATAAAATGATGGGTGGAGAAGGATAAATATGAGTAGTTGGAGTAGAAAGGATTTTTAGATCTGGAAAACTATTCTGAGTGACACTATCATGGTAGATAGCAATAATTATCCATTTGTCAAAATCCATAAAATATACTACTTTAGAATTAATTGTGTCATAAACTATAAGTTCCCAGTGATACCGCTGTGTCAAAAAGATTCATCAGTTTTGACAGCGAACCACTCTAAGAAGGATGTTGGAGGGGATGTTTGGCAGAGTTAGAAACAGAAGGTATATGGCGGTTCTCTGTGCTTTCTGCTCAACTTTACTATGAACCTAAAACTGGTCTACCAATAAATTCTATTAAAATAAAGTTATTCAAGGAGACATAAAATGACATATTCAGAACTGTAATCTACATAAAGAAAAATTCAAACAGAGAATAAATGAAGATAAATATAAATTCTCTTATTTTTCTTATTCTCAAATGATCTAACAGAAAACTCTTTGAAGTAATAATGTTAGCATATTATATTACTGTATTATATAGACATGTATAATTAATGACAGCAGTTTCATAAGGAATACAAGAGAAATTAGGGAAACTTTTATATAGATATCAGCTTTATTTATATGTCATTATAGTATTATTTGAGAATATACTTCAATTCACTGTAAATGTACATTGCAATCTCTAGAGCAAATATTAATTTTTTTCTTTAAAGAAATACAATTGTGATAGAAAGAAAAAACAAGTAATACAAATTATAGTGTTTGCCTTGGTTAAGATTGGAAGATTTCTTAGAAAATATAAAGAGGAAAATTTCTAGAATGATCAAAATGTTCACTATCTTAATTAGGATGAGGGGTTAAGTGAATGTGTATATTTATTCAAGCTCAATGAATAGCTTTAAATGCCATATAATTGGCACATAAACTACACCATATTTGTAAAATATTTATAATTTTTTAAAATTTAAATATAATAAAATTATATACATAATGGTCTAATTATAGTAAAATATATTTGGAAAGTGTTGTGAGGCAAGGACATCAGTTTAGTTTGTACTGGGAAACGATTCTCCACAGGTGTCTCATTTCTGCATGATTATCACTTAGTTATTAACTCCCCTTTGTTCCAGGCTATCTTTTCAATGAGACTACCAATACTTTTGACCTCAGAGAGCCCAATTAGGTTTCTTCTCAAGCTGACTCATTACTTTAAATAGACTAATACTTAGATCTAAAAAGAATGTCTCTTTGATAATATTTTTAGAACTCTAAATTCTTAATAGGGAAATCAGCTTAAATTACAGTTGTTGCATTTCAACCTGGGGGAACAAATGATAGGATATAGAAGTCTAGTTCAAGTTGTGGAATATAAGAAGTGAAAGATACATTTTTAAATTGGCAAGTACTTAACACTTATAAGCATACTTTTTCAGTCTTTTTTGCATATTTTATTGGTGCAATATAGTTGTTATTATCACAAATTTAATGAATGCAAAATCCTTTTGGAATAATACTTTGGATATAGAACATTAAATGAATATGTTTAAATTTTTAAAAAAGCAAATTGTGGAGGAGTGAATGATTCTGCTATATTTGAAGGTCTAAACTCATTTTCCATAGCTTTAGGAGCCACAAAATGGCAGGATTTGATATTTCAGACTGTCAAAAGCTTCTACTTTTGGATGCCATGGTAGCTGGGTTTAATGAGCTCAGACATGTCCATTTGCAATTCACCTGGTACTTTGATAATCCGAGTAAGATTTGGGATAAGTTTTCTTTCCAGAAACAAAAAAAAAAAATTGATGGAGCAGACTCTGCTTCCTTTACCTTTATTATGTTCAATTTAAAACTCTTAAGGACAAAACATAACTTAAAATAGTAGAATTGAGAGTACGTATGGAACTGAAAGAATGAATGGAGGTAAACACTAAAATCCATTCCTGAAAACCCATCATATCCATTATAGAGAGATGAGAAACAGTGCCATAGGAATTCTTTGGGGATCTTATTAAGTTCAGATCTGTTTGTTCTACTGTTCAGAGATTTTGCATTCTCTGGTCTGGGATGCAACTCCAGAATCTGCATCTGCAGAGCACCCCAGGGGATGCAAGTTTAGTAGCCATGTAGCTGAATGGGGTGAATAGATGATTTTGATGATTTTTGTAGGAAAGACAATTGAAAAACAATGACCTTGACTCATTTGATTTGTTAATCCTTGACTCATTTTGATTTGTTAATCCTTAAAGTAAATGAAAAGCTGAGACAGGGAGAAAATAACCCTTGACCAAATGGTGAAATATGAATAAAGCATTAAAGAATAAAAATATAGAAGAGAAAGCACTGTTATTCTCAGAAAAAAATTATCAAAGGGGAAAGGTTCATAGTAATAATTATATATACATATATATTCTTTATATATTATATATTCATTACATATATATACATATATGTATATATTTAGAAGGATCACACATATTTAAATTGAGTACTCCTCACTTTTCTAAGCACTTTATGTAATTAGCTTATTTAATCCTCACAATGTTATAAGTGATATGCTATTATTATTTCTCTTTTTCCAAATAAGGAAATTAGGGAGAAAACATAGCTAAGTAACTTTCCAAAAGTTATCTGGCCAGTAAGTGATGAAGACAGGATTTTCATTTAGGAGGACTAGCTTTTACCATGATGCATACTATCTTTAACTCATTGTCATCGATGTCCTCAATGCCCATTGCTTTAATAAAAGAAAATAATATCATACATCTTGAGCATCTGATGTGTTCCTGGCACTGTGCATGAAACATTATGACAAGGGAGTAAATCAGTGACTGCTGTGAGCCCCCATAGTGTATGATTGCAATTCCCATTGAAAAGCAAAGGATTAAAAGTCAGATTTGAGTTAGAAATGTCTGCTGGAAGCATACACGTGTATGAGTGTATTCATGAACCTGAGGATGGACACATGATGGAGAGCAAAAGGGTGAAGATAGAGAGGATTGGGAGCAGAGATGACATAGGGCGTGCATGATGCTCCATCTCGCCAAAGCAGTGGTGCAGTCCAGTGCAGTCCAGTGCAGGCTATGGAGTGTCTACATCAGACAGTAGAACATATTTTCAGTAGCACGGATGTTAAGGAAAAACTTCTGTAGTTTAGAATCATCTCATAAAACTAAGGGCAGGAACTAGAGTACTTACCAATAACTCCTGAGAGTTACTTTTTATGGGGTGGAAGAAAAGGGGATTCAGTGATGCTAATGTCCTGACACTTCCATCCTCCTGTGGGTATGTAGGAAACTCAGTCCTCAGGGGCTCTAGGAAAGGCCTTCAGACACAAAAAGACAGAACATACCCAGGAAAAAAAAGATAGAAGGATGAGGTTTAATGGACTTGGACATATGTTATAGTTTGTTGCTGGAACATTCTGTGCCTATATACAAACGAAGATATTTAATGACTCTGGCAACAGCACTCAGTTAATAACAGATGGACAGTCAGTAGATACACACCCAGCTTCTTATCTGCTCACTGGAATAACTGTAAGGCATGTTCTCCTCCACTGCCTTTGGATAGGTGTATCACACTTCCACATCCTAATCTGTGGCGAGAAGAATTGAGGTTAAAAACACATGATTTAAGTGGTTAATGAGCAAGAACTATCCAAGGTAAAACACACACACACAAAAAAAAAAACTGTGTTGTGTGCTTTCATTGTAGACACAATTAATAAGTTTTGATTTTGCAAGATAGACTATATAAATGCTTTTTGTGTCCTGCCAGGTTTACTTTTCAGCCATAAACCGTCTGCCTGTTTATGGAACATACAAGACGTTATCAAAAGGTATTATATTTGGGGATTCAGGATGAAGGATTGGAGGCACCAACTCTCACCTGCTTCTCCACAAGTTAGAATCAAAATAAGATTGTGAGCTGCTTGTGGAAGTGAGTGACCAAGGAAGAGTGCTGGAGTTTAACAGTGGAGCAAAATGGAACTATCTAAAGATTTGGGATAGTGGAAAATTAGAAGAAATAAAAGTGTCCCAGCATCGATTGCATTGTGGCATGGCAGGAGAGAGCAGTGCCCCTTCAGCAGGGGTATAGGTAAGGAAGGAAGAGTACCAGTGAGGTCCATGACCACAGGAGGCAGCCTCCTGTAGACACATAGTCCAATCTGTACAGTGAGCTAGCTCCAGAGGAGTTCTCTGTACTTCCCAGTATATTCTCATGGTGCTGTTACCGGGAGCCATCTTGAGAGGTGTCCCATTGTCTGAGCTTACTACTCTGAGAGTGAAAGAGCCCAGCATTTTCTTACCTCAGAGACCTCAAAGGCAACATAATTACGCTGGCTCAGTAGGCAGCCACCTCAAGAGTCAGTTTGCCCCAGTGGAGACTCCTTCATGGGTCACTGAGAATTCTATGATGGGAAACTGGACTGTGTCATGGTGGGCAATGGAAGGCACTTCCCTATAAAATCTGTGGTTCAGGAGGACAAGGTGTCAAAAGCCTAGGGAGAGTGAACAGTTCATGGTTTCACATGAGAGCAGTCTAGGCACACCAGAATCAAGGGCAGTGACTTGCAGGGCCCCACTTCACTCCCCACCTAAGTTCTTTTGTGATTCCATTGCTGTTCTCCACCCACAGGGGCATGTAGGAAAATGCAGCAGAACCAACGTTTTAGTTAGCTTTTGCACCTCTGTGACCAGAAGATCTGACACGAAGAGTGTAGAGAAGAAAAAGGATATTCTGGCTCACAATTCAGTCCATGGTCAGATAACCAATGCTCTGGTACGAGAGGTTGCTGCAAAACATCATGGTGGATGGGCTTTGAGGAGGAAAACAGCTCAGGATATAGCAACAAAAAAAAAGCAGCCAGAGACCTCTGCTGACCATGTACAAACTATAGACCATGTACAAAATATAAACCCACCACCTCCAGCCACACTATACTTGCCCAGTTTCTGCCTAATTAATCCATATCTATAGTACAGGGATTAGGTTACAACTCTCACAAATCAATCATTTCATTCCTGTACATTCTTGCATTGTCCCACACATGAGCTTTTAGAGGACACTATCCACATTCGGTTAGCTAACTGACAAACACCAGCACCAGTCCCAGCCTTGAAGTGCACAACACTGCTCCAAAGACAATCTTTGCCAGGCACGATCCGTCTCCTGGGCTGCATTATTCATTATTGACACTTGGTGGTGGCATTTTTCCCCACCCTTGGAATGCACAGCCCAAAAAGCTCTGGAGAGAATCTTTATCTGGGGAGCTCTGATTTCCACACTAGTTCATTCCAGGGATCAAAGAAGCTGAGAAGAATTGCAACTGGCTCAGCTACAAATCCCTCTTGCTAGTAACCAGACAAGCACCACAAAAGAAGAAAGAAAGAGGGAGTCAGTTGGTCAGCTTTTCAATACTATGACCCAAAATACCTAAAATAAACCATTTAAAGGAGGAAATATTTATTTTGGCTCATGGTTTTCAGAAGTTAAGGTCTATGGGTCTGCTGACTCCACCGCTGTAAGCCAGAGATGAAGTCAAACATCATGACCAAAGGGTATGGGGGAAGAAACTGATTCAGCTCATGACAGCCAGGAGAGAGAGAGAGAGAGAGAGAGAGAGAGAGAGAGAGAGAGAGAGAGAGAAAGTAGAAGAAGGAGGAGGAGAGGAGGAGGAGGATCAGCAGCCTCGGAGATGTAATAGACTACTTCCTCCAACTAGGCTCTGTCCACTAAAGTTTCCACCATTTCCTACCAGTTTATTAAAGTTATTGTCAAATAGATTAACCAACTGATAAGTTTTGAACCCTCATGATCCAGATACTTCCCCAATCCACACCTCTGAACACTGCTTCATTTGGGACCAAGCCTTCAAACCATGAGGCTCAGGGGACATTCAAGGCTCAAAAAAAAAAAAAATAGCAGAAGGCGAATATTATGGTTTGGATGTGAGGTGTCCCCCAAAAGCTCACGTGTGAGACAATGCAAGAAGGTTCAGGGGAGAATGATTGAGTTGTGAGAGTCTTAACCCAATCAATGATTTAATCCCCTGCTAGGGATTAACTGAGTGATAACTGAAGTGGAAAGGTGTGGATGGAGGGGGTGGGAATTGGGGCATGGCTTTGGGTATATATCTGTATCTGGAGAGTGGAGTCTCTCTGCTGCTTCCCTCTATCACAGTCTTCCACCATGATGTTCTGCCTCACCTCAAGCCCTGAGGAATGGAGCTGGCCTTCAATGGACTAAGACCTCTGAAACTGTGAGCCCTCAAAGAAACTTTTCTGCCTTTAAAATTGTTCTGGTCAGATCTGTTAGAGCAGCAATAAAGCTGATTAAAACAGTGAAAAACATCCAGCCTTTGCAATGGCCACAGGGAACATGACCAACAAAGAAGTGAAGAAAAGCTCTGATCAGAACAGAGTGCAGTATCTACTCTTGTCCTTTCATTTGAGTATATTGGCTGAGAGGAAGTATTTATTTTTTATTATACATTTTTTTGTAGCTAGTTTTTTTTCCTTGCTTCTCTCCCCTTTTATATTTTTAATCTTTCTTTTTTCTTCTTTTTCCACTTTTTACTTTCCATCTGCTTTTCATTTTTTTCTTTTCTCCACTTTTTAATTTATAATTAAGATTATTTATTTTCTACATTTAAAAAATTATGTTATTATCTTCTGAACATTTTATTTAATTCTGTTATTTCCCCCATATCTTTTCTTTTTCTTCTTCTTCTCCTTCTCCTTCTCCTTCTTCTTCTTCATACTGGGGTTTGAACCCAGGGATGCTTAACCACTGAGCTAAATTCCCAGTCCTTTCCATTTGTTATTTTGAGACAGAGTCTCACTAAATTACTCAGGGCCTCGCTAAGTTGCTGAGGCTGGCTTTGACTTTGCAATCCTTCTGCCTCGGCTTCTCAGTGTCTCTAGGATTACAGGTGTGCCCCACCATTCCCAGCTACCTGTCTTTTGTATTTGATTTTCATTTCATTTCATTTTTTTTTCTCTTTTCATTTTCTTTACATAAGGATCATGCCTAGGACTGTGCACATGTTGGGAAGTACTCTGTCACTGAGCTCCACTTCCTTCCTGAGAGGAATTATGCATTGCTTCAGCCATGAGCTAGTCCTGCTCAAATCTTGACAAATACATCAACATAAAGAAAAGGGGTGCAAAAATTCACAACCAAAACCCACCACCAAGAAGGCACAGCTAAGGGGTCCTGACAGTCCACTCCTTTACACTCCCCATAGCAACAGCAGAGAGATATAACACAACTCTTTTAGGCACCACACTCAAAAGACCCTTAACAGCATTCAGTTCCACACTCTATCATATCACACACATTAATGACAAGACTGGAGATGAGTGACACAGGAAAGCTGTGACCCTGACCCCTGCATTTCCCTGTGAAACACCAAAATCTGCATCAGTATCAACATAGAAGGTAAAAGCTTCAGGCCCTTCACAATGGCACAGCCAGTACCAGAATGGTATCCAAGCAACAGAGCCAATACAATAGTGCATGAGGAACACTCCACCACCTGACAGGAGCTTCTACTCTCATTGTAAGAACAACCAGAAAGGGTGCATCCCACTTACTGTATTGTCTACATCACACCTGTCTGAACTATCAGAGAGACCCACTCATGTGAGACTTACAGAGAAAGTGGGTCCTTCAGGTTCCAACATTGTACATGTTTATAATCACAGCCAAAGAAGCCACAGGGGGTCTATGCTATGAAGTGTAATTGGAATCAAACTCAGTACTACACAACAAACTGATACCCCAAGGCACATTATCGGGAGTCGACTGCTTCCTAACAAGGCTCTCACAGGAAAGTTTAAGACATGCCCATCTCAAAAGATACACAAATGTCAACATAGAAAAACAAGAAATATAATAACCAAGGGGTTGTATTATACATTCTAAAGTTCATAACTTCATAGTGATAAATTCCAAAGATATCAAAGTGGATGAAATGCTGGACAAAGAAATAAGAGACTGATTTAAAAAAAAAACAACTCAATGAAATCCAAAGTAAATAAATAAATAAAATGTTGAATGGATAAAGGAAGTCAATAAATTATACAAATGAATATTTCAATAAAAAGTATAATTTTATAAAGAATAATATAAATCTTGGAGATGAGCAACCTCAATAAATCAATAAATCAGATTTTTAGAATAAAATCAGTAGGAAACCTTAACAACAGAGTACATCAAGCAGAAAACAGAATATCAGAGCTTGAAGAACTGACTTTAATAGCCTATTGTGAGAGTTTTAAAAATTGAAATAACTTTTTGCATCTTATCAGATCACAATGCAATGAAACTAGAAATCACCAGTAAGAGAAACTATAGAAATTGTACAAATAATTGGAGATTGTACAACATATTTTTGAATGAACATGTATGGTCATTGAAGAAATCATGGGAGAAGTAAAGAAAAAAATGTTCTAGAAACAAATGAAAATGGAAACACAATATACAAGAACCTGTGAGATACAATGAAAGAAGTACTAAAAGGAAAGTTTACTGCAACACCTGCCTACAATCAACAACAACCCAAAACAACAACAACAACAACAACAACAAAAGAGATATCTCAAATAAACATGACCATACACCTCAAGATCTTAAAAAACAAGAAAAAAAACTAAGCCCCAAATCAACAGAAGAAAAGAAACAAATCACAGTAGAAATGATTGAAATAGAAACTAAAAGAAAGAATTATACAAAGAATTAATGAAACAAAGAGTTGGTTCTCTGAAAAGATAAATAAAACTAAAATTGATAACTTTTAGCTGAAGCAACTAAAAGAAGGAGATAGGAGACCCAAATAAATAAAACTAGAGGGGAAAAAGAAGATATGTAATAGATTTCACTGAAATTCAAAATATTGTGAGGGAATATTTTGAAAAACTATATTCCAGGAAATTGGAAAATATAGAGGAAATGGACAAATTTCTTGACACAGATGATCTATTAAATTGAGCCAAGAAAACCACCTAGCAATCAACAACAGGTAATGAGATTGAAAGAGTAATTAAAAGTCCTCCAATAAAGAAAAACCCAGGAACACTGAATTTTATCAGACCTTTAAAGAACTACTACCAATGTTCTTGAAACCATTTTGTAAGATAGAAGGTATACTTCTCAACTCATTTTATGAAGCCAATATTGTCCTGCAACTAAAACCTTATAAGAACAGAACAAATAAACTATGACATAGATGCGAAAATCCTCAACCAAATATTTGCAAATCGAACTTAATGGCACACTAAAAAGATGATACAACATGATCAAGTTGGTTTCATTTCAGGGATGCAAGAGTGGTTCAATATATGCAAATCAATAAATGTTATAAATCACATAAATACAATCAAGCATGAAAGTCACATAATCAGCTCAACAGATACAGAAAAAAAGTCTTTGATAAAATTCAGCATCATTTTATGATAAAAATCCTGAATAAATTAGATATAGAAGGATCGTCCCTCAACATAATAAAGGCTACATCTGATAAAGCCATAGCCAAGATCATCTTGAAAAGGGAAAAACTGAAGACATTTCTCCAATGACTAGGAATTTCAATTGGTATTCTTAATAGAACTAGGAAAAAATCCTAATATTCATATGGAACCAAAAAGACCATGAATAAAGAAAGCAATACTGAACAAAGGGAACTCTAATGAAAGCATCACAATAATTAACGTCAAAACATACTACAGAGCCTTAGTAACAACAACAACAACAAAAAGCAATGGTAATAGCATTAAAGCAGGCATGTAGACCAATAGAACAGAGGACCCAGAAAATAATTCCATGTATCTAAGGACAATTGATTCTTGATAAAAATGCCAAAAACATTAATTGGAGAAAAGACAGTCAAATGGATTTTCACATGTAGAAAATTGAAACTAGGCCCCTATTTCTCCCTCTGTACAAGAATCAACTCAAAATTGATCAATGATTAAACATAAAACCTGAAATTTTAAAACTTCTACATGATGATGTAGGAAAAATATTTCAAGAAACTGAAACAGGCAATGATTTCCTGAACAGGACTCTAGTAGCTCAGGAAACAAAATCAAAAATTACAAATGGGATTCCATCATATTATAAAGTTTTTGCACAGCAAACAATCAACAAAGTGAACAGACAATCTATAGAATGGGGAAAAATATTCAGTATGTATTTATCTGACAGAGAATTAATATCCAGAATATATAAAGAACTCGCAAAACACAAAACAAAAAGAACAACAGCAAGACAATTCAATCAAAAAATGGGCAAATGATCCAGACAAACAATTCTTAAAAGGAGAAATGCAAATGGTCAATACATCTATGAAAAAAAAATATTCAATATCTTTACCAAAATGGAAATGTAAATGAAAAACTACATTGAGATTTTATCTCATGTCAATCAGCATGGATATTTTCAAAACAAAAACATTAAAAATTGACAAGGATGTAGAGAAAAAAAGTAACCTTTATACACTGGTGGCAGGGATGTAAATTTGTATATTTACTACGGAAAACAGTACTGAGATTCCTCAAACAACTAAAAACAGAACTACCATAAGATTCAGCTATACCACTCCTGGGTATATATCTGAAGGAAATGAAGTTAGCATCCAAAAAAGATATCTGCATAGTAGTATTTATTGCAGCACTATTCACAATAACCAAGATATGAAATCATCTTAGGTGCTCATCAATTGATGAACAAATAAGGAGAACACGGTAGACACACACAACGGAGTATTATTCAGCCATAAAGAAGAATTAAATCGTGTCAACTGCAGGAAAATAGATGGAACTGAAGGACATGATGTAAAGGGAAATAATAATACAGAAAGACAAGTATCATGTAATGCTGTCATCTATGGAAACTAAAATTAATTTTTAAAATGTTAAAAGAGTGACCTGAAAGTAGAAGAGGGACTATCAGTGAAAGGGAAGGTGACCTGGAAAGGACAGAAGGAGGAGAAGGTAAAAGAGGGCACAAGGGACAGTGAACATTATCAGTGCATGACATGCATGTATCAAAAGTTACAGTACAACCCATTAATCTGTATTATTAATTTTTTAATATTTAGTATGTTTTCTTTATTAGTTTAATATAAAATAGGCTTCTTCAACTTTCTGCTTATAATTATATATCTTGCCACAGCAAGAGGCAAAAGACAGAAAAGAAATGTAGATTTTAGACAGTTTACCCTAGCACTTAAACATATGCATGAAGTGTGTGGCTTGTGCTCATGGAAATTTTAAAACTCTCTGTTACCCAGTGATGAAAGTTACCATGAGTTTGAATTAGTATCTTTGCCTTCCTTTGCAATACGGTTAACCATGTCAAAGAAGTGCATCCAATTAAAGAAGAATTATTTAATTTTGTCCCCAGTGTCTATTCAAGTAATAGTTATCTTCACAGCCTCGGTTTTCTAGAAAACAAAGCACGAGCCCAACTTTCAATGACAAGATGTTTTAAAGGAGCTCAATCTTAAAGAAACAAGAGTGAAGGGGAAATGCAGCGAGACCAGAAAGGAGCCAACAGCGAACCTAATACACGAAGTGCCTAACTGAAGGGGATGCCCTGGCGCCAAATTGGTTACCTTCAAAATATCTGAGACAAGGCGCAAGAAGACTGCATCCACCATTTCTGGATCCTATTGGTCGAGCTCTTCTTGGGGGCGGTAACCTCTCTATAGCTACTGTCCAATCAGATCCTTCAGAGCTCACAGCCTGGTCAGTGCTGTGGAAGCTTCCATAGAACACGGGAAGCCTGTGGCACCCATGGTTAGGGCTGCTGAGGACTGTGCTCTTGGGGTTAGAGCAACTGTCACCTGATTTATCTCGGTTTCTACCAGTGCTGGCTGCTGCAGCAATGACAAAGCCACACCCATAGGTGCCAGGGCCTCTCCAGGCAGAAAGCAAAGCTAGTGCCACAGTCCAGGGTACTGAACACAGGGATTCCCAATACTTCGCGTAGGCTATTTCCTGTCGTCTACTCAATAACGCATTGAAACCATTCTGAAGCACAATATATTGAACTCCCTGGGCGTGATGCGTTAGGAATGTTCAAACATTTACATATTTTGAGGCTAGGAAAAAAATGTGTTAATTTATAATTAAATTAATCATTAACCCACTCCTTCAGATTAATCTGAAATTCTATGAATTATAGTATGGGCCCGGGGAGGAGGGGAAAGAGATTTAAATAATGGACTACAAGAAATTAGAAAACACTCATTCATCAAAGTGAGAATTCTTAGTTCCTGTTAAACGAATAATTCTTCTAAAAATATTGCAAAATGCTTATGATATAATGTTAAATTACAAAAACAGAATTCAACAATTTAAAATTGTGATTTATGATTACATTGTTCAAGAGAGGCTAGGTCATTTACACTAAGAAACAACCTGGAAAGTGTCTTAAATGGCCAAAGATAATAAGCCTGTTCATTGCTATAAGAAGTTGGCTGCATGTTTGGGAGGGTCTGCCACGGTCCCCAAGTATTGTCCATCATACTTTCTGCTTTGTTGGAGTCTGGAAGTTAATGGCATCCCTTTCTTGACTACCATGCTGTACAGTCAGTACAGTTTCTACTTGTTTCTGTAAACACTTGACTTTATACAATCAGAAATCATCAGACGCATCAATATCAAACATCAGGCAAACCAATACCAGAAGGAATGTTAGGTCAGCCTGTCCTTGTCTGCTCAGACAAAGTGTGCTTCCTGAGATGGGCTTGGAATGCCTGTCCCTGTGCATAGCCCATTACCTTGACAGCATAACTATAATTTGTCTGACTCCATATCATAGCTCATCTTGTGCTGTCAGTTTCAGTCCCGGTGCTAATACTACTCAGGAAAGTGCAAGAGGGTTGAATTCAAGATCATTGATGGCAATTGCCCATCTCACTGCAGCACAAACACTTTGCAGAGATGGGCACTTGATTGAAAATCTCTCATTCTGGCCCAGCGAGGTAATATTTTCAGTTTATTCCACAACATTTCAACACTTTTTCAAATCCTATGTGGATGTCTTACCATCAACAGATGGTAATTTATCCAGTCGTTTAGAATTGAAACTCAAAAATCTATGCCACATTGGTAATTTAATATGGATATAAGAAATTTCTTTCTGAAAATCTTACAAGTTATTACACAGTAAGATGTGCTGAAGAAAATTGCCAGGATATTTTTGTGCCAAGTTTTTTTTTGGCTGTCTAAGTAGCCAGGGATACTGAATAGTTGCTTCTTGCAGTGATTCCCAGGCATGAGATTCTATGATAGGGGCCATAAAATCAATACACTCAGTTGAGAAAGATTGCATCTCAGCAATCTGTGAGGCAAACAAACCTAAAATACTCTAGATAAGCATTTATTGTGCACTAAACAAGTGATGCTGCCTTAGCAAAGACATTGATTCAGTTTCATTGAATGTAATTGCAAAAATGCAACAAACATGGAAGAAAGCTTAAATATACAGAGCACTAAACATTAAATGTGACAAAAATGGAGAAAGACTTTCATGAAGGAAATCATATCAAATTCCAAGTATAACTCTAATTATGTCTGGCTTCACCACAGAAATGTATTTTACAAACCATTCAAAGACAAATGCTAAATTCATACTATAAAAGAAATAAACCAATCCCAAAGAACCAAAGGCAGAATGTTTTCTGTGGATGTTAATTCACAATGAAGGAGGGTGTTAGGGAAGAATAGAGGTATTTTGGGTGAGACAGAGTTGGGTAAAGGGAGGGGAGGAGGTATGGGGGTAGGAAAGATGGTAGAATGAATCAGACATTCTTACTCTATGTGCATAAATGATTACAAAACTGGTATAACTCTACATCATGTACAACCAGAAGAATGAGAAGTTAAACTCCATTTATGTATGCTATGTCAAAATGCATTCTACTGTCATGTATAACTGATTAGAACAAATTTATTTTTTAAAAGAATATGAATATATAAATAAGGTAGCAAACATCATGCTTACTGTTTTTTAAATTATATATACCTTTTTAAAATTTTTCTTTATATTCATAGTTAAAATATTTATGCTGTTGTCCATTTGCATGTGGGTTGTTTTATCAATTCCTTTGCAGCTTAACAGTTAGAAAGTCAAGATGCATTTTCCCTGAAAAACACTGGTATTTTTGTGGTCAGATTGCCCTCCAAAAGTTTATTTAGCTCAAAATGTTATAGAAAGATAGTACATTCACAATGAAAATAATTCTTTAACCTTATTTTAATGCAAACTTAAATCACATTTAATAGAATAATATAAAGCAGCATGTTAGGGTTTTCTAGAGGGACAAAATCATCAGGATGTGTGTGTGTGTGTGTGTGTGTGTGTGTGTGTGTGTGTGTGTGTGTTTTGGAGGTTCTGCCACTGTCCCCAAGTATGAAAATAATGTGTGTGCACATGCACATGCATGGGTGAATAAAAAAGGGAATTTATTAGATTAGCTTACAGATTAAAAGCTGGATAGGCCCACAATAGCCATCTGCAGGCTGGAGAGCCAGAGAAACCAGTAGCTGCTCAGACCAAGAAGCCGGAACTTCAGAAGAAGAAGAAGAAGATTGAATGATGCAGTCCCAGTCTGACACTGAAGGACACCTAAGAGGTCCTTGGAGAATCACTGGTCAGAGTCTTCTTTGGAAGAGTGTAGGGGCTGGAGTCAATGTCCTCAGGCAACCAAAGAAGTACTGAAGCAATCAATCAGGAAGAATTGTGTTTAAATCTGCCTCGGCTTCCTTCTTCCTCCATGTTTTGTTCCATCCAGGCCCCCAGCTTATTGAACTGTGCCACCCACATTCAGGGCAGTTTTCTCCCATCAGTTTGCTGTTCCACATGCCAATCATTTCTGGAAGCACACTCATAGACACATCAGAAATCCCTTAATCTTAGGTGTCTTTAAGCCAATCAAGTTGACAATCAAGATGAACCATCACAAGCATAGTGTCAAATTAGAATAGATTAATATATAGCCTTTGATACACAAATAACCAATTAGAAGATATAATGTCGAAGAAAATCGCATTTCCAATAAGAACATAAAGTACGAAATAGTTAGAAGTAAACTTAACAAAAACTTTTCAGAATCTTTATGGGAAAAAGCTTTAAAATGCTCCTGAAGGAGATGAAAGGAAACTTGATCAAATAGAAAGACATTCTTTGAGATAAAAAAAAAAAAGATGCTCTTTGAGATAGGATAGTTTACACATCTTTAAGATGTCAGTGCTTCCTCAATTAATTTAAAACTAGGGTGATACCCAAATCTCCTATAATAAAAAGAGTGCAATACTGGCACTT
Source organism: Ictidomys tridecemlineatus (assembly GCF_052094955.1). Classification (NCBI taxonomy): domain Eukaryota; kingdom Metazoa; phylum Chordata; class Mammalia; order Rodentia; family Sciuridae; genus Ictidomys; species Ictidomys tridecemlineatus. Next base: position 63,441,631 of record NC_135483.1, on the reverse strand, counting down.
GACTACACAGGTTAACCAGTGGAATAGAGAGTTCAAAAACTAACCTAAGGAAAAAAAATGGAAATTTTATATAACAAGATAGTATCTCAAATTAGAACAAAAAGTTCAAAACAGCCATTTGAAAAAAGGCGAAGTTGGATCCCTTACTCTCACCATACATAGTAATAAATCCCAACTGACCTAAGAAATAAATGTTATAAATAAAACTATACAAGTAATAAAAAAATACATACTGATAAATTATTCTACAACCCAGAGATGAGAAAGGGTTCTATTCATGGATCACATCTAGATCAACAAAAGAAAATATCAATACACTTGACTAGATAAATATATAGATTTTGAATGCATTATACATTATGTAAAATCATATTAAAGTCAAATAAATACTTAAAAGTAAATCCTGTATTTTCAGAATGTAATGGTGGAAGACTGGGAGAAAATATTTGCATCAGGTATGTGGTAGTTGAAAAGTGCTGTCGTCTGGTTTTAGGAACTACTTAAGGGGTCTCCCAGAGATATAAGAAGCAAGAAATGGGTACAAAGAAAAAAAAGTTATACTAAGGTCTATGTGAAACTGGAAGCAACACATTGTATCTGAGCCCTGGATATTTTATTAAGGATTCTGAGCCTGGTAGTTATTAGAGTCTGCATTTGGAAGAAACTGTAAGTAAGGGCCAAATGACCCAACTCAGAAATTAGCTCAGTGTCAGTCTGACTAACAGAAACACTAATATCATGGGAGATGTTAGAAATGCCACAGAGATATTCCATTCCATTTTTCATGAAAATCTCTTTTGGAATAGTAGAATACTGACCTGAGAGTTGGTTATAGTGTGTTTATAAGCTTAAGATAGATGTTGCTGATTAAACCCTACAGTTTCAACTACTTTCACTACTACCCTCTTGTTTTCATTCAACACCCCTCCTTCTACAAATGCAGATGCTCTATATCACTCAGTTCATCCAAAGGACTGCATTCCTATCTCCTTCGGCCTCAGTCACATATGATTGTGCCATCATATGTGAACTTCAAAATACTGTTTATACTGGAGAATAGGAAATCTGGCTAGAGACATTCCCAGCCTTTCTTACAACCATGGTTGCCAATATCACAGCAAGGGGACTATGTTAGTCAGCTTTTGTTTTCTATTAAAAAAATACCTGACAAGAACAACTTAAAAGAATAGAAAAGGTTATTTTGGGGTCATAGTTACAAAGGTTCAGGCTGTGATTGCAATTTCATTGCTCTGGATCCAAGGTGAGGAAGAACAACACGGTAGAATAGTGTGTAGAGGAATGCTATTCTGCTCATGGCACCCAGAAAGCAGAGAGAGGTGGCAGGGGGAGGGAGAGCCACAGGAAGATGTGCCCTTCTAGGGCACGCCCCCATGACCCATCTCCTGCTGCTATGCCCTATCTGCCTGCAGTCACCACAGTCCATTCAAACCTGGATGGACTGATAGAGTGATAGCTCTCACAACACAATCATTCTATCCCCTGCATTCATCCAGAAGCTTTGGGTGGAATACTCATATTCAAACCATAACAGAGGCCTAAGAAAATCTCCTCAACCTCAGTTAGGAATGTTAGATTGTTTCCCATAATAAGAAGTTTCCTAAGCTTATGCTTGTCTCTTCCTTCTTCCTTTAATTTAGACAGGACGCCTGGAGCTGGGACAGCCACTTTGCAAGCATGTCAAAGGAAAGGTAGCACACCATGGCTAACAGAGAAAAGGAAGAAAGATTTGGGCAAATAGTGGCTTCTTCCACTTCCCAGTTAGCCGTGAGACTCTTCTACTGCAAGATTCAGGGTAAAAACAAAATAAATGTCATTACTAGTTAATCCTCCACTAGACAGATTTTCTCTTACTTATGGCAGAAAACAACCTGAAGTGATAGTTATTTGTTTCACCAAATCTAAGCTATCATTAATACAAAGATGTAACATTATTTTCTATACCACTGTGAAGGGAAGAAACTGTTAAAGTATAACACTTTTCCATATTATTTTGAATTGTTAGTTATGTTTATTAAGATGTCTCTCAAATTTAATTAGACATGAATATTTATTCTATAGTACTTTTATGTAGATATTAAAAGAAAAATTATTTTACTTAAAGTATTTCGAAGACTTCTTTATGTTTCCTATCCAACTATTCTGAATTATGTTTTGACACAAAATAATTAATTCCAACATTTTTTGCACTTTCTCTGTCATCAACAATATCATTGACATAATATTAAAACAGTAAAAATAAACTCATAGCCACAAGTTACTAAGGGCTAAAGATTGCTTCAATACTGCTTCCTACTTTCTCTTCCAAAGTACTCTCATCTACTCTGCCAGGTTCAACATCACTCTTCTTAAGTGTTCAGCTTATGAGAACTTTGTACAGCTGCCACCTGTCCAACAGTGATTTTAAGATTTCATTTCAGAGACGTTAAATGCAGAAAGATATGCTCTTAGAGCCAATGGAATATGTTACACACCTGGCAATCTAAAACCTGGCAATCTATATGTGTTATACAGTGTCACCCAAAGACAAAGCCTAACATATATTTTTGTATTTTGCAGATGCTTCGAAAAGTTTAGGAACTTTGCTAAGATCAAACAGATAAAATATGGTCAACCCATGTTCAAGCCTAGGCTTACATGACTCCAAAAGATGTGTTCATAACCACAGCTCTATCACCTGCCCACAGGGAATGTAAAGTCTTTTTACTGAAACTGGCAACATGATTGTGAAATAGATAGAAACATCCAGGAAAAACCAGGAGGTGTCTGAAATGTATTCCAGTGTTGAGCTGCAGTTTAACAGGGAATGGACATTATCTGAGAGAAGAACAGAGTGGGGCTTCCCAGTAGAGGGAATGGAGAGTATAAAGATGTGGAGATTGGTATGTCTATGAATGCCAGCAAATAATCAGAAGTTTTAGAATGTTTGAGAAAGCATAACTAAGTCTATTTTCTTCTTAGATATAAGGTCAATCCCAAGTAAATAACTCTTCATTTACAATTCTGCCCATGCCCTGTTGAGCAAGAAAGTGTCTACAGTTAGCATGCACAGAAAAAGAGATGTGCTGTTCATTCACACAAAAACAAAAAAATACATATTTTTGTTAGATAGATAAAACAGACAGACAGACCTATGCACAGGCACCCACACACAATCAACAACAAATGTGTTGCAAATATCCTCTAGTCCACAGTTATGTTTTCTGTCTTCTTTTTCACTTAACTTCCTTTACTATATATTCCAAATTAATTTGCAAAATTCTTTATAGGATAGGTGAATTACAAAAAACAGTATGTTCCTTGTCATCCAAACAAATTCTTGGCTCATTTTCTAATTCTAGTGATATTAGTGTTACCTTAGACCTAAAATATGAATTCCAATTTTTCAAACACGTTTGCAATTCTTTGATGAGATGATATGTCTGGGAATTATTTCAAAACAATCCAGCTGTAAAGAAAGTACATGGTATTATAAATGAAATCAAATTGGCTATGAATTGATTGTTGAAAGTACAAAGGGTTTCATTTTACTAGTCTCTCTGTGTTAAAATTTATGCAAAATTTTTAATGATAAAAATGCTTTTAACAAAAGGGCAAAAAGAAACACATTTCATAAATTTGAAAAGAAGGACTATTACATTATTCACTTAAAGACCTTCACACACTGAGTTTTTGTTCAAATGTTCCATGGCTTTTTGTGGTTCTTGTATAAAACTAAGAGGCAAACTTTTCTCTCATTACACAAAGCATTTGATTGTCCTTTGATGATGGTATGAATCTAACTTAGTCACTTTGATCTCTGAATTGTAAGCAGTGGCATTCTGAACTACAGGTCTTGGTTCAAACCCCACAGCCCTGTGTTTTATATGAAAGTCTCAGTAACAGATTGCATTAGTCAGATTTTTGTTGCTATTATGCAATGCCAAAGATAGACTTTTTTTTTTTTTAGAAGAAACAAGGTTTGGTTTTGTTTACAGTAATGGAGACACAAGATCTGTTGGTGATGGCTTTCTTGCTTGTCAAAAGTCCTGAGGCAGTTGAGAATATCACATAGCAAGAAACAGGGAATACACATGTATTTATCTCTCTGATCTTTTTCTCCCTCTTCTTCTAAAGCCATCAGGCATCAATCATGTAGTCTTCAACCCTAAGGACTTTTTCTAAACTAAATCATTTCCCAAATGACCCTCTGTGCTGATACACAATAGTTGGATGGATTAAGTCTCCAGGGTCTTTGTTCCTTACCATAGGGATTAAACATCTACATATGAAGCCTTGGATGATACTCAGACAAATACAAACTCTGTCATACATTGTGTTCTCTGTAGAAACGAAGTGAATTCTATTTATTAATCAAAAAATGGGAGCCTGTCTAATAGTGCTTAAGGTGTATTCTCAGGGGTATCCCTACAATAGTCTTTCCTGTGCCAAATCTCCTGATATGTTCCATAGTCTCAGCAGAGATGCCATACAATGATTTTTACTGCTTTCACTTTGGCCCCCAATATGATCCACAGGTTAGTAATTGGGGTCCAGCTGATTCTGACCTCACTGGGCCACCAGAGTTTTTCAGGGCTGGCCCACTTTCTAAACATAGCCACAGAGTTCCAATTGCCCCCAAATGAATAAAATTAACCTTCCTTTCCTACTCTTGGACACATTGACCCAAGAAAACGACTTTTTTTTTTATATTTTCCCATTTTGTTTCCAGCTTTGTAAAGAATTTCTATTGATGAGAAACCTCTACCTATTTTGAAAACATTAGGATGGGGCACCATCTTGGTCTTAATAAAATGCCAATAGGGTCAGTTTTATATCATGTTGAGAAGAAGAAGAAATCTACCTCTTAGAAGAGGATCCAAAGGATGCTTGCCACTTATGTTAATAATAATAACAATTTTTTAAAAATTTATAAAACAGTCACCATTCTTTATGACAGTGTTTCACTCAGAGCCTTTCGCTGGTTTTCCTGGCTTTGAGAATGGTGGGGGTCAAACTCTGATCCCAGATGCTGCGTGATAGAACTCTTCTTACCACACTAAAAAACAAGGACAGTGTTTGTCCTAAATGACAAGGAAATCACCCCTGTAGAACCAAGTGCCCATGTGTCAAGTGTTCCCAGTTCCCTTACCCTGCTGTTATATTTTCTTTTCTAATGCTATCAATTTTCAAGTGAACAAGAAAATTTTGGTTTGGTCTACTGATGATTTCTTAGAAGGAACAGATCACTTTCTTCTTTAAAATTGTGTGATATTCCATCAACTTAAACTATATGAAAAGAATTCATATAGCCACAATGGCCATTATACTTTCTAATATGCTATTTCATAAAAAGATATAATGTATAAGGAAAAGTTGCATTAGGTCTCCAAAGTTAGTTCCTTGAAACTTCAAATGTATGCATTCCTAGAAACTTTAAATTGGACACCTCATCATTGCTGTGATTTAATCTAACTTAGCTCATTCTAGCTTATACAAACTATCCTTTCCCTTTTTTCCAAAGGTCTCTGTGCTGTGAAATCAAGAGCATTTATCTCTATCTCTCTCTACCTTCTGGTCATCTTTAACTCCATTAAAAACAATTTCTTTTGCAGAATCACTTTAATTTCTGCTTTCAGATTTCTTACAAATCTTTCAGTTAGTTGGCTCACATTTTAAATGTAATAATATTTCCAATTCAGAACTTCACTGATAATAGGCATTGTGTCCTTAGTCTCCTGCATATGTCCCTGAGAACCTTCATCAGAAGCTGTCAGCATAGCTGGACTATATTTTGTACAAGATAGCTTTGTAGAGAAAGAACAGGGCATGAAGCCAGATAGAACAGATGCAAACATCACTATGTTCATTTTCGATAGCTTTGTAAAGCCAACTTAATGGCTTAAAATAACATTTTTGTTATCTCAAAATTTCTGTAGATCAGAACTCCAGACCTAACGTTAATAGAGTCCTTAGCAAGCTACAAACCAAATATCAACCAGGGGCAGAGACTCATCTGGAGACTTGACTGGGAAAGGGTTGATTTCCAAATTCACTCAAGATGTGAGCAGAGTTCATCTCCTTGTAGATGTAGGATTTGTGGTTGCTTCTTCTTCAAAGCCAGCAAGGAGAGCAAGACCCTAAGGCAAGTTGGCTAATAAGATGGAGTCTTGCGTAACATTGTAATTATAGGAGTGAAAATTCATTACTTTGCTAGGTGTGATGGCACACGCCTATAATCCCAGCAGCTCAGGAGGCTGAGACAGGAGGATCGAGAGTTAAAAGCCAGCCTCAGCAAAAGCAAGGCGCTAAGCAACTCAGGGAGACCCTGTCTCTAAATAAAATACAAAATAGGGCTTGGGATGTGACTCAGTGGCTAAGCTCCCCTGAGTTCAATACCCACCTCCTCCCCCAAAAAAGTCATTACTTTTGTCATATTCTATCAGTTAAATACAAGCCACAGATCCTATTCATAGTAAAGAGGAAGATCTTATAAAAGAGTATGAAGGCCAGAGACAGTGATGATTTAGAGCCACCTTAGGGTTGCTATAGTACATTTGCAATCCTTGACAAGCTTTCAGAGTCCCGATTTTCTCATCATTGTTACCAGTGTACAACAGAGAGGTGGGCAGACACCTTCCACTAGGCCAGGGAGCACCATGTCTAATGGGCACTGTGATTGGTCAGCTCTACTTGTCAACTCAGTGAGGCTGAAACTAGTTATCCAACTAAACACTACTCTGGATTCTCTGTGATATTTGTGTGATATTTGCAGCTATCATGAAAGTCCATAATGAGTTGGCTTTAACTAAGCAAGCTTCTCTTTTCAACTTGGAAAGGCCTGATTCAATGTGGCAAAAGGCCTTAAGAATGCAGCTGAAGTTTTCCAATGAAGAGAAGAAATCTACAGGTGGACAGCACCTTCAATCCCTGTCCAGGAGCTCCAACCTGCCCTTCTTGATGGTTTGTCCTGTCAGTTTTAGACTTGCCTAGGCAGCTGCTGATACATAAACTAAAGATTCAAAAATCTATTTAAGATAAATTTACTAGTACCTCTGCTTCTCTAGAGAAACCCAACTATTACAGATCTTAGTACTGAAAGAGGCTCTAGAGAAACATAGCCTTGTGGATGAGCTTTCTGCATTGGTTCTGAGATTTCTGTAATTAGTTCTCTATGATTATGTTTGAAGGCACTTTTATGGCTCTATAATCAGAGCTTAAAAGGCCATTGATAGCCCATGGCAAAATGTGGCAATAGAGATTCACAGAACACAGCCTTGGATGTTCCCAGTTAAATAGAAGGTGAACTTTGGGTTACTGTGCATTTTCTACTTAGAATATTTTAGTAAAACAAATTAGTATAATAGGATTGGTTGATTACTTCTAACTGTGCTAGTGAAAGTGTGGAAATTATAAGGCGAACTAAGGAAGCCAAATTCTCAGTTCAATCTCGACATGTATAACCTGAAGGTTTCTATGTCTGCCTTGAATAAATCCCTTATCACCAATAGCCATAGAGCCAAGATTTCTGAAAACCAAACCCAAAGCCTAACTCTTTGAGTGGATAAATTACAACACAAATTGGATTCTTAATAGTATGGGGTGTCTTTTTTTAAATGGAGAACATTGATGGGAAGGAATGAAACCCCCCAAATTTTTAAGGGGGCAGATGGATAGATTCTAATGAAGTGAGGAAATTGCACTCATAAATTATTCTTTAGTGTCAGCCACTTCTTTCCTTGCCAGTAGAAGCACCTACCTGAGGAGATTAGTCCAAAGAAACTACAGTGGCCTCCCTCAAGGTAGTTGAGGGAGATAATGCTGATTCTCCTCAGAACCCATCTCCAATACTCCTCTTTGCTTCTAGACCTCCACCAGACTCAAGACACAGCAGACCCTCAAAATGAGGTACAAAATGGAACCTAGAAGGAGAAGTACTACACAAGAAAAGAACTATATGGTTTTTCCAATTTATGTAGAAGGGAATCGGGAAAGAATTTAAGATCATAGTTGAAGAACTCATACAAGGTGGAATCAAACCAAATTCCTTTATGTGGACCACTGAGCAGAGATTCTGGGTTCAATGTTCAATTCTGGAAGCAATGTTTAATGCTTCATTTGCTTGGTTGGTTGACTGGTTGCTTTGTTGCTTGGTTAACTTAACCATGAATCCAAAGATGGCCTATATTAAATGATAATGAAATATTAGAACTGGTTTGGTGTACTGTGTGATAAAGATTAAAAAAAATATTTAAAGAAAAATTTAGAGTAATTTGTTAGAAAATATCTGCTTAACTATCCTGACAGGATCCCTAAGACATTTTTCACCATAACTTTGAAAAATAAATTTGTGACAAATGTCCCAGCATCCTTGGAGAACTCTATAGTGCATCTTCTAGTAGATCTAAAAGCACATCAGGAAATAGTCCATTAAAATGGGATCCTTTAAGCGTAATGAGATCTCAGTGGAGCAGGCACCAAGTTGTGGCACTTAATCACCTAACACAAAATGAGCATGGTCACTGTAATGGGCAGCAGAGCCAAAGCAGCCGTAGAAATTGTTGATGCACAGTGACCCATGGGATTCTCTTGTTGATTCTAGAAAATAAATGATAGGCAATCTACTAAACTATTACTTTATCTATGTAAACAGAAGAGATCTGGATCTAGTGAACAGAAATTTAACATGAATCAACAAAACCCCTCAATCAGTTTCCTAACTTGAGCCATTTTATGGACCCAGAACTCTTTGAATGAAGGGAAGATTGAGACCATTTGAGGAAAAACCTGTTGTAAATTAAATTTTATATTGATAATCTTTCTCTGACCATTCTCCAGAGGAACCTATGGCTTTTTGCCTGGGTCACCATATACTGGGGAAAAGGAAATGATAAAATTTGGGGGCAGGGGACTATTGGACATTATCTCTGACTTGACACTAATTCCTGGAGATCTAAAACATTGTCAGAGCTTATGTAGATCTGAAATCCATGACATTTTAGCTCAGGCACATCCTGCAGCAGTCCAGAAGCTCTCCAAACCCATCCTAGGGTTATTTCTCCAGTTCTAGAATGAATTAGAATAGACACACTTAGCAACTGGAATAATTCTCACATTGGTTTCCTGAACTGTGGGATAAGCGCTCTTAAAAAAAGGCCCAGAGGAAGCCAGCAGATCCACCTCTACCTTGAAAAATTGTGAACCTATACCCACGCTGTATTCCTTGAGGGATTCAAGAGATTAGTGCTGTCATCAGAGACTTGACAGATGCAAGGTCGATAATTCCCACCACCTCCTCACTCAAGTTGCCAATCTGACCTATGCAGGAAACAGATGGATCTTGGAGAATGACAGGAGATTATCAAGAACAGAATCAGACTGTGACTTCCAACTGCAGATTTTGTTTCAGATGTGATTTTACTGCTTGAGAAAATTAACACATCATTTGTTACCTGGAGTGCAGCTACTGATCTGACAAATGTGTTTTTTTCTTGGTACCAGATAATCCAGACAAGCAGAAACAGGGTTTTTTTATTTGTTTGTTTGTTTGTTTGTTTGTTTGTTTAGCAGGCAAGGCCAGAAACACCCATTTACTACCCTACCTTATGGGTATATAATTTTCCTAGTCTTATCTTGAGTCTGCATTAATTATTCCAGTTATAATTTAGTCCACTGGGGCTTTGATTACCTTTCCTTATCACAAGACATCACTCTGGTTCATTACACAAATGGCATTACAGTGACTGGACTTGTTGAGAAAGACATAGTTACTACTCCAGATACATTTATCAGTAATTGTGTTTCACAGGGTGAAAAATAAATCTGTAGAAACACAACAGCTTCTACCTCTTTGAAATTTCTAGGGATTCAGTTAGTGTGGGGCCTGGCAAGATACCTCTCATAAACTGAAGGGTGAGTCATTGCATATGGCTCCTCCTACAACCAAAAGGGGGAAAAAAAAAAACAGCACAATGCTTAGTGTGTCTCTTTGGATTTGGGGGGGCAATAGATTGCTTATTTGAGTGTAAACTCCAGCTCATTTACTCAAGTGATCTGGGAAACTGTTAGTTTTGACTAAGGTCTAGAAAAAGAGAGAGATCTACAATAGATCCAGGCTGCTGTGCCAGCCACTGTGCCATGTAGGTCATAGGATCTAGTAGATCCAATAGTGCTTGACATGTCACAGGTAGATATAAATGCTGTTTGGGAAAGTTTGGAGGCACATTGGGGTGAATTATATGGACCTTTTGAATTTCAGGAGCAAAGCTCTGAAATCCTGTGTATTACTGCTCTCCTTTCGAGAGACAATTTTTGTCCAATAACTCAGCCTTAGAAAAACTGAACACTTACTATGGGTAACTCTGTTATCACATGAACAGACCTTCCTATCATGACCATTCCCTGACTGCTGTTTGTCCCACAAATCATAACTGTGAGCATGCACAATGGTATGCCACTCATATATGGAAGTGCTATCTATAAGACCTGGCTCAAGCAGGGCCTGAGGCATAAGTAAGTTTAAGGAGGAATTGACCCAAACATCCATAATGTCAATTGTGCTCCTGTATCTTCTCTCTCCCAGCCTTCCCAATGGCCTCGTGGGGAGTTTTCTATAAACAGTAGAATGAGGAAAACAAAATTTGGCTTGTTTTACAGATGACTCTATAATATGTGCTAAAATGCACTAAGGGCAGAGCTAAATTTCCCAGAAAGAGAAGAAATCCTGCCTGTGCTCAGCAGTTCAGCTTATGCCAAGATTTCTAGCCTGCCTTTCTTGATGGCCTGACCTGCAAGTTTCAGAATTACCTAACCAGCCTCCCGATTGTACAAACCAATTCTTTGCCAGAAATCTGTTAATATGTGTTGCTCATTGGTTCTTTTTCTCTGGTTGAAATAAGCACCATTCACACTATAAGTGGAAATATTTGTAGTTGTGCAGTATAGAACCTCTCACCATACTTTATCAGAAGGTCGATTTAATTTTGGTCTGTATTAAAATAACAAGCTGAATATAAATGTTCCATTTCCACATTTAGGGACTCCCCACTGAATAACAACCAATATCTAACATTTTCAGCATTTCATCTTCTAAATAATTATTCTATTTAGAATGTTTATTTGTGAAAACATTATGCCCTCCAGTACTTCTTATTTTGGATGATTTTTTTTATTAAAATAACAGTATGATAAACATGTTTGGCATAATATTATTCTCATTATTCAGATAGATTCTGGAAAAAAATAGAATTAGTAGGTTAAATAAACTATTTTTTTCAAGAGCCTATATATTTTGCAAAATAATTTACCATTAACAATTTCCTTTTCCACTAGCATTTTGTGAAAGTCTGCCTCACTCTATTTTCGACTAATTTTCCTCAGAGTAGTTTCTTCTACAGCTATCATACTTCTTGCTTTCCGATTCTATCATAATCCATTTTCTATTGCTATAACAAACTACCTAAGAATGGGTACCTTATAGGAAAAGTTTAATCTGGCTCACAGTTCTGTCTCATGAGAGTGAAAGCTAACTCCCATAAAAAAGGCATGAATGCATGAATCTCTTAAAGTCTCCAACCCTTTTCATCACTGTTAGGTGGGAACCAAGCTTCAAAATGAGTTTTGGTGGGGACAAACAATATTCAATCCCTAAAAATTCTATTCTTTACATGTTAATTTTCTATCTCATGATACAGCCTTTCATTGAATATCAATCCTTCAAACAAATTCCCATTACTGGATATAGGTGCAGCAAGAGGTTATTCAGTATCTGAAGATGGTGTTGGTCTTAACAGGGCTGAGTACTTATGAACTCATTCTAGATTTTAAGAATGAGCTTGTAAGTATTCAGCCCTGTTAAGACTTCTCCATGGAAAGGCTATTCACTTCTCAGTAAAATTCTCGCTCCCTTAGTCCAAACCTTATCTGTCATCTTTCTCTAATAACTACATTTGGTTCCTACACTTAGAATGGTAGAACTGAAGAAAGCTGCTCATTCTCTGCATTCTCCTACTGATCCTTTCTGATTCATTAATATAATCTATTCATAGCATCCTTCTCTACCAATTTGTTATCAACTCTACAGCTTTTCTAACATTGACTTCTTATTTTACAAGACTGTCAAGAACTTGCCTTCCTGATACACCTGTTGCTTGGAGTTTCTGTGAGGAGGGAGTATACTTCATGATGTTTTAGTGTGCTAGTTTCCTTTGGATTTTATTTAATTTTATAGTCATTTATCATCATTCATGTGAAAATGCAATAGCCCAAAAAAAACACATTATCCATATCACTTTTAATATTTCTTAATGCATAGTGGTATTTGACCACAGATGTTAAACCTTACTTCTTTTTATTTCCAGTGGGGTATTAACTAATGATTAACTTTTCCTATTCATTATTCAAAGTGTTCACATTAAGCTACTTAAGCACCAACCACTAAATTCCACAGCACCATAAATTCAGTACCAGTTTTTCTTTGTCTCCTCAATCAGTTCAGCCCTTTCAATATTGAAGTACTTGTCATAACTAGTAAATAATCTGGTGACATATAAAAGGGTTGCCCCAAAATACAGTGTCAGCATGAGCAAGAAGAACCCATGTCCTCATAGAGATCTTTTTCCTAGGTTTGAGGATAGTCTGAGGAGAGCAACTTGACCTAACTTATCTATTCTGGAGCAAACAAGATCAAGTCCCAACTGTTCAAGGACCCCAAGATCCCCAGCTCCACTTCTAGGATCTGTCAATATTAGAGTTTCCAACCTAGTAGCCATGAGCAGACTGGTTCCCTGGTGAGCAGAGGTTGTTGCTCCAGGATTTTGGCTATACAAGGTTGATTGAAGAGTAAGGACAGGATGCAACAATCAACATTGAAGAGCTGAACAAGGAACTAGGAACTAAGGTGGTAGGTGATGGGCCTCTGATCCAGACTCAGGCCAGGAGCCTGGGAGGATACCACTACAGTGGATCACTTATGCCCTATCTGCACTAGCATTTTCTGAGGCTTAGTTACCCACGGTCTGCAACGGTTCAAACTCTAGATTACATCATCATGAGAAGAAGAAGGGTGAGTACAGTACAATATTATATTTTGAAAGAGATTGAACATATTCCCATAACTTTGGTTGTAGTATGTTATAATTGTTCTATTTTATTATTAGCTATTTGTTCATCTCTTACTGTGACTAACTCATAAATTAAACTTTATCATAGGTATGTATAGGGAAAATACAGTATATGTGAGGTCTGTACTACCTAAGGTTTTAGGTGTCCCCTGGAAATCTTGAAACATATCCCTTGTAGATAAGGAAGTTCATCTGCACTTTAATGCAAGTCAACAGGAGGACAGGTGTGCTGAGACTGGGCCTGTGGGAATAAAAGGCATGGGTCTCAGTATAGGCTCATGAAGGCTGAGAAGTTGAGCCCGACTTGAAGACAGGTCAGGGAAGGCAGAGCAGGGAAACAAAGCAGGGTCTGACAAAGCTCATCTTTGGATTTTGCTTTGTCTTCCATTCTAGCTTCCCAATAGGTGACAAGCAGGATGAGCATGATGGCCTCCTTGCTCACTTTCCTACTCTTTTTTCTTTAAACTCAGTAAAAGTATTCTCCTCCCAGCAGTACTATGGCTGAACCATGGAGTGGCTGGTCATGTAGCATCAAACTAGAGTAGCTGGTCATGTAGCATCTCACAGCCCACTGAGCACCTTCTTTCTGTTATGTCAAATGCTATCAGTAAACCACATAACATGAGTGTTCAAAGAGCTAAAATCTGTTCATGGGGATGAAACCTGGCAAATAATAGTAGAGTCATCCCTCAGTATCCAGAGGAGATTGGTTTCAGGACCCTCACAGATATCAAAATCCACACATGCCCAAACCTTTATATAAAATGGTATAGTGTTTGCATAAAACCTATGTACATCCCCCCATTTATTTCAAATCATCTCTAGATTTCTTATAATACCCCATACAATAAAAATGCTATGTAAATAGTTGTTATACTGTGTGGTTGAGGGAAACATGACAAGGAAACAAAGTTTTTACAGGTCCAGGATAGATGCAATATTTTAAATTATTTTCAGTCCATGTTTGGTTGAATCTGTAGTCATGGATGGTTCATGTACAGTACAATACAGTGCAGATCAGTTTGTATAATCTTCCATGTCACAACTTAACTTGGGAATTTGGTCATAGTATTCCACAAAGAGTCCCATCACTATTCCAAGAAGATTGGTCCTAGGAAAAAAAAATTATTCTTACTGTTCAGACTATGCATGGATGAGGCATTGGTAATTGCATTAAAGCTTGGGGCTATAGTCTCCAAAAACTATTAGATACATTGTTAGGGACACATCTGGTACAATAGAAAGTCTCTCCATTAATTGAGATTAAGATAGCTACATTACTTTCCTAGGGAAGACACAAATGATTACAAACTATAGGGCTTAAAACAACAGAAATGGGTTCTTTGGTAGGTCTGGAGACTACAAATCCAGGATCAGATATCAGCAGGGATGGTTCATTCTGGAGAACCCTGAGAAGTGAACACCTCTCCCATGCCTCTCTCCTATCTATGGTGGTTGCTGGAAATGCTTGAGATACCACACTTAGAGGATCACCACTCCAATCTCTGCCCTTGTCTTCACATAGCCTTCTCCACTTCACATAGCCTTTCCTTCCTTTCTTTCCCTCCTCTTATGAAGGTACTTGTCAATAGAGTTAAATTCACCCTAAATCCAAGATGATTTCATCAAGAGATTCTTAAATGCATCTGCAAAGACGCTACTTCCAAATAAAGCCACATTCATACACATTGAAGATTAGAACTGAGACATATCTTTTTGGAGACCACTACTTACCTAGTATAGTTTCATAGTTCCCTTATCTCTACCATATTTGCCCTCACAAAAGAAAGGAAAGAAACCTAAAAGAAAATGTTAGGAAATAAGGGAAATTATTTGCTAAAATCTAGGCATATGGGAAGACAAAATTGTTGGACTCAAGAATAAGAAGATCTTTGCAACTAAAATCTTGGCCCCCGAAAGCTATATTCTGGAAAATGCCAGATCTTAGTAGCATCTGTCACTTGCCTTAGAAAGCTGTGATATGTGATTGTTTTTCAAGAGACACTATTGTGGTGGGACTGGCTGGGGTAGAAGAATCTTGAGCCTTCCAGACTATATTTTATTTGGAGGTGCCTATCTGACGAAGGAGAGTGTTTATTACATGCAGCCCCAACATTTGGAGGGAGGATAGTAAGAAAAACATTGGAAGACAATGTATGGGTCTCTAAAAAGTTAGTAAAGTAGAAATTGAGGGATGAAAATCAAACTGGATAGCAGATTCAAAAATTGGCTTGGTTAGTGAAGAGGAGAATTTGGAAGGACTGGAAGATGGGAAGATATTTTCCCAGAATAAAATAAATGGAATATCTATGTTAGATGTTCATAAACTTGACCTCAAGATATGCCCCGATTGCTATTTGGTTTACTTTGCAGGGACATCCAGAAGGAAGGAAAGGAGGAAGAGAAGTCCGGTCTGTCTCATCAGGACTCAGCTACCTTTGAGAGAAGCTGAAGTTTAAGATGAAGAAAGAATGAGATGAAATCAGGATTTATGACATTTAATTTCCACTTTGTCACTTATTTGCTTATATTAAAAACAGCATTGAGCTCAACATTCCAACTTGATATTTTTCAGTGATACTTAATATCTGCTCTGCAACAGGTGATGAAGAACAAGTCTGAATAGCACTTTGTTCTGATTCCTGCCTCCTCTTCTTTGCTGTGACAGTAGCTTCAAGTCTCTCTAAGATATAGTCAAAAAAGATGACAACACCACATTCAAAGAAAGAAAAACCCTCAGAGGTCAGGGTGGAAGGTGGAGAAGTAAAAAAAAAAAACAAAACTTGTCCTGTTATAATATTAGGGGGTAAGAGTGACAAAGGTGGAGATTGTGTTCTTCAAAATGTGTTTCAGTTCAGAATTATGACCTCAACACTGTGACAAGACCGACAGAGGACTGCCCAGAAGCAAAAATATAGAGAGTTTTTGTTTCTCCCTGTTAGTAACAGAAAGAGTAAGGAATTTTAAGCTATTTCATCCCTGTTCTGAGTTCCCACCCCAGGACTTTAATCTCTGCCTCAGAAATCTGAGAAGAGCATCATTTTCTGTAATGAAGAAGCATCTTATTGTGTAGGACTGGAGAGATCCTTAGACTAGAGTCAAAAAATAAAATAAGGTCAAAAGATAATGGATAATCTAAGGAACAGTGCAAACAATAAAAATCATTAAAGGTCAATTGATTGGAAGTGTCTGACAGCTGGACCCTACAGCCCTTAGCAGAAGAGCAGGGCTGCAGATACAAAGCACAGGGTAAGGGCAAACTCAAAATGACTGAGGACTGACTAATGGAGAAGTGTTTTCTGGGCTCAGACTGTTCTGCCAAGAACCTCAATGGAAAAAAAAAAAAAAAAACAGTTCTTTGTACCACCACTTCACATTGCATTATCGATGATTCTTCAGATAAAGATTCTAATTTGGAGAAAGTCTATTATATTCATCAACTGAGATAAATGGAAAATCAAGAATATTTTCTCCATTGTCCCTTTCTTTATGGGGAGTATAGACTTTATAAGGATCCATGAGAACATGGCCACACGGGGCAAAATATAATATGATTTAGTGACTGTTCTCTAGAAGTTTATAAACTAATTGAATGGAAGAAAAAATACATGTAATTTTTAAAGGAAAACTCAGACATTTAAGCACAGTGGCTCATGCCTGTAAACCCAGCCACACTGGAAGCTGAGGCAGGAAGTTTGCAAGTTCAAGGTCAATCTGGTCAATTTAGAAAACCCTGTTGCAAAATAAAATGTAAAAAAGAACTGGGGATGAAGCTAAGTGATAAAACACCCTTATTTTCCATCCCCAACACAAATGTTTGCACATGTGTGCATGTTTAATTTTTTATTTGGTCTAGAAGTTCTTTTTATGGAAGGTGAGAGGTATATTTGATATGCAGAGAAATTCTTTGCATCTGAATTTGACCCACATTAACCTCATTACTCATGGAGCATCCCAAAGATATGAAACTTCCTTCTTACTCTTTGGAATAAACCCAAACTCGTTTCACTTAAAAAAAAAAAAAACTGTTTTAGTCAGCTTTCTTGTTGTTGTGACCAAAAGACCTGGCAAGAACAATTTTAGAGGAGAATGGTTTATTTGGGGTTCACAGTTTCAGAGGTCTCAGTCCACAGACAGCCAACTCCATTGTTCTAGACCTGAGGTGAAGCAGAACATCTTGGCAGAAGGGGGTGGTAAAGGAGAGCAACTCAGGACATGACAACCACACACCAGGGACAAAATTCATACCCACAGGCACACTCCTGGTGACTTACCACCCCCAGCCACACTCTGCATGCCTACATTTACCATCCATCTAATGCATTCAAGTAGATTAATGCACTGATTCATTTTAAGCTCTTATAACCCAATCATTTCACTCTACATTTTCTTGCATTGTCTCATCCATGAGCTTTTGTGTGACACCTCATATCTAAACCATAACATTCTCTTACTCACTAGTATTATCTTTTAATATTCTTTCCTTGATGGAGTCTTGGATTAGCTAGTTTAACCAGCAATAGACTAACTCACCTTAGCTAACAATAGAAAAATGAAGAAAACCCAAAGAAATCCTTACTTTGTCTTATGTATATGTGTGTGCAAGTGTGGTTATATGTTTGGCACACTGGAATAATTAAGGAAGCTGAAGTCATTGCTAAAACTGAATAAAATAAAAATACCCATATAATTGCCCCATAACCTGGATATTAAAATAAGTTAGAAAAAGGTTTAATAAAAATTTTGTTAGTTTTGTCTCACTATAAGTTATTTATACTTGGTTTTCAGAGATTGTAGGAAGTTATTAATACTATTTTTTGCTGCATATGTGATTTCATCATTAAATAATATAAAAAGGAAAAGGGAAGGGAATTGGGGAGGTTAACATGGGATAAGCGGTCAGTGCCTGTTAGTCAGCTTTTCATCTCTATGATCAAAATACTTAACAAGAACAATGTAGATTTTTTAAAATATTTATTTATTTTAGTTTTAGGTGGACACAGTATCTTCATTTTATTTATACGTGGTGCTGAGGATCGAACCCAGTGCCTCACACATGCTAGGCGAGCGCTCTACCCCTGAGCCACAACCACAGCCCCCGAACAACATAGATTTATTTTGGCTCATGATTTCAATGGTCTCAATTCATGATCAGCCATCTCGATTGCTCTGGGCCTGAAGCAGAAGCAGAATTTTATGGTAAAAGTGCTTGGTAGAGGAAGAATGCTCAGTTCATGGCAGCTAGGAAGAGGATGGAGAAAAGATCAGGGCACACCCCAAGTGACTTATTTCTTTCAGCTAGTTCCAGTACTTAGTAGTCCATTCAGCCCTCAATGGACTAGTCCACTAACAAGGTCAGAGCCCTCATGATTCAATCACGTCCCAAAGCCACACCTCTAAACAATGTCAGACTTTCCATAACAACCCAGATCCAAATGATGATGGTAAACAGAATGAAGATAGCTAGTTATTGTTCATTTGATTGTAAGATATACATTTAAGCTCCCCTGAAATTATTATTTTTATAGTATGACAAATCAGATTTCCCCAGATTGTGATGTTATTAAAAGTATATTTTTTTTACTTTAGTTCATAAGTTTTAAGGAAAGATTTATTTATGAACAAATTATGGTTGTATGTTAGAGGACAAATGGGAATTAAAATACCTTCATAAAAAAATCGTAGATTTAAGTATGCATGGTATATGTCATAGGACTTATTTAGAATCTTGACACAAGGCCTCAGCTGCTCTACTGGAAAACACAGCTATTCTTTGTCTGACCTCTAGTGTTCATAGCAAGGAAGTGTGGGTCTGAAAATCCTAAAAGAAAAACCTAGCAGTTTTACAAAATGGCACTTTGGTTCATTCAAAACAAGAAAAAAAAAAAAGTGTTCTAAATTTAAACAATTCACCTTCAGTAAATCAAATAAAACAGAAACATCAATCTTGAAGAAACTTAGGTATCTTCAAATTCAGCCTCCACTTTTGATCAGAGGGAAACCTGAGGAAAATTGGTTTCAGGGTCAGGGAGCACCAACCATCCAATGGCTTCAGTGGCTTCATCCCATTTTCTATCACTCTATTAGCTTCAAGTTATTTCTACAAGAGTTTGAGTATTCAAATGTTTCCACTACTATATGAGCACCATCCTGAGAGCATCACCATCAGTCCATCATAGCCAAATCCAACATGACTACTGCTGAGAGCAAGAAACTGGTGCTCCTTCTTCCCTGAGGCTGTGAGGACCAATAGACATGTTAGTTAGCTTTCCATCACTGCAAAGTAATACCTCAGATAATCGCCGTAAAAAGAGGAAAGGATTATTTTGACTTTCAATTTTAGAGGTTAAGGTCTTGGTTGGTTGGCACCACTGTTTTGGGGTACATCATGGCTAGAGCACATGGCAGAGGAAACTGATCACCTTATATAACAGCTGGAAAGTCAAGAGAAATACAGGAAGGTGCTAGAGTTCAATTTCTCCTTCCAGTGCACACCTCCAGTGACCTAACTTCCTTCCACGAGGCCCCGCCTCCTAAGGGTTCCACCCCTCCCCCCTAATAGTACCATGGGCTGGTGACCAAGCCTTCTACACATGGAGCTGGGGAAGACAATTCAGATCCAAAAATAGCAAATGTAACTCAACAGTGTGCAAGGTGGGGACACAGGCACAGAATTCCATCTTCCTTGGTCCAGTCCTAAACCACACTTTTTTGTTTTCCTCATGGTGAACTGAAACAATTGCCCACCACAGTTTATGTGGATTTCCATCTTGAGATAGAGCAGCTCACAATTCAGACAATTTAGTTTCTGTCACCCTTTTCTCTGCTTATGGATAACCTCTTATTATGAGAAGCACTCTGAGTTTGCACACGGCACGTTACATTACATGGAATTATCAACCACTGGGTTATGTCTTTCTATATGACATCAAAAAGAGAATGCAGCCAGGTGCAGTGATACACGCCTGTAATCCCAGTAGTTTGGGAGGCTGTCAAGAGGATCCCGAGTTCAAAGCCAGCCTCCATAATGGCAAGGCACTTAGCAACTCAGTGACAACCTGTCTAATTAAAATACAAAAATAGGGCTGGGGATGTGGCTCAGTGGTTGAGTTCCCCTGAGTTCAATCCCCAGTACCAAAAAAAAAAAAGAGAGAGAGAGAGAGAGAGAGAGAGAGAAAGCAAAAATGGATTCCATTGCTTTTGCTTATCTTTTGTTGGAATGTGTGTTACCTTTATCCCAAAAAAGACAAATAGAATCTATTACTTTTAATTTCTTTGCCTCTTTATACATCATACCATTCTCCATTTAATTCCCCAAATCTAAATTCTTAAAACATTCTTTATTGAAGTTTTTATTCTCTTCACTGAATAACAAACTTGGTCGATTCAGTTATTTTCCCAAAAGTGTTTGTCTATTTTTAGATCTTCAAATAACTCAGCTTTGTTTCTGAATTAATAAAAGCATTTGTCCTAATTAATTTCTCTAATTCTAAGCCAGAGAATTGTCCCTGATGTATTAAGGACAATCTTATCTAGATATTTGAAATAAGACATGACCTTTCAGAGTAATGGTTTATCAGATTTCTACATATCTAGGGTCCCAATTAGTCTCAATTTGTTCATTAGGAATATCGATAAATGGTTCAAAGAAGGTCATGCTTGGAGATGAGATAATCATTAAACTCTGTGCTCTCGTGCTTCTGTCAATTAAACTGAATATTTTGAATTCAAAAACTCTTTAGAGATAATGGGAATAGCTTTTAACAAAACTTTCCAAATATTTTTCAGGATATATGTAGATTCATTTATTTAGAAGTAGTTTTGTGTTTAGAAGTCTGCCAGGATCAAAAGAAGTAGATACATACTAATAGTAATCATTTCAAAGAGTAGATTTACTTCTCAAACCATGAACCTTGGTGGAATCTGGCACCTCTGTCATCATCTCAGAAAAGCTGTCACCCTTCCTGCCCATCCCTGTGGGCTTCCTGATCCCAGTCTGCACTCCAAACCCATAAGTCAGCCCCTGTCCCCATCGGTTTTATGAGATCATGTAATAGCATTCTGATAAATCCCTCTTTTTGCTAAGAGGTGATTTCTGTTAATAGCATCTAACTCCACTGATTTTTTTCCAGTACTGAGGATTGAACCTTGGAGCACTTTTCCACTGAGCTACATCTCCAGACCTTTTTATTTTGAGATAGGGTTTTGCTAAATTTCTGAAGTTCTCACTAAGTTGCAGAAGCTGTCCCTGAGCTTGCAAACCTCCTGCTCAGTCTCTCAGGTCTCTAGGATTACAGATGTGGGCCACTCTACAAGGCAGAAACTATTTCTAAAAAGTTGCAGACAACACAATGTCAAGGAATTGGGGGTGGGTGGAACTAGTTATCTGCCTAAAATATGGCAAAAGGAGGTAAAACTGCCAATAATAAGAAGAGAAGAAAAAAATCTAGAACTTCATAAGGTTTCTGCAAAAGTTAATTTATCATCTTTGAACACCACAAATCAATTCTTTTCAGGGTAAAGCTTAAGATGGCTACATCACTGCTGACAAGAAAAATATAAAGAATTCAATGAACTCAGATTCTCAGAAGTCAAGCAGCAGGCACTTAAGTGGCGGGGGGAAAGTAGATATGGTTATCCCAGGTAGACACAGGTTTGAGCACAGTGATAGTATACTAGTGATTGTTAATTGAGTAGGGGCATCCAGGAGCAACAGAGGTAACTAGCCTGATGAGGTCCTGCTTTGTTTATATGGCCAGAATAAAACAGATCTGGAGGACAGAAGCCTCTTTTCAGTGACCACAATAGAGAACTGTAGTCCTCGATCTTAATGAGCTCATAGACAAAGAGATTCTTGAATAAAGAGGAGACGGGATCCTCTTCAGGAAGAACTCCACAGTCCACGGGCCTGGACTCATTTTCCACACCACATACAGCAGCACCAACACCAACATGTGTACAATAACAAACACCTTCCACACAGTTATGATGCTGCTCCAACAGCATTGCTTCTAAGAACTTGGCTTTACAGTGAAGGAAATAAGTCATGGGCCAATTCCCATGGCATTCAAATGTACTCTTATTATCCAGAAGTACCTGGCTTTATAAAATATTGGAGTGATCTACCAAATCTTCCGTTATAGCACGAGATGCAATTTTAAATGTTAGGATCCCTCCTGTAGGAAAATTGTCTGAATGGTGAGAATTACGTGACCATATAATGTTTCTCCTATACCCCAAATGCCTAGGTCCAGGACCCAGAGGGAAAGTGCAGCCCATGCACTACTCATGATTTCAACTAATCATTCATTCACAAAATGTTTTCCTCCCAACCCAGAGGCTCAGGGATTTGCTGATTCAGAGATTATAGTAGTTATTTCTGCTTATCTATTTCTGCATGAATAAGCTCTCTCAACACTTAATGACTCTTAAAAAGTCAAGAAATTTTCATGAGAAAATTTTTTTTTCTCTTGAATGTGCAATTTGGGTAGGTCTTGGCAAGAACAGTGCCCACTGAAGGTGCTCAAAGGCCAAGGGCAGGGATGGTGTGAAGGCTCACTTAGGCTTCTAAAATCTCTACTGGAAAGAGTCACGCAGTTGGGAACTGCAACAGCTGGGACCTTGAAGTATCTCTATCTCTGTGTGGTCTCCCCACAAATTCACTTCTGCATGATTGCACCAGGATAGCTGGGCCTCTTGTGTATCAGCTCAGAGCTCCCAAACACATGTCATAAGGAAGAACAAAAGTCAGATGGAAGCTGGTCTGCCTTTTGTGACCAAGCCTTAGAAGTCACACAGCATCGCTTTCTCAGAGTCACAACCCTTTCAAATTCAAGGGAAGGGAACATAGACCCCCAGCTCTGGCTAAGAGGATCAAAGACACAAAACAAAAGCAGCATTTAACAGGGAGCACAGCAATGTCACCATTTCTGAAAATCTACTCTGCAAATATACCCAATGGAGGCAGACTTCTACCAGAGGCACCACAAGATTCCACTTGGTCTGACACCTGAGCGTTTTATGTTCCTCAGACCACTGAAAAACAATCATGAGAGGGGTCAGCAATCAACTTGAATAAAACTCAAACATCAAGGAGAAATGGAGTAGCTTTTGTGCATTGGGAGCAGGAAGAATGTGAAGGCAACCCAAGGACCCTGGGGATGTGTCATTGCACTACCACAATCAATGATATAATTGAATGAGAGACACTGGCAGTCCTACAAAACATAATCAGCATGATCCCAGACACCTTGGAATGAAAGTTCGAATCACCGCACCAACTGTAGACTTCCTGAGATACAGACTAAAGATAAACAGACCATTGAATGAGTAACAGAGAAAGGAAGTAAAAACTTTAGCAAGAGCCTCGAAAAAATTGTTGAAATAAGGATTATACTTCTGCTCATGCATTTTCTATTTTATTGTATGTCACAAGTATGTTTAAAAAAAAACAACACATGTCTTCTTTCCTCCACTTTCCAATACTAATATATTGCAGAAAGCTGACTTTTTAAATTTGGCCACGATTACAGATCATTTCTTGGGATTACGCAGACCTGCCTGTAGGACCCAACTAGTCTTTCCATCACCTGCTATTAGTTGTGTGAGAAATAGTCTCACTTTGTAAAGAGGAAGAAGATTTTTTTTTAAGTATAAATACATAAAGATGGTGTGTGAAGATGTTGGATGCCAAATGTGAGACCCATAGTGGCCACTGGTCAGTTTCTGGCTATCGAGTACCCCATCACTCAGTTCCGCCATCATTCTTTCTTGTATCTCATAATTTCACAAGGAATCTTTTATTTTTAAATTTTGTGCAGATCAGCCAAGGAAATCTTCTAAATGTGTTTTTGGATATTTAAAGATTTTCTTCTTTGATTTTTATTTTTTTCCCTTTTATTAATGTATATGTTAGTCAGTTTTCCATCACTATAACAAATGCCTGAGATAATCAACTTATAGGGAAAATTTCATCTTGGCTTATGGTTTTAGAAGTTCCAGATCAATTGGGCCTGTTGCTTTGGACCTCTAGCGAGGCAGCACATTATGATGATGCAAAAGTGCTCACCTCCTGGTGGGGACACGAAAGAAAGTAGAAAAGGAAGGTACTTGAGTCCCATTTCCCTTTACCAGCAAATGAGCATATCTTGAAGTGTTGACCTTGTCTATGCCTTCTCTCTTCCTCCAATCATTTCTCCTAATCAGATTAACTCTTACAATGCTGTAAGTAGAGGCTTTTCACAACTTTCTGCTTTCTTATGGGTTAGTCTAAGTGGATTACTCCAAAGTACCAATCCATCTATCTCTACTTTTGACCCTACTACTAGAGAGTATAAATGGATGATCATTCTGTGATTTTATTTTTATTTAATCATTTAAAACTTCATTTTAAAGTGCCTTATCAGAAAGAAACATACTTTATTTTGTTATCTTTGTTTTGTTTTCTAAAACAATCAAGTCAAACAAGATAGGTAGTGGGAGAACCAATTCACTCTCAAAAATATAACAGCAAGTATTTGGGTAGGTGTCAAGCCAATCACATCTGAGCCTAAGAAGCATTATGGTATCAATTACCCACTTTTATTATATTTGTGTGGTCAATGGAAGAAAAAAAGATGGCCTACACTATAATATCCATAGTACTATCTTTGTATTGTAGATTTAGAATGAAAATTATATTTTTCTCACATTTTTCTATGTAATAAACATAATCCACAATGAAAGCAAATGTTATTTTATATGAAAGTCAATTGTTGTAAGTAATGCAACAATCCCCAAAATACAAAAAAAAAAAAAATTATCCTGTACCTACGTACATGACAGGAAGAAGAAATAGAGATATATATTTCTGACAGATGGACAGAAACAGAAAAGTAGGAAATGTGGGCAAATTTACATAAACACATAAAATGTTAAGAAGAAGAATGACTTTCTGATCTAGTTGAGGCTTTAGGTAATCCATAATGCATTTGTTTGTTTATTTGTTAAAAGACTTTTATTGCTCATTCAACACATGGTATGATATGTAATGCTGATAGAGGAATTCTGCTTAAAATGTGTCATAATTATGGTGCAGAAAAATTTATTCTTAGCCTTCTCTGAGCCATCAATCAGTATTGTCAACTTGGATATAAAAGACTTTTATTGCTAGTAATGAAATCATGAATGTGTCTGTAATATAAAGATTATGGGGGAACTTTGTGTATTTATTCCATGATTTTCCACCATCAATTTCAAGTTTCCATAATTTGATGTATGGTTATTTGTCCTCCAAAATATTTGCATTTTATAAAAAATATTTAAAATTTAATTAAAACTACTCTTATAGAAAAACCCCAATTTATTTAACCTTCAAACGACAATAAAATAAGTTCTAAAAGGAGTTCAAATTTTCTTGTGAAAGTACTTAGAATCTTATTCTAAAAAGATGGCTTCTATAAAAATGGAAAGGGACTTTTCAGGCCAACCAAGAGACATGAGGCAATGTCACAGAGGCCACATTTATCAAATGCAGCGGCTTCTAATGCCATGAGGTTCCTGCCACCAACCAGATGCCTACTCTCAGTACCTATGTTGGAAAGATCAGGGGAAAAACAGATCTGTTCCTCAGTTTTGTCTCTCCTCCCAAACTAAGCAACATATCTATGTTTCTTATTAACTTTGTCATGATATAACTTACATTTAATAAAACAGACCCATATTAAGACTGCAATTCAAAGAGTTCTTTAAATGTTTATAGCAATGAATCACTAGTACAAAGGAGGCATAGAACATTCCAGTACCATTTCAGTCAATGCCTTTCCAACCCAAACTGCAGGCAAATATCAAATGGTTTAGATTTAGTTTCACATTAGAATTTAAGCACTGGATGAGAAATAATTATGTAATGCCAGATCGATGAAGGATAGTGGAAATTGATTACCACTTACAGAAGAAAACAAAACTGATGTCTTACCTAAAATGACCCTTATAATTATGCTTATCAAAATACGTTCTATAACAGTGCTATGAACAGTGCTACTCAGGGTGCCACACCACAAAACATTTGTTACCACTGCATTTCAGCATGCTCGTAGGACTTGCAAGTGGGGTCTTAGAGACCTTTCTAGCAGCTTGATATTCTGTATTACAAACTTTATGATTGCTTTTCTTTGAACTTCAAAGCATTATACAAAAGCATTAATCTGAAACAGGGTGTAAATAAAAATAAAAGAAAAGAAACACCTGGCACTTTACCACAGATGATCAGAAGAATGCTATCTGTGTGCACTCTTTACCCTCTCCTACCCTAATAATTTGGTTATCCTCCTTCTATTGTTTAAGTAATGGCTTTTAAAAAATAATGTACTATTTTAGAGAAGGATCCATATGCTGCTGAGAAAAAAGTATATTCTCTAGTTGAAGGTTGGAATATTCTATATATGTCAGTTCTGTTTATGTTATTGATTGTATTATTGAATTCTATAGTTTCTTTGTCAAAAAAAAAAGATAATGTATTGAATCTAGAGCAGGAATAGTATATCAAGATTTTTTTTGCAATATAAAGAGAAACAAGTCCTCAATGACTCATCTAGATTTAAACCAAAGCAAGTGTCCAAGCAGGACAAAGCATCAGTCAGAAAAAAAGTTTGAGGATATCATTGCTGCTAATTAGTTGACTTGAGCTAATGGTGCAAGCGGCCATTAGTATGACTAATGGTAATGGATCTTGTGACCAATGACTTGGAGAAAATGTTCCAGATGCTCCCATTCTAAAAAAGTTTTAGAAGTGGTTAAAATGGTGTATTTTTTTTAAAAAAAAAATTAACAATAAACAGATCATTGAAGTAAAGTTAAGATGTAAATATATTCTTTAACAATACTAATTAGTTTTAATATTTCTAATAAGCTCTGTCCTATAAAATAATTTACTAATACTAGGATTGATGAACACACAGCACTTACTATATGTCAGCTGCTATTCAAGATGTTTGGCAGGTATTATTTAGTCTATCCTACATACCAGTACTACCAGGTAGCAATTATTACCCTCATTTCAAGATGAAGAAACTGACAAAAACAAAGTTGAACAACTTGCCCAAGATCGCATAGCTAGTTAGTGGCCACATTGGGTTTTAAACGCAGGGGATACAGCTCCCATGTCTTCGTGCCTCACTTTGATGTATGTCGTCTACTGCTGAAAAACTTCACCTTTAGTACAGGGGCCATTAAATGGAGAAGGTGGAAAATAAAAAGGTACATACTCTATCCAGGGCATTTTCCAATGAATTTATCATATCATTTATTAAGTTAAAATATCAAGCATTTACTTCATTTTCTTCCCTAGGATATTTTCTCAGTGGTATTTGCAAATTGTTCTAGGATTATATAATGTCATAGCAATCAACTGCAAACCAAAAGAAAAAAAAAAACAATCTCCAGCCAGTTGGTGTTTTAAATAAGGTTAAACATCTATTTGTTTTTGTTATTCAAATAATCATCTCTTTGAGTGCTAGTAAGGCATAGTTTACTTTGATAATGTCATAAGGCTCTGATCAGACTGTTGATATTTTGCCTGATGCGGCCAGTGCTAGTCCTGTGATTACATTGCTTCCTATTTTACAGTCCCTCTGGCTCTAAGCACTCCACAGTCTATACATTTGAACGGCATCCTCTTTTGTGTTCTGCAAGATTAATATAAAACAACTCTAAATTTTCATTCACACTTCAGAAATTCTTTGATTTTTTTTAAATTAGGCAAATTTTAAGGGGTTAGAGAACATTTAGAGAACTCAAAGTTTATCAGGATATTTCCACTAAAATAGGACTGATTAATTCTTCAGCGCATCTAAATTAAATGTTTAGCTTCCTGCCACTGGATATATGCACATATTCAGTTTTCATTTACTTTACTTAAAAATATTATTCAAGCATATCAGCACCAAAGAAAGTATATATTCATACTGTTCATAATGGCAAATTCTTCCCTTTTTGATTTCTAATTCTCCAAAAGGTAAAGCAATCATTTGAGGAAAAAAAAGTATGGAACCTTACATGATATTTTTCTTAGGTTGATATACAAGCTAATGGGTGAGTTTTTTGGCTTTGCTTTTTTTTTTTTTTTACATTTATAATGGAAAAAAACAGTTGCAAGTTTTAAATTAGAAAAAAAGGTTAAAAAAAGAAAGATGATTTGAAATGCCCATTGATTTCATTTGAAGAATATCATTAGATGTGCACCAAATACAATAATAAAAGTGATTATTATTTTCCACACAGTGATTTTGAATTTAAAGATGGCAAAACATTAAATGCAAATTTCAAAACATTTCTGTCTGAAAACAGGATACCTGTTCTTGACAAAAGCATCAGGGGAATTTTTGTATGCATGTTAGTGACAAGCTAGTCCTATAAACATCTTCTCGCCATGACAGTTAAGATTTCCAACTATGAGCTAAGCTACTCAATGCCTGCCAGAGAACAATTTCTTTCTTGGTGCACAGAAATACCTTATGGACACAATGATACTACAATGTGAGAACTGATGTGGGACAGGTCAGAAGTAGTTTAAAATATCACAAATGCTACTGTATATTTTAGTTCAGAGGCTTTCTTATAGAAAAGACAAAATAGCTTATCACTCACTGAAGTTGTCAACAAGCCTGAAAGAATTAAAATGTTTAGACATTTCTCAAAGAGAAAATCAATCATAATATTTACGTAAGTAAATTTCCCTGTTTCAAAATTCACCTCTGTGTATCTATTGACTGAGTACTATGTGTCAGGTACTATATATCTCATTAGAGACAGACAATTGAAAAGCTCACATTTTTATATGGTTTTGATCATCTATATAAAGTGTGATTAAATGTGTCTATAAACACATCAGCACATTATTTGAGTGGCATGTGTCTGGGAAATAGCCAACAAACATATTTTTCAGTTTTTATTATAAAAAATTCTTTTAAAAATAAGAGTTCGAAGAAAATAAGATTATAAAGATATGGTTTCAAAAACATTATAAAAGAGATCTTTGGGATAAAATGTCCATAAAGGTCTTTGAAAAGCTCTGACATATTTACAGAGATCTAGAAAGCAGAAACATATATGGCCTGTGTGTAATTCCAGGAAAGACTTTAAAACATCCCAATAGCTCCCTCTGGCTGACCTTCATGATCTTGGAAAATGAGTGAAAAACACTTCAGAGTTGTATAGTGTCATTTAATGCATATTCTAACACACACACACACACACACACACACACACACACACAGGCAGTTCATTAGCAAAGGGTAGAAGATTCGCTACTTCAAAGCATTTAAGCCATTTCTGTTGAATAAGGACTTACCACTAAATTAACTGAGCAGAGATTTCAGTGACTGCACATAAAAAAAGATTATAGACTTTACAGAATTACACCAAACAAATTACTAAGCAACAAAATAGAAACAAACAGCACTAATAAAGAATGAAGTCTGATTTCCATCTTTGTTATATCATAGTATTATAAATGTTCAATTTTAAATAAATTTTTATAAAGCAAAACAACAACAAAAAACTGGAAAGCATGGATCAGGCACAGCAGGGAAAAGTCAGTTAATAGAAACACTGTGCAAGGGAACCCAGAGGTTGGACATACTAGGCAAACCCCTGTAAACCAGCTCCCAAAAATATAATCAAAAACAAAAGGAACCCAAGTCTAAAGAATTAATGGAGAAGATAAGAAGGTTGTTTCACTAAACAAATACTATCAGTAAAAATAAAGAAATTACTTTTTAGACAGTCAAAAGGAAACTCTAGATTTGAAACATAATAACTAGCATGATAAAGTCACAAAGAGGGTCTCAGCTGATTTAAGTTGGCAAAAGAAGAAAATCAAGTGAACTTGAAGACAAAGCCAGTCCAAAGAAGAGAAAGAAGAATGAAAAAACAAAATTAACAAAGTCCTTAGACACATGTGGATACAATGTAGTGAAACTTCCAAAATTCAAAGAGGCAAAAACAAAAATTGAAAGAAACAAGATACAAACAACTCATTGTATACAAAAGATTCCCCAACAAGGTTAATATCTGACTTATAATCACAAACAACTGGATACTAAAATGCAATGGTAGGACATGATCAGAATGTTGAGATGTGATGAACATGAATGCAGAAATCTATATTCAACAGAGCTATCCTTCAAAAGAAAAAAATCTTAAATACCTCTAAATAAACAAAAACAGAATTTGTTATCAGCAAATCTGGCCAACAAAAAAAAATTCTGGGTCTCTTATTTTTCCAGATAAATTTTATGAATTTTCCAGATGATTTCTGCAGATTAAAATTAAAATAACACTAAAAAAATCTACTCACATTCACATGAAGAAATAGATAATACCAGTAAGTATACCCGCATAGGTAAAAATAAAAGACAAAATAAGTGTATTTTTGCATCTATCTGTAAAAGATAACTGCCTACAGCAATAACTGGACAAATGTGTCCATGGACTTAAAATGTATAAGGATATAACTTATATGAGGAAAATAGCAAAATAGAAGAGCTAATGGAGCTATATTGGAATAACATTTTTGAAGTTAGAGCTGCCATGATCCAATCACCTTTCCAAAGGCCCCACCTCTGAGCCCTGCTGTAATAGAGAGCACACCTTCAACACATGAGCCTGTGGGGGACACTTCAGACACAAATTATAATATATATTATTAAAATTCAGCTGATACTATTCAGAACTAGATTTTTAAAGTTAACAAACTAATTGTCATACTTGGGGCTAAAAAAATAACAAAGTTATATAAAACAAAATATAATAAAATGGTACACTGGAATCTACTTAATACAAAAGGGACAGTGATGGAGGAATAGAAGATCCAAAAAGACAAAGACATTTGAAACTGTTGAAAATGCAAAAGATGAATTCTTCCTTATTTGTCATTAAGCACATTAAGGCAAGAGGGTTAAACCCACCAATCAAAAGTCAGAGACTGGAAATAGAGATATGTTTTAATATACACTATCTTTATAAGAGGCACAATTCAGATCCAAAAACAAACAGTTTGAAAGCAAAAGAATGGAAGTGATTTATTATCTAAACTATACCTAAAAGAAATCTAGGATAGCTATAATCACATTAGTCAAAAAAATGAATATAAAAATTTTTACCAGGGATGAAAGAGGACATTTATGAATAAAACAGTATCTATTAATAAGAGGACATTTATGATAATAAAACAGTATCTATTAAGAATTTATAACATTCATAAACATATTAACAAAATAAAGATATAAAGCATAAAAGAGGAAATATTTGTAAAATTTATCTCTTGTAAAGATTTAGTTTCCAGAATATACAAAGAACTTTTATAACTCAATATAAGATAATTTTATTTTGTGGGTTAGTCTCTGCGTCCTCTACTCTGTACCATTGGTATACCATCTGTTTTGGTGCCAATATCATGCTGTTTTTGTTACTGTTGCTCTGTAGTATAGTTTAAGGTCTAGTATGGTGATACCACCTGCTTCACTCTTCCTGTTAAGGATTGTTTTAGCTATTCTGGGTCTCTTTTTTTCCAGATGAATTTCATGATTGCTTTTTCTCTTTCTATGAGGAATGCCATTGGGATTTTGATCTGAATTGCATTAAATCTGTATAGTGCTTTTGGTAGTATGATCATTTAGATAATATTAATTCTGCCTATCCAAGATTAAGGTAGATCTTTCCATCTTCTAAAGTTTTCTTTGACTTCTTTCTTTAGGGTTCTGTAATTTTAATTATATATATAAATCTTTCACCTCTTTTGTTAAGTTGATTCCTAAGGTTTTTGTTTGTTTGTTTGCTTGTTTTAGGCTATTATAAATGGGGTAGTTTTCCTTGTTTCCCTTTCTGAGGATTTGTCACTGATATACAGAAATGTCTTTGATTTATGGGTGTTGATTTTATATCCTGCTTCTTTCTGAATTTACTAATTCTAGAAGTTTTCTGGTGGAACTTTTAGAATCTTCTATGTATAGAATCATATCAACAGCAAATAGAGCCAATTTGAGTTCTTCTTTTCCTGTGTGTATCCCTTTTCTTTCTTTTTTCTATCTAATTGCTCTGGCCAGTTTTTCTAGAACTATGTTAAATAGAAGTGGTGAAAGAGGGCATCCCTGTCTTGTTCCAGTTTTTAGAGGGAATGCTTTCAATTTTTCTCCATTTAGAATGATGTTGGCCTGGGGCTTAGCATAGATAGCCTTTATGATGTTGAGATATGTTCCTGTTATCCCTAGTTTTTCTACTGGTTTGAACATAAAGGGATGCTGTACTTTGTAAAATAAGCTCAATAAAAGAACAAATACCCAAATTAAAAATGGGCATAAGACTTAAAAAGATGTTTTTAAAAAATATAAAAATAAAGAACATATACAAATCACCAGTCAGCACACAGAAATATACTCATCATCATTAGTTGCTATAGTTTGAATCATGAAAGTTCCCAAAGACCCATGCACTGAATGTTTAGTTCCCAACTTATGGCACTACTGGGAGGTGGTGAAACCTTTTGGAGGTGGAATCTGATGGAAGGAAGTTGGGTCATTGGGTCCTGCCCTTGAAATATTAGATATTAGGACCCTAGCCAGGGATATTAGGACCCTAGCCAGGTCTTGTCTCCTCTTTGCTTCCTGGGCACCTGTGAGGTAAACAGGCCTCCTCTGTCAGATGCTTCTATCATAACATATTATGCCACAACAGGCCCAAAGGCAAAGCGACCCCAGAGACTGAAAGCTCTAAAACTGGGAACCATTAAAAAAAAATTCCTCTATTTTAGTTGATTATCTCATGTATTTTGTCATGGTGATGGAGAGCTGACTTATACCTTAGATATTAGGAAAGTGCAAATCGAAATCACAAGGAGAAATCATTATAATGAGTAAAATCAACATGTACTAGGATGAATAAAATTAAAAAGATAGACAATAACAAATGTTAGGAAGGATGTACATATATCAGAGCCCTTATATATTTCTAGTAGGGATATAAGAGTGATTCAGACATTTTGGAAAACAGTTTGTTAATTTTTCAATAATTTATATGTAACATTACTATATAACCCAGCAATTTCACTTTTGGTACATACACAAAAGAATTCAAAACAGGTATTCAAACCAAAACCTATACAAAAATGTTCACACAAAGTGTTTTCATGAAAACCAAAAGGTGGGCGGGGAGGAGGACTCTAAATTTCTATCAACTGGTGAACTGGGTAAATGGGGTAAATTCATACAATGGAATATTATTCTGACATAAACTAGAATGAAATACCAATATATGCTGCAATGCAGTTGTACCTTGAAAGGATCATGATAACTAAAAGAAAACATCACAAAAGGACACCCATTATATAACTATATTTATAAGAAATGTCCAGACTGGGAAAACCCATAGAAATGAAAATACTTTCCTGGTTGCCAATGGAGAGTGAATGCTAAAATATATATGTTTTTTTTTTCTGTACTGATATTCTAATATTAAGTAGTAGAGATCATTGCACAACTTTATAAATATACCAAATCCCATAAATTTTGCATTTTAAATAAGTAAATTTTATGGTATGTAACTTTTGTGTCAATAAATCTTTTATTTAAGATGTAGTACTCATGAACTTTTCTGATCCTTTAAAATCGTTCTATTCTTGGGGAACTCATATATCTCTTTAGCCTATTTCCTTGAATCCCTTTCTAAAGGAATAAATGATTCAGCATACAACATCTTCAAAGAAAGCACAGTAACAATGAAAAGATGGGATTTGAGAAGTTTGGTAAATATGTAGTGAATTTTAACGAATTTTAAAGATACGACTACCCCTATGACCCCCGAGGTAGAATGGGACATAAATCAAGGACAATCCACTGTTTTCTATGTAGATGGGCTCTCATCTCAAGTCAAGAAAGAGCTCAAAATAGGGTTCACAAACTGAACAGGTGCTGGGCTAACATGAAAGAATCTTGACAATCGTGTTTCCAGATTCTGAAAGAGAGGAGTTACTTTATCCTCACCAACTTGAAAGACCTTCCTGAGCAGTCTCCATGGAAACCTCACAGTCACATCCTGCTCCTAGTCTGTACACCCTGGAAGAGACTCCTCTTGGACGCAGGCTAATACTGTCCATGGGATGGTTTTCAGATTTAGTGGAAAATGCTTGAAATACAAATAATTTCATTATTCCTCTTGTATAACAGGATGAGAGCCTCAGCTCTGACCTCAGACTGCAATACTCATACCTGAGAAGAGCCCTTCCTTGGTCATCAACCAAAGCTCTTACAGCAACACTTAGGAATAATCATACAGGAAATTTGAGATGCTATTGTGGCCAAATCTATATCCTCTACTTTAAAAACAAAAGATAGAGATTGTTTTATGTTCTATATTGAGAAGCCATCCAGGCCTTTTTATCCTTTATACCACTTCTCCCTTAAATAAAATATATAGCCTGTCTAGTATCCACCCACATTGCCCACAGACAAGTATAAATACATACATAAATCATCAGAAGCCGTAGGAAATCCCAATGCAAAAGAAAACAAAAACCAAAGACACAGCTACAACTTTCCCAGTAAAGTCACCTCTACTACACACACCATGACTTTGATTTCCTTTTTATAAACACTGTGAGAGATTGACTTTGTGCACTAAAGTAGAGTTATCATTTTCCAGCTTAGTTTAACTTCTAAATACATGTCATTATCAAAATGTAAAGGATTTCATTTACCCCAGCCAAAGAGCACTGTTGCTAATTACAGGCTTAATTTTAAATTAGGTTCTGTTTCTTTACAGCAGCAAAGCAATCAGACGAGAATGGCATGCCTCTATTAAGCGTTTACGTTAAGACTGCCTAATTATACAGGATTCATTTGGGTAGCACTGGCAGATGTTCTGGAAGGCAGTGGAAATTGCAGTCAGGACTTGATAAGAGATGGACACCCACTTAGGATGTCCTAACATCAGTGCAGGTGACCTGGTGCTCATATAGATCAAGACATGTGCTGGGTTCTTCTCAATAATTCCCTACCACAGATCACCTGAGCACCTGTAATGAAGGTATTTGTTCTCCATCTGCCTCAGAACATATTGCAAAGTTCCACAAAGGACGTCCAGGAAACTTTGAGCCTTTTTGCCATTAAACGCTATGGAAACAGAAGGTTATTTATATTGTCATAATCAGAATTTTAATCTCACTTAAAAAGTAATAAACTCACTTAGATCTCCATTGTGCCAGCTGACAATACATTTTCTAGGACTTTTTACACAACATAAGGCTTGAGATTTGAGAAGTGATGAGATTCTGCTTGTTTTAAGCCCTGGTGGTTCATAGTTGAGTGGGTGGCACCCTGCCAGCCATTTCTGCCTAATGAAGGAGTGGATAGAGCCAAGCTCTGTTTACTGTGTTTCATCCCAAACTGACATACTTAAAGGGTAATTGTAAACCAGACAAGTGACAGATGGCATGTTTGCTCCAATCAGAGTGGCCCCGGGAAGGAGATTCTCGCCTGATCGCCACACCCAGGAAATAATCTATGGCTCCACCTACACTTGTGATTATTCTAGGGGTGCAGGCTCAGGACACAATTATTAAATAGACCTGTTTGTCCTTAACTCCAAGTTTGGGGAATATCACAGATGATCCACATTGACTTACCACAGTTCTGAATCATTACTGGACATTTCCTTTCTCTGGGAGATAGCCCCAAGCATTAAAACTACTTCCCACTAGAAGAAGATTCTGAAATGGACCTTTAAGTTAGCTCTGGATCCTGTTGGCTGCAGTCTGAGAGCAGTTGTGCTCACCCAGATAGAAACATGAGAGACACCTAGAAAGAAACATGCCTGTCTGTGCGCCTAGAGGATCTGTGCTCTGCAGACATCCATTTTGGTTGTGGACTCTGTAACAGCCCTGTGACTCAGTTTTAGGACTTCTCAGCCTTGGTTCAGAGTGAGTACTATATGCCCAGCAACCCACCTACAGATCCAATGGGGGCCCATGTAGGACTCTGGAACAAGCCAAAAACATCTAGCAATAGCCCTCTCATCTGGGAACCCAAAAGTAGACTCTCAACCCATCATTAGCTCTACTAACCAAGCTCCTGGAAATAGTCTAGTCCACCCAGAGCCCAAATAGGATCCCAGTAACAGGCCCAACAACTGTGTACCTGAAGAAAGACTCAGAAGCAACCACATTATCTAGCTCCCACCCTGGTCCACCATGATCCCAGGAGCAATCCCATCTCATAGACTCAATAGGAGAAGGTCTTTACCTGCTAAAACGAGTCTGTAAAGACTGGAATAGGTGGTTGTGACTAGAAGTTTACAGACACCAGTACAAGGTTCTACAGATAATGAAGAATCAAATACACTATCACAAAGGAAACGACTAACGCTCTGATAACCACCCCAAAGAAATGAAGGCCTAGGAATTGCCTGAAAAATAATTTGAAATAATTATCTTAAAGAAGATCAATAAGATGCAAGAACATACATGTACACTTAACAAATTAGGAAAACAATTCATGAACAAAATCAGAAATTTAGTAAAGAGAAATCATGAAAAGAACCAAGAAGAAATCCTGGATCTGAAGAGTTCTATAACAGACTGAAAATTTTAACAAAGAGCTTCCTTTGAGAAGAGAGAATTAGCAAACTCAAAGACAGGTCATTTGAATTTAGACAACTGGGGAAACTAAAAGGAAAAAAAAAAGGTTACAAAACAAAGAAAGAGGAAAAAGTCTTTAGGATACCATCAAGCACACAAGTATCTGAACATTTGGAGTTCCAGAACTAGAGGAGAGAAAAGATACTAAAAAAGAATTATTTAAGAAATTTCTAGTTGAAAACTTCCCAAATATTGGGAGGAATATAAACATTAAAATTCATGATTTAGAATTGTGGGCAATGACTTTGGGATATGAGCCCAAAACACTGACAACAAAAATAAAAATAGACAAAGAGGAGTCCATGGAGCTAAAAAGCTTCCGCATAGCAAAGAAAACAATCAATGGAGTGGAAAAAAATCTACAGAATGGGAGGAAATGTTTGCAAATTATTGATCTGACAACAGATTAATATCCAGAATATGTGAGGAACTAATCTAACTCAGTGGCAAGGGGAAAAATGACCTGATTAAAACAGGTTAAAGACCTGAACAGATGGTTTCCAAATGAAGACACACATAATCAAGAGGTATATTTTTAAATGCTCAACACTCAAATATATACTTTTTATTTTTCAATTTTTTAAAAAAGTTGTCATTGAAATTCCTGGGACAGGTTACCTTGGCAACAGGCTGGCACAGGGGCAGGTTCTAGATAAGATCCCTCAGGAGTCGGTCTCCAACTTCCCAGACTCACTCAAAATTAGGGTCCTAGACCCAACCTGACTTGATTTACCTATCTACACTGACTGCCTGTCTAATTCTGGCTTCAGAAGCTCCAGGTGCTTTATTTTATATGCAAAAAACATCAAAAGGACTTATTGTGAGAAAGATAACCTCAAGGTAAACAAAAAGCAAAGTTAAGCAGGAACAGGCTAATTGGAGCTTATTACTTGCATGACATCTTCTCTAACTCTGGACAGCTGGCCCCTCCAGGCTATTGAGCATGCCCTTATTTCTTCCACTCCAGGGCAGCAGGCATTTGAATTCAAAGCTATAGAACCATAAATTCCACACCAGGCATGGAATCTGCCCACTAACAGTGGCCACCTACAAATATTTGGCAATGTTTCATGGAAAGATTCCCAGAAGTGGCAGTATCACTCACTATCCAAGGCTAGGAAGTTCAAAGCAAAGATTCAGTTGCTACTCCAGATACAAATTATTTATTTTCTCTAGTGAAGACATCACCCAGAGCACTAGCAGGCTTGTCTTCCAATTCAAATTGAGGGACATAATATGAAATCATGGTTCTGTGAGTATGAAGACCCATGAAGACAAAGGGAACATGTAAGACATTTTAAGGGCACAACTAGTTGGCAAATATCCCAACCAATTTGGGATTGAAAAATAAAATAAGCGTCACTTTTAAATTCAAGCTGCTTGTGAGACTTAAATGGTTGGCTTATTTCCCTCTTGCAATCTAATGATCTCATATGTACAAGTTTTCTTTACCTTGAATTAAATTAAAATAGCTGTCAAAAAGTTAGTATCTTCCATTCTAAGTGAGGCTCCCTGCCAAAGGTCATGGAAAGAAAGGCCGAAACTGCTGACCCTAGAGGTTCTGGGTTTGGGGAACTGTCCCCTAGCCAAAGAGATAGTGTCCTCCACACAGGCTCCCATGTCTCTTTTTAAATTTTTGTTCAGAGGACAGTCTTGTCCTCCAAGGTAATAATAGGAGATGACCTAATCACAGTTAAGATAAAGGAGATGATGACTAATTTTCTGCATCCAACCTGGCCTGATTACCAACTTTGGAAATAAAAAAAAGGGTCTCTGGAGGAAACATAAATTACAGGACCACACCTTAAGAGACAGATTTAAAAAAAAAAAAAAAAAAGTTAAAATGCCCTGTGCAGGAGGCTTT
Source organism: Ictidomys tridecemlineatus (assembly GCF_052094955.1). Taxonomy (NCBI): domain Eukaryota; kingdom Metazoa; phylum Chordata; class Mammalia; order Rodentia; family Sciuridae; genus Ictidomys; species Ictidomys tridecemlineatus. The sequence continues at coordinate 63,402,984 of NC_135483.1, read as the reverse complement.
GGCCTCTCTAGCTCAAAACAGCCACTTCCCTTCCTTAGCTTCTACCAGATCTCTATCTCGCCAAGGCTTGCATTGAAATGTTAATTGGGGAGGCCTGCAGGGCTTGCAGAGAACCAATTTGGGACTGAAGAAAAAATAAGTGTCACTTTTAAATTCAAGCTGCTTGTGAGACTTAAATGGTTGGCTTATTTCCCTCTTGCAATCTAATGATCTCATATGTACAAGTTTTCTTTACCTTGAGAATCTTTACCCAAGGATTTCATGGCTCTTTCTCATGGTTTTGATATCAGAACTCACTCTTAATCTGGTCCAGTTATTACTGGTCTGTTTAAACTCTGATCTGATAAAGATATCTGATTAATTTACAAATTTAAAATGCTAACAGCTAAGTATAAAAACAAGTACTCTTAACTTCTTAAATTCCATATGGTAATATTTAAACATTATGTGTGTTTTTACAAATTGGTACATGGAAAAATGTTTAAGATTGCTTTGTGCTTCATTGAAAACAAGGTTACTGAGTTAAGATTCTATCAGGTGTAATTTATATGCAAAGAGTATAAGAGGTTTCAGCTGGGCTTCAATTAAAGTACCATAAAAAACAAAACATTTCATCTTATTAAAGTGAAGTAATTTGTCTAAATTCAGAAATTTCATTAGGGTTGTTTCAGAGTGTGAATTAAGAAAAGGATCAACAGTTAGGAAAGAGATACTAGAAGGTTCTAGGTATGGAAATCTATTTTAATATGGAAAGTAGAAGGAAAAAGACGTGTTTCTGGATAAGAAAGTCTTGAGTGGTAAAGTTGTTGAAAAACCAGCCTCTACCTCAGAGCAAAGCCTGTCCAAGGAAGGGACATGGCCTTTGTCCTTGGAAAAACCCACAGAGCACTCCTAGGCACATTCCCACCCTGCTAAGTTGTTTATCTACAAATAACAGGAGAGATCTGCTGGCACCAGGTGTCCCTGACTCAGTCAGGCTAGGTGGGGATCCATAGCAGCCCCCTAGCAGCCACCAATCAGCATGAGACAGGGAAATACCTGGGATGCCAGATGACCCTCCCAGTAGTTTATGGTGGTTGATAACATGTTGGGAAACCATGTAGTTCAGCACGTACACCCCTCTTGGCTTAAACCAATCAGTTCAAACGAATACCCCTTTTGTACTGACCAATCTCCCCTACCCAACTTGTTCCCGCCAGTGAATGTGCTAATCATGTTTTAGAGTTGTTATTTGATTTTCCCGAGGTGTGTGATGATTTGCTATGATGTATGTGAAGTCCCTGCCCTCTCCAAAAAATTGTATAAAACTGCTGCAAACCCTGGGCTCAGGGCCTCTCAGTGTCACCAGTTGCTGTGTGTGCACGTGGAGGACCGAGCTAGCTCGCAATAAACACCTCTTTGCTGCTTACATCAATCTTGGGTCTCTGGTGGTCTTTGGGGGTCCTGAATTCGAGCATAACATTGTAAAATGTCAAAGTAAGTTTCAGAAGTTTGGTGAGGGTACATTGCAAAAACTTTGTGTAACTAAGTTAGATATACATAATTAACACAAAGTTATTTAAGTCTTTTTCCTAAGGTCAAATATTAATGAACTTATATAAGCCATAATCTAATCCTCTATGGGTTAAAATAATGAACATTTCTTAAAACATTAATCTGCTTTTTATTTATCGAGATAATTTCTTGTGTCTGTCAAGTTTTATTCTTTAGAGCAACTGATCTTAAAAGAATTAGGGTTTGTATAACTCTGGTTAAACAACAACTGCTATTTTAGAGTATTACATTACATTACAGATTCTGAATTTTTCTTTAAGGGCTAAACTTTGTCCATATAAAAACATCAGTGTAATTGTGGTGTTATTACTGTATATATAAATGTATTCATATCTTCCAAGTATACAAGTCTTTATAAGATTTAGAAGAACATTTTACCAAGCTGGTATGCTTCAAACTAAGGTTTAAAGTAAAGGTTTGGGATTATAAAATGTATGTTTCTTAATCCATAGCTATTATACAATCTCAATATGTTTTTACTGTTATTAATTTCATTTTGTATTTTCCTTGTAAACTTTAGCTGTTATCTGTTAGTGCCTTACAAAGTACAACTTTCAATATAACAATCTTAGTTAATTTGAGATAAGGACATCATCTATAGACGGGATCTATAGTAAGGCCAACTGCCAGTACTAATTCAATTAAATAGAAGGGCTAAATGACTATAAAGTTATAGACATTAAAGTTAAAACTCAGTCCCCTTACTTTAAGACTGGTGAAACTGGCTTGCTGGATGTTTAAGACCAAAGCTTAGAGATTAAAGTTAGGGAATTAAAAGGGCCAGTAAAGAAAATAGCAAATATTTGGCTCTTGCTCTCTGAGTCAGCTTAAACCCAGGGGACAAGGGAACTTCTCTAAGGGCTTTGCAACTCTGGGCCACATGACCTCCTGATCAGGGGCATCCATGAGACTCTGGAGGACAGAAAGCCAATCAGTGCAGCTGCTGCAGAGAGGAGGGTCATTGGAGAAGGGGGACATTCCTGGTGTTTCCAAGGGAAGCCACATGGTCAAGGAGACCCTGACCCATCCTGGCAGATGGCACTAAGGAAGCTAAGAGGCTGCTCACAAGTTCCCAGGAGTGAACCCCTGAGGGAACTCAGCTGACTTTTAAAAATAGATGGGAACAAGGTCGATTTGACCAGCTTGCTCTTGAACACCTAGAAAAAGTTATATCCAAAGTACAGCCATACCTGTGCGTGTAAAAGAAAGAACAATAGCTCTTTTCATAGAATGTAAGAGGTACACTTGTGTGAGCTCCACAGCCCTGATGCCACCCAAATTCTGAGGCATTTTTTTTCCTTTGTGAGGCTCATATTTACCCCTATCTGCCAAAAAATCCTTACTATCTGTTCAGTCCTCCTTAGTCCTCTAATTGATGTTATACCTAACAATCCAAGTTTACCTATACCAATAACAGCACATGCCAGACACAAGAGAGTCTTTCAGTTTATTCCCTTACACATAGGACTAGAGGTATATACCAGTATTGACACAGGAGCAGCAGGTTTAGAAACTTCTATTCACTATTATAAAAAATTGTCAGTACAAGTTATTGACTATATTCAATAAGTTACCGATTCAGTACTGACATTACAAAATCAATTGGATTCCCTGGCATCTGTCATCCTGCAGAATCACCAGGGTCTAGATCTCCCTACTGCCAAACGAAGTGACCTCCACCTCTTCCTCGGGAAAGAATGTTGCTTCTATGTCAATCAATCAGGCCTGGCAAGAGATAAGGTTAGACATCTAAAGGTCCAGTTGGAACAGCAGAGATGAGAACTAGCCAACTCCTAAAACAGTAGACTTTCTGGCTTCTCCCTCTTTTAACCCCTCTAATACTCATTTTTCTTATAATAACCTTTCCCCCCCCTGCTTTTCTAACTTTATACAGAAGCAACTCTAGACAAGATGATCCTTCTGGCCCAGACCACCTCCCAAGAACATGCAAAGGCCATTCTCCTCCTTTACTCACAATGTGACTCCCTGAGCCCCATAAGAAAGGAATCACCCACAATGATGAGGTTGTATTTCCCCCCCACACACACACTCCACTCAAGCCACAACCACCAGGACTGTATAGGAGCTTGAAATACTTCTCATCTCCTTATGCTCTTCTAGATCTCTGACAGGGGATCCCCTACTCACCCCTACTCAGCAGGAAGTAGCCATATATGAGGACATCACCCCAACTCATTATACCCCTTTCAGAGTCTGGAATGAAGGAATGAACAATAGGCCCCAGGCAACTTCCCTTACTATTCTCCTACCTGCTCTCCTGCCCTGCCCTAAATAAGCCCACCACCAAAACTCCTGCCATGACCTGGCCCTACCCAAACCCTATAAAACCCAGACCCTTGTTATATCCCACCTCCATTTTCCCTTTTGAAAATGTGCCCCTCCATTGTTTGATAAACCTTCACTGATCCATTGAGGTCTTCTTCATTTCTTTTTCTTTTTGTGTTCCCTTTCAATTGCTTTCAGATCACATAAAATAAGGTTTAACATATAAAAAAATCATTCAATGCTCTATTGATTTTTTCATTTGAAAATTGTTTCTAAAAATCTTAACCCTCTGGGTCCCATAAAATTCAACCCATGGAAGACTGGCCTCCCTCACGTCCACCTGCTTCCTTTCGAACCTGAGCTGTTGATACCTGGGACTCATGGTATTTGACTTCTTGTATGTCAGGAAGAGGGCTTGGGCCAATACTAAAACTTGAGGTAGTTTGAAGAGGAGAAAAAAAAATCTATGGATAATGATAACTTACATAACAGAAAAATAATTGTGAAACATCTGGAGCCCTCATTTTATGTTCCATTAGAGCCTGAAAAACCATTTGAAGCAAGTTCTTAGCTTATTTATATCTGCAATGCTCAATAATATTATTTCTATCTGCAAATGCTCAGTAATAATTTTGAGGAAGCTCTTTACCAATTGGTTCATTGTTATTTATCATCCAAGAAGTAGCCTTGCCTGATTCTTTTAGATATTTACAAGCTGAATGCTTTGGGGTCTAGAGTTTCTATGGTCCTCTCTCATTAACTTTCTAGAAAATTCGGAGATAATATTTGTTTGGAACACTTTTTATGACAAACAGCTGAAATCTCAGCTGAAAGACAACCACCCCATTCCAGAATCACACTGCTAACCTTACTCTTGGCTGTTGCCGCATAGGATTGTGTTTTTGCTCAAAATTTTCACAGTTGTAATCACTGCACCTGCAGAACTAGTCTCTGAGCCAGTAAGCAGCAGCCCAATGAGGCAGGTGGCAATGACAATCAGTTTTTGTTCTCCCATGGTCACCTGTCTTCTCTTCAGACCTCAGGTTCCTTCCTGAATGTTCACTTGCAAAACAGTGTCCGGATTTAGACTCTAAACTCATCACAGATCTTTTAATTAGCCTTACCTCTTGATTGCCACTCTCTGGCAGAGCAGTAGAGGCTGAAATTGCCCTCAGGGGAAAAAAATGAGTGATTCATTTGCTATTATCTTTCAACAAAAATATTGTGCCTCTGTGCCATGAGTGAAGGAAAGGGCGTTGCTCAATAATCCAACAAATCTAAGTGTATCTGACAGAGTGCATATCCCCTGTTCACTTTAAATTTTGACTTTAATATCATAATATTAATCTGAGTAAAAATTTTCATAAAGAAGCCAGCAGGGACATACCACAGGGATGATCCATATATGCACCTTCTACTTCCTTGACTCTGCAATTCTACTATTCTCTATAAAGACTTTATTTCTGATCATATTCTAAATGAGGGTCAGAGAGAAGAGCAATGGGTGGGAAGAGAATTTCTCTGTTGTCATCCCAAGACTAGAGGAAGATGATGTGGTCTGTTCCTGTCCCATGTCCCTGATTGGTAAAACCTCCTATAGAGAGGGGTCTTGGTGCATAGCCCCACCCAGGCAGACAGGGGCTTTCATCCTCTAGGATTTGGACATTTTATAGGAGTCCAAAGATGTAGTAAAGAAAACGCAGAATGCATTTTAGGGTCCTAATCCATAATCTACTACTTTCTGGTATCTAATTTTTTTAATATTTATTTTTTAGTTGTAGTTGGACACAACACCTTTATTTCACTTGTTTATTTTTGTATGTGGTGCTGAGGACCGAACCCAGGTTCTTGCATGAGAGAGGCGAGCGCTCTACTGCTGAGCCACAACCCCAGCCCTGATTTCTGATTTTGAAGGAAATATTTTCATGGTTACAATGTTGCCTTGCAGCCTATTGTGAGGGGAATAAAAATGTGAGAGAAGAAGGGGCTGGGAACAAAGTATGGTGCCCAAGGGCATATCCTTAAGGGCTCATTCCCTTCAAAGAGGCCCCAGTTCCTACAGTTGCCACCATTTACCATTAGTCCATTCAATTATGAACTCAATCACTGATAAGATCAGAACCCTCATGATCCAATCACTAACTAGAACCTCACCTCTGAACATGGCTGCATTGGGTACCAAGCCTTTGCCTTGGAGGACATTTCAGATGTAAACTATAACATATGTGTACGTACGTACACACACACACACACACACACACACACACACACACACACACACACGCCTACCTTACAGAGTTGCTCCAGTGTATGACCCAATAGGACAACCACCGAGGGCATGGGACTATGTATCCAACCATCATCCATCTTGCTGCGCTATCCACGTGTCTGTGCCTAGGCACTTTTATATAGCACTGACCTTTCCCAGTATTTCGTCAACCTAACCTTTTACTAGACATTGCAAACTTTTTACTCAACATCCCCATAGAAATATGTGCATACACAGGGTGGAAAAATTTTACTTCCTAATCAGTGTGGTGCCTTTTTAAAACAGACCAGGGGTTTAGTCCATTTCTGCTGCTATCATAGAATATCCAAGACTGAGTAATTTATAATGAACAGAAATGCTGTGGCTCACAGTTTTGGAGGCCAGGAAGTGCAAGTCCATGGCATAGGCATCTGCCAAAGGTCTTCTGGCTTTGTCATCTCGTGGTGTAAGGCAAAGGGCAAGAGAGTGTGAGAATGAGAGAGCAATAACACATCTGCTCTCTCACTAACCAACCCACATCCACAATAACAACTCTGATGTAATGAGAGTCCTCATAACCTAGTCACCTCTTCTTAAACCCCACCTCACATTTCTATATTGGGGATGTTCCAACACAGGAACTTGGGGATACATTCAAACCACAACAACCACAGATCAGTCCATTATGAGGTTATGTTTCTTAACTTTTAGGCAATACCTCTTGGGAAATTTCAGGCCTCATTTAAGAATCTTTTTTATGTACTCCATCTGGGAATCATTCCAAAATAATCTGTTCTGCTCACCTCTGATCCACATCGGCTCTGGAAACAGCCATGTCTGCTTACTTGAAAAATAACACCTGACCTGGATTCTAAAGTAATCAAGTGAATCACTTCATTCACTTGAAAAGGAAAATATATCAAGCCTATTGGTATATTAATAGAACTTTAATTTTTTTTTTTTGCTTACGAAAAAGGAAGACTGATTTAGAATTGCTTCAACAAGACAAATATATCTAAAATACACATATCTGTTTTATAAACAACAATTGATTTAATAGAATCCTAATTCCTAAAGTAAGAATTCAGAAAAAATTATTCCCATCATAAAATTACTGTGTCTTTCATTTAGGATTTTTGTCATAATTTAATGGATGTCTCTCTTATCACATTGAAAATACTTAAGATATAAAACTAAAGGTAAAATATGATTTGCATCACAAAAGAACAAATCTAATCAGGCAAGCAAATCGCTAGTTTCCTGGGCTGGGATGTGCCAGTAGAAAAAAAGTGAGAAGGATTGCAAGGGATCATTTGGGGATGATGTTCTGCTTTCCCTCTATGTTGCCTGGGCTTTCATGGGTATATACATTTGTTAAAACTCACTGAATTCATCATTTTTAAAAAGTGTATTTTATTGAACACAAACTATGCTTCTATGATGATGGCTAAAAAGAAAAATCAAAAGTATGTGCATTTCAAAAATATGTTTATTGCTCAAACCAAAATGTATCTTAATTTTGAGACTCATACATAAAAAACTTCAGAATGTTTCTAAATCCTCATTTCTCGTTCTTTTTTTCTGCCATGTCCCATTACTGACCTCTACTGAGCTAAATAGATTTTACAAGAAAATTTAGAAGTCCCTGACAGGTTTTCTTCCTTCTACTTACTGCTTTTCCTCAAATAAATGCTTATTGGAATTTTTACATTTGAGCCATGAGTCTCTGTAAGAATGTGGGCAACACACAGGGTCAGAACGACTGTGAGTCCACTGACAGAGCTGGTCTTAAAACTTCCCTGCCTTGCTGGGCATGGTAGTGCACAGCTATAATCCCAGGGGCTTGGGAGGCTGAAGCAGGAGAATTGTGAGCTCAAAGCCAGTCCCAACAACTTAGCAAGGCCCCAAGCAACTCAGCAATATCCTGTGTCTAAATAAAATATTTAAAAGATCTGGGGTGGTGGCTCAGTGGTTAAACACTTCTGGCTTCAATTCCCAATACCAAGGGAGAAAAAAAAAAAAAACATTACTTGCCTTGGAATATAGTCTTAGAATCATCCTCCCATCTCTTTCCTATGAGATTTAAATTTTGTTATAATTTTAAATATATTTCCTCTCTTTAAAAATATTGAAGAGGTTTTTATTGTCATTGTAGAAAATTCCTTCACACTTTCTGACTCAAAACAATAACAATTTATAACCTACAGTTTCAGGTGTCACTGGTCAGAAACGATCTTTATGGGTTAAAGTCCAAATTTTAGCAAAACACTTCCTTTGTGGAAGTTCAAAGAGGCCTCCTGACTTATAACTCCTTCCTCCATTATCAAAGCACAACACTCCAACCTCTGCTTCCACTGTCACATCTCCATCCCCCACTGTGACACCCCTGCTGCCTCTCATAGAGATCCATGTGTATAAACCCAGCAGGTCAGGAGGCTGAGCAGAAGGATTGTGAGTTCAAATCCAGCCTCCACTTGGTGAGGCCCAAAACAAGTCAGCTGTCTCTAAATAAAATCACACTTGCAAAATCTTTTCTTTAGGTATTCACAAGTTTAAAGCATAAGATATAGATATCTTCAGAGGACTCTTCTACCTACCAAACTATCCAAAAATAATCAGCAAAAAATCTCTCTTTTAAAATTAAATGAACTTGACAACAAGAAACAAGTAGCCCAACTAAAAAAATGGGCCAAGGGCTTGAATAGAGATTTCTCCCAAGAAAATATGCAATGGCCAAGAAGCACATAAGAGAATGTGCAATTCATTAATTGACAGGGAAATGAAAGTCGAAATTACAGTGAGATACCATTTCATATCTGTCAAAAAAATAAATAAATAAAAGCATGGGCAAGGATGTGGAGAAATCGAAACCTTCATACTGTGTTGATGGGAATGTGAAAGAGGGCAGCCTTTCTAAAAAGCAGTTTAATGGTTCCTCAGTAAGTTAAACAGAAAATTATGTGACCAGCAATTCAACTTCCATGTGTACACCCAAAAGAGCCAAAAGCAGTTCACAGCACTACAATAGCAGAACAGTCACAAATGTCCATCAATGGATGCAACAGAAATGTCTATCAGTGGATGAGTTCATTAAAAAAATGTGGTATATGCATGCAATGGAATATTATTCAGTCATAAAAAGTAATTCAGTGCTGACACATGCTACAATGTGGATGGATCTTGAAAACATTACATTAAAGGAACGAAGCCATATCCAAAATATCATATACTGTATATTCTCATTCATTTGAAGTAGTCAGAGTAAGCAAATTTAAAGAGACAGACAGCAGGTTAGTGGTCACCAGGGACTTGAGAAAGAAGGGAGTGCAACTGATTAATAGGCCAGGGGTTTCCATTAAGAGTAATAATAAATTCTAGGTATAATGGTGATGATTGTACAATATTATGCTATACTAATTGCACTAAATTGTATATTTTAAAATAATTGAAATGATACATTCTGTGTTATGCATATTTTACCATATTTTTTAAAACCAAGTAGAATTTTTTTTTTGGGGGGGGTACAGGGGATTGAACCCAAGGCCCCTTTACCACTGAGCTACATCCCCAGCCATTTGTATTTTTTATTTTGAGATAGGGTCTCCCTAAATTACTGAGGTTCTTGCTAATTTGCCAAAGCTGGCCTTGAACTTGTGATCCTCCTGCCTCAGCCTCCCAAGTTGCTGGGATTATATAGGCCTGAACCACTGGGCCCAGCCATAGAAATATTTACACACTAGTATTCTATTGCTCTTCTTCACTTAAGATGTTTCAAACCCTAAGTCCTTTCTCCACACCTAGGCACAGTCTACTCAGCAAGCTGTAGGTGGGCCACTCAATCATGAAAGGGGCTGTGTCCAGCTCCTAAACATGAGCAGGGCTTCAGGGTCAGATCCTATTGTGACTCAGGTTATTTTCCTTGATGAGTCACTAGGGTTCAGATGGCATTTTGATGAAACTTCCCAAATCATCAGAAATGCAAATGTCTGATTAGTAGTAAATTATTAAAGATTGACGGGCTGTCTAAGTGGAGATCATCTTTGAAATACCTCCCTTGCATTGAACATAAGCAGTGATTCTCAGCTGGTTTTGGTTGGGTATCAGAGACCCTGTAAATCTGCCAGGTCATGTTTGCCACCCCATGTCCTTCAAGATGCAAAATGAAAGCTGATTTTTGAAAAATCTGACCTTGTATCTGAAAGCAAAACTGAGAGATAACAAAATTATGACTATGCTTTCATAAGAAGTGGATAGAAATGATTTGGGGGTAAGATAAACAGCTGAAAGATAATGTTATCTCTTATCCTTAAAATGCTTTTTTTGTGCTATGTAAAACCAATTGGCTGTGTCCTTGGCAGAGGGAGCTAATTATCTCCATTTCACCATCTTCCTAGCAGAGCAGGGAAATTCAACTATCTGCTTTCTAACCCCAGGGTTCACTTCAAAAAAAAAAATGCTTCTTCCAACGTATAATCTGTGAACAATAGCAAGTGTATATTTGGAAGTAAAATTTGGTAGAATAAATTAAAAATGTGGAAAATATTGAGCCCTACATCCCCCTTTGGAAGCCTGGCCATTCACATGAACATAAATTCCTGCAATAGAGAAACTTGCTCGATTTGGTTTAGCCTTGCAATTTATTTGCAGAATTTATTATTAAAGTAATATTGTCCGTGCTTTACAGAAAACTTAGAGAATCTTATTCTATAGGATTTACTCTTATTAGAATTTCATGTATACATTAGTATTAATTTTTCTCTTATAAAGCTTGGGCTTATTGAGCAGCCCATAGGCAGTAATATGGCCTCCTGTCATGTACAACCCTAAAGTTCGTCTCCATCCAGTCCCCACATAATGTGCTGTATGTCAGGGATGATGGCAAACAGGTGAACCTCATTGATACTGGGTGTTATGATTGGGATATGAGGTGTCCCACCCCATGCTCCTGTGTTAATGCAGGATTCTTTACTGGATTGTGAGGGCCATAATCCCATCAGCCCATCCTCATTGGAATGGACTGACTGGGTGGTAACTGTAGGAAGGTGGAGCAGGCCCAGAGGAGGTGAGTCACTAGGAGGATGTGCCCAGGAAGAGTGCACCTTCCTTGTAGCCCCTTCCTCTCACTCTGTCTCTGCTTCCTGGGTGCAGTGAGCGGATCAGCTTTCCACCCTGCAGCCTTGGCCATGCCTCACGTCAGGCCTAGAGCAATGAAGTCGGCCAACCATGAACTGAACCTCTGAAACCACGAGCCAAAAGTAACTTTTCCTGCTCTGAGTTGGTCTCTCGTCAGGTATTTTGGTCACAGCCATGAAAAGCTGACTCACACACTGGGCATAAGAAGACATGACTCTCATTAATTCTACCACTAATTCTATACTGCTAGAGAGGGCAGGTATCCATAAACACAAAGAAAGAAGCACCCACTCATTCTCTGCAGAAGACTCCTGAACTAGATAATAAGAGCAGTTTCACTGCCAGGAATGGCAAGCCTGGAGTCATGTCACAGAGGAGATTTTCTTCTGGGGCACGTGGCTGAAGGGGACCTTGAACTTAGGACTGACCTGCAGGGACTTAGAAACGATGGCTGAAACCATCAAAGGAAAACAGAAGTTGGGCCTCAATCCTCTTCATGCTGCCATCCTGTGGAGGTCGGTCCTTCTCTTGGCTGGAGTACTGCCTCCATCACGGTGGCAGAGATGACGGCCAGTGGGGGGTTGGAGGGCAACGGATGGGATGTGTGAGCACATGTCACAGGTGAGCCCTCAAAAACACCTGCAGCATTATCAGGGAGTCCCCTCCTTACTCTTCTTGGATTTGGGGTTAACATCAATATTGCACACATTTATCAGGTGCAGAGTAATATTTCAACCCCTGTATACAGTGCGTACTGATCGAATCAGGTAATTAGCACTTCTATCTCGTTATCTTTTCTTTTTGTCTGTAGCTTTTGAATTTCTCCCTTCTAGTTCTTCATACAATCTACAGTGAGTTATTGTAAACTATGAGCCATGATCATGCTATGGAACACTGAAACTTACTCCTTCTGTTTAAACATGTTGTGGCCCCAATGGTCCAACCTCCTTCTCTTCTCCAACTCTCCTAACCGTCTTACCCTCTAGTAGTCAATATTCTATTCTCGGATGGACTTCTTTAGCTTTCACACATAGAACATGCAGCACTCGTCTTTGTGGGTCTGGTGTATTTTGCCTAACATAATATCCTCCAGTTTCTTCCATTTGGCTATGAATAAAAGAATTTCATTCTTCTTTATGGCTGAATAATATTCCACTGTGTTCATACCGCATTTTCTTTATCAACTCATGTATCAATGGCCACCTAGGTCGATTCCATATCTTGACTACTGTGAATAGCACTGCAAGAGGCATCCTCCCTATTCCTCCTAACCTCATCCTCTATATAATTTATCTAATTGAAATATAAAAATAATTGGTCACAGGAAGAAAAACTGTTAGGCCATCTTTAATAAGGATAGCCAAAAAAAAAAAAAAAGTTGTTTCAAAGTGTGTGAATAAAATGAAATGCTCAGCTTTCTAACCTGCCACTCAGCAATGCAATAACCTGATTCTAAGAGTCAGGGATGTAAAAATGTGTATTATACATTAAAAAAAATATGACATATACATAGTTAAAATTGTGCATTTAAACTGGATGGTACATTGATATGAGCTACTAAAGGGGAACAACAAAAATAAAATATTTTAAGGCTCACAAGATCATATATTTGTGATCATTTTATTTTATTTAAAATTGTCTTAGCTCCTCAAAATGTGCTTTGTGACATCTTAAGATGCCACAATGAACTTACAGGGATATTGCAGGATATTTTACATTTTCAAGGAAAACACAGTACTATTCAACATTGCTGAACACACTGCAAAAAACTAGCTTGAAGGCTGGGAATGTGGCTCAAGCGGTAGCGTGCTCGCCTGGCATGCGCGGGGCACTGGGTTCGATCTTCAGCCCCACATAAAAATAAAATAAAGATGTTGTGTCCACTGAAAACTAAAAAATAAGTATTAAAAAATTCTCTCTCTCTCTCTCTCTCTCTCTCTCTCAAAAAAAAAAAAAAAACAACTAGCTTGAGTTATTTCACAGTTCTAGGATTTGATTGTGCTACATTTGTTTAGATGTTATCATCTTTGCAAAGCCACAGTTTGTATCCTTGCTTTGACAGACGGCAAGTGCCTTCACAATGATCCGTGGAGAACAGAAAGTGAGGGTGACATTTCCAATTGGATTTCTGTCTGATTGCAGGTGCAACAGTCACAGCTGAGAACAAGAATTGTTTCTTATCTAGGAAACTCAGCAGAGTACAATGCTTGCATACAGCAGGTGCTCCATAACTATATGTGACATGAGATTGTTGCATAATGCAAAAGAAAGTAACACAATACTATAGAACAGAGTTTTTTCATTGCAGATACAACAGTGATAAATGTAGTTTTTGAAAGCACGGCACATCCTACCACATCAGCATGGAGGTAAAATAGGGAAAATCCACCTAGTCTTTTCTGATCAATCTGAGATGCCATACAGGTCACAAAACTCCTCAAATGATTTGAATAATATATGCAAAAGAGTTTAGTAAGAGACAGAGAAATGGAACCACTAGTACACCACGCCAAGTAAGAACAGAATAAAGGAAGTCCCAAGTTCCAAATATCCCCAAATGGAAATTCCTGGGAAAAGAAGCCGACTGGGGAAAGCAGTCAATAAAAACAGAACTGAGTATAGTTACTGAGGGTCTCAGAGGCCACACTCCCACACCCCTATGAGGGAAAGGAGAGGAAGGGACATTGTTCAAAATCAAGAGGTCAAGGGTTGTGGGAGTGCCATCGGTAGCCACACCAACCATGGGCTGAGAGGGCAAGTGTGCAGGTAGAAGATCAGAGGGTCTCTTTCTTCCAGCATGCCTGAGAGAGGCTACCTGGTTACTGAGAAGAATCTCAACCCAGATGGCCCACCCCACTTAGATTGCAGCCAGATCAAGGCTGGGAGGAACTGGAGGGTGTGACCTCACTGCTACTGTCATCAGTGTCCCCCCCGCATACGGAAAACAGACCACTGGGACACTTGGGGGGACTTAGCTAGTACTGGAAGGGGTGTCCAATTATTGTAATGGTCGTATACATTTTTTCCATGTGTTTTTATTATGCACCTAGAATCAGATGCATGATTTCACAGTGTTATCTGCAGCAGGCAAGTGGAAGTGAGTAAGCCTTGTGAATGCCCACCTGGCGTATAATACACGGGCACCCTGGCCAGGTCTGAACTCATAAAGATGGCAGGTAAATGTTGGAAATTTGAGAAACATCATTTACGATAAACTAACCCTGACTTTTCACAGGCTTCTCAGGATCTTATTATAGAAAATTGTCTTAGCATGCAAAGTCTAGCTACCAGAGAAAGGTGTTTGTGTGCTGGTGTGTCTGGCAGAAGGGCATTGGCTTGGGAAATTGCAAAGGGAATTGTATGTCAGGGCAAGCGCAAGCAGGTGTCAAAGGAGAGAACCGTCCATAGGTGCTCACGGTAATTGCATCAGTCTTTTGTATATTTTGAATACGTAATATGGCATAAGTCTAATAGGAAAAAATAACTTTCTTTAGTACCAAATTATGTCATTTATCTTTGATCTTTCTTTTTTACCACAAAGAAGGAAAGAGTTTGCCTTTATTAGGATAAGGTGATCATTCAAAAGGAATAATATAGTAATGAAATTCAAGTTGAAAAATATTGCTATCATTTTCTTCCCTAAAGCATGATCTTCAGGAAGAAATTTAAAAGCCTAACATTCTGTGTTATTATTTTCCCACATTGATTTTCTGCAATTTCCAAAGAATTTCCTGTTTTCAGGGCTGCAATCTACTTATACCATCCTCAGGGAAAAGATGATCAAGGATTATTTCTTGGTAAATGCTCTGGATTTATTCCAGTTTCTTTTGTAATAAAAAAAAAATTCTGGGATAAATTCATTGGTAGATATTAGGCTTGTCAAAGAGATAAGTCTCTTTAACAAGAATATATACCACATGCAGAACATGCTGAAATACCATTGAAGGAGGAGATTAAAATACGACTATTAAATTATTGAAGACCTCTGTGTGTACATGTGTGTGGAGAAAACAAGAATCGTCACATTCAATTTTATTAATGTGGATTTTCTTTTTGTCTTAGAGAGCTGTGACTGAGTTCAAGTTTTCTCATTTGCTGCTAGTCCCCCCCCCCAAGAAGAAAACAGTACAGAAGAATGTTTGTTCACGTAATGAATTACTATTAAATCCACAAATCACAAGTAAGTCCATGTCCCCGAAAGTTTGATTTATTAAACACAAAGAAACTACAACAGCAGCACCAACACCAAGTTCAAAGCATGTGAAAATTAAAAGCTGCAGCTCCCTATGGTGTTTACACACATTAAAAATTCATTGAGCATGTGGATCAGTGAAAGTCACTAAACAGGATAGAACACGTCATTGCCAGCATGGCAGTCTCCTGTGGGTCACAAACAGAAGTAATTGGAACATGAATGAAATTACAAGTGATAGATGAGAGCTAAACAGAAATCATTGTGTCACAGCAATCTGGAAGACTTCCTGGAAGAAGTGTCATTTAATCTCAATCCCAAGGATAAACATGACTTGAATAAACAGAGACGAAAACTCTAGAAGAGCCAATGTAAGCAACACAACAAGGGTAGAAAAGCATGGGATGTATAACCTTCAAGAAAAAATGAAATCAGTTTAGAAAAGGGGAGTATTCATACATTCCAGATCCTGTTGCACACATCTTATCTACAGTATCTCATTTAATCCGTGCCAAAATCCATCAGGTGGACACTATTGTTATCACGATGCTAAAATGAAGAAACCAGAAGGCAGCTAGTTTGAGGAGCTTGTTTGGGCTTGGAAGGGACCAAGCTGCTGTCCCAATCAGAAAAGGTTGATTTCAGAACCTCTATTCTTAACTGAAACATTAAATTTTACCCCAAACTGAAACCTGCACTTTCTACACAGTTGTGCCTCTCCTCCTGAATCCCTGATCTCTGTCAACCTCACCCCATTAACCACAGGGTTATACCACATCTGTGTGTCTTTCCTGGCTTCTTCTATCCCCCTTACTTCCATACCCCATCACCTGCCCAATCTGGCTGTGTCCAAATCCCATGCATCTCTCAGGTCTCCTAGTTCACTCCATCACCTTCTCCTACAGTCCAGGTCAGGCTCACTGCCCATCCAGGCTAATTAACAGCCTCCTAATTAGTCCCTTATCCCCTGGTCTTATTTCCTTCAGAGCCATGGTTCTCACAGTGGGGTCCCAGGACCAGCAGCAGCAGTATCTCCTAGGAGCTTGTTAGAAATGCAGATTCTCACCATCTCTCCAGCTAGGCTCAGAGGTAGTCCAGCAAGCCCTCCAGAGGATTCTGCCCTTCACTGAACATTAAGAACCAGTGCCTCAAATCATTTCTATGCATGGCCACCGGGATGTGTATTCTCAGATGCAAAGTAGACCGAGTTTTTTCTTCTGCTAATTAATTTTCACACATTGCAGTGCTCCTTCTTCAGAGAAATGGCTCTGCCGGATGACTTGGATTTCTCTGTGCGCCCCCACACTTCCCATCAAAGCACCATCTCTTTGACGTGAATTGCTCATCTATCTCCTTATTATCTGCACATTCTACAAAAGACCGGGATGGGCTTTGTCTTTCTCATCAACACGTCCCCAGAACTTATTACAGAAAATGACACTTTTATGGAATGCAATAATCATTCTTGGAGGAGAAGAAAGAAAAGAAGGGAAAAGGAAAGAAATGACAGCCTAAGGCCACACCTGGAAAGCATGAATGCCAGTTTAAAAAATGAAAACCTCAGCAGATAATAGATATAGAAACCTTGAAGGTTTCTGAGCTAGGAACTAAAAGGGGGGAAATTGTTGAAGTGATCAAATCACAAGCAGAAGATAAATCATCGGGCTGTAGTACAAAGGGGGTCAGGGAGTGTGAGGGCAGCAAGAGAAGTCTTTTAATCAGAAGGTACGGAGGACCTTGAATGCAGCGTGGGTATTATGGGAAATGCAACAGAAATGGATCAATGTTTCTTGGCTCTGCTTAGCTGTCGGGTGGAAATGCAGCGTTAGATTCCAAATCCAGGTCCACAGAAAGATGGAGAGACGATTAGGAAAAACAATAATAAATAGAGAGGATAAACTGAATTGTGTCTGAAGGGAGGAGGAGCTGGGAATGTGTCATGTTCAAGGCCACTGTGGGGCAGCTGGGTGAGACTATCTGGTGAAAATGTGGAAGGGGACTCAAAGAAAGACAGGATTCAGGAGACAGACCTGCCATGCATCTATGGAGAGTGCAGAGTTAAAGCCACAGAAAGCCTGGTGTCTGAGACAAGCAGAGATAAGTAAAAATAACCTGTAAACCCACCAATTAAAAAACTTGAATAAGTAGTATTCGCTACCTCAGTTTCACTCCCCAGGGGTAATTACACAGTGTTCCCAGTGTCCTCCTGGCCTGTTCTTTGGCCTATTCATAGCTGTCCGATGGCTTCCTTTGGAACACAGTTCTCATCTCAGAAATCCACATGTTCTAAACTCATTCTACAAGGACTCCTAACAAACACTACTGAGCAATGGATGCCGTAGCTCAAAGGCATACGTGCTCATAATCGTGGTTGTAGAGAGGGAAACATGAAACATTTGTGTGCTCCGTTCATGGAACCAAAGTATGTTCCTAAAATGCAGAGTTCTTAAATCATGCGCTCAAATATTTAAACATGAGTTTTCACCGGAGGACAGGAATTCGAAGCATCATGTTAACTAGAAGCATTGGAACACTTCAGATGACTGATTTAATATTCAATTTCAGTTGTTTTGCCTTTCAATTAGTATTCAGAATGAAAAATAACAATGATTATTAAAGGATTTATTAAGGCTTTCATAAATTAGCCTTTTCTTCTAGAGGAGAGGAATAAATAGCAAGTGAGAATACTTCGATGTCTACAGTGGGCCCCTCTCCAACACTCATGAAAGTGGCTAATATGAGAGAAGAGACAAAGACCCTAAAGAACATTTCTGCCCATTCGGATAAGGAACCCCTAAATCTTTCTTTTCTCAAGATAACATCAAGGAAAATTGCAAATATCAAAAATAAGGGGAGTGTATTTGTTCTAGTGGGTGATGAACAGTTAACATCTGACCATCTGTTGGAAT
The DNA here is from genome assembly GCF_052094955.1 of Ictidomys tridecemlineatus. Lineage (NCBI taxonomy): Eukaryota > Metazoa > Chordata > Mammalia > Rodentia > Sciuridae > Ictidomys > Ictidomys tridecemlineatus. Next base: position 63,384,662 of record NC_135483.1, on the reverse strand, counting down.
GTAAATTCCATGAGGATGGTTTTGTGTTGCCTTCTTTTTGACTATAATTCTAGACCCTAGTAGCAGTACACCGAGTAGAGATCAATACAGGTGTCATGACAGGATGAAGGAAGCCTCTCTATCTAGGTCTACTTTAAAAATCAGCTGTAACCTTTGATTACATTCAGGTGTTTCAGGCATATTCTTACTAGTGACCATTCACACTCTTTGTGGCTCATTTGTCAAGGGAAAGAAGAAAGTTGCAATTTCCCTGGGAAGTTTTTCTATTGATCTGTCATGACCAAGGAGCTCTGTTAGGCCTGTTCCTTGAAGGGTAACTTCCCAGAATTTTTTCCCAAATTAAGAAATCAGCCACATCACTTTATTGTTGTTGACCAAATCTTGAATGTCTCTGCTTCCCATTTTAGAATTAGGAAACAATTCATTCCAAAACATAATGCACAATAAGTATTCCGATGGACTGAGCAAAAAAAAAAAAAAAAAGTGGTCTTTAAAAGGAGCAGACTGAAGAAAGGAAAAACAAAAGAACAAAAAGTGGATTGGTAATTTCAAAATTAATTTCCTTGTAAGGCAGTGACAAAAGAATAGAAAAGTAACCAATTGGTTAACATCTGGGTTATTTCAGGTTACTTCTTTGTGTAAGGATTAAACCACAAGGAACTTCTTTATCATGCCAATCGAAACTGGCCTGTTTGGGAAATTTGCCTGTTATCTCTCTAATCCTCAGTTCTCAAATCAGATAAACAGTTCAGTTTCAGTTTGATGGTGAGAAACTTTAGCACCAGTGACTCCATCTTGATTTTTAACCTGATCTTTTGGGGCCTGGTACTGAAGATTGGTTAAAAATAATGTTCTCCTCTAATTTGTATCTAGCAATTACTCCCACCCACTTTGGGTAGTTTGATTTTAATAGTACATCTCTCCCCAGGGAACAGTCTGACCAAAATTTAGGGCACTGGCCATCATTTGGGGGTCTTACTATGGCCCTCATAAGTTACATTGTCCTCATGATCACACATTTCTTTGGGTCTTTGTCATTTCAACTAAAAAGAGTTCATCTGTCTTTCAACAGATGACTGCAAACATTGCAAATATTGGAGGATACAGTGCACTAGGAAGATGTCTATTATGACTACAAAGAAGATAATACCAAAAGTTTGGATCAGGCTCCTTAGTCAGGGTCCACATCAATCAAATCAGCTAAGACTGAACAGATCAGAGAACCAGATAAAGAAGCTACCTGTCTTAATCAAGTAGTCAATTAACTTTTGCAACTAATTCTCTACAATGACAGATGCACTTATGTATATGCAACGAGAAGTGTCAGCAATTGCAGATTCCTCCCTGTTTGTTTATGAAGGAGCAATTCTATCATCTGGCAAGCAGTAATGAGCTAAATCAGAGAGTGCGACCTCTGCAATACTAGTACAATTTTGAGCAAACAGTTGCATTAGTGATATTGTTAAAGTTCTCTAGTAAATAGCTACACTAAAGGTTCTCTTAGGACCTATAAAGATCTGGATTCGATATGGTTGATTCAATACTCAGCCAAGTTATTTGCAGAAACTACAGATTGTGAAATTCTAATTAAAGCATTATCTTGCCAAATGAAAGAGGTAAACATAAGCAAGAAAAAAATTAAGAGGAATAGAGTCTTATGATTGGGAGTCTTATTCCAATAATGGTTACAGGAGAAGCTGTTCATAGCATGAAATCATCAGTTTCTCCTTTTGGTTTGTTCTCTGAAGATTTTTTTGGTTGTGACATCAGGCATTTTGATGAACTCTGTGTGACCCACTCAGCACTTCTTTCCACGTGTGCATCAGCATGGGGAGGCACACCACTTTGGTTAACCCTCTGACCAAACATTCATTTATTTTTCTACTCTATCATTAATAGATTATTATTAGAAAGATACATAAAATAAAGGTCTAAAAATCTCTTTGGCAGAACAAAAGATGGGTGGGTTGTTGGAGTTATTGTGCTTATTTTAGGAAGATAAAAGTGTTCCCATCTTTGCTATATCAGAACTACTTTGGTAAAAATTTTCCTCGATAATCTGAGCAGCTTTTACAGAAAAAGACAATTTTTAAAAAAAAATATAGTCATTTACCAGTCACTTAAATATATTTTATTTGATTTCATAGTTTAAAAATCATGGTTCATAAATATTTAATAACAAAGTTACAGAGCTGAGGAGTAGATAAGTGCATCTTGATTCATCTGTTTTCTCACAAGCTGTCAGAGAGAGAAAAAAAAGGATTGTTTTCAGTTATAAGTATTTAATTCCTAAACCAAAGCAAGAATTCTTAATCTTGCACTAGGTTATTTTAGAAGATAATTGCTATGTAGGAATGGATTAAATTCTCACAGGAGGGTTTTGGTGATGTGGCTAAAAACCACACAAGTCATCAATGCTTATGCTGCAAATCACCTCAGCCTGTAAGAAGTCATTTCTTCGTGTTTCAGAATGCACCGTGGTTGAACTGTTCTATCCATTTTGTTTATTTGAAAACTCCTATTTGGGTCCCTTCCCATTGCTAATGATCTTCTAATCTGATATTGCCTTTAAAGAACAAGAAAAACAGCCTGCTCACTGCATTAGTCAGCAACACAAGGATAATCCACTGTAGCCAGTCCTTGGATATTTTTATATCCATGGACTGGCTACAGTCCATGACTTGACTAAGCCAACTTGACTAAGTCAATGCATGTATACATCTCAGTCAAGCACATATGGATAGTTGATAGAGAGTCTTAGGTGAAGCAGAAGTTTTAAGTCTTCTGTGGTCACAGATGATATGAGTTTCAGGGTCTCGTACCTTTTCCAGCCAATAGACTCCATCTTGTTTCTACTGTAGAAGTAACACTGGAGGGTTTTGTACTACAGAGAGAGGCAGCCTCTTCTGGAACAGATGTTACTTTTTAAGGCAATTTATTCATTTTATAAAATTTCCTTTTATTGTATTATGGTCCACTTTAAAAATAGATGACATTCATATGAAATTAAAGGGAGGTTGTTTGAATTGGAGGTTAGGTCATGAGTTCTAATGAAATGAACACAAGACCAGTTATGAGCTGGGCCTAGATACATGCATGGCTCCACCATCTATTTAGTGGCAACTGTAGGAGCCCTCCTTAATTTCTCTGATCTACTTTCTCATCAAAAAAATGAGAGATTTGGGGGCTGAGATTGTGGCTCAGTGGTAGAGTGCTCACCTAGCATGGGCGGGTTCAATCCTCAGCACCACATAAAAAATAAAGGTATTGTGTTGTGTCCATCTATACCTAAAAAAAGTTTTTTTTTTAATTTAAAAATGAGAGATTTAGAAAAAGGAATTACTAATATGCCTTTCAGAGCCAATGTGTCATAAATATATTAAAGTGATACAAAATGAAATATCCAGAAAAGCATGCCAAACTGCTAAAAGAAATATGTTCCTTTATGAGCATCTTAAAAAATGAACAAACTTGCTATTCTCAAAAAGGAACACCTTTATGCAATTTAATTGAATTAATTCTCCATTTAAAGGTAAAACTGAATAGTAATGGAATTTTCCAGATGATATTTTTCCTAAGAATTTTGAGTGGATATTTAAAAAGAAATTTAATAAATTTTAAAAAGATTTCATAAAGTCTAAATCTTCATGGTTACTTTATTTTGTTGGGTTTATAAAAGTTGAAGACATGAAGGTAGATTGTCAGAAAGCAGAAGTTCAATATATCAATATAGTTGATAACCTCTCCTAAAATTTCCAGTCACCAAAGAAATCTTAGTTGCTGTATGATGTTATCATTGGTGATATGATTAGCTTGATTTATGTCCCTTTTCCTTTTTTTGGTGGGGGAGGGGTACCAGGAATTGAACTCAAGGTCACTCAACCACTGAACCACATCCCCAGTCCTATTTTGTATTTTATTTAGAGACAGGGTCTCACTGAATTGCTAAACACCTCCACCTTTGCTGAGGCTGGCTTTGAACTTGCAATCCTCCTGCCTCAGTCTCCTGAGACACTGGGATTACAATGTGCCACCATGACCTGCTGGGTCTCTTTCCTTTTAAAAGCACTATGTTCAGTGTTCACCCAGACTCTTGAGTTTCATTGTCCTCAAGTGTGAGTGAAAGTGTCTCTTCTCCAAAATCAGAGGAACTCAGTGGAAAAAGGGTAGAGACACCAAGCATGTGTTTTAGCACCATCCTTGTTGTTAAATAACTTTGTGACCTCAGCACATCAATTAATGTCTTTGAGTTTTCTTTGTTCTGATTTGCCAACAAGGTGGTACCTGGGAGACTCTAAAATGACTCTAGAAGTCCCTCCGTGTGCTAAGATATTGCAGCAGAACCTCCTCTAGGATTAGACGAAATGTCTTTCATGTTGTCATGAAATGAATGTTTGTGTCCCCATAATAGGAATATACTGAAATTCCTATACCAGTGTGATGGCATCAAGAGGCGGGGTCCTTGGAAGATGGTTAGGTCATGAAAATGGATATTTTGTGATTGAAATTTGGAACTAAGAACCTTATAAAAGGGGCCCCAGAAAGCACCTTTGTCCCTTCATCATGTGAGACCATAGCAAGAAGGTGCCATCTATGAAGCAGGAAGCAGGCTCACAGAATATGTCATAGCTTCTGATGCCTGGATCTGGGAATTACTAGGGTCCACATCTCTGAGAAAACAAACTTATCTTATTTAAGCCACCCAATTTGTCGCATTCTTGTTATAACTGCCCAAACTAATAGAGATGTGTTTCTTACTTCTTGCATCAAATGTAACTTCCATCTCTCTCATAGTTCTAAATAAGTCCTGGCAACTTCTCACAGGAAAGACGAGACATTTCGTAAAGGGTGTGTTTTGCAATATTTGCCTTGAATTGCCACGCCCACTAATCTGCCAAGACAATATCTGCCTACACATACCCCTGGAATATACCACAATGAGCAAGTAAAAAAAAAAAGTATGCATGCAAGACCACTGATAGAAAATACAGGTTTTAACTGAAAGGAAAATATAGCCACTGCAGCTTGTGATTATTTATTCAATTATGAGGCAAATATACAAATATATTTCATATGTATATTTTTTAAACATATTTCATGTTTATATATATTTACATATAGCTCATATACATTTAATATATATTTGTATATATTTTGCTTATCCATTTATATATGATTATGTATATATTAATCATTTATTTTTTCAGGAAACAGAGCACAGAAAATAGTTAAAAAAAAAAGAAGATGGAACTTCCCAGCCTCAACTGGTGGCTTGATCTTCCTTATCTAGGGACCTGTTCAACCCAGCACCTTTCAAGATGTCTTAAAGTCTTCTTCTTGCAATACAGTGTTAATCCACGGGCCTCTTGATGTGCCAGCTGCTGAACAGCAGCATTTAAGACTCTAGTGACCACACTCATTTGAGCATATCCATAACAAGAGGTTTTACCAAGAATCTGCAGCCCATTGAAAGCCAGAGGTAAAGAGGACATCAAACCCAGAGAGCAGAGCAGACTGACATCAATCCAAGTCTACCAAACTGTACATGAGATCTGTTTTCTGGTGATTCAGATTCATGTGTCCTTAAACAAGAAACAGATCTAAAGATGAACACCCCATATTTTCACCGTTGTGTCAGTAAATAGCCCTAATAGATAATTTTCAGTGAAGTATAAAATCAATTTTTTTCCAATATATTTTCCTAATCTCTGAAACACTATCAGAATAGTAAAGCACAGAATCCTCTTTTGTAGCGTAATATTGAATCTATAAAAATATAATCAGTGAATATCCCAGAAACAAGAATGCATGTGAACAAAAACACTGTCAAATCCCAGTCCTCTTTGTTTGTTTTATACCATAAAATGTACTATCATTGTCTTTGGATTATAGAGTATTGAAATATGATACTCTAGAAACAAAATAACCTGGTAGACAGTTATTTCTGATAGAAAACCTCTGTATCCTGAGAACATATAATTATTGTGTCATATTAATATTTTAAATTTATACATGGTTAACAAAGAAAAGCCAACTTTCTTAACTATTGGCTAAATTTGGGAAAGAAAGAGCTTTTGAAATACGTCTGGACAATGTAAAAAAATAAATTTGTTTTAATTTTGCTCCATGTTACAAGACAAAGGAGTCAATCTTTATGTTACCTGTATCATAAACCATCTCTGAAAACTAAAAGGTAATTTAAATTTAAAGAATATAGTTTGAATATTGTGAATCTGGAGACTAAAATTGGAAAGCAAATAGAGAAGGGTTGTCAGAAGAGACAAAATATAAACATAAATCATAATATCAAAGACAAAATGTAGTAATAAGAAGTATTTTGAAAACACAACAAAAAGCAATAGTAATTCTTAGAAATTTACCTTCTTATCAAACATAAGGAACTTTTATAAAACTGCTTCAGAGTATAACAAGCTCACACTGTTGGAAAAATATTTTTAGAAAAAAGAATTTCTGATAGCTACACAGATAACATGGTCACTTGCAGGGGGGAAACCCCTCATATTCTAATTACACTATTTTTAATATCATTATCATGCAGTTTCCAACAAAGAGTACATGAGCCCTCCTCCTTATGAATTAGTCTATTAACACTGAGACAAATTCGTCAAAAAACAAAACAAACATAACAAGCAATTTTTAGTATTTTCTTCAAAGGCATAATTATTAGAAATAATAATAATAATATTAGAAATTAGAAATTAGGTTAGAAATCTGTAGCACCATCTTCTTTTGATATTTTACATTCCCTGTATGCCCTCAATCAAGTTTATTTTATTATAATTGTTTATTAACTTTTTAACATAATCTAAAGATGTCTTTTTGCCTCTAAACATACACAAATGTATAACCAAACAGATGGTGAAATTAAAGCTATTAACTTTAATAACTATGCAATTATCAACATACTGAACTTAAAAATATACAATATATGCCTAATAAAATTTTCCATCTTAATAATTGATAATGAGTTCCTTAATGAGAAAACAGAAAATATATTTACCATTTGCATATCCATTTGATTTTTCTGTAGTTATAGTATCTACTATATACCAAATCATTTATATTAATTACCACATTTAATAGAAAGAAAAAACTAGAAATTGAGATATCAAATAATGTCTCTCTAAATTTTTCCACAAATTGGTTTTTGTTTTGTTGTTTTGTTTTTTGAACCAGGGATTGAACTCAGGGGCATTCAACCACTGAGTCACATCCCCAGCCCTATTTTGAATTTTATTTAGAACAGTGTCTCCCTGAGTTGCTTAGCACATATTTTTTGCTGAGGCTCGCTTTGAACTTGTGATCCTCCTGTCTCAGCCTCCCAAACATCTGGAATAACAGACATGGGCCACCGCACCCGGCTACAATGTTACTTATTAATAAGATTAATTTAACATTAGTCTTAGACCTGAAGGCTAACTAAAGATTCAAAAATTTAAAACTATAATGACATCGTGCCCCTATGATTTGTAGCCTAACAAGACTTCACAATAGTAGAGTCTAAGACATTCATAATTACAATTTCATTGGACTAAGAACAATTTTACATTTTTAACCTTATATAAATTTTGGGTATAATAATAACTTATGGGGTTCATAGAAGTAATACAGATTTTTTCAAATTTTAATCATGATATATTCAAATTTTAACTAAAATACCAGGCTAACATTTTTTACATAATAATTAACTGGATAAAGACATGTAGTTTTTATAAAGCAAAATTCAATTACTTGTATTTGGATAAGGTGTTTTCTTTTTAGTAGAAATGAATCTCTGTAAGATATATAAAACATTCATGACCCATTATTCTCCAAAGTTTCCCAAGAGAAATTAAAAATGACGGGAAAAGAAAGAAAAAATGAGAGGAAAGTGACTTCAAATATAATCATCACCATAAAAAAAGCCAATTATCCTCCACTCTCTAAGGAATGGAAAGCCAGGACAGAGGAAGGACCATTATATCATTTCCCAGCCCTGGACTCACACTTACACACACCTGCACACACACACTGTGATGTAGGCATGCATGTCCTCACACACACACACACACACACACACACACACACACACACATGCACACACCATTACACAGGTGCATGATAAAGAAAGCAGAAATCCTCCTCTTTTAAATAAATCACCTTTCTTCTGGAAGGACAATGCAGATAATCTCCTCCTGATGTTTTCTTCCCTTTTTTATTTTAATGTACATCTCCGAGAGATAATCATGTCTGTGTCAGAAATTTCTCAACGTGGTCTTTACAATTTCAGTTTGACCACAGTGGAGTCGTGATAGTTAGAGAGATATGCACTTCAAGCTCTAAGGGAGCAGATATTTGTGTCAAAAAACCACACGTGGGGAAGATCCCAAGAAAAATGTTATAACTGTATTATACTATACTAAAAATGGGCAAATTCTTATGCAACTTCCTCTCTCTAGAACATGGTCACAGACCCCCAACAGTGTGCAGAAGAAATGGAGCCCAAATATTTGTTTTGATTTAGATCTAGAATGCTCCCCAAAAGCTCAAGGGTCAAAGAATTGGTCCCCAATGTGGCAATGTCCAGAGGTCAAGCTTTTCGAAAGTGATTGTTTCATGAATGTTCTAACCTCATCAGCAGATTGATCCATTTGATGGATTAATGATTTGAATGGAGTACTGGAAGGAGGTAGAAACTGTAGGCAGGTGAACCTGTTGGAGGAAGTAGGTCACAGAGCAGATGTGTTAGTATCCAGGCAGTTTTTCACTGGGGATAACAAATTTCGGCATAGCAATTAGACAGATGAAAGAAATTAAAGGGATTTGTATAGAAAAAGAAGAACTTAAATTAGCACTATTTGCTGACAATATGATTCTATACCTAGAAGAGCCCCCAAAAAAACTTCACCAGAAAACTTCTAGAACTATTAAATGAATTCAGCAAAATAGCAGGATATAAAATCAACACCCATAAATCAAAGGCATTTCTGTACATCAGTGACAAATCCTCAAAAAGGGAAATGAGGAAAACTACCCCATTCACAATAACCTCAAAATAAATAAATAAGTAGATAGATAGGTAGATAGATAGATAAATAAGATACTTGGGAATCAACATAACATAAGAGGTGAACGATCTATACAATGAAAACTACAGAACCCTAAAGAGAGAAATCAAAGGAGATCTTAGAAGATGGAAAGATCTACCTTGCTCTTGGATAGGCAGAAATAATTTTATCAAAATGACCATACTACCAAAAGCAACTATATAGATTTAATGCAATTTCGATCAAAATCCCAATGGCATTTCTCATAGAAATAGAAAAAGCAATCAGGAAATTCATCTGAAAAAATAAGAGACCCAGAATAGCTAAAGCAATCCTTAGCAGGAAGAGTGAAGCAGGTGACATCGCTATACCAGACCTTAAACTATACTACAGAGAAATAGTAACAAAAACAGCATGGTATTGACACCAAAACAGACTTGTAGACCAATGGTACAGAATAGAAGACACAGAGACGAGCCCACAAAATCACAATTATCTTATATTATACAAAGGTGCCAAAAACACGCACTGGAGAAAAGATAGCCTCTTCAACAAATGGTGCTGGAAAAACTGGAAATCCATATGCAAAAAAATTAAATTCCTATCTCTCACCATGCACAGAACTTAACTCAAAATGGACCAAGGACCTAGGAATTAAACCAGAGACTTTGCATCTAAGAGAAGAAAAAGTAGGCCCTAATCTTCATCATGTGGAATTAAGCCCCAATTTCCTAATAAGACTCTTACAACACAAGAATTAAAACCAAGAATCAATAAATGGGATAGAATCAAACTAAAAAGGTTCTTCTCAGCAAAAGAAACAATCTATGAGGTGAACAGAGAGCCTGGGAGCAAATTTTTACCCCTCACATGTCAGATAGAGTGCTAATCAAAAACCTAAGCACTGAACAAACAAATAACCCAATCAACAAATGGGCCAAGGACCTGAACAGACACTTCTCAGAAGAGGATATACAATCAGTCAACAAATACATGAAAAAATGTTCATCATCTCTAGAAATCAGAGAAATGCAAATAAAAACTACTCTAAGATATCATCTCACTCCCGTCAGAATGGCAGCTATTAGGAAGACAAACAACAATAAGTGTTGGCGAGGATGTGGGAAAAATGGTATACTCATACACTGCTGGTGGGACTGCAAATTGGTACAGCCAATATGGAAAGCAGTATGGAGATTCCTTGGAAATCTTGGAATGGAACCATCATTTGACCCAGCTAGCCTTCTCCTTGGACTATACACAAAGGACTTAAAAACAGCATGCTACAGGGCTGGGGATGTGGCTCAAGCGGTAGCACGCTCGCCTGGCATGCGTGCGGCCCGGGTTCAATCCTCAGCACCACATACAAACAAAGATGTGTGTCTGCCGAAAACTAAAAAATAAATATTAAAATTCTCTCTCTTTCTCTCTCTCTCACTCTGTCTTTAAAACAAAACAAAACAAAAACAAAAAAAAAAAAACACAGCATACTACAGGAACACAGCCACATCAGTGTTTATAGCAGCACAGTTCACCATAGCTAAACCGTGGAGCCATCCTAGATGCCCTTCAATAGATGAATGGATAAAAAAAAAATGTGGCATATAAACACAATGCAATTTTACTCAGCAATAAAAGAGAATAAAATCACAGCATTTGCAGGTAAACGGTTGGAGTTGGAGAAGATAATGCTAAGTGAAGTCAGTCAATCCCCAAAAAACAAATGTTGAATGTTTTTTCTGATATAAGGAGGCTGACTCATAGTGGGGTAGGGAGGGGGACCATGGGAGGATTAGATGAATTGTAGATAGGGAAAAGGGGTGGGAGGGAATGGGAGGGGGCAGGGGTTTAACATGGACAGTGGAATGTGATGGACATCATTATCCAAAGTACATGTATGAAGACTCAAATTGAGTCTATGTACAAACAGAGATATGAAAAATTGTGATATATATGTGTAATAAGAATTGTAATGCAAAAAACAAAACGAAGTACATGTATAAAGACCTGAATTGGAGTGAATATACTCTATATACAAATATATGAAAAATTGTACTATATATGTGTAATAAGAATTGTAATGCATTCCACTGTCATGTATTTAAAAAAATAAAATCAATAAAACTAAAAAAATTGATCAGATAAGGAGAATTTTCTTAAAATTATTACTTATTCCTAGGAGACAATATAAATGTATTTGAAATAAACTCAGCAAAGCAAATGAGACGTAAGTAGGGTCTGCTCTATCTTACAGGTGGAGAGGTTCCTGAGTAGAAGGCTCATGAGCAAGCCCCCAACTAGTGCCCTGTGCTGACTTCAGAATCTCAGCCTTAACATCATGGGGGCCTTTAGGGAATCTCAATTAAACTTTAAGGGCTTTTGGCTGCTGACTTCCCAAGATATCACCAGAAAAAAAATTGTTGCTCAAACCCAGCTAAGTTTATTAAGCTAATTGCAGTAAGGAGAAGACACTTGAGAGTGAGTCTTGATAGTAAATTGGAGGGTTGAAGTCAGGGGAGGATATTTATCGCATTTGAAGGTTCTGGGTTAGGTAACATTCTGCAAAGCAAGAATCTATTTGGGACTGAGAAAAGTTTCTGTCATCACATATTTGAATGAGTGGATGTAATAAAAAAGGGTCTTACAGGCTATTGAGGAATAAGCTACTAGTCTTGATAAATAAGCAATTTGACTTGTTTAGTCTTATCTTCCAGGAGTAGTTATTTCCTGAGGCAAGTGGCTGAGCTATTTTTACCTGGCTTCAGTCTCATTTCCCTTGCTTACTCTTGGAATTGCTTAGCCCAGGGACAAAACTCTGTTGGTTTGGTTTTCATAATATGCACCAAGGTAGAGGTTACAAGTGCAGGACTTGGAGGTTGTTATATTTGGATCTAGAAAGTCCCCCAAATGTTAAGTGGTAAAGACTCAGTCCCCAGCCTGGCACAATTGAGAGGCTATAAATACTTTTGGGGGGGGGGCTACAAGGAAGTCCTCAGGTCATTGCAAGCATGCCTCCAAGGGTACAGTGAGACCTGAGTACCTTCCTGTTTCTCTCTTTCACTTCCCAGCTGATAGGAGATGAATGTTTTCTCTTCCAGGTGCTCAGGCTGTGATGAACTGTGCCACTATAGGCCCAAAGCAACAGCAATAGCTGATCAGGACTGAAACCTAAAACTCTGAGCCCATACAACTCCTTTATCTTTATAAGTTGATTATCTCAGTGTTTATGGTTTTGACATGGGGTCAGAACTCCTGTGTTAATGCAGGAATATTCATAAATGAAATGAATGTATTATGAAACCGCAATCTAATCAGTCCATCCTAGTTTGATTGGACTGGCTGGCTGGGTGATAACTTTAGGCAGGAGGAGCTTAGCAGGGGGTGGTGGGTCACTGAAGGCACATCTGGATGTTCTTCTCCCAAGTGGCACCTCCCCTCCCTGCTTCCTGTCTGACCTAAACAATAGAACAGCACTCCTCTACCATGCCCTTCCACCCTGAAGTTCTATCTCAACTGGGGCCCAGGGCAATGGGGTTGGCCTACCATGGACTGAACTTCAGGAACAGTGAGTCAAAATAAACTTTCCCACCTTTAAGATTTTCTTGTCAGGTCTCTTGGTCACAGCAAGTCAACACAAAGTTGCCTAACACACTTAGGTATCTGTTACAGTGAAGGAAAGGTGATTAACACACATGTGTTCTGCATATTTTCAAATCTCAACTCCTTAGTTTATTAGTTGAATGACTAGAATTACCCATTCTTAATCTTTGAATTACCTGAATTAATCTGCTGAATTACCCATTCTTAATCTCTCTTTTCTCAACTGCTTAATTATAACAAATATTTATTGACCTATTCCCACTTTAATTGTAGCATATATGTATTGGCAGCTCCAGATACTCTTTTAAATATTTGTTTTAATACTTTACAATAGCATAATGAAGAAAACACACTGACTCCTTTTGTAAAATGAGGGAAAAAAGGAGCGGTGAGGTGAAATAACTTTTCCAACATGACAGCAAGAAATGGTAGGAATCATGATTTGGGATCTGGACAATTTCAGAGATTTCACAGCTAATCACTGTGCTAGAATGCTTCCTGCAGGTTCCATGGGAAGATTCAATGAACTATTTCATGTACAGCACTTAGTCTCTAGCACATAATGAATGATCAATGTTTGTTGCTACCATTGAACTGTTAAAGTAGAAGTAGAGTTAAGAAAAGTGGGACATAAAGAATGTAATTTTTCATATTTAGGGATTTATTAAGGTACAAAATGGAAAGGTCTTGATTTTTCTGAGAAAGAGAAAAAAAATTCCCTTGGAAAATAAAAACTGGTAGCGTGCAATCTATTAGAATTCATTCTCATTGCACCAAAGGGTCAGAGATTACAAGACTCAACAGGATGCACCATTCTACTGCTTCTTACCTGAGAGACAGGAAAGTACCAGTCTTCTAAGCTGGGGTGTACCAGTGCATTATTTCCATGTTTAACTCTTGATTCTAAACTGTGTCTCCCAAGCAGTCTGAAGACCTACTGGGTGGAGAAGTAAGTAAATGCCTTCCCTGTTAAGGATGTTCCACCCAAAGCCACAGGTCTCAGACATCAATAGGGCTCTTGTGATCCTATAGAGGATATCTGTGACTCCATGGTGGAAAAATACTCTCAAATAATAATAGTGAACTGATATCTAGTGACTGCGGTATAAAGTGTCCTCTGCAATGGTCTGTGTCTACTAACCCATGTAGAGTTCTCCCAATCCTACAAGGTAGGAACTGTTCTTATATCTACCACTGTTAAAAAAAAAAAAAAGAATTAACAAAGATACAATGAATTTAAGTTACTTACCTTGAGTCAGACGGGTAAAATACAGAGTTTGTGATGACTTTGGGATGCTTCTATCAGAACTGGGCACAGCTCAACCACCCTCCTGCTAGTATGGCTTCATCCTCTATCAAAGAAGCCAACTTCCTGTCGGCCATGCCCTATATCAGCCAAAAGAGCAGGAAAAGGATGGCAGCCTGTCTGCTTCTGTTTGTTCTGAGAATAGGGAAGCCACATTGAAGCAGAGTCTTAAATATATAGTTAGGAGTGACAAAATTTGAAACAGATGTTCACAGAAAGAAAAGAGGAGAGGCACCATTATAATTACACTTGGCAATGCTTTTTAAGTGGCATATGTTCCGTTAAATATAGAGGGGTTTGCTGCAAGCCATGAGGACAAAGCTCAACGAGGGATCAGAAAGTTTCCCCATCAAGAAAGATTTAGAGTGGTGGGGAAAACTACCAGGAACAGTTTTGACCTAGTAGAAGTGAAAGTACTAGTAAAAATAAACCAGAGGAAAAGCAAGCTAGAGGAATAGAGCTGGCATATGGAAAGTATAAGATGATTGACTGATGGTGAATCTCTAAATCATTGCTCTGAGCAGGAATTTCTTCATCAAATAATTAATCATCTTCTTTGAAAACAAAACAAAATGGGGTGGTTGGGTGGTGGGTTCCTGTCCCTAACAGGGGACAGATATATCAGAGTGGAACATAGAGTAGGTGGGATTGTGACTAGGAGGAAGAAAAGCAGGATGAGCTGAAGAATCTTTCCAAGATCTGGTCTGGTTGGGCTTGTGGAAATCTGGTGAAAATGAGAAGAAATGGAATTTGTTGCTACCTCTCTCCAGATGTGTAGATAAACCTTCTTTGGGACAGAAGCTGAGCCTTGGACTGGTGACAGCCGGAACCCAGGCTTCAGAGCAGGAAGGAATCTACTCTATCCAGAGGAGGGAAAAGGGAGAGAAATTTGACTTTGGTGTAGACTCCAGAGGCAGGAAGAAGGAACTCCAAAGAAGGTTCGAGAAGGGATCAGAAAAGCAGCCCTGCTGGCCATGGCTAGGAGGTGACTTTACTATGGAGGTTGTTACATTGTTCCCACACAGGGCCTGACGTGACACCTCTATCATTCTTGGTGAGAAATCCTCAGAAAGTATTTCAGTTCTCACTCCAGCAAACCCTTCTGGTCCCCTGACACACTCCAGGGTCCAAGTGCTCTTGGAAATTTCTGTGAGTGCTTGAACACACTTCTGATCCAGGCTATCTAGGAAGCAGGGCAGTCCACTCATCCTGCATGGGACCCTGAGCCTGGGGACAAAGGCCCTGTCATGAACAATTCCTGGAGACACTCTGTACAATTTTGCAGAAGTCCTGCCAGAACGGAGCCTTGTTGTCTATGGTAATGGCCTTGATAAAAAGCCATTTGATTTTTCCTCCTTTTGTGACTCAAGCTCCTGCTCCCTAACCCCAGCTTCCTGAGATCACCTCCCAGATGAACTCCCTGTGTTGAATTCATGCCTCAGGAACCTTTGAGAAATCAAAACTAAGACAGTCACCGTTGTGTTTGTGTGAAACAAATCTTCACCTCATGAGCAGAGCGCTGTGTCTTGTGTTCAGCCTGATCAAAACAAACCAATGGAAGCAGAGTCTCACGCGGAAGAGGACCCTGTTACCTGAGTGACTCTGGAACCTTTGCTGTCAAAGATCACAGTTTCCCGACTAGGTACATAGCTCGGTGGCAGAGTGCATGTTTGGCAAGTGCAAGGCCCTGGCTTCTGTTTTAATCAGCTTTTATTGCCACTGTGAGTGAAGGACCCCTCCAGAACAATTTTAGAGGAGGAAAAGTTTGTTTAAAGGTTCATGGTTTCAGAAGTCTCAATCCATAGACAGCCGGCTCTATTCCTTAGGGCTCCAGGTGAGGCAAGAACAACATGGTGATAAAGTGTGGCACAGGGAAGTGATCAGAGAGCAGAAAGAGAAATTCTACTCACCAAATAAAAATATGTATCCTGAAGCCAAACTCTTATTTCCTACCTCCTTCAGCCACATCCTACCACTTCAGTTACCTACTGTTATGCCAGATTCGTGGGACCCCAATAGACCTCCAGGAGCCGAATCCAATGCAATCACACAAGAGTCTTTATTGCAAGCTCGAGCCTGGACTCACAACCATTCCCTACGCAGCGGTCCCAGGGAGTGAGTCCCGGACCTTTGTCCAGTGAGATTTTATAGGTTTTGGGGAGATACTCTATGCATCACAATATCACACAGCAAATCATTCCATACCGCAGGAAAATCAAACAACAACTCTTAACATTGATTAGCACATTCACTGGTGGGAACAAGTTGGTTAGGGGTGATTGGTTAGTACAAGAGGGGGATTCCTTTGAACTGATTGGTTTAGGCCACGAGGGGTGTATGTGCTAAACTACATGATTTCCCAACATGTTATCAACCACCATAAACTACTTGGGGGTCATCTGACATTCCAGGTATTTTCCCCATCTCATGCTGATTGGAGGTTGCTAGGGGGGTTGCTATGGGTCCTCACCTAGCCTAACTGAGTCAGAGACACCTGGCACCACAGACCTCTCCTGTCATTTACAGACAAACAACTCAGCAGGGTGGGTATGTGCCTAGGAGTGCTCTGTGGGTTTTTCCAAGGACAAGGGTTATGCCCCCTTCCTTGGATAGACTTTGCTCTGAGGTAGAGGCTGGTTTCTCAAAAATGGAGTCACATTAGATTCTCATTACCACTCAGTTAATCCCTATCAGGGATTAATTCTTAGATTAGGTTAAACCCATAACCGAATCATTTCTCCTCCATACCTTCTTGCATTTCTCACACATGAGCTTCTGGGGAACACCTCCCATCCAAACCATAACAACTGCAGATCCCTGTTTTCTGCTCCCTTAGCCTTCCTGTCTTTCATTCTCACCACTTCTCCCTCAGAGCATCTAGCTGGCTCATTTCCCTATGTCCTACAAGTTATGAAACTAACTACATCAACAGTCCGGTTACAAATTGGGCACATGACTCAAATAAAGATATTGCAAAGGGAGACAAACAAATTGCCAATAAACAGAAAAAAAAATCTCAGCATCATTAGTCTTCAGAGAAAAGGAAATTACAAGGAAAAACCAGTAAAATTCAATAGAGTGGCAAAACTGAAAAATGATAACAGCATTTATTTCTGATCGGGTGTGGAGCAACTGTTAGAGGCAAGGCAAAGTGGAACAACTTTGGAATCGAGTTTGGCAGTTTTATACAAAACTAGACAAGTGTTTATTGTTCAGCAATTTCTCTCAAGAAATCTTCCCCAAGAGGTATGAAAGCATATGACCATGAAAAAACTTGAATGCAAATGTTTATAACAGCTTTATTCTTAGTACACAAAACTGAAAGTCCCGGCAGTAAGAGAACAGAAAGTAACAAACTACAGCAAACATGTGGCTACTCAGTAACAAATGGGACCACACACTACTACATATAACGCAGATGGATATGATGTAAACAGCATGTTAAACAAAAGAAGGCCAATGAAAAACCATTGCATTCCACATTTTGCAGCCATGGAACACACAAAACAAATCTACACTGTTGGGAAAATGAAAAATAACTATTGCCTTGTTGTAGGTGTGCCAATAAACTAGACAAGGGTAAAAGTACTTTCCAATGTGAAGAAAAAGTTATGTTACCTCATTGGGGTTTTGAGTTACACAGCTTTATGCATCAACCTCCACAGAATGGTGCATTTAAGATTTGGGCATTTTATTCTGTGTAAATTCTACCTGGGAGAGAAAGAAAAAAGAAAAAGAACAAAGGAAGACCTCTAACTATTGACATGTGTGATTAAGTATTTAGTGAGAAAGCCCAATGTCTGCCACTTACCATGAATCACATTAGAAATGGACTGATGTGTATTTAGAGAAATGATAAAGGAAGAAGGGTGGAATGTGAATTGTAGGATCCTTTAACTTTTTGATAGGTTTGAAACTTTTCATAATCTGGTGCTCAAAATATCAGGAATGGAGACAAATGCTTTTATTGTGAAAATGCTTTAGCCCTTTCTCTCTGTTAACACCATAATATTTTAATTTTTAATCCTTTCAACATTGAGTGGATGAACACAACTACCCTCGTTATCCTCAGAAGAGAAAAATGAATATCTAGAGTGGTTAAATTTATTTTCCCAAGCTCAAATGGCAGAAAAATGTACAATCACTTGGAAACCAGTTTGGCAGTTTTTATATAAAACTATATACATATTGACAACAGTTAAATTCATGAAATCTTCTCAAAGGAATTGAAAACATACATCCACTAAAAGACTTATTCAAGAAGGCTCATAGCAGCTTTATTTTTCCAAGTCATTCTGACTCCAGAGTTTATGCTCTTGTCTGTTATGATATACTAGTGAAAAAAAAAATGGACTACAGTGTCTCTCATTCAGGTGGCCAATCAGATCAGTATTTATGAAGGAACATATTTTTCTTTGCCTCTCTTGGCTCTGAATGTCTCCAGGGGTGCTAGGACACCAGGCTAAGGGTGAAGAATCAGAGCCAAGGGGATGAGATGCCACCCACGAGCCTTGAAGAATGAGAAGGGCCAGCCAGCAGCACACCACCCTCACACCCAAGGAAGCTAAGGCAGGGCAAAGGTTGGCAGCAGGGCACCGGGAAAACCTGCCCACGACTCCACACACACAGGCCAGCAGAGTGATGGGTCCCTGAGACCAGACACAGAGCAATCCAAGAGGATATTAAATCCAGACCCACATTCTTTAGGTAATCTAAAATCTAATCTGAGAAACTGGGACAGAAAACTGGACTTACAACGATAGGGCCTAGGTTTTTGTTTGTTTTGCTTTTGCTTTTGAGAGACTTTATTGTTTATAGTTGTTTTCAGTTCACAACAAAATGGAGCAAAAAAGTACAGAGAATTTGATTTCTGCCACTTTAGCACAGCCTTCTCTACGATCAAAGGCCCTCACCAGAGTGAGTAATAAACCTCCATTGACACATCAGTACCACTCAGTCCATGGTTTGCATTAAGGTTCTCTCTTGGAGCTGAACATTTTAGGAGGTCTGACAAATGTGCAATGACAGGTAACCCCAGTTACTGTAGCACCCATAGTGATTTCACTGTCCTAAAGCGTTTCTGTGCTCCACCTCCAGCCTTCCCTCCCATCAAACTGTTGGCAACCACTAATCTTTTTACTGTCTGCATAGTTTTTTCTTTTCCAGAACGTCGTATACTTGTGCTCATACATGATGTGATCTTTCCATATTGGTCTCTTTTTATTAATCTTTCTCCATGTCCTTTCATGGTTTGATAACTCATTTCTTTTGAATATTGAAATAATATCCCATTATCTAAATGTATCGGTTCATCCATTCACCGACTACCCTGGTTGCTTCTAAGTTTGGGCATTTTTGAATAATGCTGCTATACATATCCATTTTTTAAAATGTGGACACAAGTTTTTTAGGCATTTGGATAAACATCAAGGAATATAATCACCGGGTCTAATGATTAGAGTACATTCAATTTTGTGAGAAACTTCCGAAGGATCTTTCAAAGTGGCTATACCATTTTGCATTCCCACCATTAGTGGATGAGATTTCCTGTTGCTTTACATTCTCACCAACATTTAGTGTGGTTGGTATTTAGATTTTAACCTTTCTAATAGGTATGAGATAAGAATTTGGGGATAAAGGGAGAGATATTGAGTCTCAAAGGAAGTGTGCATAAACCATTGAAATACCCCCAGGAACATTTGCAATCCTGACTGAGATGCCCGTGGTTCATGCCCTTTACCATGAGGGCAATGTGTAAGTTCAGAGAAAACTGGCACAAAAATATATAGCTCCACTGTGCCTCCACCTCTCATGCCACCCCTAGAAACTGGCCCTTAAAATATTAACACCCCATACTAAAGGGTTGCTGTCTCTCCCTTTGTGACCTGCATTTTTCCTCCAAGCATCTCACTTGAGATTGCCCCCATTCTCCCTTGAATATGTATATGCTTTCCTAATTAAATCTCGGTGTATGCCTTTGATTGGTGTGTGATAAAATTATTTTCTGTCACATAGGTAAAAAACCCCACTGGTCCAGTATCAAGTCCCCCACCTTCTCTCAGGGAACTCCTCAACCATTCTTCTGAGACAGCTCTTCTCCTACAACAGGTGTGTCTCATTGTTGTTTTAATTTGTAAATCCTTAAGCGCATATTTTGAACATCCTTTCATATGCTTGCTTGCCATCTGCATATCTTCTTTGGTGTCTGTTCCAATCTTTGATCTTGTATCCACTTTTTAGTTGAGTTGTCCTTTTTCTTATTGTTGAGGTTGAAGAATTCTGTGTATTTTGGATAACACTCCTCTATTAGATATGGATTTGCAAATGGGTTCTCTCATTGTGTGGATTGTCTTTTCACTCATTTCGGTGTCTTTCACACAGCAGGAGATTTCACTTTAAGTCCAGTTTATCAATTGTTTCTTTCATCAATCATGCCTTTGATGCTGTACCTAAAAATACCCCACCATTCCTGAGTTCAGCTAGGTTTTCTCCACTGGGCCTACTGTTACAGGACTGGAGCCTTCTGGGAAACTGAGGCAACCCAAAGACCCCCTTCAAACCCTGATTCTTGCAATCAAGTCAGAAAGATTTCAGAAATGTTGCTCAGAGTTAACAGGAATGAATTTATTGGAAGGGATAGGAAAAAAAGAAAGGGGATACTCTCAAGGGATAAAGTGGGTCCTCTTGGAGAGGAGAGGGACAATGTGCCTCTCCTACTCTCCAGGTTTATTGGGGAATCCCAAAGAAGTTTCTAGAGAGTCCTGTGTAGGTCCATTTCTTGACTTTTGACTAATAGCAAGATGACGTCAGAATTTCAAGTCCCCACTGCCATAACAACTGTAGGTCACCTTGGTCTATGCTCATTGGTTCTATTTAGATTCTTAACCATAGATTCTTATTGATTTTATGGTGAGGAGGGACTATTCTTACCTCCCTGAGTTTCAAGATTTGGTCTATGAAAATGGTCTCAAAAATCTCCCCCTTCAGGGTTACCTGGGTTCCTCCCATTGACATTTTCTCAGGCCTGCATTTCTCTTGCAGATAACAGGTAGTTTACTGAGGAATGTGACATAGCCTCTCCACTTAGGCCAGGCAGGGCTGCAAGTAAATTGCTTCTTGGAAAAAAAAAGCATATGCGGGTCAGCACAGTGGGCCCATGTTATAGTGTTATTCCCTTAACTCTGTGTTCCCACCATTTGCATCTGTCTGTCCCCTAACACTTGTTCTGACAACAAGTTTCCCCGATACACCCAGTCCTCAACACCACTGAAACTCTCTGGGATTGTAATTCAGACACACGTCCGTGGTTTTAGTGAAGCTTAGTAAGGTAATAACTATGAAGAGTCTCCGTACAGACCCTCATTGTTCTACAAAATACATATATGATGGTGTGAGGGGGAAGGAAAAAAAAGAGAGAGAAGTGTGTCACGGTAGATTGGGTAGAGAGAGGTGATGGGAGGGGAGGGGAGGGGAGGGGGGCATAAGAAGGGCAGCAGAATACAGAAGACACTAGTATTGCTGTATGTATAAATGTGGCTGTATAACCAATGTGATCCTACAATTGGTACACATGGAAAAATGAGAATTCATACCACATTTGAATCAAATATATGATATGTCAAGATCATTGTACTGTCATGAGCAACTAATAAAAAAAAGAGTCTCTGTACATTAAAGAAACATTAATATTTATGGCTTTTGAAGTCAATGGGGATATTATCACGAAAGTAAAAAGCAGCAACCCACACTAAGGAGAGTCAACCCTTGAACAGCTTCCACTTCACCCTGTTTTCAGTGTGGCATGAGAAAATTCTAGCTGATGCTAATTAGGGACTTCTGTCCCAAACAGGGACATCTGTCCTTACCAACTGAGAAGCCCTGGCATAAATTAGTCTTTCCTGCTTCGGTTTCCTCTTCTGTAGTGAAGAACATAATAGTCTTTAGTACTTGGAGTGATCATAAGAAGTGAATTAACACAGAAAAGAGATCCTGCAGTAGAGGTCAGAGGTTATGGTAGTGCTGTTGCCTGCCAGCTAGAGACACTGAGCTAGAGGACTTAGAAGCTTCCATTAGGATTTCTGTCGCTCTCCAGTTCTATGTGTGTGTCTCACATAGGCACAATACAGAACTGAAGTGTGTAGGGGACAAAGGTCAACTTGTGCTTTTTTTTTTTTTTGTCGTATAAATAACTTACTGCATGAATAATACTTTCTTGTTCCCTATTTCTCTGATGAGTTTTGATTCTTTTATGTTTCTCTGTCTCCTCACACTCACTTCCCTCTCCTCAACTGTTCTCCTATCTCTACCAAAGTCAAGTAAACTGAAATGAGCTTACATGAGTCCCTATTATTAATCGCCTGAGCTGGATTAATAGCTTTCAATAAAACAAGAACTTTCCCCACTTCTGAAATTTCTGTTTTTATATTCCCAGACCCATCACATTGCTTTACTGTCAAAAGAGTCAAGTTTTACTGGTTCTCAAGACCAACATCAATTTTCAATTTATACATGTGAAAAAAGCAATATCATCAATTATAAAGCAGCGAAGTAGTCTTTAATTACAGAAAAAACACATACAACATACAGTGATTAAAAGTGTTGGTTTGAAACCCTGATGTTTTAGTTTTTCCTTTCTGTGACCAACATACCTGACATGAACAATGTAGAGGAGAAGTTGATTTGGGCTCATAGCTCTAGAGGTTCTATCCGCAGTCAATCAACTCCTTAGCTCTGGGCCGGAGGTGAGGCAGAACATCATGGCAGAAGGGCATGGTGGAGAAAAGGAGCTCAGGACATGACAGCCAGGTAGTACAGAAAGCCAGATTTGCTCACCAGGGACAAAATATAAACCCCAAAAGCACAACCCCAGTGACCTAATTCTTCCAGCTACACACTATCTGCCTACAGTTATTAGCCAGTTAATTCATATCGATGGATTCATCCACTGATTAGGTTACATCTAACCATTTCACCTCTGAAAATTCTTGCATTATCTCACATGTGAGCTTTTGCAGGGGACACCTCATACCTAAACCATAACACCTAAAGATAATAATATGTGCCTCTTTGAGCTATTATGAAGATTAAATGAAATAACAACTATAGTGCTTACTATACATGCTGGCTTCATGAAATATGAACAGATGTTTTAAGTCAAGTGATTTTAACTTTGAATTGTTACTGTTGTAGCTATTTGAACTTCAGACAAAGCCTTCCTAAAAACCTTCAATTATTTAAAGTCCTTTAATTCATCAGATAAGTGTTACAATATAGGTAGTTTTGTTCTTAACTATTTCATGAGAGCTACAGTCATGTTCTGTCTTGTTTATGTGTCTGATTCATTTTATCTGTGAGCTGGTGTGCCCCTGAACTGGGATTTTGAGCCCCATTATCATGCATGACTGGGAAGAGATCAAAGTCGACTTTATTTTATTTCTGAAATTTAATACAAACTGACAGGCCATAAACAGTAATTTCTGCATCCTGTATCAGGTCCAAGAAGTACACCAACCCCACCCCCTGACCTCCTTCTGACCCATTGTTCTTTACCATTCCTCTGGGCACCAGAGGAAATTTACTGCCTAGCTCACACCCCGCTTTCCTTTTTGCTTTACCCTCCAAGATCAAATAAAAGTTGTCAGATTTCCAGGTTCCCTTCAAAACATGTGCAATACTTGTTTGTCAGGAAGGAAGGAAAGGAAGAAGGAAAAGAGGAGAGAATAAAGGAAAAAGAGAGGGAAGGAGGGAGGGAGGGGTGTGATTTATGTCTCTGAGAAGTAGCTGATAGCTAGGACCATGACAGAATACAGAAAGGGGATTAGCTAAAGATGGCCCTGGATTTGGTGGGGTCACTTGTACCCTTAAAATCTATCTAATCATTTAACTATCAAATGATTGCTATATTATTCAGAAAAAGGAACAACTTTTAGTCTCATCCTAGATAAAGCTTTTGTTAATTCTGTGAGCTTGAACAAATTTTATTTGATAACCAGTAGTAATAGGGATGAAAAGCTACTGTTATCTAATTGAAAAACTCATTTGGTAACTTAACAAAGAATTTTTTTTCAGAATTTAAAATGTTAAAAACAATTCAATTTTTTTTTCTAAAAAAAGAATCTTGAATGTCTCCTAATCTACTGTAAAATTCACATCTTTGGTATTAAATTCAATGTCAAGTCTAGCATTCAAGTTTAATATTGAATTCAGTAAGGAAT
Organism: Ictidomys tridecemlineatus; assembly: GCF_052094955.1. NCBI lineage: Eukaryota > Metazoa > Chordata > Mammalia > Rodentia > Sciuridae > Ictidomys > Ictidomys tridecemlineatus. Next base: position 63,360,495 of record NC_135483.1, on the reverse strand, counting down.
TAAGCCTGACTGATGCTTTTGCATGAGGGAACTATGCATACTTCCTCAACATGTCCAAAATCCAGATATTCTTCCTTATTATTAGAAGAGTAATTAAAAGAGCAGAACTGTCAGGCTTAGCAAATAAAAAGATAGGACTGCTATGTTTTTAGATTCAAATTTAATTAGGGGTTCTATATTTTATCTGATAATCTTAAATAAAAGTGCAGTTTAAAAACAAAGAAAATTTAAATGCTGAAAATCACATAGAACTAGGCTGGGCTGAGGCCAGTATCAGATTCATTGATTGCAGAAAATCAAGGTCTGAGACACACTCAATAGTACTAGGCGCTGGTTCTGCAGATCAAGACATCCAGATAGAATTAGAGAAAGTAGTTTTATTATTGACAATAGGTAACAGTTTAATGTCTATAATTAACTTGAAGTACCTATAGAAAGTGCCAGAAACCTATGAGAAAAACACCAGAAACAAAGTGTACAGATCAAGTCCAAATGACTAGGAAATATGATATATGCTGGAAAACACAAAAGTGTAATCAAAATATTATTATAGCCATCAGGATGATATTCTCAAGTGCTCAGAAAGGTGACAGCATTTTATTTAACTTTCAGTGGTTTTCAGTGGGATTTGGTGAATCTACACTCACCTGAGAATGTGTGTGTAAAGGATTATTTGAGAATAAAGAGGGATACTGCATTTTAACTTCAAAGCTGTGCTGAGTTCAGTTAGGGTATTGACCACCAGTAGTTAGCACAGACTCCACAAGGTCAAAGTCTGGTCATCTACATGACTACCCCCACTCCAAACTCCAACCATAAATTCTGGGGAATCCTAAGGCACCCACCCTTCTGGCTGACTGGCTACAAATCCAGGTGTTCCTACAAACTCCCTTTGGTTCAATAATTCCCCAGAATGACTGAAAGAACTTAAGGATACCCTAAGGATTCCAGTTTTCATATAAAGGATACAACTTGAAAACAGAAATAAAAAGATACTTAAGACAAAGTCTTAGAGGGTCCCAAATATTAAGTTTTCTTACCCTTTTCCTCCTGGAATTAGGCTACCTCTTCAGCCCAGACCAGAGATGTGTTCACAAACCAAGAAGCTTCACTGTTCTTCAGTGCCCAGCGTTTTCACTGGGGTTTCATTAGGCAACAGGAAGTCCCAAAACTCTTATCCATGCTTGGTCATTCTGCTGACCAGCTCCCTTTATGATTCACCATGAACTACCACATCAGCATAAAACTAGTTGTGATTCAAGAGGCTCATGATAACAAAGATACTATTATCACTCAGAAACTTAGATTTTAAAAGTTATATGCCAGAAACATGGAACAAATACCAGAAAAATTATAAAATAAGTAGTAAGAGAATATAGAAAAAAATAGCAAGACTTTGAAAAGGTAAAGTCCTTTAGATCAATGTTTTACAAATGTTGAGTCATGACTTATTTGTGAGTAGGAAAAAACAATGTGTTTCATTGGGAAATAGCATCAGTGCAATACAATATGATTTGATATAACAGATCAGAGTATGTTATGTGTAAACAGATGAATGGATGAATAGATAGTCACTTGGACACACGTACATAGACATTGCTATGATTTTAGTGTGGTTTATCCTCTTCAAAACATAATGAAATGTAATCTTAATTATGAGATAATAAGAGGTGAGATATTTAATAGGTGGATTCTTAAAGGTTCTGCCCTCATGAGTGGACTAAACCATTTGTGCAATTAGCGAATTATTGGGATACTGGGTTATCTTAAGTGTGAGTCTACTCTAAAAGCCAGTTTGACTAAGTCTCTCTTGAGCTCTCTCTCACCAATGATGTCCTGTCATGCCTTAGGACTCCATAGGGAAGTCAACCATCACCACCTTAATCTCTATCCAGAACAACGAGACAAAGTGGACCACTTTTAAAAAATAACTTATCCAGTCTACTATTGTATTATAAACAACACAAAAGGAACCAGTACACATACATACACTTGTATAAATACTTTCGATGTAAAATGAATTTTTAGCATGGGTTGGAGACAAAATATTTAAGACCAGTGCCCCAAGTGGAGAGATAACATTTTCTAGATATTTTAAAGATCTCCTATGAGTTGCAGTTGTCATAAAATGTTTTCTTTTGAGTATCAGCTACTATTAGACTTCAGCAAACATTTTAAGTAACATACAAGCTATTTGAAAAATAACTCAGCTCATATGATTTACCAGGATTACTTCCCATGTTAAAGAAAATACTTACTTATACACTATTTATGCTACCTTTTTTTTCTTTTTTACCATTCAGTGACCTAGATGAAATTTGGAATTCATTCTGTTCTGTGGGAAGAGTGGCAACTAAATCATCAGAATAAAAATCCTTCAGCCAGGAATTCTTCCAAGGAAGTGTTCCAGTTGAATAATGGTTCTGATGTCCTATATTCATTGAGTCCCTTTCATAATTGTCTGGTCTATGGAACATTCATTCATACACCTGATAGGTGTTTATTGTGTTGTACACTGAGGATACAAAAGTGAAAGGGCAGTTGTGGTTTCTTCCTGATGCAAGTGGCACCAAACGTGACATGAGCTGGGTGAAAGGCACCCCAAGAAAGAAGTGGTTAAGCAGATCTCTGAAGATTGCCCAAGCAGACCAGGAAGGGGTAGTTCTCAAGCCAAAGAAGTGAAAGAGCAGCAGTGTAACTGGAGGAGAGGGAGCAAGGTAAAAGGCAAGAACAGGTAAGGCCTGTGACGGGCAGCCGCCAGGGTATGAAGAATTCAAAAGCCACATTTGGTATCCCAGACATTATGTGAAGACAAGTTCCTTTGGAGTGATTAGACCTTTCCATTTTCTAAATAGCTAGAAATTGTACCTATTTAGAAATAGCTATTTTCTAAATAGCACTAGAGGGCAAGGTGTAGAATTCTGCAAAATTGCTATTGATCAGGAAATCTTCCTTTATGAACATTCATATTCCAGTGGTAATGGCCAAGAAGTCAGTGCTTTAGGGAAAGAATGGAAATTATTCAGTGAGACAGAATTGGAGGATGCCTGCAGTATGGTTGACTATATTAGAACAAATAGTCCAAGAGGACATTTAATTTTGGATGTGAACAAAGAAGCTAAAGAGCAGAAAAGAATGAGAAACGAATTACTTATAAAAGCTAGAGCAATGGTCACTCTTTGTTTCAGAATTTGATGCTTTTCAATTGCTGTCTATAGAGTATATTATCCAAAATTTAGTTCCTTTTTCCATTTTAGCACAATATTATATTTAACACATGGCTGGTTTAATTAATTTAGGCTGAGGGATTGCAAATTCAAATGTCCTTTTATCACATCTGTTTTGCTTCAGCTATGATAATAGTATTTTTTTTAAGACCAATGTGTGGAATTGAATCAAACTGAATCATTTCTTAACACTATGAAAATAGAATCTAGTACTTGGAGGCAAGAATAGTAGGTCCCCACACTTCATTTAAAATTAAATTCTACTTTTAAAATCTAAGAGACTAATTTACATTCTTTTGCTTTTCTAAGTGGCTTTTTTTTGGTGAATTTTCAGATTTAAAACAGACGGATTATTGTGCATTTTGCCCATATGCAGTCATTTATGTCATTATTCATATTCATTCTTTTCCATTTTTAAAATAGGCACTTATTTTCATTTTGCCTTTACTTTAAAAGTCAGAAGTAATTTTGTTCCTAGACAAATTCTACCTTCAAAATATACCATATATAGATTTCTTTACTGAATATTTGGGACTCTTGATTATAACTGTAGAAACTCAATTCACACTTTTTTAAATAAAGGAGACTTATTGGTTCACATGCCTAAAGCACATGGGTTTAAGGGTGTTGAAAATTAAAGACATAATCTTTCAGGTAGCTATTGCTACCTTTTATTTCTGCTTCTTTCTGCAAATTGCACTCCTGCTCTGCAGCTGCAGACAGTATTCTTCATGTGAGAGAGGACCTGTCTGTCTGCTCCTCATAACATATCTTCTGAGCTCTGTTCCAGGGAAAAAAGGGTAGCTTTACGTAGATGAATTGTGAAAACTCTACCCAGGGAAGAGTTCTGCTTGCCCTGATTTCAGTCAAGTAACAATCTCCAATTCAATTACCATACTTGAGGTGGCAAGCCATAATTAGTGACTGCCTATAGAACCATGTGGATTGAGAAGCACTTTGGATAAAAAAAAGAATTACATTATAAGCAGAAAAATAAAATATTAACTTCAACTACTGACTACATAAAATGTAAACAAGAACACACTTTGAAGAATAAAATTCATTATTTTAAATCATACACGCACACACACACACACATATTCCCCCCCTCAAAAACTCCCTTTAATATACCAGTGTATAGTGACATATTTTTTTTTACATTTATCTCTTCCATTGAATGGCAATTCCCCAAAGAACTAATTATATATTATTTGTATTGCTGATTAACAAATGAAGATTTGTATTGGTGCCTAACATTGTACCAGCACACAGCAGATGCCTAAGTATTTATTGAACTGAGCAGATAGATGTATATGAAAATCATTTGTAGATAGCAAGAGAAACATATCTTGGCTTATTCACAGCCACCACACTATAAAACCCATAAACACACACACACACACACACACACACACACACACACTTCTGTTAACATCCAGGATTTTTAGTTGAAGAACAATGAGTAGTATGGAAAAATTCTTGGTTATCCAAAAAAGCTATTTATTATTCAACCCTTCTTCCTGGACACATAGCTAGACCACATTTCTCATACCCCTTTGAATTTTAGGCATGACCATGTGACCATTTTCTTAGAAAATGAATATGTGTCACTTATGAAGCTAGACTTTGAACTGCCTCCTTGCTATTCCCTTTCTGTCTACTGGAATTCAGATCAACCCAACCTCAACCATGCAGATGATGACAATACATTAGGAAACTGTGCAATCAGCATGGAGGAAGTTGTGTCATTAAATGATCATATGGAGCAGAGCTGATTCATCAAGTTACAGCATTTACCCTTCAACCGATAACATGAGAAAAAGAAAAATCAACTCTGTTCTTCAGGTTACTGATTGGTTGGGTTCTCTTTGTTACAAAAGTTTGCGTTATGCTAACTTTAAAAAGTGAAAGAATTGCAAATTTGGGGCAGGCCAGAAGCTAGAAGGTAGGATTCACATTGAAAGTGAAAAAATATAGATTTTAAAAGTAAAGCAAAGTAGATTTTAAAAATACAGAAAACTGCAATAGAAGAAATTAGTCTGGATTGGAATTTGGGCACTAAGAGAAGGTTCAGGTATAGAGTAAGATTTGGCCAACTATAGAATGTGCAGGATGCAAAGAGATAACTGAAAAAAGAGCAATTTAAGAGTTTTGATTGCATTTCCTTTGGATTTTTCTGAGACAATATTAATATTTAAAATATTAAAAAATTTTCTCTTGATCCATGTTTATATTAATTAAAATGTGATACCAAGTAACTGGATTGGCCTTAGAAGTAATCAAATTACTAATCCTACACATATTTCTTTAAGAATTAAATGAATATTGCCTCCTACTCGGATTTAGACTATTAAATTGCATTTGAAGTTTTTGTTTTATTCTTCTGGCAAAGAAAACTTGTAAATTAATTATTGAGCAAAATGACGTCATTTCAGTGGTTGAACAAACATGTTTACAAATATCTCCAGATGTGTGTCAGGTTGGGAATTAACTTAGAAAATGGGAATACTGCTGTATCCTTTAACTGTCATAGATCATTGTTCATTTGTTTACTTTTTTATTTTAAAAAATTTCTAACTGGCAAAATTTGAAAAATAGCACAATAAACACTAATATATCATTCGCCTGGATTCATCCTTTATTAACATTCCCTTTTCTTCCCTCTCTCTCTCTCTCTCTCTCTCTCTCATATTCTCCTGTATTTTCAATGTTTTATTCTAAAGTAATTATGTTTTACTCTTCACAATTAGCTTAAATATATCTGGAATGGATTTTTGTTTAGAAAGATCATGATTTACATTTTAGGGTAACTATCAGAGCTGGAAATTAAGCAATTTTCTGGGCTACGAACCCATCCTTTCATATATATCTCTGTGAGGTTGAGATGAGACTTAACAAAGCCCGTCATCTTTACCACCTGTTTCCTATTATGCCTACCACATATGGTACTATACAGGAAAGCCAGAAGATTGGGCAAAACCAGAGACATGCTCCTTCCTGCTCACTCTGTTAGTCACCACAGCGTGACTTTCGCATAGCAATGACCTTCTATCTACAGTAGCAATCATTTCAGCTTCCAGGTTTTTTGTTTGTTTGTTTGTTTTTGACATTTCCCAAACTAGCCTCTTTGTGCCCCTTTGGAGAAATCAGCATTGGCCAGCTAAGACTCTTCCCCTGAAGTCTAGTTCCCTACTCTGGTGGGTTTCTCTTCCACCCTCTAGGTTCCAATACAGTTGGCCTTCCATACCCACTAGTTCTACATCCATGGATTTCACCAACTATAATGGAAACATTTTTAAAACAATTATGAACATGTATAGAGTGTTTTCATAGTCATTATTCTCTAAACAATATAGTATAAGAACTATTTATAGCATTTACATTGTATTAGGCTTTACAGGTAATCTAGAGATGATTTAAAGCATACAGGAAGATTGTATGCAAATACTATACCATTTTATACAAGGGATTTAGGCATCCACAAATTTGGGTATCCTTGGGGCAGTAGCAGGGGGGTTCCCTGAAACCAATACCCCTCACATATACCAAGAAATGACGGTAACTGCAAACTGCTCCTTTTAGACACATGGGTCCTAGCAATGGCATCTGCTTCCTGCACACTATCTCTATCACCTAATTGTGCCTTTTTTGCAGCTGTGTTACCCTAATACTTGTTTACCACATTCCCTACATTTAGCTCTCTCTGTTGGGATAATGGTGTGGTTTCTATTTTTCTCCTGGACTTTGTAATAGGCCTATTAGTCAATGACCCACCATTGCTTACTAAAAGACTATGGTTTTTTTGCAAACTACTGCAAAACCATTTTGCACAAATCAAATAACAATAGATAAGTGGCTCTATTTGGAGCTCTCTTTTGCTTCCTTGGCATATTTTTTCCCATCTTTATGGCAACATCTTACCTTTTTGTCTTTGTTATTTTGGCTTTATAATAAATCTCGACATCTCATGTTATTAACCACCTCTTGAGTATTTTCTTGAAGTTGTGATAGGGCCTGGCTTTCAGCTCCTTTTGGGTATCCTTCAGTAATGGAGAGCCACGTTGCTCAAGGTCACATCCTGCTCCCAGTGACTTCATCCTGTGACTGAGAGAAACAGACAGATAAATATGCATTCATTCCAGCCAGTGCAGCACATTCTGATGGGGACACACTCCTGAGCTCCCTGTCAGTTGGGTGAGGCTTTGCCAGACCTATATGGCAGTTTGACATTTCCCTCTGCCCATAACGCTTCCTCCTTTGCCCAGTTGTTGATCTCTAATAAGCATCTTGTTTCCCCAATTTCTGTCACAGCATCTGCTTAGTACACCCCAAACTGTAACATGACCTTATCTCAGAAACCTGGCACTCTTCTGCTTTTGGTGATAAGAGCTAAAACCTATATCCTTGATTACAATATTGTTGATTCACTGCGGCACAGGGAGCTATGTACACCATGGTGAGCTCTGAGATAAAAAATAAAGTCCACAAACTCAGAACCTAAAGCATGGCTTTGCTACCAACAGCAGTGCAGAAAGAAAACAAGAAAGGATTTGAGAGCTAGTGGTCACACACAGAGAGCCACCTCGGTTCTGTAATATTATAGTCTAGATCAAGAAGAGGCTCTCCCTTCTTTTTTCTTCATCATTGTTTATAGAGTTGCATCTTTTTTTGTTTGTTTGTTTTTCCCAGAGAACCAACTTTAAGTTTTGTTGTTGCTACTGTGTCATCGTTCACAGCTGTGTTTTCCATTTACTGATTTCTGATCTCATTCTGTTTTGGTCTTTTATTCTTTCTTTTGAGTTTATTCTGTTGCTCATTGTTTAACTTCTTAAGATGGATTCTGGAAGCATTTTTTTTTTGTACCAGGGATTGAACCCAGGGACATTTTATGACTGAGCCATATCCCCCACACTTTTTATATTTTATTTTGAGATAGGGTCTTGCTAAGTTGTTAAGGTCTTGCCAAGTTGCTGAAGCTGGCTTTGAACTTTCGATCCTCCGGCTTCAGCCTTTTGAGCTGCTGGAATTACAGGTTTGCATCACCACGCCTGGCTGGGAACGTTAATTTTGATGGTTAACTCTTCTTTAAAGTATTTAAAGCTATGAGTTTCCTTCCAAGCATCATTTTTTACACAGTATGAAAATACAGCACTTTTATCTCCTTACTCTGTGTGGGCTGTACATAGTGATTTCCTCTGACAGAGCATACTGTATGTGACTTCACAGTGAAGGAACTTGACAAACATCATTTTAGCCAGATGATCAAGGTCAACATCAACAGGAATAAATCCTATTGATCATATTTAACATTGACTCACTAATAAAGACATTCAGGACCTTACTTTTGGAGTCTTTGGGGTTTTCCTCCCAAAACCACAGCTTCAATTTAACCATGAGGAGATAGCAAACAAATTCCAGTGGTGAGACATCCTGAGAAATGCCCTAACCAATGTTCTGCAAAACTGTTAATCTTAGCCATCAAGGAAAGTCTGGGGAATCATCAAGGGAGACATGATGACTCAATGTGATGTGGAATCCTGGATGGGATCCTATAACAGAAAAAACCGCTTGAGAAAATCTGAATAAATCATGAAGTTTAACTAAGTATAATGTATTTACATTGGTTTATTACTTACGAAAAAAGCATAATACTGATGTAAAATGCAAAGAAGAGAAAGCAGGTGTGAGATATATGGAAAAATTTCTGCATTAATTAAATTTCCATGTTTGCAAATCTAAGCTTTTCTTAAAATTATATGTAGACATGTGCATAATCATTTTGCTACAGAGATTTTACAATTTAATTTTTGTTCCATTTTTAAATTTTTTTCATTAAGATTATTTCTTTAACTTGCAGATTTCCATAGTATGAGTTATAACTTTTAAATATCTGAGAATTTATTTATTTATTTTTTATTACTTTCCCACTGATTTACATTGTGGAAGAAGATTATATTCCTATAACATCTATATATTGACATCTTTAGACTTTATTGCTGAACTAAGGTCAATTGTAAAGGTATCATGTTTACTGAAGAAAATGCATATTCTATACTTCTTAGATCTCCATGAGGCCAGATTTATTGTTTTTATCATTAGATATCTATTTAGCTGCTTGTTTTCACTTGCTTAACCTTCAGTAGGGAACTCTCCCACTATGAAGGGGAACTTATCACTTTCTTCCTACATGTGTCAGTTTTTGCCACAGATATTATAAAGGTTTTATTGCAGTTCTTAATGACTTGAACTTTAACATCATGCAAAGAAGATGATCTTCTTCCCTTTGTCTTAAAATTTCTGTCAAAAGAATTACTACAGCTCTCTTCTGGTTGGCATCTTTCTAACATTTTATTAAAATCCTTTCACTTTCAACCTTTGCATCCAATATGTTTAGGTGTGTCTTTGGTAAACAGCATATATCTGTCAATATTTATTTTTTAAAACTGGCATACTTAGTTTGTTTACTTTTGTATATAACTGATGTGTGTTTCTGTTCTTACCTACTTTATGTTATTATACTTTGTTATTATGTTTGTTCTCACTATTTCTACACCTCATTTTAATCACCCCAAAGACAAGAACTTCATGTCCCCTCAGACATTCCTTGGCCTGTTCCTACCCCCAATTATCCAGTTAATACCATGTAAACCTTTGGTGGTCATTTGTAAAGACCACAGACAGTATCAAAATGTCTGATCCTCTTTTCTTCATACTGTTTCTTGCAGCATTTTCTTGATGGTTCTGTTTCATGTAAATGCTTCATAGAAAACTTTTGTGATCACAAAAAACTTTTGTGATCACATGGCAAGTGTCCAAAGCCTGTAGTACCTTAAAAAAATAAATAATATATATATATTAATGACCTTACATTGAAGTGCTAACTTGTTAGAATATAAAATTCGAATATAAAATTCTATGTACTAAGTTTTTCTTTAGTACCTTTAGAATAGTACTCTACCCTCTGTAGTAATCTGATTTTTATTCTTTTGTATTCTTCTCCATAAATAAATTTTTCTCCATGTATAAAACTATGTATATGTAGTTTTCAGTTTCCTTTTTAAAAAATTACACTATAAAATGTAGATGTTTTCCTTATTCTCTTTGTTAGCACTTTATGTGTCTTTTCAACCTCAAAACTGATGGGTTTCTTTAAATAATTTTTTTGGAATATATTTCAATTATTCCTTCAAATATTTCTTTAAATATGTCCTCCTGCCCATTTTAGACTCTCTTCTCTTTCTCTGGAACTTCTGTTTAGAAGTACAACTTCTATCAGCCACCATCTCATTACTTTTCTTTTATATAGCTTTTTTCTATCTTTGCCCTTTACTGTCTTTTGGGAGATTTTTCCAAAGTGCTCCTCTAATTTGCTAATACATTCCTCAGAATCATTCTGGATTTTTTTTTACATTGATGTGTGATTTATAAAATGTATAGTTGTGAAAATATCAAATATTATTTTTTGATTCTCACTTGTGCTTTCTTATTCTAATGGCCAGTACCATTACTTATCTCATGTTTGGTGCTGACCAGGCTACACTTAAATTCTTGGCCCATCTGTTCTTAGAGTTCTGCTTCTTATAGAAACTGTAACAGTATATTTTTCTTTTAAAGTGCTCCTGAAAATCTTGTTATTTAGGTTGGTGAATAACATTTTGTACAGAATGTATACACCAGTATGTCAGGCAAGACTCCTCAAAGCAGAATCTCAGTGAGCTCAGGAGGGATGGATGTGCTGTGGGTGGAGACCCCTAACCCCAAAACCATTGATCAACTGGTGCTCTGGCCTCAGACTACCTCTCCAGGCTCCAGGTATTCAGTCTCACTGGCTTCACCCACTCCATCTCTCCAAGAAGTGTTAGGCCTGTAACATGCCCAAGATTATAGTCTCTCATCCTAGGGGTGGTAGAGGGAGTTGGAAGAGTAGGGAAGTGGGGATGTGTTGCCCCAAGTCAACCCTTACTTATTTTTCTCAGTTCCTGTGAAGCACAGGACTTCTGCACTGCCTGAGTTTCCTTCAAAAAGTCCTTAAAGGAAAGCTCTAAGTTTCTAAAATGTCCAGGCAGCCTCTATCTGTACCAAGGCAATAGCAAGGCCATCAAAAGCAGAACTCTGTCACTTCCTTCCTATCTCCCAGCATCACCTCACCTACCTCCTACACTAGGCAAAGATGATTCCCCACCTGTACCCTATCCCTATGCTCCCCCAAGCAGGAGGGTTCTCAGGATTTAGTTCTTTATGTTTTTCTTATCATTCCTCTCCAGTTCAAACTTAAGAGCAGATGTAGCAAACAGTGTTGTGGTAGAAACTGGAAACTGATCGCTGCACAGTTGCTTAGCATATCCAAACTAAAGGCCTTCTTTTATATACAATTACCATCGATCACTCCCTCCCTAGTTATCTGATATTAGCAGAAGAGCGTGAATCAGGTAGGTCACAGAAGCCCAGTCCTTATTCTTCTCAGCAGAGGAGAGGAATAATAACTCTTTAATTATAAAAACAAACTTTGAAGAGCTATTTGATCAAGGTGTTGGGAACATGCATTTGAAATGACTCAGTGTTTGCCCAGCAAAACTTTAAGAACTTATTGTTATGTTAGGACATTTAACTTTCTTTCTGGGCTAGAGTTGTGTGGCTCAGTGGTAGCATGCTTGACTTGCATATGTGGGGTACTGGATTCAATTCTCAGCACCACATATCTTCCTTTCCCTAAATACTTATCTGGTACATGAACTAATTTCAAAGGATTTTTTTTTTAACAAGGCAGATGTTCAGAGGATATTTAACACAACAGGTCTGCAACTTGGGGATACCTGAGTGTCTCCAGATTAGGAAGGTCAGTGGAGTCCATGGTAACTCATGAGAGAAATGACAGAGTAAGAGGTAGAGAAAACTGTGGGCAAAAATGAGAGAGGTGGAACCAAAACCAGAACAGGGAGTTAGAGAAGACAGGGAAGCCAATCTTTCATGAAGAAGAGCCAAAAGTGTCTAGTGCCTTAGTCAAGACAAATATTGACAAGAACAAAATGTTCTTGATTTTGGGGAACAAAGAGATTGTAGAATTCAGAGTGTGGGAAGCAGACAGCAAAACTGAATTAGGGGAGAATTGATAATGAGAATGAGCAGTAAGCGTGGGCAACTATTCCAAGAAGTTTGGTTGTAAAGTGGAGTGGTCCATGGAGGAAATGGGAAGGGTTCTTAGATATTAAAGAATGGAGCACATTCAGACGGCTAAGTCAATAGTTCTCAACCAGGAGCACAAAGTAATGTCACCTGAGAAGCTGCTAAAAAATGCTGTTAAAAAATGCATACGCCAGACCCTGCCTGTGACTACTCTGATTTAATAGGTTTGGAGTGAGGCCCAGCATTTGCACTTTTTTTTTGGAAACCCCCTAGGGGATTCCAATGCACAGCCAGATTTGGAGTGAGTGGTCTGAAAAAGGACGGAGGAGAAGAGAGACAGAAAAAAAAAAAAAAGGAAAAATGATAATCATTGGAATTAAGGGGCTCAAGCAGGGGTAGAAAACTTGGTCTTAACAGGAAAGAGAAAAAGATGGAGTCTGAGATATGGAGGGAAATCAAGGAGTTCCCATCACACAGCCTGTGGGGGGTGTGTGGGTGTGTAAAGTGGGAAGAAAAACTGTCTGCTGAGAGCACAGGGAGAGGAGGGTAAAAAAAAGTAGAGGAAGGTAGGATGGTTGCTGTAATAGGAGCCTGAAACCGAATTTCTGACATTCCTGGCGACCCATTTGAGGCTGTAGTGGAGACTGTTCTACGTGGTGAGGTAAGTCTGGCAGGAGGCAGATCAAAGGTCTGAGCCGGTAGGCGAGAGGAACAGCTGCAGTAATGGTGGCTCATGACTGGGAAACAGGACGCCATGGAATGGTGACTCCAGGGAATTATGTGATGTGATCAGCTGGATCTGAGCAAAAAAAGAAGGAAGTGAAGAGGGAAGGAGGCTGGAGCAGTCCAAGAGACAGGAAGTAGAAAAGCAAGAGGGGAAGATCATGGGGTCTTAACCAGAGAGCAGGTGTTGGGATGTGAGTCTTCAGATGTGCATAGAGCTAGAGGACAGCCATGCCTGGGTGCAACCAAGGGTGTGTGGCTGACACAGAACAGAAAAAGGTGCCACAGAACATCCATGTCATCCCCAAATATGTTAATCAAGTTTAACCTATAAAATATTTAGATACAATATATATATATGTATATGAGTATGTGCATATATATATATAGTATATATATTTATGATGAAATCATATATATTCATATGGTGCATGTTTGTGATGATGGTTTTCCTGGTCTTCCCAGCATGCTTTTGAAAACACAAAAGGTAGGAATGAATAAAAATTCCACCTATGTACATACGAATAAAAAGGACTAAATAAGCATAATTTTTCACATCTGTTAGTATATAAAGTATGTTCACACCAGTTCTTGAAAAGTTGTGCTCTATATGTGTAATAAGAATTGTAATACATTCCACTGCCATATATTTAAACAATAAAATAAATAAAATATTAAATAAATAAATAAATAATTTTTAAAAAGGCTAAATGAACATAAACCAAAATATTAATGGTGACATCTTGGTGAATTTTTTTTAATCTTTTCTAAATATTATGCAATGACCGAATAACATTTCTATAATCACAAAAGGCAATGCATTTGACACATAAAAATAAAATGATTTACCAACAGTAAACTTTGTTTTTTCAGGATATCTTAGTCTTTAAGGAAGTAATATTCTGAAGTATGAAACATATTGCAGTATATTATAGGGAGTACCTAATGCTATCAGCAATTCTAATGAGTCACTTTCTTTCCGGCTCATTTTAACTATGAGATAGCAATCAGGCCTAATTATTTAGATTTGTAAATATTTACTTTCAAGACAAGTTCCTGATGTTGATAATGTTGACTCACTAAATGCAAGTGAACACTGATATATTACAAGACTTCCTTTTCTGAGGGTTATGTATTGTGTTGAGAGGACTTCATGAAGGAGAAAAAGAAGTCAGTCACCATAAGATCTTTGACCCAATTTTAATTTGCAAACTCTTCAACAAACATGCATATATATTCCCTGCTCCATTTCCAACTTTATTTTTCTCCAGAGCACTTACTAACATACCATTTATGCCATGAGCATGTGTAAAATTTTTCATATGCATAAACACACAATCAAGTTCATGTATCTTTGATATTTATTAAGTCAGAAATTCAGATTTCCCAGCTCTGTGGTAGGACATCAACTTTGCTATTTTTTTTTTAAAGCTCCCAAGATGATTCTTGTGAGCAACAAGTATTCAATAAAATCAACTCAGTTAAATCCAAATGGAATTTTTTACAGCCTTGCTCCTTTGTTCCCTGAATAGCAAGACATTGTCTGGGCTGCTAACATTCCTGAGATCTCATGTCCCAGCCATCCTGAATGTCTGTTACTCAATTCTTTGTTCATCACCAATTGGTGAACCCAGAACCACCTTTCTTCAGTGTCTGCATTTTTGTCTCTCTTTTGGGAAATTCACCAAACACCCCAAATAAAATTAGAAAAAAAAATTAAGTTCCTTTGAGACATAATCAGAGGGTAAACTGTATTTCTCGCAGAATTAAAAAGGCAAGATGAAAGAAATGCCTTCAGTGGAAATTGACACCTGCAACAATTTACAGAAGGATGCCTTAAAATGTTTAATGTTGACCATGAAACCACAGCTGGCAAGTTTTGGAGGTGTGTAGTATTGCCGTTCACTGGAAATCACTGAGCGACAGCTGGCAGGGCTTACAAAGGGCTGCTTTAAGGAAGTCCCTCTGGGACCATAAGACAGCAGCTGGCAAGACTGCTAAAGAAAAAAATCAACTCAGACAACATAGCCATACTTTAAAAAGTCATTTTATCAATCGGCATCATCTTTTGCAAGCTTTTCTTTTGAGATAATTATACAGTTATAGAAAATTGAGAAGATAAGAAAAAGAGGTCCCACGTATCTCCTACTGTTTCCTCCAATCATTGCATCCTGTGTAAACTGTACTACAGTATCAAACTTAGGAAACTGACGTTGGTTCAATATGTGTGTGGTTTATGCTGTTTTTTTTTTATCATGTATGCATCATATAACCATTGCTGTAATTGAAATGCAGAATTATCCCATCATTTTTCATTTTTGGGGGATAAATGCTCAAGAGAACAGGTGCAAGATCTACTTGGTGATTGACCATTCAATCACTATGTCCCATCCTTCTCAGTACCTGGTAATTTCCTTTGCTACTTAAAAAAATCTACTTTATGTGATTTCTTCTGAATAATGTTTGCATGAACAAACTTTTTTATTCTTTTACTTCAACCTACCTACATTGTTATATTTGAATTGAATTTCTTATAGCTAGCATATAATAAGTTCATGTTTTAAAACTTAAAAGAAATTAATAGATAATTTTTAG
This sequence comes from Ictidomys tridecemlineatus, assembly GCF_052094955.1. Taxonomy (NCBI): domain Eukaryota; kingdom Metazoa; phylum Chordata; class Mammalia; order Rodentia; family Sciuridae; genus Ictidomys; species Ictidomys tridecemlineatus. The sequence continues at coordinate 63,344,827 of NC_135483.1, read as the reverse complement.
AGTAGTTTTAGGTTTACAGGAAAATTGAGAAGTAGAGAACTCCCATCTATCCTCCCTATCCTACTATCTCCCTATCTGCATTATTAACATCTGGTATTAGGGTGGAACATCTGTTATAATTTACAAACCAATATTGATACTTTAATATTAATTAAAGTCCATTATTTACATTAGCATTCACTGCATGGTTTATGTTTTATGGACTTTGACAAATGTACTATGTCATGTATCCACCATTATAAAGTCATAAAAAGAGTGTAATGGCCCTAAAATTTCTGTGTCTTACCTATCCATTCCTCCCTTCCCACCTCAAGCTCCTGGAAACCATGATATTTTCATGATGTCTGTGGGAATTATAATGCAACTAAGTATAAAAATATATGCATAAAATTTATTGAAGTTAGCTGAAAAACAACACAAGTGAGATCAAATTTCACTAAACATAATGAACAGAGCAAATGATTAGTTCTTATTGAATTAATGAAAAAAGCACCATCCTCTTTCAAAGTCATTTTGAATTTGATGTAGGTATTTTTGCTAAACACTTGCCTTTTCATCCATGAGTTAACATTTTTCTTTAGCTGTCAGTTGTCTATTTGCCCAGAGTACAGAGTGGTAATCAACTTTCCAAATATGAGATAGAGTTTATTCATTGCCTCTAATTTGTCATGTTTATAGTCACTCTACCTCCAGAAAAGGTGACTTTGCTTTAAGATATGATTTAAATACCTTCTGTTTTTGCTGCTGCTAATATTTAGTCCAAATAAGAATAAAATACATGTTTCATTGTTCAAACTAGGAGCAGTGATATAAATATTGTAGACTCATCTTGAAAATGAAACTTTAATACAAAGGAAAAAATCTCAGGAATGATAAAGTTTGCTTATACAATACAAAGCAAAAGGTATTCAGGGAAGTATGTAAATTCTGAATCTTTGGTTTATTAAGAGTAGGTGATATCTACTCTGAGCCTGCTGTTTTCTGAAGCTCAATTTTATCCACAACTTCCTCTTACCAGCTTCCTGTTCCCGGCTATAAACCACCATATTACAATAGAATTCACAGTGTTGGAGGTATCTAATGCTAGCATGGCCCCAGGAGAAGAAATGGATGGAACTGGTGTGACTAGCCAAGTCTACTATACTGTTCCACCAACCTTCCTCCCCCTTTCCACTGCCTGCTTTTCCTAAACAACTCATTAGACAGCACACTTATGCCAGATACCCGTTCATTGTATATTTATTCCATAAATATTTATTAAGTACCTACTATGTGCCGCATATGCATTACATATTAGGAAGACAACAGTGAACAGCATAGAACCCTGCTAGCATAGAGCTTATATTCCCATGCTGGGAGATAGATCATGAATAGACACTTAAGTAGAAAGATGTGTGACAAAATAAAGTCACAATGATAAACACCACTGAGAAAAGTAAATTGGAATGAGAAAGTAGAGGTTGATGGGACAATTAGGTCATAGATGAGTCAGGCTTCTGTGTATAGTGACCTCTGAGAAGAGAACTAAAGAAGAGAAAAAAGAGGCTGTATGGATTTGTGGAAAGATAGGACCTCAGGCAGGTGCAAAGTCCCAGAGGTAGTACATGTTTGTTTAAACCAGAGTGAACAAGCATGAGTGGGCAAGCAATGAAGGAGAGACCATCAGAAGGGAAGCAGGGACTAGGTCATGTATGACCATATGTTTCTGCCTGCCCTGTTAAATTAGCCTCTCCTGTTTGCTACCTATAATACTGTTTTGATTTCTCTTCATAACTTTTACAACTAACAGGATTGTTATGTTATTATATTGGATTAAAGGTTTATTCTAAACCAGATGGAAATCTAATAAAGGCTTTTTATTGTTGGCCTAGACTACCTTTGCTGCCTGTGTTAGTTAGTTTCTTGATCTTGTGACCAAACTATCTGACCAGAATAACTTAGAGGAGGAAAAAATTATTTTGGCTTATGGTTTCAGAGGTGTAGCCCATGGTCAGCTGACTCCATTGCTTTGGGCCCAGGGTGAGGCAGAACATCATGGTGGAAGGGTGTGGCAGAGGAAAGCTGTTCAACTCATGTCAACCAAGAATCAGAGAGAGAAAGGGGATAAGATACAATCCCCAGAGGCACATTCCAGTGACCCACCTCCTCCAGCCCCTTGCCTACAGTTACCAGTCAGTCCATTCAAACTAGGTGGATTGATCAGGTTACAGTTCATGAAGTACAATCATTAATGAACATTCCTGCATTCACCAGGAGCTCATATTCAAACTGTAACACTGCCCAACCGTCACTGTGAATGCTATGGAGAGAACGTGACATGGGGGCTCAGTGGACCAGGCCAGAGGCATGGGAAAGTATGGGAAGGAGTAATAGTGGGAGAGGAGATGAGAAGAACTGTGATTTCGGACACAGTTTCAACTTAGAGCAGAAAGAATTTTCTGGTGAATTAAATGAGTGGTTCAAGAAAAACAGAACGTGAGAAGAGATGCTGAGCTTTTCAGACCTGACAACTAGGTGAGTGGTGTTATGCTTTCTGAAATGCAGAACTCAGAGGGGAGGGGGATTGGTGGAAAGAAACTCAGATACTGCAACAGAGTCTGCACCTAACCTTAACAAATATAGGACCTTCAGGAATCCCTCAAACTTGCAAATATTACAATAGCCTACAATATTTCCCATAAATAATAATCAAAGAACCTCTTTCTTTTTAGTCATTTTAAAGATCTCTCCTTTACTAGGGGAGCAATTTTTTTTTTAATACCAGGGATTGAACCCAGGGGCACTTACCCACTGGAACACACCCCCAGCCCTTTATATATTTTATTTTTTGATTGGCTCTGGCTAAGTTATTAGGACTCGATAAGTTACTGAAGCTGGCTTTGAAGTTGAGATTCTCCTGCCTCAGCTTCCAGAGCCCTTGGAATCACAGGCAAGCGCCACCACACCCAGCAAGGGAGCAACTTGGAGGGTGATCTGAACACTTATTTGAAATAGCATCATGAGTGCCTTTTTCTTACCATTTTATAGGCCCATATGGTGCACCCAAACAGGGTGGCACTCTATCCACAGATAAATTTGGCACTTCACTCTAGTTTATTCAAAACTTCAAATTTCCAGAAAAGGATTATTTTAGGCAATTTCACATTCACCAGCTGCCTTAATAGTTTCTTTTTTGGCCCCTTTTTGCATAGAAATTGGATTTGTTATACCTTGTGAGTGTTTCTGAACACAGGGCAATAACAGCCTGAGAAATCCACGTGGACATGAGGTTGCTCTCAGAGCTATGAAGGTCTCCCTGGCTACACCGATCATCTAGGAACCTCAACTGGCCTTGACCTGAGATACGCAACTGTAAGAATCAGTAAAATTTGAAATTTTGAAATTATTTCAAAGTCTGAATCAGGAAGTCATGCAAATTGTCAAAATCGTGGATTTTAAATCATGAATGTCAATGAGATATTTTTTAAATTGATCATATTCAGTTCCTACCAGTAAGTTTTATGAGTTTTATGCTCTTTATGAAATTGTGTTTTTGAAAGTTGCTCCTTCTCTGTTCCTATGTTACTGTAAAGTTTCCCCTCCCTAATTAAGGTATTTCTTAAGGAATAGACAAAGTTTTAGATATTCTAGAGAAACCATATGATCAAACAACAACAACAACAATAACAACAACAAAGAAAGCAAGAATGAACAAACAAACAAACATTGGTCCATATCTTCTCTCTGCCTCTCTAAGTATGTTTCTCCATTTATATGTGAGGGTAATGGCACTTACTTTGTGTGGTATTTGAAAATGGCCCAGGGTAAATATCTGTGATGGTCATGGAGACATGGTCCACAGATAGCAATTCAATGATCCTGTTGTGAGGAATTCTGTTGGCCAATTTTGTTGTTGCATAACACCAAAGACTGTTGCTCCCTGCACATGATTGAACATGGCAGGAGAATTAAAGCTGGGCCATTTCTGTCAACCCTCTAAAGGCCAAATTTGTTTCATAATCCCATTGGTCAGCTGAGATTTTTCTCAGAGCTGCTCTGAGTAACCTGCTGCCCCCCTACCAAAATTTCCTTTTTTTTTTTTTTCCATTCCCAAGAGTTCAACTGCCTCAAATGCTGAAGGCTTTCTCCCCTACTCCAACTCCCTTCTCCTTTATTCTCCACAAGTGTGGGTCTCAATATATTTCTTGCATGTCCAGGTCCATCTTGGCTTCTGCTTCTCTAGCACCCTGACAAGCTGCCTTCGATGAAGAACACTGGGACCTCAGGCAGTGCCTGTACTGGGGAGATAGCACTCTTCAGCATTCTTGCAATTCTTCTTGGTAGCATGCAGAGCTCCTGGCCTGCTGAAAGGAGTTATTTGTGAGCACATGAGGCAGCTTGACTTGTGTCTCCCATAACTGCTCTTGAACTATGGCTTCTGGCACATATCTGTTCATCCACACACCACATGAATAGCATATGTGTAGACACATACATATATGTGTGCATACAATATAGATGGACATCACATGCATATTATATAATATACATGTTGAAGTCTTATTAACATATACATATATTACAAACATATATACCCATTATGTTACCCATTATATATACATATGTTACACATCAAATATATACATATAGATTATGCTAAACTACACTTGTTGCATTTATGTACTATAACAATAATATATATTTATGTTACATGTGTATACATACCCAGAGAGATGGGAAATTAAAGGTTTTTCCAGTAAAAAATAATATAGATGCCTTCATGCTAATAATCAGACTCGGAAATTCAAGGATCAAATGTTTTCTCGAGTATGTGGAAGCCAGAGCAAAATAAGGGAAAAAAGGTGGAAGGAATAGGAAAGATTAGTAGAATAGAAGAAGAACCATATCACTTGGAAACATCAGCTTATTTTGCTTTGAATATTCTCTCTCAGGAAGGATGGGAAAGGGGAGGGGAGGAAATATGGAAGGAATTTAACAAAATCACGTTATATGTATACATAAATGTACCAAAGAGAATTTCTTTCTGTTTATGTAGAAAGTGCCAATCAAAAATAAATAAATAAATAAATAAATAAATAAATAAATAAATAAATAAATTGAAAATCAGTAGAGTACAGAAAGGAGGAGGGGAAGGAAATTGGAGGGAAGGATGGGAATTGAAATCAAATTTCTTGCATGTATTATTTTGTCAAAATGTACCCAAACATTATATATCACTATGATGCTCTGATAAGAAAAATAAACATGCTTTTATGAATTTGATTTTTAAATAAGGATTTCTTTCTTTCTTTCTTTCTTTTTAGTGAACAAAACTAAATTTGGAGATTATGTTTTCTATTTCAAAGATAACTTATTCATTGGGCTGGGGTTGTGGCTCAGCAGTACAGCGCTTGCCTAGCACGTGTGAGGCACTGGGATTGATCCTGATCCTCAGCACCACATTAAAAATAAATAAAATAGGAAGAACATGGCTGCCAGGGAAGAGACAGCACATACAATGCCTCTGTGGTAAGGGGATCAGAGAGACTCATTAATACACCCACATGCGTCCTGCTGGGAAACTTCAAGCAAATTTCCTCTGAAAGGAGACCTTCCTGGAACTAGTAAGTTTAATAGGAGGTGTCAGATTGTCACAAAATACTGAATCTCGGCAACCCAGAGAAGGGGCACAGTCCCGCCGGGGCCGCCGAATGGCCGCTGCCTACACATTGCAGTGAGCATAGGAGCGAACACTAACCGCCTGGACCCCCGCGGGCGGGCTCTGTGAACCCAAGCCGACCGGCGCCCACACGCTTCAGCGAGTTTAGGAGCAGGAGCTGCCTGCGTGGGCCCCCGCAGCCCGGCTTTGTGAACCGCCCACATGTAGCAGCGAACTTGGGAGCCGTTGCTGGCTGTCTGCCTGCCCCCCCTTCCCCCGGGCTGGCTTGGTGAACCTCAGCCGGCCGCTGCTCACACGGTGCAGTGAACTTGGGAGCCGGCGCTGCCTGCTTGGCTGCTTGGGCCCCCGCAGACCAGCTCTGTAAACCGCCGTTGGCTACCGCCAAGCGGCCGCTGCCTACACCCTTGCAGTGAGTGGGGGAGCAAACACTGCCTGCCCGGCCCCGAGGGCCCGACTCTGTGAACCTCCTCTGGCGGTTTGGAGCTGCAGACGACCACCCTCCACCTGCCAACCCAGTGCTGCAAACGACCCCTGACCAGCTCTGCAAAAAGCCCCGCCCACACAGCGAACAGCAGGAATGGAGACCCACCCAATCCAGGAGGAAGTACTGCTGCACAGTGATTGACTCCCACCTGCTGAGAGGAGAAACTTGGCCCGGTGGGCATAGCTCCACCCACTGGAAGAGCAGTTAATCGAATTCTAGGACTGCATTTATAAAATTTTTTTTTTTTGCTGTCTTTTTAAATGTTTTTTAATCCATCTTATTTTATTTTATTCTATTTTTTAAATCTCATTTTCCATTTCTACTATTATTATTTTTCTTTAAATCCCTTCTAATCTTCTATTTTTTTCTATCCTTCTTTTCTCCTGTCTTTACATCTCTTTTTAATTTTCTTATTCCCCCTTCCTTGAATTCTACCTGCTTACTCTTATTCTCTTTAGTGACTTCTACCCATCCCTTCTAATACCTTTCCTCCCAAGCTTCAAATATATCTATAGGAGTAAACAGTAACTCAGCAGTCAAACAGAACAAGAAACAATATGAACAGCATGAAAAAGCAAGGAAGAAAAGGAGTGCAAACAATGCAGGGCAGCCTAAATATTCAGGAGGATATAGAATCACCAGAAAAATAGTCATATAAAGAACTCATGGAACACCTGAGACAGATGGAACGGAACCTTAAAGAGGATACAAGACAGCAAATTCAAGCAGCGAAAGAACACATTGAGAATGTATTACACAAACAGATAAAGGAAGAAGTTAAGCATCTTTATCAGGAGATAGAGACTATAAAAAAGAATCAAACCATAATCTTAGAAATGAAGGAAACTATAAACCAAATTAAAAACTCAAATGAGAGTATCATTAATAGAGTGGAGCAAGTAGAAGCTAGAACATCAGATAATGAAGACAAAATATATCATCTGGAAAAGAGGCTAGCCATCTCAGATAGGCTGGTTAAAAATCATGAGAGAAGCATACAAGAGATATGTGATAATATAAAAAAACCAAATTTAAGAGTCATTGGGATAGAGGAAGGGATAGAGATTCAAACAAGGGGAATGAGTAATCTACTAGATGAAATAATCACAGAAAACTTTCCAGAATTAAAAAAGGAAACAGATATACAAATTGTAGATGCATACAGGACATCGAACATACAAAATCACAGTAGACCAACGCCAAGACACATTGTTATGAAGATATCCAATATACAGAACAAAGAGAAAATATTAAAAGCTACAAGAGAAAAGAGAAAGATTACATTCAGGGGTAAACCAATAAGGTTAACAACGGACTTCTCAACTCAGACGCTGAAAGCGAGAAGATCCTGGAATAACGTATTTCAAACACTGAAAGACAATGGATGCCAACCAAGAATTCTGTACCCAGCAAAATTAAGCTTCAGATACGACAACAACGAAATAAAAATCTTTCACGATAAACAAAAACTAAAAGAATTTGCAGCCACAAAAACAGCGTTGCAAAGCATCTTGAGCAAAACACTTCACGAGGAAGAAACGGAAAACAATAACCAAAGCCAACAGTGGGAAGTACCTCAGTAAAGACAGACGGAGGGGGGAAAACTAATCATGGTGAAACAAACGCAATTAAAAAAAAAACGAGATAAATAATCAAATATGGCTGGAAGTACAAACCATATATCAATAGTAACTCTAAACATTAATGGTTTAAACACTCCAATAAAGCGACATAGGCTGGTAACATGGATCAAAAAAACAAATTCAACAATATGCTGCCTCCAGGAGACTCACCTGACTGGAAAAGACATACACAGGCTGAGGTGAAAGGTTGGGAAAAAATATACCACGCACACACTCCTCGCAAGCAAGCAGGGGTGGCCATCCTCATATCGAATAAAATCCACTTCAAGACTAAGTTAATCCAAAGGGATAAGGAAGGACATTATATACTGTTAAAAGGAACCATTAAACAACAAGACATAACAATTATCAATATTTATGCACCAAATAATGGCGCTTCGAAGTTTATAAAACAAATTCTCCTCAAGTTCAAGAATCAAATAGACCACAACACAATAATTATGGGTGACTTCAACACACCTCTCTCACCATTGGACAGATCCTCCAAACAAAAGTTGAATAAAGAAACTATAGACCTCAATACCACAATCAATAACCTAGACTTAACTGACATATATAGAATATACCAACCATCATCGAATGGATATACTTTTTTCTCAGCAGCACATGGATCCTTCTCAAAAATAGACCATATATTATGCCATAGGGCAACCCTCAATAAATATAAAGGGGTAGAGATTATACCATGCATTTTATCTGATCATAATGGATTGAAACTGGAAATTAATGATAAAAGAAGGAAGGGAAAATCCAATATCACATGGAAAATGAACAATATGTTACTGAATGATCAAAGGGTTACAGAAGACATAAAGGAGGAAATCAAAAAATTCTTAGAGATAAATGAAAATGCAGACATAACCTATCGGAATCTATGGGACACAATGAAAGCAGTTTTAAGAGGGAAATTCATCGCCTGGAGGTCATTCCTCAAAAAAAGGAAAAACCAACAAATAAATGAGCTCACACTTCATCTAAAAGCCCTAGAAAAGGAAGAGCAAAACAATAGCAAATGCAGCAGAAAGCAAGAAATAATTAAAATCAGAGCGGAAATCAATGAAATTGAAACAAAAGAAACTATTGAAAAAATTAACAAAACTAAAAGTTGGTTCTTTGAAAAAATAAACAAGATTGACAAACCTTTAGCCATGCTAACGAAGAGAAGAAGAGAGAGAACTCAAATTACTAACATAAGGGATGAAAAAGGCAATATCACAACAGACGCCACAGAAATACAGAAGACAATTAGAAACTATTTTGAAAACCTATATTCCAATAAAATAGAAGATAGTGAAGACATCAATAAATTTCTTAAGACATATGATTTGCCCAGACTGAGTCAGGAGGACACACACGATTTGAACAGACCAATATCAATGGATGAAATTGAAGAAGTAATCAAAAGACTACCAACCAAGAAAAGCCCAGGACCGGATGGTATACAGCGGAGTTTTACAAAACCTTTAAAGAAGAATTAATACCAATACTTTTCAAGTTATTCCAGGAAATAGAAAAAGAGGGAGTCCTTCCAAATTCATTCTATGAGGCCAACATCACATTGATTCCGAAACCAGACAAAGACACATCAAAGAAAGAAAACTACAGACCAATATCTCTGATGAACCTAGATGCAAAAATCCTCAATAAAATTCTGGCGAATTGGATAAAAAGACACATCAAAAAAATTGTGCACCATGATCAAGTAGGATTCATCCCTGGGATGCAGGGATGGTTCAATATACGGAAATCAATAAATGTTATTCACCATATCAATAGACTTAAAGATAAGAACCATATGATCATCTCGATAGACGCAGAAAAAGCATTTGACAAAGTACAGCATCCCTTTATGTTCAAAACATTAGAAAAACTAGGGATAACAGGAACTTACCTTGATATTGTAAAAGCTATTTACGCTAAGCCCCAGGCTAGCATCATTCTGAATGGAGAAAAATTGAAGGCATTCCCCTTAAAATCAGGAACAAGACAGGGATGCCCTCTATCACCACTTCTATTCAATATAGTTCTCAAAACACTGGCCAGAGCAATTAGGCAAACGAAAGAAATTAAAGGCATAAAAATTGGAAAGGAAGAACTTAAATTATCACTATTTGCAGATGACATGATTCTATACCTAGAAGACCCAAAAGGGTCTACAAAAAAACTACTAGAACTAATAAATGAATTCAGCAAAGTGGCAGGATATAAAATCAACACGCACAAATCAAAGGCATTTCTGTATATCAGCAACAAAACCTCTGAAATGGAAATAAGGAAAACCACTCCATTCACAATATCCTCAAAAAAAAAAAAAAAAAATACTTGGGAATCAACCTAACAAAAGAGGTGAAAGATTTATACAATGAAAACTACAGATCCCTAAAAAGAGAAGTAGAAGAAGATCTTAGAAGATGGAAAGATATACCCTGTTCATGGATAGGCAGAACTAACATCATCAAAATGGCGATATTACCAAAAGTCCTCTATAGGTTTAATACAATGCCAATCAAAATTCCAATGGCATTGCTTATAGAAATAGATAAAGCAATCATGAAATTCATATGGAAAAATAAAAGACCCAGAATAGCAAAAGCAATTCTAAGCAGGAAGTGTGAATCAGGTGGTATAGCAATACCAGATTTCAAACTATACTACAGAGCAATAGTAACAAAAACAGCATGGTACTGGTACCAAAACAGGTGGGTGGACCAATGGTACAGAATAGAGGATACAGAGACTAATCCACAAAGTTACAACTATCTTATATTCGATAAAGGGGCTAAAAGCATGCAATGGAGGAAGGATAGCATTTTCAACAAATGGTGTTGGGAAAACTGGAAATCCATATGCAACAAAATGAAACTGAATCCCCTCCTCTCACCATGCACAAAAATTAGCTCAAAATGGATCAAGGACCTTGATATCAAATCAGAGACTCTGCGTATGATAGAAGAAAAAGTTGGCTACGATCTACATATTGTGGGATCAGGCTCCAAATTCCTTAACAGGACACCCATAGCACAAGAGTTAATAGCAAGAATCAACAAATGGGACTTACTTAAACTAAAAAGTTTTTTTCACAGCAAGAGAAACAATAAGAGAAGTAAATTGGGAGCCTACATCATGGGAACAAATTTTTACCCCTCACACTTCAGATAGAGCCTTAATATCCAGAGTTTACAAAGAACTCAAAAAATTAGACAATAAGACAACAAATAACCCAATCAACAAATGGGCCAAGGACCTGAACAGACACTTCTCAGAGGAGGACATACAATCAATCAACAAATACATGAAAAAATGCTCACCATCTCTAGCAGTCAGAGAAATGCAAATCAAAACTACCCTAAGATACCACCTCACTCCAGCAAGATTGGCAGCCATTATGAAGTCAAATAATAACAAGTGCTGGAGAGGATGTGGGGAAAAGGGTACTCTTATACATTGCTGGTGGGACTGCAAATTGGTTCGGCCAATTTGGAAAAGAGTATGGAGATTCCTGGGAAAGCTAGGAATGGAACCACCATTTGACCCAGTTATTGCCCTTCTTGGTCTATTCCCTGAAGACCTTAAAAGAGCGTACTACAGGGATACTGCCACATCGATGTTCACAGCAGCACAATTCACAATAGCTAGACTGTGGAACCAACCCAGATGCCCTTCAATGGATGAATGGATTAAAAAAATGTGGCATTTATACACTATGGAGTATTACGCAGCACTAAAAAATGACAAAATCATGGAATTTGCAGGGAAATGGATGGCATTAGAGCAGATTATGCTCAGTGAAGCTAGCCAATCCCTAAAAAACAAATACCAAATGTCTTCTTTGATATAATGAGAGCAACTAAGAATAGAGTAGGGAGGAAGAGCAGGAAGAAAAGATTGACATTAAACAGAGGCACGAGATGGGAGGGAAAGAGAGAGAAAAGGGGAATTGCATGGAAATGGAAAGAGACCCTCATTGTTATAAAAAACTACATAAAAGAGGTTGTGAGGGGAATTGGAAGAAAAATAAGGAGAGAAATGAATTACAGTAGATGGGATAGAAAGAGAAGATGGGGGAGAGGGGGATAGTAGAGGATAGGAAAGGTAGCAGAATACATCAGTCACTAGTATGGCATTATGTAAAAATGTGAATGTGTAACCTATGTGATTCTGCAATCTGTATTTGGGGTAAAAATGGGAGTTCATAACTCACTTGAAACTATTGTTCGAAGTATGATATGTCAAGAGCTTTGTAATGTTGTGAACAACCAATAAAAAATAAATAAATAAATAAATAAATAAAATAAAGGTATTGTGTCCAACTACAACTAAAAAATAATTTTTTTAAAAAAGATACTTATTCATGTCAGAGTGTGTAGTGCCAGATCATAAATAATTGACTAAAAACAAATTAGCACTGATAATTGTTGGTTAGGAGAAATAAATGAAGAAAAATACAAGCTGGGTGTGGTGGTGCACACCTTTAATCCCAGCAACAGAAAAGGCTGAAGTAGGAGCATCTCAAGTTCACATTCAAGGCCAGGCTGGGCAACAGCTGGGAATGTATCTTAGTGGTAGTGCACCCCTGGGTTCAATCTCCAGTACTGGAAAAAAGAAGGAGGCAGGGGGGAGAAGAAGAGGGAGGGGAGGAGAGGAGAAAAGTGATGAGGTGAAAACAAGGTAAACAATAAATAAAATGACATGCAGGACCACTGAATAAAAATGAGGCATTGATGTAGAAGGAACAGAGTCCTGGATGCATGCCAGTGTTTCTCAGGCTTCTGAAAAATTATTCCCCTTCATCTCCACAGAAGGCCTATTTCTGTTTCTTTTTCATAATCACTTCTTCAACTCATGAAAATTTAATACCACTAACATACCGCTTCTCTGTGTATGTATTGTGGCTCACTGGAGGTGGTATCATCTTTAAGTTTTTGTCCCTCCTAAGTTCATATTGAAACTAGATGGCTAGTGTGATGATTCAAGAAGTGGGACCATTAAAGAGCTGAGTGAGGTATGGGGGCAGAACCCACATGGATGGGATTAGGGCTTTATTAAAAGGCTTAAGGGAATGGGACTACTCTCTTCTATGCTTTTGTCATGTGAGGACCAGTGTTTTTTCCTCAACCCCAGAATGCAGCAGGAAGGCACCATGTTGAGAGCAGAGAGCAGTCTCACCAGACAGGTAACCTGCCCATGCCCCTGTCTTGATTTTGACTTTACAACATCTAGAACTGTGAGAAGCCAATCTATCATATTTTGTTATAGCAGCAGCAATGGATTAAGATGGGAGGTGATCTTTGTAATTTCTAATATTTTTCTGCCCAAGAACTAATTTTCACCCCATTGGGTGAATTCCCCTGCTGAGAATTCATGCTAATATTAGGTGATTTACGTTCTAGTTCTGCCTTAACTGACTATGCAACCTCTGAAGTCACTCACTTTTTAAGATTCAGTTTTCTCATTTGCAAAATTAAAAGTATGGAGCAACATGCTCTTCAAGTTTCCCCAAGAACCCTGAAGTCCTATGACTTACACAATATGCATGGAACCACTCCAGCTGTCTCCTCCTGCCCTTTTTGTCTCCTTGCCCATGGACATGTGCAGGCAAAAGTAGAACGTAGCCGGTGGGGCATGCTTGTAATCCCAGTGGCTTGGGAGGCTGAGGCAGGAGGATTGCAAGTTCAAAGCCAGCCTCAGAGAATTAGTGAGTACCTAAGCAACTCAGCAAGACCCTGTCTCTAAATAGAATATAAAAAAGGGCTGGGGAAGTGGCTCAGTAGTTAAGCACCTCTGGGTTCCATCCTCAGTACCAGAACAACAACAACAACAACAAACACGTAGAAGGCAGCTGCTGTATTGTGATCATTAATTTGCATGCTAGTCTCCCTCCAAAACAACATGCATTTCTGGAGGGCAAAATTCACATGCATTTGGTACATACCTGGCATGAAGTAGGCACTTGATTGATGATTGTAGAGTGGGTTACACAGTATCCCTATGGATTTTATCCAATAAAACTGCCAGTATTAGGGTTTTTTGGATAGCAATTATATAGCCTGACTTATGTACCATGGAATTAAATGGCACTTGTGTAGCATGGGATGGGGCCAGGCAGGTCAAGGGGGTCAAGATATACTTAAGGAAGGAAGGAAAGTTGAGAGTAAGAGAGAGGGAAGATCAGTGAAAGCATGTTGTTAAAATTTCTATGTTTCTTAAGAAACTCCTGGGATCTTTTAGCTATTATTGATGGTTCTGTTTCAGATCCAGCAGTTTGGTTAATGAGCTTGATTAAATTTGGGTACATAGGGATATTGCCATTTAAAATTCAGAAAGAAACAATTGCTTACATTTAGAAAGTGCTTTCTACTTTCCAAGGAACTTTCCCATTAATTGTCTCATCGTGGTGTCCAGGAAAAGTTTCACATTGTGCAAAATGCAGTCAAATTAAGTCAATAATTTAATCCGGTAACAGAATCATTCATTCATTTACCATATTTATATCTTTATGTAGAGCTCTCAAGCATTCTCTTCACACAGTAGTGGATAGTACTCTGTGTTGCTTTGAATAAAAAAAAAATTCTTTTCCCACTTGTATGAGTCCATTTTCTATTGCTATAATAAAATACATGAAACCAAATATAAAGAAAATAAGTTTATTTAGTTCACAGTTTGGGACAGTGGAAGTCCAAACAGTATGCTCTGCTAGATCTGGTGAGGTCCCTTCTCTATTCCCAGCTGCAGCCAATCATGCTGGTTGGCATCATGGTGGGAGCACACGTGAAAGGGACCAATCACACAGTGAGACAGGGAGCACAAAGAGAGGAGAGGCCAGTCTTGCTCTTCTGTAGCAACCCCTCTTTTCAGAACTAACAGGGGTTTGATAAGAACTACCTAAATCCCTTTTAAGGGCAGTGCCCCCAGTGACCTAATTACTTTGCATTAAACCCCATCCTAAAGGGCCCACACCACCCAGTATTGCCAGCCAAGGCCAATTTCCAACCCATGAATGATTGGAGTACACACTGAAACCTCATCCAAATGATAAATAGGTATCCTCTACTGCCAAACCTATGAATAGACAAAAAAAATGGAAGAGACTGTTCTCAATAGCAGCTGCCTGGACGTAGCATCTGGAATGCAAGGGTAGAAGGAACTTTCTTTTCCAGTGCAGATATAACGGGGCACATGAATCTCTAAAGTCTTCTAGAAAACTCTATGGCAAATGAGATTGTTTCTCTTAATGATCCCTAGATTTCATCAAAGACTGTTAAATTTGTGACATTTGCATATGAGATACTAAACTCAGAGAGGCCCAGTGGGTTTCTGAAGGCAGCACATCTAGTTAGAGACAATCTGATTTGTGGCACTTCCAGTTAAATGCTATTTCCCACTGTTGCTCAGATATATTTAGGAGCCTTGAATTTCTAACTCCAGAGAGTAGTTATATCTTTAAGTAAGTTAGAATATGAAAAAGACCTTGCACATGCCTTCTGAACTCATCTTGAGGACAAGCATTGAATTGGATGAGTTAGCATATCTTACTTACATAATTTCACCCATAAAGTATACAGAAAATGAGTATACTCATAGAAAATTTACTATGCATTAAAACTTGAAGAGAACTGGTAATGCTATATAATTTTACATTAAAGTGTCAATTTGGTTTCTTTGGAAATAGTTACACAGAAGACATTATTTAAGAATTTAAAAATTGGGAGCAAATCTAATGCTGTAACCTGGAATAGTCTTAACTCATATACTAAGAGCAGACATAAAGATACTGAAGAGAGATTAATAATCATGAAAAAGTGAAGAACAAAATCTTTAAATGCAACAATGCCAGAGTTATAAGTGTGCATGTCAGAAATATTAGTAGAATGATACAAAATAAAAATTTCTCATTTTTGTATATTAAATTTTTTTCAAAGTTATCTGAATAGTACTATTTTTAATGATAATTATCAGAAAGAATATAACTTAATAATAGGCAATTAATTGGATGGCTACCTTGTATAAATACAGGAAAAAGAGTTGTAGCTGATTTAAAACAAAATAGTCTTTTATATTCTTTATTCTGGTTCCTTCCTCTACTCAAATCTTCAGAGGCCCATATGTTTTCTCCACATTAAAAACTAGCTCTTGAGAGAAATGTCATGATACTAAAAGATAGAGCCCTGAAAATATTGTCTTATGTATTTGGCAAACACTGCCCAAATCTCAAAAACTGTAGGAGAATGTGTGCGCATACACTCACTCACACACACACACACACACACACACACACACACACACACAGAGAGAGAGAGAGAGAGAGAGAGAGAGAGAGAGAGAGAGAGAGAGAGAGAGAGAGAAATAGACAATATGTGTTGCCCTATTGGCAAATGAGCAAGAGCCCAAATATTTTCTGGCAGAGTATAGTAAACAGTGCAGATCTGACAGCAGTTCCAAGTGGAAAATGGAAGGGGATACAATGAGAGCATTCTCTGGTCCTCAGGCAGCCAACAGAGCTCCCCAAAGTGTTGGGCAAAGCCCAGCTCCCCATTCTTACAAAGCCTTCCAGATCACCTCGAGTACTGTAAGACACAGATGGAGAAGAGAGAGACCCTGGGAGGGTTTTCTGGAGATAACAGATGGAACTGGAGTGAGGTGCTATTCCCCTGTGGCTTTGCTCTCTGTTCCTTAAGAAGGAAGGGGTTGACCACAGGCAGTGGCCCAAAAGATCTACAGAGAAAGACAAGGCACTTCTGCAAACCTTCTTTCTAGTTCTTTGAAGTATATTTAGGCTCAAAGTAGGATGAGTTGATCACAAGGAAGTAAGAAAATGTGAAAAGAAATGTTGGGAAGAGTCAGAGACGGTGTGGGGAAACCAACCATTAGTCACTGTCATCAGACTGATACCACACAAGGCATGGGAAAGAGCACTTTCCCCTCTCATGTTAGTGTTCCAATTTTTGGTCAAGTAGAAAATAGTTGGAAACTATTCAGAGCAGCTGAAGAATTATGACCTTGGGGACTGGTGATCCTTTTAGAGCAGGAAATATGTAAGAGAAGGTATAACAGAGGGTTGTTCCATCAGTCACTGCTGGCCCAAGGACCAGTCTATAATGTGTAAGGCCCCATGCAAAAGCAGGAAGAAGAACAGAAGAAGTGACATGGAGCTCTTCCCTCAACCATCTTAAAATCTAATTACTATACACAGATGATTGCACCTGCAAAAAATCCTTCTCCACTTCTGCTAGAGTAAGCAGAAATTCTTCTACAAAAGGAACAAGAGGAATGCCAAGCCTGGAGTGAGGGCTTTGGGGATGTTTGTGCAGTTTGTCTTGGGAAAAGCGTGCACTCCAGAGAGATGGGATTGCAACAGTCCTGCTTTCCTTACAGGCCTATTGGTAAGTTCTCCTAACCCTCGCTCCCCATTGTAAAGTCTTTTGGCTGGTCTCTCTGGCATGGTGCCTTATTTACTGCAGAGTTGTTAGCCTGTAGGATTAGAGCCAGAGGCAGGCCAGATTTTTGCCAGTCATGCTGAGCCTATCATCGTTCTACTCTAACAACTTGCATTTTTCCTGAGAGTCGTAAGAGTGGGGACAGGAGGAAAGAGGACTTTCTGTTAACTGGAGGAGATTGTTCCCAAGAGATATAGGGTTTCTAACCTGCCTTCCAGTTCAATTAATGGAAGGCATTTTAGCTTTGTGTCCACAGTATCTCCCAAGACTGAACTGATGATAGATCAAGGGGAAAGTGTCAGAGAGTATGAGACATGCTGGTGACCATACTCGGAATCCTCCCCTTTCCACCATGACCAACGTTGGACTATAATGGAATGGGGTTACTATCAAGGGTAGTTTGGAAGGAACAATTCATTAGAAAATAGCAGAAGGGAAAGGGCACAGAGGTATCCTTGATGTCTTGAGATGAGAAAAGAGTGAAGAGATATCATTGTTCCGGGTGAGGGTCACTTCCCTTCTACAATACCAATGTTATGCATCCTCCTGCAGATACAGGCAAGAATTAGACCTGAGGAAACATTATTCAGTGAGAACTGCTGTTTATAAGTTCTGCTCCTTGAGGAAAGTGTAAGTTTCAGACCTAAATTTGATTCTAATAATTCCAGTTCAACATCTTTTCATACTTGAAGTGATACTTTTCACTTGAAGCTTGACTTTCCTTTTTTAAAAGCATTAGATGGAACATGAACTGTTAGTATACAATAACTTATATGAAATTCACAAAGTTTGTGATGTACCATGCACATATGTCCAATTAGCTACCAACTGTAAATAATATCAAGCCACATTCTAACTTGGAAATAGGGGAGAAACAGAAAACCACCACCAACAACAATAGGAAGTCACCCAAGAAAAACAACAACAAACAAAAAACAACAAAACCAAAAAACAATAACCCAGGTATACTCATACTTAGCTAATGGGACAAACCTTATTTTTGCCTCCTATCATGTTGGTTTTAGGTCATTCATAGATTATATTTTGTGCCCCATGGTAATCTGTTCTGGAAGGCCTATTATTGTTGTAAGATACTCATTGCACTTGGCAGTTTGTAATTAGATTTTACATTTTAAGTAGGTATTCATTAAATATAATTGTCTATCTCAGGCTACTCTATTTATGAAATGATTACTATACAAATTCATACAATGGTTTCATTCTTTTCCTATATTTGCTTTTTAATTTCTTTCTTCAGTTATTCATTGCTGCCCACATTTGTGGGGTGGGATAAATATTAAGTGGGTTACTCTTGTCTATTTTTAGAAAATAATTCCTTTTAGGTTGAGTAATACTTGCAAAGACTTCCCCTTCTGTCAAAAAAGACATTGATTTTGTGTTTCTTCTGAATTATCACCAAATATAAGCCCCAACATGCAACTTCCAACTGTTTTAATGACTAATCATTTCATAACTTCACAGAGCACTCAAGAATATTTCTGCTTGAGAGGTGCTGCAGAGCTCAGGCTGAACTGAGAGGAAGACAAGTGAAGCGCTCCATGGCCGTTTGTGTTGTCTGGGGAAAGCTCTCCAGAGGCAGAAAAACAGCAAGTACGGAAAAAGGTGGAAACATTCACGATATATCGTCTGCTCTCTGGACACCATCCAGTTCACCAAGGAAGCATTAGAGAAGATGTCAACAGATCTTGTGGGCTGTAGTCTGCACACACCTAAATATTGTTTTTAACTTACTTTAGTAAGTCTAAGCACTCTATGAAGCTATTCATGTTTGATTTCAAACTTCTCAAGTTTGGGAAAAAGAATGTTCTTAGAAACAATCTCTTAAGATACATCTAAACAGCAAAAACTTCTGCACTTAACTTTTTGCACAATGCATACCTTATTGTAGCTGCATTCTTGAGTTCTTGTGTCTTGCTGCTAGAAAGGCTAAGTGCAAAAGGTATACCTTAAAGAAGCAGAGAAAAATAGAGTCTCATATAATATGTGAGACAGCTGTTTAGAAATATTTTCCACTAAATTTTACCAGATGAATATGCTTTCTAGTGCTGGGAGAAGTGCCTTCAGGGACATGCTGGGTATTGGTATGTATCTCTTATTCAAAGGGATTTGCCAAGAGAGGAAGGAATTTATCATTTGATGGAGTATAAAATATTCAGGACTACTAATTTATAGTCATATCACAATACTAAATAAATTTTAAAAGTAAGGGATGTTTTTAGTATTCCAAATATTTAGCAATCGTCTTTAGGTTAATCAAATCATTTTTGTAATGACACTGGGAGACAGACCCACACCCATTATTTTTATGCTAGCGAGTCATTTGGCAAAGTCACTTAGTTCTTTTTTTTTTTTTTGAGAGGCTCAATAATGTTTGTCATGTGCTTATGAAATTGCAGAATAGATTCAAGTCAGGATGATGACACTGCAAAAGGGCTGAGTTAAAATTATATTTACTTGGTATGTGCATAATTTCCCATCAACTATCAGGGATCCAGGCTTACCAATATGATTTTGCATATTGTATTAACACTATTCATTGTAAGAAAATATATTTGCATTATGCATTTAGACATCATGCAATTGGAAGATCCAGAAAGTTAGTTTCAGGATATTTTTCTTTTGATTAGAGACCTATTTAACCTAAAGAGAATTGTTTTTTTTTTCCATGAAAGGCAAATAAGTATTTACTTTAGCTATACATATGTACACGACTTATTAGAGTCTAAAGGCAAATTAAATATAAAATTATTTTGCAAACCAATAGGATATCTGAGATTTCTCCACATTATTTTCTCTAATTAGTTTTCATTACTAACTACTTCTCAATAATATTGATATTTACATTTATAAACCACAGAATTTACCTAGCCATAATTAGTTGTTAGTCTCTAATTACTTGCCTTGCCCCACGTTTATGTTATGTTTATGTTTCTTTCTGGCAATAGGTTTGAGACTTAAGAGTCAGTTGATTCTATCAATTTCCTCTGGTAAGAACTTTGGATCTAGCAATAACCATCACTTAAATGTTAATAATTAAAAATTATTTTTTAAGAAGCACCAGTCCTGATAGGAAAATATAAGAAATTGAAATGCAAAAGGAAATGATCATTTTTCTTAGTTAATATGTTTTCAGCTCATTTTCCAATATCACAAGATAATATTTCCAATTCTAATCTATTTTTGGCTAGATGGTAAAATTATTTCTGCTCATATAAATTCATTCTGTATTTTTATGATGTAGATACTAATCAGACTGGTGCAAATGTCAGTTCATTTACTCACTGAGATAAACCTCATTTGGGAATAATTGCTTTGGGAGCATTTTGAGTAGAAAAAGATTTAAAAGTGCCCTCCTATGTCCCAGCAAAACTTTCATTGTGCCACATTCCACTAATGTAATATGAAAACATATAAATAAATCATGACCAGTGGAAATTCTTTTTTCCCCCCATGATGACCTAACTTATGTTAAATAAAGCTTGGGGAATATTCATTTTTAGTTTGTAATAATAAGATTTCATATTAGGAAGATTGCATACAAATGAGAGGCACTTTCTAGGTAGGAGGTTAAAATGGAGTTTTATAGCAATGACTTTAATATACATAAATAGGTCCAGAAATATGTAATTTTGAAATCATTTGACTGGAAGTTGTGAAGGAGCAACAGGAGAAAAAATTAAAACCAAAACAACAAAAAAACTAGGGCAAATGGTGTCCTCCAGCTTTCACTTGCAAATCCCACTGAAGCCAATGGAAGTTTATGAAAATATCTGAAAGACACATTTGGCCTAGTTCAAAAGTTCCATTAAATTAGTATTTTAATACAGTGTCCTAGTTTGGTGCTGTTTTTATGGTCCTTTTAACATTATTTCACTCAGCATTAGAAAAGAGGCTAGGATAACACAGGGTATTTGTCCCCTCAATTTCAAAGATACCATGAATCCTAACCCCCCATCTCCCACCCCATGCTGAGTAAAGATCTTGTGTAAAGAAATTCGTGGATCCAAGGTAAGCTTTGTTTTTCATGCTCATCAAGTGGGAAGTATAAACAGATGTTAAATGCAGAATTCTGATATTTAGACTGGGAGGATTTAGTCCCTGAAATTGGATTAGGTGGAAAATATTTGATGCTCTAAGAATTGTTTAGGATACAAATACTATTGTAGATGTTTCTTTATGGTTCAAGGAGAAACTAAGTAGTCTTTTTCCTCCCATGATTTGTATTTACAAAGTATCAAGGAACAGTTTCTGTGACCTTACTTACTTTGTTCAATCTTTAGCTCATCCCTGAAAAATGAGCACGATAATAGAATTTTGCGATTATTTGAGTTAAACTGTCATATGGAGTGAGAGCACTGTTTTTTTTTCTTTCTTCAGTTTAACTCTTACTATTATTTTATATTAAGAAGCATCACACAGCCCACCACTTATTAGCCAAGCTCCCCCATCCTCCTATTCTTCCCCATTGAAATCATGTTATAGCTCCTGGGCCCTCTGGAGACACTTCTAGAGGGTGTTTGGAAACAGGGTCCCGAATTCGGGGAAGGTCTCTGAACGTTATTAAAAATGTATCAAATTACTAAACGTTTCTTGCCTATTACTGCTCTTGATGTTTAGTAATTTTGACACAAAGAAGATGAAGACAACTCTGACATGATATCAGGTCCTTGTCTGGTTCTTCCACGTGCCAACATTTTAATTTCTCTATTTCTAATTATGAGGTTGCACGGTCCAAGCACTTTGAGTACCAGAAGGGGACCCGGTGACCAGGGGCATCAGGGAAAGTTGACTGCAGGCGTTAGAATGGCAGAGATTTCAGATAAGTGTCACATTTTCATTTTTATGTCTTAACCAAGATTCTCTAAAAATACTGATGGCACAAATGGATTAGATCCCGGTTTTAAAACCAACGGATCCATAACTGCGGTGTAAGCATTTAACTGGTCCTAGCGTCACCATTTCAGAAATAAGTCTTAAGACTGACAAGAAACGGGCATCCCTTTCGCAGGAAGAAGGATGAGACTCCTGGGTGTCCACAAAGGAAAGGGGTACGGAACAAAATCTTCAGTGACCCGCCAAGAGGCGGCGCGCTTCTCCCGGGAGCTGCCCACGTGTCCGTCTGTCCCGCCCCCCCGCGCCCCTCCTCATCCCCCCAGCAGGGTCCTCCAACGCTCGCGAGAGCCCTGTTGGCTTCCACGTTTGCCACGTTCCAAAGTACCGAGACGGACTGGAGAGCCGAAAGTGGCTCACGCTCTCCGGCTGCTGCGACGCGCCAGAACTGCCCCAAGTCTGCAGGGGGAGGGAGGGAAACACGGCAAGGTACCGCCCCCTTCACAGAGGCTCTTGCGATTGGCTCGTCTCCGCATCACTCATCCTCCTGTGGGTGCGGCGAGGCCGACCAGGGGCGTGGCCTGGGGTGGGCGAGCAGCGCGCTCTCGCCGCGGGAGGGGGGGTCACAGGTTCTGTGCGCGCGAGGCCCGGGCACGCGCAGCCCGCACGCGGGTGAAAGTCCTCGCAGGCACGACTGGCGGTGCCGGAGCAGAGGTGGTGCTGCTGCAGCCGTGGCCCGTACCTGCTCCAGTGTCTGTCACCATTAGCTGCCCCCCCGCGCCCCCTGTGTCCCTTGAGCACTGAGGAAGCCGCTAGGTCCTCGGCAGCCTCCGTGGAGCGCGTGATGGCCCCACGCAAGAATGCCAAAGGCGGCGGAGGGAACAGCAGTAGCACCAGCGGCTCCGGTAGCGGCAGCACCACCAGCACAGGCAGCAGTGGCGGCAGCAGCAGCAGCCCTGGGACTCGGAGAGGTCAGAGTCCCTGCAGGGCGGGGGTCCGGGGGGCTTGGGCCGGACCTCGGAGTGGTAACCCGGCCGGCGGCTGCAGCAGTGCTGCGGGTCCCTCTCCTGCAGGTCCATCTCCCCCAGGTCCCGCCGCGCGTCCTCCATCCCCAGCCTTGCTCCTCCTGGAGGCGCGCGGGGCGGAGGCCGCGGTGTTCGCGGGGCCTGGGGAAAGGGAGGGCGGAGGGGCCCGGCGCAGCGGGTGCCCTGGGGCTGGTCACTCCCGGGAGCCCCTCCTGGCAGTTCCCTAACCTGCGATGCTACCTCCTTGGAGGTTATCGACCTACTTTGTCTTGGCTTTAGATGGAATTCCAAGATGGGAGTAAGAGAACCTATTCTTTGCCTTATTTATTTTGGGGAGTTTGATCCCAAGTCAGGGAAAGTAAGTTCCTGCCTTATCACGCGTGTTTAAGAGCACCAGTGTTTAAGAGAGTATATTCGGAGGCGGGGATTGGGGCGGCGGGGTTGGGAATGATTTGAATATTCATAAATTATTCTTCATTTTAGGTCTTTTTCTTAGTTTAAGTTGCGATCGCCTTTAAAATACCAGGGAATGGTATAAAATACTGGATGAGCTTTTTTATTCTCCTTTTTTTTCTTAAAAGGCATCCATTGAATATTCACCTTTCTCCTCTCTGTGCTTACCCAGCAAAGAGAGAAAACAGATGTTTTAAATCTGTTTCGTTTCAAATTTCAGTGGTTCTCTGTTTCTTTTATGTTTCCCTTGACTCATATGTAGGATACTGAAACTGGAATACACATGTGCATTGAATGTGAACTGTTAACTTCACTTGAGATGATTTAGCGTCTGTGCTGAGAGCCTCATGCAACGCATTGTATACGACAAGAAAATAAATCAAATAACTGTAGTTATATTTCAAAGAACTATTTCTTTCACAGCCCTTGTGGTTTATTTTCACGTGTATTGTCTTTGTTTCACTCTCTCCTCTTGTTCATTCCTTAGCCCCAACTCCTAGAATGGTCCTGTCTCAAAATAGGTGCTCCGTAAATATTTGATGAGTGAATGAATGAATGAATTTGAAAATGATAGAAGTAGTGCAGCTAAATCTATTGCACATATTTACCTTTCTGAGAACTAATATTTGCATTCTAGATGGAAGGAATACATGCAGTTTGAAGGTTAAAGCCAGAATATAAATTAATTCACCTTTGACATAAGTAAAATTTGTGTTCATTGTTCACTTGTCCTTAATTGTCAGTTAAACATGCAGAGGGCTAGATTGACTGCTTCTGATGACTGGGGATACACTTTGAACATTTCTAAATAAGCCCAGGCACCAAGTAGAGAAAGCTGATGAAAAAGACTTTAATGTCAACTTTTGTTTTACTATTTACATGTGAAACATGTCCCCCCCACACTTTTTTTGGAGGGTGGGGGGAGTTACTAGGGCTAGAACCCAGGTCCTTTAGCATGTTAGTCAAGTGGTGTGCCCCTGAGCTACAATCCCAGTGCCTCTTTGTCCCATTTCATTCTTTGCACTTTTAAGTTGGGGACTGATTGCTTCTGAGGAAGTCACTTTCTAAGGCCTGTTATTGGTAAGAATTAGTATTGAGAAAAGTGCATGATTTTTCCCCCCATGGGATAAATAATTGAGCCATTTAAGTCAGCTGGTAAGTATAGGAAATGCACAGATCTAAATTAACTTATTCTGTCTTTGAGATTGCATTTTAGAGGAATCTATGTATACTTGAGGATCTACAGCCTTTAAGTCAGTTCTCATATTGAATTCATAATTGTCATAAAACAGCATATAAAAAGGAATGCATAAAGGAGGAAATATCTGTTACCAAAAAGATTCAAGAATTGATATTGCAGTCCTGCATATTACATAATGCATTTTTTTGTAGATTTTTTTCCCCATTAATATTAAGTTCTGACTGTATGAGGCAGAAGGCACCAGGGATAGAAACCAGGATTCTTTTGATTGACCTATACAGTTAACACTGTAGTGTGAATGTGTGATTCTATTTGTATTGTTATTTTTTTTTTAAATAGCAAGATATACCTGAAAGATAAAGCTAACTTTTCTTTCATTCTTGTGTTTATCTGACCATTGAAGTGCAAACTTTTCCTGGATGCTTGGGAAATCCTAGAGGCTAAACAATTTTTAACAGTGACATTACCATGAGACCCATTTAGTTCCTTATTCTAATTGTGTAGAGGAGAAAACTAATGCTCATAGAAGTTGTCTAGTTCATCGAAAGTTGTTCAGTTCATGGAAACTCAGCTAGTTACTGGAGGAATTAAGACTAGGATTCATATATTGTTCATTGCATCATGCTATTTGAATTTTAGGTTCTCTAATATGCAACAGCTTATGGGAATTGGAATTTGAACTAGTTTATCAAGTTTCCTTCTGGCTTTCTTCCTGGCATGTTATACTTTGTTATTGAAGAAAAAGTGCCTGTTGTGCTGCTAGTTAAATTTCCTTTGACTAAAATTATTTGAATATCTTAAGTTTGAGAGTGGGCTCAAATAGTAAGTTTTTTTGAGATGTTTTCCATTGACAGTCTGAATTTGATGGTGATATTGGTCACATTAAACATTATTATTTCTTAGATTTTTATGTGAATGTATGGGGACAAAAGAACCTGGTCCTTGAAGCATACATTTGAGGGAAATATCTGCCTCTGATTTCATTTAACTTACTTGAAACACGATTTAGTGGAGTTTAATTTTACCTTTTTAAGCTTGTGTTTTAGAATACTAAAGAAACATGAATAAATTGGACATCATATCTTTAGCTTGCATATCAAATTTGACCTGAATGGCCAATTGGGGCCAGGAGAAGACTCTTTCAAATTTATTGTTTGAAAAATCTTTGAAGAACAATCAAGATGTCCTTTGGGCTTATTTTGTTGTACTCATGTGTAATGTTTTTTGTCTGTTTAACTTTTCCCTGTTGAGTATCGCCCACTCCTTTTCTGTAGCTTATAACTTGCTTTTCCATCCGCCTGTTTATTTTGTCCAAGTATCCTGCAATTTTATTACCCTTTACCGGTAGGTGGCGCTGTAGAACTCCTTTGCCCCTTCCAGTTTGAAGCTTCAGGTTATATAACAGCAATTAGGTTTTTAAATTATTATTATTTAATCAGCCTGTCCTTAAAACTATTGATGAGTAAGTACTTCAGAAGTCTTAAAAAAAACATACTGATGATTAGTTCTCTTAAGATCTTTTTTTTTTAAAGAGCTAAATCTTTCCATTATTTGTTTTAAATCAGTATCTCAAAGTCCAAAGGCACAAGTCACTTCTTTCAAAGGCACTGTAGGTAGTAAATTATCATCTGTCCCTATCCATCTATAATATATCTCACATCACATTATTAAAAAGCATAATTTGAAACACAGAAGCTGCAGAATAGTTGATGATAGTTAACCCATGAAACCATACAAGGAAACCCAAAACACACATCCATTGCTAGCTTCAAAGCGAAACAGAAGCTCAGCGACTGTTAAGCTATCCATTTTTCTCCATTAATGTTTTCAGATTTATTGTTTGTTTTTTTTTTTTTTTTTTGCGGGGAGGGGGGCTTGTTAGTGAATGTTTTAGTCTTTTTTTTTTTTTGCTGCTGTGAACAAAAGACCTGACAAGAACAATTTATTTATTTAGCTGTCATTGTTGTAGTACTTTAATGGGATAATAGTTTTAAAACTATATTTAGAAACACATCGAGATGGTGGTTCAAAACAACATTTAGTGAGGAAGTTTGAAATAAGTACAAAATGTACAAAAGAGAGAAAAATCAGAAAAATCTAAAATCTTTGATATTTGTGATAGAAAAGAATTTTTGACATTCTTCCCCAGTGAACATGCTAGTGAAGTTGTTAGCAACCCCTTACCAAAATCCATGTCTTTAGTAATCTGCAGCAATATAAGAAGTATAAAACACAGATGCTTGTTTACATCATGTAAATTAATCTTAATTGAGTAACACTGAACAAGGACTATAAGAAATCAGATTTACAATCTATTCATGGGCATTTCAAAGAAATCTTCACAACTAATGAAAAGCTTTTGTTAAAGATAGCATAATAGAAATGATACCCAAACCAGGATCTTTTTGTTGTTGTTGTTGTTCTTTGCAGATATAAGTGACAGTGTATTTTGATATATTTATATACACATGGATTAAATCTTATTTCCATTTTGGATCCCAGTCCTGTGGTTGCACATGATGTGGAGATTCACTGTGATGCCTTTATACATATACATAGGAAAATTGTGTCGGATTCATTCTGCTGTCTTTCCTATACCTATCCCCCTCTGCTTTCCCTTCATTCCCCTTTATCAAATCCAATGAACTTCTATTTTGCTGTAATCCCCCCCCCACCCCCGCATTGTGTGTTAACATCCATTTATCTTGTTAGCATCCATTGTCAGAGAGAATATTTAAACTTTGATTTTGGGGGGACTGTCTTATTTTACTAAGCACGATAATCTCTTGATCCATCCATTTATTGGCAAATGTCATAAAGCCATTTTTATAGCTGAGTAGTATTCCATTGTGCATGTACATTTTCTTTCTCTATTCATCTGTTGAAGGACACAATATGAAATTTAATAGTAAAAATTTGTTCAAGCAGTCTTATTTAGGCTTATCTTATTTAGAATTAAATGTGTTTATATGCTATCTTAAGATAGATATATACACAAATTCATTTGGTGGGTTTTTGGTCTTTTACAAACACACTTACAGTGTTTTTCTTTTTTCTTTCTACTTTCAATGTTTTTAAGATTGCTGAGTAACCAAAATATACAATATGCTGCTGTTTGCATTCTGGCTCCCTTCACCTGGGGAGGGAAGAGGTCCTGGTGAAATTTCCTTCCTTTAAGCAGAGGCTATCAGTTAGTGCCAGCTGCTTAATCTTCCACTATGATGAAAAGATGGGAAGGCCATAATTTATCTACTACAAGAATTGTGTGCTTTTGTTGTTGTTTAGTTAATAGCATTTGTCTTTCCTGGCCAGATCATATAAAACCAAAATTAACTAAAAATGTTTTGAGATAGTTCTTGAACACCTTTTGAGAAGAAAAAAAAAATCAATCTGTGGTGGAGAAGTAAAAGGAAAAAAAATATATTTCAGTCTTCAATTAAAAATCATCTGTGTCATAGATTCTTAGAAAATCAATATATGGGGTTTATTTTGTCAGCTAATTACCACCAAAGTAATATGGGTAGAAGTTCATGTGAGCTGTCTGTCAGATTTTTGGTTGGCATCAAACATAACTCCTGTGCTGTCTGATCCCAAAGAAACAAGGAAACCCCATTTTTCTCCAGAAAGGCAATGCAGTTTGGAAGAAAGTTTGATGACCAGCGTTTTTATTTACTTAAGAATTATGCGGCAGGTCTCTCAACATGTCTCAAACAGGAAGACTTATTCTCTGCTTTCTTTTTGAGTTGCAATAGCCCAAGACCAATTTTACAATTTGTGCTTCTGTGTTTCCACTAAAGTACTTCTGATGGTAGGAGAGTTGGAGAATATGAAAATGTGGGTAGATCCAAGCAGGTGATTGCATGCTTGAATTTCTCTGATGTACAAAAAGTTATATTGTGTAGCATATATGTTTCAAGTCAAATGGATACTTTTGAGATAGCATGTATACTGTGGCTTTGAGCACTACTCAGAGTATATTTGTGTAGGTATTCCATTTGCACATCCACCTTTAAGTTGCTAATTTGCCAGCTAATCTTTTGAAATTCTGTAATTTATTTTCTTTCTGGAATGAAGATACAATTTAAACTTTTGATGGTACTCTAGCTACAGTTTTAATATCATGAAAATGTGCAATTTAGTTTGCATTTTGAATACAGTTCTTCTGCATCTCCTGTAAGTTGTTTATTTTTAACTAAGGTACAAAATATTTTCAGGTAGCCTCCCTTTAATAAATCCTCTATGTAAGGTTAGATGGGAGCAACAAATTCTGGTGTGCTATTGCACAGTGGGGTGACTAGATGACAGTAATGTACGGTATATTTCAAAAAAGCTATAAGAAAAGATATTGAAATTTTTCATCAGAGGATATTTGAAGAATTGGGTATGTTTAAATAATACACAGTGTATACTTATATTGAAATATCACACGGTACTCTTAATATGTATAATTTTTATGGTTTTATGTACAAATTGAAAATAAATTCAATTAAAAGAACTATATGCAAATAGAACCATTTTACAACTTATATGAATCTTTGGGGGAAAGCTGCAGCCATCTGGGAGACCTGGAAGTGCCCATCTGGCTCTTTCATCTGCCACCCCAGTATCCAGCTGCTTAGCACTGCATATATGTTTGGGAGAAATCTCTTTGGGTGAATGCGTGTCTGGTTTCATTCTGCATTTCTGGCCATTTCTGTTATACAAATAGAAATTCAAGATGTTCCTTTTTTCCTATTTTTCTTACCTATGGCCCGCTGAAAGGGTATTTTCTGGAATTCAGTACTTTTTCTTTTTTGTTCTAATACTGCTGGGAGCCAAGATTGCAGTTTAATTTTATCTTTCGTTCCTCAGATAAGAGGGTGCTTTAGGCATTTGATTTGGTATTTGATATTTGTTTTTCAGGGTTGTGTCTTGGTTACCCTTGTCTGATGTGCTTCTATTTTAATGGCAAATCACTGAATGCTGTTTAGCTCCCATCAGATTGATGGTGTCTACAGACAAATCTGATAGATAACCTATGAGAGCTGACAGGATTTTGAGCTTATTCTGTTAATCATTAAAAAAAAAAAAGTTGCAGAAGATCTAAAGGATCTGGAGTTCTTTTTGGTCCCCTGTGAGTTGAGATGACTTGCCCAGTCTTGTAAATTTCTTCACCTGCCATACATAGTTTCACTGTGCTTCAAAGAATAGATGGTTAGTGAATTAAATGGGGGAAGTGGGTGGTTGTCCAGTTATGGCAGGGTTTCCAAGGACAGCCTTGGTAGTGGAAAAAAGAATCTGTTGCTGAACTTGGAGAAATGCCAACACTTCTCTCCTCCATGTGTGCCCACAGATTTAACCCGGTGACTCATTCTGTGTGGAAGCCAGAAAGCAGCAGTCCCAACTTAAAGTGAGAGGATATTGTTTGATAAAATAAGTTTATTCCACAACTACCATGGTTGTAACTGCCTTTTCTTATGTTTAACATTGGCTTGACAGTTATTTCTATTCTGCCACTGTATATAGTCATGGCTATTTTGTTATTTTATCCTGTCTTACTTCTACTTCTTGTTTACTATGCTGCTAACGCGCACAGTTTTCCTACTTTTCAGACTTTGCTTTTAATTTGGGTTATTCTGGAATAGTATACTGGAAAACTCTTTGGTCTTTGGTTCACATGTAAATTTTATTTAGGAGCAATTGTTTTTCTTCTTACATTAACACAAAAATCTATGTGTGAAATATCTGTTAAAAGAATGTCAATCATTTAACTTTACCTTTTTGTTCCTGAATCAAATAATTTTGAGCAAGATGCTTTCTAATCAGTTTGTGAATTGTTTCACAGGCTCATTTTTTTGGTTAAAAAAAATACTTGCATCTCTGTCTGTTCTAAAATAAAAGTATTTATGTGTTGCTTGTTCAAATTGCATCTGTTTGAAATTTTATGTATTGAACACCTGCAGATAAGTATAAAGAATAATGTAGTGAACACCCATGTATCTATAATACACGTGAAAAATAAGACATAACCATATACATGCAATTTCTTCTGTGATCTACTGTTTTAACTGTTCTTATAAATACTGTTCTTATAATTACTCTTAAACATTTCTTTATATCATGCCAATACACAGAAATAATACATACATAATGTTGTGTTGCATATTACATGTTATGTGTCCATATATGTAAATATATTTATTGTTATATATGAAAACTACTTAGTGTATCTATCTTCTCTGTATAGAAATACACATGTACTTATTTAGTGTGTGGTAAAAGTTTTGTGACTATGCACTGTGCCCAAAATACCTCACAGGAACAACATAGAGAAAGAAAAGTTTATTTCAGAGTGGCAGTTTCAGAGATTCAGTCCATGGTCCATGATCTCCATTATTTTGGGGCCTGAGGTGAGACAGAACGTCATGGTAGAAGGGTGTGGCAGAGAGAAGCTGTTCAGCTCATGGCAGCCAGAAAAGAGAGAGAATTTGAGGAGTCAGGAACAAGATATAGTCCCTAAAGGCACACCTCAGTGACCTACTTCCTCCAGCCATGCCCCACCTGCCTAGAGTTGCCACCCAACAGTCCATTCAAATATTAATTCATCTAGTGGATTAATATACTGATGAAGTTTTAGCTCTCGTATTCTATTTTTTTCACATGTGAACATTGCCATGTTGCCTAACACATGAGCTTCTCAGGGGAGACTCCTAGATCCAAATCAAAACAGGCTCTACTTGTTATACTAACTATTTAGACACCATTTGAGATTCTGCCAAACTTTGGTTCTTTATTTTCATATGTATAGTCCTTCACCA
The DNA here is from genome assembly GCF_052094955.1 of Ictidomys tridecemlineatus. NCBI lineage: Eukaryota > Metazoa > Chordata > Mammalia > Rodentia > Sciuridae > Ictidomys > Ictidomys tridecemlineatus. The sequence continues at coordinate 63,313,280 of NC_135483.1, read as the reverse complement.
AATGAATCTGTCACTTTTTATTGATCTGTCTAATTAAGACCACTTTGCTTTCTTTCAAAGTCATGTTACTCCTGGATGCTTTTCTACTATCACCTTGTGAATGTGTCTGAAGGTTTCTCTAGGATATGTATTGGATTACGATTGTTTGGTCCTACAGGACACACATATTAAGCTTAAATAGATATTGCCTTTATTTTTGTTAACCCAAAGTTGTTGTATCAGTTCCCACTCCTACTTACAATGGATAAGATCTCCTATTGTACAACTATCCTTGGTAAGGTTTAATATTTGCAGGTATAATGGGTGTGAAGTAGGCTTTCATGGTTTAAATTTTCATTTTCCTAATTACTAGTGACATTAGTCATTTGTGTTTCCTCTTTTATGAATTTCCTGTTCAAATACATTGCCGGTTTTTCTTTTTCTACTGTTTGTTTTGTATTTTTCATATTGATTTGAAAAATGTCTTTCTGAATCCAAAACCTTTTGATTTATTTGTATGGTAAAGGTTTTCTCCCAGCCTGTTAGTATCCACATTGTCATTTTCTATTTTGTTGAACAGACTTTTATGATTTTGATATATTAAGAGTAGAATCTTTTTATTTTCTGCTTTGTGGTTTGTGCTTTTGTGTTTTATTTAAGACATCTTTTGTAACATTTCATGAAATATTCTTTGTTTTTCTCCTAAAAAATTAGGAAATTTATTTATTTATTTATTTTTTGCAATTAGACTTCTACCTTATTAGGTGTAGATTTTTTTTTTTTTAAATTATGTTGTGGGTAGAGATCTAATTCAATTTTTTTAAAAGAATGGATAATAAGACTTTTGTTGGAGGAATGTGCCTTCTTTCTACAGAATCTGAAGTATCAGCTCCAGCCTGTGTGTACTTTGTGTATAGACAGAGTGGAGGAGTTGTATATAAACAGGTGTGGAAGAGATTCTCAAGTAAGTTTCATGAAAAACATTTTAAGATTTTGACTGGGATTTGTTGAATTCATAGAATAATTTGGGACAAATACACATATTTATGATCTTGAGTCTTCTTTCACATAAGCATAATATTTCTTATTTAAATCTTATAATTAATTTGATCCAGTCATTTTTTTTCCATACTAGGATTTGAACCCAGGGCCACTTAACCACTGAAGCACATCCCCAGCCTTTTATATTTTTTATTTGGAGACAGGGCTTCACTAAGTTTCGAGGCTGGCTTTGAACTTGCCACCCTTCTGCCTCAGCTTCCCTAGTTGCTGGGATTATAGGCATGTTCCACCATGCCCAGCTTAACCATTTTTAATAGAGTTAGTCTTGGTACTTTTATTTTTTGATAGTTTTTTTTAACCATATTTTTTTTCTGAAAAATTTAAAAATATGCACCTCCAGTTTAAAGTCTCCCTTGCCTAAATTCTACAGTTACTAATATTTATATTTGCTTCATGTCATAGCCACTAATTAATCCTTTTCTTTAATACACTTCAAAGTAAGTTGTAAACATCAGTATACCTCACTTTCCTGAATGTGTGCTTGCCATTAAGTAGAGCTCAACATTTGTTTGTTTTTTTCCTCTGAGGTAATATTTTCATATGGTGAATTTCACAAATTTTACTGTATGATTTGAAGAGTTTTTATAAATATATCTACCTATGTAACTCAACACCTTATGAAGATAGAGAATATTTCATTCACCTCAGAAAGTTTTTTCAAACATATGCTTACAGTTTTCTCAAAACTGTGCCTTGCACCTCTCTCTGCCACCAGATGCCAACCATTCTTTGGAGTTTTTCCCCCACCATATATTAGTGCTGCCTATTCTAGAATTTATTTTGCAGGTACTTTTTGTGTAAGGGCTTCTGCCACTCTGCCTCATGATTTTGAGGTTATCAATGCTGCTGCTCACAGTACTTCATTCTTTTTATTTCTGAAAGTATTCCACTCTGAGAGTATGGCACAATTTGTGTTCTTGAGTTGATGGCCACCTCAGCTATTCCTAGCTTTAGTCTATTATGAAGAAAATTTTATGACTGTTATAGAAGTCCTTCCCCCTTTTTTTTTTGTGGATATATTTCATCATTTTCTTGAGCAAATACAAGAAAGGAATAGCTGGGATATAGGGTAGGTATATATTTAGTTTTATTAAAAGACTGCCAAACTGTTTGGTAGAGCAGTTGTACAGTATATTTTACACTCCCACTGACAACGTGTGGGAATTCTACTTGTTTTGCATATGTACCATCATTTGGTGCTGTCAGTTTTTAAATTTTTTAGCTTTTCTGTTGGGTATGCAGTGGCTTTTTGTTACAGTTTACAGTTGCCTTTCTATGATTACTAGTGATGTCAAGATTTTTTCTTGTGCTTATTGTACACATTTCTCTTCTTTGGGGAAGTTTCTGTGTAACTCTTTCACCACTTTTTACTTCTTTGTTTTTTGCCTGTGTCTTTATGTATTCTGGATGGAAGGTCTTTCCAGATACACATACTACAAATACTTCTCCCAGGTTAATTGACCTTTTGGTTTTCCGAATACTTTTTTTTGAAGAGCAAAATATTTCTAGTGTTGACATCTGTTCTTGTGTTCTGTTTTTACTCTTTCTGTCCTGAGAAACTTTTCTTATTCCCAAGTCACAAAGCTGTCCTACTCTATTTTCTTCTAGCAGTTTCTTAGGTTTCATTTTTATGATTAAGTTGTGATCTTTCTTAGTTTAATTTAGGATTAGGGGTGTGTGTGTGTGTGTGTGTGTGTGTGTGTGTGTGTGTGTATTTTTTCCTCTATAGCTGTCCAGGGGTTCTGGCACAATTTGTTGAAAAGATTTTGCTTCCATCATTGAATTGCTTTTGGTGTGATTGGCATAAAGCAAACGAGAGTACAAATATGGGTCTCTTTCTGGATTCCTTATTCTATTTTTTATTATCTATTTTCTTTAAGCTTGTATGACACAGTCTTGAATACTCCAGCTAAATAGTAAGTAACTACTAAAAACACATAGTGTTCATCTTCCAAATTTGTTTTCCTTTTAAGAGTATTCTAGTCCCTTTGTATATCCATGCATGCACATTTTAGAGTAAGGTTTTACAGAATGAAGCATGCTAGGGCTTATCATGAGAATTACCTTGAATCTATAGACCCAAGTTTGGGAGAATTAACATCTCACTGAGTCTTCCATTCCACAACAGTGATATAGTCATCATTTATGTGGGTATTAAAGTTATTTTTGCCTTTACTTAAGTTTTTTGTACGGAACTCTTATGCATTATTGTTAAATATTTTTCTAAATATTTTAAGTTTTTTTATGCTATTGTAAATGATATATTTTTTTTGAAATTTCACTTTGCTATTGAATGTTACTAATATATAGACATGAAGCTGATATCTACATCTTAGATCTTATGATTTTACTAAATTATTATTATTTTTTAATTTTAGGAGCTTTAAAAAAAAAAAAACCTTGAATTTATTCTTTGGGATTTTTCTGTGTACATGTCCTGTCACCCTTAAATGGGAAATGCCCAACTTCTTTCTTCGCCACTTTTTTTTTTGCCTTACTGTGTACCCTGGAGGAATACTGCTGAGTAGGAATGATTTGAGCAAACATTCTGGCTTTGTTCAACAAGTAGAATATCAACTCTGCATATTTTGCAGATACTTTTTATCACTTTTGGGGAAATTTTTTATATTTCTAGTTTAAGGAATTTGTCAAATTCTTTTTCTTTATTGCCATTCCATGTGGTGAAGCTGAATTATCCTTATATACATTTCTTTATTTGCTGGTATTTTATGTCTTTTTTCATGCTGAATGTAGGTCTGTGATATTCTTTCCTCTTTTCTTTTTCTCTTCTTCCTTCATTCCCCACTTCCTCTTTCTTCCACTTCACCCTTCTCTAATTATGATTGGTTCTGAGTATTTTCTCAGCATCTATTGGGGAAAAAAAAAAAGTGTGTGTGTGTGTATTTTTTTTTTCCAGTTCTGTGCTTTCATTACTAAGCTAAAATAACAGGTATTCTAGTTAAAAACTACACATACATTTCTCCAACTTGGCGATTTTATATATATTTGTAAATATTATTTAGTTTTATTAATAAATCTCTGAGTAAAATTGACCAAAAATTTTCATTCCTGGTTTTGTTTTCAAAGGTTATCCTAGCCACATACATGAATTTAAGAGTATTTCCCCTTTTTCTATTCTTTGGCAAAGTTTGTATAGAATTAGTCATTGAGTAGAACTCATTTGAGCCTTTTTGTTGGTTTATCGTGCATGGGACATTGTGGGTAAGCATGAGGGGAAATAGCTTTATTTTTAAATGTGTGTGGGATTATTTAAATTTGGTTTCTTTTTGATTCTGGTTGAACAAGATACATTCTCACTTTCTTTGTAGGCTCATGTAAGTGAGTTATTTTCTAAATGTTCTGTCGTTGAAGTTTCAAAACATTCTGGCAAAAGGTTTGTGGTTTTAGCTGCACCTCTTGTAAGCAGAATATAGGCATCACCTGCCAGTTATTACTTTGTAACAAAATAAAGTTGCTTTTAAAAGATCACTACATAGTAAACCATTTAATACTGCTAATTTGGTTTGATGGACTCAATATGGAATCCATCTTCCTCCTCAAATGATAAGGACTAGCACCAGGTACATGAGTGTGGTCAAAATTGAATTTACTTCTTCATGAACAAAACATAGTGCTTATTTTTGAAATTCAAGATTTATTTGATTATTTCGTGCTTTTTGGCCCATCAGTCTATTTGTAACCAGCACAAAGAGAGGCCTAGGGTGCGTGGCACAGATCCAAGTCACAATTATTGACCATTTCCTTTGTTGCTGTGGAGGTATTAATAGATGTTTATGCCAAATATAGCCCAGAATTTCATGTGCATGCTTGCTCTGTAAGATTACAGAGGTAGAACATTTTAAAGATGAAATTAGTGTATATAAAAGTCTAAATGTCCTAAGCAACTTTTTAATTTAATTTTATTTTATTGCTTTCTTCCAGTGGTAATGCAGCATTTGTGTTAATAAGTCCTCAGGCTAATTTTTAGAATTCTCTTGTGATCAATAAGACATTTAAGGTGCATGAGTAAGGGCGTAAGATTGAATAAGAGGGAGCACAGTTTGCTAGCTTGTTTATTTGAAAGAGCTGGAAATGAACTGTGAAGTGTGTTTAAGACCCAGTCCCTCAGCTGGTTTCTCACTGGTGCCTTTCAGGCTTTTTATGTGTTCTTAGTTTGTTTACTCATGTTTTCAACACCAGATATTTCAAATTTCAAACTCATTGAGCCAAGACCTTATTATTGTCCTTCAGTTTTGGCAGATGGCTCCTTCTCATTTTTGCAGAGAAATCAGAGGCCATCCTTCAAGCTCCCTCATCTGTCACATGATGGGTGGAAGTTAGCCTGGGAGTTGCTTGACATTGCAGACCAGCTGCCGTGAGGCTGATTATCCCTGTAGCAATTAGGTAGGATCTAGGACCTGTGGTGTCTGCAGAAGCCAATACAGTTGAGAATACTGGAGAAAGATTGCTCTAATTTACATGTGAAAATATGAATAACTGAGCTTACAAAGCAGGTACATCTCTATTATATCATTTCAGTGAAACCCTTCTCTTTCTTTAAACTAAGGAGAAAGTTTGGGAGTGTGGTAGGTGAGTGGAGATGATTTGCAACACAGATAATATTTGCCATCTTGGCAGTCACAACTGTTGGGGTCCTTTGGTCCCCATCCAGGTTACTTGATTTGAAATCAAAGGCTGAGGTGTGAGTCTTTGGGACTCTACAGGAACCCACAGTAGATATCAGTTATCTTCTGGGAATTCTCTTCCTCCTCCATCCTTACCTATAGCATATGCACCTCTTTTTTATTTAATGGAGACCAAAATGCAATCTATAGAAACCTTAACAACAACAACAACAACAACAAAAAAAAAAAAAAAAAACAACCCTGGTCTGTGTACTATACTTAGCCAAATAGTACAAATCAGTAGTATGTGCTCTTCTTCTTCATTCTTCTCTTTAGGTCTTTCTGGCCAAAGGCAACATACTACTTAAATCCTAAAAGCACTTCCCAGGATGATTCCTTGTTTGACCCCCTTCTGATTCCATGACATACTCTCCATAGCTTTAACTGTTGTTGATTGATGGCTCCCAGTTCTATAGCACTCCTGAGCTATAAACTTGAATGAGACCAATAACGACAAAGAGAAACAGTGAGTTACATATCACTTGCTTACTGAGTGCTAACAATATGTCAGACATTGTATACTTATCTCTATTTTACTATTCGACTCTGTAGTTGTGTTCTAGTTTTTATTTTTTTCTTTATAGATGAAGAGTTGGAAGGTTGAAGGAATTAATTTGTCAAAGATCAGGAAGCTAGTAAATATCAAAACTGGAGTGCAGATCCCAAATCAGACTCTAAAGCTATTTAGTTGAACATTTTAGATCATTATTATTTGTTACATAGATTACTCATAACAGTTCCCATTTTATCTTTTAGTCATTGCTATTTTTATAAACTGGAAATAAGATCTTGTTCATTTCCTTATTAAAAAAAAAAAACCCTCCAAGTTGTTCCACAAGATACTCAAGATATGGTTCAGATTCGTTAGCATGATAAAGGAGGCTTTTCATAATCTTTCTCCTCCTACCCTCTCTACTGGTGCCGGCCTTACCCTCTTTTCCAAATCATGCCCCAGCCATTTTAAATTGCTCTCTGCAGGCTTGGTGTGTGTACTTGCTGTTTTTATTTTTGATGACAGCTCACCAGTGACCTTGCATTTTTTGTCTGACTCCTTTGCATCCTTCAAGACTAAGTTTCCTTGTCAGTTCTTCCCTACTCTCTCTTCAGTCTCTGCCTATATACTGAGTTTGAAAACCTCCCTCCCCTTTCCCATGATGTTCTTCTATAGAACTTGTGTTATATGGTTTCTTCAAATGATCAAAGTACGGGGCATCCATGATATTAGACAACAAAATAGCCTCATACTGAACTACACCCAAGAACAAACTTTGGCCAGAAAGACCTAATTTTTGATCTTGAGTAATCCTAAACCTCTTCAAGCATCTTTAAATCTTTCTCCATCTTTATAACCATATAGTACTTACATCATAGTTATTAGGATTGACTAAAAAGTGACTTATAGTGAGAGTTTTGCAAATATAGTTACTACGCAGTGATGGTGACATTACCAGGGACTAACAGCTGTCAGTCCCATTTGATTGTAAGGACACCATCTATCAGGGACAGAAACCAGACTCAAACTCACATAAATAATTAGGAGATTTACTTCAATTATAAAGAAAGCCAGAGGCAGGCTGGCTGTAGATAAAGAACAATCTATCTGTTGCTCAGACTGTCTTCACAGATTCAAATCCTTCTGGTTTTCCACTCAGTATAGATTACCCCCTTGTGGGTCCCAGAAGGTAGATGGATGGTGGCAATAGGGATTTCACGCTTTCTTGTTCACATTCAACAGAAAGAAAGGAGCATCTTTTTGCTCTTTATTTAGAGATAGACTTCTGACTTCTGGCTCATGTTGGCTCAGGCGTGCCTGTCTGGATGGGGCTGTGGCGATGCTTTGGGTTGTTTAGATCAGGAGTTGGCTTTGCCAGATGTGCGGTCACTTTGCAGCTACTCGGCTCTGCTCCTGTGGTCTGAGAGTTGCTGTGGACAATAGGATCAGTAGATGAGTGTAACTGTGTTCCTATTAAACTTTATGGGCACCTAAATTTGAATTTTATACAGTTTTTCTTACATTACATTATGAAATTTCTTCTTTGATTTCTTTTCAACAATATTAAAAGTGTAATCACACTGAGCACTTGGCCCACACACAAAAAACAGGAGGTCAGCCATAGTTTACTTTCCCTGGTGTAGAGTAATTTCTGGGGCTGGAAGAGACACTGCTAAGAGCCAGATAAACACACGTTTTGTTTTCTTTTTTATTTCTAGCACTGAAATGGCTGCCTGGACATTGTAGTACTCAATAATAGATGAATATTGAGTATCAAAGTAGGTACTTAGTACAGTTCACAAAAAAGGTACTCAGATGTTGGAATGATGGGGTAGGGAGGGAGAGCATGGGAGGAAGATTACCTCTAGATAGGGAAGAGGAGTGGGAGGAAAAGAGAGGGAGAAGGGGAATAGCATGGATGGTGGAAGGAGACCCTCATCATTATATAAAATACATGTATGAAGATGTGAATTTGGTGTTAACATATCTTATATACAGAGATATGATAAATTGTGGTATAAAGGTGTATTAAGAATTGTAATGCAATAATAATAATAATAATAATAATAATAGAGCTCATGTATAATGACAAAAAATATGTTGGAATGAACAAATAAAGGTAAATATTTCTCCATAGCAGCCCCCAAAGCTACTTCAGTGAGGGATACCTGTGCTTTTGTGTCATCTGTACATCCTGGATGTAAAAAGCCCTCAAAAGTGATGTTACATGGGTGGATTTTTTAGGTTTAGATTATGGGCAACAAAAGTCCCAGCGATGTTTGTAATTGGTAGAACTAAAGAAGCAAAGAAGTGTTGAGAAGACATCTGCTTCATCTATTTAGAGAATTAAATAGGTCAAGTCTACCAAGTATCAGCTACTGTTCAGGCACCATGCTGTAAGTTTCCCTGTAGCAGTCTTTGGGAAGTGCATCTGTAGGAAGCTGTGCCGTGGCCATAAGAGGCATTCCCAGATCTCTTTCATCCAGAATTAGTGTGTTCCATATGGGAGGAAAGTTGGGCAGAGACAGGCATTTAATTTGTTCTGTATTTTTGTGAAATTAGAAAAGCTCTGCTTACTTTGCAAGATTTAGATTTTCTCCTCACTTTATTTTTAAACATGATGCAAGAATGGGGCTAAAATTACTTATGTGAATGCTGCAGAGTGGAATAATTTGCTAAGTGTTTCTTCCCATTTTTGGCTTTTAAAATTCTTTTATAAAAATCATGACAGTTTCCTTTTTGACTTTTAAGATTTGCCAATTTTGATTAGAAGATAAAGTTAAACACTCTTAATACTTGTAAAGAACAGTTTGTACCTAAGAATGCTATATGTTTAAAATTAAATATTTTGATTCCTAATGATTTCCTGCCTCCATATTGTCCCCTGTGCCCTTTTACCCTGATTCAGTCCTTGGCACAGGGGCCAATATTGATGCCTTTCTGCTTGTCACCTCTACTAGGTTATAAGTAAAAATGCCTCTCGCATTCTTTGTTGTAACACGAGGCAGGAATGTAGAGAACTTGTTGAATGAATGCATATTCAAGTGTGTGGAGGAAACCATATAATATACCATCCTAAGATTTTTTTTTCATCTTATAATTTTGCTAATCTGACATTTGTTTATTTAGTTGCTTTAGGGATTCAACCTAGGGGCTCATGCATACTAGGCAAATGTTCTACCGCTGAGCTACCTGACAAGTTGTTGATTTGGATGTTATATTGACCAAAATCTTTCTGTTTAAAACAAAACTTTTACATAGGGTGGTATTAAAACTGTTCAGCCACTGCTGTGAGAAAGGTGCAGCTTGGTCAGGACTGTGTGGTACTACGTGGCTGGGTTTTCCACCTGGATATATCTGTAACTTATATAAAACTTGAATAATTCAAGGTTGTTGCTAGTGAGGTCATTTGAGGGGTCACACTCCTATAGGGGGTTTAAACCAAATTGAGTCAGGGTTAAGGGACATCTTCCAACAAGGTGTCTGTATGGAAGAAAAGCACAGGTGGAGGGTGTAGGGAGGGGCACACAAAGTCAAAACTACATGTGTGTTTTTGTTTTTAAAACACTCCATGTGTGATAGATGTGCTTCATCATTGAGTTGGGACAAAAATAACTTATATTGCACTTTTGTGGGAATAAGAAGTAAACTGTGCAATGATGTTAATGAGACTGGATGTAGTATGGGCTGAGGCTTTCCAGAAGTCTCAAAACTACAGCTCCAACCAAAGCTTTTTGCATATTTCACCTTTGGGGGTCCCCGAAAATTATAAGAGATAGCAAAGACACTTGAGGGAGAAATGTCCCATTTTTATTAAGGGAAGAAACATAGATTCAGCACAACTGTAAACTGATGTCTTGTGCAATCCTGAGCAAATTCTAGTAGTAAGTTATTTTTAGGTACTTAGAAAACACGGACACTGGGAAACACTAAGGATTTGCTAATTACAGGGTGCTTAAAGCTGATTCAGTTATGCATTTTGATAGGCTTTGTAGACTGGACAGAATGTAATCTTCTCATTTTTCCCAACTTCACCAAACTATTTAATAGTGTCTCTAAAAATTCCCTAGTGCTGAAGATGGTCAACATGGATCAATATGTACAGTTGGAAGTATAGGTGACTGTGTAACTGTGTACCCAAAGAGTGCTGACCTAATGGCTGGGGATTTCAACCTCAAGAGAAACCTGTCAAATTAATGCTTATTAAACTGATATATGGCACAAAACTCTGAGGGAAATCTAGTATGGGAGGGAAAAGAGAGTCTGTGTAAAAGGAGTGATGGTTTTGAATCGAAGGGTTTGCGTGTTAGCGAGGACCATGCTGAGGTGTCCAAGTGGCTTCCATGTGGCCGAGGACTTAGATTTATCCTGCTTGTTGAATATGAGAATCCAGTTAAGAATGTCCCATAGGCAATTGGAAATATGAGAGCAGAACTTGCAGGTAGGTCATATAAAGTTGAGAAAAGTACCCTGCCACCTTTTAAACTTGTCCAGAATTCAATTATGAATGAACCTGGGAAACTTTTAACACTTCAGATTGTTTGTTCTGGAGATTTGAACTGGATATCTGTATTTCCTCAACTTTTTTAAAAATTTGAAAAATTCAAGATAGTTACAAATAAGCCAAGTACAATGAATTCACATCTTCTTCATTTAGATTTCAGCAATTTGTAACACTTTTATGTGTTTGCATTCTCTCTCACAATTCCCTATTTATTTATTTTGCTGCTGAGCCTCTTGAAAGTTAAATCAAGATATTTCACCCCTAAACCAAGTGTGGTGGTGCTTGCAGGTGTAAAGTATACAGGCCTTTCATTACACTTGTATTTATTCTGTATGTATGTTTGAAGACTTCAAAATAACACATTAGGGAAGTAGAAAAACAACAAAATATGCATTAGTTTTTGAATTTAAGGGAAAAATGACTGTCTTAGAACATTTTTTACCTAATGGAAATATTTTTCAAAATTATCAACATTACTTAACTTTTAGTGATATAGACCACTGAAAGACATTTAGTTGATGTTCTGGCCTCTGATTATGAGACCTTCCTCTTCATTGGAACACTGTTTCATCCAGTAAAGGGGCTTTTGACAGTGGCTCTGTTTCTTGGGTCCAGTGATTGTCTGTGGTAAGTCCTGAAATAGATGTCACGTTTCAGAATGTAAGGCACAGAGATATGTTTTTTTTTTTTCTACCAAAGAGGATTGAATCCACATCCACAGCCCTTTTTATATTTTATTTTTGAAATAGGGTCTTACTAAATTTTTTAGGATCATACTAAGTTGCTGAGGCTAGATTTGAACTTGTGATCTTCCTACCTCGGCCTCCAGAGGTGTTGAGATTATAGCATATGCCACCATGCCCTGCTCCTGTTGAATTTTAATTAACATTTTTCAATGTTATATAAAACATATAACTATGTAAAATTACTACATCATCAAAATTAAAGACTATTAACCATCAAAAGGTGACACTGAGGAAATTAATAGAAAAGTGACAGATGGGAAGAAACTTCTAGAACATGTTTATCCGTTAAAGGACAGTTATCCAGGAAATACAAGGAACTCCTACAATTCAATTTAAAAATGGGCAGATGTGCAAACATGTTGAACAGATAGTTCATAAAAGAGAAATGACCAATGAGAACAAGAAAAAAAATGTCCAAGTTAAAACCATGTGGAGGTTCTACTGCCTACTCACCAGAACAGCTAAAATTAAAACGCATGACAATTCTAAATGTTGATAAAATTGTAGAACAATAGAGCTCATGATATCTCACTGACTGCCTGGTAGAATCTTTTCACTTTGGGAAAAGATCTGGTAATTTTTTATAATACTAAGAATACATTTGCCTTATGGCCCAATAATTCCATTCCTGTGTGTTTACCTGTGAGAAATGCACGGTTTTATGGTTATTTCTTTTTGCCATCAGTGGAAGAATGGCTCCAGTTATCTAGTATCTATGTGAGTTTGGTTTCAGGACCACATTGATCCCCAAATCCTCAGATGCTTCAGTTCCTTATGTAAAATATCATAGTATTTGAGTATAACCTGCACATCCTCTGTATACTTCAAATCATCCCTTAATTTCCTGTAAGATTTAATACACTGTAAATGCTGTGTCAGTAATTGGTAGACTCCATTGTTTAGGGAGTGATGATGAGAAAACATGTGTACATGTCCAGTAAAGGTGCAAACTTCATAGGTCTAACTGCATTTTCATCTGTAGTTTGTTTTATCCGTGGATGTGGAACCTGAGGAAATGGGGATTGACTGTATTCACAATAGTCTTGTGTCAGAGTGTTCCTGACAGTTTTCCTCATGGTAGTGGAAAGTGGGAAATGCCAGTTTCTACCCATAGGAGAACAGATACACTCTGACACTCTCTCTCTCTCTCTCTCTCTCTCTCTCTCTCTCTCTCTCTCATGTGCATGCATAGCGGCGTTACCCAGCAATGCAGAGTAGTGAGCTGCTGCCCCAGATAACACACCTGTGGGGAACAGGAAGCAAACACAAGTCAGTACATATCATGTTTTATTCTTTTTATGGAATTCCAAGAATAGGCAAAACTAATCTCTAGTGGGGGTCGCTTCTCAGGGTGGGATGGGGTGAGATGGAAATGGGGATAGCAAGGAGGGAATTTAAGTGGTAGTATTATATTCTAATTTGTATTATACTATTATACACTTTTCTTTTTTGATACTAGAGATGGAACCTAGGGGTGCTTAACCACTGAGCCACATCACCAGCCTTTTTTATATTTTCTTTAGAGATGGGGGTCTCACTAAGTTGCTTTAGGGCCTTGCTAATTTTCTGAGACTGGCTTTGAACTCACAATCTTCCTGCCTCAGCCTCCCAAGTCATTGGGATTACAGGTGTGTGCCACCGTGCCTGGCCTGATATACACATTTGCTAAAATTTAGAATGTATGCTTAAAATTAATGCATTTTGTTTTATGTGAATTTTACATTAAAAACTATATAAAAATGTTAAGCTAAGTGTGTAGGGACATGCACTGATGTCTATAGTTTACTTTGAAATGCATTATACAGATGAAATGGATTAATGAACGGGTATAGAGTAATAGATATGCCATAGCAGTAAAATAGAATGGTGATAGTGGAATCTAAGTGGTAAGTATAGAGGCATCCAGTATAATTCTTTTAGCTTTGTTGTGTGTTTGCAAATTTTCATAGTAAAATATTGGGGAAGCAAATTACTCAAGTCATATGAAATAGCCATTTTTATGGATCAAAAAGTGGTCAAATTGGGCTGGGGATGTGGCTCAAGTGGTAGCGCGCTCGCCTGGCATGCGTGCCGCCCAGGTTCGATCCTCAGCACCACATACAAAGATGTTGTGTCTGCCGAAAACTAAAAAAAAAAAATAAATAAATATTTAAAAAATTCTCTCTCTCTCTCTCTCTCTTTAAAAAAAAAAAGTGGTCAAATGCTGGCCATTTCCTGTGGTTGACCCTAACATAGGAAAGCACATTGTGTAGCCATTTTCTTTACCCATCTGTCTGTCAGGGTACTAATATCAAGTATCTTCATTTTCCTTCAGTCATTGTGATTAATTAGGAAAGACTTAGCTCCCATTTCCTCTGAGTAGCAGAGGCCCTTGTCTTTCTCTGGGACAGATTCCTTAACACCCCAGTCACTCTGTGTTATTAAAAGTCTGTCTGGTTGAGATCTGATCTCATTTCCAATTCTGAAGTTCTTTCTCCCCATGGAGGCAGGGCGGTGAGGGGCCTGCAGCAGGAAGGATTGAGTTGCAGGTTCCCAGTCAGCTTTTGAATTGTTGGGCTTCTCAAAGTGTGTGGCAGGGAGGGCTCTCCCCTCATGTGTCCCTGCCAGAGTCTCCTCTCTGCCTATTGATGAGATGAGCTGGTATCTTGCCCTCATATGACAGGTGCCCAAGTGCTGCCTCTGAGTTCTTTGGAAGTCCAAGTGGGAACATTCCCTATGGCTCAGGGCTTCTTGCAACCTCTCCTGGGATCTTTCCTGACAGATCCTCCACCCCTTGTGCTCCTGGGAATGCCTTGTGGTGGTCAGCCTTTTTAAGCAGGGTTCTGGTTAGATGGTGCAAACCCCGGAACTTTGCTGCTCAGTTTGATCCATAAGAAAACTGACATCATGCTGAGAGTTTAGGTTGCTTTGTAGCTGTCTGCTTTTATCTGCAGGTTTCCCTCCCTGGCACTTTTTACTCCTTCTCAGGTGGTCCACTGAGATTGTTGCTTGAGTAGACATCTGCTGGCAAGGGAGTCGGCCTCCCTGTAGCCCTTGGTCTCCACAAGGGATTTTCTGCCAGTACCTCTCATTTTGACTTAGGTGAGGGATTTGGGGAATTCATAAATGAATAGACATATTTTACTAAGTTAGGTAGAAACACAGATGTACTATTCTGCAGGAATGTGATTAATTTACTTTTGGCAAAGCTGTAAAATTTCTATTGAAGATATGTGTATAAGAAAGTGTGCAGTTCACACACTTAGAGAGCGCGATTTTAGTGTGTCCTCAGTTCATTTAACCGGTTGTGATTTTTGCAAGTAGGCAGGCAAACTGTATGGTTTGAAGGAACACTTCCTATGAGACTGCCCTCACTTCAGACACTAGTCATAATTTTGGGGAGGGGTTCCCCATTGCCACTGTGAGTTCAGACTAGCTGGCCACAAATTTAATCCGTCTCTTCCTCCTCATTTGGGTCTCTAGACACTTAATTGTAAATGCTGAATATTTTTGTCCAGAAAAGTAGGAACTGCTATGGAGGAGTGTTATTGATCAGGGATCGAACTGTGGATCCCTGGTCATCATCCATATTGACTTTGTGGTTTCTAGTTGCTTAGAAATTTGAGTTGACTGAGTAATGAATGATCGGCTCTTTGGTTATTATTTTTAATTTTGAAAAATGAACATTTTTTTGCTTGTCCTATGAACTTCTATGTCATTACCTCAGAGTATCTGAGGTGGTATCTGCAGCTACCCTCGGGTTTAATAATTCACTAGAACAAATTTCAGAACTCAGGAACGTTCTGTATTCAGCACTGCAGTTTTATAACAGTGAAAGGATGTCAATAAGAAATAGCTAAAGGAGGAGATGTATAGGGCAAAGTCCAGAAAATTTCCAGACATTGGTGTTTGTTCTCAGGGATTCAGTAACCTCCTGGCATCAGTGTGTGGCGAGATGCATCCTGTGGAAGATGACCAACTGTAGGAGCTTGCCCCAGCCTTTGGTGTCCAGAGTATGTTGGGGTTAATCTGCATGCATGGCAGACCCTTCATCTCTGTCCAGTTCCTCTAAATATCAGAAATGGTACTGCATGTTCTAAAGCTTTCCTTATAAAGCACATGAGGCTGCCCAGTGCTCAAAACCTTGGGTCAAATAAAGACACTCCTATCAGGCAGGACATTCTAGGGACCTGAAGACCACGTACAAGTAGCCAAGGGCAAAGGCTAGAACTTTCTTTGGGTAAAGTTAATTTGTCACTATACAATTTTTAGATATAGCTGTTCTTGCTTTTTCTTGATCACTGTTATTTACTTTCATTATTATTAATTTATTTAGTGAAGTGTTGTTGGCTATTCATAAAATGTATTACCATGCATGATTGCATCCAACATTTTTGTTTTTTGGCCTGTGATTTTCTGATAGGTTGACTTGAAGATGTGTATATTATTTATAGTTTTCACTTGAGTCTTCTGTATATTTTATGTTGATGCTTTTATATAATCCGTTTCTTTCTCCTTATTTGTGTCTCTAGATACCTAATTGTAAATGCTGAATATTTTTGTCCAGAAAAGTAGGAACTGCTAGGGAAAAGGGTTATTGATCAGGGATCGAACTCTGGATCCCTGGTCATCATCCATATTGACTTTGTGGTTTCTAATTGCTTAGAAATTTGAGTTGACTGAGTAATGAATGATTGGCTCTTTGGTTATTATTTTTTTTAATTTTGAAAAATGAACTTTTTTTGCTCATCCTATCAACTTTTCTGTCATCACCTTAGAGTTTCTAAATGAACATCATTAATTCATCTTTCTTTATACCCATTGCCTCTCTCAAGCCAGCAGGAGACTGGCTCATTTTGAACATCATACTAATAACCATTACTTACAAATATGGACAATTAACCCCATGGCAGTGGTATTTCCTCTGAGATGAAGGCTTCTCTGTTGAATGTTCTGGAGGAACAACTAATTAAATTTGAGGAACTGATTGATTAGCCTGACTTGAAGAAACTTTGAAGTTATCTGTCATGTTAAGTTTTTATCTAAGGAGTTTTCTGTCCTTCCAGATTTAACATGGGGAGCTGGTGTGCCTGTCCTCTCATTCACTTGTTCTCTGCTGTGTGTGAATCAGTGTTAATACACACAGGGGAGTGCTAGGGTAGTCGTTGCCCACTGGATATAAATTTTGAATATTATCCAAATGGTTTCAAAATTTGCAAAGTACTAGAGGCTGATATGCTTGGGTCTTGCTAATATTGCACTTTCATTTACTAATATTGATGAGAATATAACTTTGTTTTTCTAAGTTCTAAGACTCATGGTGGTCTCTTGTCATAATCAACTGTGCCTTTTCTACAGGAAAGATGAAGGAAATGCCACAGCCTTTTCCACCTGACCCTATTCTTATTCCACCAACATGTCAGTCACCCTAGGTGGGTCACTAAAGAATGTATCCGAGATGGAGCTGTGGGGTTTGGTAATTGCCCAATTGGAGTCTGTAACCCGTAACCAGTATTTAGGAATCACTGGGCTTCGTCTTTCTTTTTACTTTTTATTTACTTATTGTTTCCTATTCAGAACTAAAGATTGAACCCAGAGTTCAACCCAGGTTTCCACTGAGCTACACCCTAGCCCTTTTAATTTTATTTTGAGACAGGGTCCTGTTACATTACTGAGACTGGCCTCCAAGGACTTCTCCTTTATTTCTGAAGAGTTAATGGGAATTAGTTTGATTAGTCCTACAGTAACAAGAATTTGAGAAGGAATTTATTCAGTTATTTCAGAAGTATTTATTGAGTTCCTACCAGACACAAGGGAATGAATGAGGCATATTTAGTACTTGGCTTCATGAAACTTATATTTCAGAGGTAGCAAAAGATTAAGAAATTAATTACTGTCTAATTAATAGAAATTAATAGCTGTCTAATTCTCAGTGTAATAATGCCTTAAAGGAAAAGTGCAGACTACTCGGCATATCAGGAAATCAGAGAGGTTTCTTGAGGAGGTGGCCAGTAATCAGAGGCAGCAGGAAACAGTGAGGCAGGGATTGTGCTTTAGGGTTAGATAGTGGTATCATCATTTTGATATTCCAGGAGGAGGGAACAGCCTGGGCAGGGAGCCTGAGACACTCAAGAGCATGAAAGTTCTTTTGTGGCTGGGTTCTAGAGGGCTCAAGGGAAATGACCCAGCACTGAGCTGGAGCTGTGGACTGGGGCCATGTCAAGCAGAGTCCTATGATTCACATCTAAGATTCTGTATTTTATTATTAATAATAATGTGGGTTTTTAACAAGGTAGCAATATAATCTAATTTAAAAACCATTATTTCGGTTGCTGTATGGAGCAGTAAAGGTTATGTCAAGGATTGGAAATAGCCTAATGGTAACTTGGATTTGGGTGATCTGTCACAGTTGACAAAAACTTGGGTGATTTAAGACAGGGTTTCCTACTTTTGGATGTCAGGACACACACCATGCTTTCAAAAAATATCAAAATAAAAATAGGCTAGGATGACCAGCACTGGGTTAATCCATATCTTGGCATGGCTGTAGCCTATTTGCAGCCACCAGATAGAAACCCAAATGAAAGGTGAGTGTTTGGAAAAGGATGAAAAACAACCCCAGGTTTTCAGCTGAAGCAGCAGGCTTCATAGAAGTGCTGTTGGGATTTAGAACATTGGAGAGGATAGGAGAGGAGGCAGCTCAGTACTTGTCATGGCTGTGCTGAGCTTGAGGATTAATTTGTTGTTCCTGAAGGACACTGAAACGCTAGATATGTGGTTTGAGCCCAAAGGAGAGAAAAATTTCAGCCCTACAGATAGTAGCTGACATCACCTAGGGAAATGGCCTAGGACCAAGCTTATGGAATCTCTGCACTTCACAGTCAGCTAGAGGAGAGTCACTCAGCAAAGAGGACTTGGAATCAAAAATTCCAAAGGCAGATGTAAATGTCAGATGATTCCAAAGTCATCAGAGTCAAGGGAAGAGAATATTCACAAAAGGTGGAGAATTGTGTTAAGAGGTCGAGTAAGATGAGGACAGAAGGTTTTCTCTTGGGCTTAATGACATGGAAATCATTGGTGTGACATTAGAGCTACTGCCTGGGAGTCATGGGAAGAAGCCAGATGGCAGCCCACAGGTTGTAAGAACTGAGTGGGAGGGTAGAAAATGAAAGTGACATCATTATTCTTTTGAGAATCAGATCTGTGAGGGGAAGGAGAAAGACAGAGCAGGGGCCAGCCCTAGCGTATGTAAAGGCAGTAAGAATGAAGGCGTAAGGGAGAGAGAGGGCAAGTGCCAAGAGCCAAGGAGGGGCAGGCTCTCTGGAGAATTAGGAGGAGAGCAGGAAATAGGTACAAGTGAGTACTGGTTTGTGTGGTTGGCAGTGTACAGTCAAGGCAGTTCCCCATTGATGGCTCTATTCTTTCTTTGAAGTAAAAGGCTATGGTAGTTTATGAGTATAAGTTGAATAGTTGAGGGCAGAGAAGTCTGAAATAATTTTTGTGCACAATTGAAAAGTGAATGTTTTTAAAGAAATGTGGTAGTCTTGACAGGCTGTACTGAGCCTAGTTGAATTTGGCTGCACTGTGTCCTCTTCCTGATTTTCTTCAGTGTGCCCATCTGCCCTTGCTATCATGAAGACCATGAATAGTGGTGTTCTCCCAATGAGACTGTCATGGCAGACTGATACTATAAAAAGAGAAGTAAGAGAGTTTAGTGAGCCAGGGAGGAATTTAAACAAGGAACTATGTACTTTAAGGTGGATATGGAAAGAAGTGAAGGCAGGAAGTGATAAAGGGTGTATTGAGAAGCTTCTAGTTACTATAGGGAAACACCTGAGACAATTATAAAGAAAAAAAAAGTTTATCTTCGCTCATGGTTCTAGAAGTTGCAGTTATCTTAAACCTGGCAAGTGGTGCATTACCATTTTCTATTTTAACATACACTAACTTTTAAATTTATTATTATTTTTAGTTGTGGTACCATTGGATTGAACCTAGGGGCGCTTAACCACTGGGCCACATCCCTAGTCCTCTTTAAAAAAAATAAATATCTCGAGACAGTGTCTCCCTAAATTTCTTAGGGCTTGCTAAGTTGCTGAGGTTGACTTTGAACTTGTAAATCCTCCTGCCTCAGCCTCCCGAGTCCCTGGGATTCTAGGTGTGTGCTGCAAAGCCTGGCCCAAACACTAACTTTAGTGGGATAGATTCTGGAGGGGAGAGGGGGAATGACTAATGGTCAGAGGATGACAAAGCACTTGTGAGTTTTCTCTAGTTGTCCCTGATCCTAGTTCACCCTGTCCCACATCTAGGCCATCAAATATTGACGCCTTAGGTTGCTGACTCTTCTTCAGGGTATTTAAGTGTTAAATTTACCTTTGAAACCTTCAATTGGGTAAAAAAAAAAAAAAAACAACAAAAAGAAAAAACTAAAGACTTATAAACAGCTTTGAAAGGTTGCTGCCTTGCTCTAGATACTATTTGTGCAAAATTAATTTCATATACTCATCAGAGCTCTAATGTGAACTGCTAATCTTAGATCAGTAAAAAATTGGGCTGATTTTTATTTCCCAAAAGAGAATATTTGGAGATGGGGTTGGGGAGAAGTAGAAAAGAAATCAGAATGTGGTTGTGTAATCTGTTTCCAGTTTTCTTTTTGAGATGGTGTTTCCTAGGTCACTTCTCCTACTCCTGAAGATTTCTGGCATTCTGTATCCCTTCCTCTTAGCCTCCCCACTATTCCCTTCTCTTCCTCCAACCCTTTCCTCACAGCCCTTTTTCTCCCATGAAATATTTTTTGTGGGGTTGCTTTATTTTATTTATTTATTTTTTCTGTTGGAGGAACTATTCCTGAGATAGTAATGCTGTGTGTCAGAATTCTAGAGCATTGATTATTTCTTACCATTTATGGTTCGGTTGGATTCAGAGAAGCTAAGCTGATAGTCTTGTAGGCATTTGATTAAGATTCCGAAGGGCCAAATAGAGCGGTTTCTGGGCTTGGGGCCACATAAGAACTCATTTCAGTTGTGAAGGATTTGGGGTTTGGGCCAAAGCTATTGAATCCTGTGTCCAAGAAAACAAAACTGGTAGCACAGTTTGTTCCCTTTCACTTTCTCCAGTAGGCTTGATTCTTTTAGAGGTTGGAATTAGGAGGAGATAGGACCATCTGAGAAAGGAATCCATCCCCTAAGTGGGGAGAGGCCTCAGGATTGTCAGGAGCGCATTTCAGCTTGAGTGATTAGCAGCATTTGCCACGAGGAAAAGGCCTCTAAAAATAACTGGTGAGCAGAGCTTGCGGTCAGGTCCAATTTCAGCTCTGGAGCCCGTGGCCATGCAGGAGCTGGCCATTCCAGACCCTAGGAGGGAAGGACATGCAGGGTGCCTGGTACCTGCTGGAAACACTTTGATTTTTCTTCTTCAACATATATTTTTCATGGATTGAAGAAACCAAAATGGCTGAAGATAAAGGTATATTTTTGTTTGTTTGAGGTTTTTGAATCTGGCTTTATTTTCAGGGTTGCTCTGTTCAAACATTTTTGACTGTGTCTTCTTTATTTTCTCTTGAATTCCTGGAACCATTGACTTTTCTTGGTGGTTGGATTTTTCATGGAATAATTTGTCTTTAATCTGAATATATATATTGGTACTTTTAGATTATCTTTTAATATTTTCTACTATCAGAGACCACATTTTGAAAACTGCAAAAAAAATATATAATCAGTTCTCCTAAGTCTTATATAAGTTAATTATAATGAATTCGAAGAATTGTGTGCATTCTGATTTCATATAAATTGACAGGATACACAAGTCCCATGTTGTATAAATGAGGAGACTTAAGTTGGTTCAAGCAAAGACTTACCAAATATGGAAACTGACCTACTTACTTGTGAAGCCGATAATAAATGCAAAAAAAAAAACCAACAAAAAATAGGATTTTGTTTTTTCTAAATTGAATCTTTAACTTTCATGTATTCTTTAATGATCTATTGATTTTACTTTTATATATATATATATATATATTTTTTTTTTTTTTGCTTTACTTTGTGAAGATTATCTTTCCATTAATTCGAAGCAGACTATATTGACTCATTTTGTTGACAATTTATATAATAAAAAACTGGACATGTGAAGATTGAATCTAACTCTCATCTGAGGAAACAGCACCCGAGAGGATTATACTACTAGGCTAGATTATAGGAGCTTCCCCACTTTGAATGCTTTTGTGAATAATTGGTTAGAATGGGTCACTTGACTAATCTGACAGGTGCTTTACTCCACGAAGAATAACATGATATAATATTCCCGACTTGTATTTCTTTAGAAGATGTTTCTCCACCTCTACATGGATTTTGTAACCTATATAGTTGGAGAAAATCAGTAGTTACTTCTTTAATAGTTATAGATTCCCAAAAGGTGATATTTTTATTTATTTATATGTTGTGCTGAGGATTGAATCCAGGGCCTCATATATGCTAGGCAAGCGCTTTAACACTGAGCCACAACCTCAACCCAAGGTGACATTTTTTATCATGGAAAGATGACATTTGATGAGATTCTTGATGTTTTTTTATGTTGTTTTAAAAACTCCTAAATGCATACTTGAAGCCTAGTGATGTGGTGCATGCCTGTAATCTCTGCAACTAGGAAAGGATGACAAATTGAAGTCCAGCCTCAGCAACTGAGCAAGACCCTGCTCAAAAAAAAAAAAAAAAAAAAAAGTGCTGAGAATATAGCTAGTGGTTGAGCACCCTGGGTTCAATCCCCAGTATTTTCCCCTAAAAAAAAAGCATAATTGATCTGTATATATGAAATCTCTAATATTAATGGAAAATTTTAAGTGATTTATAATTTATTCAATGGTAGGTCAATTGGTGATTGATGACCACTGAGTTGCAGAAGCATTTCTGTTTTCCCTTTCCTCAACCAAATAAGTAAAATTAGTCATCATCCTAGCTCAGTCTTCATTTAGGAGACTCTTGTTTTTGGACTATTGGGCTTAACCACTGAGCCACATCACATGAATATCTTTATTTTATTTATTTATATGTTGTGCTGAGAATTGAACGCAGGGCCTCACATATGATAGATGAGTGCTACGGTAATTTTTGGTGTTTAGTAGTATGTGAGAATATTTTCTAATTTGGAGATCATGTGATTTTGCTAAGACAGAATGGAAAAAAGGAACCACTTGGCCTCTGCCATATTCTTAACTCCAGTAAAATTTTTGACCAGTTCTTAGGGATACAGTGGCTTCAGTTTGAACATAGAACCATAAAATGAAATGAAGATATTTTTTTATTTTTATTTTTTTTATTTCTAAAATTTTCAATTTAATATTTTTGAACCATGGTTGACCACAGGTAATTGAAACCATAGAAAATAAAATCATAGCTAATGGACTGCAGTTGGGATTTTAGAGTATGTAGTCTTTTTAGACTTGCTTCTTTCACTCAGCAATATGCATTTAAATTGCTTCCATATCTTTTTCATGGTTCAATAGCTCATTTGTTTTTAGTATTGGAAAATATTCCATTATCAGGATGTACTATGGTATATTTATCCATTCACCTACTGAAGGAACGTCTTGATTGCTTCCAAGTTTTGGCAGTTGTGAATAAAGATGTTCTTTGTATGTACATACATTTTAAACTCCTTTGAGTGAGTATCGAGGAATGTGATTACACGGACATGTATTTAGTTTTGTAAGAAACTGCAAAACTGTCTTCCAAAGTGGCTATGCAGTTTTTCATTCCCATGAGTAATGGGTAAGTATTTCTTCCTGTTACTCCACATCCTCACCAGCATTTTGTGTTGTCAATGTTTTGGAATTTGTCCTTTCTAATAAGTTTATAATCGTGTCTATAATTTTATAATTTATAATTTTTTAAAAGTTTATAATTTTTGTTTGCAACTTCCTAATGGCCAATGAAAATATGCCATTGTTGAAGGTCTTTCATATGCTTACTTGCCATCTGTATGTCTTCTTTGGTGATGTGTGTTTAGATCTTTTGCTCATTTTTAAATTGAGTTATTTCTATTTATGGGGGAGCTGCCAAGGATTGAACTCAGGTGCACTCAACCACGGAGCCACATCAGCAGCACTATTCTCTATTAGGGTGTCACTGAGTTGCTTAGTGCCTCGCTGTTGCTGAGTCTGGGTTTGAACTTGCAGTCATCCTAGATCAGCCTCCCAAACCTCTGGGATTACAGGCATGTGTCACCAAGCCTGGCCAACTTGGGTTATTTCTTACTGTTGAAGTTGTTTTTTTTTTTTTTTTACATTATATTTGTTCTTTTGTTCTTTTAGTGACACATGACAGTATATTTTGACATATTTATACAAACATGAAGTATATCTTATTCTAATTAGGATCCCTCCAGTCTTGTGGATGTACATGATATAGAAATTCACTGTGGTGTATTCACATATGTCATAGGGAAGTTACATCAGATTCTTTCCACTGTCTTTCCTATTCCTAACCTCCCTCCCTTCCCTTCATTCCCTTTTCTCTAATCCACTGAACTTCTATTCCCCACTCCCCTTGTGTTTTTTCTTGGTTTTATTCTGATCCTAGAATATAGGAACAATTACTAGAATTTCTTTTAGAATACCTTTGTGACAAAGTACTGGTTTCAGGTTTACTTGGAGGAAGTTTTAAGCCCTCATGAAGGGTGTTTCTTACTGTGCTCTTTTTGTTTTAATTGGGTAGAAACTGATCTGCCCTTTGGGACTGGGCACATCATATTTACAGAGGGACATATCAGGAGTGTTATTTGCTGTCAAGAGTTTCCTTAAAAAAGCTCTCTCTTAAAAGAGACTCCCTTCTGTATGATTTAATATTTGATTCCTTTAGGAAGTAAGCAAGTATTAACAGTAACCTGTTTAATAATGCTAGAGTAATGAATCATTTATATGACATTGGAATAGAATAAAATATTGCTAATTTGGTATTCTAGTTCAGTATCATGTACCTTTTACTGCAGTAAATCTATTTGATAAGCTATTTTGCATGGAAGTCTAAGATTGATTGTGCATTTCTTGTGTTCCTAAACAGATTAAAATGATGTTTTAATGACAACCAATGTGAGTATCGGTTATTATCTTCTATTAAAGATTATTGTAAGGACCGTTAAGTGGCTTGCCTGTGGGCTCTGATAAAAAAAAAAAATGGCCTCCTACCACTACACTGCTCTAGTTCTTGTGTCTTTTCTGTTCCCTTTGTAGCCCTACCCTCTGCCAGCACTGTCTTTCTTTAAATCATTGGGTCAGGTTTTCTCTAAAGTCTCTAGATTCTCGAGTTTGTGCAGTGAATAATGGAATGTGGTTTAGAATCATGTCTAAAACAGATTCTAGGTAAAAGTGTGTTCTCTGCTACATATTTGGCTTTTTCTTACCTCCTGCTTCCAATTCCTCAATAACTTACATAAATATCACCTACTTGAATAAATGATACTACTTGGATAAAAAACTTTACTTTTGAGAATCTCAGAAGTTTTCTCCCCCAATTCTGGTTTAAGAGAGAGAGAGAAGCCGGGCACTGAGGAGAGAGCTTGTCATCTCAGCTACTCGGGAGGCCCAGGCAGGAGGGACACATGAGCCCAAGAGTTTGAGGCCAGACTATGAAACATACCATGGCAAGACTTTGTCTCAAAAAAAAAAAACCCCACAAAGAATAACAACCAAACCAAAACACAAAACCACACACTAGCAAAATAAAAAACAAGAAAGAAAAATGAAGAGTTGACCTTTGAATTCAAGTTATTGTTTTATTAGTTGTTACATTTTATACTTATTTTAAATAGTATTCATTCTGGCTGTGCTTCTTTTAAAAAATTTTTTTTAGTTGTAGATGGAGACAATATCTTTATTTTATTTATTTTTATGTGGTGCTGAGGATCGAGTCCAGTGCCTCACACGTGTAAAAATCGTATCATGTCTGATACATGCATGCTGAATAAATATATTAAATAAAGGAATTAAAGTATGAGCTATTTTTTTTTTCAGTTTTCCTATTCTTCAGTTAAGGAGGAACACAAGAGTTTGGTGTCAGTTAAAAAATGTGCAACAGTTGATAAGAGAAAAACAGTTTTACTGCAGTTCTAATTTAAATTTGGCTTTTAGAAGCAGTAAGTAGCCAAGGAAGGGAATCCTTAGTTATTAATTATGATTGCTTCATGTTTGGAAGTAAATGTGTATTCAGAAGGCATGATTATACTTAGTATTGTATGCAAGTGGATGTTATGTTATATAAAAATAAGACGTTTTTGATACAGTCTTAAGAAAAATGTCTTTATTCAAAAAAGTTAAAAAACTTAATCATACTTCACTGTTGATGAATTTGTCCCCATAGAAGCCAACCTCCTTTTTTTCTTTAACTTTTAAAATTCTAGTGGCAATTTATTTTGTATCATTCTTTTTATAATTTATATCCTGGAGATACATAAAAACTGGAAATCATCCTTTTCCCTACCAACATTTCCAAAAATTTCACCCAGATTCCCTTTCCTGTGTCTGTGATCTGATAATGAAACAAGGAAGCTTATTTTAAGTTGATTTAATATGCAATAATGTAACCTTAGCTCAGCAAGTACTTTTAATATGTAAATTGTGTTTTCCTATAGACAGTTTTTACACAAAGTTGGTAGTAGGGTCTTGTGAAATCATGGAAGTTGGCTCACTTGGTGTGGATCCAGGAGCTCAGCCTGTGGATGTCCTCATGTGGTGCTGCTAGTTTTCTGCAGCTGTGCCACTGACCTCAGGCCAGTCCCTTTACCTTTGTTCTATAAACATGCTTATTTTTGTCTTCTCTCCCAGTGCCTCTCCACCAGGCACTGCCCCAGGTAGGAAACATGTGGAAATGTTTGGGCGTGTTTTTGTTTGTCATATTCTGGGACCTACTTGCCTTTAGGTCCAGGGGAAACGGGGGTTGTGAGATGTCTTGCAGTGTGAGGAGTGGTCACACGGGACCAGCACTGTCCTGCTAAAACTTCCAGAAGCACCGTCTGCAGAGACATGAACAAGTCTCTGTGAGGACAGGTGCAGCAGCCCATGAACCCCCTCAAGAGGGTCCGTGTGCTGCACAGATGGGAGGCAGTGTCCCATTTGTAAATTTTTCCTTTTCGCACCTGGCATTTTGGCAGGTGATATGATCTTTTTATTTATTAATATTTATATAATATGTATCGCATTCCTTTTAAGGAAAATGTGTGTATGGTAGGTTTTCCTCTTAAGAACAATATTGACTGTTTTTAAAGCTATCATTTGGCTTTCATGGTTTCTGTTTATTTATGACTGTTAGAAGAATATTTCCAAAAGAATAGAGCATGCTAAACATATCGAATGTGATAAATGACACTTGGTGGACAGCGGTTTACATAGCTGTTTCCTGCATTGCAACCAGTTGTGAATGAACCTTTTCCTGCTTCACAGGGCCCAGTGGACTCTATAAAGGACAGAATTTTGCTTTTCTTTGTTCCTGTTATCTATTTATGTAGTTTCCTTCTTCCTTCATTTTCCCTCTGTCTGCCTGCCTGCCTGTCTGCCTGTCTCTGTCTCTCTGTCCTCCCCACCCACTCAGAATACAGAGTAGCTGTGGGTAGGGGATTATTTTCTTCTGCAACCTCTGGTTTTAAGATTCTACAGATACTAAATAAAACACAGCAAAAGGTCTGGCTACATTTTTCTGATTTCATTAAGTTATTTGTATGCTCGATACTTTGAAGAAGGTTTTATGCAAATGGTTTTGGTAACTTGGAAGCAAGGTATATGTTATCAATATAATATTTTAAAAATAATGAACCCATCCCTAGTTTATTTGTTCTATTTCAAAATTACAGTTTTCTGTACATGGCCTTAAGTCTAGGAAGAAGCATTTCTGTTTTCAAAACCTTTTATTTAGTGTCGCATGTTTGGAGAATTTAAGTGAAAACTTTTTTGAAATGATCGACTGTCAAATAACTGTAAGTAACTCAGCGGGAAGAGAGGTGTTCGATGAAATGTTTTCTTCCATGGTGACATTTTTACTTTTATTTCTAAACAGAGACAAAGCACGGAGGACACAAGAACGGGAGGAAAGGAGGACTTTCTGGAAGCTCCTTTTTCACTTGGTTTATGGTCATTGCCTTGCTGGGAGTTTGGACGTCAGTAGCCGTTGTTTGGTTTGATCTTGTTGATTACGAGGAAGTTCTAGGTAAGAATCGTGACATGGTTTCTTACGTGAATTCGTAAAAGGGTAGGTGACATCCTTTAGTCATTGTGAAGGTTTGTTATTATCTTTACGGTACTGTTCATTTTGGTACTGAATTTGTACTGAACCATTTATTCAGTGGTTCTCCATAGGATGGAGCAAGAGGGAATGTTACCAGGATTACCTCAGTGGCTTTTGAACTTTATTTTTTTTAAAAAAAAGATTGGACTGGAGTTGTGGCTCAGTGGTAGAGTGCTCACCTAGCATGCATGAGGCACTGAGTTCGATCCTCAGCACCACATAAATGTAAAATAAAGATATTGGGCCCACCTACAACTAAAAAATAAATATATTTTTTTAAAAGGCTTTGTAGTATTTGAATAGTACACATAGTTTCATCAGAATGAGTTTTATCAAACTAATTCTTGCTACATGTTGTACTTTATATTCAGGTTTATTTATGTTATGAATTTTTAAAATTCTTGATCATGAACCACTAAATTTACTTCAGGATCTATGAACAGCATAACCACACAGTTTGAGAAACCCTTCTTCAGAGAGGATTTTCAAAGCACCCCCACCTGTGCCTGCTGGGGGAGGTACCTGTGTAAAAGTGTGCGTGTCCTGGGACAGGTGTGTGGACGTGACTGTGAGTGGATGGCTGTGGTCTGTATACTACTCTGAGGATGGTGCTGTGGTACTTGTGATCATGCTCCCCATTTTTCTCCTTTTCTCTTCCCATAATTGCTGGTCTTTCATAATATTCTTAACATTAATAATTCTTTATCATTTTCATCATTTTAAAAATTGAGATAAAAGTCATATAATATAAAATTCAAAAATCAAATATTTGAAAATGTATCATGTATTGGTCTTTAGTATGTTAGTCACTTTGTGCAACTATCATCATTGTCCAATTCCAGAATATTTCTAAAACCCTCTCCCCCTATAACGTCCAACTTCCCCCCTACCCCTTCACTCTCAGGGCGAACACTAGCCTGTTTTCTATGTCTGTACTTTTCCCTTTTCTGGAGATTACATATAAATGGAATCATACAATATTTTTATCTTTATTGCTTGAAGGAAAGGGTCTCTAGATACATGAATAAACTAACAGAATTTTAGGTCAGTGACAAACTTTGGAGTAGATCTTTGTTGTCATTGGCTTACAGTACTATGCTGCTAGGGAATATATGTTAAGGAAGAGATTTTAAATATTTGTACCTTTAGACTCAAGTAACAATTTTCATGTTTTTACATGCACGCAGCCAAAGCAAAGGACTTCCGTTATAACTTATCAGAGGTGCTTCAAGGTAGGCTATTGGAGATGCATTGGAACTGAACTTTTGTCAGTCTCTAAAACCTCATTCTTAGTCTACTAATTTAACTATCATCTGTATCAGAGAATGTAAATGAGAGGTTCAATTTTCCCTCATAAATTTGTCAGAAGGCAAGTATTTTCTGTTTTTTTCTTAAAATGTTATTTGAGTTTTATGCTGTATACAGCCTTGAGCTTCAGGTTTTAGGATTTTATTTTCATAGCAATAGAAATAATACATTCATCTCTCCATTATTGTCATTACCATTTTTAATTTGTAGGTGCCAAGTCAGACTTCTTTATAGCAAATGTGCTATTTTGTAGAGCACAGGGCTTTGGGAAAATAAAGAAAATAAAGAAAATTTCTGCCTGCTTTTATGCAATCTTTTAATACATACATTGTGCTAAAGAAATGGTGAAAGGGTTGACAACTCTTTTTAATGCCAGTGCTTTATTAGCATGTTGTTTAAAATATTGCTGTACAATATGTTTCTTCATAGTTACTGTCCAATGATGAATTGTCAACTATGTTGCTTTTTAGAATTTTATTTTAGGGTATTGAATATAGTAGATTCATTGAAATGCTAAACATTCTAGTCTTCCTAATGAGAAAGGATTAAAGTCTTAAAAATGCATATTTATTCTTCTTAAAATGTAAAGGTCAGTTCTTGTGTAAATGTCTTCTCAGCATATATGTTTTAAGATTTCTAATTATTGATTTGTTTTTGCTATTTTATAGTAAATGGCCAGTGCTAATTAAATTTTTAAGTAGAATAACCATTAAATTTTACTTTGTAGTTTCAGGAAGCCTCCAGTTTTATATCCTTTATTTCCAGAACAGTCTTTATCCCCCCTCAGTTAAGATTGATTCATGATATTTTTATTGTGAATCATTATTGAAAAATATGAAAGTAACTATCCTCATTTTTAGCAATAATACTCCATGCTAACTTATTTACTGTATTATATGTAGTCTATATTTAATAGACTGTATTTGAGGATTGGTTGCTTTTTTCTTTTGCTTCAAGTATTTTTAGTGTGATAAAGTTTCACACTTTAAAAACATCAAATTTTATGTAACTCAAAAATGGGTTGGAATTTTTTTATACACGTTCAAAATTTTATCCAAAACATTTTTAGCAATATAAATGAAGGTTCTGAAGTGATTATATCAAGGTATGGTGAAACCTTTAAGAAAAATATTATCCCAATTATATGTCTTAGAATTTGTGATGTGAATAATTTCTGGATCTCTAAATGATTTGCCCAACAATTTTAGGTAAGATATTCACAGAGCATTGGTTTGTAGTATTAAAAGTATAATTGCCAGGATTGGCTGGGAACATTTATTTATAGTTGGGATATAGGACTACAATGAGGATGATACCTTACTAAATTTGTTCTCCCTTTTGTTTCTACACCTATCATCTCTCTCCTATTATAGGAAAACTGGGAGTTTATGATGCTGATGGGGATGGAGATTTTGATGTGGATGATGCCAAAGTTTTATTAGGCAAGTACACCTTTTATTTATTTTTTTGTTAGTAGTAATAAAATACTGGGAACAAGAGAATATTTTTGTTTTAATAATATCTACATTGGTTATAAACATTTTATGGAAGATATTATGCCACTTAAGTGGTACATTCCATTTTTGCTCAGAGGTTGTGACTTTATTTTTCTATTAAAACTCTGACACTTCAATTTACTTTTACAAGTAAATAAGTATATAACTTTTTCGCACACATTTTTTAATAAGTGTACTTTAATTTGTATTTTTAGACTGAAAGCACTTTATATTCTGAACCTAATGTTTGAAGATATAGTAGTGTACTAGTTTGTTTTCAAAGATGGTAATCATAGTCATTCTTAGCATCATTTGACATAATTCACTTCCACTTGAAAATATAAATTTCTAAAGGCTTACATAAATTCATTTTGAAATGGAATTGTGGTAGTAAACATCTTTAAAAGCTTAGCCATATTTTAAAATTAACATTAAGATATGAACTAGTGGTCTTTTGACTGTTTCCTCATTTTGAAAAATCTTGAACTCTGCATTTTTTTATCATCAAGTAACCTGTTTTTAATCATTGAGCAGTTTCTTCTAATAAAAAAGATGTGGTATTCTTCTTCCATTTGTTTTAAAATGCTGTCTTCTAGAAAGAACGGTGCTGATTTTAATATGCAAATTTAACACAATCTGTCTAGGTGAGATATGTAGTTCTGCTTTTAAACAGCACTATTTCCTTTGTCTTATGAAAGAAAATAGTATTGAAACATCATATCCAAGTGTTTAAAAATACAATAGCTATGGTAGGATATTTTACACTAAGCTTAATGGAGTATATCTTTTTACACACTCTATTTTGTTTTTCTATGAACATGAAAAAAATGGAAGTAGACTATATTTGTAACCAGTTAAACTGTTTTTGGTAGGTAAATTTTCCCTCCTCTTAAAACAATGAATTCTAAGGATGAAAAAAGATTTTAGTTATGATTATATGTAATATACCTTCGTATTTTTCCCCTTTTAGTTTATATTTTCTTATTACTACTTAATGGAAATTAGTATTTGCTACCTTTAGTGAAACATACTATAAAATTTCCATGAAATTTTTTCTTCTGACTTAACCTTAATGGAATTGTCTATGTACTTCTATTATTGCATATCTAGAGTTTCTGTACATATGTTAAATCTTCAGATTGCTCTAACTTTAGCCATGTGAAACAGATAGTTATGTAGAACTTTACATATCAAGATTATGGTAATTTGCTTGCAATAAGTGGTTTATTATTCCAAACATTACTTTAATTGATAAATTCTGAATCATAGAACTTTTTATTTTAAAGATAACTTCATATGGGTTAAATCCCCCCCTTTTAAAATAATCTCCTTATCTACTGTGTTTTATTGATTTTTTAAAAATAATTAATAATTTGATTTTTTAGCATACGCTAGATTCCAAAAGCTTCTTCCCTCTGAGATTTTTAACCAATCACTAAAATATTAATTAAATGTCACTCTGAGAATTACTATTTGCAGGTAGATGCATGTGGCTTGTGCAAATCAAAACTTGTCCCTTTTAGAAGAATTATGTACTTAGTGGTAGAATCTCAGTGGTGAATCTCAGTGTTCATTTTGATAATTTGACTAATAATAAAGAAAGATAAAGAAATTACATTATATGTAATGTGATAGTTAGCTTGGGCTTTTGTCAAAATGAAACAAATCAAATGCAAACTGTCAGGCTCACTATTACCTCTGACTTTAGTTCTATACTGTTTGAATTCTCTGCATGGAATATAACCTTAACTTGAATTGAATTCAGTGATTAGAATTCTTCTGGTAAGTGAGGTTATTGTAGCTCAGCAGTTACTGGAGTTGACTTCAAAGATAAAACCTGGTGAAAATTTGGGGACCACAAATACTTCAATGGGCTCTGTATTATTATGATTTTTTTCTCCTGTATTATCAGGGAGAGGTCATGGAGGTGCAAATTCAGTGAGTCTGTACCCCAGAGAAGCCAGGGTTCCTGGCTCCATTCTCACTAGGGTGATCCTGAGAAAGGCTGAGCTGAAACCTTAAGGGCTCAAGCTTTGGATTAAAGCCTAAGGAGTCCAAGGGGAAGGAGGACGTTAGAAGAGACTGGGGAGAGCTTGGCATGGCAGCTGTAATAATAGTTGAGATATATTGAACTTTCATAGGTTTGGTGTTTATTTAATAAATGTTCTTTTTCTCGATTTTTCAGTCTGCACATATCTAAACCATTTCAGTTGGTGGAAATGTACACTTTCATGATTATATTTCTTTAACATTTTAAGGTTTGGCTTTTCTTGTAAAATATGAAAAGAGAAATACATGGGTAAATTAAGATTTATAACCATCATTAATTTTATTTATTACTTTATTATTTCTGTCCAAGGCCTTTCTGATATAGTTTGACAATATACTAAGCCTGTTCTTGATTACAATGCTTCCTATTTTTGTGGTCAAATAATCAAAAATAAAAGCATGTAAATTTTCGTTTGGATTATTGAAAACTACATTGCTCAGATATGTGTTTTGTAAAAACTTGTTTCCCACATAAAATCAACATGAAATATTCTGAGGACTAAATACTGAGAGTAAATCTTCTCAGAGTGACAGCACATAAGATTGCATTGCTGTCCTCTTGTCCTGTGACTAGCACCTCGATGGGACAAAATAGAAGGCTGCATACAATTCCCAGAACTTTGGTCAAGGTTTGTGGACTGGATGGATGCATGAGCGAGCTTGAGAAAGGAGAAGACCAGAGTTTGTCTAGGCGAAGGCATCGACACCCTGCTCTTTCATTGGAGCCACCCTTAGAGGTGAAGTAGGAATTACATACCCAGAATAGATTTTTTTCTTTTTTGGACTATTAGTTTCAACTTTACAGCTGCTAAAAAGTTGCGTGGTTGAACAGTTTCGTTCGAATACCTCTGCATGTTTGTTGCACGCTTCAACCTGTCATAATGAAAAGCAGAACAATTTTGTGTTTTGTACCTAATAATTAGGAAGTACGTATATTGAAAAATGACGAAAAATAAAATGATTTTACTAAATATGCAACTCATAGTGTTTTCAGACAGGAAAAAGGAATGATGTTATTCTCACATAAAAAAAAAATGTTGGTAGAAGTGCAGATCCTGTTTACCACACCTGTCAACTGTGATGTTCAGTGAAAATGTTCTAGGCTCGGCAAAAAAAATAATTTAAATACTTACTGCAATGTGTGTCCTTCCCTTCCCTGAAGCTATGGAAAGAATAACACGATGTGGTTCTTTTGACTAAAACAGAGAAAATTCTCTGTAATCTTTAAAACTTAAATTGGCTGTCATACTGTTAGCCAATTTAAGTTTTAAGTTTTACTTGTCCATCTTGATTGCTGGTAGTTGTGCCACATGTGGAAATTGTGTGTTGCCAAAGCCTTAAGTGACTGAATTGGGTGGTTACCATCAGAAAATCTCTATGGTGTGAATGTTCACATTTCTTATATGCCAGAATGCCCCACCCTGTTTTCCTCCTCAAATTTATGAGTTCCTTGGCAGTATTGGCAGAAATACTGGAGCCAAGAGAACTTTCTTACTCAAAACCAGTTCTTCACAGGAAAAAACATGAACAGTAATATGCACATTAAATTCTTTCTATTAGGAGGGCCCATTGTTGCTACCAGTGTTTAAAAATGCCAGAAGTCAGTCTGCAATTGAAGCTAATTTTATGGGTGAAGGTTAAGAGGAGTTTGGGATGGTCCTATTGCAAATGACTGGCTAAAGCTTTGATTGCATTACTTATTAGTAGGCAGAGTGAATTATTAATCTTCTTATGGCCACAATTAAAGGGCCATGAATCAGTTTCCAGACTATTTTAGTTAGCCTTTTTAGATGGGTGAAAATTTAAGTATTTTATCTAGGTTTCATAATTTGAATTCATTTATACCCATTTATGGATGCTATAAACAATAATCCTGCTAGTTTTGATGGCTTCAGCATTTACCAAGTTTATTCCAGGTCCTAAGAGGAAACATTTGAGGAAACAAATCTTTCTATTTTCAATAAGTATTTGTTGATAGATACTTATATGTGGTTGTATAATCACTCTCCATAATATCTGGTTGGTAAGTGGGCACATGCAGCGGTTGTCAGAAGTGTATATGTTTTTTTTCTGATACTGCTTCTGTTCATTCTTCCTATTACTGTCTAATGATTTTGACTGATTCAATTTTGTCAGTTTTCCAACTCAAAACTCTCTAATGGGAAAGAGGCAAACCTGCTTAGGAGCTGGAAGGAATGGTGAGGATTGGTCAGATGGTGGCTGTCCTTTAGCACATAGGATTAAGAGTTGATTGCAAGGTGTGCATCTGGATCAATTTCTTTATTTTCCTAAATACCTTTTCTGTAAACCTTTGTGACCATGATGCACAGCCTTTGTAGATCACTCTTCCTGGGCTTATTTTTTCCACCTAACTGCTCTCCTTAATTTTCTCTTTCTCTCTTCCTTTATTCTTATGTAGGCCTGACCAAAGATGGCAGTAATGAAAATATTGATTCTCTTGAGGAAGTCCTTAATATTTTAGCCGAGGAAAGTTCAGATTGGTTTTATGGTTTCCTCTCATTTCTCTATGATATAATGACTCCTTTTGAAATGCTAGAAGAAGAAGAAGAAGAAAGCGAAACCACAGATGGTGTTGATGGTACGTCACAGAATGAAGGGGTTCAGGGAAAGACTTGTGTCATTTTGGATTTACATAACCAGTAACTTTGATTCAGGGACCGAAGTCACTGGCTTATGAGAACCTGGAGCAGTCTCCTCTTCTTTCCTTTACCATGGCTTACGCAGGGCTTACCGTGCAGTGGGCAGTTGTGACCTTAAAGTTGTTACAGTCACCCATGTGATCTTGCCCAGTGCAGCTCCTCGCTAGACCCTTGCTTGGCTCCCCCCACCAATAGTGAAGAAAGTGGCATCCCTCATTCTTGTAGCTGTCTACAAAGTTCAGTGAAAAAGATG
This sequence comes from Ictidomys tridecemlineatus, assembly GCF_052094955.1. Taxonomy (NCBI): domain Eukaryota; kingdom Metazoa; phylum Chordata; class Mammalia; order Rodentia; family Sciuridae; genus Ictidomys; species Ictidomys tridecemlineatus. The sequence continues at coordinate 63,277,801 of NC_135483.1, read as the reverse complement.
TTCTTGGCAGTATAATTGGTTTCTGTATTGTTTTAACTTATGTACTTACCAAATTAAATTTGGAAGCTTAATAGCAAATTGTGTTGTGCTTAACCCTCCATGCTTGTCTTCCTAACACACTAGTGATGATGATTCTAATGAACTTGATTATGAAATTATATCTGGCATGATTCATAAGGTAAATGCTTCTCTGTTGATCTTTAAGTTGTCCAGTGTGTAAAATGATGATTCTTTTAAAAAGCTCTTATTTTTTAATCTGTAATCTGTTTAGGTTAACTGACTTATCATACAGATTTTAATGTCAAATTCTGTATTAATGGTGCTTTGAAAATAATTTAAAAATTACCCCCTGTATTTGCCTTAGTGCAGTTAAGTTATTGAATTCAGATAGTAGTATGTCTGAATATTTCTGTTTACAAAGCAAAATTTATTTTTAATTTCATTTCTCAGTATACATCCAGAGAAGGTAATTTGTATTTTTTTTAAGTAGGCATATTATAAAAGAGGAAAAGTACGAATATGTATCTTAATGTTGTACATATTAAAATTATTCATCCTAAATAATAGTCTTTTTCCATTTTTTCCTTCTTTATCTTATCAGCTATTGATTTGGGCTTAGTTACAATGTGATATTTAGATTTATAACTATATCCAAGTCATTACTTGTTTTAAGAGAATAGATTTTTCCTATTAAAAAAAATCTAAAGACATCTTTGAATCAGTTTTTTAAAAAATGAGTTTCATTCCATTGTAACAAAAGCAATTGTATTAGCTACATGTAAAATGGGTTTTAGAAATGGCATATCACCTGCTTTCCCCAGGCAAAATGCTTATAGCTTGAAAGGGATAAAACCTAAGACTTTTGATTTCTGTTGCTCTTTCAAGAAGTGGTATTTCATGTTTTAAAATTTCTTTGAATGTCTCTAAAATTTTGCTTAGCCCTCTTTCTTCGTAGAGCTTAAAATGAAAATATTTACATTTTAGACAATTTTGAGTATTATTTCTACTTTTTTGAATATTCCTTGTTTTTCCACATTTAATCAAATTACTTTTAAGCAAATGGATTATTCATCTGTTTATTCTGAGGGGAATAGACAAATTTTTGTTTCTTGGTGATAAAATGATAGCTTGAATGAAAAGTCTGAAATCAGAACTCAGAAATCCTTCCTCTCTGCTCACCATTTATGTGGGTCAGGGAAGACTGTCTCACTTGCTAATCTTACTAAAATAAGAGCGGCCTTTATTCTGCAGCTACTTTTAGATATGGACATGCATATTGCTTCCTGTACAGTGGTTTTTCTAAAGCTACGATGACTATTAAGACTTTAGTTTGTCTGGCCCTCATTATTCAGGAGATAGGTTTTATTCTATCAATGTTTCGGACAGTCAAAAGCTTCTGATTTTCAAACATACAAGTATCCACCAAGAATTACAGTGAGTGTTACTTAATAACATTCTTTCTGAAAAGTAATTCAGTCTTGGTATTTATTGTGTCTTGCATTTTGAATGCTATGAACTATCAAAGCCGAGGTTTAAATTCAAAATCAGTCTTAGGGCTGCTACTTAAGGAAATTCACTTAACTAAATGAAGTACTTATTAAAGCAGTCTTACTTATTAATGTGTCATGACCATTAACCCTAGAAGGTGGTTTCGTTGAGAAGTGAATAATTATATTTTTGTGTTAAAATGTTTGTAATTAATTTCTCTATGTCGTGATACTAATTCATATTCTGTGTACAGAAATTAATTATGCTTTATTTTTGTAAGTGGAAAAAAAATGAAGGATGTGAGGTGATCATTTGCCATTTATTTTGTGCCACTTCTAATTAGACAATTTGAAAAGCCTCTGAGGAAGGTACAATGCAGGTAGCCAATGAACCCCTGACTTCTGTGGCCTCCTTCAACTTGTCCCTAAGGTATTTTGTGTGTGTGTGTGAGAGAGAAAATAAAGTTGTTTTGCAAAACTTTGTTATAAATTATCTTGAGCTGATCAATCTAACTTTGTTTATGTTTTATTACATATGCTATAATTGTTAATTTTTTAGGGATTAATTTTGTAATTTTCATATAATATTTTCTCATCTCATGTCTTCTAAACTTAAGAGCTAACTTAACAATACAGCATTGTATTCTGCACATTTGAGTATTTCTGGTTATGGAATTTTAAGTCAAACAACGTTTAGCTGAGTGATTTTTCAGTTTTGAACAACCTAAAAAAACTTCAGCATATGATGTATGCTAAATGTAGTGTGGGGTCTGCTTTTTCAAATGAGCTGCCATTTGTCAATTGAGAAGGCAAAGAAGTTTGATGCAAAAACGAGGCAGGGGAGTCCTGGGATTTATTTCCACATGGGCTTTTTTCAACCCTGATTTTGCCTGGGATATATTTGGTGTGGTTTAAGCCAGCTGCAGAAGTGTTCTCTAGATGCTGAGCTTACTAACCCAAGGCCTGGCTATCAGCTTGCTGACTGGGCATCCTGCAGATGTCTAGGACAGGATGGAACACTGGGTGGCCCTCCTTGTTCGTCTTGCATTTGATTCTTTACTCTTTAACTTATGTCCCTGTCTTATAGAGCATTATCCAAAGATGTGAGAAATTTTTTCCCCTTAAATTCTGGTATGTTTTCACTTACAGTTAATTAGACAGAACACAGACTTGGCTGTGGTTAATTCTTTAGAGAATTATCAAAAGCAGATGTAGGCATAGCCAGTTATTAATTTGAACACTTGACAGTTGGATCTTATGAGGATTAGTACTTTCAATGACCATTTCCAAGGAAGACTCAGGGATAACTAGTTAAGTCTATAAACATACAACATATTTTTTGTGATTTGGAATGTGGAATCTTGATCCATCATGATGTTTATTTGGAACACTTCTAAGAATTCAGTGACTCAGGCTTTATTTTTATAAATTGATTGATGGCACAGATATGCCAAATTCTCTGCCTGTTGTGGTATTCTCTGGTTGTTGAAATATCTATGGAATAATTAGTAGTAGATATCAACCAGATTGTGGACTCCTTGAACTAGATCTTAGGCTTTATTTCTATCCCTCTTCAAAGCTGATCTTAACACATGGTATTCATTAATATTTAAATAATATTAGGAGGAGGAGGGAAGACAAAGAGGAAGTACTGGGGACTGAATTAGAGCTAATTATATTCCGTGCTTTTATGATTATGTCAAAATGAATTCCATTGTTTTGTATAACTAAAAAGAACCAAATAAAGGAAGATAAAATATTGACACACAAAAGATAAATACTATTATATGCAGGTGCTAATCCCAATAATTAAGAGCCTAGGAATTCCTCATCGGATAACTGAAATACTGAGAATTTTTTAAAGCCAGCTTTAATAAGTAATAAAATTATTAGACTTTTTGTTTTACCAAGAGAAATGACATTTTGAAGTTCATACACTAAATTGGCTTACGGCAACAAAAATCTTCAGGTAAGCTTTCCATTGTCTCATTGTATTTGCCTCTGTGTTTTACTTTCATTCAAACTAATTTACTGAAGGGAATCATTTCCTATTATTTTTGGTCTTTCATTTCCCTTATTTTCATCCTACTCACCATAGAGAGTTGGTGGTTTGTAGCTTCTTTTTTTCCCACAAATGTTTGTAATACTGTCATTATAGCTCTTTTTAGAGGAAATGGTGTTGTGTCTTGATATGCATTTTACCAAGATGAGACTTCATCTCTGGAGCAACAGTATGTTTAGCTCATATGCCCATGACTAAGGTGTTTGAGGCCTCTTTTTGGCCACGTATGACCAATTTGAAGCCATGGTAGTATTCCAGTACGGGAAGGATGAGATGAGAATCCGAGGCTCACAAATGACTCACAGTTATCACCAGAGTCTGTGGGAAGTGGCCTGAGTATAAAGTGATACCAACCTTCCTCTTCTAGGGCCAAGAGTTTGGCAGTTTGCAGTGGCTACTTGGGTGGGTGTTTGTAGTGGAGCCAGGATTCTAAAATCATGTCTATTCCATGTGGTGAAATCAAAAGTCCAAGCATTGTCTTAACCATCCCGGCATTTCAGTTTCATAGAGGACATTTAATTTTAAAAGTATGCATGTGACAGTGGTTCTTAGACAGTTGCCAGAAGAGCATAATTTACCTTTTACCTTTCGGTGACTCCCTCACGTTCTAAGGGAAGAATGAGACATTTATTTTGCTTTTTTTCCTTTCCAAATTTCTGTATAAGAATGCTAAATAGTCATCAGATCTGTTGACAATCATTGCTTTTAAAAACACCAGAATACCCATAAAATGGTGAAAAGAAAGTAGACAATATGGTGGTGACTTTTTACATTCCCTCTGACTTAGTGCTTCTTTAGACTGCTTTAAAGTGGAATGTACTCCATCAATTTAAGCAGCTTTCATCCAAATGGATTATAAAGAACAAGAGCTTCCTTTTCAGATCTAATTGATAGAATTTTCTCCATACTGCTTGGAAACTTTTAAAGCATACCATATTGAGCTTAATTTCATTGATGGTCTTCTTCCATTTTAAACCTCCCATCCCCTAGATTGGCTATGGTAGTAAAAAGAAAAAAGGAACAACAACAAAAACATAGATGTGTTTGTTGGTTTTTGACACTGTAAGGAGAGTCCACATCAGCCGTGGTTACAGATGACAAGAATTCAGTTCTGCAAAGAATGAGGTGCTCACTACTCTGACATTTGTTCTCTTTAGTAGATATTCTAAACCCTTTGCATGCTCTTCCATCTTCCAAGGTCATTTATCCTTCTGCAGAGATGATTTTGTTTTCTGCTTTTCTAAGCAGTCACCTGTGGCTTTGGTTCCATTATCTTCTCTTTACTTTATAAAATTTCTTGACCATTGTAGAATTTTTTGAACCTCTCTCTCACTCATGTATCATTTTTTTCAGACATTGAGTCTCCTGGTTCCAAAGCTGGCTTCTCCCTCACTTGTGCACCTCTATCTTCCCCCCACATCCTCTCTCCCCACAGTAACTTGCTTTCTTTTTCTTACAGACGTGGCTGTTTATCCTCTAGCTTCCAAAACACACAAACTCAGACAGATCCTCCAAACCTTTATGTCTTTTCTCATTCTTAGAATCATGGGAAGTTATGTCATTTGATTGATTTTCTTCTAATGAAGTCATGGAGACCCTTAAGAGCACCCTGGGGCTCAGGTTGCCTCTCTTTCAACCTCTGTTTTGTGGGTGGGTGTGACTGCCTCCTCTACCACTTTTAAAACTACCAGAAGAATCTCACTGGACATGTTGTAACAATGAACTTCACCCCATTGTTCATGCTTTCCTTCCTAGAACAGCTCTTTTGACTTGGAGAATACGTTTTCTTGACACTACTATTTAACATGGTAATTCAAGGACTCCTTTGTGAACTTATTTTCCAAGCACTTGGATTCTTTCTGTCTGTACTCTTTTCTTCAGTAAGTGGATATGATAATTGTTTTCAGTTATTAGCTCAGTCTTTTTGTGTTGAAAATACTTAAAAATTGACTATATTTTTTAAGTTCGGAAAAGGAGCTTACATTGATAGTTTGGAATGTTCTATGTTACATTGCACTTTGATCATTTGTTTCACTTTAAGGATTTATACCAAAACTGGAAAAGTTTTGAGTAAAACACTCATTTCTCAGTGTTTCAATAATCTGATGTTTATCTAGTATTTTGGTTTATTCATGATGACGGTTAATGCTAGCCTTTGCATCAATGTAGCTCTTTTTGACTATTTTAAAAGAGTGGGGGTTGGGAAGGTAATCTGATTTTTACCACCCCACTTTTTAACAGGAAAATTTGGGCCTGCCATTGAATAACACATAGCAGTCAGGAAAGGGACATTAGCAGTTCTAGATGTGTATTTTAATGCTTTTTGTATATTCATTGCACCAATTTACATTCCCACAAACAACATTAAAAAACAAGCATATGAGGTTCTGTTTTTGACAGAGTTTAGGATAGAATCATATCTTGTCTTTGAAAAATAATTGTTATATAAATGCACTAATTAGGTTATCTTTGTATCCTAAGTAATTAGATAGATATAGCCTCAGGAAGCTATTGACCACATGTTTTCTTTTTCTTTTTTCTTTTTATGTGTAGTCAGCAGTAAGATATACTCATCTTTTTTTTCCAGAGTGTAAATGTGATATTGCAACTTAAGTAAAATTACCATTCGCAAATGTGTTTTTTTTAATTTGATAGATACAATGTGCTACAGATAAAGAAAGAAGAGATTATATAAGAATAGAGGTTAATAGAAACAGTATAACAACAGTATATAAGACAGCACAAAAAACCTCCTGCCAGAGTTGGACTGTGATTGTGGTTTTCAGAAATATGCAGAGTAAGTTCTGCACTTTGCAGCAGGAGTAAGCATTAGGGTTTGGATCTTTCTTTTGACACCACCTTACGCCTTAACTCTTGAGTGATTGGCGATGCATGGTGCTGCCATCTTTCCCACCATAGGAACAGTGAGGAACATACCTCCCATCTGACATGCCTGAGAAATGGATTGGCAGCTCAGAATGCAGCTGTAGAAATTTAAGATAATGAATATAAAATAGCACTTATGAAACTGAGCAATAATAGAAAAGGAAAATTGAGATTAATTCGATGAGTTTCTGATTACAGCCTGGTGGGAACAGAGTGCACAGGAAGGCATGTGGTACCGATGTTTGTTAGGTCAGAAGAAAACTCATTATTAGAACTTTGATTTGCCAACAGGGAAAGTAGAAGCTATTGTTGTAGAGTGAACTTCCCTACTTATTATTATTATTATTATTATTATTATTATTATTATTATTATTACATGCTTATGTGATATTTTTAAAGGAAGTGTGAAATGATGGAGAAAAGCAATGTTTGTTCAAAAACAGTGAAGACTAAATTCTTATTAAAATATGTTGTCTTTTTTTGGACGCCAGTAGAACTGAGCAGGGAAATAAGGTCCTCAGTCCTCTACCCTGGTGCTTGTAACTGATTATCTGTGGCCCAGGAGGATGGTTCAAAACCTGCAGTTAAATGCCCTTTCCAGTGGTAATTAGGTGTTTCTACAGCCAATAATTTTTAAAGGTCTGAGGCAAATTGTAATGTTGACAAGATCATGAGTTAATTAGATTGCATTTATCTGCTTTAGATAATGAGAATGAAGCTCTACAGTGACACAGAAATGATAGTTGGTGTTCCTTTTTATTGTTTATTGGAATTCCTTTTTATTAACTTTAAGGATGCATTTAAGTGATTATTTTCATAAAGGCATTGATTTTAACTTTTATAGGTGCTTATTCTTTAATTATTTCAATATTTTCTCTTTATAACCTATTTTCATCTTATAAATACCAACAGAAGGACCTGGTGGGGTAGCCAAGAGAAAAGCTAAGGCTAAAGGTATTTCTGTTTCTGAATTAGCCTTGAGTGAATCAAGTTTAGTGCTTGAAGATGCATGAGATTTTGGATATGTTATGAAAATGCTGCTACTAATGCAAAATAATATTGCTTTTTGGTTTTGGGTGCACCTTAGAAGTAGTTTCTTTAAAGACTTCATAGAAGAATTTCTACATTGAACCTATAATTTTAATTAATTTCCTTTTGTATTATCAAACCTTCCTAACACTCTTTAAGAACATATAAAGAATTATACTACATTTGTCAAGATTATTTATATTTAATCTATGTGTACACATCCTGCTACCTAAAATCATTCTTGGTGTAACTTTTTGAATTAGTGCTGTAAAAAAAGATAACCATCAGTGATTGATTTCACTGTCTTACAGCACAAGGAAAAAACTAAAGTGATCAAATGTGTACTTTCTAGTTAAATGAATATTGAGGTTTATAATCTGGAGCCCTGCATCATGTTGATACAGAAATTGTTATTTGATATTCTAATTAATTAAAAATTGCTATATCTGTCAACCATTCTATGGGGCTAACAGTTTAGTATTACAGCCTTACTTTATATCCTTACAAGTGTTCTTATTCACATGTAAGCTTATTTTCTCCAGTGAGAAGGATATGGCAGGGGGCGGGGGGATGTACATGAGTTTCTTTATGAATTAGTGAAAGTGTTCTTTGCTGTTTTTCTGGGTTTGGGGATTTGTGTTTCCATTTTAAGAAATTTAAGTTTTAACCTTGTATCCCACCAGAATAATTCGCCCAAAGGAAACAGAATTTTTACCATTTTATTTATGGATAAGTGATAATGAAATACATGTCCAAAAAATATAGTTTTACTTTTTGACCTACAATGGCAAATTAAACCTTAAACATTTTGGTTTTTTGAAAACAGTATGTAGCATAAGAGCTGATAGCATTGCACAGCATTTAAGTATGTTGCAATGTCATTTTCTACATTATTCTATAAGCAACATTGAAGTAGAATGACAGCTTGGGTGATTCTATGTGAATGGCATTCTGTATTCTCACAGGAGTTTCTTGGGATTGTCAGGAAGAATGGAAGAATTTCCTGGTTGCTTACCAGAAAATTTCAAGATTATTTATATTTAATCTACATGTACACATGTAAGCAACAAGGAAATTCAACTAATGGAGAAACTGTACATGACATTTTTGTTGGTCAATCAAGATTTTATTAGACTGTCCAGAAGGAAATAGCAACAGAAGTATCTTTTGTAAGCACTTCAAATCTAGAGCTCATTTTGGATAACCTTTTGTACTATGTGAGTTTTAGAGTTTTGATGGGCGAACACGTTTTCCACATTTTATCAGATTAAAGAGATATTTTATTTTCTTTATTACTGCTTAAATGGTACATTATGTAGTAAACATCTTTTGATTTGCTGGTGAGAGAGCAAGAAGGTTAAATTTGAAGATGTGTTAACTGCTCTATTAAACTCTGTGTAAAGCAAATCAAAAGCAATACCTAATAGGAGGTTTGTAATTGTACATTCATTGCAATTGCTCTCTCTTCCAAATGAACATGGAAGATATTATGTTGGCTTGAGTGGTGCTTCATCAATTAATAGGGAAACATACTTAAAGGAATACTGCTTTCAAAATGTTGATGATACCCAAAAATGTAATTGAAGTTGTCATTTGATATACCTCAGACGATTTTAAAATTTCATATGTATTTAATTTTTTTCCTTTCTTAACTAAGACTATTATATGGTATTTAACTTATTTGTGCATAACTTTCTGAAGGATTACATACAGTTATTTTAAGGACATCAAGTTTTGTTCAAGCTGAGAATTCTTGATTATCTTTATACAAACAAAAGTTATGGAAAGTTTGATCTTACATTATCAGTGTTCCTTTACTTATGTCACAATAGTAACGAAGTGTGTATTAACCCTTTGTGTCCAGTTCTGCCCTTACAAATGAACTCACTTGAATAATATTGCATGTTAACTTTAGGACAAGTCAAACCGTATTCCATGCTGAAAAAATATGATGGCAAATTTCTAGCATTTCATTTAAAACTGATATCTTATAGAAATTTACATCTATTTTTAGCCAACTTAAAAACTACTGAATTAAAGTAGCTTTTTTTTTTTTTGAATGAGCATTTCTTGTGCGTGGGGACAAGTGGCTGTTCTATGGATTAAGGGATGATGCCATCAGTAAACATTTTTTCCTTTGATTGGAAAACCTGAAAGTTAAAGAACCCACTACAGAAGAACTCAAGAAGGAAAAAGAGAAATCTGTATCCAGGAAGGAGAATGAAGAGAGGAAAAAGGGGAAGAAAGAGAAGGAGGATGACCGGAAGGATAAGAAAATTGCTGATACGGATGTATCTAGAAAAGAGTCTCCTAAGAGTCGAAAGGATAAAGAAAAGGAGAAAGTGGACCTAGATAATAAAAGTGCTAAAACCAAGGAAAATAGGAAAAAAGCCAACATGAAAGATATTTCTAGCAAAGCATCATCCAGAGACAAAGATGACAGAAAGGAAAGTAAAAGTTCTGCCAGGCATGCAAAAGAAAATAACCAGAGGAGGAAGAACTAAGGCTCCCCCATCCTCCTCCCAGGATGTAGGTGGTGTTCTCCATTGTGATTGGCTGCTATGGGGCATAGACACTTTAGTACTGCTCAGGTTGGAAAGATGTGTATACTAGCCACGAATGTATTTCTTGGTGCTCAATAAGAAAGTTCTTCGAAATTTAAACATAGGGTGTTGCACTTTGAAATTTTAAAAAGTCAAAGCTTCTAAAATGTTATAAAATATCTAATAACTTCTACTTTTGTTTATCATGTCTTCAGAGGAATGTATATGGGCAATATGAATTGTGATAGATTTATTAATGTTAAATACTTTGATGGAGTTAAATAAGATTATTAAGATGTTCTGTGCAGTGACGTAACTTTTGAGTGTAAGTGCTCAGCTGTTGAGTGCTTCCTCTGTTTGCCCTTTACTTTCTTCTCTCTCCTTCCTGCTTCCCTGTTTCTCTTTCTAATCCTTCTACCCTCCACTCTCTTCCTGTAACACCCAGCTCTTCTGTAGGCATCTCCCCAGGCTCAGAGGCCCTTCCCTTCCCAGGTCCTCCCTTCCCAAGTCCTTCCTTTTCCTTCCTCAGGCTCTTCCCAGATCTTTCTTTCCCATCTCCCCACTTCCCATTTTTAACCTCTCTCTCCTAGTCTTTTCCTATCTTTCCTACCCTCTTCCTCACCTCTGACTGCCCCCTCATTTCTTACCCCTGCTCAACCACCTCACTCTTTCTTCCCTGTTCCCACAGCTCCCTCTGCTGTCATCCCACAAGTGCTCAGTGTTTACCCCATGCCTGTTGCACCATTCTGTGAACCCTGGAAAGAGTCATGAATCAGAGAATTTTATATAGAAGAGCAATTTAGAAGGCTTTTATGATACCTTTATAGACTTAGAATAGATAGAAAAAGGCTTTAATCCTTTCACATTTGATGTCCTTTTACAACACCTTTTTCAGGTACTTTGATTGAAGAACAGATGTTTTTCTTATTTGATTGTATCATAATTGTTTACCGTTTCTAAAAATTTGAAATTTGAGACCAGAATTTAGTCCATCAGAAGTCATTAAAATAAAATGAAATTTTATTAAGAAATGCATTTTATGAATGGTGTGTATTATTATGTGCATGAAGTTTCAAATTTCCAATTTTGGTTACTGCTTCAGAAAAGTAACTTGATATTGGACTCAAAAGCACTATTGAAAAAGATCTTTCTTCTCTTTTGTCTATGAAAAGCTTAAAAGTAAATATTTTTGGCTTAATTAAAGATAGTTCAAATTACTTACTTAGAAATTAAGTAAAAGTTGAGCAACTTAAGTAAAAGTATATCCAAAATTATTGTGCGCCCTTTTCTTATATGCCGGCAGCATTAATTTCTTATAGTTGAACATTTAGCCATGTAGTTGACAGAATTTCTAAATTACATAACAGAATTACATAGCAAAGGGGAAATCCTGGAAAATAATCCAATATCTTTATCTAATCCAATCCTGTTTTTTTTCTTGGGTAAAAACTAAGGCCCAAGGAAATTGTAATATGTGATAAGTGGCATTTCATTTGTTGATTAGCCAGGGTTTTGCTGCTGTTTTTATAGAATACCAGAAAACAGTAAACCAAAAAGGGAATGCTGTGGGTCCATTGGTAAGCAAATAACTTTGAATGACGAGATCCCTAGTCCTAATCTGTAATCAGAGCTCTGTTTCTTCCATTTTTTTTTTCTCAAATTCTGACCTTTCTGGTTTGTCATGACTTTATTCCACATGGAGATGCTTGATGAATAAGAGAGCCAGACCCCCCAGACCCGAAATGCATGTTTCTGGTTTTCTGGGATGGATAGGGCGAAAAGTCCCTGTAAGAATACCATCTGGCCTGGTTAGGTCTGGTGACCATCTGTGATTGTTCTTTTAAACGGAAACTATTTTTGCAGTTAATCTTCCCAGGCTTGGTGCTGTGCACAAAGCTTAGGGCTGAGGATTGAGTGGATACCACCCAAGCTGCTTGACTTATTCCCTGCAGGAAAGGTGGCTTCTGGGAGAAGAGGAGGGCAGTTCCATCTGAGAACTGGACAGAAAAAGAAGCAAAACAGATAATGCACCACATATAAAAGTTGCAGGAGTTTCAAATTGTATTCTGATGCTAAATCTTGCAGCAGAGATAAATGGATTTTAAAAATTTATGTGAAAAATTTTAAATGATTATAAGTGATTTTTTTTTCTGCAAGTGATTTTTTTTCCTCCCTTACTGAAGGGTAGCAAATTATTGCATTTGAGGTCAAATTAAAATTGAGGACATTTTAATAATTTTTACCTTAGTTCTAGAAGTTCAATAGCAATCGGGCAGAAAGTACATAAATGTTAAATTCTGGGCAAAGAAGTGAAAAAGTTTTAGAATAACTTGAGCAGTAGAAGCATATAACTGCTATCTGTTGCTGCTTAGTAAAGTGCTTTGAAATGCTTTATTTCTCTCATTTTTTTTCTTTAAATATTAGCTTAAGGAGTGAAATAGCTCATCTGACATCAGATTGTTAAAGAAATAATATCTTCACAATATCTTGAACAAATCCCACTCCTCCCCAAAGAATTGAAACATCTCTAAACCATTAAACATTGTTTCAGGAGTGTTTGTAAACTGGGACTTACTTTATTTTCTTTCTCTTTTCTTTAGTAAAAAGGCTTAAACTGATTAAAAAACAAAAACAAAACCAGGGCTTGAACTCAGGGGTGCTTAACCACTGAGCCATATCCCCAGCCCTTTTTTATTTTTAGTTTTGAGACAAAGTCTTGCTAAGTTGCTTAAGGCCTCACTAAATTGTTGAGGCTGGCTTTGAACTTGGGATCCTCCTGCCTCGGCCTCTGGAACCAGCTTCAACTGAACTTTATTGAAGTTGAGGTCTTACTTTATCCAACTGCCTTGGCAATTCTGGTTCAATTATAAAACTTAGTTCAGGACAAGCTTTAGTCTCAGTTAAGGATAAAATTATATTTGCGTTTTAATTTTTTTCAGTCTTTTGTTCAGTAGGTAACTCCCCCACTTCATATTGGCATCAGGGTAACTTAAACCAGAAACATTACCCTTTAAAAATAAATCTAGTTTGGGCCTGGGGATATAGCTCAGTTGGTAGAGTGCTTGCTTTACATGCACAAGGCCCTGGATTAAATCCCCAGCACCAACAAATAAATAAATCTAAAAACAGGAATTAAAATTTCATAATTCTAAGCAGCTAGGAATCAGAAGTTTGAGGAAGCAACTAAAAAATGAAAATTAATTGCTAAGACTGTAAATTTTTCTTATATCCCTAACAAAATTTGTTTTAAATTGCTCTATATCATACTTAGAATTTTAAAAAATGACATAATTGGCATACTTTCTTTTAAGCTCTATGTGGTAGTATTTTACATTTGAGTAATACATCACCCTAAAAAGATGGTTAGTTTTACAAAAATATTTGAGGGTCTTTTTTTTTCCAGATATCTTTTTTTAATTGGTAATATTCAGTTACTGTCTTTGAAAGCTCTTGCATCATCATTGAGTTGTTTTCATTTGTTAGAACATTTGATTCCTGGGTTTTATCTGGGTTTTGATGGTTAATTTTCATTATTTTTAACATCACTTTTAACTTTTTGAAATATTATTTTGTTAAAGTTAGGTGAACTTAGGAATACTGTACTACTTAGCCATATCCTTGGTAGTGAAGCCAGATTTATAGATAGGTAGTTAGTGTAGTGGGTCTAATATCCAGTAAAATCAAGAATGAACACCATATTGAGAATGGAGTCCAGGATAAGGGGAATTGAAATTGTCCCCAAGGCCCTGAGAAAATTTTAATGAAGCAGCTCACAGCAAACATGGAGATGCTAATCCAAAAGCCCTTCCAGCCAAAATTATTCCTTCAGCCCACCTGTCCTCCACACTTTGGGTCTTCCCACCTACCTTCCAACACTGCAAGATAACAGAACAGAGGACAGGAATGTGACAGGAATGCAGGATACCTGAACGAAGACCTTAGCTATAAAAAAGCTAAAAAGACCTTAGTTTAAAAAAAATCCCTTTCATGGATTTTACCTCTTTGGTCCCCTTTTTCTTCTGGGGAGAAGTGTTTTCTACTGTCCTTTAATAAAGCTTCTATTCTACGCTCTAAATGTGCCTTGGCGCACTTCTCTGGTGTTATACTTCCGCATTGAGAAAGCAAGGACTCCTCATCAGTAAACAGCCCTAAAAGGTTTAAATTTATTTTGAGAAAGTCCCTAGCTAAGTTTCTGAGATTATTTTTGTTATGGTTTGATTTATCTAGAATTTGCTTTTGCAATAAAGCATACTGTTTTTACATACAATAAAAAAAGAAAGAAATCTTTATTTTTTTAAATAAGATTTTCAATTTTACTCTGAGTCATTTGCATTGTATGTAGATGATCCTCTTGATATTTCTCAGTGAGGAAGAGACTGGTTAAAAAAAAAAATGGAAAAAAAAATCCAGTATGCATGATCGCTTGAGTTAACCTAGAAGGGCTACTTGAGTTAAATCTAAAAGTGCTTGGTTCATAGAGAATACTTTATCTCATTATGACCTGTGTAACCATGCAATTTTCTAACTTCAGCAGTTCTCATAATGATTTCTTGGATAATGTGCACTCCCTAAGTGGACTTCTGTTGACACAGAGAAAAGGAATGAACAAATATGATTTTTGATTTTAAATGTTTTAAGTTAACTGTACAGTAGTCGTTTTCTATGAAAGGGGTCTGGTAACTTGGGCTATGTCTTCTAACTTTGGTTCCTCTCTCCTTTGTTCTCAATTATTTTTTCTCCTACTGGTGCCCATTGGTAAAAATTCTCAAAACTGATTACTTTGGTTATTTCACTGTAAAGTACCTCTTGGAAATGATTGTTTTCCTCATTTGTAAGGTGAAGATAATTTGTCCTGGTCTCAAGGAGGTTGTGAGAGCTGTCTGATAACTGTATACACGTAAGCAGCTGGCTCATTATTGGGCACCCAGGTTCCCCTTTACTTGGATAAAATAATAATAACAGAACCAAAGTGTCTCAGTCAGCACTTTAAAATTTGGAAGCCACTGGAACAATGATTCCTGTTGTCAACAGGTTATAAGACAAATGACTGAGTTCTTTATCCTTTGTAATGAATGTATCTTTGTAAAAGGGGTCAACTGGATGTGAATTTCTTCTGTTGAGATTGAGAGAACAAATGAAAGTAATCATAAATGTTACCTGCATGTCCATGCGTAAGAATGGTTAATTCTCGGGTTGTTGTTAAGCTCAGTGACACAGTGCTTGCCTATCATGTATAAGGCTCTGGGTTTTATTTCCAGCACTGAGGGGTGGGGTAGAGAAGACCGCTTATTTCTTTAGATGATACTGCTACAACATGAAAACACAGGATATAGAATGTACAAGGTAGAAAAAAGAAGTAAGTTATACCCTTAAGTCTGTGGTAAAATGGAGAGAACTTTGATAGTATAATTGTGAAACTTTTAACTTTATTTTCTACTTAGAACATATTTTTTTTTTCTGTATAAACAACATTATGGTCCTTGAGATTTTTTTCTATTGCATTGTACAAAACCCTACTTAACCCTTATATTCAGTTTTGCAAGTCTCAGTGTTACTATATTTCTTTCAAAAAAGTATTCGTCATTCTTCCTCAGGAGATGTACTTACTTTTGAGTATTGTTCAGAATTCTTTGGGTTCCATGAATTAAATCCACTCAAATTTGCTTACATGAACAGAAAATATTTGTTGGCTCTAATAATTTTAAAGCTCAGAGTAGGTTTTTTTGTTTTGTTTTATTTTGTTTATGTTTGCTTGTTTTGGGGTCTGGTTGTTCAAACAATGGTCTTAGCTTCTCTGTGCATTTCTGGGCTCTCCAGGAATGTCACCTTCCTTCTCAGGTAAAGACTCATATGCTTTTGGGTAGCCCCAATTTTTATGGGGACAGGGTTTGGGAGAGCTGTAGTTGTGACATCTAGATGATGTTGAATATGCACTGTTAAAACTGTTGAGTGAAGAAAAACTGGTTCTCCAAAAGAAAATTAACATTCTTTTACCAGAAGAAGGAGGGACAAGTATGGGGCTGGCCAACAGGGAAATATTTATCTACCACTCTTTTTTTGACAGTAAAATCTGTAGATTATGGAGTTTGTCTCCCCTTTCTTCTTTTCCCATTAATACTTTTGCCCCTGTTCAGATATAGAGGGTTGAGTGGGATGAGCAAGAATGGACATTTCAAAATAAGAAGCTATGGGAAAAAAGAGAGCCCAACCTGACACTTTGTCAACAATAATCTTAGACAACTGAAATAATATACAAGAATATTGACTTAATGAAAAATGCAACCATTTAGTTACTGGGCAAATTAGGCTTAGTTTGTTAAACTCTTTCCATTTTGTCCTGTTCTAGCTAAAGAGAAAGATTTTATTCTTAGGAAATTAAAGGGTGAGTTTTGTATGGCAGAATCATAAAGGTTATTTCCACAGAAATCTTATTTGGGTAAATCTGAAAAAAATTAGTAATAATCTTTCATTTGCTTAAGGATACAACACAACCACATTAACTAGATTTTTATTATTGGTTTGGCTATAATTTTTCATAGAAATCAATTTCTGTGAAAGTTTCCATTTTTAATCCCTACCAAACAGAATCTGTACATTTCTTTTTTTGTTGCTCTCTTTTCATATTTTTTTGATTTCACTTTATGCTTATATGTATTAATCCATGTTAAGTCAGATGTGCACACACCATAGAAGTCTGCCTTTCACTTGCATCTTTCTTGACTTAAACATGATTTCTCTGATATTTTAAGAGATTAGAGGAAGAAGACCTATACTTAAAGCTTTTGTGTTGTGTTTGATAATAATATAAAATAACCACATGCTGTATCTTCATTTTCCATTTATTGACTCCTTCAAGCACATATTCCTGGACATCCCAGTGTTCCCTGTGTTCCCCTCCTCAGTGTGGCAGGACACCCTCTGCCTCTCCTGAGGGACAAAACCCAGCCATCACCTCCACATTCCTGGTGTCTGTTCTATCCAGGTAGCTGGACTCTTCCTGCTTCATTTATCATGCTAATCACCCTGTTGCATCCTTGTGCTTTCCTGCCAGACCAGGACTTCAGGATCTATCCTTAGTAACTGATAATAAATGGCATTTGACGTTTGTTTATAGAATGGTGAATATACAAACTAGATCATCTAAAAATATTTTAGATCTGTCTTAGAATGCTTTTGAAGACTATTAGAAAGAAGAAAAAGTTATTATTATTATTATTATTATTTTTGTAAAGGAAAGCCCAGAAGATTCTCCAGCAATTCAGTAAGTTTTAACTGTCTTAGAAGTTGTTCATAACTGTGTTCATGTTGCCCTGTGTATGCTTGCAAGAAGAGGGGAGGCAAGTAAATTTGATCCTTTAGAAGATGTAAAGGAAAAAATAAATCAATACAAAAATGTTCACTTACTGGATTTAATGAGCTCAGTCCTGAAAACTATATTATGGTAGTATTTTACTGCCTTTCTGTATTTGTGGAAGTCAACATGGTAGTAGTTGTAAATTGCTTGAGGTAGGATTCAGAGATACCCAGTTGGTTCAGGTGTCCGAAGTTATAGGCACTATGTTATATTGTGTGTCCTATAAGTGTGTTTTGCATGATGGTAAAGTGAGTCCCCTCCTTCCAGTCTTTATGCAGTCCCCTTTTGGGCACCTGAAACCAGACTCTTGGATGCTTTTATCGGTATTTAATTTGTGATTTACATCATCTTCTTTCTGAAATCTGTCTGATCATCTGATTCATATAAAGATACTTTAAAGCTGTATGGTTCTTATTTTATATCATGGGACAGCTTTTAGATTCTGGTAGTCATATTTTTGATAAGTTTTGGGACTGCTATTATTATACTTATTAAGATCCATTTTCACTGATTATACAAGCCACTAACAACAAGAGAGATTAGTAACAATTAGTATGTGTGCCTTTCCAGTGTATTGATTTCCCAGAATATTTCCCAAGTTTCATGTACCTGTTGGCCTTATTCTTGAGGTATGTTACTTTATACTGTTAGATTACTGGCATATGAAGCAGTAGTAGTTCTGAGGACTTACTCTTTATAAATCACAATAGCTGGAGTAACCTGGATGGGAAAGTCCAAAATTTGCATTAGTCGGTGTGCACCATTAGATTAGTAAGCCAAAGGTTGATAAACTGATTCTTACAAAAAATCTTAGCTTTTTATTGGATAGATATATGAAATTGGTGAAGCAAAACACTACTTATAATTCCCACATTTAATTGATAGAGCTGTTTGCATAAAAAGTCAACCTTCTATATCTAAGAGGGTCCACCTACTCAGTCACCACTTCTATAGATTCAGTAAACAATGGCTCAAAAATATTTGGAGAGTGCACATTTTGTTGAACATGTACAGACATTTGTCATTATTACTTAAACAAATACAATATAACAACTATATATATGATATTTCTATTACATTCAGTATTGTGAGTAATCTGGAGTTGATTGAAAGTATATGTGAAGATATGCATAGGCTATTTGCAAATACTATGCCATTTTATATAAGGGATTTGAGAATCTGCAGATTTTGTTATATTTGGGAGTCTTAGAATCACTTCTCCATGGACACTGAGGGATGACTGTGATTCTTAAGAGAAGTGTTCACTTAGTGACCCAGTGTCCCAGGGCCTTCCTCTCTGTACTCACGACCTGGCTCACTTCTATCCTGTTACATTGGTCACCTTGTTCCCCACATAAAGAACTTGCCTAGCTGAAGCATTTTTGTTTTGCTTTTCCCTTTATCTGGAGAATTCTCCAGTGTCATGGTCATGGCTGCATTCCTGATTTCTTTCAGAAGTTTGTTGAGATGTTGTCTGTGAGCCATTTCCTTGCCCATTAATATAAATAGACCCTCCTTCTTTCCTAATGTCTGGTCCTCTCTGCACTGGTCTTCCTTATACCATTTATCCCAACCAATAGACTCTAAACAGTTCATATGTTTTTTTTTTTTTAATGTTTTTAGTTGCTCCTTCACCCTGAAGGTAGGTGTATCTTGTATGTTCATTTACTATAGAATAGTACCTTGCATTAAATAGGTGTGAAATAAATGCTTGTTGAATAATGAATGCAATATGCAGTTAAGTAAGTTTGCAATTATCACATTTATGAAAAGGATTATATTGTTTATTTTTCATTCTGTTCAGATAGAATTGGGCAATAGTGAATAAAGTTAGCAAATACTGAGTTAGGGTAAATTTTTTTTTATTTAAATTTTTTTTTTTTTGTAGTTGTAGATGGACAGAATTCCTTTAGTACTTGTTTATTTTTATGTGGTGCTGAGGATTGAACCCAGTGCCTTACATAAGCTAGGCAAGTGCTCTGCCACTGAACTAAAGCCCCAGCCTGAGTCAGGTAATTTTATTGGTTGATCAAGATTGCTATGAATGATTTAAACTGCTAACTTATTTTTTTTTAATCGCTTCTTCCATTTTTAATTAAAATTGGAGGGATAATTATGTAGTTACTCAGTGCAAAACCTTAAGAATCTCCTTATAGAACTAAAACAAGGTATGTTGTAAAGGAATTGTTTCATTTTCTAAATCATGCCATGTCTGCTGAGGTGGACTCACAACGTAATGACCATCAGACCACTGTGGACACTCAGTCCCTCTTGCCGGCTTAGGCATGGAAGTGGGTCCTGTTGGACTGTTATATCTGAAAGAGAAGATTTCTGGGAACATCTTGTAAAGATCTCAAATCTAGAGAGAAGCAGAGTGAGATATGGTGCTTTTACTTCTGAAGATCGTCCTGTCTACGTGGAGCCTGCAGCTGGGAGCCCTGATTGCTGGTCAGTGGATGAAGCCTGGGCTGAGATCTAGCCAGCCTGCCTCTGCCCTTGCTATATTAGATAATAAATCTCCTTGCTCAAGCCATCGTGAGTTGCTGTTTTGTTTTATGCAGCCCTGGGAACATGAAAACTGATACCTCTTATGTCATAATGTGATTTTGAATATTTATTACAGCGTTACACCCTGGCCATTTGTACTTCCTAATAAATCCAACTTAAAAAATCTTTTCTTTGACTCTGAATTGATCTTACATGTTACTTATGTTTCTTATTTAATTTTGCCTCAAGTCTTGGGAAACAAAGGAGTTTGGATGGCAAACAAAGATGGAAATAGGAGCATAAAAACTGGTAGGGCTAATTCTTTTATATGGGTTATTAAAGCATTTCTAGTATAGAATGTATTTTTGTTAGATTTTAAAAGTTGATAAAGGCCCGTGGAAGGAGATGTATAAACACTATCATTAGCTTCTATGGAGTTCACAGTGTTGTTTGTTTTGTGCTAGTTTCACCTCTGGAAGGAACTGTGACCAGGTATTAATAAGTTTATAATTCAGCTATACTTGGGCCAGAAGAGAGAAATACATAGTATTTTCTTCCTGTTAATATGCTTTGCTTCTTCTTGTTGTTTCTCATGTTTTACCATTTTTAATTTTAAAGACAAATATTTCCTATTTGAGTTCATTTTGTCACATTATCTCAGAACACCCATGAAAACTTAAGTCGAGCAATGAATATATCACTTGTGGGAACTTTAAAATAATATTTGAATATTTATTTTGTTTGCAGAACTGAAAATTTGGGACTTAATGGGTTAAAGAAAGCTGACTCTTTGGGACATTGTGTATTTGAATATTGGTGTACTCCTATTTTCACATTTTCAGCATCAAATGAAACCTTTCCCCAAATCCAATAAGAATGGGGGTTTCATTTTAAATCTTTATTATCTTTACTTATTGCACCCATGGAGTATAGTATGAAAGCCCTCTACATGTGGGTTAGCCAAGGAGGACACTAATTCTTCATCCAAACTAAGGTACTTTTGAGAGTGAAATAATATTTCCAGGACAACAGACACAAATGGGACTGTCCTAAGGCTGCGTAGGGCTGTGGTATTGAAATAGGAGAGACTGGGCAGAAGTATGAATACCTGGCAAATACAGATAGAATGATATGAATCCCTTTGACTATCTCCACAGCCCTTGGCCACTCTGGTGCAGCCAAGGAACTCTGGCCTTGCAGAGAACCTCTGAAGTCATTCGGGTAAGCAGAATAGGTCCCACCAAGTGTGCTCAGCTCTTTAGCTAGTGTTTTTAGAGCATTTGCTCTGTGCAAGGTCTTAGCCAACATGCTGAGATTACAGAGATTAATTACAGGATTCTAAAGATTCATAAGCTTTTCACCATTCATGCAGCAAAACTTGGCAATGAATAGTGGCATGCCTGTCCCATTCACGATTGAGGGATACAAGAATGGGTTATTCAAATGGGAAAGGACAGAGCAGTTTTCAGCCCTATATTTACATTTGAAATGTGATGTATTTAAGAAGCCTCTCTCTCTCTCTCCCTTACTCTCAGAAATTGAACCATGCTAAGGACTTGTGGGTTGGTGGGTATGATCTCTTTAGAACCTATTCGATTGATATCTTTACACTTAAACATAGAACACAACTGAATGCACTGGTGTTTGTTAACAGCATTAGGTTTTGTGTGGATGAAGTGTTGGAAATAAGTGAGCAGAGAAAATGTAGGTAATTTGGTAGGTCATGACTATCCCTGCCTCAGTGTCTCCTGAAGATTTGGGAAGAGAAACCTAGCAGTGTGTTTTCATCAATGAGAAAAATGAGATGTATAGTAGGGAAGAGTAAGGAAAAAAACAAAGAATAAAGAAGAGTACAAGACATTGAAATATACGAATTCTCCAGACTGTAATAGTCTATGAAGTTAAATGCTGTACAAAGGTGCATATGTTCATGAAACACATCTGAACACTATCTGGACCCTTTCACTGTAGACCACTGCTACATGGGGAACTCCTAGGGAGCACGTCTTGGCACAAGATTTAATAGAATCAGACTCTTGGATCCAGTTATTTTTCTAAGTCGTTGTGCTTAATCGAGGATATAATGTTCTACATGGAAAATATCAAAGAACTAACACAGTAGTTATTAGATTGGCATTGACTTTAAAATCAGTTTCCATCTGAATTTACCCTGATGCTTTATTTTTTTAGAAATTACTTTTAAAAATAAACTTTTTTCCATCTACTTTAGCTATTATAAATAATACGATTTCTTGTAGGTAGAATGATGTATGGTTTCTCCTTATTTTTTACTATTTGTAGCTATTTTGGATAAGTAAATAATTACATATGAATTAAAATAAGAAATATACACGAATAACCAAAATAACCAATGTTCATGTGCATTGTAGTGTTCCATTGCTGATTTTTGAGCTCAGGTCTTAGGAAGTATTAGTCACTATGAGCCCAAGAAGAGCTTAGACTCAAGCAGAACTTCTCTTGGCAAGTTCAGATATGACTGTGTATTTTAAACTTTTGTGAATGATTAAACAATAATTTTTGTTTTATCTTTTTTTTTAAACAAAAGGCTAACTTAGAGATAGTAAAAGCCCATATGAAGTTAAAGAGCAAACCATCTCCTACTTCAATTTTTAACCATGTAATATTGGAAAACTAGGAATTGCTTGCACAATTGATTAAATGTTTAAGAGTATTGTTTTTCCTGGTTTAACATGACACAAAGATCAAGAAATTTAAGTTAATTTTGTGAATAAAAAATGCAGGACTTAAAGAAAGATCTGCTTCCGAGCCGATTTTCCCACCAGAGGAGGCTGAGCCACATGCTGAGCCGGAGGAGCAGGCTCCTGAGGGAACAGGTAAGTGGTTCTGGAGGTCTCAGGAGGATGTACCTAGCTTGTCAGGCATCTTTGCTTGTAGTTCACAGAAACTTATTTTGTCCACAGTTTGTTTCACATGTTTATAGAATAGTGAACTATTTTTCTTCTTTCTGAAATCTTATAATAAACTTTTTTTTAAATACTAAAATTTTTGAACAGGAGAATTTTAATTTTTGAGACAAAGAATCTATGGCACAGACAGTTATTTATTGCCTGAGATTATAGTTAGGAAGCAACTTATTTTTCCTTGATTCCAATTCTAGAATTATTTACCATGTTACACTGAAAGTAAAAATAGACATGTATTATATACAAATGTTATCATTTGCCTCATAATTTAATTAAGTAATAAGTAATTTAGAAAGTCTTTCTTCTGTGAGGATCTCCTGTCTGCATCAAAGGAATTCCCAGACTTCCTTATGATAATCTGTGGAATCTGTTTTGTATTTACACAGATTCATGGATCAATTCAAGTTATTTCTGTAGTCACTGAAGAGACTGTGATCCATAGGTTGAGAACTCTTGAGATATTTTAATAAATCAGTAAATGCAGTTTTGATCCATTACTATCATTTCTTGCTTATGACATTTTTATGAAGTACTGTTTCGCTTCTGCACTTTTTTTCATTTATGCAGAATGCAAAGAAATTTGGTTTCACTCTGCCATCTATTGGAAGTGTTAGGTATGACACTGTATTTATTGGCATCTTAGATTTTAAAATTCAAACAGTACTGATGAATACTATTTGATTTTCCTTCCTTACTTTTAAGATTAATATGTCTGTTGTTCTAAATTTTATTATTTCTTCATTCCCTAATGCTATAAGAATTCAGTGTATCCCTCCTATTAAGTCTTATAATTAGACATGTATTTGGATTTAGCATTTCAAATTTTACTTTGTAATAAATAAATTTATAATTTAAAAACCTTGGTTTTTAAGGCTAATACCTACCTCAAATGTTATGCCATTTTTCTTTCCACTCTTCCTTTTTAATTTTTGTTACTTTCACCATGAATTTTAATTACATTCCATAATCCATTGGTTTATTATTAGCCCATATCCTTCTCAACTTTATATTTGTCTTAAATGTGGCCTTCTCAACCTTCCTGTTACTCTGTCCTTGATTTTTCTTTTTTATCTGACTCCATCCACCTATTTGATAAGCCTAGTTATATAACTCTCATAAAATTTGATGAAATAAAGCCCTTAAGCCCTTCTTGACCCCCCCCCCCCGCCATCTAATCTCTTCACCATAAGAGCTAGATTTTGAAAGAAAACTCTACAATTGCTTTTTCATTTTATTTTTTTTTCATTCATTCTTTAACCCATTGCAGTCTGGCTTCTGCCTGTACTAACTGTCTCTATTGGAGAACAAGCACATTTACAAAATTATGGAAAAATGAAATAGTACGGTGTACTTACCAAGTTCAAAGCCATTGCTGGTAGCCAGCAATTCTGGAAAAGTGTGTGATGGCCCAGTTGTGGAGCTCTCATATCCTGTTCCATGGCTTAGATTTTTCACTTGTTGGATCAGCACAAGCCATTAAAGGATTATGCAGAGGAGCAGAGTGCCCAGGCTACGCTTCTGGCAATTCATACTAAGTGTACTTTGGCTGCTTTCCTCAGCAGTTGTGAAACTAGGAACCTAGTTAGGAAGCTGTGGGAGATGATGATGGAAGAATGAAGATTGGAGACTTTTCTAAATTGTTCCAGAATGTACATAAAGATGGTTTGTGAGATCTAAATATCTCAAAAAAGTGTAAGACACTGCAATGCTTTAGAAGTGCTTTCATTGAGCAATTAGCAGATACTGTATTAAAACTTGTTCCCTGCTTGAAATTCTAAATTAATTTACTCCAATTTTGTCGCTGAGGATTAGCCCTTTGACATTAACCAATGTCACCGGCATTATTTCATAAGATAACATTTATGATATTAAAACCAAGCCTAGCGTTACTTTTATTCTCTGAACATAGATTGTTTCACTGAAAATTGGATGACGTGTCGATGTAATCTTAGTTTCTTATACGTTGTGTGGTGTTGCAGTAAACCTGATAATACAATAAGCACCACAATGTTGTCAGAATGCCGCCATGCATGTTCACGTTTATTTGAATCTATGGAGATCTATCTGTCATGTTGTGTCCAAAGCTGAAAGGACTATCAGTTATAATGTCAGGCTATCTACTCTCACTTCCAGAATTCTGGGGGTCATCAGCCCTCTTATCTGGGTTCTCATCCAGCAAGGCTTCCCTTTCTCCTGTCAGAGAACACAGTGCACTGAACTGTATTGATTTTTGTCTTCCACATGTTTTTTTCTTATTTTCCAGGACCTTCCTTAATGAATTCCCTGCCCTTCTCACTTTATTCTGTCATTGGTCTGGCCTTCACTAATCACAAACAACTCATTTTGATTTGTGAGGCTTTTTTCAAAATAAAAACCATACCTAAATTAGTTTTCTTTCTTTAAAAGCCCTGTTAAAGCTTGTAACACTTATATCCATTAACAAAATAAAACCAGTTTTAATTATCTACCATGTTTCCCAACATAGGGGAAAAAAAGTAAATGGATATGGAAAAAATGCATAGTTGCTGAGCCAGATGTAGCCATTTTAATACATAATGCACAAATGCCATATTTGGGTGCTGAGTTCCCCATTGATGTTTGAATATTTTCCACTTAGTGATGTCTTGTAATTATTTTAGAACCCCAGAATATTGAAGATGAAGTAAGAGAACAAATTCAGTCCCTTCTCCACGAAACGGTACATACAGAACATGGTATGGATTAATGTCTATTGTTTTGTCATAAATTATGAAAATGATGTTCATATAAGCTTATTTACATATTGAGATTTAAATGTTATTTATACCTTAGGTTTTTAAAAATCTTATTGCAAGTTATTAGAGAACAGGTATTATTTTAAAATAGTACTAGACATGTTTTACCATACTTTACTGTGAGGGAGTTTGTTGCAGGTATCTGATAAAGAATATGTGTTGATAAGTGAGGATAAACAAGCTGAGACCATGGTCCTTCGAAAATAGATTGCAAGAAGAGTGGAGGAAGCAGAACACCAGAAAGCAAGCTTTGTGGTGAGCAAGCTTTGTTCATCACCAAAGTAAAAAAGGAGCGACTTCTAATTACATAGGTCATATCACCAGAGAAGACAAAGCATGCTGTCTACTTAGAGAATATAAAGTAAGCTCCCAACTCTTGGATTTAAAGAATATCTCATATATGGGGAGAATTAAACAAGAGTCTCAAAACCAGTGTTTTAGGATTTTATAAGGCTGTTTCTTGAAGCATTCCTTGATAAAAACAGAGAGCATAACCCCAGAGCAAAGCTCATGAAGGCATTTTGAAGGTACAGAACACAGCAGGACCCTGATACCCTGATGGTTTGATGTGATACAAGGGTAGCCCTAAAGAAGAAAAATAAAATTGGGGTGTCAGAAAGACATACAAATAATTCTCTAGCCTTCAGCTAGATTTTGCTGATGACCACTTGGCATGTAGGATCCTGTGTCCTTGTACACCAGCTCCTTTGCAAGTAGGAAGGCTCTTTCACCTGAATGTGTATCTGCCCATATTAGCAAGAGTAGGCTTCTCCTTCCTACAGCTTTTATTTATTTATTTTAACAATCCATAAATGTAAGGAGGTAGATGCAGTCAAAATAGACCAGTGATTTTTATACAGTGCAGGTAGTACAATAGAATAGTGGTGAGACACAGGATATTCTTTGGGGCTTACCTAGATTTGGGCCTCAGAAGAGACTTCATAGAGGAAATAACTGTGTCATCTAGAAGCACGAGGATGGTGTAGAACTTTGCCTGTCTGGCAGTAAGAAGAGGGCACAGCATGTGTGGAAGCCCAACCAAGAGTCTGAAGGTAGTTCAGAATGGTGGCATGTGGGATGAAGAGGAAGAGGGATGAGAGACAGATATCTGTTCTTAATTCTTAACAGCAATTAAAAGTGTTTAGGAGTGTGGTATATTCTGCCCACAGCCTGAAATGTGGCGGGTGGGGTGGGGGGATTGGGGGGAACAGGCAGCAGAGAGCCCAGATGGAGGAGGTTGTGCTGGTGACCCCAGTGAGTCCAGGTGGCTCATCAGACTCAATTCTGCCAAAGGTTGGAATGAAGGGAAGTGGAAAGAAGCAGCAGGCGTGTGGGTGGGTGGGAGTGGGCAGCTCAGCAGAAGAGGAAATAATCTAGTCTAGCACATGTTCCCTGATACCGCCTTCTTGGACCTATTCTTGCTTTGTAGAGTGTTTATCCCCTTAGACAATCACATTGATGATCCCTGGCTTTAAATGTCATTTATATGCTGGTGACTCCTGAATGTACAGCAACGACCCTGATGACTTATCTAAGCTCCAGGCTTACCCAGGGCCTGCTGGACCCTCCAATAGGACCTTGTGTGTGGCTCAGTCTCAATCTCTGCCTAACTCAGAGCTCTGGCTTCCTCTGCATCTTTTAGGTCTCCAGCTCCCCCCGTCCCACCCCAAAGTGCTGTTCCAGCCTTTTACATTTTTGTTAATGTCCTTTCCACTCATGTAGTTGTGAAGTTCAAATCCCAGGTGTTTTTCTTGCTCTCTCTTTCCTCTCCCCTTACCTAAGCCTGACACATTGCCCCTGGCACATATCTGCCTCTCCAGTGCCTCAGCTGTGACAGCTGCCTTTTCCTATGGCTGCTGAAGTGCCATCCACTCACACCCGTTTCCAGTCTTGAGTCTCTAAAACCCAAGTTTGGTGTTCGTTGTGAGTTAGGCAGTCATGCCTTGTCTGATCCCAGTCTCTTTCTCCTCCTTCTTCCTTTTCCTAGCCCAACTGGCCTTCTCTTTCCCTTACAATTGCCAAGTTTGTCCCTGCCTCAGAGCCTTTGAACTTGTCACGCGTCTGTGGGGATGTGCTGTCTACCCCCACCTCATCTTTACATCTCCTCTGACCTTGCATGGCCGCCTTCCCCTATCATGCACATTTCATTACTGGATTGAAATCTTGCATCTGCCATTTATTAGCTGTGTGGCTTTAGCAAAGTCCCCAATTTCCTCATGTTTTAAAATGGACAATAGTAACTGCCTCACAGGGGTAGGGTACCAGCTGCAGAGGGCTGGGTAATGCCTAGAGTCTAGGAAACTTCCGGATGATCTCATCCCACGAAGCTGTCACTGGCCCAACAGTGGAGATTCACAGACAGTGAGCAGGGCTTGGGTGGTTTCCCTACAGAAAAGTCCATTGGTCAGTGATGTCTGGCTGCTAAACTGGTGAATGTAAAACTCATATAAAATGTTCCTGGATTGAACTAGGAGAGAATAGAGAAAGAGGAATATGGTATAAAGATAAAGAGTAGTGAAAGTCTCAACAGGAATTAGATTTGGTGCTTTGTTTACTGAGTAGAAAAAAATGCAAAATGGAAGGGGAGAGGAATATAGCTGGCTGTGATAAGATAGAAACCCCCTCATCACAGGGTTATTCAAAGAACCAACTGGAAAACTGAAACTACAGATATCATGGAACACACACTCTTTTGTGTGTTCTCTCTCCACACACACACACAAACACACACAATTATTGTACATACATGCTATGTATAACCAATACATATAAAATATTATGTTTTTTCTTATATACTTTATCATGCACTGTGGCTGTAACCATTTTAGTTTGAGATGTGGCAGCAAAACTAGCAGATATCTTCATTCACAATTTAATGGAAATTTATTCTCACTCTACATCTCAGCCACCTCAGAGTACTGATTTTTTTCAATAAAAAAACTTTCACCTTTTTGCATAAGGAAGCACCTATGACTTCTCTTTGAATATCAGAATTGCAGCACTTTGGAGGACATTATTAAGTAAAATAGGGCCGCTTAAGCACAAGCACTGTGACACTCTGGCAGCCCCTCTGATAACGAAGATAGCTGTCAAGTGAGAAATGAGCAGGTAACATATATAATATGGTGACAACAGGGTGATTCATGTTCCAGATGGGATGGAGAGAGATGGCTCAAGATTTCATCATGCTTCTCAGAATAACCCATAATTTAAAACTTACGAATTATTTCCAGAAATTTCCATTTAACATTTACATGCTGTCTTGATTGTGGGTCACTGAAACCACAGAAAATAAAACTGTAGATGAAGAGACTATTAAAAATCATAGCTCCAGAAGTGGGTCTACATAATTTGGTAACATCTAAGAGAATTACTATACTACAGTAAAGTCATAGTAACTCAGAAGTACTTCCCACAATTTTCATGGTAATATTGTTGCTACTATGATAATAATAATAACACCTAAGTACTTATTATGAGCCAACCACATTTCTATGTATTTTCACCTCACAATAATCCTAAGAATATTTATTATTTCTATTTTATGGAAGGGAAATTGTAGATATGGAGTTGGTAAGGAATTTGTGCATAGTCATGAGTTAGTATGGAAAAACCTAAATCCAGAGCCAGCCCCTCTAGACTTTGCACTCTTAATCACTGTACTTCATGTAGTCTATCCCAGGTCCCTCAAATTCTTAGAGTGTTATTTAGAGGTAGTCTGCTGGGAGCCTTGTCACATTAATATGAGGATAATTTTTAGGCATGATAACAATCAAACTATATTTCAGTGGAATAATATAGTCAACATCCACATGAAAGCAAAACTGCTCAATATATCAGAAGTTAATCACAGTAGAGAAAATAGGCATCTTTGAATATCTAAAGGTTAAGCATAGAACAGTTTAGATTCAGTATAAAACAGATATGTGTGTTTATGTAGCATAAATAAAGTGAGTGGCCTTTCTACTTGCAAAGGAGCTTGTATAAGATAGGTTGCTAATTTTTCTTTGCATCAGAACATTAGATTAGTCATTTAAAATTTTTACATGCAATTTTATGTCAGTTCTCAATACAAGTTATTGGTGTGATCTTTTCTCTGATTTGGTGATAATTGAAGAGGCACATACATTAATAATTATGAGTTTATTCATTTATTCATCAAATAAGTATTGAATACTTCTATGACTAAGTATGGTCCCAGGTGCTGGGCATACATAGTGAACAAAACTTAAGAGGTGCTCATTGTTTGTGAGTTTACTTTCTAATGAGACTAACACCTGGCCAGAGTGAGGGAGGAAACACCTTCAGAATGGACAGTGCCAATGATGGCCGAGAGGAAGGATTATGTAGCAGCCCTTCAGAAGGCCTCTATGCCTAAGCCAGCTGCTGCCTGTGGGCTAGCATATACCTCTATTGTTTTGTTTATTACCCTTGTTGAAGGAGAAGACCTGCAACAAGACCAAGATGGACCAGCAGAAGAACTGCCACTGGAGTATGAGAATTTCTTTACAGATGATGCAGATGATACATTTGAGATGCTGGAACCTGAAACACTTCATGAAGGTAGAATACATTTATTTGGTTTCAGAATAAAATATAGTAGATAAATTACAATTGCAATTATTGAATCTTTTCTTGAGCCCCTTTAAAGCCAATATTAAATGTTTTTCTGTATTTTTTGAAATCAAGTTTAAAACCTCAAGTGTAGTGAATTTTTCCCTAAAATAAATAGATATCCTGGTTTTGATTCAAAGCCCTTTTAAAGAAAATTCAGAATATATAAATTTTTTATAAAAGTAGGTGAGATACCTCAGCAAACTACTATTACGGTATTCTCCTGCCAAGAGTGCTGTTTGTTACTTGGCAAACAACTGTTAAAGTACTTGACTTGATCACCCATCACAGGCCCTTGATCTAACACTAACCCTAATGACCGTGGGTAGAATACTGTTCTTAGTTTCTGGACCGGATGTCTGTAGGCCTTTTCTGCAAAAAGCCAAGAAGTAAATATTTTAGGCTTTATGGAACCTCAGCCTCTGTTATAATATTCAGCTTTGCTCTCAGAGTGCAAAACTATACCCATGCTTCTTGTTTAGAGGAGGAGATACAGTTGCAAAGAAATAGTGATGTAAGTGTCCAAACAAACTCAAAGAATTATCTTGCATAATTTTTTTTGTGTGTGTGAAAGTTTCAAACACAAATATTTTTGAACATATATGTGATTTTGGATGTACGATATGTTGAATATAGTTGATAATAGAAGAGCTTTAGCACCTTTGACCTTTAGTGATTACTATGTCATGATGTCTATGGAAAAGTGTTTCTAATTTTTGAGTAGAGATGCTGATAAAAATGAACTCCAGTTTCTATGGTATCACTCCTTCCCTCCCATCTTTGGCCCCCATGGCTCTGCGGAGATGTTGAGAGCCACAGCCAAAGGGGCCCCAGCAAACTTCCAGCTGCCGGCTGATGATCCAGCTGCCAGCAAACTTCCAGTTGCCGGCTGATGATTGGCTCACAGTGGCCCCAGCAACATCTAGCTGATTGGCTCCTCTGCGGTGATGTTCATTGGGCTGTTTCCCTGCCCTTCAGACTGCCAGCTGATGATTGGCTCACAGCGGCCCCAGCAACATCTAGCTGATTGGCTCCTCCACGGAGCTGCTCATTGGGTGACTTCTTTGGCTCTGCCCATGCAACCCAGCCAATCGGCCTCAAGAGCAGGAGGATTGTGGGAGGTTGAGAGGCTGGTGTGTGGGGGAGAGGCTTGTGGAAGCCGGTGGTGGCAGTTGGGCTCTGAGGGTTTTTCCCTGGAGCTGTTTTGTTTGGTGTTTGTAGTTCTAAAAATAAAGTTAGTTTCTTTTTGACAAGTGGCTCCTGATTTGTGCCAAGCCAGACTTCGGCATTTGGTGGCCCGTATGGGGAACGAACCCGCGACCTTGGCGTTATCAGCACCAAATTGATTGATGGCTGTTTAGAATTTTGTATCTAGGTGCTTCTTATGCAACACATTTCAGTTAAGATGCTCAAATAACCAGGAACAAGAGGAATTTGGTGTCTCTAAGTTTAGGAGGTATAGAGAGAGGTGGAAAGAAATACTTCTATGAAGTTTATAAGTTCTAGAGACCTTATTTACTGATATAATCTTTAGTTGACATAGAGATTCAATTTGAACTTTAAAAGTTTCAACTTTACTACAGTCTTTAGAAGTTAAAAATATTTACATTTTGTGTATCTGTTTTATATAATGAGCAATGAGCAATGGTCACAAGCTCGTTGAGGATCAGATTTTCTGATTAGCTTCCTGGACACATAAAGTTCCCTTCATTCTCCATTTGTAGACTGTGTATTTTTACTCTAAAAAAAAATAGTAGGACAGGTGTAGGAGATGGAACCCCACAGTGAAATGTGAAATGGAGAGAAATTAGCACATTTTTTGCATTCAGCCTTTATCAGTCTTTCACCTTGTATTTATTAATCACCTGATTACAGTGTTTGTCAACTTTGTGGAGATGTTGAGTGGATCAAATAGAACACATGAGACACTTGAGAGTGCAGTTCAGGGGATAAAGTGTTACACAGATACTTAATTGACATTTCCATATTTTATGTTATTTTCTTTAAATAAATAGTAAGTCTAAATTCAGAATATACATCAACAGTATGATACATACCATTTTATGAAAGTAGTAATATCAATTTTTTTCAATTTAATGTTTTTTTCAGTGGCTGAGGATAGTTACCTTGTGGAAGAGCCAGGTAGGTTTTAACTTAATATTATGCTTTCTTAATTAGAATAAATCTTTAATAGAACATCATGATATTATTTATTATTTATTAATGATTTTGAGAGCATTTAATATATCACATGATAGGGTTCATACTATTGTTATTCTTTTGCTTTGTAGTATAGGTACCACCTTTGTGAGTTTAGATTCTATTTTGACGTTTATTTCCCATGATAAACAGATCACTCTTTGTAAGCTTGAGTACCATGTGGTATTTTTGACTAGCATTTGTGGTCTATATACACTATGTCATTTATATACACTAAACCTGTGTTCCAAGGTGGAAGGAACCCACATAGAATACCTGGACTTGAAGCCCAGGTGAGGGCTGGGTGGCGTGGCACTTGCTTAGGCTTCTTTGAGGCAGATTCTTCTACATGGGCAGGAGGAAGACTCACTGGTACTACTCTCTTGGGCTCTCTGCCTCTGTTTGCTTTTATTTACTGTTAAGTCTGCATATGCTAAATGAGAGTCTAACTCTGCTCTTTTGTAGTTAGATTATAAACTCGTTGATGATGGGAATTGTCTTGTTCAGTTTTGCATGTGACCTTAAGCACTGAGGGTTCCAAGAGTGAACATGGCTGATCATTGTTCTGATTTAGTTTTGTATTTCTATTATTGCCAAGAATTATGCTTTTTCTTGTTTGGAGTATCGTGAAAAATCCGTGATGTTTTAATTTCCTAATTATTTCCTAATTTATAGTTTTACAGGATCATCATCAGGATATAGAAGAGGTGATATATGACCAGGAAAACCCAGGTTTGTAATATGAAAATCTTGGATAAGTGCTTCTGTTTGAGGCACTGGCCAACATCATTTAACACAGTGTACATGATTCACTCTGATTCAACAGAGATTTCTTCATAATAACTTTCAATCATTTTTGATTCTCCAGATATTTACAGAAACTTCTAAATAAAGTTCAATATTTACCTGGGGAAATAAAGATAAAGGAGATATGTTTTCAAACCTTCTTTAGGAGTCTGGTCTATTAGAAGGAATAGAAATGAATTATGGTATAGTAGATCCAGACTGGTTGCAGATCCTAGTTCCCATTTTTGCAGCTTACACAGTAAATTATGGAACTTTGTTCAACTTAAATTTTATTACATTATAATAATAGCATCTATTTTACAAGGTTGTGTAGATCAGAATTGATTTGAATCTTTTAGAATGGTGTCAGGTAATGCAAGTGTTTGGTGTTTTCACGTTTGGCAGAGGAACATATTTTTTTCTTTTAGATTCCAGTGAACCAGTTGTAGAAGATGAAAGATTGCACCAGGAAGCAGGTATTAGATGAACAGTTTCATTCAATTTTGAATGTTAATTTTAGTTGCAGTACTTTCTCTGTTTACATGGTAATTTTTCTTTCAAAAGTCAAGAAGCAATTTTTAACATGACTTTTTGTCTCGTAGTGAAATCAGTATATTAAAATAATGTCAGAATCTGGAGATGTAGTCCAGTGCCTAGCATGTGTAAGGCTCTGAGTTTGATCCCCAACATCACAAAAAAACAAACAACAAACAAACAAAAACAAAGATGTTTGTATTTCACTTCATCTACCAACAATGAATGGGTCTATAACAAACAGGATGTTAAGTTCTAATGGCTAATTTTATTTATCTTGTGCTGAGGAATTTTTACGGGAATACTTGCTCTTTGCTTTAATTGCATCTGAACAGAGGCATTTATTACTGACTACTCAAACATCAATGTTTAAAGGAATAGAAATTTGTGTTTAAAATTAATTTCTTTTTTTAGTGAGGCAGTTGTAAGGACTCATGTAATATATTTTTTTTAATTCTCTTTCCTTTGCAGATGATGTAACATACCAAGACTATGATAAACAAGGTTTGGAAATGCTTCTTAAATCTTAAGGCACCTACTTGTTTTATCCCCATAGTTTGACTGTAAAATATGCAGGTTTGTGTTAGTAAACATCAAGACATAGAAATGAATAGTTTTTCTCAAAAATTCACTTAGTGAGATTATTTAACTGTTCCAATAGTTCTGCCATCACCTAAGGAATTTCTTAAACTTTTTACAAGTTGTTTTGGGGCAGTTACAAATTACTTTAAAAAATGTATCTCATTACTTTATAGTCATACCTTTTGACTAATACATGCATGGATAACTGCTTTAGTTAGAGTTTACTGTGTTTGCTTCTATAAATTAATCCCATTCTCAGAGGTTACTGATTTCCCACGTTGGGGAAGGTTAAGAGGAATTAGATTCCAAGCTCAATGCAATTGGCAACATGGAGAAAGGAATTCTACAAAATTTGCAGCCTAAGTAGTATCTAATTCAGATCCTGGTGACTGTAGCAGCTCCTGTCTTTGAGCATTTCATGCATTATTTTACTGAATTCCATGAAGTACCTCGTATTTTCCCTGCTTCCCAAATGAGAGAAGTAAGCTTTTGAGGAAGGTAATAACTGCAATGATTTGAATTCAACTCATATCTGAGCTCCATCTGCCAATCAAGGGGGACCAAAGAATGAATTTCTTGAAGGGGGGTGTTCAATGTTGTCTTGTCCCTCCGAGAGCCGTGTGTAACATCACTGAACATGTGCCTGTGGTCTATTACGATAGTGGCTTCATGGGCAACTTGTCACTAGACAGATTGGGCAGGGATAATAGTCGTATAAACCAGCATGTGAAGGTAGAGGGGAAGACAAAAAAATTTTTCTAAGGTAAAATGAACAGGGCTTGATTTTGTGGGTGTAGACTCATTCCCTCTTCTGGCTTGATGCCAGGTGGTCCTTTTTTTTTTTTTTTTAAATTTAAATTAAGATAAGACCAGCTGGAAGGCAGGAACCAGGGCTCTAGGCCCTGAGTTCATTCCTTATGAGTTGGTAGTGATTTGCCATTACACATCTGGGAATCATCAGCATCGTCATAATTGGAACCAAACTCTGCGCCCTTCGTGAAGGAGGATAGAGGGGGATCAGAGGTGCTTCTATGGCTGGACTTTGAAGAAAGCCACTTTTAATATCTACAGAAAAGGGATGGAATGATCAAGAAGACTGAGAAAGAAATAAGACATTAAATAGAGTGTGATCTCACTGAAGTCTAGGTGCCAAGTATCGCTTCAGTGATCTCATAGGCAAAACTGGAAGGTGTCCAGCAGATTTAATGAGGTGCTCACTGGCCATCTCAGCAGGAGCCTTTTCAGGATTGTGGTCAGGACCAAAAGATAGGTGGGAATGGGCTAAGGAGGGCAAGTGAGGAGAGGAGACTTCAAATGTAAATGGCTCCTCAAAGAAATTAGATTATGAAATGGAAAAAAGAGAGTAAAGGGAAGCAGGCCCAAGAAAAGGTTGTTTTTTAAGATCTGTAGAAGTTTGAGCATATTTAAATGCTATCTCTGCTCAGGGTGACAATGAGCACACATTTCCTTGTCCCTTTCATCTTCCAAACGCCCCCAAAGGACAAAGTGATTGTACCAGAATACTGACAATAGGTCTAAAAGATAATACATTTTCAAAAAATGGTTCTTCATTAAATAAATACAAAAGAATAAATCTGTGACCATTCTGGGGTAAATAAGATTGTTTGCTCTTCCTGTACCAGAAAATTGGAGACCTTTTGGAAGATCAGGTTGACTGAGAAAGCTGCCAGCTTCCAGGCACATCATAGGGCACAGGGCTGTGCAGGAGTAGCCTGCTTTGCAATAAAGTTCTAAGCCCAGTTCTAAGCCTAGTGACAACCCTTAAGAGAAGGAATGGGCAGCAGCCACTTGTTATAGGGTGGGTGGAGGAAGGACCTGCCTGCCAGTCAGTGCCTTCTAAAAGGCCGGCAGAGGGTGTTTGCCTCCAGGTTAAATGTCTGGGAATTACTGAATATTTTTTTAATTATTAATTAAACAAAGTGGGGAATGTACCTATAGGTATGTGCAGCGAAGAGCTTTAGCTCTCTTAAACCTTCATCATAGACAGGAAGACAGTTTTCAAAAGAAAATTCAGTGCCACTTGGGAAGAAGTGAATTACTGAATTCTGGTGACAAGTGATTGAGGGAGGACCTTGTCTTTTCCCCCTGTATAAGAAGGGAGCCTATGGGATTGCTGTGTCCCATGGCTTAACAGTGGAATTTAATCCAGACCTGTTTCACTTCAGTTGATCAAACTCCTTCCCACGCTGCTCTGTAATCTGTGTTCAAAGACAAAGGTGGATTCCTGGGAGCACAATGTCCATTTTTGTTATGATGAAAATGATGTAATACTAAAGGATTATTTTTTCTTTTTATTTTATAGAATATGAGCCTTCGGAAAATGATGCAATAGAAATTTCAGGTAAGTTTTTGTCTGTAAACAGACATTACTTACCAATCAAATCCCCCTTCCATTTGTTAAACTTTTGTAACTTGTGAAACAAAGAATAGGTACAGTAATACAAAACATTTTCCAGGCATTAAGAAAATAATTGCTACATGTCTGTGGTGGAATTGATTCCAGAATGAACCACAGATTAAAAAAATCCAAGGAGGCATAAATCCTTGTAGAAAATGTCATAGTATTTCTTTGTGGCCTGTGCACAACCCTCTGTGTACTTTACATCACTGTCATTTACAATCTTAAAACAATGTAAGTGCTATGTCAATAGTTATTATGTTGTATTGTTTAAAGCATAATGAAAAGAAAAATCTCTATACATATTCAGTGCACATGTAGTTTCTATTTGAGGGGGGTTGTTTGTTTACTTGTTTGTTTTGTTTACTTGTTTTTTCTTAGTTGCTTGTTCTGGTTTTTTGTATTTTGATTTTTTTGTCAGTGAGATGCATGCATGTGGAACCCATGGATACTTATTTATTCCATTTTGATGATTCAAATTTTATGTTAGTGATAATGTTAGCCTACTTAATGTATTCTTTGAATATAATTTAGAAATTAAAGTTGATATTCTAATATAAATAAACTCATAAGTCTCTCCATAAGAAGAGGCAGTCTAAAAAGGAAAGCAAAGCTTAGATATCCAAGGGGATATTAGTTACTTTAGAGATTTGAGTGGAGATGAGTTGGTGTAAGGTATGTTTTCCTCTTTTATTTAGATAATGTTGTAGAAGAGTCAAACACAATTCCAGAAGGTAAGTTAATTTTATTTTACTTTCCATATTAAATATATGTTCATTTATTCAGCAAGTATTTATTGAGCACTTCTATTTGCTTCTGTATAATGCTCAGGAGCTGGAAATGTGGGAGTGAATGAGACAGAATCCCTCTTCTCATGGGAGCTGGCATTCTAGTGGCTATACAGGTGGTAAATAAAGATTGTGGGAAGTGAAATGATGGTGTTAAAAATCAAATTACCATGGGAATAGCCTAGGAGGTTGCAGAGGGCTACCTGAATAGAAGTAGGTATAGCCCTTAAGAGAAGGTGACCTGGTGAGAAAGGATTAGTCCTGGGCAGAGAGGGGTTAAAAGTTGAGTCTTTTATGTGATAATTCATCTGAAGGGAGGGAACCTTTTTGGGGGAAAGTAAAAAAAAATTTTTTCTGAAAATTAAAAATAGTTGCACACACTATATTAAACCCTGGTACTTCAGTACAACTTAGATTTACATAGTTCTTTTTTTAAATTTATATATGACAGTGGAATGCATCATACTTCTTATTACACATATAGAGCACAATTTTTCATATCTCTGATGGTATACATAGTATATTTAAACCAATTTGTGTCTTCATACCTGTACTTTGGATAATAATGATCATCACATCCCACCATCATTAATAACCCCAATGCCCCCTCCCTTCCCCTCCAACCCCTCTGCCCTATCTAGATTTCCTCTATTCCTCCCATGCTCCCTCTCCTTACTCCACTATGAATCAGCCTCCTTATATCAGAGAAAATATTCGGCATTTGGTTTTTTGGGATTGGCTAACTTCACTTAGCATTATTTTCTCTAACTCTATCCATTTACCTGCAAATGCCACGATTTTATTCTCTTTTATTGCTGAGTAATATTCCATTGTGTATATATGCCACATTTAAAAAAAATCTATTCATCTATTGAAGAGCATCTAGGTTGGTTCCACAGTTCAGCTATTGTGAATTGTGCTGCTATAAACATTGATGTGGCTGTGTCCCTGTAGTATGCTGTTTTTAAGTCCTTTGGGTATATAAACCGAGGAGAGGGATAGCTGGGTCAAATGGTAGTTAGTTCTTAACAGTTCACAAAATACTTCCACACACATTATTTCAGTTGCTTCTCACTATAGACAGTGAGGAGGAGACAGAGCAAAGACCTCTGTGTTTATTTGATAAACAG
The DNA here is from genome assembly GCF_052094955.1 of Ictidomys tridecemlineatus. NCBI lineage: Eukaryota > Metazoa > Chordata > Mammalia > Rodentia > Sciuridae > Ictidomys > Ictidomys tridecemlineatus. The sequence continues at coordinate 63,239,182 of NC_135483.1, read as the reverse complement.
CAAGCTGAAACTGGAGTGAAGTGAGGTGAAATCAAGCTGGTCCCTTGTTCCAGGGGTGGAAGTGTCTGAGTCAGTGTTCCATGCCTGGATCCTGAAGCTGACTGTGGGGGTGCAGGAGCTTTCATAGCAGCAGGCTGCCACAGGGAGCATAAAACAGAATATTGCTCATAAAATTACTCTCAGAATTCATTTTTGAGCAGCTAATTTTCAGATTAAATGTTACTGTTTTTTTCTTTTTTCGGCCATGTTGAGAATGGAACCCAGGGCCTCATGCGCTCTATCACTGAGCTCTCCTGATTTAGAGCTTTGTAGAGCTTGGTTTTGCAGACTGGATGATAGTACAATCAATAGAAATGGGGGGCATAGTTGTGGAGGGAATGGGGGAAACCATGTTTTCCCTCCCTGTCTACTTAGCTGTGGGAGAGACCCCTGCATGAGAGCTATGGGCCCACTATCTACAGTGGGATTCATCTCTGTGTAGCAGGGCTAAACTGAGTTGAGGTTTTTCTCCCATTACTCAGTTCTCTGGGAAGAATATTAATGTTTTGAAGAATATCTCTAAGTCTTTATTTTGATTCAGTGAGAGTAAGCAAAATGGAAACCTCAGCCTGGCACGGTGGTGCATGCCTGAAATCCCAGCTGCTTGGGAGGTGACACAGGAGAATCCCAAGTTCAAAGCTAGCCTCCGAAATTTATCCAGCCCCTAAGCACCTCAGGGAGACCCTGTCTGTAAATAAAAAGGGTTGGGGAGGAATGTGGGCTCCATAGTTAAGTGCTCCCTGGTTCAATTCTTGGTGCTAAAAAAAAATTTAAAAAAATAAAAATAAAAAGAAGAAGAAGAAGGAAGGGAGGGAGGGAGGAAGAAGGGGAGGAAGAGAAAAGAAAATTCCCATGAAATGTTTATCCAATGTTCCCCACATATATTTTATAAAAAATAACTCACTTTACCATGTGCAATTTGACCCCATCTTGTTTTGACCAGAAATACAGTCTTTTCCTAAGTTTTTCAGACAATTTGAGAAGCTGATAGACTGTGAAGAGCTTTCCCTCTATTGGACTGTGGGGCTCTGGATTATGCACCTGCCGTCTACCTGCAGATTCTGTGCTGGCCCCTGTAGCACCTGACTACACTAAGAGTAGCTCATCCTCTTCACATACCCACTGGCCTCCCCTTCACCCTTGTCTTTTCTTGGCCTTGGCTGCTTGCATCAGGAGACACTTGGATTCCCAAACCAGAAACATGGAAGCCATCATTGAGGCCTCTTCTCCCTCTGTCTCTACTTAATTCCAAGTCCTGATAATGGACTCCTTCAAAGCTCCTCCCACCCCTTCTTTTCTCTGTAGCTCTTGTACTGTTGATCTGGTTTGGCCCTTATCCTCGTAGTTAATAGCAGCAGCTTTCTGATTGGTGGTCTTGACTCTGCTTGCCCCCTTCAGATCCATCTTTCACATGCCCTTAGGATGGTGTGTGGAAATGTTCTTTCTGCATCAGGCCTGACTTTAAAACTTTCTGTCAAAAAGGTTGTTTTCAGTTGTAGATAATAGAAACAAAGCTCAGATTGGCTTAAGCAATAAACAGGTAGGGATAGTTAGATAAACAGGCAGGGATAGTTAGTTAGGACCTTACAGAGCCTACTGAGGAATTTGGATTATAGTCTAGCTACAGTTAGAACATTTTTAGATACTTTAAAAAGTTATAGTATAACCTGATTTATGTTTTAAAGCATTACTTTCCCTCCTATCTAGCTAGAGATTGGGTTGGATGGAGCAAGAATGGATGTGGGGACTACCCTGTTAGGAAATTATTGAACATTAATCCAGGGAAGTGACTGTAGTGGCCCAGAGTAAGATCAGGACTTTGGGAATGGAGGGGAGAGGGTGGAACTTGTGATATGTTTTATAATTACAACTGGTAGACTTTTCTGATGGTAGTAAAGCAAAGAAATAAAGCGGGGAGGCTTTAGTTTGGTTTGAGTAACTATTGGATGATGGGGCCATTTGTTAAGGAGAAAACTAGAGTGCTAAAGTAAACTGGTTTGAGTGCTAAAGTAAACTGGTTTAGGTGAGCAAATAGAAGGCTCCACATTGAACATTTTAACTTTGAAAGTTATGTGAGAGATCCCAGTAGAGTTATCAAGCAGGGAGTTGAATATACCATCCGGAACCAGTTATGCAAGGTCTTGAGATAGATATGAGCATTTGGAAGCCATTATCAGGAAGATGGTGTTAAGTCCATGGAAACCAGTGAGGTCATTTTGCGGGTGAATGGAGCAAGTATAGAGAGGCCATTGCAAGACTGAGGGGACTCCAACATTGTGCAGTTGGGTGGAGAATGGACAGCCAGTGAGTAAGGAGGAAAGTGTGTCAGAAGGAAAAGGGAATATGTTCCATGCTGTCAGGTGATCCCGAAATCTCAGGACTAGAAAGTCTTTTACGTTTGGAAACATGGAGGTTATTGGATTAAGGGGTGGAAGTGAAAGCCATGGTAAATGAAATGGGTTCAAAAATTCCAAGGGTAAGAAATAGTAGGCTACATAAATTAAATAGGTAACTCTTTCTTTCAACTATTTCATGTTTAAGATAATAAATCAAAATCTATACCAAAATAAATCATACACCGATAAAAAAGTATAGATGAATTTGTTGAATTTGTATGTTTTTCAAAATACAATTAGATGAAATGTTAATTTAACTTGGAACAATAATAAGGCTTTCTTTGTTAACATTGGTGATAGTTGGTGATAATAATAACAAAGGAAGTGAGTAATACCTTAACAGTGGTTAATAGGCTTAGCCTTGACTATTTTTTTGTTTCTTTATGTAAAATGATTCCAAATATTCTCCTTGAAACCTGTGTCATTTTTATTATTAGAAGCAAGGTAAGAAGTGAAATGATTTAAAAAGCTGTGCAAATGTTATGAGTTTTAAAAAGTACTATTCAAAAATACCTCCTTTTGACCAAAGCATGTTGCAGTTCTTAAGGACCAAAAGAAAATCTAATACCATCTTACCTCTAGATTAAGATCTGTTAAATGGGTTGTAAAGCTTAAAGGTAATATGTGATATAATTTAATAGAACAGTGCATCTTTGTATATTGGGTAGTGATGCCTGCAGTCTCTTTAAGTATAATTGGATGGACGTGAGATAAGATGTTGAAAGTTCACTTCCACCTTTCTGACTAGTGTTAGAATGTATTATCTTGTGGGCTTGAAGTTTAGCTCAGTAGTAGAGCATATGGGTACACAAGTCCCTGAGTACAGCCACCATCATACACACAAAAAATATGTTAAAGATTATTTTTCAAAAATAAATCATTAAAGATACTGTTTAATTTGAAGATTCTATTTCAATTCAATTTCTGTATACTGTTTAATTAATGTTAAAACTAGGGCTATTTTCAAGAGATGGAGCTGGGATTTAGCTTAGTGGTAGACCTTATGTTGATTAGCATGCAGAAGGCCTAGGTTCAATTCCCTGCACCCCTGCTCCCCTAAATGCTTTTCAATAAAAAACTTCTCTAAAGAAGAAACAATATTCGTTGAATGTCATTCCTCAGCTCTCGTATGTCTAATGCACAGTTTTGAAAACTTAAATTTTAGTCCATATATCCTGCACCGGACAACAGAATTTTAAGGTCAGACTGATAATATTGTGAAGTCTGTTGTGTAGAATAACTGAGAAACACACAATATTCAGTAATATTCATTGGTAATCAATCTGTGTGTGTGTGTGTGTGTGTGTGTGTGTGTGTGTGTGTGTGTGTTTGTGTGTATTAGAGAGAGAGGTTATAAAAGCAATGTTTTTATGATAATTGCAGTTGAATATTTTAAAAAGTGTAAAAATAATCACCATTACTTCAGTACTACTGATCTGTGTTTTAAACTCTGGTCATCGGCAACTGTAATGGACTGTGTGACTTTCTTGTTCATTTTTAGAAGTAAGTGTTCCCGCTGCAGAAGAACAGCAGGAAGTACCACCAGGTATGACATTTCATTAGATGTATTTTCCTTTTGGGGGGTTAAATTTAAAAATGCGGTTGATATTAACACTAGCCTTATTAAATAAATATATGAGGGATAAAATTCCTGAGAAAGAAGGATTGACTATATATAAATTAAAAAAACAAAATTCTGTGTTTTGATCAACTGAACCAAAGTAATGGCAAACGCTCATTTCATTCAGTGTAATATATATATTTGTGCTAGAATTTGAAGAGTTCTTAAAGTACTGTATGATTTTGCCATTACACATTGGTGATAATGTAGAATTTTAGGGTTTTTAAATTTTTTTTTCTTTTTTCTTTTTTGATTGTCAGACCATTTGGTGGCGGATATAGAATCAAAGTTTCTCAGGATGAAAACTGAATAGTGCATTAACTATGCGATTGCTCAGTTGCTCATTTTGCTCTCTGTTCCCCATCTTTCTTAGAGGCATATCAATGCCCTGTGGCAATGCAGGTGCCCAGGGCTCATCAATACCTTTCCCCCATCTGTCTCCGGTCATTAGTGAATTTAAAGAATGGGAACAACTTTTCAGCCAAGGCCTGTGCTTTGGACTACATTTCAGTACTGACATAAACTATACCTGTAGTCAGAAAATGGCAGGTAGTCTGTTTTCTCAGTGGGAAAAAAAAATGTTCTACTAGATGAGGATTTTTCATATCCCACCTCATCCCCAAGTGTGTTTCTTTTCATTTTTGTTTTAGTTTTTATGTGTGTGGGTGAGTCATATTTGTTGGTTGAATTTTTACTCATTTTTTATACATGATTCTTAATGTGAATTTTGTAGTGGAGATGTGCATTACCAATGTTGATTTTGGTAAAAATAATTGTATCTGCCAAAATTAATTGAATACTGAATTTCAAGAAAAAAAAGTAACCAAAGAATAAAATAGCCAAAGGGTATTTATAGTTAGACTTAAGCTTGTCCTTGCTTATTTTATGAATGGAACATTTTAGGTTTTGATAGTTATCATACTATGCACTGGCATATTTGTAATATGAAGTAGCAAGTAATTGATAGACTGTAATTAATGGTATTACAATATATGATTAGGAAAAGAAATCCTTTGGGAAACTTACAAGGTGACTATGGAACAATGAATGTTTTCTATTTAGAAAAGATGGGAGGGCGAGGAAAGCTGATAGTTCTGTCCTGCTTGTGTTGGTTTCTGTTGTTGTTGAGTAACACTTGACAGAGTACCCTGTTTCTCCCTGGAAGAAGCAAAGCAAATTATAGAACCAGCTTGATTGCTATTCTATGCCCTTAGAGAAAATTATTTTATAAGAATTCCTAGAAAAAAAAGAAGTTTCTACAAATCTTTCTCATTATAATTCACATTTTAAAATGTGGCTTAACTATCAGGAAGATAACTATCAGCATGAGAGATTATATTTTCCGACCATAACTCTGTGCTTTTATTTTTTTGGCAGTGCTGGGGATTGAACATGGGGCTTTGCATGTGCTGAGCAAGAGCTCTGCTGCTAAGCCACAATCTCAGCCCCACTCTGTGCTTGTATTTCAATACTTTGTAAATTCACCCCAAGATTTTCTTTGGAACATAAGTATATAATACAGGTGGTTATGATGATGGAATAAGTTGCTTTTTAAAGATGAGATATTTAACAACCACAACCAAAGCACATAAAAATGAAGATCTGATTAATGAGCATAGTTTCTGGCACCCAATAAACTCCTAGTGAGTGGTGGCTAAAGTATTATTGTTTTGTAATTAATTAGCCTGCTCTATGAGGTGGATCAAGAGAAGCTAAATTCTCAGGGATCTGATCAAGAAATTGTAACCTATAACTAGGTATCATAAAAATTTGATTGACTCACTGCATACACAATTTGACCTTGCCAAAGGAGAACGTAAGACTTAGTGGTAGTTATTTCTAACCGCTGAATCTGGCTTTCTTCTTTCCTATAAGTCTCATTGTTAGTCTTAACTTCATATTATAGCTTTTATTATTCATAGTGCAAAATATCAATGTTCATAGATCTGTTCACAATATTTTTGTACAGTTAGTTGTTGTCTTTAAAGTACTGTTTCATTACATATCTGATTGGAGGAACTGCAGGTATATTCAAGGAGCACCCAACTCCTCATTATCTTTCAATCTTTAAAATTTATTCACTATAAAACTCAGTTGAGGACTTCTGCAAAATGCAGGATGTTAGTCACTTTTTCCTAGCCCTTATAACCTAACTGATCATTCCAAGACTAGCTATACAGTCTTTTTATTGCTTACTATTGTTCATAATAACATATTTTTCATTGTACTAGTCCCATGGGGCATTTCAACGAGCCACAAGTAGGAGACAATGACAGCTAGCATTTATTATTATGGGGGCGAACTTCTAAGCACATTCTATGGATTAAATAAGTTTTAGCAGATGTAGCACATCAAGAGGTAGACCTACTGTTAAGTCCATTTTACACATGACATCAAAGAGGCATGGCAAGGCAAAAGTCATCTTCTCTGGGTCACAGAGTAGAAGTGGGATTGATCCTTATGTTCTTATTCTGGAATCCACTCTCTGCTATTGTTTTCTAGAGGATTTTAAATAAATGAAGCCCAAAGAGCTGTTAACAGTTTTGAGAGCTATTTTGATATGATAAAATGAAACACATCCTATTTTTCATCTCTCTTTCTCTCTTAATTTTCATTAGTTCATAATTTAGTACTTAGGAATATTGAAGTGTTTTTCTGAATAAATTGTCCAATAGTTTAAATTTTGTGTCTTTGCTTTACATTTTTAAATTTTAAGTGTTTTGCAGGCACACTCTTGGCAAGGGTGTATAAGGTCAGTCTTAAGATTTAATCATTCTGATATTAGAAGTTAATTATTTTGAAAACTAGATTTTGAAAATTCCTTTGTAATATTTATTTCTTTAGCAAGTTTTTACCTTTCTCTTCAAACTCATATTTACTTGAAGTCATATAGCATATTTCTTATTATAATATGAATGGGAAAAAATCCTTTGGGAAACTTACAAGGTAACAATGGAACAATGAATGTTTTGTATTTAGAAAAGCATAGTATACATAGTGCAGCATATACACATAGTGCAGATTGATTTATGAATGAATCATTTATGAAGTTCATTAGAGTAAAATTTTCTACCAATCAGTATACTTAAAGCCATATGACTAGGTGGTTCATTAACTGTTTTTCTCCAGAAAAGAAAAGAACAACACACAAAGTTAATTTTATGTTTTCAGTAATCATGTTATTTAGAATGGAACACATGAACATCATAGTTTCTGGGTAATTCTGCCTCTCCTGATTCTTGGTAAATGGAGACACAATTCATCCTGCCATGGAATATTCTAGCAATGGATTTCACTACATTGTCTCCATCAAGAACTTCCACTCAGGCCTTCCTCTTACCTAGCATTTTTGAACACTAATCACTAACACCCTTAAGGCTGCTTTAGGTTGGCAGCCCTAGAGACCTAAGGCAATGGCAGAGATTGGCTTTATGCTCATTGAAGTAAACGTTTAACCAGTATGTAAGCCAATATGCTTTACATGCATATAGTCTTATTATCATTATTTTCTAATTCAAAAAGCATATATTGCAACTTGCCTTACAGGCTCTGGGCTGACCAGTGGAACTGCACTATTAACAATGTAGCCCCTGCCTTAGTATGGCTCACAGTCCTGTGGCACACAGTGGAATGGACCAGCTAATGTGATAGCACTGACTTCTCAGAGCGGTATGCAGGGTAACTCATGCGAAGAGGGATAATAAATCACTCAGCCTCAGAGGGGTGGAAGTGCTGGCTGTAACTGAGTTTTGGACGACTATAGAAGGTCCAGGAGCTAGCAGGTGGGGAGAAAGTACTTACTGATCAACAACCAAGATGGTGTGCCACGTGAAATATGAGAAGACAGAGTGGAAAAGTAGGCAGCCAGCTTAGAGGGTCTTCTGTACCATGTTTGGAAGTTCAGATCTGAGCCTAAAAATAACAGGAAATCAGTGCAAAATTTCAAGCAGAGAGGTCACATGATCAATTCCAGATTTAAAAACAGTAGTCTAGCAAGTGGGTAGAGACAAGTAATAGGGAGCTGTGTTCATTCAAGCCAGAGATGGTGAGAGATGGACTGTAGTAGAGTGGGGGGAAGAGAGGACTGATTTCATGGATATGGGAGGTGGAAATAATCTGATGGGAGTGGAGAAGAGTCAATGATAATTCCAACATTACTGGCTTCAGTCCTTGTAAGTGAATGGCAGTCACTTCATAGAGATTGGGAATGCAGGAGGAATGCAGGGCAGCAACAGAGAAAACTGACCTGATTTTGGAGATATTCTTTAGAACCTACTGAACCATTTCTTACTGGAGTCTTTAAGTGTGTAGGAGCTTATGTTGAAGTTGCTAAAACTGCAGTTAAACTTTTAACGTTTTTGCCTCTTTACAAATGCTCTCTGTTATGCTTTAAACAATTTTCCATTGTCTCAGGTATATTGAAAATGTTCATCCTCTCAAAGTCTAGCTAATTGTTCAATTTTTAGAGAAATTAAATTCTAAAGTCAAACTCATTTTTAAAACCTTTTTCTATTGAGGTACAATTAATACACTAGGAAGTGCTTATATGTTGAATTTTTACATACGTTACTCTCTTGTATCCTCTACTCAGATAATCAGGAAAAAAAAAATGTCTGGCACCCTAAAAGTCTCTCTCTTCTTACCTGTCAGTAACACCTCACTTGTAGACTGTTTTTTTTAATTGAATGTAGCTAGAATCATAAACACATATGCATACATACACATACATACAATTATTATTGTGCTGGTTTCTATTGCTTAGTATCATATGTGTGAGGTTCATCTACCTTAATATAGTAATTTAGTCTAATTCATTACTGTTTTCTGTTGATAGATATAGTGATTATTTCTAGTTTGACTACTGAGAAGAAAGGTGATAAATATTCTACTTGTTTTGAAGGATATAAACAATCATTTCTGTTGGATATACAGAAATTTTTGGCTCCAAGAGCAGAAAGAGACTGAAGGAAATATCATAATTATTTAAAAATACCTGACACTGATTAATTTATAAAGAAAAGAAGTCTATTTGCCTCACAGTCTTGGAGTCTCAGAAGTTTAAAAGCATGGTGCTGGCTTTTGATTGACAGCTAGTGAGGTCCATGATATGCTGCATAATATCATGGTAGAAGGCAACACATAAAAGCAAGCTTTTTATCGTGGGTCTCTCCTTCTCTTGCTGTAAACTCACTAAAGCCATCATGAAGGTCCTAACTTCATCACTTCCTCTGATTCTAATATGTGAGTTTATATTAAAGTTCTTACAGATGAATTTATGGAGGACACATTCAAGCCATAGTAGTTATCCAGCCTTACAAATGATATCAAAATTGCCTTTATCTATACCAGAGCCTTTTCTATTTCAATATGATAATTTAAGCCCAACACTGTAGTAATAAAATAAATCAGATACTAATATTTGGAATGAAAATGTTAAAAAGTTAGGTTTGAATTTTACTTTTTTTATTTTACCAATAACATTAAAATAAAATTATTAAACTAATATTTTAAAGTAGCGTACATCACACTATCACACTTAAAAATCCTTCCTGTTTTTTTTTTTTCAAATTCCATACTAGATTTCTGATTCTTTTCAATATAGTGATAATGTCAATGGGAGAAAGAAATTTAATGCTTGTGTTTCTCTAAAGATTGAGATTCAGTTGTAATTCTGGAGCACTCTTTAAACCCTTAGATTTTTTCTTTATCAGCTTTGCAAGTACTCCCTTGGGTCTTCTGTGGGTAGTTAGTTAATTATCCTGTTAACAAGTTGTCCTTAAAAACAAAGAGAAAAAAGTATTTACTTCTGTTGGTGATTTTTTTTTTAAAAAAAGAATGAAAATAAAGCAGTGTCCCACTCTGTGTCTGGTTGGTCCTTTAATTTAGATTTCCCCTTATTTTTGCAGATACTTAAAGCTTCAAAAAGACTGCCCCTACTACCACAGGAGGACCAGCCTAACCATACGCTCCAAAAGATGGCTGTGATAGATCTTGTGAAGTAAAAACTGGGCAGATCAAGATCTTTGGGAATGAACACTAAAGATGTTTTGAATGAGTTATAGTCCACTGGCATTTTAGTGTACTTTTTTTTTTTAAGAAACAAAAATTACATGTAATTTACATTCCTGCATGTCCTTTTTTGATACTGTTAGTGGGTCCATTGGATTTCTCTTTCCTTTTTCTTTTTTCCTTCTTTGGTGCAGCTTTAGTCATACCTACATTTCTATGTATTTTTCAGACAAGAGTTAAGAATTATGTTGATGATATAGCAGCAATTTGTCTTGGCAGGATTTTAATACATTCTTAATAACTAATGCTAACTATATTGGATTGGCTTGTGTAAGCACTGAGTTAAACATGACTTCAAAGCCATCAAGAGTGTCTTGTATTAGCACTCTTAAAAATAGGAATAGACATGATGATTTGCTGTGAAGGCATGAGTTGTATATATCTGCACTGATTATCTTATCAAAAATTTCTACATTTGCTTCAGCTATTCAGGTTACATCACAAATTTTGATATTTTTGTAGCTTTTAGCTGGCATATTAGAATAATATAATATTTTGAGGAAAGTTTTAAATTATCATTAATTTATTTTTCATAATGAGGGGAACTAAAATTCCTTGATAGGACATAAGGAAAAAGAATGGCCTGCAAAAATATCTCGTGCAAAAATGCTATTTAGCACCTTGGATGGATCATTTAATAGCTCTGGCCCATTCAGTATTTATTTAAATTTTAGGAAATGTATACACATTACTGGTGCATACCTTAAAGACTGCTCTGCCTTTGGCTAATTAAGTAATGCCCTCACAGCACTAGAGACTTCCCCGTGCTCTCACTGGATCAAGTCCATGATGTCTCTAGTTGGGTTGATTTAGGATGTATGTATGACAAGCACTCTCCCAGCCCCATGTCTGCTGCTATTTTTCACAAGGGGTGAGCCTTTTCCTTTCTACACTGAAAGTTTTCTTCTATTTTTAATGTGGTTTATTTTTGGCTGGGAAATACCTGCTGTGATAAAAAATATTGCTTTGTTAGAAAAGGAGGTAGTTGGAGCATCATTTTCAAAGAGCCATAAATTATAAAAAAAGCCATAAGAATCGGTGACATCTGTGGGTCAAGGGGTTGCTCTTTATTATATTAGCATTGTCTTAAGGTGGCTTTTTTTCTGCTTTTAGGGTAAAATCAAAGACAGTCGATATTTTTATCATCATAGATTGTAGTTCCAATGTAGTGAGTTCTGCATGCTGACCCGAGGTGTAGTGAAACCTGAAATAAGAGTAAGACAAGCAATAATTTTCTAAAGCTGTGATATGGGTAATATAGAGCTGATTCTCAACTTGTAATTAAGCTCTTCATCTTGTGAATTATAGAACATTACTTTTTATAAAGCTGTATTTTTTTAGGGAAACTTAGGAATGACATAGAACTAATGAATGACTAAAATAATTTCTGCTGGGCTTTTGTATATAACCATCTGTAGTACTCTAGAAACTGAGGATTCATTATGCTGTGGTCAACTTCAAATAGTTTTTAATTCCAAATGTCTGAATTAATGAGCCTTGTCTTTACAAACATATGCCATGTTGGGCAACATCAATGGAATTTCAGTAATGTAAATGTCTTCTGTTTAATGTTATTTGAGTGCAATAAAATGCAGAAGGATTCTTCTCTACATTGTCATTATTTTTAAGTAGTATATTTAATTTTGTTACATAACAAAATCTGTTCATTTTATACTTACGAACATTTTAGAAGAATATAACGGTTTTTTTAAAGAGAGAGAGATAGAGAGAATTTTAATATTTATTTTTTAATTTTCGGCGGACACAACATCTTTGTTTGTATGTGGTGCTGAGGATCGAACCCGGGCCGCACGCATGCCAGGCGAGCGCGCTACTGCTTGAGCCACATCCCCAGCCCAAGAATATAACATTTTTGATGACCAACATCACAAGGAAATACTTTTGTCCTCTTTATTTTAACCTATTTCTAATAGGTATGCTTATTTGTTTTAACATGTACCATTATGCTACCTTGTAAGGGGATAGAATTGAAATGAAGTGGCTCTTGCCTCAATCCTTTGTAGATTTTTGTTCTGTACCTTAAGTTTTGGTTATTCCCTGGTAAAATCTCCCTTCCCACATATACACCATGCTTATCCTCCATGACTTTCTATTGTGAGGATATGAGTTTCATCATGAGTGGATGAATGACAGGCTGAAAGTATATATGGCAGATTCTCATTCTTCATTGCTCTCATTTTCAACCTTAGTTCTCTAGACAGGAAAAGGGAACTAGATAAGTAAGAAACAAGCTCCTGAGGTTCTGGAGAGGGGAGTTTTCACATCTAACATGTGCAGAAGAAATGAAGACTGCTGGATAAACAGATTGGATCCACCTACTCCGCCACGACTAGGAGTTGAGTTTTCTCAGCAGCTGGGTGTTATCCCTGTTTGCAGATGAGTAAACCAGGAATCGGCCCTGGTGGAAATTCCCTCTGGCTTCTGGTTTATCTGAGATATTCTAGAGTGAACATGTAGGCAGCAGATGGAAGAAGGCCACAGAGCAGGAGGCCAGTTAGGAATCTGACTAGTAATAGATGATGGTACTGAGGACTGAGCTAAGGAAATGGTGGTAGAGACATAGGGAAGGAGACAGGAAAGATGTGACTTTTGAAGAGTGAACAGACACTGTGAGTGCTAAGGGAGGAGATAGAGCCCTGGGTCTTGGGGATGAACAGGTAGGTGCCTGGGTTTAGGCACTTGGAAAGGCAGATGAGCCTGAGTGCAAATTAGCTCTCATTGTTGGTCCAGCAAGAACTGCTCACTACGGACACTGGCACAGAAGCTGCAACTAGGTAGAGTATAGTACAGCAGAATCCATAAAAGTGAGCAGTTCTTCTCAATGATTGCATGACAGTTTTTAAAAGATCCAGATTCCCTTCTTTTCAGTAAGGTTTTCCTTGCTCAAATAAAATAATATTGAAATGGGTAAAAAGAGTCATATTAATACATATAAAGAATGTGTAAATTTTTTTTTCTGTTTGGACATGAGTATTTAAACTCTAAATGTGAGTTACGGATGACCTTGTCCTTTTATAATTTTCAGGGGAAGACTAAACATTCATCTCCCTTACTTAAAGGACTGCACATTACTGGGATATGCAAAGTGTGATTAAAGTAGTATTTTTATGCATTATGGCCTCTGAAATGGGTCTTTCTTGTTCTATAACCCTGGGAAGATTCTTTAGATTTTCTAAGCCTCAGTTTCTTTATCTGTTAAATTGTAACCATCTCCCATGGCTGCAAGGATAAGTGGGATAATCTGCATTAAGTGTTTACAACAATGCTTTGTACACAGTAGTGCTCAGTAAGTCATTTTTTCCCCCCTTTGGCACAGTGAGGTCCATATGAGGCCTCGCAAAGAAGCATAGATAACAGAATAAAGTGACACTTGATTATTGGTTGTGCAGAATCCTAGTGAATCAGAAAACTTCTTTACTTAAGCTAAAGTTAAGTGTGAATAAAAAACAAAGAGTTCAAAATGTCTGCTCTGTATATTCTCCATATCCAAAGAGGAGTCTCAGAACTCAGCTTGTTGATGTTGGGGGAGGAATGGAAGGAGACTCAAGAATGAAAACAAGACAGACCTCTTGTCCCAGGGCCTGGAAGGATCTGGGTTAGGCCTTATTTGTCTTGTTCCCCACCCTAACTACTGGGTGGGAGGAGGGAGAAAGATGGTGGCCCTTGTTTCTGAAAGTATAACCAATCACATTGTCCTCCAAGTTACTGGGGGGAGATGTGGATCCAAAGGACATGGGTTGACCTGACCAGGGCTCTTTGACATGGAATCAGCACCTTTCACTTCTGTTTAAAAGGTGACTAATTCAAACCATTCCTCCTTCCTTACTTTTCTCCCAGGGTGGGAAGATCTGTGAGAGCCATGTTCTCCCTTTTATGACCAACATCCCCCTGTTCTATCTAGTCTGGGTAGAAATTTGCATTGCATGCTTAATTGTTCAAGTCACATTAGTCCAGCATGACTCCTGGAAGAAGTTAAAGGTTAAGGGCTTTCTGTAGGTACTGCTGATCCCAATAGAAGGAGAGCTTCCATAGGACTAAGATTTATGATGCTTCCTTGCTGGATCCCTGATGCCTACAAAAGTACCTGGCAGATACTAGGTGCTCAGTTCATATGTACTAAATAAGTGATATTATAAGGTCTAATTCAGCTATTTAACTTTGTGGCCAGGAAGTTATAGTTAATAAGATCAGATGTTCTAGAATATTCAACAGAGACCTATAAGCCTCCCCCCTTTAAAAAAATATCCTGCATACTTCTTGCCATACTGCCCAGAAATTATGTGCAGTCAACTTTATAAAATCTGTTACATAGTTAAGACTTACACTTTCCTCTCCAATTCTTTTTCACAAAAGGCACAGAGTGGCAGAGTGGGAAGAATATGATTCTTAGGAGTTATTTAAACCACTGGCCTTTATAACTTTAGAATCTAATTTCTCAGGCTAAACTTTCTCCTTTGCATGAAGATTTATCCCCTGCAGGAGATGGGGATATACAAGTCATGATGTTCTTAGTGCTAACCCTGGCACCTCGATTGCAAAGTTAGTTCCCTTTCTTCCTCTTATCTCAGGTCTCAAAGGAACCCAAACATTTAACCTATAAAAATGCCTTCCCTGCATCAAAGCCTGCCTTAGTTTTATTTTTAACCTCCTCACATTGAAATGTCTTAGGGAAATAAGTGTGAAAAACTTGGGACTGGCAAATTGAATAATCCATGTCAGCACACCCTGACATCGTCCCTGATTGCACCACACATTCTCTCATCTACTGTGGAGAGAGGACAGTCTATGCTTTCTGTCAGTCTCCCAAACTCTTCCTCATCCCCCTGTATATATATGTACACATGTATCTAATAGTATCCAAAGGTAACCTAAGTGACAACTGGAACCATAATCAACAGATCTACCTTGACAATTAAATAGATCCAATCTAGTTGATTTTCTTTGTTTATTTACTTAGAAAGAAAGGATCTAGTTAATTTTCATTCTGTGTCTATAGCAGGTTTACTGTAGCCTGGTACCTATAACTTGTAGATTTGTTATAAAGTTATAGGTAAAGTAATGATATTATAAACACATGGTCAGTTCATTGGCTGTTGTTTTCCATGGGAGGGGTGGGTATTCTTTGATTAGTCCTTATGGGTTTCTCAGCATTCGATAGCCCCATTTGTGAGAGAGACACTAAGTGTAATTAACTTGATCTGAGGCTGCCAGAGATGGCTCCTTGTGTTCATCTCAGGTTTCTCAGCAAGGAATCTCAAGGCACACACCCAGGGTTCAGCACGGGCACAGCCACATCACCACTGGATCGTCTAAAGTGCTTAGCATAGAGAGACTAATATTCCAGGTAGTGGGACATGCTGCATTCTTTTAAAGCACACTGTGTTATTATAAAAACAGTCTTATTGTTTTAGGAGTCAATGAACATATTTAAGAAGCTTTGCAGATGGCTTGTCTTCATCCAAGTTTGCTTTTATCCATAGAGATGCTTAGAATTGGTGGACATCACTCATGGTAACTCTCGAAGATGAGGAACCCTTAGCCTGGAATCTGATTCCTAGCTACGGTTCAGTGACTTCTATAAGTAATTCAAGCAAGCCCAGATCTTGATATTTTGTAATGTATTACAAGTGCAAAGAACTCAGGATTTAGGAAAATTGAATCATAGGCCCAGAAATATTTTGCTTAAATTATGTTTATTGAAATTCATTAAAATGGCCTTCATTAAAATATTCTCCTGTATTTTGAGGTGACTTGCAAAGTAATTACTTTGTTTTGTCTTTAATTTTCAGAAACAAATAGAAAAACAGATGATCAAGAACAAAAACAAAAAGGTGAGATTGTCAAACAGCCTTTAAAATATTCACAGAAATACCATTGGAGAATAACAACAATTTTATTTCATATCTCTAGTTAAAAGTATATGCTACTGGTTTCATTCTTTCAATGACTTTATCAATAAACATTTATTAATATTGTATGTAAACCTTAAGAGCTAAGGCTCAGAGAAAGATTGCCTGGGTTCCACTCCTAGTTTTGCTATTGGTATATGTGTCTTTGTAAGAATTACTTAAACTTTCTCCCTCGGTTTCCTCTTCCAGAAAGCTGTTTTTATGATTAAATGAAAGGAAAGCAATTAAATGAAAATAGGTACAAATTTCCTAAAGCAATGTCAGGCATAGGGAAAGCACTTAGAAAAATTAAATATTATTTATTTTTAATTTGTTCACAACTGTGCTAGGTATATGGGATCTAAAGATTACTAGAACATAATATCTTTTTTCAAGGAACTAAATTGTTGAAAAGAGACACACTAAAGTTACAGCCATGCTAAAAAAATTACCTCTGCCTTCCAAAAGTCTATTACAAAGGCATCCTAATAACGATTAATAACTCAATAATTTTAAGTTCAACTTTCACAGAGGTTTCTGAACTTACTCAGAATGAAAGAACTATATTTAACATTAAAAGAATTATATGGCTGGTCACAGAATAGTGG
This sequence comes from Ictidomys tridecemlineatus, assembly GCF_052094955.1. Classification (NCBI taxonomy): domain Eukaryota; kingdom Metazoa; phylum Chordata; class Mammalia; order Rodentia; family Sciuridae; genus Ictidomys; species Ictidomys tridecemlineatus. Next base: position 63,222,540 of record NC_135483.1, on the reverse strand, counting down.
TTATGCTTTTAGCATGGGCTGAATAACAAAATCTTTTAGGATTATATATATTTATAATTTCAGGAATATCTTTACTTTAGAATGATGAAAGCAGCAGCTGTGTTTGAAATTGTAGAACATATGTACATGGTGAACTACTGTTGACCACTAGCGGTGATGTCCTAGCTCACAGGTTGAAGAGAAGGCGTCAAGTTTGTGCAGATTTTTCTGACTAGTTGTTTTTCAGTTTATTTCAAAGTAATACAAGGTTGTAGTTTACGTGTTAAGGTTTAAATACAAAACAGTAGTCCTTAGCCTACTGCTCCCTGTTGCTGAGTCTTGCTCACCAATTTTCTTTTAGCGCTTTCTAGCAATTCCCTGTGTATTTCTAAATATCCTAATAATTCTGCAGTCTTCTCTTCTGTATTGGAAATTGTTGATTGTTTCATAGATGACTCGGATATCTCCAACATAATACTCTCACATGCTCTCTCCTGCCTTTCTGCCCATTTTTCAATATATCCATGACCTAACTATAATCAATAGACAAATGCTGAGGAGAAAATCATAAAGCAGAAAGGAGTATATCAGCAACCCTTGTTGGAGTTAATCACTTCCTCAATTGCAAACACTCCCCTTTCTTGTCTTGTCAGACATTCTCCTAGTTTTCTTCTATTCTTTCTACTGACTTCTTCCTGGTCTCTTTGAATGGATGCTTCTTATCTCCCTGGCCTTTAAAACTGGAGGACCCTGGACTCAGTCCTCAGGTTGATTCTCTATCTATGTGCACTCCCTCATTATCTCATCCAATCCTTGGACTTAAATATTATGTATGCCAAAGAATATTCTATATTTAAATATTCTATATGCCACAGCCTAGGGCTCTTCCCCTGACTCCAAACTGTATGTCCAGCTGTCCAGCTGTTGTCTCCCTGATGATCTCAACTTCGGCCTAATAATGACTTCAAACTCTGATGTAAAACTGAACTCAGGATCTTCCTTCCTTAAAACATACTTCTCCTGTGACCCTTCTCTTTCAGGCCTCTCTGTCATCCATTAGCACATCCCAGCAGCCTTCTCTTCAGGGTACCTTGAGAATCCAACTCCTCCCTGCTACCTTTACCTGCTACCACCAGGTCCAAGCCATGACCCTCTTCTCCATGGGTTATTCTAGATGTCTCCTAACTGCTCTTCCAGCTTTCAGTCTTGTACCTCTGTCTTCTTTTTCAATACAGTAGCCACAATGATCCTTTTTAACCTGTCTCTTACTGCGTGGCCCAGATCCTTCGGGTATATTCTTATCTTCTTCATAGTGAAAACAGAGCCCTCTGCCATGGTACAGAAAGCCTCACACAATCTTTCTCTACTTTTCTTTCTGCTGTTTTCCCTCCAACCTCCAATCCTGTGACTCTCAATGCTTTGGACCCTCCACTGCACTTACACTGGTTTCCATGCCATGCATACACAGAACCAAGGCCTGTGCACTGACTGCCCTCTCCAGGCTGGATGTTCTTCCCCCAGATGTCCACATGGCTTGCTCCTGCAGTCTCTCCTCAGCTGTGAAATCCCCAACCCTGATCTTATTTAGATTGCAACCCCCTTGTGTTCCACATCCTTGCTTTATGTTCTCCATTGCACTTTTACCATGGGATAGAATAGGTAGTTTAATTCTTTGCTGTTGTCTGAATCCTCCATTGGAACAAAGACTCCAAGAAGAACATCTGTGTTGGTTTTGCTTACTGCTGCATCCCCTGGACCTAGTAGTTGCATACAGTAGGCACTCAGTAAATATGTATTCAATGAACTTCTATTGTTTTTCAATTAATAAGTATTAATATTAAAAGATATTCAAGGCTTTATTAAACCCAAAGTGTAAGAGTAAGAGCCAGAGCCCAGTTGAAACTAGAAGGATTACAAGATCTCCTGTGACTTCATATGGGCAAGCGCAAGGGACACATGGAATCATTGTACCTACACCGTTTGGAGCACAGAGCTAACAGGGAAAAGAAAATCATCATTTTAAAATTCTTTAACCTTTGATTTCTTCATCTAGGGATGAGGATAATGATTCGTATGCCTTGTAGGGGATGTGTCATAGCAGAATGATAAGAAGAAAACATTATTTGTAAATGATAAATGCTACTCTGCTACGATTAGAGTTGTTCAAATTCAACCACTATTATTACCCAAATACCTGGTCTTCAGATTGCTTTAGTTAATAATACTGAATTGATAGAGTTGGACATATAACAAAGCTGTACCAATTTTATAATTTAGCTAAGATGAGACTTTTTGAAACTCCGCATCTATTATAATTATAAAAGCAAAGGTATTTTTAGTCCCAAAAGTAAGAAACATAAAGGAGAGATTTTTTAAAAGTTGAATAAGTCTAGCTTTATGAAGCAATTGCTGATATGATCTACATAACTCAGTCTGCCTGTGACCATGGAACATTCCTCACATGGCCCCAAGGCCACTGATGTGGTAGACTGAGGCCACACTCCAGAATCAAGTTCACCAGAGTCTCTCTCCTCGGAAGCCCACATTCCAAAACAATCTTACAGTTATATTCAATTACATATGATCTAAAGAACTCAATTTCAGTGACTTAAAAGGAGTTTATTTTTTACTCACATTCATAACCTGGAACCACATCATGAGGGACTCAGTTCCTGTCTTGCCATTCTATCATCTTTCGTTTATAACCTCATGTTCCAAAAGGACTATTATTGTGCAAGCCATTATAGCTTCTATAACTGAGATAGGTTCAACCACCATATGGTAGGAACATGGCTACTTTTTGATGCTAAAAAGGTCACTAGGACAGCAGAATATATATTTTTAAAAAGTCTATCCACTCATAATTCAGAGAAAAAAAAATCATTGCTTTCTCCTTTTAAATTTCTGCCTGCCTACTGTATGCCAGGTTCTCTAGTCAGGAGGGATAGTTGGGACTAAGACAAGCATCCTTCTTTCAGGGAGCTCCCAGTAGGAAGGTCATCTGGGCACCTGGGACTGAAGCTGTGTTTACTGTTTTGAGGAAACACAGCTGGAGAGTATGCTGGAGGGAGCTTTCTCAAGGGAGGGTCTCTGAGTAGATTAGCAGTACCATCCAGACAACTGTGCAAAGACTAAGAGCACTGTGGTAGAGAAGAGTCTGCAAAAGTTTTTAGGAGAGAAAGAAGGTCCTAAGAAGCTGGGGTACCCTAAACAAGCCAAAGTTCATGGTGTGCAGTTAACAGACATTTTTCTTCATGTATGGGATGCCAGCCCAGGCATGCATCTGTGCCAACCAGAGCCCTTTCTCATTAACATATTAACTGGATAACTTCTAGGAGGCTCACCAAATGCACTCATAGAAAAACAGGAAGAGGAGAAGGGGGATCTTGGGCCAGGTTTTTTGCAGACACACAAGGACCCTCGCACTGCCTTGTGTACCCTGTGCACAGGTTGGGCCTTCAGAGTTCTGATCCTAAAGAGTATTTTCCAGAGGAGCTGGGAGCTGAAGTCTCTGATCCTGCAGGGGTTATAGTGCACAGCTCCGCCTGACCACTTTATCCTCCCATCCCTTAAAATTGTTCACTTAGGTCAGTACCAACCAAAAATGTTTGTAACTGAAATATTCTATGAAGAGTAAAATGCACAGGTATAGTCAGAACTTTTTTTTTTTTTTTTTTTTTAAATAGTGAATCAGTGCTACCACCTCTCCATTGAATATCCTGCTTGAGCAAATCATCACGTTTGGGAATCCCATATACTATTTTACTCAAATGGATTCATATGTTGCTCTTAACTAGAAGGAAGTAGAGGAAGGGAAATTTTCCATTTGGGGACTTGGTAGTAAAAAAATAAATAACATGCTTCAATAGCTACACTTCAGTTTCATAATAACACAAATTGAGATTTTTTTTAAAGGACAATTATAAATTTGTCTCAGGATGAAATGAATTATCAGGTTGAGTTATTTTCTACCTATATTGTGTCCCCTCAAGAATATTGATGAGGAACTACTAATGAGATTGGGAAGACATAGTTTTTACTTAGAATTAATAATTATATATGATTAATTTCTTTTAGGGAGTCAAATTTTGTCTACTTTGGTGCAGTCAAAAGATTGAAATAGGGCTTATTCCAAAACAGGTCCTCTTTGGGGGATGCCTGATTCTTAAGTTGAATCAAACGATTTACATCTTTTTTAAATACAATTGCTATATCAATTTTTCCCCACTGGATGTCATCTTTCCCCATATATTCCATATTCCACAGCTTCAAAATGTGAATGTGAACTACAAAGCAATGCAATGCAAAGATGGTTTATTAGATGTCAAATTCCAGCCTTTGTTTTTATTCATCCATTTTTCAATACATATTCAGGACTTATTCTGTGCCAGGTACTGTTTTAGGCCATGGGGCTGCCAGACTAATAAAACAAAGCCCCAGTTCTCAGGGAACAGGTTAAGTACCCCCAATCTAAAATCCTTGGGATCAGAAGTATTGTGGATTTGGTATTTCTTAATATTTTGGAATATTTGCATAGACATACTTAGGGATGGGACTCAAATCTAAACTTAAAGTTCATGTATGTTTCATACACACCTTTCACTCATATAGTACGAAGGAATTTTATACAGGATTGTTAATATTTTTTTGTGTTTGAAACCAAAATTTTCATGATGTGGAATTTTCCACTTGTGGAAAGAGTTATGGATTTTGGAACATTTTGGGTTTTGGATTGTTAGATTAGGAATGCTCAGTCTGTACTTACATTTTAGTGTGATTAGGGATGTGGAGATGCAGTTTAAAACAAATAGATTCTAACAGGCAATGATAGGTGTGAAAAGGAATACAAAACAAGAAAAGAACAGAGAATGAAAGTGGGCAGTTTTGCTGTATGTGTGGCCCTTTGGTGATATTTAATTAGAGATTTGAAGAGTCCAGGGAGTGAGCTCTCTTTTCCCACATGGGAGAAAATAGTCCAGAGGTTGAAGAGGATGTTCATAGTCCCTGAGAATGTGTGCTTAGCATGTTTGAGAATGTGTGCCTAGCATGTTTGAGGGTTAGCAAGCAGCTGATTTCTGGTGAACAATGTGTGAGGGAGGAGGTAGGAATGGCTGATTTCCAAGAGGTTAAGGGTCCACATCACAAAGGACTTTGGGGGCCATAATGAGGAATGTTATATTATCTCCAGTATGATGGGAAGCCACTGGGAGATTCTGAGCAGATTAATAGGATCTGCTTTATGTTTTAAAAGGCTTGTTCTGGCTATAATGATGCAAGATTCGAAGCTGGGATCTCACTAGGAGACTATTGCAATAGTCTAGAGGAGGATTGATGTTGATTAGGATTAGGATGTAGGGTAGAGGTGGTGAGTGGAGTGTGTGTGTGTGTGTGTGTGTGTGTGTGTGTGTGTGTGTGTGTGTGTGTTTGGATAAAATGCATTTGTATATGAACTTTTTCTGTAATTTTCATTTTGATTTGGGGTACTATTCAGTATCCCATTATAGTGTTCATTACAACTAAGGATACACTTACGCAATACCTATGGTTATTGTCTTTTGAAAGGAATGTAAAACTTTCAATGCCCCAACAGAACACCAGGTGGTGCTAGAAAACAAGTTACATTGACAGGAGCAGAATCACATTTACAATGCAACTGCTACATCATTTCACAGAAATGAAAAGTTTTGTGGCAATTGTGTACAATGAATCAAAATGCATTCTTCTGTTATATATACCCAATTAAAATAAATAAATTAATTAATTTGAAAAAAAGAAGAGGCTGAGCTAGCTATAATATAGCCAGTCAGCATGGTACAACTAGGACCTTATATGGATAGATCTTAAGTTTTCTGTATCATAAGAAAACTAAAGATAGGACCAACATGAGTAATAATGAAATCTCATTCTGAAGTTTTTCTATTTTTTGAAAAATTATATCTCCTGACAAATTTTTCCTGTGATTCTTAAAACTGTGCATGACCCATTTGAACAAAGCTATTCTCCATTACCCTTAAACTCCTTACACAGCACAGAGCATCTCAGGATATAGTTCCAGCTGTGCCTTTCCCCTGTTCAAAATGCTCTTCCTTCTCTCTCTCCTTCCCTTTTATTTAGAGAATTCCTAATCCTTAGAACCAAGCTTAGAAGTTACCTCTTCCAGGAAGCCTTCCATCTTCTACCCAACCTGGAGATACACTTCTCCTTTGTGTCCCTAGTATACACTGTTCTTCAAATTTTTAGCATGAATTTTGAGGTTTCCCCTTAATTTCTAGGCAATAAGCTTCTTAAGGATCAAAAACACAACTGACTGTCTCCTTTTGTATTAAACACAGTGGTCAGAATTCTCCAGAGAAATGAATCCAGTAGGATGTGTGGGGGTATTTGCAGAGAGCTACATATAGATGTCAAAGTCATCGATATAAATAGATAGAAATATCATGCACAGTACTCTGTTATACTCAAAACCTACCCATTTAGATGTTCATCTCACCAAAATATGTAGCAACATCTAGACATGTTTGACCAAATATCTGCATACTCTGACCTAGTTGAGGTGACACATAGAATTAATCATGACACCTGTCTAGGGCCACTTTAACATAGATGAGTAAAATCGTGAATAATTCTTTTCCCTTTAGTTGCTTCTTCATGGAGTGGCAGTAAGATACTAAATGGTGGGCAGAAAGAGTTTACAAACAGAAAAATCAAAGTATAATTGAACTTTTAGTGTCCAGATCGTACTTACTACATTTTTGGATATTTTCCTGTGGAATCTCATTTAATCTATACCCTTAAATCTTGTGTTAGCATTTTCCAGCCACTATTTCTTAAAGTGTTGTTTTCTTTTTTCTACTTGCTTATTTCCGGGGCTCCAGCTACATGGATATTGAACTGCTTGATAATGTCCCACTGGTCTCCAAATCTTGGTTTTTTTATTTTAATTTTTTTTCAAATTTTTGTTGTCATTCTTTTCTTTTCCCCGGCTGGACTACATAATTTTATTGTTGTATCTTCAAGGCCACCAGTTCTTCTAATTTCAAGTCTGCCACAGGGCCTATCTAATAATGTTTTTATTTTAGCTACTATTCTTGATGGCTCTAGATTTCCAGTTACTTCTTTTTTTTTTTTTTTAAGTTTCTTTTTCACTATTGAGATTTCCTATCTGATCACTCATGAACACCATGTTTTTCTTTAATTCTTTGTATTTATTTATATAATCACTGATTGGAAAAAGTTGACATCAGTACCAATATCTGGGAGTGCTGTGAGACAGTTTCTATTGACTTCTACTTTTTCTGATTGTGAGTCAGGAGATTCCCATTTCTTTGCACGCCTCGTTATTTTTGTTTGAAACCTGGATTTGCTAAAAACTAGATGTGTGTGTGTGTAATATGCAACTCTAGAATTTGTTTTGTTCCAAGGATTATTGGTCATAGTAAGCAATTCACATGTCTGAACTCAAACTGAAAAACCTGTCTCCTCTGAAGTAGAAAGCGGGTCTTATCTCTGTCAGGTTTTTGGTTTCTAATTATTATTTTTACAGTTTAACTTACTTGGAAGGAGGATAGGAGTGAAAGTCCATTGTCTGTAGAGTTTACTGGTCTGACAAAGATTGGGGCAGAATTCATACTCAGCCCTTGCTCATGGTATTTCTCCTTGCTTCTAATATTCAACATCTAAATTTCTGCAGCCCCTGTTCTTCCTTCTTAAACCCCAAGGCAGTAGGACTTTTATGTTTTGCTGCCAAGACTGTATGTGTACCAGGAAATTTGCTCACATGGGAGACATAACAAAACTGTAAATTTCACCAGAAGTAGTTCTGTCTGGAGTGGATTCTCATAGTAGCCAGTCTCCAAGAAGGTCCCCAGTAATTCTTTCCTTTTGGTATTTGTGCCTCTGGGCAATCCTCTCTCCATTGAATATGGCTGACCTGGGTGACCAGTATTATAGAGATGGCAGAGTGTGGCTTCCTAGGATAGATGAGAAAAGATGTTGCAGCCTTCATCTTGCTATTCTTTGAATCATGGGCTCTGAGGTAAACCAGCCATCAAGTCATCTATGAGCAGCCAGGTTCATGTAGCAAGAAACTTGTATAAGATAATGAATGTTTAAGGGTTGCTGCCAGTTGCTAAGTTTGGTGATGATTCATTTCGCAGTCTCATATAGCTAATCCATCACCTCAAGTCTCTACCTGCTTTTATTCCAGGCTCCCTGGGGGCTGCCCATGGAAGTGAAAAGTCACCACTCAGTCAGGGATTTGGGCAGAATTTACTCTCAGATTATGTATCTTAGCTCTTCTGTGTCTCTCTTGCTTTTAACATTTCTCTTTTAAGTTTCAACCTATCCTCCTGCTCAGAATTCTGTCATCTGCTCTTTTCAGTAGGCAGGACCACAGTTTTCCACTGACTTTAGGCAGTGGGGGAGCACCCCCATGCAACTAAAGCCACAGCCTCACTATTCTTACCTCAAGCAGAAACAGTCTTTCAAGGATAAGCACTTCAAGTGTCTGCCTGTCTTCAGTAATGCATCTTCATGTAGCTGTTTTAGAGTCTTAGTGATATTTCATTGATTTAATGAAATGCTACTACAAATACTCTCTGAACTAGAAAAGCTTAGCATCTCAAATTTATAAGCCCTTCTGGAATCCCTGACTCTGAGCTGCATATTTATAATTTTTGCTCATTTTTTTCTGGAACTATTGAACTGTGTGTTTTTTTTTTTCCTTCTTGTTGATTTTAGGATTTTCATTGTATTATTGATACTTAGTCCCTCATTTTGGGGTTTTTTTTTGGGGGGGGTATAGAAGGGATTGAACTCAGGGGCACTCAGCCACTGAGCTACATATCTAGTCCTATTTTGCATTTTATTATTTAAAGACAGGGTCTCAATGAATTCCTTAGCACCCTACTATTGCTGAAGCTGGCTTTTAACTCACAATCCTCCTGCCTCAGCCTCCCGAGTCTCTGGGATTACAGACATGCACCAGTGCCCGGCCTTTCATTGGTTTTTGATATTGGGAACATATCATCTCAGTGATTTATTTATTACCTCCTCGTGTATAATGTCTTATAGATTCATAATGGTTGGAATAAGTAAGTGCATGAATGAATATGTGTTGGAACCAGGTCCAACCATATCTCCTGGTTATCTTATATTTTTCTATTTTGAAGTCACAAAATATGTACAAAATATGCATTGAACAGACTTGATTCAGATGGCTTGGGAGCTTGGGAAGGGCCAAGTGTGATCCTTCCCTCAATGAATTTACTCATTCATCTCATTGAGACAAGGACTGTAGTACCTGGCTCTGCAGACACCTGTCATGAAGTTGCAACCATTCAGTCTTTGTATTTCTTTTCCATTGATGCATGTGGGCTCCATGAAGTCATCACAGCCTAGAATATAATTACTGCTTGGTGATTATAATCAGAATTTTGTCTTTTAGCTGCCCATTGGACAGACTTCAACTCCTTGTCTTAGCGGTCCTAAAACACTAGGTGTTCCTCATTATTGGTACTAACAACCCACCTACATGTTGTGGTACCAGCTGGCGGTTCAGTTCAGGCCACGCCATGATGCCTTAGTAATTTCCCCCTATTGTAGAAGAGCAATGTAGCAATAGCACATTTAAACTAACTCAGGGAAAAGCTTTGAAAAGCCAGTCTCCCTCCCACCCTTGCAGCTGTGAAAAGAGGTTATGAGATAACTGCTGTTGAAGATTTATTATAGTCATTACATTCAACGGCTACAGTAGTTTTAGTGGTTCCTAAAATATACCAGCAGTTATTGTCTGATTACTTCTACAGATAAGTTAATTATAGGAGATTTCTGACTCTTATACAAGTCTGATTTAGAGAGAAGTTTAATTACAGCAATTTCAGTGATTCTAAATAAGCTCAGCATATATTACCAGTCTCAGCAAGTATAGTAGAGGTTTTTAGCTGTGTTGAAATACACATTTGCTTTGTTTTTATTTTTCGTTTCATGATTTTCACCGTACTGTAGGACATGTGATAGATAATTCAGGACACCTGTTTCCGCCAGAGTGAATCTTCAGTCAAACACACCACAGGACAATAATAGCAAATTCTTCGTTATCATTAAAATCCCATTCTAATGCTTCCCATTGAGCACTCCGCATTTTACAAAGCTAATTTGTGTAATGATTGTGACAGTGTGAGCAGGAAAACAAACTAGTTTTCTTAAAGGAAAAAAAAAATCAGATATGAGTGTATTTTTTATTAAATTTTTGTTGTCATTCTTTTTTTTTTTCCCCGGCTCGACTACATAATTTTATTGTTGTTAGGATCTTAATTTTTTTTTAATTTTGATAGGAAGTCAGGCAGCATCTTTAAATCAGGATAATCCTTATTTGTGTTTATTCATACCCTGGCAATATGTGAATAAAGATTAATATATTAGAAGCATCTGCCCAAACTTATTTAAAAATAAACTTGTAAAAAAATGTGTCATAAGAAGACAGAGCTAGGGCTGGGGTTGTAGCTCAGTGGTAGAGCACTTTACCTTCATGCATGAGGCACTGGGTTCGATCCTCAGCACTGTATAAAAATAAATGAATGAAAGATATTGTGTCTATCTACAACTAAAAAATATACATTAAAAAAAGAAGACAGTGCTATGGGTGTTGAATATATTTATTTAAACAGTACCCTAAATTGGAAGGGTATTAATTTGAGGAATACACTACTGAAAATTACTTTCATTTGAGGTCTATAGAGCTCTTCCCCCAGAATTTTTTCACCCTTGTGGTATAATGGTAGATTTTACTGGCATTTGCAACAGTAATTCTATCATCTGCTTATATGTTTTCACTTAAAAATGAGGTATGTTTTGACAATGGAAAGTACAGTGCAGTTTCACTTTCTATGGTTTTAGTTACTTGTGGTCATCTCCGGTCTCCAATAGAGAAATACCTATGGGAAGGTCAACAGTAGCCTAGCGCCATGTCATAGCGCCTGCAAGAGTCTCTTCATGAAGACATTGTATCATCTCCTGTCATCACAAGAAGGGAGAATGGGATACTGTTAAGAAAAAGAGAATCTATATGCACACAACATTGATTACAGTATGTTGTTATACTTGTAAGGTTTTATTATTGGTTATTGTTCATCTCTAACTTTGCTTAATTTTAAAATTAATCTTATCATAGGCGTGTATGTATAGGAAAGAATATAGCATATATGAGGTTCTATCTGTGGTATCAGGCATCGCCTGGGGGTCTTGGAATATATTCTCCTCAGTTAAGGGGGACGATTTTATTGGTAATAGTGAAAATAAATCAAGTCTTCAGTTTCAGTTTGGGCGATTTTACTATATTCTGCCTGCATGGGGAGCCAGTCTACTACCTTTCCTTAGCACTGTGGAATTTTAGTCACTTTTCCTTTTTGCTAGAATACTCTTTCTTCTTCTCCTTTGTCTATTTAGATCCTTCAGTCCACTTTTCTGTGGTCTACAGTCTGTCTCACCTGTGGGCTTTCAACTTGATCTGGTTCATTGCTAAACCATGCAAGCATAAATCAAGACTAAGAGAATAAGTGTAACAAATTCTCCATTGCCACCTGCACATGTTTACACTTCGGTATTAAAGAACATTGTTTTTATCAATGATGTTTTCAGAGGTCCAGCTTTTCCTTATATCAGTAGTAAGGATTGCACAGATACCAGCAGATTTGGGGAGAAAAGTGACTCTTTGCTGATTCTGCAAACATGTGCTTGGCAAGGACAGTAACTGCCTTTGGCCTTTGGCTACGAGAGACCCAATTCCACTTCCACTTCTGAGCTGCAAGTCGCCCCAAGTTGCCACCTCTCCCATGCACCCATGCTGCACCTATCCGCCTTGCTGCCTCCCAACCAGGGGTAGAAATTCATCTTTGGGTTTCTTGCTGATTAACTATTTGAGTCACTAATTTAATGTCCATCTGTGGTTTCAGGCATCGCCTGGGGGTCTTGGAATATATTCTCCCCAGTTAAGGGGGGCAATTTTATTGGTAATAGTGAAAACAAATCAAGTTTTCAGTTTCAGTTTGGGCGATTTTACTACATTCCACCTGCATGGGGAGCCAGTCTACTAGTTGTGACAAAGAGATGAACAATAACCAATAATAAAACCTTACAAGTATAACAACATACTATAACTACTATTGTGTAGGTTACACAATATCTGAAGACCCAGAACAAAGCCCTTGATGAAGAAATATTCCTATATGGGATAAAAATGTTTTGGGGAAAACACAATCCTAAAATAAAAAGCATGTGCCTTCTATTTTACTGCTTTAACTTTTGCCTTCTCCTCAAAGGGACTGGATGCAAGGCTGCACTCAGAAGGTGCTCAGCATTTACTGAGTCACGCGTATCAACCCATTCTTGGGTTGCCATGGAGAAATTTTTTTTTCTTTTGTAAAACAATGAGAAAACATCACTGAAGTGGTTAAAGGCATCTGTTTTGTGGCACCTCTCCCAACATATTCACTATTAAATACTTTAGCCACTTAAGGCAAACATATGGCAACTTATACTGTAAATTCTAAATTCACTTCAAATCATATATACAGTTGTCCAGTTGATTATGGTAGAATCAGAGAACACTGTGATTTTTGCCCTTTGAGTTAATTTTTTTTAAGAAGCCAGAATGTGTGGATGAAGGGAATAAGACTAGGGATTATATACATATACATATATATATATATATATATATATATATATATATATACCTCTTTATATATACCTCTTTATATATACATATGTATCTACACACACACACATATCCTACTATATTTATTATACATATATATATATATATACACACACATATATCCTACTACATTTATTATATATATACACATATATATATACAAACATATTTATATATGTGTGTGTGTATATACATATATATGTGTGTTTGTGTGCGTGTGTGTGTGTGTATCTCCTTACACATTTTTTTACAGGGGTTTACTTGTTCTGGGTGAAAGGATAAGCTCTCTCCCCATGTCTTTGAACTTTGGCCAACCTTTGTGTATTGACCCTTCTTAAAGAATGGAATTGGGTACTGAATAAAGGAGATAAGAGCTTCTAGCTCAGGGGGGTGATGCATTAATTTAACAAAAACTTGGGCTTCTTTTTTGTGCCTATCTCTGTGGGGTACTCTAAAAACAAACCAAATAACTACATATAAGGAGGCAGAGGTTATGAACAGACTGCCTTGGGAACATCAAACAGGGAAGAGTCCACTGCTAGGGAGGCGGTGTGGTCAGAAAGCTGCTAAAGTCCTCCTGGACGGATGACATTTGATGGTATTAAGGTAGTAAGCCAGGATGCTGTCCATGGAGTGGCTCTGTGAGTTCAGATACAGAATGACTTTTAGTGAAAGGGATGATGATAGATTGATATAGAAAAAAGCCCCTAGGTGTTTCTGCACATAGCAGCCCCACCCTTATTCAAAAGGGCAGCATTTCTAGGATATTTTGGACAATGCTCATTATAAAGCAGGTCACATTAGTTGGAATCCTGTCTTGAAACTTGATACCATGACTTTTTGGGGGAAATTATCATAATTTACTTTTTTTAAAGAGAGAGAATTTTTTAATATTAATTTTTTAGTTTTCGGTGGACACAACATCTTTATTTTATTTTTTATGTGGTGCTGAGGATCGAACCCAGTGCCCCTAGCATGCCAGGTGAATACACTACCATTTGAGCCATATCCCCAGCCCATAATTTACTTTTTTTAAAAGTACCTTGAAAAGTACCTTAATGGTGGCTTCTGTTTTTTTCCCATTTCTGTTTCACTTTGTGGGAAGTTAATTAGTGTCTACTTCTAGGACTCTCTATATTATTTATCTGGAATCTTCAGGCTAATTAGCTACCATGATTATAATATTAACTTGGTTCAAGTTGTGAGAAGTACACTTAAAAGTAAATTTGAAATAAAGGTGCATAAAATCTCTTTATACAGCATGATGCCTTTAATTGATACTCTCTTTACATAAAAGCCAAGGTTTGATAAAGTTGTGTTTCAGGTAATAACCTTGATTTTTATGCTTCATGAAATTTGGCTCCTCTCCCCCAAGGATCACCAACTTCTTTGTGCATTTATACCATCACATTGGTGATGTTATTACTAATGTCATTTAGCTAGTCACAGGGTGGAAGCAGCATTAATTGCAAATTATAGCTTCAACATAAAACCAATGAACTTGGGTGAGCTTTTAATTTTGCTGCCTTGTCACTTTGATTCATACTGCATCTTGCTTTTTAACTGCTGCCACGAACCTCGTGTGCATTTCTCTGCAGTATATTTTTTCATGGCACTTTCAGACAGTCACTAGAGTCAAGCAGTACAGGACCCAGCAGGGTATGTATTGTTGTGCCATTAATTGCCTACCTCTGTGCCTTGTGTGGAAGAAGGCCAGAGGCAGATTGTCTTTTACCCCCTGAGAAGTATGATAATAGCTTGACAATGCACTTCCTGAAGAATTTCTCTGTGATTATAAAACACATGTGAAGAGACTTGTTTGAAAGGAAGAGAAAAATGAGGAGTATCTTTAAATTGCCTTTTGGATTAATACTGTCAAACACTTGGTGCATGGGCACTAGTGTGATGGAAATACTCATGTGATATTCCACTCTTGTTCAGGTATCAAGATCAAGTTTTAAGTCTTATCTGTTTTGTTTTTAGATTCAAGCATGTGGCCAAATGTGACATTTGGAGATTGGTGCCCTTATTTACATTTCAGTGAATTTAGAGTTATAAAACTGCCTTTCACTCTATGTCAGCCTTTAAAGTAGCCATTATTATTATTATTACTATTATTATTATATTTTTTTATCCATGAACATTTTCCTCCAAAGCATTTAAATTACTCTTGTTAGTGTTACTCAACACTAGAAAATTGTTGGAGTGTAATAGAAAGTGTCCTTGACCAGAGTTTTCGTCTCAGTTCTACCAATCCTTAATTGCACTTTGATCTTGGACACATCTCTGGGCCTCACAGAGTTTTTCTTTCTCCTTGTATAAAATGGGAGCTAATTCTTCTTGCACTCCTACAGTTTTTCTGCACATTGCATGACCATACTGGTTTGTCACTGGGGTCATGGTATATAGATATGATCAACCAGCATTGTTACTTCTTCTCCAATGATTGTCTTATATGAAATGCCATCTTATCCCCAAATCCATATGCAGGAAGAGAATAGTACTGTTCATTTGTGTATGCTCCTCTTCTAAGAGCCTCTTGATGAATGTGATCAGCATTATCCACATGACATCCCAGTGTTCATAATGTCTTAATTGCAAGAGAAGATGCTGTATCCCCAGGGATGTTTCTCTAGGAAGTGTTTACGTGTGGAAAGTGAACATCCACAAGCTGAAAGAGGTGTGAGGATATTGGGGAGTTGTTTGAGGTATGCTTTTCATGGCATCTCATTAAAGAGTAAGTTTAAGTTTTCTTTCTACCTTGGGTGTTAAATCTTTATTAACACTGGAATTTGAAAACAGCTAGCAAAAAAAAAAAAAAAGGAAAATGCTTAAGGGATTTATTGTAAGACTCAATAGTGCCATTATTTTCCGTGTGTGCTTTAAATTGCTGGAGTAAAATAATGTATTCAGCAAGGAAGCAAGTTCCTGCTTCCTCCCATGAGTCTCCTTGATTGTGCAATTGGTATCTCATTCTTTAATTAAACTCGTCCAAAGATAGGATCAGCTAAAGTGTTTACTGTATAAATAGTTTTCATTCCCAGTGTGCAAGCTTAAAACCATGGTAAAAAAGAGTTTGCCATCTGTTAAAAACCAAAACATGTGGTGTGCTGTTGCATAAAAATAAACCACACATTATTCATAAAAAGGATCACAACACATATCATATCCTTGGGACTGACAATAATGTGTGATGTTTTGGAATGTCACCACCTTCTCTCCTAGTGACAGTATGTTCTGTAATGCATTATGTTAAACAACATGATCATCTATAAACATCATAAAACTAAAGCCTGTATTTTTGTCCAAGTGAAATAGCTTTATTTCAGTGTGAAAATTTTACTGATAAGAAATGGCAATTTTTCATTTTTTCTTTAATATGTTCAATTGTAATTATTCCTAAGAGTTTTATTTTCAAATCTTTCTTCTTTTCTAAAATTTAACCACCTAGTTAAGCCAGGAATTTCACTATTCCTCTCTCCCCGTACTGTCGTTCTCTAGACCTTGTCCTCTGCTTGTGTATTAGAACCACAGTCTCTTCCACTTCTAGTTTTTGTCCTTTTGCTAATGTGAACCTACTCTGAGTGAAGCTTCCTGGAACAGGTTGTTAATGGTCATTCATTGAAGCCAGTAATGATACCACATTTTCTGCAGAGCAGTCTAACTTCCTCAGCTTATTCTTCAAGAAACCCCCAAATCTGTTTTCAAGCCACTTATGTCATGTAGCCTTGATTCTCACTGTCCTTGTCCTGGCACCCTGGGACTCCACCAAAATTATCACAAATTGCTAAACTTACTTCCTTTTTCTTTCTACCTCTACTTTCATCCCTTCATAGTATTTTTCCCTGCCTTGCATCTGAAATTATATATATGCTTTTAGGCTCAGATTAAACATCAGATTCTTCCTAAATTCTTACCCTTTTGTTCCTAGTTAAAAGTTAACATTCATCTTTTTGTGTTCCCAAAGCACTTTGTAATTTTTATTTTGCCTGATAATTTTCATCCTTTTATTTCAGTCTTAACTTGCTCCCCCACATCACCACTTTCTAGCATCTGGAGTACTTGAGGATGGGAATTATATTCAGTTCATCTTTTTGTCCCCTATACTAACTAAGTGACACTCAACAAATATTTGAGGCACTCAATAAATATGTGCCAAATGGTCACTCATTATGGTCACTCATTAAAGCCAACAGTGATACCACATTGTCTGGAAAGTCAAGCATTGTGTACTGGCTTTAATGAGGTCATAATGTCATTAATTTTGCTGTAGAGAATCCATAATTACAAAATTAATGCAGAGAAGAAATTTAAATTACCAGGTAAGGAAATATTATCATATTCTGCATTGGATTTTTTATATATAACAGTAGTTATGGATAATCTAAAATGTTTTTGGTACTCTGCTGCTCAGTGATTCTTTGTGGATGATTAATTTCTCACAGAATTATGTGGGAAGTTCTGACTTATTTGTTTCAGGCAAAACCAATTGCAATCTTTGAACCTCGTTTAGATACCACTTCAGATTAACAAACCCAAAATCTAAGTTCTTAACCACAGAAAAATAAATTGTGACTATCCAGTGAAAGTATTCACCTTTGATTTTAGAGTTGTTCTTAATTTTGTTTTTAGTGATGAGAATAGTGATGGTGGTTGCATTTTTATGTTTATTATAATAGTTTTTTGAGATATAGTTAAACATACATAAGTGTTACCTAAGGAATACAATTTGATTAGTCTTGACATGTATGAAATCATGAAATTCTCATCACAATCAAGAAAACAAGCATCTTCAATGATACCAAAGTTTTCCTCCCACACCCCCCAATAAGCTGTCCTACACTTCATCCCATAGGTACCTACACAAACCTAGGCAGCCACTGCTCCTCCTCAAGTCCATAAACACTGCCTTATTCTTCCCAGATGTTTGTGTAAGTGGAATTACACTGTATGCACCCCCCCTCTTATTTTTGTTTTTTTGGCCTGGCTTCTTTCAATCAGCAATTATTTTGAGATTTAATCATGTTATAGTACATAGTAGTAGTTTCCTTTTATTGACAGGTAGCATCCATTCTATTGATATAATACACTTTATTTATACTTTTGTTTATTTATGGATATAAGGGTTGTTTCCATTTTTTTTTTTTGGCATTTACAAAGAAATCGGTTATGAACATTCATGTGTAAGTCATTGTGTACAAACATGTTTCATTTTCCTGGGAATATGTGGGTATAAAATGGCTGGATAATATGTTTGAGTATTGTATGAGACAGATTGATTTGGGATCATGGTTTCAGTCTACGGTTGGCTGCCTCCATTGCTCTGGGCCTTTGGTGAAACAGAACATCATAGTGGCTGCATTGGAGAAAAGCTTCTCAGCTTGTGGCAATCAGGAAACCGAAAAAGAGAGAAAGAGGCTGAAGAAAAGATAAACACTTCTAAGGCATGTCTCCAGTGACCTCTCTTTCCTCCAAGCAGGACCCATCTCCTAGTCATACATTCATCTTTTAGTGAATTAATCCAGTGAGGAGGTCAGGGTCCTCGTGATCCAATCATTTCACAAAAGTGCCACCTCTGGACACAGGCAGGACACATAGACTTTCCACATCCAAACCGTAATGTGTGTTGAACTTCTTAAGAAATTTTCAAAAGTTTTTCCAAAGTGGATGTATCGTTAAATTTTATATTTTAGCTAGCAACATATAGGTATTCCAGTCCTCCTAATCCTTACCAACAATTGGTATGGTCAATATTTTTAATTTTAGTCATTCTAATGGGTATGAAATGGTATTTCATTTTGATTTTAATTTGCATTACTTTAATAACCAGTGAATTTAAGCATCTTTTTGTGAATTTGTTTCTTATTCTGTCTCTCCTTTGGTGAAGTGTGTGTTCAAATCTTGCCCACTTTTTTCATGAGTTGCCTTTTTATTCTTGAGTTTGGAGAATTCTTTTTACCTGATTTTTGAAGACATTAATCTGATACTGCAAATATTTTCTCCAAGTCTCTAAATTATCTTTTCATTTTCTGTATGGTGGCTTTGGAAGACCTGTTTCATTATGAGAAAGTCTAAAGTCTTATATAGATCGTGTTCTTAGAATCATATCAAAGAGATACTTGCCTAAACTAAGGTCAGAAAGATTTTTTTTTCTCTTGATTTTTTCTAGAAGTCTTATAATTTTGGGTTCTACATTTAGGTCTATGTTTTAATTTAAGTCAGTTGTTTTTTTATTTTTATTTTTTGTTTTTTTTTTATAGCAAAGGTATGAAAAACCATTTATTTGAAATATATATATATATATGTATATATATAATATATATATATTATATATATACATATAAAATGCCATTATAATGCCATTGTCCCAGCAGCATTTACTGAACAGGCTATTCTTTTACCACTGAATTGCCTTTGAACATTGGTTGAAAATTAGTTGCCCGAGTATGTATGAGTATACTTTTGTTATAGCTTTTTCATTGCTGTGACTAAAGTACCTCCCCACACCAGCACAATTATAGAGGAGGCAGAATTTATTTGAGGGCTCATGGTTTCTGGGGTCTTCGTCCATTCCTCAGGGCTTGGGGTGAGGCTGAACATCATGGTAGGAGAGGGTGGCCGAGGAATGCTGCTCACATCACGGTGACCACGAGGCAGAGAGAATGAGACCTCACTCACCAGAAGCAAATATATACCCAAAGCCATGCCCCAATTCCCACCTCCTCCAGCCACACCCTACCACTTCAGTTACCACTCAGTTAAACCCTATCAGGGGATTAAATCACTGATTAGATTAAGACTCTCACAACCCAATCATTTCTCCTCTGAACCTTCTTTCATTGTTTCACATGCAAGCTTCTCAGAGACACCTTACATCCAAACCATAACAACTTCTAAACTCTTCTTTTTAGTCCTGTTGACCCATTTTTCTATCTCCACACAAATACCACTGTGCTTTGTAAGACATCTTGAAATCAGGGAATGTTAGTTTTGCCATTTTATTGTTTTTCATGGTTGTTTGGGCTTTGTTAGAGGCCCCTTACATTCCATATGAATTTAAGAATCAGTTTGTCAATTTTTACAGATACAAAAAGTCTGCTGTCACTTTGACTGTAATTGAACAAGGAAAATTTATGTATTTGGTAAGAATCGACCACCTTTACTGTGCCAAGTCTTCTAATCCATGAGTATTCTGAGTCTCTCCATCTAGTTAGGTCTTTTGAAATTTCTCTCATCAGTGTGTTATGGTCATCAGTGTGTTAGCCCCCTGTCTCCTCCTGACCAGCGGGAGAAGCAGGGAAAGCATGCCCCCACCAGGAGGAGCCAAGAAAGGTAAAGGTCGACTGACGTCCCTCACCCAGCCCTCCTACAGGAGGATCATCAGACGGCTCCAGGGAAAGGAGTGGAAGCAGGATCTCATTTATTGAGGAAGTACACACAACTTATATACCGCACCAGAGCCAATCAGGATAAAGGTCAGAGGGGTAGAGCGAGTTCACCAGCTGTCCATGAGGGCAGAAGAGTCCTGGACCTATCCTGGAGGTCATCCACCTTTTCTGTCACCGCCCACAGCACCTCATCCTGGCTGATTGCCAGGAGCCATCCCAGCCACATGTGTGGCCCCAAGACTGTAGCAAGTCATGCCCTACAATGGTTTTCCATGTATAGGTCTTTTGTGACTTTTGTTGGAATTATCCATAAGTACATCCGATTTTGGATCCTATTGTAAGTGGCATTACTCTGTAATTTTAACCACTTTCTAATTTTTCATTTTAATTTGTTATTACTAATAAAAAAGAAAAAAAAGTGCATTCATTTATCTTGTATCCTGAAAACTTTTTTAATTAATTAATTGATTTTTTTATTAGTTACACATGACAGTACAATGATCTTGACAATTCATACATTTGAATCAAATGGAGTATAATTTCTCATTTTTCTGATTGTACAGGTTACAGAATTCTGATTGTACAGGTTGCAGAACTGCAACCTTGATAAACTATTTTCAAGTTGTTTTTTATAGAACCTATACAATTTTATACAAATATTTTCATTTTATCTATGAATAAAGGCAGTTTTATTCCTCCTTTCCAACTGGGATGTTTTATTATTTCTTTATCCTTCCCGGTTCATTGGCTAGAGCAAGTACAATGATGAAAGGAAGTTTTAAGAGTGGGCATCTTGGTCTTATCCCTGATCTTGGTGTTTGGGGGAAGTTTAATCTTCATCATTCAGTTTCTGTTAGGTCCAGATTTTTCATAGATGCTCTTTATTGGATTGAGAAAGTTTATTTCTATAACTCTAAAAGTTTTTATTAGAAATGGCTTTTGGATTTAGACAAAGGCTCTTCTGTATCTAATGAAATGATCTTGTGGTTTTAATTTTTATTGTGCTAGTATAAATCACATTAATGGATTTTCAAATGTTAGACCAACATTTAAAATGAGTTTTAACATTTCTGGATTAAACCTCAAGATAAATTATTTTCTATATATGTTGTTGAATTTGACTTGCTAAAATTTTATTTAGAATATTTTTACATCTATGTTTAAAACTATGTTGAAACATAGTTTTTATATAATGTCTTTGCCTGGTTTGGGTCTCAGAATAAATGCTGACTCAATAGAATGAGTTGAGAAAAAATTCTTCCTCTTTGAGAATTTATGTCTTCTTTCTTCTTTTGGTATAATTCAATAGTGAAGATGACTAGACCTAGGAGTTCCTTTGTGGGAACATTTTTAATGACAAATTCAATCTCTTTAATTGATTTAGGATATTCAGGTTATTTGTTTCTTCTTGAGTAATCTTTTGTAGGTTTTATCTTTCAAGGATTGTGTTCATTTCATCTAATTTATTAAGTTAATTGGCAGAATATTGTTTATAACATTCCCTTATTATCATCTTAATAATGATAGAATTTGTAATAATAGCCCCTTATTCATTCCTAATGTTCTCTCTCACTTTTTCTTGATCATCCTGGGGATGTTTTATCAATTTTATTTGTCTTCCCTCAAAATCAGTTTTAATTTTATTGACTTTATTATTTTTCTGCTTTGAAGGTTATCTCTATCTGCTCTCATTTTCATGATTTCCTTGCTTCTCCTAGGTTCAATCTCCTCTTCTCTCCTCTGTTCTCCTCCTCCTCCTCCTCCAGCTAGAAGCTTGCAATATTCTGTGTGCACTTGCAAGGTGTGTTTTTGTTTGGGGGGGTTAGTATCTAGAAATGTCAATTAAGTCAAGGTGCTTCAAACTGTTCTTCAAATCTTCTGTATTCTTGTTGAATTATTCTGTACTTACTCTGTCAATTACTAAATGAGGAGAATTATCAAATTCCCTGATGGATTTAAATATTTTGATTTTTTAAATAATTCTTTCAGTTTTGATTCATATATTTTGAAACTTTTCTACTAGATGAGTAAACATTTCAGTTATTGTTATCTTTTCAAACAGTTTCCTTTTTTTGTTTTGAAATAACTTTCTTTTGTCACAGATAATATTATTTGACCTGAAATCTATTTTGAAATTCACATTGGCACTGTAGGTTTGGGATTTTTTTTTATTGTTTGGGTTTTTTTAGATCAATAAACAAATTTTCATCCATTTGCTTTTACTTGTATCTTTGTATTCAAGGAGTATTTTTTGTAGTCAACATTCAATTGTACTTTGCTGTTTTCTACAAGCTGAGATTCTTTGCATTTTAATTGGTATCTAATTGGGGTGTTCACATTTAATGTGTTTATTGATATGATAGGTTTATCATCTTGCTGTATATTTTCTTTTGGTCACAACTTTCCTTTGTTCCATGTTTCTTCTTTCTCCTCCTTGCTTTGGATTAATTTAATAATATTTAGTATGCCATTTTATCTTCTGGGTGACATTTTTCGTTATCACCTTTTTATACTTTAGTGATTTCTTTAGGTATTTGGTATATATATCTAACTTATCACAATTTACCTTCAAATTATATTATACCTTTCACATATATTATATAAAACCTACCATTAGACTACATTTATGCTATTATTATCCCACATTTTACTTTTATGTATGATCTAAAGCCCATACTACATTGTTATTATTTTTGTTCAAAAATTAATTTGTTGCTGGGTGCAACAAATGATTATCTTTTAACTATAAAAAATTTAAAGAGATTTAAATACTAAGAGAGAAAGCATGTGTTTCTCTATGTATTTTCCATTTCTATTCTTCATTTGTTTTATATTCACATTCCCATCTGATACCATCTCCCACCTAAAGAACGCCCTTTAACATTTTTATTTATTCGTTTATTTTCATTTTATTATTTTTTTGTAGGAAAAATCCAGTTTTTATAAGTTCTTTCAGCTTTGCTGTATTTAAAAACACTTCATTTTTCCCTTTTTTTTTTGAGATATTTTTGCTGGGTATAGAATTCTCTGCTGCCAGTACTATTATAATGTACTTTAAATATGTTGCTCTACTCTTCTCCCTTTCATTTTTTTCTGTGAGATATTTGCTACTATCTTTACCTTTGTTCCTTGTATGGGACAAACCTGTTTTTTATTACTCTTAGGATTCTCTTTTTATCACTGGTTTGATAAATTTATTCCTATTTCTTAGAGTTCACTGACTTTCAATTGCTGATATACAGTTTCTTGCAAAATATTATTTCATATATTGGTTGGAAAGATTTAGAAATTTGATTTCATTTTTAAATATCAATCTTAGTATTTGAATAAATTATCCCCTTCTGTCGTGTCATTTTTTACTACATCTATTTCAGAAAGGCAACGGCTTGGTTTTTCAATATAATATATATTTTTTCTTTTTTCATTCGAACACCAGAAATAGGTTATCTGTCACTTGATCATTCTGCTATTGCCCAAATAAACTCAAATTTTTCTCATTTCCTAGAGATCATTATCTTCAGGGTTGGGTTATTTACTGGTCATCCTATCATGTCTATTACACTCCTGTAAACCAATATTAATAATTTATAGAATATCAGGTTTCCATTCGCATAGCATAGGGAGAGATTCTAAAGACACTCATGGGATTTCTTCCATTGTGATTATCAAATTGATTTTAAAGACTTCCTCTTGGGTTTGATAAAAATCTAAGATGATATCTTTTAAAAAATGAACACCATGTAATTTCTGTCTTATAAAACATAATAATGAATGTCAGTCAATACCAAGGCCAACAAACACTAATTAATTAAAGATGCAGAACATATTAACATGATAACAATTAAATGAAGAGTAAGATAATATAGAAACTAAGTTCATAAATACATAAATAATTTATTCATATAGTATCTCCTGTCTTTAGATCTATCTGGGACATTACATAGCAGAGTCACCTGTAGCTATTTATTTAGTATTGAGGCTTGGGATCATCTATTTTCTGTTAAGTTCCCCTGAAGATACTGATAGAGTGAGGTTTGGAAATTATTGTTTTATTGGTTGATAATGGGAACAAATATTTAAAGATGACTTTAAATAAGTTTACCATTTCAACAAAATTAATAAAATATGGGAGACACACTTCTAAAATTCTTTTTATGCATTACTGCCTTTTTAAAAATGTATGTTGCACATCATTTAACTGTTGATGATTAGAGATTGAAAAGCTCATTTTAATGAACATGCGTTATTACATTGTGCAGTGAGGCTTTGGGGGCTCTTGAAGTCTGTAGTCCTATTTACCCCTGCACATTTTATTCGTATTGCAGTGCTATTTGAGCAAAGGTTTCTTTCTGGTGTTTTTTCTCTCTTTCTTGCTCCCAGTATGTCAACTTGTGTCTGCTGTTGAGTATATACATCTGATCACACAACCCTTTTTGCTTCCTCTTTTTGTTTCTTTGTTTTTTATATATTTTTTGGTGTTGGGAATTGAATCCAGAGCTCCCTCATTCTGAGGGCATGCTCTGCCACTGAGCTACAACCTCAGTGCCTTCTTTTTGTTACTTGCATTAAGTTAAGGACTAGAGAACCAGAAGAGCTATGTAGTTAGAATTGCATGTAAAATAAAATTGTGGGAAGGTGGCTGTTGTCTCATGGCACAGTGCACATGGAGTTGACATTCATCGTGTCTGAAGTGGATTGGAAAGGCTGTGGACTGCCTTGGCACTGGAGGGGTTTCCGTTATGTCTAAAAAAACACATCACTTAGCGTCTCTGAAATTTCTAATTTAACATATGGGGTCACATCTGTTAAAGGATTATTACTCTAGAAGGAAAGTGATGTATAATTTATTAAAATAACCCTGTGGGGAGACAGCCAACTCCATTTAATAAACTGAAATACTTGCTGGTGCCATGGAATGCTCCCAGCTGAATCTCACATTATTTCAATCGAGGGGGCAGATGAAAACAATTGCCCTTTATATAATGTTTACTGTGTTGTATTAGTTAGTGTCTCTCAGCTGAAAAATATTTATGTTAACTGTTCAGTTGAAGCTTTGAATATTGAACTCCTGCTGGCATGCGGTTGATATTTAATTCTGAGAAGAACAAAAGTCCATTATTCCTCAGCTGTAGGAGGCAAGGAAGGGTGCACCATCAGCTCTTCCCAGTCCCTCTGCAGCTGAAAGCTGGCCCTAAGAGCATCTCTCCAGAACTGCCCAAATTCACCCTTTCCCGCAGTAATACTTACCCACGAAGTAGGTAGCCTTAGAGGGAGAGGCCTTGCAAGGGGTTATTTTTGGATCATCAACATTATTTCTCCTTTCTCACTGAGTGATAATACAAAACAAAGACTCCTGACAGAAGCACTTCCATGGCTGTGTGCTGATTGGATATCTCAATAGCAAATGACATGACTGTCTCTCAGTATGATCGCAGGTTGATTTCAGACCCCAGTGTGCAGCATAGTGGTGGGGAATACCACACAGAATTCCCACTTTTAAATGAGAGAGAAAAGAACTGAGGGCTCCTACCCACATCCCCTGCCTGTGTCTTGTAGGAACTGGCAGATGAAGGCTGACTTGTGCTGTGCACAGCAGACAGAATTTTATCAAAAATACTAATACAGGATTCTTGAAGGCTTTGCTCTATTGTTTCCTTCGTTTTTTTCATCATCCTTAATTTATATATTTGCCTCATTGTCAAATTTAGAAAATTTTTTCTTACTCTGAAATTTATCGGTGATTTTTTTTTTCAAAAAAGCAAATTTAACTTACAATTCTAATGCAGGAAGATTAAAATATGTAGTAGGATTTTTCTTAGGTTAACTGTTAAGTGCATGAATAATATTATAATAAAGTTGTTTTACTGGAATATTTCAAAGCTTCATTGTGCATCTTTGATATTGAGCAAGTTTTCCTTTTGTATCTTATTTTGATATTATGTTTTCTTCCATTAAATTTTTTTGTATTATTTTTCATCAAATTCTTTCTTAACTTCTACAACAATAGCCCTTAATATTTTGTGGAATCTTGCTTGAAAATTCATAGAACTTGAGTATCCCTTATCCAAAAATGAAACACTAGAAATGTTTCAGATTTTATTTTTTAAAAAAATTGGAATATTTGCATATACATAATAAGATATCATGGAGATGAAAAACAAATCTAAACATGAAATTTATTTATGTTACATATACCTTTGGTACATATAGCCTGAAGGTAATTTTATGTAACATTTTCATAACTTTGTGCATGAAACACAGCTTGTATATTTTGAACCAACAGACATCGTGAGGTACTCAAAAAGTTTTGGATTTTGGATTTTTGGATCACGGATGCACAATCTGTAACAGATTTGGGGATCAAGGGATGCATACTGTGGTTCTGTTGCTTTTTAGTCTTTTATAGACTCAGGAAATACAAACTAGATGCGAGTGTTCTGTGGTAAAGTGATTAGTTGCCCTGTCAGGAAAATGTTTGACCACAGAGCAAATCTGGTATCTAAAACATAAACTAAAACAAAACCTCAAACTTTTATTTATAAGATAGATAATACACATTTCCCATTTAAATAAAGAGCAGAATTTTAAAGTCAGTAAAATAAAATACTATAGACAGAAGGTGTAAATAACATTAGTGTGATGCTTTAGACTCCATGGATGACATGTATGGTAAATAAAAGGGGTCAGACATTATCCCCATTTCATGGATGGAGACCCACAGGCTCAGCAAGTTTAAGCAAGTCAAGTCATGGGCTGAGGATGTTAGTTCATTGGGAAAGCACTTACCTATTATGGGTAAGGCCCAGATTTTCATCCCCAGCACTAGTAAAGAAAAACATAACAAAGCAAAGTGAAAATTAAGAAATCACCCCTCAAGTAGCAATACTGAGGACCCACACTGGCATCCAGACTCATACTCTAGGATCTTTCTACCAAACCAGGGTGTGTCTGTGTAATATATAAACATTAGGCATAAAATGAAGGGAAATTACTGTGGTTATTTAACTACCTTTATTCTTAGGGACAAGTAATACAAAGTTCAGCTACTTCCTTTGCACAACATAATACTTATGCTAATACTTAATTCCACTCTGTCATTGCGCTCACAGCCCTTAGAAACACCCTAGCTTTTTAACTTCTGGGCTAGATGCCAGAGACACTGCACAATGGTAAAGAACATAGAGAAGTTGGAGTCACCCAGGGAGACAACCCCAGGCTCCATTCTTGGTTCCTGCTGTTCAGTGTATGCAGCCTGAGTCAGTCATGCATGGCTAGTAGAGTGAGTCCTTAATAAACATCAATTCATTACTGTCAGTAAAGAATTTGTTCAACACAGTGACTTCACTTGCAGTCCCAGATACTCAGGAGGCTGATGCAGGAACATCACTTGAACCTAGGAGTTCAAGAGCAGTCTGGACCACATATAAGAACCTCATCTCAAACCCCAAACAGAGAAAAATTCAGTAAGGCATTAAGCAGTGATTCAGAGCATAAAAGTAAGCTGCTTTGTGAATTTTTCTTTCTGTTCTACTAAAATTAGCCTCACTTTGCAATTCAGGAACTTCCTGGCTAATTGTGCCTAATATTCTGCTGTTTCTTTCCTAAATTGCTAATTATACTGAAAAATTTAAATGGAATATGACATGTGAAATAAATATCAATGTTCTCTATAGGATCTTTGATAGGGATTACCTCAAACATACGTTCTCTTTCTTGTCTACCTTCTTGGCCAACACCCTCCACCACATTATTGTCCACTGAAAGCTTAAATCAGATCTTCTTTACAAAGCAAGCTACTCTTTGTTCAGTGTCTATCTGGGTTGCTTGTGATTTTTTTTTAAAGGCAACTAATATGTCTAAATTATAAATTGACTTGCCATGTCTCCTTTTAGAATATGTTGATTCATTCATGCCCACATGTGTTCAGAAGCATTTGTTGAGGTCTTCCTATAGGATAGACTACGTGTTAACAGCTGGATATAAATTATGAGTAAGACAGAATTTTTTTCCTCACAGAAATGAACAACCCAGCAAGGGGTGGAGGTGAGGAAGTGATGGGGAGAGCCTGAGCAAGTGCTGTACACAAAATCAACATGAACACAGTCGGAAGAGTTTACTGTTTCTAGATAAAATGCCATGGGAGAACAGGAAAGGTGTTCTTTTCTGCATAAAGACATTGTAGATGACTTGATGGGAAGAATGGCAATGAAACTAGGTCTTAGATGTCGAAATAAGAGTATTTCTTGGTAGAAATAAAGGGAAGGGCTTTCCAGGCAAGAAAAAGCACCATGAGAAAAGTCAGAATTTGAGAGACTATCTAAAAGAAATGTGGACTTTATACGTGAGTAGCAAGAGGTGGCAATGGAGACCAGTG
This sequence comes from Ictidomys tridecemlineatus, assembly GCF_052094955.1. Classification (NCBI taxonomy): domain Eukaryota; kingdom Metazoa; phylum Chordata; class Mammalia; order Rodentia; family Sciuridae; genus Ictidomys; species Ictidomys tridecemlineatus. Next base: position 63,194,087 of record NC_135483.1, on the reverse strand, counting down.
CCAATTTGTAAAAGGTAGGAAAACTGGTTCAAGCAAATGGTTAAGATGCATAATATTTTCCTTGAATAAGTACAACATTTCAGGTGAGGTTGATGACGGAAATTCACACAGTACACCTACAAACACACCAAGGTACATCAAGGTTTGTGCTTAATTAGCCATGCAAAATTGTATCAAAACGGAAGCCTGGTGCAGAAGCAGATGCTGTGTCCCTCTGTGTGGCTTCCCTTGGCATTTAGAGTTCTTTGACTAGGTGCCAATGGGGAGCCACAGTTGTCCAGGCAAGTCAGAGACCAAAGTCACTAGGCAGCAGCTACCCCTACAGCTTTCCATATTTCTAGAAAGACCAGATTCCCTTAATAAGAAAATTTATGTCTTTATGACGTCAAACTCTAGCATCCAAGTGGAAAGAGGTTTTTAGCCTTTCACCTACATGAAAAATAACTAATGAAAATGGTACAAGTTCCTGATTCTAATTGATTTACAAAATACTTTTTTTTTTCTGTTGAGAATGTTTTCTCTATTTCAGTTTTCAGTTTCCCCAGGAAGGTTCCACTGTTCCCTCCCAAATAGGTTACACAATTCCTAGTCCACCCTTATAATTACATTTTGAGCATCCCTAATCTAAAAATCCGAAATGCTCCGAGATCCAAAACTTTTGAGTCCTAACATTATTCCACAAGTGGAAATTTCCACACTGACTTCTTGTGATGGGTTGCATCCAAAACACAGGTGTATTCAAAATATTGTATAAAATCATTTCCAGTTTAATATATACACAAGGTACATATGAAACATAAATGAATTTTATGTTCAGAGTTAGGCCCCATTCACAAGATAACTTATTATGTAGATGCAAATATTCCAAAATCTAGATTTTCTGAAATCTGAAACACTTCTGATCCCATGCATTTTGGATAAGGTATACTCAACCTGTGCTCACATTCCTCTTAATTTAATTATCTACTTATGTCTTCAAAAACACTTACTATGGTTTGGATAGGTATTCTTCAAAGGTCTAATTGTTAAAAAGCTTAACCTTAGTCTATAGCTTTATTGGAAGGTGTTGGAAGCTTTAGGAGGTGGGACCTGATGAAAAAAAGTTAGGTAATTGGAGGAATACCCTGGAAAGAGCTACTGGGAACCCAGCCCTTCTTGTTTTTCTCTTCTTTGGTTTCCTGGTTGCTGCACATTGATCACCTTTCTCTATAGGTGCCCCTGCTTTGATATGCTGCTTCGCCACAGGCCCAAAAGCAACTGACCATAGACGAAAAATTCTGAAACTGTGGGCCAAGATAAACTTATCCTCCTTATAAATTGATTATTTGTGGCATTTTGCCACAGTGACAAGAAGCTAGCATGATACTGTTGACTCCTTGAGAAAGTTCCCGTCAAATTCTCAGCACCTAGCATGATCTCTGGAAGGCAGAGACATTTTAACACATATTTGAGTGAATGAACCATTGAAGTTGGTTCCAATCAAACTTCCTGAGCCCCTATCCACTGTGCACAGAGTCAGGTGCTGAGAATGTGAACATAATGCAGATCACTAATCCATTAGCCAATTGACCAGAGTGTCCAGAGTAGAAATGGTAGCTGGGATCCTGGAGGAAAACATAAATGTTGTTGAGGGTCTAGATGAGTCTTACATAACATGCCTTTTTTTTTTTTAATTTTTATTTCTTTGTGTAGAGAGGACACTCTTCAGCATGGTTGAATTTTATTTACACCCCAACAGGTTTATGTGGTAGGGAGGGAGTGCAAAACTAATGTTCATTTTATTTTTAGAAAGTGCAATATTTTTATGACCCAATGTTTTTATTGTTATCCCTGCAGTAAGAGGGATTGAGAATCCCAGGATTTGTCATTTCCTTATAATTTTTATTAAAAATCAGATTTATTAAGATATAATTTACCTACAGTAAAACTTACCTATTGTACTATACATTTCTATTGAGTTTTGACAACTGCACAGACATCTAGATACAGTATATCAACCACAACTAACATGTATCACTTTATAACCCCTAAAATTCTCTTGTACCCTTTGTAATCAACCTTTCCCCATCACAGCCTCTGGAGCCACTTGTTATCTGCCCCTACAGATTATCCTTTTCCAGAATGCTTTGTAAATGGAATTGTCACTAGCCTTTTGAATTAGGCCTCTTTCCCTTAACGTTTGCTTTTGAAAGTCACCCATGTTGTTGCTGAATATTGATCCATTCATTGTATGGATGCACAGAAGATTGCTTATCCATTCACCAGTTGTTGACATTGTGTTTTTCTACTTTTGGCCTTTATGAACTGTGCTGCACTGAACATGTGCATGAGAGTGTTCATGTATATCTTTGTGATATGGTTGTCATTTCTCTTGCGTGGAAAACTAGCATCAGGATCACGAGGATGCCATTTAGATTGTATTTTGTATGTTCTGGGGGAATCTATGAGTGTATTTTAAGCAATTCAGTGACAAGGACAGATGTTGTTCCATAAAGATCCCCAGAACAATGTTAACATGGGGACAGGTGGGAGACAGGGAGACTGGTTGGGAAATTGTTGCTTTTCAGTCTATTTTGTAGCAGAAGTTGCTATTTTTGTCTCTGTCTTCCATGACACAAGTATAGAACATGGAATAATAGGAAGATTCTGTCTCTTATTCATGGTCAACTTCTCCCATGCACCATACTATGAAAGCATCTTCCCTGGACTACATGGAGATGAGTCAGCATTAAGCCTTATGCTGTCTAGATGTGCATCATGAGTGCACTCTCATACTGTTCACTATTATTTTTTCTCTTAATATTTCAACCATGGCATAGCAAAGGATATAAGGATTTGAAATACAACTGATTCCTTCTTTTATTTTTCCTCCTTTGTGTTTTTAGAAAAGGGCAAAACACTTGTAGTGTCAGTGACTAAAAAAATAAAATAAAAATTAATTTAGCATAGATTTTTTCTAAAACCATTTTGAGAAATCCAGATTCAACAGAATTAATAATCCTTTCCAATACCTGATAGGTCTACTTTGAAAAACTATTTACATGATTTCAATCAATTGAAAATGAGAAATGCAGGATTTCAGAGATCAAAGAGATCTTAAGAGAAGCAGCCCCAGGCACTCATTGTGGATGGAAATTCTGAGGCCCAGAGAGCTTGAGAGAGTTTGCCAGGCTCCCCTCATAACCAGAACCCTGGAGGAATCATTGTTTCTACAGCTAGACCATTTGCTTTTCCAGAATAAGACGGAAGATTCTGTGCCTGTGTAGATTTTTGTTGTTGTTGTTTATCTGTTTTAACAATTCAGAAAACTGCCTCAGGCTTTTTCACACTTAAAAATAAAAATAGGATTCAATGGTGTATGCCTGGAATCCCAGCTACTCTGGAGGCTGAGGCAGGAGGATCACAAGTTCAAGATCAGCCTGGGTAACATAAGGAGACCTCATTTCAAATAATTTTTTTTAAAGTCATAATAAAATAAAACTTGAATTTCAAGCAGGATCAATAGTTGCAAGCTGTTAAATAGGAAGCTATATAAAAAATGAGACAGTAATTTCTTATTAAAAGGTGCAATGAGATTTTAATATTTTGTCTTCTTTATGCTGTTATTAAAATATTGTGACACCAAGATACTTTCAGTATGGCTTCTTAACAAGCACTTTATATTTCACTGTTGACTATTTTAGATGTCCTAAACTACCAGTACTCTTTTTCTTTTCTTTTCTTTTCTTTTCTTTTCTTTTCTTTTCTTTTCTTTTCTTTTCTTTTCTTTTCTTTTCTTTTCTTTTCTTTTCTTTCCTTCCTTCCTTCCTTCCTTCCTTCCTTCCTTCCTTCCTTTCTTCCTTCCTTCCTTCCTTCCTTTCTAAATCAATTACTTGATATTTGAATTGACTAGAAAGGAGACACATTGCGGGAAACCTGTGATGCTAGCAGGAAACCCCGGTCTTGGGTGCATACCAGGCTTTCCTGGAGATCCCGCTGTCATCCTGCTGACAGATTGCAAAAGGAAAACACGCAATTGGGAGACATAAGTTGGTACTGAGATGACAAGACATGAACTTCCACCATGGTAAATCCACATTGTAGTCAAATTGGATTCACTTTCCCTGTCAACATGTATGCTAACATATGACATGCAATTGTAGAAGCCCATTGTTTGATATTTTTTTCAGTCTCTCCTTTAGATGCTTATGGTTTTCATCAAAAGAGGGACCGGGGTTTAGGAATGGAAGAAGAGGAAAATACAATGAACAAAATATAAATCACAACAATCAATTTTAATTCAAAAGTAGTGAAATAAAAGGTAGTTTGAGGGTCAACTCTGTGGCTGATGAGAGCTGATTGAAGAATAGTGGTTGGATAACTAGGACTAACAGATTTTTTTTTTTTAATACTAAACCCTGGAATTGTATAGACCTGTCACTCTAGGTGGAGTAGAACAGCCCTAGTTCTCAGGTGTGGGAACATCTTTCTGTCTGCCTGTGTGAGCAGCTAGACTCAGTGTGCATGCACATTTCTGAGAAGGGCTGTCCTACACATGTGCTTTTCTTTTCATTTTCTTTTTCTGCTTTTCTTTTTTTCTTTTTTAAGAAAGCTTCTCCTTAGGTCCTTATACATTGCTGGAGTTGGCCTGGAACTAGTGACCCTCCTACCTTTGCCTGCTGTGCCTCTGGGATTTGAGGCATCTGCCACCTTACCCTACCTCGCATGCGCACATTCTAGGCAGTCAGCCCAGCTCCTGGGAGGCAGTGAAGGATGGGACTTAGCTACACAAGCACTTTCATTCATTAACTGAGCAGTCATGTAAGTCCTGTCACCTCTGTTGGGGAGAGACAGGAGGCTAAGAGTTTTTAGGAAATGCTCCATTTCTTGGAAAGCAAGAAGTAGATGCCTGCTTCCTCCCTGGTGGGAGAGAGAAGCAGAATGACAAGGTGACTCATCCTTTCCAAACCTCAGTGATCTCATCTGTAGACTTAGATCTTCTGGGTGGAGAAGGTGGAGAAAATAAAGCTAGTGTGTATGAAGCCCTGGCATAGCAACTGTGGAAAAGTAGCAATTTCAGTCAGTTTCCTTCAGTCTTCCTTTGGTTAATTCCACATGTTCCTTTCCCTCATTTTACTTGCCTTCCTTAACCAAGTTTTTGGTTTGGACAACTGGTGAATAGGGTGCAATTCTCTGAAGTAGCTTAAGTACCAGCAAGCATAGATGGGTGAGGAATGATGAACTGTTTCTCATCTATTGAATTTGAGTTACCTTGTTGGTAGGCACTGGGATTTATGATTTTTACAATGCATGAGATAATATACTAGAGTTAATTTGTAGCTCGGTTTGAAAATTGAGTGATTAAGGCCCCACGAAAGGGCTGTAGACTGACCCTGAAGAATGTAACATCAGAGGGATCAGAAGAGAAGGAGTCACAGAGCAGATGGAGAGGTCAGAGAATGAGAGGAAAAACTAAGACAGTGGGCAACACAAAAGTCAAGGAAATGAATCAATTTGGGAAAAAGGAAGGGTCAACTCTGTCAGATAAAATGAGAACCGGGCCAAGTAAAATAGGAAGGAAAAGAAACAAATGGATTTGTGGAGATAGCTACAGACATTAGTTCTGTTCCAGAACACTGAAGGGGTGAAGTAGTAAAAAGGTGGCACAGTAAAAGGAAGGAAGAAAGAAAGGATGGCCAATAGAGGAGGGTAGGCTGAGGTTTGTCTTGGTCAGAGGTTTGCCTGACCATGACAGATCTAAAAGTGAGAAAATTTGCAATATTGGGATAAATCCTAAATAACAATATTGGGATAAATTCCAATAACATATGACCACTTCATGAGAAGTGGTCATATGGTATTGGAAAAGTGGTGGTCATAGACTTGCTGGGAGTAGGGTTGCCACGAACTTTGGATTTGTTTAAAAATATTATATTTTAAAAATAGTATATTTTCAAAGTGCCATAAAGTGAAGCACAATAAAACATGGTGTGCCTATGCTTTTAAGGGCCACTTTTGCAGGTATGCATGTGTATGTAAGAGCCACCTGGATATGTAAGTCTACATATGCAAGAGTTTTCTTCCTCAGTAGGATTGGCTGTCACCCCATTGTACTGCCTGGAAATAAAAAGGGAAGGGGAGCTGGAGTGTGCTCGCCCCTGAACTCTCGTGTTTGAGTTCAGTCTTCTCACCATTTGTCAGTTACTATTCTTAACTATTTCTAGACAGAAAAACAATTAAAACTAAAAACCTCTTTTTTTTTTTCAGCTAAGAAGAAGAAGCCTAAGCTATTAAATAAATTTGATAAGACTATTAAAGCTGAACTTGATGCAGCAGAAAAACTTCGTAAAAGGGTAGGTTTGGCTTTGTACGGAAATGTTCAACAGTTTTCTTATCAAGTAAACTCAGGCATTACCTTTGGTTTGTAAAAAATAATAATAATAATAATAATAATAATAATAATAATAATAATAATAATCGTGATAATGACAATAACTAAATAGAAAAGAGACAACCTTTGAATAAAGTAGATATTTCCCTAAGCATATCTGCACATTTCCAAAAGACATGAATCAAATGGAAAAAAAAATGCAGCCAATGAGCACAGAGAAATAAAACTTCTTTTTAGGACAACTGAATTGGGTGCCAGCCCACGTCCATCATGCGACAGTAGTATAGATTTGTGCAAATCATTTGCATCCTGAGTCTCAGTTTCCTTATTTGTCTCCCTTGTTCTTTCTTGGTTTTTGTAAAGATCAAACAAGGTGAAAAGAGAAGAAATAACACTGTCAAGTACCAGATTACTGGAAGTTTTTTTTTTCTTTTTTTTTTTTTAATTTCATGCTACCTCAATGCAAAAAATAAAGTAAAATGAGAAGTAGTTTAGTTCAGCTCTATTTGGATAGCCGGTATTAGATGTAATATTAATAATTTGACAGTTTTCTCACTTAGAGTTAACCTCAGGCATCCCCAGTTTTCCACATGACTGTTTTATGCTTTGCTTTGTTATCAGTTAATTTGGAATATAATTTGCATTCCTTTCCAGATATTAAAGTTTTTTAAAAGAATGAATTGACACTAAATTGAAATATTTATTCTCATAACTTGGCTAGGTTCATGTCATTATCAGGCCCCAAAATATTTATTATAATATAGTTAGGATACAAAATCATTTGCTTATTTTTCATGGAAATTCTTCTTTCTTTGTACTTAAATTTAATCTTTATAATGTTCATTAGTTTTTCTGCAATATGCTTTTTGATTAAGTAGACATTAGCTGCAAAAAAAAAACAAGACAAGGAGAATGTTAGCAAATAAAAACATTAGGAAATAAAATGGAACAAAAATGGGATTTCTACATTTATTGGAAATGCACTAATAAGCATAAGGCCTCTGTAACTAGCATTAGGCAAGGCTCAAAAACCAAGGTTTAGCTAAACCCTGTGCAAAGAATAGTATGGCAAAGTTATTGTTCACTGCCCCTAACCTTAACCACATAAAATTATCTCTGAGTGTATCTTGTTTAACTTCATTAAGTGAAGCCATCTACTATTTGTGGTGAGTTTGTATTTCTTAATAGAAATGAAGCAAGAACTTTTTTCCTCTCCCCTCACTTGGTATCTTCTACTTTCTCTGTATTAAATGCCATAGATGAAAATGAAGGGTACTAAATGCACAGGTGACTTTTGGAATGAAGCACAAATGAACAGCTTTAGAGAAGAATTTTTATGTAGTTTTAATGAATGGTAAAGAAGAGCTCAGTTATCAAGGGACACATAAGTCAGTGGGATATAAAAATGCTAAAACTGTCCATGGGGTACTCTGCAGTCTTGCTCATTTGGAAAAATTATGATGTTTTCCTCTAGGAGCACTGTGAATATATATCAGGTAAATAAAGAAGGAAGAAGTGGCTACATATGCAATTCCTGCTTCTAGAACAACAGGGAGCTGTATTATTGACACAGTTATCAGCACAATTAAGTCTTTTTTTAGGGATATTTTTATACCTATTATTTGAAAGGAAGCAACTTAATGCACCAGAATGTCTGAGGGTCAAGCTAAGGCATGCCCCCGACAGAGCCAGTCCAGCCTCAGTTCACATCTCAGGTTCAAGTGCTACATTACATGAAAGTACATAGTCACTTTACTTTTTCATCCAAACATGTACAGATCAGATCATATTTCAATGATATCATTTTTAAAAATGATATTTATTCTTTAAAGTTCCTCCCTAAGCCCCCCAAAGGATTTGAAATGTATTCTTTTTTTTCTTGAAATCCTTGATTAATAATGTATCTTAAGTGAAAATGAAAAATGGGGAGTAGGGAAAATGTAATGGAGCCAGAATAAGGTCAGCACATCAAAGTTCAAAACCACAGACCTAAGTCATGCTAGCCACCTACACTTGCTTGTGAAAGAACAAGAGAAACTGAAACAGACTGAAAATCTTCTAACTGGTGCAGAATAACTGTCTGCACAAAATCCAAAGAGAAGTGTTCTGCTCTAGATCTTGGTAAAGCTTAGATGCAGAATAGGATGGAAAATATCCCAACATTATCCCAGTGGATTCTAGCATACACTTGCATGGCTGTGTTATAATATCCTTTAGCACCTCAGTTGGCCTTATGCCAAAAGAGTATGGCCCACATCTTTCTCCAATGAACTGTCTTTGTCCTAAGACAAAAATTAAGGACACTTCATTTTTAGGCAATTCTTCATAAGCACTGTTGTTTTTTTTTTTTAAATAAAAAATTGCACAATGGTGTTCAGAACCGTGAATTCTGAGAAGAAAACAAAAACTTCTTTGTACTAAAAGTAGAGACAATAGCACTACAGCACTACAGCTAGCTGATGTAGGAGTAGAACTGATGATCACTTAGGGAAGTCACTCAGCCTCTGTCTTGAGGGGATCCAAAAGATGCCTAGGACAGAGCCCAGATATTCCATTATTTTTACAACTCTGATGGTGTTGAAGGAGAACAACATGCTTTATCAAACTTTATATGAATATATTTCTGCTTGTGTTTTAAATCTGACAATGGTACATGTAGCATAGTAATATTTGCAATTTAAGTTGCATATAGAAGTAATCGGATGAAAATGGCCTCCCAAGAGAGAACCACGTGTTGATCCCTAGAACCGTCAATGGTACATTATTTAGGAAAAGTATCTTTGCATATGTGATTAAGTTAAGGTTCTTGAGCTAGAGATTATCCTGGATTATTCACTTGGCCCCCTAAATGAAATCATGTTTCCTTATAAGAGAAGAACAGAGGGAAATTGGATGTAGGCAAAATAGAAGGTGGCATACACATAGAAAAGGAAAATAGATATGGGATTGGAGTGAGATAGCCACAAGCCAAGACCTATTGGCAAGAGACAAAATGCAGATTTTTTTTTTTTCCCCTGCAGTCTCTGGAGAGAGTATGGCCCTGCCAACATTTTGATTTCAGCCCAGAGGGACTAATTTGGATATTTGCTTCCCAGAACTGTGAGAAAACAGATTTCTCTTGTTTTAAGCTATCAAGTTTGTGGTAGTCTGGAACAGCATCCATAGAAAACTCATACAGATTTTGGTACTGGGTAGTTAGAGTGTAACAAATACCTAAAAATGTGAAAGTGGCTTTGGGATTGAGTAAGGGGTAGCGGTTGGAAGAATTTTGAGGTGCATGATAGAAAAAGGCTGTTTTGCCCTTAACAAATTATTGGTAGAAATACGGATGTTAAAATTGTTTCTAAGAAAGTTCAGGAGAAAGTGAGGAACACATTAGAGAGAGCGTCTGTAATCTTAAGAGAATACATATATCAACCTGAGCATAATATAATAGAAATACAGACATTAAAGTCTCATCTGGCAAGTTACCCAGAAGAAAATAAGGTATATATTAAGAACTACAGGAAAGGTGACCCTTGTTATGCAGTTGCAGAAAACTTATCTGAATTGTGTTTTTACAGTTATGGGAAAACTTTTAAGCAATAAATTTGAATATTTAGCTGAGGGGATTTCCATGCAAAGTGTTGAAAGTGCAGCCTGGTTTCTTTTTTGCTGCTTATATTAAAATATGAGAGAAAAGAGATAAAATGAAGAAAAACTTGTTAAGAAAAAAAAAGATCCAGCACTTGATTGTGGCAACTTCTGCAGCCAATCCCGGTTGCAGAAGATGCTAACATTAGGAAATTCACTGTTAGAAAAGACAAATCTGGAGAGAAATCCATAGGTACAGCAGAATCTCTTCTCTTTTCCGGAAGAGATTAGGTGTGTGACTTTTGGATCCACTCAGCCATCTCAGAAGAAGTCAGAATAGAGATAAAGTTATACAGGAGGGATCTATGGAAGCACTTCAGTGTCCAGTGATGTGAATTCCTGTGATATATGTAAGAGACCCACAGACATTTGAGAATACTCTATCAGCAGAAGTACTGTCAGCTTGCAATAAAAGAGAGGACTGAAATGAAAGAAACCTGATACACTTCCAAAACAGGCTGATGAAACCTATCAGCAGTTTGCTTTGGACAGCCATATTTTTTAGGTACATTTTGTTACAGGAATACTCCACTCAGTGTAGGTCAAACCATATAAAACACGGTGATTTTGTATTTACGTATGGGCTGAATGGATTTACACATTTATAGAGCTGAAGTATTTGGGGAGCTTCAGCTTCTAAAATCTGAATTCCATGGATTTTAGTATCCTTGACTAGTAAGTCTCAGTCAGCTTTCGATCACTGCGGCATCATTACCTGAAATCATCAACTGAAAAGATGACAAGATTTATTTTGGATCATGGTTTCCTATCATGGTCAGTTGGCTCCATTACTTTCAGGCCTGTCTGGGTTGGCCTCCATGGATACAGATATGTGTCAAAGCAGCATATGATGGCAGTGAGCAAGTGGCAGAGAAGCTGCTCACCTTACAGTGGCCAGGAATCAAAGAAAGAGGAAAAATCTGGTGTCCCCAGTCCCCTTCAAGGACACTCTCCCCAGTGACCTAACTTCCCACTAAACCCCGCCTCCTAAAAGATCTACCACATCCTAGTAGCACTTCCATCTGAGGAACAAGCCTTCAACAGATGAGCCTTGGAGACATTTAAACTCCAAACCATAACATGCTGCCATCCATTGGAAACCAGGAGACATTTCTTTACACTGTGGAATGGTATTTGGATGGAATGAGATGGAGGGAACCTTATACCTAATGGCAGACTCCCGCCAAGGTTCCTGTCACATGTCCTCCTTTTCTATTCATGCAGTAGTAGTCAGAGCTCTACCAAAGGCACTTGGACCATCTTCTTAGGTCCCCACGTAAGCTTTGGAAGGGGAGTTGATAGAGGCAGAGATGTGCTCCAGTTGGCTGAATAAGCCAAATCAACTCTGGTGTTTCCATGGGCAACAACAGGTGCCATGGCTGAGTGGCCCTCCCATCCTGTGTGTTTCTTCCTCAACCTTATGGCCCGTGAATGTGTGCCCTCCTCTCACTCAAGAAGAGTTGATAGTTAATCTCAAGAATGTTCACAACGAACCTTTGTTGAGGGAAGTCACCATGGCAAGCCCCTGAGGTGGCATAGATTGAAAAGAGACTCTAGGCCACTGTGTGGTGTTGGTGGGGGCTGGCAGGGGTTGGCCTCCATGGACACAGATATGCATGAGGTTGACGTGACTGCTGAAGCCTGGGCACATTGACTGGTTGTGAAACAAACATGAGATAAACAATACAAGTAGATGAAATTTGAATATTTCCTTCCCTTGCCGCAGTGGACTGACTTGCAGGCACCGTACATCCTGGGGATGACTCTCTGACTCAGATTCATCCTGTCCTACCCTGCACCCCTCTGTCTTGCTTCCTTTCCTCCCTACCTCCTCTTCTACTTTCCTTCCTGGAAGGACCCTCCTTATCCTTCATTCACTCACAGGCCCTTCCTGGGTGGGAGGAACTGTCTGTGGTGCTAGGGATACAGTAACCCAGGAGAAAAGGTCCTGCTGATGATCAGCCTGATGATCAACCCTGACATTTCCCCAGGAACAACAGGTGGCTAAATGACCTTCTCATCCTGTGTATTTGTTCCTCAGCCTTTTCACAGATGCTTCAGAGCTGTGATGAGATGTTCCATTGCCTCTTAAAGATCCAAGACATTCTACTGCCAGCAGTATTTCCCTCATGTAAAACATTAACATCTTTGAGAAAGCATGTAGAAACTATATCTTTAGGGGAAGTTCAATTTCTGTAACAAAGATGCATATTACATCATTGTCAGTATGCTTCTTTTTAAAAATTGAGTATATTGTTTTCATTTCTAGTTACAGTCGTCCATAATATAGCTTATTTATTTATGTATTTATTTGTACCATGGATTGGACCCAGGGATGCTTAACCACTGAGCTATATCCCCAGCCCTTTTTGATTTTTATTTAGAGACAGGGTCTCACTAGTTGCTTAGGGCCTTGCCAAATTACTAAGGCTGGCTTTGAACATACAATCCTCCTGCTTCACGTATGCAAGGATTACAGGCATGTACCACCATTCCCAGACATAATACAGCTTTAAGAAAAATTATAGATAAAAGTTCTTAAATTCAGAAATTTAAAAAAAAATCTGACAGAATCACTATTGAATAACATCATTTATTTTGAATTTATTGTATTTATGTGATTGCATCTAACAGGGAAAAATCGAGGAAGCTGTGAATGCATTTGAAGAACTAGTGCGCAAATACCCTCAGAGTCCACGAGCAAGATATGGGAAGGCACAGGTATTCCAGAACACTTCTATGTTCATGTGCTCTGTGTAATCAATTTTTTTCAGTCTGCATTACTTGCATTTTCTCTGTTCCCTTTCCATTTTCTATACAGAGTAGGTTTCTCATGTATATGCTTAAACCCAGGCACCAAATACTGCTTTAAATAAGACAATTCATTTCACATTAAATACTACTGAGTCTAGTAGCATCCATATGGCTTGCCTTTGGTTTTGAAGAGAAAATGAAGAGTAAAACATTTGTCATTGATTTTCTCTTACCCCATGGCCCATTCCATGGAGACCACCATACCATTTTTCATTCGGTTTCTTCAGAGCTTCAAGACTCTCAGTTATGTAACAAGAGGTTGTAAGTATGCTTAAGACAGAGTTTTTAAAAACATAAAATAGGATGTACTTTGTTTTCTCAATAGTCTCTTTCAACTGACTCATTTCTTACCAGTCACCACCTCCCCATCTCCCACTCCCACTGTGTCCTCGTCTGGCTGTCTTCATTCCACCTCCTCCCTTCATGAATTTGGCCATATCACCTGTTACCACATGAACCCATCTGTGCCAGGTATGGTTGTAGGCCTTGGAAGTATCAATTTTATATTTTTTTTATGAGATTCTCATTCAACTGTGGCCACAAAAGGAGTTACAGGAAAGACTTGGGAGAAAACAAAGTTTATTATACTCCTGTCCTACAGACGGGAGGCCCCCACGCCACGCAGGGCCAAGTGGGAAAATGCCAGAGTGCTCAGCAGGCAGATGACAAAGCTCAAGGGGAAGGTTTTGAGCTGCAGCCTTTGTTGGAGTTTCCATGGAAAAGCAAGGTAGAGTAGGTTGAGCAGTTAGGGTTGGCTAGCTGGAGTAATTTTGTCAGGCCTTGAGCTGTAGGACAGTTTCTGGTTGCCAAGTACCTGGCTACATTGATGAAAGCACAGTACTATTGCCTCCCATGGTACATGGGCCAGGTAGAGGAGGTTTGGCTCTGGACTGATTACTTTGCATATCAAAACTTGCTCACTTGCTGTCTCTTGGATGGCCAGACAGCAGTCTTTCTAGATTTTCTGAGATGTTAAACATGACAATGTACAGAAAATTGAAAAATATTCAGAATGTGATATAGTGAACACACTAAAGTCTTGCTTGTGGATCTTATATTCTAGTGGAAGATATTTTTTAAATTAGTTATTTAAAATATGTTTAGTGAGATCCCTGGCACTGTGTCCTAGGTCTGGTTCTAGGCATTAGAGATACAGCCATCAACAAAACACTTTAAAAAAACAAAACCAAGCCTGTCTTTATGGTATTTCTATTGCAAAGGACAAGATAGTGCATATGACAAATAAATATAATCTATGTTTGCTAGAGATAAATGATAAAGAGAACAAACTTAAAGCAGGAAACTGCCATTGGACATGGGAGGGGGTTGAATTGGTGGGAAGAATGAAAGAGAAAAGCTCACTGAGGAGGTAACATGTGAGCAAAGCTTTGAAAGTCTCTTTAAATAAATATATGCTGAATGAATATTATAATGTGCTAAAAATAAGCATATTTGATCATATTGCCTAATAAGGCATGTTATAAGAATAAGAACTTACTGGAATAAAGAGCAAACCTGTGAAGATTTTTTAGTTGCAGGTAATGTGATTGGAAACAACAGGGGAAATTTCACTTTGGAAAAAGTGGTCAGAAAACAGCTCTCTAGAGAGGCAGTATGTGCTGAGCTATGGCAAGGTTGTGGAATACGTTGTCTGGGCAGAGGGAACATCAAGACAAAGGCCATGATGGATAGAAACAGTTTTGGCATAATAAACCCAAACAGAAAAAAGGATATACTGAGAGATAGAAGGTTGGGACAGTGAGGCCAGGGTCCTATAGATTTATTCTTCATGAGCTAAGAAGCTTTTGGAGAAGTGTTATGCCTGGGGTGTGACAGCCTGGTTATTTTTAATTAAGATTACTTTGGTTGCTGGGTGGCAGTGGATTATGAGAGCGAAAGTAGATGCACAAAGAACAGGAGGCCACTTCAGTGAATGCAAGAGGTACTGGTGGCTTGGACTGTGGTCATGACCATGGAGACAGGGCAGTGGGTAGGTGATGGAGTCAAAAGGACTTAGTGATGGATTAGATGGAAAGGTCAGAAAAAGAGAAGATCCAGGGATGACTCCTGGTTTTTTGGTTTGGCCATCTGAAAGAGAGAATAATATCAATTATGCTTATACTTCATTAAAACTAAATAATATCAATTACTGACGAAGAAGAACAAATTTGGAGAGATGCTAAAATCAAGAGTTTGCATTTGGTCTTCATATTTCAGTGTTTATTAGACATTCTAGGGGACATATCAAGGAGACAGCTGGATGTATGGAGTAAAAAAGCTAAAGCTGGTATACAGAAGTCAAGACAGTAAAGTACCTACTGTCATTCCTGGGGGCATGAGAGCATCAACACTGCTGGGAAATGATGGGTGCAGAGCTAACCAAGGTTTTTCAGACTGAGGAGGAGTTGACAGTGTTTGTTTGGAGGGTATCCATGCAGACACCTGTGTAGGACACTCACAGTGAGCAATATGTCTTGCTCTGAGCTAAAGGTAGTGGCCACTGGAGATTCAGATTCTTATATTCACCTCTTTAAAATGTAATTAATTAAATTTTTATTAAGTACATTTTAATAAATCAAATTTTTTGAAAAATATTAGTACAAATAAGTTCCTCTTGTCCACAGTCTGGAGCAGTCATAACAGATACCAACTATATGAGTTTTGTAAATTATTTTCTCTAAAATTGCTACACTGTATTACTCTTATGAGATCATGTGTTTCTTACCAAAAGATCATTCCTATCCAAATAAATGATGTGTTTTGTCACTGGCATTAAGTCTTTTGATGCAAGGAAAGCATATTAACTAGGTAGAAATGGTTTATGCAGATGATAACTTAATTGTGGTAAAAATGTTCTATGCTTTGAAATTTTTCTTTATATATGATTTTAATTGTGGGTACCAAAGTCTAAATAAATGCAGTGGTTTTAAAACATGGTGATTTCTGTATTTATTTTCTTGTTTCACAGAAGGAATTTGACATTTAGTCCTCACGCAAGATTTTTTATCTCTAAACTATTATGCTACAGATGTTATTGTATTAACATTAATGTAGCATAAAACAAAATTTAGACATGGTAAATTAAATTTTAATAGAGTAATTTAAGGGAAACCTTAATTTCATAAGAGTTTTAAAAACAAAAATTCAAAAGGAGATGGGTTTTATAGGGAGAAATAAATTATGACTTTCATTCTTTCTTAGCAGATTAAACAATTACTTCAGAACATTCCAACCAATTTTTAAAATTCATCAACCTCAAGTCAAGTGCAAACTACAATACTATTATTTCTATAGTAGCACTGATACTGTCTTATTCTTTGGACCACTGTGAAAATCAATTTTGAACAAGTTACTAAACATGGGACAAAAAAAAAATCTTGAATTATAAACTCAATTCACTTTATCATCTTTCACAAGCCATTAATGCCTCTGAGGCAGAAAATGACAAATCTCCTAGGAAGGTTGGCTGAGTGGATTAGTTCTTCAACAAAAGGCCTTGCAATGTTAACGTCCTGTAACAAATGTTCAGTTCCAGCCCAGCTTGTTTTATCTACAGATGCTTGACTGATTAAAAAAAAATCAATAAGTACAATTCTGACTTTCAGAGCAAGTGCTATTGGTTTCATTTGGGAGTTATTTAAAGAATTATATGCCACTTTAGTACTGATATTTTCCCAATTCTAGAAGTTATAAAATGCTTATACTTCATTAAAACCAAGGACCCTGGGGCTCGAGGGATGGAACAAGACATATTGTATCATTGTATCAAGGGATGGATTGTATCATCTTTCTGTCTTTCCAGATTGAGCTTAAAAATTTATTCCTGTCTCTATAGAGAGGGATTATCATGATAGGCATTTGCTCTTCCTCTAACCTTTCGTAGAGCCCCGATCCAGACTATGTTTGATAACTTTGTAGATTCCAAATAGAGTGAACTTGATAGTCTCGTCTCAATAGGCCTCTCTGAAGCTCTTGAACTGTTTCTAGTAAGTCATCCAACAATGTTCACAGTCTAGGGAGTTAATTCACTCTAGTCAAATTCACATGAAGGTGATGGCTAAACAGAAAAGCTAGATATGAACCTACACTGAAAAGCCAATATGGGTCATTGACATTGGACGTTCTCTCTGAAAAGTTTTATTCTGGAAGACTACTTACAGATTGGTTGAAAAGATAGTTGAAGGGTCTGAAGCACCATTTCTATCAAGCCAGGATGAACTGCTCTTTTCTAACCTTTGAAATTTTGATCTTACCTTTTTTCCCTTTCTCTTGAGTCCTATCACCACTGCTTCAAGCCTAGACCCCATCACTTCAGGATGGGTGTGAGATGGATCATTTTCTTATCAAGTCCTCAAATGGTGGAGTAAGGCTTTGTTTAGGTTCTTCAGATGTCTTTGTATTGACCCAGCACATAATTTATTTTAACAAGAGAAACATGTTAAACAAGTAGGACATCTTTACATGTCCTAATTAAAAATTTTATATATGCTATTTTAGCATGTAACTGGTGTCATTTTTTCCTTAAATGGTAGTCTTTAAATAATGGTCTACTAAATCCAATGAGCTATTGATGACCATTATGACACATTTTCCTCCTCTTATCTCCAGTATTTCATTCTCCATTCTCAATATCCAACTATGAATCTTACTTATATTTTCACTAAGAAAATAGAAGTGTCCAAAGAATTTCCATGTGTTCACATTATTACACTGACAACCCACCTGCACTAGCCTACTTACACCTGTGTCTGTCTGCTCTGCCTTCCCTTCCTGTTGCCCTGGATGCACATTTTTGGTTCCTTTCCCTTTTACCTGCTGGAGGACTTTGTTCAAATTTTTTCTCTTCCTTTTTTATCTTCAGATTTTCCTTCTCTACTGAATCTTTTTTCATCCACTTGGAAACATACTGTACTATTTCCCATCTTTAATAATCTCTCCCTGTCTCTACATTCCCCTCTACCTACTGGCCTGTTTCTTTTCTCCCATTCATAGCCAGACTCCTTGAAAGAGTTGTCTTCACCCATCCTCCCATAGTCTCTTGAATGTGTTCCATGCAGGTGTGTGTCCCCAGATGGCCAGTGGGAACAGCTGACCGAGGCCATCAGAGGCTCTTTACTGCCCGGTCCAGTGTGATCTCATCTCAGTTCTCATCTGCTCTCATCTTCCAGTTGCTTTTAACACCCTTGATCTCATTCTCTTGAAACCTTTCTTTTGTTTGGTCTCCAGAATACCAGAATGTTTTCTTACTATTTTGTTCTGACCTCCCTCTTCACTGTCATTTTGGCTGGGGTTCCTTTGTCTTCCTGACCTCTAATGACCTTGAAACACTGGAAATTTGGGGTGCTCATTTCCCAGACCTCTTCTTTTTTCTGTCTACTCTTATAACTCTTCTTTGAATACTATATTCATCCTTAACAATTCTGAAGTGTATGTCTCTAACCCTGACCTCTCTCCTGAACTTATATATGCACCTTCTAGTCAATATCTCCACTTGCCATTGGAATTTAATATATCTATAACTGAGCTCCTGATTCTTTACTCTCTCAAACCTGCTTCTGTCCTGTCCTCCCATTCCCACATAATGACACTTCCATGGTAATCATTTAAGCCAGTAACCTCCAATTCATCATTGGTCTCTCTCTTTTTTTCCTAGCCTACATTCACACCATCTGTAAATCGGTTGGTTCTGACTTTCAATATATACTTGTAATCTAATTGCTTCCTACCACCTTCATTACTGCCCCTTTGTCCAGATCACTCTCATTCATATCTGCCCTTCTGCCAGAACATCCTACCTGGGGTCCCTGGTTCTCCTCCATCCCCTCAGCTTATTCTAGAAATGGCTGCCAGCATGATCCCTCATGTACATCAGATCATGTCAAATGCCCGATGTCTCTCCATCTTCCTGAGTGTAATAGCAGTTTCAGTATCTTACCAGCCCTGCATCAGCCAATAGCTCACACTGGACCTCCCTCCTCCCCTCCACTTTCCTCTATACCTTACTCCTACCTCAGAGCTGCTGTTCATACCTTCTGTCTTCCTGAACACTGTTCCCCTGGATAGCCTGCTCTCTTCCTTTCAGGACCTCCTGGCTGCCCTGACTAAACTGGTAACCTGCCTGTCACCCTGCTCAGCACTCTTCAGCCTGCTCCTTTTCTGGTCCACAGCACTCTTGGCCTTCAAACTTATGACATCTTTATTTGCATTTTGTGTTTCTCTCATTTATGAAGTGGAAGCAAAATGAGAAAATAGCTTTGTCTGTTTTGTTCAGTTTGTCTGCCACATGCAAAAAACAACGCCTTACTCCCCCTCAAAGTAGCTGCTGAATGCATGAATGCATGAGAGAGCGAGCACAGGAATGCACCAATGAAAACAAGAGCTGTGGGCTGGAGACCCGTCAATGTGGTGTTAGTGTGGAATATGATGTATCTCCATCAGCCCCAGTATTATTTGGCTTTTATGGTATTCTTTTTCAAAAGTTAGCTTGGTAGCTAACTTTTTATCATTATTATTATTATTATTAAATGATTATATTATTGTCTTTTGTTTGTGTCTTTTTTCTTGATAAAAACAAAAGGTTAATCCATCTTGAATTTCTTTTAAAGCATGTCAGAAGTTAACTTTTTATGAATATTTTGGGTACTTAGAAATGTAGCTGGTCATGGGACATTGATGCGGTCTGGGTCCTTCCTCTAGTGTGAAGATGATTTGGCTGAGAAGAGGAGGAGCAATGAGGTACTGCGCAAGGCCATTGAGACCTACCAAGAGGTGACCAGTCTGCCTGATGTCCCCACAGACCTGGTGAAGCTGAGTCTGAAGCGGCGCTCAGAACGACAGCAATTCCTAGGTGAGATGCAGTAAGGGTTAATTCAGGAGGAAACAGCACGTCTCTGCCTCCAGCCTGGAGGCCATGCACACAGGAGAGGAGATAAGTCACCGGAAGGAAACTAGGAACCGCAGGTCTGTCACTAATTTCAAGTAGTTTCTCCTCCTGACTATCTCTAAAATTGAAACAGCACTCCCAGCCTCAATAAATACAAAGAGGCAGGTGGTATTTTTACACCTTCCTTGCCCCCTCCATTTGAGGCAAATAGAATGCAGAGAGCTTAGATAACTTGCTCAGAGAGCCATAGCAAACAAATTAATCACTCTTTCTGTGATGTCAGATTCTTCTCACTCTTCACTCTATGAAACTGGTTCCTGGAGGTTGAAATTATCAGTATCATGCTTTTTGTCAAGGAATGTTGGGAGTTCCAGACACTCCCACCGTCTACATATAAAATTTGAACCTATTCCAAGAAAAATGCTAGAAAATACACTTTTAATCACAAGGGAAATTTGCAAAGACTTAAAAGCAATGTTAAAACATGGAAAGACCACAGTCTTGACTGATCCAGGTTTCCAAGTATCAAGGGCAAGGAAGACTAACTAATTGCCTTCCTTTCAGCCAGGCTTGTAAGTTTCTTTGCCCAACATTTAAACAAGCAGGGAAGGATTTACACTAGATGTCACTGCTGAGACAGGTACTTGGCTGACTGCATCATTGCATGGATGGATTCTCAGTGTCACTTGGTGAAAGCTCAAGTAAGTAACAGTCCAGGCTGAGCTGACCCTTTTGTCACTTCTCGGAGACATGGAATAAAGGGTGATTGTGTCACTTTTGCAGATGTAACAGGAGCAGAGCCGAGTGTCAATAAAAACTGCAAGAAACCATCAATTAGACTTATGTCCAGAAAGTCCAGATCAGGGGAAGGATAATGTGCAACACAAAAACAGGACAAGAAAGGCCAGGCTGGGACTCAGGGTGGCAGAGCAGGCACTGCCCAGGATACATGATCCGTATTGTTAAGTTTTCCCTTTGCCTCCTCTTCTATCATGGTGCTCCTTAGCCCCGTTGATGATTCTAACTTTAAAATGTTAATGTTTTGTTCACCTTGGATGTTTTACATTAATTTTGATTATTTTTTAAAGTTAAAATATTATTCAGCTCAGAATTATGGATATTTTGGATGTCAGCTTTTGTGCCGAGTGCTCACTTGCCCTATCCTATTTCCAGCCCTTGGAAGAAGACTGCCTATGAAGAAATCTAACCCTCTCCTCACAGTCCTTTGATATTTGAATATGGACTTTTCCTGTGAATGGAAATGAAGTGATTTCACTTGAGGAGGATCAGAGGCAGTTGGCCATTTGCAAGATAGTGCATTTGGCTCACAATAGGACAGGGTCCGTGGTACACAGGGAAAGGCACAGGCTGCAGATGGCTGCACAGGATATATATATATATATATTTAATCTATGCCTGTGTTGTGGTTGACAGGAGAAGTTTAGAAACAGAAGAAAAGCAGTGAGCCTAGGTGGGCAGGCAGGAAGAAGGAAAAGGGCAGAAAATTAGACCCAGATTTATTCACAAGGAAATGACTGGCTGATCATCTCATCTGGGAATTCTGACTAGAATACGATTGGTCAGCAGTGGACCAGGCCATGTGGGCTAAATTGGTGATGCTTCATGCCAGATAGTTTCTTAGTGGGGTAGACAGCTTAGCTCTTTGTTTGTCCTGCCACATTGTTGGCTAATATTTGATTTGTGGGCAACTAAGCACTTTAGGTAATTAGTTTTTTCCAAAGATGATAATCTTATTTAGAATCTAATTTAGCACATTTTCTCTTATATAGGTTGTCTTTCCAACTATGGCAAGGAGTAATGGCAAGCGGCCCCAGATACTTTAAATTGCCAGTCAGATAGCTTTACAGTAAACAGAAATTAGAATTTTCATGATTCCTTATTTCATGTTGTGTATAGTATCCTATTGTCCACCAGAGGGTCCCATAATACTAGGTGATCTATCCTTTGCTCCACACTCAGTACTTAGTGTGGGTACACTGTACTTGGGTACACTTTTGATTGGAGATTGTCACAATTAAATGCTGTGCTATGTAACTTGATGCCTTTTAAAGCTTTATACAGGTGCTTTACCCTGAAATTAATAAGAATTTTTATTGTCTATCCTCTATCTGTAATTTTAAAGTTAATAAGCCAAAAATATCTCCGCAAAACATTCTCACAAGGAATTGGTAAATAAAACTTTTTTAAGAGGGAATTTAACATAAAAAGATAAGTGTTGATGAACTTAGAGAATGAGCATGTCTTTAAAATGCCTTTAATCAATAGCATGTTCAGTATTTACAGCAATTATTGACACCATTGCAACTGCACCATGAAATTCACTTAATGAAACATTAATCTATAAAATCAGATTTTAGCTTGTCGAATAATCTCTACTGAATTATATTCTCAATGCAAAAGTATATGTAATCTCTTTTTATTTCTTTGTTTTTTCCCTTCCCCCAAATCAGGTCACATGAGAGGTTCCCTTCTTACCCTACAGAGATTAGTTCAATTATTTCCCAGTGATACTTCTTTAAAGAATGATCTTGGAGTGGGGTACCTTTTGATAGGAGACAATGATAACGCCAAGAAGGTGTATGAGGAGGTGAGCATCAATTTTCTATTAACTACATTATCTTGAACATTAAGTTCTAATGCTTTTTGCAAATTGCATATAATATACCCAGTCTCTCATTCTCTTTAAGTTAAATTAAATAACTTGTAAGTATTATTATAATTGACATATTCTAAACTTCATTTTCACTTTGCTTTTTTCCCCATGATCAGAAAATTTTAAATTTTAGTTAGCTTTTGTTAAATCAAAACCTTCAGCTATAATGGTGATATTTTTTAAACTTCCTATCTGTCAACTCCATGGACAGCCTTTCTGAAAGAGATCTTTGCGATGAGAAGAACTCAGATTCTCTAAGTGTAAAAAAATAGACAATTTTGTTTTTCCCATTTCTGCACTAGAATCCAGTCTAGAAGGAAACTGCTGATCATGGGCCTTTCTGGACATGTAGATTCCTTGCTTTTCAGAAGGGCATTGACTTTCTGATCTTCTGGCAAGGATGCCTTTCAAAGAATTTCTACCTTATTATGAACATTTCAATAGATAACTTCTAAGTCCCAAGGACCTATCAAGCCTAAAAAACTGACTCCTTTAGGCAATGAGGAAATTCATTTGGTGCAGGGCAAACAAGATGCCAAATGAACTTTGCAGGTAGAGAAAGTGAATGCCTTCCTATGAAAGAAAGATAACTGGGTACAGGGGTGCACACCTATAATCCCAGTGGCTCGGGAGGCCGAGACAGGAGGATCACAAGTTCAAAGCCAGCCTCAGCAAAAGCAAGGCGCTAAGCAACTCAGTGAGACCCTTTCTCTAAATAAAATACAAAAAATAGGGCTGAGGATGTGGCTCAGTAGTGTAGTGCTCCTGAGTTCAATCCCTGGTAGAAAAAGAAAGAAAGAAAAGAAAAGAAAGAGAAAGATGAACTCGTTTTCCTTGTTGTGCTTTTATTTAAGCCTGTCGTTCAATGGTTTTCAAGCTGGCACAGTTTACATCAAAATGCTACTACTCCTTGTTAGTAATTATGATTCCTTCTATTTTAAAAATGCTGTCAAGTAGAGCAGTTTTATATGCTGTCCAGAGACTCGATCCACATAAAATTGCCTGTTTATTGCTGTTGGTGCTTAATTGAAAATCATTGAATTTTGAAGCAGTTATCTTTTTACCCTTGTCCTAATTCTTATATTTTCTGAGAGAGCAGAAATAAGACTTTTGCTTTTTAGGGCATCACTGATATGTATGCAAGATGGATTGAGTTCACAATGTTGAAAATGTGCTCCATCTACTAAAGACCTTTTTTAGGTCGGGAGATGATTCTCTACAGGACATGGACAGGGGTTGTTAATGTTAGATGTCCCTCAAAAGCTCCTGTGTGAGAAAGTTTAGAAGGGAAATGTTCCTTCGCTGCAAGAGGTTTAATCTAATCAGTGCATTAGTCCCCTGAATGGGATTATCTTGGCTGGGTGTGGCTGTGGGAGGTGGGTTCCCTGTGTCCTCTCTCTCTCTCTCTCTCTCTCTCTCTCTCTCTCTCTCTCTCTCTGTTTCCTGGGTACCATGACTCCAGCTACTTTCCTCTAGTCATCATACTAAAACATCAGACTAAAACAGACATTGTATTTGCTAATGGTCATAACACAGGGAGCCTTGTCTTGCAGAGTTTGATTAATGAAAATATCATGTGTTTCATTTACTCAGAATCTTGTGAGTGGAAGAACTCTCAACTGTCACAGACGTATCCATGATTTTTCTACTTCTATCTTTCTTTCCTTTCTTTATCCCTCTCTCCCTTCCATCCAAAAAGTCCAACCAAGTGCTGGGAGTGTGGAAACCATTGTGGATGTGTCTTTACCCCTTTCTAAACCCTCCCTTCAGTGTAGACATTCTTGTTCCCTGACAGTAAATCTCAGATACATGAAGCATTTTACTTCACCTTGAAAAATAAAATTTACCTGCTGTTGTTTTTACATTTGAAATCATAATCTCACCTGATTGAGCATAATAGGATGCAGAAAGTCTAAAATGTAGCCATAATATACAATTGAGTGAGTTTCTTGTTAAGGAAGCACTAATAGGCTAAATATAAGTGTGGAATTTGCCTCCCCTGCTCCTCTCACTTCTAAGTTAATAAGCTATATTTAATGGATTCTTTTTCCTTAAACAAAGTTCATCCTAATGTATTCATGTCTTTATCAAAAGTTATTTTCAGAAAGCTAATATTGCAACTTTGTATTTTTTTTCCTCATTGATTTTTGAGTAAATTTACAAAAATCACTGATAGTTCCCATTCTGAGCTTTTCCTGATGTTGGTGTCAACAAACTCTAAAAATGGTTTGATGTGATTGTTTATATCCATAGCTTTTGGGGATTCCTTCTATGTGTCCCTTGCAATTGAGTGGCAATGCCACTTACCTAAGCTACCATGGTCCAAAGCTGAGCATCATTCCTGATTCTTCCTGGCCCTGCCTCAGGTTATCCTTCACTCATTAAAATCCATGCAGGCTAACTCAGAAATGGAGCTAATGGAACACACACAAGAATGTATGTCCATGATATTATTACCCTAGGTAAATGTATGATTGCACCAGTGGTCTGACCCTACTTTGTGTACAACCAGGGAAGTGAAAAACTGTGCTCCATTTGTGTACAATGAATTGAAGAGCATTCTACTGTCATGTATAACTGATTATAAAAATAAAAATAAATTAAAAAAAAGAATAAAATTACTATATCCTTCAAAAAAAAATCATGTACATCTATAATCATCCATGAAGTTGATGTTCCAGTGCCAAGTCACAAATTTCTGTTCCCTTTACCTTCTGAATAGCTTTCAAATTCTTTCCTCTTTTAACCCAGGCTCATCATCTCTTACCTGAACCTTGAGATCCCCTTTGCTCAGACTCCTTCTCTCTAACCTTCTTCAACCCCAGACACAACCATCTATCTCCCTCTGCTCCAGCTCACTTCACCCATGCTTTCCTGGCCCACAGTACTGGTCTTTAAGCCCATTTGATTGTGTACACGAATGTTCAAGCAAATACCTGCCATAGGTGTGTGCATGTATTATGTACATTGTTAACTGTACATACTCCAAAATAAGTTTTAGATGAAATGAAATATTTAAAATACTTTTCAAATTTTATTTAACTGACAGATCTTGCAATTTTACCAAAAAAATCATTTTAGTAATATTAGTGAGCAGTGCTATTTATAATTATATTAATCCCCCCTTTATCCATGGCAAATGTCTTCCAAGAACACCAGCGAATGCCTGAAATCAGGGATAGTACTATACAATATTCTCTTTCTTACTCCACCCCCATATACATACATACATATATATAAACAATAGCATATTATATATAGCATATTGTACATAATATTATTATGTATTCCATTCAAATTATGAATCCATCAAAGGGGTTAATCCACCGATTAGGTTACAGCTCACGTAACCGGATCATTTCATCTCTGAATGTTCCTGCATTGTCTCATATATCAAGCTTTTGAAGGACACTTTACTCAAACCATAATGTTAGCTTTCTTAGAAATTTTATAAATCTACATGTTAATTTCAATGAGACAACAAAGCCTGCACATTCATTTCACATCCACCTCCAAACTGCAGTCAGCACACTACCTACAGGTAAGGCATCAAGTGGGCAGGGCAGCACTGTCAGCTGCCCTGGGTGCCCAGGTACCAGCCCTTCAGGTCGTATTCATACAGGGTGTGACACATGACTGTCCACTATGCACATGGAGGAGAGCCACAAGCTGTTTCACACTTAGGATATTTCAGAGACAGATATAAGTTAAAATGCTTGAGATTTCTTTTTTTACTCTCCAGAGGATTATCTCACACATTAATTAATCCAGACCTTTTGTGTTTTGATGAAATTTCTGTCCCCTTCCCCAGTCTCTTCGTTGACTTCTGTTTATAATTTAACAACATTCCCTTTTGCTGTTCCTGGCTCACTATCTCTTTTTACTGACTTTCTTCTGTACCTTCCCTCATTGTCTCTCATCTGCCACTTCCTTTGTGAACTCCTATACATCCCTAAACGCCTTTCAGACCTTGCCCCCAGTCACCTACACCATAGGGTGAGTTATGTGCCCCTTCTCTATAGATACTGATGCCTCTTGCCTATTTCTCTAGCTACATTGAACATCTTGTATTGTCATTGTCTTTGTGTGAATCTGTCTCCCTCCCTTGATGGAGAAGACCCAGAGAGAAAAAAAAAGAGTATATCTCATTTCAATTTCTATGTCAGTGGTCTGGAGTTCTTTATATTCCAAAATGCCTAGTAAGTGATGTAATTTGTTAATGACTTGAGATGGTGGCTGTGTGCCCGCAGTAGGCAGAAATGTCATCTGTGTGGCTGTAATAATTTTAATATTATAATAATCCCTGCATGGCTGTGCTGGCAGAAGCATGGTCTGTGTCAATTCTCTTCCATTCCAGGGATAGGAAGTACTGAGCTCTGATGAGCATCTATCATGAGGTCAGTGCTGGGGAAAATGCAGAACAGGCAGAGCCTGCACTTTCAGAGATCTAGTTAGGGAGGAACGCCCACCATGTGCCCATCTGTACATTGAGTACCATAGTCTTGAGAACCCTCTGTGTGCTGGACTTTGGGGATGAACGAAACAGACACAATCTCTGTAGAGCTGACATCTCACTAGTTGAAGAAAAAATATATATATAATAGGTCAGGTGGTGATGATGAATACGAGAAGAAAAATGAACCAGGAGAGAGAGAAGTTGGAATGTGAATAGTGATGGGGTTGGGATCAAGGGTGGGTTTCACCAAGGTGGGATCTTTGAACAAGGGTTCCTTCATCCAGGTAAGGCAGTGAACCATCTGGTTGTCTGAGGGAAGAGTGTTTGAGGCAGAGTACTGTGAGTGCAAAGGTCCTGAGGCGGAGGTGCCCTTGGCTTGCTGTGAGAAGCAAGGAGTCCAACATGCTTCAGAGGGGCAGAGGCAAGAGTGGAGTCCAGAAGAGTGGAAAGGAGCACGAGGCTGGCCTCGGCAGGGATCCCTGGAACTCTGTCTTTCACTCAGTGGAATGGATCAGAGGATGGAAGTGATATGACTTACAATTCAGGGTTCACATGGGGTGTGGACTATAGGAGGGCAGAGGACCTGCAATCAGGAGGTTCCTGTAAGAAGGTCAGGGAAAGATGCTGAGGCCCGAACCAGGACAGCATCAGTGAAGGAAATGACAATTGTTAACAATTTTAAATATGCTTTGAAGGTTGTGTTGGCTGGACTTAAGAATGGATGAGGTTCAGGTCCTGATCTGAGTTGGAAATACTGAAGTGTATGTAGGTAGTGTGCACCATGTGTATTCAACAAGGTGCGATGTCCCCTCTGTGCACATGCTCCTTGTGTAGGTCCCCTTGGTGTGTGTGACTTCCTCTTCCTACTCGGGCTCGAGAGTAAAGAGACAGCATGTGTATCTCTTCTGTACATCGACATGGCTCAAACTTTCATCTTGCTCTTGTTCCATAAATTAAATTGTGAAAGCATCTTCATAAGTTGAATGGTGTTTCATTTATCATTGCTAATACTTAATTAAAAGCATTTGCATAATTTATCACTAAATCCTAATAAATGCATATATAATATACAATAATGTGATTTGTATTCAATAGTTGCCTGGGTTTTAACACAGAATACTGTACTTGCTCACCAACTTTATTTTCAGTGCTTAAAAGAGTCTGGGCACTCAAATTTGTTTCTTATGTAGTATGAATACAAAACATAAATTTTCTCTAAATTAAGACAATGGATAAGGCACATTATATAAAGCAACCTATAATAACCATTTAGAGTTGGATTCAAACAGAGCAAATTTAAAGCCCTTTTCCCTATTCACTAAAAAAAAAAAAATATTGAAGTCCTATAAATTGACACATATTTTGCTGATTTGCATTGTTAAAGCAAATGCTTCAGCAGTTATTGCCATTTCATTCATGTAAATGTGAAAAGTACATTGAGTTGAGAGGAAATAGGGCCATTGAAGTTTAATGACTGCAGTGAGACAAAATGTCATCGTGTTTTCAGCTGTAACATCATAATCCAGTTCAAGTACAGCAAAACTAATTAAAATTTGTTTTGACAATCATTTGTGCAATTTGTAATCTATCACAATAGCTTTTTGTTTTCTTTGAGTTCAGGTACTGAATGTGACACCTAATGATGGCTTTGCTAAAGTGCATTACGGCTTTATCCTGAAGGCACAGAACAAGATTGCTGAGAGCATTCCCTATTTAAAGGTAACTATCATTCCTCTTCCTCTTTTCATCTTTTGATTCTTTTGAGTCATTCGGACACCCTTGATTATGCCTTGTAGATTGATTGGCATGCACTGCTAAGGCTTTTCATCCTCAGAATGTACACCCTCTGACCATGGCATTCACAGGCAGCATGGACCTCCACTGTAATTATAGGAGTACCAACCATGTGAGCAGAGACTGTTTAGAAAAGACTTTATGTGATGAAGAAACCCCTAAAACTGAAACTGATAGCATTACTTTTTTCCCCTCTTTAAAGCAGATTGAAACCATAGGTGCTCCACCACTGAGCCACACTACCATACCTTTTTATTTATTTATTTATTTTTTGAGACAGGGTCTTATCTCACTAATTTATCCAGGCTGTACTTGAACTTGTGATCCACCTGCCTCAGCTTCCCTAGTTGTTGGGATTATAGTAATGCACCACCCCATCCCACTATTATAGTTTTTAAATAGTGGCAAAAAGTAGACAACAGTGATTGACACAATATATTAAATTATGGATAATACAGTAAATGTGTCTTTCACGAGTTAATTATATATTATGTCAACTCTGAACAGGGCTGTTGTTGCCTATAAAAAGTAAAGAAACAAGTGCAGTTTGAATAGGTCACACATCTCTCCAAAAATCTATCTGATAGCTAAAAATATTAAAATAAAAATAACATTTTTTTTTCACCTGTGTAACTGGATCCTTGTGAATTCACCAGAATCACATTTGGTCTACTCAGGGACTATGCAATAAAACTTTCTATTTTTATGTATACGGGGTAAAAATGGGAGTTCATAATCTGCTTGAATCAAATGTATGAAATATGATATGTCAAGAGCTTTGTAATGTTTTGAACAACTAATAATAATAATAATAAATAAATAAAATAAAATTATAATGTTGTTTAATTTAAAAAAAAACTTTCTATTTTTTATCTATGTTGTCTCCTATGGTGACCACGTGACCTTTGAACACCTAAAATATGGTAACTGTGATTGAGAAAGTGAATTTTAAATTTTATTTAGTGTTAATTAATTTTGATTTCAATCATTGCACATGGATAGTCACTACCATATTTAACATATAGCTGATAGAATGACTAAAAACATTTTCTGTGGTAGCATCACCACTTCTGTGATCTCTTTCTTTCACGTGAGTCTAGTCAGATTCTAAACAGCAACCCACTGATTGCAAATAGTTTGTGTGTTTTATTTGGCCAGGACAGTTCTATTAAAACAATTCTAATTGCTTGTCTTATTTGAGAATTTGAACATTGCATAGATTTCTAGTCTCTTTCGAAAAAGTGTATAACCCTGGGACCCAGAACTGAGCAGTGGTGCTGCTTAAGATGGCCTGCACCCCCTGTCTGACCCAGCTGTCACAGGGCCTCTGGGTCCTGCAGACACACAGGTTTCTCAAATTTAGAATATTCTTACTTTTCCTTTGACCTAGGAGGAACTGATAGTATTCTCCCAGCTTCAAAGACAAAAAAGCGAAAACCAGGATAGTTAATTCATAAACAAGAATGTTTGTGTGCCAATCAGTTTATCTTGTTGCTTGCTAAATTTCAGTATGAAGCAAATAAAATTTCTTCTTAGTGAAAGATAATGGGTTTCTTGTGAAGAGGCCTCAAAGATGCACATTTTTAGAAAAAAAGTCCTTGACATTTAAATATTTTTGACACTTGTCCTTCTTTTGATTTTATAAATTCATTCTCTTGCTTTAATATTTTCTCTCTTCTGTCTCTCTTTTTTTAAACATAAATTTCAATTTCAATCCTTGTGTGGGAGTTGGAAGAAATCTGCTAAATGTTTTAGAATAGGAATCATTTAATAAGAATTACTTTCTAAGATCCAAATTGGCTTTAATCTTTCCATTTGTTTCATTACAATTTTCATTAAAAGTCATGATGCATTTATTCTTTTTTTAATAATTAATTTATTTTAATTAGGTATAGATGACAGCAGAATACATTTTGATTCATTGTACACAACTGCAGCATAAGTTTTCATTTCTCTGGCTATAAACGATGTAGTGTCACACCATATGTGCAGTCATACATGTACCTAGGGTAATGATGTCCATTTCATTCCACCATCTTTCCTGCCCCCATGCACCCTTCCCAGCCTTCCCTCACCTTTGCCCAATCAAAGTTTCTCTATTCCCCCCACCCCCCGAATTATGGATCAGCATCCACTATCAGATGGTTTTTTGGGATTGGCTTACTTCACTTGGATGATATTCTCCAACTCCATTTACCTTCAAATGCCATAATTTTATTCTTTTTAAGGCTGAGTAATAGTTCATTGTGTGTATACATACCACAGTTTCTTTATCCATTCATCTATTGAAGGGTATCTAGATTCCTCCATAGTTCACCTATTGTGAATTGAGCTGCTGTGAACATTGATGTGGCTGCATTACTGTAGTATGCTGATTTTAAGTTCTTTTGGTATAGACAGAGGAGTGGGATAGCTGGGTCAAATGTTGGTTCCATTCCAAGTTTTCTAAGAAATCTCCATACTGTTTTCCAGATTGGTTTCACCAATCGCCTCTTTTGTGATCCCTTTCTTTCACATGAGTCTAATCAGATTCCAAACAGCAACCCACTGATTGCAAATAGTTTGTGTGTTTTATTTGGCCAGGACAGTTTTATTAAAATAATTCCAATTCCTTGTCTTATTTGAGAATTTGAACATTCATTATAGCTAGGGTAATGACAGGCACTGACACAAAAGAATGGTGTAACTGCCATTTTGACTGGCATGAGATGAAATTTTAAGAGTAGTTTTGATTTGCATTTCTCTAATTACTAGAGATGTTGAACATTTTTTCATATATTTTTTGATCAAATGTATATCGTATATCTTCTTCTGAGAAGTGTCTGTTTAGCTTCTTAGCCCATTTATTGATTCGGGTTTTTTTTTGTTTTGTTTTTTGTTTGTGTGTGTGTGTGTGTGTGTGTGTGTGTTAAGTTTTTTGAGTTCTTTATATATCCTGGAGATTAGTGCATTTATTTTTCGAGGAAATAAATATTACTTGAATTGGGCTGCCATCACTTCAGACATGAGAAGTTAAACATTTTGATTCAGGAATAAAAAGATACTAGATGACATATGGTCAGATTTGGAAAGCAAAATAAATGTAAGAGATACCAAACCATAAATATTATTTGGAATATTAAAATATGATTGTAGCCATATAGTGTTAAACAAAATAGCATATTGATTTTATGGACTATTCAGTACTAATTAATGATAGATTAATGCTAAGTTTAGTTTTATGACCTCTTTATTTTTGCATTGTAAATATTAACCAGTAACCTCATTCCAAATGTTAATATTGAGATGCATTTTTGGTTCTTCCACTTTCCTGTATGATATACCATATTTCATAGGTAGGACATTTTATGTAAGTCAAGGAATTAAATCTGGTATTTAATTTTTTCCCAAATACTAACACTGTTCTTTCTATAGGAAGGAATAGAATCTGGAGATCCAGGCACTGATGATGGGCGATTCTATTTCCACCTGGGAGATGCCATGCAGAGGGTTGGAAATAAAGAGGTAATGCGTTTGTGACTTCTTGTTCTCCTGAATAGAGGAGAGGGTGTAAGTAGGCATGATCATTTCTAGAATGTTGCAATTGATAATACCCTTCTGAAAACAGCAATTTAACCATTTAGGTATTTAAACTGTGTTTGAAATAACCTAACAATTCCAGGTTAATCCTCTAAAAGATTTTTGAGATTTGGCTTTTATAGTTTCTTTTAAACAATCAGCTAAATAATCACAAGAAAGGTTTCTAAATTGTTGTGGTTTCTTTGTGTGTGTGTGTGTGTGTCTATGTACATGAGATAGAAAGCATGTTTGTATGTATTTGTGTCTTTGTGTATGTCTGTGTGTGTGTGTAGATAGATGGTGCCTTAGAAAAGTGCCTTTAAAAATGTGAAATGAAGAGATATTTCTGAAACTGTTTAAATTTTTAAAATATTTTAATAGCTTGTCCAGATTCATTTTTGTTTTATTTGAAATTTCAAAAACAGTCTTTATTCTGCTGATCCCTGAGCACACTGATCCTAATGGTTAATTGTGTAGCTTCCCTTCTTGAAATATTTAATACAGTTTAACATGAACATTTGTAGCTAGGGTAATGACAGGCATTGACACAAAAGAATGGTGTAACTACAACAAGTTACATGTTTTCTTTGAGATTATTTCTTTTTTCTTAAGTATAGTTGTCAGCTTCTGTAAATGTGATATCAGGCCTTTAGTCATGACATCTGGTGCTATAAATTTCAAAGCCCTCTCACAGTTCATCACAAATGATGTGGCAAAGCCCACCTCTCCTGCACTGTTGAAGGAGTTCTAGGCTCTGCCGTCTTTAGAGTCAGTGAATGAAAAGACAAAGTGAGGCACTGAATCTTTGTAACTGTTGCATTCCACATATGCATTAAAGTGTCATCTAAGGATAACACAGCATTAGATTTCTAAAATTAATGAAGTCATAGGACCATCTGGACAATTGGGGGCTCAGAGAAGGAAGGGGCTTTGTGATGGGGTAATTGCCTTCTGAAGACATGAACAAATTTGTTGTAGTAGTGGTTTGGATAATTGATGCTGTTTTCTGTATACATTTCTATTAATCTGTACCTTTCTCTAACCTACTGATAAGTCAGCTAAAATAGAATGAGACAATTCAGTGAAGAGAAAGAAGGGAGAAGAAATTTCTGGTTACTTATCATTTTTGTGTTTCTTCACTCTTTTAGATGTAAATGGTCATTTTTACTTTGAATGACAGTGAGAAGAAAGATTTTGCTATAGTATCTAACACTGGATAAATGTTCATATCTGACTACTATAAATATAATTGTCACTAATTAATTTATCTTTGAATATTTCAGGGTCTAGGGCAAGGATAGATAAAAGAAGTCTGATTTATCTCAGATCTTAGATGAAAACAGCCCTTACTTCAAGGACAAAGAACTCACTACTAACCACTTGTGAAGGGCTTGGTACTTGAACCCGTGGGATTATTCTAACAGCATATTAATTATCATTAATATGATAATGATCAACTGCAGTTCTTGAGTTTAAAAAGTTCAGAAGGACGCATGCTTACAGGAGGACAGAGACAAGCCTCTAGAACCTCTTTTGATATTTCTGATGTCTCTGGGTGTTGAATCTCCATTTCTGATTTTGCATATCAAGAGGCAGCCACACTAAATGTTGTTTATGCATGGAGCACTGCTCTGGCTGAGAGAGGGTGCACCGTAAGAAGCAAATCCATAGCTGAAAAATAGATTTTAGGAAAATCTTTGTAACAATGGACAAGGGTTTGCAGCCATTTAGCATCAAGGATTCCTGGGATTTCCATGACTTCTAAATCCACATTCTGGCTTCCTATCTTGTCTCAGTTTCCAGGTCCAGATTCATATGTCTGCCACCTGCTTACTGTCACCTCACGGATGTCACACAGACAACTCACTAGTCTTCCTCTAAGCTGTTTTCCCCCTAGGTTCCATCTCTTATTCCATGATATTGCCAGCTTCCCAGGATCAAGATTTGAGTCAGATTTTCTGCTCCCTCCACTCACTTAGTCTAGTCAGGATAAGAACTGGGACTGGCTTTCTGAGCTCTTTGACAGCCATCTCACTCCCCCTCCTGTGCATGGGTGTTAATTCATGAGTGTCACCTGCTACTTCAATGACCGCTATAAGAACCTGACTGTTGTTTGTTTCTTTAGGCTCACTTTTTTTTCTAGGCTACTCTGTGCTCAAGAAACCTATGTGCAAATCAAGTCCCTTTTCACACACTGGCATTTATAATCCTCCATAGGCAGATTGCAGCCAGCTGTTCTTATCAAGAGTGTGTCTCCCAGTCCCTCAGTATAGCACACCACAGACAGAGCAGGTCCAGCTAGGCCACTGGCAGGCCCATTGCACAGACATGACCCAGGTTTCTCTGAGTTTATATGGGTATGAGAAACAAAGCCACACATAGCAATAATTCCATAAAAGTAGAGATGACATTGATATAAACCCATTTAAGAAAATAGCCCTGGTGGTTTTACTGTCTGTTTCATTTGTTTGTTTTCTTTTGTTGTACTAAGAATGGAACCAGGGGCTTCACACATGCTTTATCACTGAGCTACATCCTCAGCCCCTACTGTCTATCTTAGTAATTGTGATCAGATGCATATGATTCCTGATAAGATAATAAATAGCAAAGAGGAAATTTTTAGAGGTTTCTAAATTGAGTATTGATTTTCTAGCAATTTTTATTGTAAGGTAGTTTAGATATTTAAAAAACAGTCAAGGGGAATTCACTGGATCCCCTATGTATCAATGAAGGCAATTTCTCAAAACTCCTGACATGTCATTTTCATGATTTGGTTTCTCCCAAATGTTAAGACACAGAGGAGTGCAAAACAAAGGCGTACTTACTCTAAGTGTCAGAACAAACTTTCCGGACAAACATGCTTCTGTTGAGTGGAGGGACTTCCCTTGGCACTCAGCACAATGGGGACTAAAAACGCAAGGTACAGCAGAAGCTCCTGAACCAGAGCTCTACTGTTTGGTTTTTTTTTTTTTTTTTTTGGTTTTCTTGTAATGACTTCTGCTTACTCCCTAAAATGTATGGCTGATGACTCAAAATTGAATGGGTTGTCAGACTTTCCAAAATATCATTGACTATACTTAATATTGCTGTTCACTTTAACACCAAAAAGCAAATGGCTTAGGAAATAAAATCCTAAATTCAAATTGGACAAAATCACACAGACAAATTAACCTCAAAGGTAAATGGAATTTCTTCTTCTTCTTTTAATCCTACAATAATCACCCATTTTAACTTTCTGATTTTTAAAGAAACTCTTCTACAACTTACTTGTACATCAAGGAAAATACATAACAATGATTAGTATGTGTGTTTAATTTGAGACATTAATGAAAAAGATAATTAAATAAAAACATTTCTTGATAGCTTTGTTGTTGTTGTTAATAATGCTAATGTAGATGGAGAGTTAAACAAACTGGCAGGAGCCGTGAATTCTAGTACAGATATTTAACCTTTATAAACCTCGATTTTACCTTTTTTTTAGATGGAATATTTGGACATATCAAGTGACATTACACATATAAAAGTAAACTGTAAAGTGCTGTTGAAAACATAAGGCAGCATTGCTATCACCTTTCACCTTTTTAGGAAGAAAAATTTTGAAATATAAATATTTATATGCTTTTAAATATTAATAATTTTATATCTAAAGATATAAAAGATCCATAGTTTTTTAAAGAAGATATTCAAGTTGATACTAAATGCTTTTTTTATTGATCAGAATATACATTGATCAGAATATACACTCTTCAAAAGTGATCACTAGATCAGACTCGTAGAAATAGAGAGGATAATATTCAGTGTACCACTAGGAAAACCCTCCATGTCAAAGACATGGAGTGTGCATGGGAGGAGGGGCAGCATGTGGTAGGGCCACTTGGGAGCATATGGCTGGCCTGGGGATCATTTAGAGGAGCCATATGGAGCAAGGCATTCCACAACCAGCAGTCCCTGAGCTAGTCTTCTAGGAGGTCAGTTGGATCATGTTACAACCACCCTAGAGCCACAAATGCTATCCCTTATGGCAGAAAAAATATATGTATTAGGAACAAAAGTTCCCTTTTAAAAATTGAAAACAGGATATCATTATATTTTTTGTCAACTCAGAATAATGTCTCCTTTCTGTGTACTTAATTTAGTGGGGAGCTTATACTCTGTCACCCTGGGGTAGATGGAGTAGCTTCCTTAAATATGGACATGGAAAGAAAGTACACATGAAAAGAAATCATTATCCATTTTAGCACCCCAATTCAGTAAATGCAAATGTCTTTGAAGTAAACATTAAAGTCTTAGACTATTCCTTTTAAAGGAAACAGTAACAGAACTAATGAATGAAAGCTAAAAATATAACCATTGTTGCTCTGGTGTCTTAAGTTACTTATCTGTTCAATAAACAGTCCTGGAGTGTGCTAGACACTCAGGGGAGACAAAATGAGTGGGGAAATGAAACATCCAGTATTCACAGAGCTTACAGCTTGAGTGAAAATAAAACACATGTGTTCATTTACACTAAAAGGTCATAATCAGAAACTCAGTTCAATAGTCATGTTTTCACCAGATCTGAACAGAGTTGGGTACTTAACAGACAAGTTCTTTATTTAAATATCTCAAAGCACAGAGAGTTCTCAACTTAAGGTGGGTAGACTCAAGATTTTTCAACTTTATAATGATGTAAAAGCCACATATATTCAGTAAAACTCTATTTCAAATTTGATCTTTTCCCAGCTTAGAGATGTGTAGTATAATACCTCTCACAATGACAGGCGATGACAGCCAACTGCATTTCCCAGTCATCCATGAAACCTCAAAGAGGATCAGCCAACACTTTACAGTGAACTCTGTTACTAAACTACAATGTTCTATAGATTAGGTGGCTTAAATATATTTTCAACTTGCAATTGATTTAGTGCTGTATAAGTGCACTGTAAAACTAAGAGATGATTCAGTCCTTCATTTCATTCAGAGTAGTGTTGAGCACAGTCTTTCTGTTCTTTCAGGCATACAAGTGGTATGAGCTTGGGCACAAGAGAGGACATTTCGCATCCGTCTGGCAACGCTCGCTCTATAATGTGAATGGCTTGAGAGCCCAGCCATGGTGGACCCCAAGAGAGACAGGCTACACAGAATTAGTGAAGGTGAGTGTTGACTTAGGTATCGTCCTCACCTAATCTCTTGCCTATTTCCTGCTCAAAATCAGAATGTTAATCATGGAAAGAAATGTCAGGCAGAAGATGCATTTTATTCCCAGTAATATTTTCAAAAAATAGTAGAAAAAGAATCTCTTCATCCCATTAGCTAAAGGTATCATCTATAGGATAAAGTAGGGAATTTATCTGAAACAGTAGTTCTCATACTTTTTTAGTCTTGAGACTCCCACATGCTTTTAAAAATTATTCAGCAGACAAGGAATTTTTTGTTTATGTAGGTTATATCTACCCATGTAATCTTTAGAAATTAAGACAAATAAAATATCATTTTACGCGTATGAATTCTTTAAAAATACCAATAACATCATTATATGTTATTATAAATAACATTTTTACAAAATAATTACATTTTCAACACAAAATACAGTGAGATTATTAGAATTGTTGTATATTTTTACAAATCTTTTTAAAATATTTGGTTCATAGAAACTGGGAATATTCTCACTTACTTCACATAAACACTAGAACACTGATGTTATATATCATGTGTTCTCTGGAAAGTTCCACTGTGTATCTGTGCTCAAATGAGCATAAAAAGAGAAAAGAACATCTTCTTAGGTTTGGAAAGTAGTTTTGATCTTTCCAATCCCCCTCAAAGAGTCTAGAGAACCACCAGGTGTCCCTGGACCACGCTTTGAGAACCACACACATCCTGAGGCTATGGAAAGAAAAAAGTTCTAAATATTTTTAGAAAATGTTGTGGCAGATATGTAGGATAGGGAAACTAAGTAACTCTAACAACTTAATAACTATAAAAATGGAAATTTTTTATATTGGTAGGCTAAATCTGAACTTTTGACTAATTGTCATTTGGGTAAGTATGGTCAGAAGTTTAGCTCATTATTCTTAGATGCATCAATGGAACTCATAGTTAATTTTACTCATTGTTGTAATAATACCATCTTCTATTCAAAATGTAGAAATGTCACGTACCCTAAGTGTTGGATGGGCTTCTGTATTCTGACCTAGGAATCTAACATTTATACATGGTTTGTAAAAGATAATATTATCGAATATTATAGAATATTTATACAGTGTTTGTGAAAGATAATGTTATTG
This sequence comes from Ictidomys tridecemlineatus, assembly GCF_052094955.1. Lineage (NCBI taxonomy): Eukaryota > Metazoa > Chordata > Mammalia > Rodentia > Sciuridae > Ictidomys > Ictidomys tridecemlineatus. The sequence continues at coordinate 63,155,642 of NC_135483.1, read as the reverse complement.
ATTTCAAACAGTTCATTTTACATGTGAGGGAAACAGGAGGGAAGAACAGGAGTGGCAAACCATTGGGAATTCTAGAATCAGGGTGACAGAGATGTGGACATTCTTATACTCTTATTTCTACTTGGGGGTGTATGTTTAAAATTTCTCAAAATATCTTTGTGAATCAACATCTTACAAGACTTATAAGACTTCACTAATTAATTGGTCTACTTGGAGAAAAGAAGTTTCAATGCACTTACATTCAAGTAGTCTTATTTGACCATGTTTATTCTATATTTCATTATAAAAACATACTTTATAATTATCTCAACCAATTGTAGAGTAGGTTGCCATCACTTAGACTTTGAATACTTTAAAGAGGTGAAAAACATGATATGATGACTGAATATAAAGATTAATTTTAAGAGGTTACATACCCAGAGTAGAAATTGCATAGGAACAGCTCTTCCTTGATCAATCTGCTGCACCTAGCGCTCTCAGTGATTCTGTTCCTTTGTCAAAGTCCATCTTCCCTCAGATCAGATCACACTGAACTCTCTTGATTGTCCTCCCCCATTTCTTCTTGTGAGTTTGCTTCCCTTCTATAAATTTTAGGATACTTCCAAATTCAAGTAACAGAAATGAAAATCAAACCTGACTCCAATCACTAAGAACTTTATTGATTCACATAAATAGAAGCCTAATGGTAGGGCAGACCTGGGGGTAGTGTAATGGGGGGAGATTTTCTTGGCTCTACACTTCCTCCTGTGCTGGCTTACTGCAAGAAGGCTGCCAGCAGTTGGATAGCATTGTTGAACCACCATCCCAGCCCTGACTGCCTGTCCGAAACCCCCCAGGAGACCCTTTCCTATTGATCATTACCATGTCATGTGGCACTCACTGTTACAAAGGAGCTGGGACACCAAGTAGTAGCTGGCAACAGGCTTCCAGGAAGAAAGAGAGAGTATCTCTCCATCAACGTAGGAGCAGTATTTTCTTCAGTCTCATCCAATCTCAGTCAATTTATGGATTAGCTACTGGCAAGGGGCTCTGAGGGAATCCTTAATCCAGCCAACAGGTCATGCCCTGGGAGCCAGGAAAGGATCATCTTCTTTTTAATTGAATAGCCTATCAGGGGGCAGAGGGACACTCCAACAAAGTCAGGGATCTATTAAGAAGAAAGAAGAAGCATAATGGAAGTTGAAAAGGAAACTAACAGTTTAGGATGTGTGCACTTGGACCCAAATATTGTTCTCTGCATTCTCCGCTCCCAGCCCCTCTTCATTCATTTTCTATGAAGTCGTCTTCTCTGTGCGTCATCTGTTGTGAAATATTCTTTTACAACTATGCGACCCAAACACTTCTTTGTGTTCTATCTTCAGCTGTACAGGAACATTAGCATTGCATGTGAAATTAAATTACCATGTAAACTCCTGACTGCTATTCTTTTCCAATTGTATAAACGGTCAGGGTCTTGAGTCCATTTGGGATGCTATGGAAAAATGCCATTCACTGAGTGGTTTATAAGCAATATAAATATATTCCTTGGGATTCTGGAGGCAGCAAAATCCAGGATCCAAAGTGCCAGGGAGGGCTTCCTTTCTGATACACATATGAGTGCCTTCTCACTCTGTTAAGTACTTGCTTCTGGTTCGTAGATGGTGTTGTCTCTCTGTGTATTCCCATGGTGGAAGAGGTAAGGTCTCTCTCTGCATAGTATTGAAATTAATTTAGTGGAAACTACCCAAAATATCTATCCAAATGATGAATAAATAAATAGACAAATATGGCATATTTACACAATTACAGTAAAAAGGAATGAAATACTGATTCTTGGTGGAATGTAGATAGACCTTAAAAACATGATTCTAAGTGAAGGAAGCCAGTCACAAAAGACCACATATTACATGATTGAACTGTCCTGTGTAGGCAAATCCATAAAGAGAATTTTGCCAGGGTATGAAAGATTGGGATAAAGGAGAGTAACAATGGTTATGGGGCTACTTTTTGGGGTGATGAAAATGTTTTAAAATTAAGTAATGCTGTTGGTCACACAATTCTGAATATACTAAAAACCATTAAGTTGTAAAAGGTAAGTGAATTTTATGGTACATGAATTATATCTCAATAGATCTGTTAAAAATAGACAACCACCCATTAAAATACTAATGACATTCTTCACAGAACTGGAAAAAAAACAGTCCTAATATTTATTTGGAAAAATAAAAGACCCAGAATAGCTATAGCAATTCTAAGTCAGAACAAAGCAACTCTCGAAGAATCACAATACCTGACTTCAAATTATACTACATAGCTATAGCAACAAAAACTGCATGGTACTGGCACAAAAACAGATGCATAGACCACTGAAACAGAACAGAAAACACAAAAACAAATCCACAAAGAGCCATTGTAACAAATGGTACTGGGAAAACTGGTTATCCAATATGTAGAAAAATGAGACTTGTCTCTCACCCTGCACAAAAGTCAACTCAAAATGAATCAAAGACCTAGGAATTAGACCAGAAACTATCCAACTCGTAGAACAAAACTTAGGGTTAACACTCTAACACATAGACACAAGCAACAACTTTCCCAATAAGACCCCTAACGCTCAGGAAATAATGCCAAGAGTTAATAAATTGGATAGCATCAAATTTAAAAGTTTCTGCGTAGCAAGGGAAATAATTAAAATGAAGAGAGAACCACAGAATGGGAGAACATCTTTGCTAGCTACTTTTCTCACAGAGGATTAATATCCAGAATGTATAAAGAAACCCAAAAAACTTAACACCAAAAAACTAAATAGCCCAATTAATAAATAGGCAAATGAACTAAGCAGACAATTCTCAAAAGAAGAAATAAAAATGGCCATCAAATATATGAAAAATGTTCACCATCATTAGCAGTTAGGAAAATGGAAATCAAAATTATACTGAGATTTCTTCTCACTCCAGTCAGAATGGCAGTCATCAAGAATACCAACAGTAATAAATGCTTAAGAAGATGTGAGGAAAAGGAACACTTTTACTTTGTTAGTGGAATTGTAAATTAGTACAACTACTATGGAAATCAGTGTGGAGTTTCCTTAAAAGACAAGGAATTGACCACCATAGAGTTCAGTTATACCACTCCTTAATATGTAGCCTAAAAAATTAGATTCTATATACTAGAGTGATACATGTATACCCATGTTTATGGCAGCACAATTCACAAGAGCCAAACTATGAACCAGCCTATGTGTTCATCAACAAATAACTGGATAAAGAAAACATTTTACATATATAATGTAGCTTTTATAATATGTGTAGCTTTATTTAGCCATAAAGAAAAATCAAATTATGTCATTTGCAGGAAAATGGATGCAACATGAGAACATTATATTAAGTGAAATAATAACAAACTCAAACGGTCAAGAATTATATGTTTTCTCTCATATATGGAAACTAGAGAATATAAAAGAAAAGAAAGTGGGGTTGGAGGGGTGAATCTCATGAAAATCAAAGGCAGATCAGAAAAGTAGAGGAAAGAAACAAGGGGGAGGAAAGAGGGGAGAGAGATGGGAAATCATATTGGCCAAATCATATGTTATATTGTGTGCATGTATGAAAAAGTAACAACAAATCCCACTACTATCTGCAACTATATTGCACCAATAAAAATATGGAAAAAATAAATAAAAATAGGCAACTATGATAGTATATGTGGCAGTTCAAATATGTTAACAGTAAGCAGGTTCATGAAGGTTGTTGAAGCACCTAAGAATCATCTCTAAAGGAATACAGGGAAGCAGTTCAGAACCTGTCCTCCATAGCCACATTGCCTGGTTTGTCCTCTGGTTTATTTCTTATGACCAGTGTGGTACTGAGTATATTCTTATTGTTCCAGCTCATTATCTGCAAAATGCCTATAGTAAACATTAATTATTGTTATATTCTGATGATCATAATTTTGATTTATTACCTCATTTTCATAGAAAAAAAATATTTTCCAATTTTTAAAATATGACCTGGAAAATCCAGTTTTAAGTAGTAATTATGATTTGAAATAGTAATTTAATAACAAGCGTCTATTAATTGCTACTTATCTGCCATCCATATGCTGAACTTTTATATGGAATATTTTAATATTTATGGCATCTCTAAGATAGATATTCTCATGCACATTATATATGAATAAAGTAAGGATTAGAGAAGATAAGAAATTTGCCTAAAATCACATAATTAATGGTGACAGGGTTGAGATCTCCCTGTCCTCAATATCTACATTCTTGCTGGTATGCCACAGTTGCTCTGAGGGTTACCTATGTTTGTTCTTAGGTTTTGTGTCCTCCTCTTTGCTAACCAAGTATTTCAAAATTCTATTTAGTTGAGCTTCTTGATTTTAGCCCTGTTTATTTCAAGCTTTATTTAAGAACAGTAAGGCCTGGGTGTTAATCACAGGGTTCCCAGCATCTTGATACCTCACCCCATGTGGAATCATATGTTTAAAACTCAGGGCTACTTAGCTATGCTAACAAAAAGAAGAAGAGAGAGAACTCAAATTACTAATATACGGGATGAAAAAGGCAATATCACAACAGACACTACAGAAATACAGAAGATAATTAGAAAGTATTTTGAAACCCTATATTCTAATAAAATAGAAGATAGCAAAGATATCGATAAATTTCTTAAGGCATATGATTTGCCCAGATTGAGACAGGAAGACACACACAATTTAAACAGACCAATAACAAAGGAAGAAATATAAGAAGCCATCAAAAGACTACCAACCAAGAAAAGCCCTGGACCGGATGGGTATACAGCGGAGTTCTACAAAACCTTCAAAGAAGAATTAATACCAATACTTTTCAAGCTATTTCAAGAAATAGAAAAAGAAGGAGCTCTTCCAAATTCATTCTATGAGGCCAACATCACTCTGATCCCAAAACCAGACAAAGACACTTCAAAGAAAGAAAACTACAGACCAATATCTCTAATGAACTTGGATGCAAAAATTCTCAATAAAATTCTGGGGAATCGAATACCAAAACATATCAGAAAAGTTGTGCACTATGATCAAGTAGGATTCATCCCTGGGATGCAAGGCTAGTTCAATATACGGAAATCAAAAATGCTATTCACCACATCAATAGGCTTAAAGACAAGAACCATATGATCATCTCAATAGATGCAGAAAAAGCATTTGACAAAATACAGCATCCCTTTATGTTCAAAACACTAGAAAAACTAGGGATAACAGGAACTTACCTCAACGTTGTAAAAGCTATATATGCTAAACCTCAGGCTAGCATCATTCTAAATGGAGAAAAACTGAAGGCATTCCCTCTAAAATCTGGAACAAGACAGGGATGTCCTCTATCACCACTTCTATTCAATTTAGTTCTCCAAGTACTAGCCAGAGCAATTAGACAGACAAAAGAAATTAAAGGCATAAAAATAGGAAAAGAAGAAATTAAATTATCGCTATTTGCGGATGACATGATAATATACTTAACAGACCCAAAAGGATCTACAAAGAAGCTGCTAGAGTTAATAAATGAATTCAGCAAAGTGGCAGGATATAAAATCAACACGCACAAATCAAAGGCATTCCTGTATATCAGCAACAAAACCTCTGAAATGGAAATAAGGAAAACCACTCCATTCACAATATCCTCAAAGAAAATAAGATACTTGGGAATCAACCTAACAAAAGAGGTGAAAGATTTATACAAAGAAAACTACAGAACCCTAAAGAGAGAGATAGAAGAAGATCTCAGAAGATGGAAAAATGTACCCTGTTCATGGATAGGCAGAACTAACATCATCAAAATGGCGATATTACCCAAAGTTCTCTACAGGTTTAATGCAATGCCAATCAGAATCCCAAAGGCATTTCTTGTAGAAATAGATAAACCAATCATGAAATTCATATGGAAAAACAAAAGACCCAGAATAGCAAAAGCAATTCTAAGCAGGAAGTGTGAATCTGGAGGTATAGCGATACCAGAGCTCAAACTGTACTACAAAGCAATAGTAACAAAAACAGCATGGTACTGGTACCAAAACAGGCAGGTGGACCAATGGTACAGAATAGAGGACACAGAGACTAATCCACAAAGTTACAACTATCTTATATTTGAAAAAGGGGCTAAAAACATGCAATGGAGGAAGGATAGCATCTTCAACAAATGGTGTTGGGAAAATTGGAAATCCATATGCAACAAAATGAAATTGAATCCCTTTCTCTCGCCAGCCACAAAAGTTAACTCAAAATGGATCAAGGAGCTAGATATAAAAACAGAGACACTGCGTCTGATAGAAGGAAAAGTTGGCTACGATCTACATATTGTGGGGTCGGACTCCAAATTCCTTAATAGAACGCCCGTAGCCCAAGAGTTAATGACAAGAATAAACAAATGGAACCTACTTAAACTAAAAAGTTTTTTCTCAGCAAGAGAAACAGTAAAAGAGGTAAATAGAGAGCCTACATCCTGGGAACAAATTTTTACCCCCACACCTCAGATAGAGCCCTAATATCCAGAATGTACAAAGAACTCAAAAAATTAAACAATAAGATAACAAATAATCCAATCAACAAATGGGCCAAGGACCTGAACAGACACTTCTCAGAGGAGAACATACAATCAATCCACAAGCACATGAGAAAATGCTCACCATCTCTAGCAATCAGAGAAATGCAAATCAAAACCACCCTAAGATACCATTTCACTCCAGTAAGATTGGCAGCCATTATGAAGTCAAACAACAATAAGTGCTGGCGAGGATATGGGGAAAAGGGCACACTTGTACACTGCTGGTGGGACTGCAAAATGGTGAGGCCAATTTGGAAAGCAGTATGGAGATTCCTGGGAAAGCTGGGAATGGATCCACCATTTGACCCAGCTATTGCCCTTCTTGGACTATTCCCTGAGGACCTTAAAAGAGCGCACTATACGGATACGGCCACATCAATGATTATAGCAGCACAATTCACAATAGCTAGACTGTGGAACCAACCTAGATGCCCTTCAATAGATGAGTGGATAAAAAAATTGTGGCAGCTATACACAATGGAGTATTATGCAGCACTAAGAAATGACAAAATCATAGAATTTGCAGGGAAATGGATGGCATTAGAGCAGATTATGCTAAGTGAAGCTAGCCAAGCCCTAAAAAACAAATGTCAAATGTCTTCTTTGATATAAAGAGAGCCACTAAGAATAGAACAGGAAGGAAGAGCATGAGGAAAAGACTAACAGTAAACTAAGACGAATGGGGGGAGAGAAAGGGAGAGAGAAGGGAAAACATATGGAAATGGTAGGAGACCTTCAGTGATACACAAAATTATAAGAGGTTATGAGGGGCAAGGGGGAGGGGGGAAAAGGGGGGAGAGAATTGAACAACAGCAGAGGAGATAGAGAGGAAAGATGGGAGGGGAGGGGAAGAGAGGGGGGGATAGTAGGGGATAGGAAAGGTAGCAGAATACAACAGTCACTAATATGCCATTATGTAAAAATGTGAGTATGTAACAGAAGTGAGTCTGCATTATGTATTTGGGGAGTTCAAAACCCAATTGAGTCAAATGTATGAAAGATGATATATCATGAGCTCTGTAATGTTTTGAACAATCAATAAAAAAATGGAAATAAAAACTCAGGGCTATATGATAGTATTTTGCTTTGTTAACTACCTTATTGACAGAAATGGTAATATTGTAACATTATGATTTTTTTAAAAAGAAAGTCATGTCAAGGTGACCATTTGCCAATAATTACTGTGATGTACAGAGAGCCAGCTGTGTGAGGAATCCAGGGCCTGTTGACCATTTAGTTGACAAACACTTGCATATGAGGATATTCTTTCATTACCAAATTACAGATTTGAATATTCCAAACCATGCATCATCATCCAACCATTGCTATCTTAAAATAGAAATCTAGATCTCCCAGCTGCCAGGTTTGGCCAAAAATACTTTTAGAATAATAATGCAGATTCTGGCCGTTAAGTGAGTGTAAACTACCACGGATAGCACATTTCCATTCAGCAGAGTGCTGTTTTCTTGGAGGCATGGAACAGTGTTCAGTAGATGTCTTCTGGGTTTTTGTTTTTTTTCCCCCTTTTGTCAAGTTTCACTGTTCTTCATTGTGTAGCTTATAATTCGGCAGTTCTAACACTGGGGGTTATGCAACTCAATGAAAGAAATTGGAGAAAAATATTTCAGCGGAGTTTTCCCTTTGGGGCTTATTTTCATTAGAAATGAGTAGTTTGTTGTTCAAATCACAAATATCAAAGTGTCGATTGCCTTGAGGGTATTTAACATTGAAACTGAAAAAAAAAATAGAGTAAAGTCTTTGCTGGGTTGGAAGTAGAAATGATCCCTTATAGTTAAAGAAAAGCCATCATACATTAAGTGTGTTGCTCTTCCTTTTTTGAGATTCACTGTTTGATCCACATTATTTCATGGCCAATTTAGATGGAACTTATATGCATAGAGACCACTGTACAGGCAGGGCTGAATCCCAGTGGCTAGGGAGGATGAAGCAGGAGGATTGCAAGTTCAGAGCCAGCCTCAGCAACAAAGCAAGATTCTGTTTCTAAATAAAATATTAAAAAAGGGCTGGGGATGTGTCTCAGTAGTTGAATGCCCCGGGTTCAATCCCTGGAAAGGAAGAAAGGAATGGAGAGAGGAAGGGAGGGGAGGAGGAAGAGAGAAAGGAAAAGAAAGAAACCACTATACAATTGCTTTTCCTACTACCTAACTCTGCCTTCGTCACTGGGGAAAAAAAAAAAGAAAAGTTTGGCATTCTGTTTTCTAAGCTCTTCAGAGCAGCTGGTCTGATGTAAAGAAATAACATCACATATAAATTTGCCTTTCTTCATATTGCACTTTTATTACAGCTGGAGAAGTGGCCAGCTATATTTTGCCAGTGATGTGACAGAGTGCATAGGGATGATTGATTAGAATAGCACTCTCTGTCATTTTCCTCCACACTATGGTTCTTATTAATTAAGAAATCCACGGTGTATGATTAACTTCACCTGGACAAAAATAGGACTTATCCAGTAATACATTAGTGGTTCAACATTTCTTTCCATGTGATTAAATATTTGCATGTTTTCAATGGATTGCTTTTGGAATGAAATGGATTGATAAAGAAGCAAAAATGTCACATTTGCAGTGGAATTAAGCTGTAAATTAAGAGGATTAGCAGTTTTACATAAAACTAATATCATGGTATAAAGAAGTGCTAAAAGCAATTCCTTAAGCTTAACATAATAGTTTAATCTTATTTTTTCAATGTCAAACTTTGAACTTTTGGGATTCTAGTGATATTTTCACAAAACAAGGATGGGAGTCCAGAATTTGACAATTATGATTTAAAAGTGAACTTTTTAAATGGGATCCCACAATGAGAAGGAAATTAGTTTTGCTGTCAGCACCGATATTTTGGGCAAGCTTCTCTCCCCCACCTGAGCCTCACTTTCTATGCCTCTAAGTTTAGAATAATTATCCCAGTTCCTTTTCAATTCCAAGATTTTAATGAGGCAAACAAAGCAAAATATCAACTAAACAAAACCACCACGTTGTATGTTTCTGTGTGCTATTCAGGTGTGCAGCCTTACTAAATTGAGATCATAGAATGCCATATGATGCCAATTATGGCAATAAAGCAAAAGAACAAAATACTTTATATTCTTTGAGTTATTTCAAACTAAAAGGCCATTTGTTTTCTTTCTCCCAGCAAAATTGGTGAGTTCTCAGTATTTATCAATATGAAAAACAAAATGACTTCACATTGGCATTTTTATCTGTGACCCTCTTTGGGAACTCACAGTACAGTGTTTGATATCTCAGAATAATTGCAAACTGAACCTGTAGACTGGTATTCCATTTGGGGCTCGAAAATGTTTAATGAGGTAGCTCATGATCTGTGTTTTAACATACTTATGCACAGATCAATGGCGTATACATAACCACATACATATCTGCTTGTGTATCTGTTCATCAAGATATTTGTTTTTATATATACTCAGGAAGTCTCCCAATCAGGTTCTTTCACCCCCTTGAGATCAATGACTTTGGGTTTCTGCTCAGAGATGTCACTTCTATAGGACTTAGTTCAGTACACTCTTTCCAAGAGGTAGGATGCAAGGGAATCCAACCTGGTGTCCTCCTTATACCTCCTTCTGACTGACACATCGATTGGCCTTCCTGCCCATCTGGACTAATCCAAAAAAAAATGGGTCTCATTTGCCATCTGAGTGCTTACAGCCCTCAGATTGGGTCTTCTGGCAATGTAGCCTGTATTTTCTCCTTTCTCTCAGGTGAAGAAATCCTTTTTCTCCCACTCTCTAAAAAGAACAAAATTCAGTCTATAAGACTCCTCTCATGCTCCAGTGCAAGATGCCCCCTATTGTATTTTTTTTCTTTAGAAAGGAGAATAAGACTAAAAACACCAAGGGACAATGGCCAGACCATATATAAAAAGAGAGCTGTGGCCCAGGAACCTGCCCAGGAAACACATCTGCTCTCTACAACCAACAGCCAAGGCAACCAGCCTGCTCTACGTCAGACTTGTAGGAAGCCAGACCACGATCTCTAATAGCAATCAAGGAAGCTGAATAATAACTTCTGTAATAATCAGCCCCAACTGGCTAGGATTTAATTAATAAATGACAGCTGCCCAGAGTTTTGTCTACAGTCCCAACTTAACAACCTGAGCAAAAAAAAAAAAAAATATGCAATGCACCCTTAAACCATCACATAGGAAGTCCCACTACTGTTAGCTGTCTCCAGCCTCCTCAGGCCAACAGCTTCTGTGGAGGGCACAGCCTTCCTTTCTGCTAGTACAAAAACTGCCCACTCTTCCTGCCTTTGAATCTTTGCCAAAACACAGGTGACTGTGTCTGACTTCTTTGCTGCAGCAAGCTTAGAGTAAATAGCCTTTGCTTTTTCTCATTTGAGTGGTCTTGGTTTATTTCCACAATAAGAAATGTCAGCTGCTTTCTTTGATCTTTATATTCAAGCTTGGAAAAACAAGGAGAGCTGATCAAAATGCATCAGGACCAGTGAGAGATTGTTCCTTTAATGCTACTAATTTCCTTAGAGGTTTTATTAAAATGACTGCAAAGAGAATTTTCTGGGAAAGCGTTGTGCTTACTGCAGTGTTTGCTCTGATTCTGTAGCCTCAGCTCCTCACTCAGGGGGATGACCCCACCCTGGGGTACCATTTCTAAAGCAGGATGCATGGCTGCCTCTGTTCTTAGCATGCTGGAGAGGCACATTTTGGCTAGGATTTAAGCAAGCTGATTTTATCTCTGAAAATTAATATGTAATTCCTAACATAATTAAGATAAAATAATCTCTCAAAATCAAACTGTATAATTTCTCAAATAGTAATGAATTACAAGCATATTCTTAGTCAGTGAAGTACAATTTGGTATTATATGTATTGAAGTGACATTTTAGTCATTCATTCGCACTTCAATTTTATGCATAAATTTTGCCCACAGTAGTCTTTAATGATGTCCCTTCTCTTAACGTAGACTCAGGACCTGTCAAAGTACCTACATATCTCAGAAATTTTCTGTCAACTGCCAGTGTCTATGTGATATTCATTCCGTTTTTCTTACAGCTAATCAAACATAGTTAAGATGTGATCTCGCTTTTATTACTCTCAGCCCTCCGAGTTCTTGTATGATGTTTGCACACAAGTTAAAAACCTTTCCCCATAACCATGTTTTATTTTGCTCCTATAAATTTACTTTTGCCCATGTTGATGTAAATTTATTTCTGGTCCTCTTCCATCTGCTTTTTGCTTTCTTAGCTGGAGCTGGTTCTAATTTGGATCTGTTTTTAGTATTATGTGCTGAATTATGTCTCCCCCAAACTGTTGAAACCCTAACCCCCCAGTACCTCAGAATGTAACTGTATTTGGAGACAGGCTTTGAAGAGGCAGTTAAGAAGAAGCAGTTTAAAAGAAGCCATTATGATGAGCCCTAATCCTACCTGGTGGGAGTCCTTATAAGAAGAGGAAGTTTGAAATCACAGAGAGGTACCAGGAATGCATGCCCACAGAGGAAAGGCCATGTGAGGACACAGTGAGAATAAGGCCATCTGTAAGCTCTGGAGAGAGGCTTCAAAAGAAACCAAATTTTCAGGGCCGAGGTTGTAGCTCAGTGGTAGAGCGCTCGCCTAGCACATGCGAGGCCCTGTGTTCCATCCTCAGCACCACATAAAAATAAATAAAGATATTGAGTCCAACTACAACTAAAAAATAAATATAAAAAAAAAAGAAACCAAATTTTCCAGCACCTTGACTATGGACTTCTGGCCTCCCAAATTGTGAGGACATAAAAGTGCTGTTGTTTAAGCCACTCTGTCTGTGCTGTTTTGTTACTCTTGGTTTAGCCAATGGTGGCTTTCATTAGTAGTCCTCCTCTCTTAGCAGTGTGCTACACTTACTGCCTCAACAGAAGTGTCCCTTCATAGAAGAAAATATTTAAAGTTCAGTTAGACCAATTTTGATTGATTAGAACAAAATTAAAGTGACTTTTTGTCAAGCTTGAAGCATTAAAATCATTTTATCATCACCTAAGCATCTCATGGAGTTAGGGTATACCAACTAAGAGGTACAAGTAAAGAATATAGCCCAAGAGGCAAAAAGAAATTAGGTTGACAGTGAATCAATACACAGATTAGAGAGTTTGATTCAAAATGTGAAAAATGATGCTGAAACTATTTCTTCACTGCTCACTGGCACACTCTCTCTCTCTCTTCCTCTCTCTCTCTCTCTCTCTCTCTCTCTCTCTCTCTCTCTCTCTCTCTCTCTCTCTCTTGCCTATTTATCATGTGAAACATTACTTTGAGTTCAGTGATCTTTTAAAGATGCATTTCAGAGATTGATAAAGGACTTTGCAGGCATACAGTTGTCTCTAAAGTCCACTAAGAAGTTGAATTACATATTGTAAGATCCTTCTAGTCTAGAAATAAAAAAGGTAAACAGGAAAAAGCAGTTAGAGATATATAGAAAATATTATAAGTAAAGAAGAATTAAATGAAATTAAATGTATGCATTTAACATATCCATATATAAAACCCTCACTTTAAGTGACAGTAAAAAAAAATAAAAATGGAACAAAACTTTTTTAAATGGTGGGAGAGAGACAGCAATAGATGAACAGTGTCTGTCATTTTTTTTTTAATTGGAAACCACAATTATCTGATTTGTCAATTCCAAGAAAGCAGAAACCAGAGTCATCACAGAGGGGATTCCGATGAAGGAATTTAAGGGATCCAGGATTATGACCACTGAAGAAGTTGCGTGGCCTCAAAGAATAGGGCTGTCTGCACTGGCTTTTTAGGGTCCCCAATTAAAAAAAATCTGGCTTCACATGTGGCCATCAATCACAGACCCTGCCATTTCACACAAGATGACCAATGGCTCATTCATTTTTATAGAACTGTTACCTAAGCATCACCAAAGATTGAGGAAATCTTCAGCATAAACAACAAAGAACAAAAGAAACAAAAGAAATGCTGTAATTTAGGGAAATAGAAAATACAGAAACAAAGGCAAACTTGAAATAATACCTTGAAGGTACTCAGAGCACTAAGAAGGGATAGTATACCCATAAAACAAGAATAGAAAAAAAGTAGCAAGAACACAAAGGGTAGCAAACAAAAACCCAGAAAGGGCTCTTGGGATTTGCAGAAATAAAATTTATTAGTGTTGTTAGAAGCTATAACAGGAAAAGCCACCAGAAGGAAAAAATAAAAAGGTAAAGATGAAAAATAGGAAAATTAGAGGCTCAATGTAACATGTCCAGAATACAAATAAAAGCAGTTGCAGAGAGTATAGGGGGAAATAGAGAAGACAATATTAAAGAAATAATCCTGGAAAATGGCCAGGGGAGGGGGGAGTGTATTTCCATGTTAAGGAGCACCAGTGGATATTCGATCCCTATACTAAAACACATTACCATGAAATTTCAGGATGTCAGAAAGAGAAAAATTTACAATTCTCATTATTTTCATCATGACTGTGCAGTATTTGTATATAGCACATGTCTTCTTGGCACACTTAGTCTTCTCACCTCTGAGGGAAATTTTTTAAATGAGAAATTTAAAGCACAGCATTAGGTACCTTACCCAAAATTACCAGGCTACTAAGTGGCAGAATCTGACTCTTAGAGATCATTATCCAAAGTACATGTATGAAGATACAAATTGGTGTCAATATACTTTATATTCAACCAGAGATATGAAAAATTGTGCTATATATGTGTAATAAGAATTGTAATGCATTCCACTATCATTTATTTAAAAAAAATAAATTTTTAAAAAAGAGATCCTCTGGAAGGACCAAAAAGAAAAAAAAAAAGAAAGAAAGAAAGAAAGAGGAATACAAAAGATAACATCTTTCCCAATAGTAGCACTAAAATTTGCAATGCGATACAGCTCTGCTCTCAAAGTTAAATAAGACATGATTTTTGGCAATGATTTTTTGTTATGACCCCTAATAATAATAATAATAATAATAAATATGCAGGACTGTGTCAAACTAAAGGTTACTACACAGCAGAGAAACCAGTCAACAGAATGAAAAGGCAACCAATGGAATAGGAGAAGATTTGCAAATTAAACATCTGAAAGAGAGTTCCTATCCCTTTCTCTATAGCAAAAAAAAAAAAAAAATCTGATTTAAAAATGGGCATAGGACCTGGATAGACATTCTTCCAATGGCCAATGAGTTTATGAAAAATGCTCTCCATCATTAAACATCAAGGAAATGCAAATTAGAACCACAATGAGACATCACTTCACACAAGTTAGGGTGGCTACTATGAAAAATAAGAGGTAACAGGTGTTGGCAAGGATGTGGAAAAAAGAACACTTTACACTGTTGGGAGGAATATAAATTGCTACAGTCACTGTGAAAAATAGTGAGGAGGTTCCTCAAAAAAGTAAAAATAGAACTGCCATGTGATTCAGAAATCCTGCTTCTGGATATATAGCCAACAGTAATAATTCAGTATCTCAAACATATGTCTGCACCTCCCTGTTCACTGCAGAATTACTCAAAATAGCCACAATATGGAAATAACCTATATGTCACAGATGAGTGGTACATACACACAGTGGAACCATTTATGAAGGAGGTATTGCCATTCACAACAACCTGGATGAACCTGGAGTATATTCTAGGCCAAACTCAGATGGACAACTACTGTGTGATCATAAATGTGGAATTTTAACAAATTCAAAGCAGAGAGTAGCACAGTAGTTGCCATGGATAAGCATGGTAAAATGGGGAGATGTTTGCCAAAGAGTACAAACTTTCGCTTGTAAGAGGAACACGTTCTAGGGATTGAAGGTACAGTGTGGATAGTGAACTGTGTGTTAATTATTAATTTGATTATGGCAATCATTGCACATTTTATACATGTAAAAAAGTACCACATTGTATACTTTGAATATCTTCAATCTTTATTTTTTATTTTAAAAAATAAAAATAAAATGATAATCACACTATATAACAAAAAAATATAATGAGAATTTAAAACTAGGTAAATAAATTTACTACCTGAACACCTATCCATTCATGGTCAAACTTTCAATCACATAAGAATAGTTTCAGATGTTTTCAGAAATGCAATTTTACCAGTCATGTCCTCTTTCTCAGAAACTAGACTTAAATAGTTAGAAATCCCAATACCAGAGGCCAAGGCAAGTTCTGTGAAGCCCAGAGAGCCACTATTCCACATTATAGTAAAGCATGTTAGCTACTGGAGGGTCAATTTAGAAAAACAGAAAAAGAAAGAAAGTAATAGACTATATGATGTCTTCAGCAAAGGGTGAGAATACAGGTGCAGTGGCCCTTATCAAGAGTCTGGAACCAGAAGTATTTCAGATTTGGGGATTTTATTTGCATATGCATGATGAGATATCTTGGGGATGGGACACAAATGTGAACACAAAATATATTTATTTTTCATATGATAATTTTATATGTTATTTTAAATAATTTTCTGCATGATACATTTTCATGGTATAAAGTTTTCCTCTTGCTACAAAACCTTTTCAGATTTTAGAGTGTTTTAGATTTCAGATTTTTGGATTAGACATGCTCAACAGACATTTTTTTTTTTTTAGTACAGTTTCAGAGTTGGTGAAGAAACAGTGTTAAGTATTAGAAAATTAAGCCAACAAAAGGGCAGAATTTTGTAAAAACTGCATGTGAAACAAAGTATGATCATTTACAACTCAAGTCAAATGTGAGTGATACTTCATTGTCATAATATTTTAAAATCTGAATGTGAATTTACCCAGATGAATGAAAGATTTGAGAAATTAACTGTATCACAAGGATAGAAAAGAGGGAAAAGAGAAAGGCATCAACTTGTTAGATTGTTAACCTTCCCTGGTAGGTGGGTGATGATGTCTAAAATTATTAAACCAAGAATAGTAATGCCAACAAATTATTTAGATATAGTCAGTTAAACAACAGAAGAAATATTTAAAAGAACCAGCTGGGAGTTAGGCTCAGGGATAGGGAAGAGTTGAATAAAAAACTTAAAAAAAAAAAAAACATGGATCTTTAAATGGAATAAAAAAACAGTAGTAAGAAAAATAGGTAAGTAAGAATGATTTGGGCTATGATTTACTTTTCAAAAGAATGTTGTCTTTTGTTGTTTGTTCTTTTTTGTTGTTGTTGTTCTTTTTTGGTTGAGTTTGGCTTTTTTGGCGCTGGGTATTGAACTCAGGGCTTTGCATGTAAGCATGAGCTCTGCCACTGAGCTACGCCCTCAGCCCCAAAAGAAAGACTTTCTGCAAGAATTCAATTTTAAGAGAGGATTTCAAAAATAGAAGTTAAATGAATTTAGCATTGAAAAGAAATGTGAACCATCAAATGGTATGAGTCAGCTGTCTGGGAAGATGAGGAAATGTCTCTTACCTGAACAGAGAATTGGGATTAAGGCCAGTTGAGGTGCATTATGGGATTAGTAGGGCTTGGAACTGGGAAATCAATTTATGGATGGCTAGAGTGCCAAATATAGCTGAGGTTTAACAAAACCATGGGCCACTGTAATAACAGTCAAATCTGGTTTCTAAGTTATGTGTAGCCATAAGAAAAAAATATGCTTTAGAAACTTTAGTCTTCCCAGCTGAGATGCCAGTGCTATTAGTTTCTCTCTCCAGTTTTAAGAAACAGGTGAATTTAGGGTAAAGGAAATCATATTTCAAGGTAGACCTTTAAAACTGTAGGCCTTGCTGGCTTTGTGTAGACATTTAGGTTTTTGCTGGAATTTCTTACACAAAGGCATTCCTTGCCATCTCTGAAGACTGAGTACTATTACTGTGGAGAAAATTCATATTCCCTCCCTTTTCACTCTCCACCTCCTGCGCACAAGTAGTCTGAATTTTCTTGTGTCTCCCCTCCCCCAAATTCATATGTTGCACTCCTAACCCACAAGGTTATGGTTTTAAGAGGTAAGGTCTTTGGGATGTGATTAGATCACAAGGGTGAACCCCTCCTAAATGGGATTAGAGAAGCCCCAGGGAGCTGCCTTGCCCTCTTCTACCATGTGACTCATGGGTGCAAAGACACTCTCTGTGAACCAGGAAACAGTCCTTCACCAGACACCGGATCTGCTAATTCCTTGATCTTAGACTTCCAGGCTCCAGAACTGAAAATTAAATTTCTGTTGTTTATAAACCAGCCTATCTACACTGTGTTATCACAGCGACCCAAATGGACTGACACACATGCGTACTGTGTAATTAGGTTTGGTCTTTAATCTCCCGTCATGATCTGTATTTCATTAAATGTGGTTCCTTGGTGTGTGCTTAAAAACATTTCCTAGGTTTCATCCCAGATTTTTCGCTAAAGTCCCTGTGTGTGATTCCAAAGTTGAAGAATACCCCCTAGTAGAGTTATTTACTTTGGTCGAAAAAATGTTTACATTGAAATGCTTAGAAAAGCATGATTGTTGTTACCACTACATCATCTTTCTTTATGTCACCAAGTTTCACTGGTCCCCTCTTTTGGGTCACTCAATTTCCCCACTTGTCCTTGTCAAGGATGTGAGCTGTCTTTGAGTTGCACCCATTGCACAATGCAAGCTGGAAGCACATGTCTCTCTGAGCACCTCAAAAGTACCTTCTCCTGAAGGTGCACAGGAAGCTGTGGGACCCCACAATTGCTCCCACACCCTAGAGGGGAACAAGGCCTGCAGAGCCCAGCACGGACTGAAACTTAGACTGTGCCTCTTCCACAAGATCCTTAGGAATGACCAAGAGGGCAATAGCAGGGTGATTCTACCTGGACTGTTAAGCTCATTCACCACTCAAAGAGTCATTTTGTCATCGCTAAAAAAGTTTCCATGAGGTTAACAGGACAGATCCTTCCAACTATATAATTCTTTGACACCGTATTGAACTCAAAAGAGAAAATAATGAGTAACTGTATTAATGGAAATAAAATAGAAATCTATGTAGTGCTGGGATAGTTTATTAGTCAGGGTTCTCCAGATAAACAGAACAAATAGAATGGATATAGAAGAGGCAATTGTTTTCTATAATCAGAGGCTGGGTAATCCCACAGTGGCTACTGCCCTGCTAGAGAGCTAGGGAACCAGTTGCTGCTTGGTTCAAAAAACTGTAAGCCTCAGCACAAGAAAGAGCAATGATACAGCCCTAGTGTGAGACTGAAACCTGGAGTGCTGGCGAGTTACTGATGCAAGTCTACATTCAAAGGCTGCAGTCTGCTTCCACAGGAGATGGAAGCAGCAAAATCTCTCCTGCTCAAGAAGAGTCAAGCTCATGGGAACATCCTCCTCCTGCCTTGTTCCATCCAGGCTCCCAGCCTTTGGGATGGTGCTACCCACACTCAGGGTGGGTCTTTCCCTTTCAGGTCACTGACCCATATGCCAATCATCTCTGGAAACATCCACCCAGAAGTGTGCATAACAATTTTCTAGGTGTCTGTCAATCCAGTCAAGTTGATACTCAAGATTAACCATCACAGGATGGAGCACGTCTGTAGTACAAGCATTTGAGGTCAGGTACTGGGGAGATCCTTCTGCATTCATTTTCTCTTTTGCACCTGTTTCTGTCATCCAACACCTGTGCCATTCTTAAAACAAAGGAAAACCCAAAAGTTTTTTTTTTTTTTTTTTTTTAATCAGTAGTACCTGTGGAAAAGTACCTTGGGAACACTTCCCAGGGAGGCTGAGGGTAAAAGGTGCAGGAATGACATTTCACATTAAAAGACAGCCTATTCTTAAGTAATAAAGTTTAAATTGTGTTGAGTGATGCAGTCACTTGAACATTTCCCCTAGGGTTTTGTGCCCTATTTTAGTAACAAAAAAAAAAAAAACAGCTCTTTCCAACCATGCTCTTAAAATCAGCTTTCAAAAGAAATGAAACTTCTAAAATTCCAGGAGGGAAGAGCTTGCCCTTATAAGGTGCCAATAACCTCATTTGAAAAGTAATTTCATGTGTTAGAGAGGTAATTCTCTCCTTGTCTGTGTGACAATTTAACAAGACTCTAACAGATTTATCTAGCAACTTGAACAAGTTACAATAACAGCAGTGAGTTGGCAATTTAGGTGCATTTAAGAAGATCTGAACATACTGCAAAGTCCTGGGGTGCATTTTTTTTCTTTTCCATGATCTTGAGGAAACCATGAAATTCTCTCAATATGGAGACATGCCAAAGTGAGGACTTTTGAGTGTCTACTTGAACTGCCATCGTGGACTTCCTAGTTATAAACTTCCTACACACACACACACACACGCACACACACCCGGAAACCCGTTGGTGGACTGAGTGCTAACAAAGGACAAATTACCAGCACCACAGCAGGAGGGTGATGGAAGGAGGAGATGTAAGTGTTGACACTAATGGCTGGTTTTCACAGAAATAGAATTATAAAATCAATCTCTAATCAAAGTTTCTTGCCCTACAATATTTTAAAAACCCTAATAGTTTCACATAACACAAAAAATTTCCCTTGGTGTTAGAAGTGAAAATAACAACAAATCTACTTTTAAAGATCTCAGTTGGCTTTATTTGTAATTCCAGAGTGAAGTGGCAGCCTGCATTCAAAATTATATAGAATGTTCCACCCCTGTGTAGTCAGAGAAAAGGAGATCAGATACAGAATATAGAAGTGAGGTGGAGACAGCCCTCTTGGTTACAGCTCATGTCTATCTTCTTTGAATGTTGTCTAAGTGGTTGGCCATTGGTGATTGTCTAAGATGCACTTACTTTCTGAGAGTAGGTGACAGTCTGTTTAGGTTAGGTTAGGTTACAGTGCACTGTGCATGGACAAACTTTGAAGCCATGCTTAAAGCACGGATAGAGGCAGCTTCAGACCAAATTTCACACTGACTTGGCTGAGGCTGGCATCATGTTTTCACACAAATATGAGAATAGCTGTTTTTTTGAGTCCTCAATCACCCTGATTTCTTTTTACACTTAATCATGAATTAGTACAACATGAGGTAGTAAAAATGCTTTATACACTGTCTTTGTTTTACTCAATTATAGTTCATTTCACTTGACTAATGCAAAAGATAGAGAACTATGTTTTACAGGGCAATTTAATCCATTTTTGAAATTTTTATTCCTCATGACTGATTAGTTCTAATCTCCTACTCTTAAGACATTTATCATGTCTGGCCCCCAGATTCTTATTGAAACCGGCTAGTGTGTTCCTGTCTACAAATGCATATCCTCAGCTATTTTATCCACTTCTCCTCTATTAAGAAATGATTGAAATAATTAACATTTCAAAATCCTGGTTTATCTGTACATCTTTGTCTCTTTCTTACTGTAGGAAAGCTATTTTTATTCTTTTCTTCTGATAGCAGCTCATCTCAGTTGGCTACCTAGATGCTTTTCTTCTGATAGCAGCTCATCTCAGTTGGCTACCTAGAGTGCCCGCACCACTCCCATGCCAACCCACCCCTGGCTGACATCACAGTGTGATGAGGAGGATAGCCTGCAGGATCTCCCACCAGATCTGCCTGCTCCCACCTGGCCACTCCTAGGGTCTGTCAGTCAGAAGTCCAGGCTAAGGCTAAAGCTGCCTCCTAAATAAGAAGTCAAGGAAATATTTTTTGTTTGTCTGAATTCTAAACACTAAGGCACCTATTTGTTATGTTTTTCTGTTAATCTTATAATGATCAAATGCTCCAGTGGCCACTTTTCCTATGTCTTTGAAAGTTCAGTATTTATGCCATTCATGTTGAATGGCAGCTCTGTAAGGGACTCTATAGAAAGGTGAAATTAAATGTGTGATTTGTAATCCAATTCTCTTGTTAGGTTATGGATTTTAAAATAAATAAATAAATAAAAAGAAAATAACCTTTTGGCAAATCTTAAAGCAAATAATTATGGTAGAAGGAATTGTTCTCTGAGGTTTCTAGGAATTTTTGAAGTGTTTATTCTGCAACGGCATTTGGTTCAGAAAAATATTAAGAGGTTGTTTTGTTTCTCTTTTACATTCTTGATAAGGGGTTCTAGAAAAAATTGAAATAAGCAATCTAGATGAGAGCAAAAATGTCATTATTTGATTAAATAAAAACGATACCTGAGAAGTATTATAAAATGTTCTACCAGCCGTATTTTCAGTCCAATGAAATCAGAACCTTCCTTCTAGACTTTAGAAAGAAACTGGAAGTTAATCCGTGATGAAGGACTTGCAGTGATGGATAAAGCCAAAGGTCTCTTCCTGCCTGAAGATGAAAACCTGAGGGAGAAGGGTGATTGGAGCCAGTTCACACTGTGGCAGCAAGGTGAGCTCCTGTCTTCTAGACTGTTCTCTCTAACCTATTGATATCTTAGGAGCATCCCTGACCTTCATTTGCTTCTATAAAATATAGATGATGCCACCATGGTGAGAGATGTTGGGTAAGCCACACAGTAAGTGATAAGACAGTAATAACTACTGAGTTCTTCAAAACTATAAATGTTTCACATTCAACTTTATAATTCTTGAGCTTAATCCACACCCAGGCACATAGATAGAGCTACAATATGTGTGGTCAATGAGTTAATATGTAAATCTATCTTTAAAATGAGGAGATTTGAACTTTAAGGTTCTCTCCAGTTCTCTTGGAAAGTCAACTTAACCTTTGTTAAAAATAGCCATTTAAAAGTGAATCCATTTGAATGATCAAACAGCATGTGATGCACATGTTTAGCTACAGAATCAGTTTATATTAAAGGACAAATAAGGACAGTGGCTTATCTCAATCATGCCTTCAGAACAGTTCCTATGTAAGAAGAACGACTTCAGTAATATTTTTGAGAATATGTCAATTAAGAGAGAGATCACATGATTTCAAGTAACTCTTATCAGCTTTCTCCAGCATGATTTTTTTTTAAGGGAGCTACATGATCCATATGTGGGCAACATGCAAATTTCTCTGTGGTGTGTCACTAAAATGAATTAATTCTATTAGCACTTAAGCATTCATCTCATACTTCAATTTCATTAATATTTTTTATGCTTCATAGAAGCTCTCAGGCTTCCCAGGGCAATGCTTCAGAATAGCATGCATCCCTAAGTAACTTCCAGAAAATTTACCAGAGAAAGGTGCTCGGATAAAGTAGAAATATGCAAAGAATTATGGAGATGTAGGAGGATTAAGCAAGGAAGAAAATAATAGAGAAAATAAGTTGGCTGGAGGCAACATCTGACTTTTAAATTTTTACATAGTTTCCTTGTACCTGATTTTCCATGAACTCTCTACAATCATTTCCTATGTTTTTTATTTTATTAGTATCTTTGTTAAATTCTTCCCATGTTCCTTTTTCTTTCCTAACTCTAACAAAGTTCTACCTATCCTGATATTTTAAAAAGCTCATAAAATTGCTTCTCACGGTATTATGGGTTTTTAAATTTCTGCTGGTATATGCTTTCTTCCTTGTTTTGTGTTGTTATTGTTGATAGTGGTGGTGGTTTTTTAAATCGTTCTTTTAAACCTTTTGATTGGAACTCCTTAGTAAATTTATTTTCATTCTTTCTTCTCTGCTAATAGAGGCATTAAGGCTATGGACTGATTGATAGTTGTACCTTTAGATTCATTCCATAAACTGTAATGTATGGTGTTTTTATTTTAGGTTTTACTAAAAACAGATTGCATTTCTGTCCCGATTCACAAATAATTTAGAGGTATGTGTGCGTGTGAGAGAGAGAGATGAGCATGAGTTTCAATTTGTTGTAGTTCCTTCATCTTTTAAAAATTAATTTCTAGTTTTATTATCATCAAAGAATATAAATCACATAGTTTCTATCTTATGAAAATTTATGAAGGTTCATTGTGGGCTTCTGTTTGTGGTTTTGGACTTTGAGAAAGAATCCAGGAGCTATTCTCTGAAAACAAATTAACAGTGCAAAAAGAGTAATTTTGAAAGCAAATAGTGTCATAGCTTTCACAGAACTGGGAGGAATCTCTGAAGGTACTTGCCATACCAGGTGCTGGGGCTAAGAAACAGAAGAGGCTGTCTTGGGATAGAAGGAGAGGAAGAAGACATGGGAAGGGAGGTGGCAGGACAGGGTGCTACACCGAGAGTCCAAATTCAAAGAGGCCAATGAATATCTGGCTAAGCGGAAGACTTAGAGGTTGTCTAATTTAATTAGGAAAGCATAGTGCTGGGTAGTTAAAGTCCATGAAGCTGTGACTGGGCGAGTTTTGTTTGTATACAAACAGGAAGCAAAATCATGGTAGATCTCTGTTCTCCACTTGAATTTTGTCCTCCTCGATATTCATATGTTGAAGCCCAACTCCCAGTGTGTCTATATTTGGAGATATGTCCTTAAAGGAGGTAGTTAAGGGTATAGGAAGTCGTAAGGGTGGGGATCTGATCAGGTAGGATTGGAAGAGGAAAACATACTAGGGATATGCATGCACAGAAACAAAGCCACATGAGACACAGAAAGAAGTCTACTGCCTTCTGTAGCCAAAGGAGAGGCCTCAGAAAGAAACAAACCCGCCATCATCTTGATCTTGAACTTCAGCCTCCAGCACTATGAGAAGATAAACTTCTGTTTAACCACCTAGTCTGTGGTATTTTGTTATTGCAGCCCAGCAGACTAATGTGATCTCTACATAGTATAATCAGTACTGAACTGCAATACGTTTTGGATAATAAGCTTTTCAGAATTGAAGAAAAAAGATATATCTGCAAATCTAAGTAATGAATATTTCTTCACAAATATGTTTCCAATCACGGAGCTGGGGTTGTAGCTCAGTGGTAGAGCACTTGCCTAGCATGTGTGAGGCCCTAGGTTTGATCTCTAGCAACATATATACATACACACACACACACACACACACACACACACATACACACACAAACTAAATTGCTATGTGAATATCATGGAACATCTATTTTGCCAGCATTTTAATAATTTTTCCAAGCAGTGACTAAAATATAGAGTTAGTAATTATTGCTCAGTCACATTTTCTAGAACCCATGGGAAATGGTGTTAACTGAGCAGTTATCTGCTCAGTTTTAATTGCTGAATCCTTCTCAAAAGCCTTGTTCTAGGCAACCACTTTCAATTGATCAGAGTTATCACACAAGATGGAATATGTTGTCATTCTAGCAGTAGAGCCTTGAAACTTTGGAAACTTATAACCAAGTCCCTACTTTATGAATATGCCTCATAAAGCATGGACACATCTAAATGATATATTCAAGTCATTCTTTCAGATCTGTGTTAGCAGTTAGAACTTTTCCTGGGGCCATTAAAAAAAAAAACACATACACACACACAGAGTTTACTAGTACTTGGAAATTACTTTAAGCTTGCTGAGTGTTCCTCCTTCAGTTACATTGAATTAGCTGGTCTTCCCCTGTGCAAACCTTCTAATCCTGATGTAACAAGATGCAAAATTATACTTCAAAGCACAGCATTTGAAAACCACACTCCTAACTTACAGTCCTTACTGGGCATGTCCCTATATCTCTAAGCCTGGAAGTTTTCATCTGAAAAATGACAATGAAAGTAGTGCCTTAAATATAAGGTAGCTTTTTCCTAGGGTCAATGATCTGACATACTGTTTTCTAATATATAACAGTGATACTGCATTTTTATTACATAATAGCAACACATTTTCTAATAGTGTTTTAGTCAGCTTTTTTTGCTACTGTGTCTAAAAGATCTGACCAGAACAACTGTAAGGAGGAAAAGTTTATTTGATGTCTCACAATTTCAGAGGTCTAAGTCCATAGAAAACCAGCTCCATTTCTTGGGGCTGGAGGCAAGGCTGAACATGGCAGAAGAGTGTGGCAGAGGGAAGAAGCTCACATCATGGTGCTCAAGAAGCAGAGAGAGAGAGAGAGACTCCACTCTCCAGATAGAAATATATACCCCAAAGCCACATCCCAGTTCCCATCTCATCCAGCCACACCCTAACACTTCATTTAATCCCATCAGGGATTAATTCACTGATTAGGCTAAGGCTATAACCCAATCATTTCTCCTCCAGAACTTTGGATTGTCTCTCTCACACATGAGCTTTTGGGGACACCTCACATTCAAACCATAACAAATTGTAACAGTAATGGAGAGTTGGTCTTGTAGTACAGTAGTGGAGAGGTAGTCTTGGCTGAAAGCTGAGTTCTGAGTGAATTAGATTTCCCAGTTCTTTTTCTCTGCCAGTTACTACGAGACCTCTCTGTGTGTAGGTACTTCTTCTGTAAAACACAGCACTGGTGTCTTTATTACTGGATGTTGTGGACATCAGATTGGTCAGTCTAAGCATGTGGAGCAATTCCAAGCCCAGAGTGAGCACTAGGGAAATCTTACATTCTGATCACATGTTAATATTTACAAATACCCGTGTCAACATATGACTGTTGAGCATCTACTGCACAGATTTCTCCCCTAGAGAGAATCTATGCTTTCCAAACAACAACAACAAAATTACAGGTTGAATATCCCTTATCCAAAATGTTTGAGAAGTGTTTAGGATTTGGGAAATCTTGCATAGACTTTACTGATTGAGTATGTATGATATGAAAATCCAATATTTTTGATCATCATGTTGTCCCTCAGTAAGTTCTGAATTTTTTTATTTTAAGGAGGATCCTCAACCTGAATGTGTCTAAAAGTCTAGAGATTCTCTCTGGTCCAGCACTGTCCCCATGGAAGTTCTAGTGACATAATCCATTTGGTTACCCATCTACTATTTATCTTTAGTGTGAGGCATACCTGTTCTTCTGGTAGCACAGGCTCAACCCTCACCCCTGTGTTTGTGGGAAGTCCAGCTGGCTCTGGTTGCCCTTGAAGCCATTGGCCCCATCAGCCACTGCCTCAACAGCACAGAACCCAGAATGAGGGACTCCTGCCAACCTGTCCCCATCATAGGAAGTCCAGGAAAGCTGGAGTTAAAAATGCTCCCTGATGACTTGTACATTTGTAGAATATTTGTTCAATTTATCATTCCATTCATTTGAGGTACTCCATTAATATCTAAAAATAACATTTTACGAACATTTTACTCATAAGAGGTCCTCACTTATATCACTTAGGAAAAATGACTATATAAGTTATACTCTAAAGCGTTAAGGTCCATTGGAGGCAAATTCTTCTAGGTTGCATCTGTTGTGACTCTCATTTTGCTCTCAGTATATGATTATCTTAGGACACCACTAACAATAACTTAAATAAAATTAAACTAAGCCTTAGATGTAGCAGTCCTTTGCATTTTGTACAGGGAATTGAAATATTTGTCTTTAAAAAACAATCCATCGTTTTACTCCTCTATGAGAGCAAATGATGTTGCGAACATCATGAGCACATCTTCCCTAATGAATGGTGATTTTATAGTTGTGAAGAAATTTGCATGGTTCAGGATACTTAAGACCGTCCCAGAATCTTATTCCTGACACTATTACTCATAGAAAACATCATCTGTCAAAGACTTCTTCTTCATCCTCCACTTTTTAAAAATGTCATTCTCTATCACCATTTAAAGAATGATCTGTAAATGAAAGTCATTAAATTCCAATTAAAAATATTGTTTTGTAACTCTTCAATATAGTCCTAGAATTTAGGTTAGATTATAATATAATGGATTTTCCTTCCTTAGAGAATATATTATTTGCTTATGGTTGGTGTAACAAGTTACCGCAAACTTGGTGACTTAAAAAGCACACACATTTATCATCTCACAATTCTGGGAGTCAGAAGTCTACAATGGGTCTCACTGCTAAAATTAAAGTATATTCTTGTGGAGGTTCCAGCTTCTAGATGCTTCCCTTTTTCCTTGATTTGTGTTCTCCTTCTACCCTCAAAGCCAGCAATGGCCACGCCAAGTCTTTCTTATCCTGTATCACTCTGACACTTCTTGCTGCTTTTATATGGGGCCACTCCAGTTAATCCAAGATAATCTTATTGTAAGGTCAGCTCACTGGAAACCTTGATGCCATCTGAAACTTTAAGTCCCTTTTGCTCTGTAGTATAACATATTGACAGGTCCCTGGGATTAGCATGTGGGCATCTTTGAGAGGGACCACTGTTCTGCCTGCCACAGGAGAAACAGTAACTATTCAACATGTGCTTTGCTCCTTAGATGTCCTGAGTCTAACCCAATGCTGACTGGAGAATTCAGATCCTTGCTCTTCCAGGCACTGTCTCTTAGGGGAATACCCTTTGTCTTCATGAGTTCACTCCTCCTTCATATTCCTGCAGTGAACTTGACTGTTTATATCACTTACGGTCCAAATGAGATGAGTGTAAGCTTTACTACGATTTCTTTCTTCCTTTTTTTTTCTCCTTTCTCTGTCTTTGAAACAGGGTCCCACCATGTCGATCAGGCTGGTCTCAAACTCCTGGACTCAAATGATCCTCCCACCTCAGCCTCCTAAATTGTGGGTACATGTCATGGCACCCAGCTTGTGATTTGTGTCTAACAATGGTTCTCATCATTTATTCTTCTAGGAAGAAAAAATGAAAATGCCTGTAAAGGAGCTCCCAAAACCTGCACTTTATTAGAAAAGTTCCCTGAGACAACAGGATGCAGAAGAGGACAGGTACTTAGAGTGTTGTCAGTGCCGGGGAGAACAGGATTGTTAGGAACAAGGGAGATCTGACCCCTACAAAGAAATGATACTTTCCTATGAATGCTTCTTTTTTTTTACTCACTTATTAATGAAATATAATTTCATGTCATTGATGTCAGAACTGAGGGTGGAAAATGTCCAATTCTATCACTTTGTGGAAAATGTGAGTGCTTTATTTTAGTTTGCTTCACAAAGAAGGTGTGAATATAAATTGTGAGTCTTCCATGGATTCTGATCCAAATTCACAGTAGTTTTGTTCTGTCACTTTAATTTAGCAATTGCTACACACACGTTGACAAATGGCCGATCGAGTGTCATATTTTCTTTGCAGATCAAATATTCCATCATGCACCCTGGAACTCATGTGTGGCCCCACACAGGACCCACAAACTGCAGGCTTCGGATGCACCTGGGCTTGGTGATTCCCAAGGAAGGTTGCAAGATCCGGTGTGCCAATGAGACCAAGTATGTTTCCTTTATCATTTATTCATATTCTCTCTCTCACTCTCCTCTCTCTCTCTCTCCTCTCTCTCTCTCTCTCTCTCTCTCTCTCTCTCTCTCTCTCTCTCTCTCTCTCGTCTTTTATTTATTTATTTATTTATTCATTTATTTTTTTGTGTGTGTGCATGGTGCTGAGGATTGAAACCAGGGCCTGTGTATTCCAGGCAAGCACTTTACCAACTAAACTATATCCCCAGCCTCCCTTTGTCATTTCTCTCTCCTCCATTACCTCTTAGGATGAGTGTTTGCTCCAACAAAGCTACATCCACACTCTTCAGTCTCTACCTATTCTTTGTGCTTCCTGCTAGTCTGGAGATATTCTAGGACTGATCTTCTTGGTCATTTCTCCCTAGAGCACTCATGTGGCAGCTGAACCTTCTTGCTTCTAAGCAGACTTGCATTCAGAGTCCAGTCACATGTACTGAGCCATACATTATTGTGCATCATGCTAATGGTTTGACAGCGTGAATTATCCATAAATACAATAAGTCCTCCTTCTTGAAGAAAATGGCTCCTGATGTTTATATTTTGTTCTACAGGAGACAACATGGTGCAATGGAAGCTGGCTTGCCTTTTTTCAAGTCCCAGCTCTGTAACCTAATCCTGTGTAACCTTGGCCAGTTACTTAATACCATCAAATCTCAGCCACTTTGCTTATGAAATCTTCAATGATATTATCTACTTTGCAGGGTTGTTAGAGGGATTAAAGGAAATAATGCCTACAAGGCACTTAATCCACATTCTAGCCTCAGCAGGGAAGTGGTGAAAGTTAGTTCTCCTTCTCCCCTCCCCCTTCCTTTCTTAATCACAGCAGCTTCATTCACAACTCTCTGAATGAACCACACTGGTTCTGTGCCTATTATCCTGACACTTGCTTCCACTGGAAAGTCTGGCTCTTCACCTGTTAGTTGGCTTTTTGTCTCTGAGATCAAAGTACCCAACAAGAACTGCTTACAGGAGGGAACATTATTATTTTGGCTCATGGTTTCTGAGGTTTTAGTCCAAGGTCAGTTGACTTCCCTTGTTCTGGGCCTGAATCGAAGCAGAGTATCATGGTGGCAGGACATGACAGAAGGAAGCTGCTCAGCTTATGGCAGCCAAGCAGCAGAAGGAGAGCAGAAGCTGGGGGAGAGGGGATGTGGACAAGATATAGTCCCAAGGCTTGTCCCTGTGACCTACTTCCTCCAGCCATTCCCTGCCTGTCTACGCTTATCACTCAGCAGTGTATTCTAATTACTAATTCATCCAATGAATTAATCCACTGATGAGGTACAGCTATCATCATCTAATCTTTTTCTAAAAGGCCTACCTCTAAACCTTACTGTATTGGTACCATATTTTCACAGTATGAGATTTGGAGGAAGGGCAATTCCAGATTCAAACCATAACATCTACCCAAAATAAACTCATTACTAAGATCCAATTTAGTTTCTTAAAAATAAAACCTGTCTTCTGACTTGTTGGAATGTGCATCCTATATCCCCTTAGTGATCTTGCTACTCTTTGCTATTGCTTTTTATTAATTAGCATATGTTAATTTTTCTCAACAAGGAGCTATAATCTCCTAGAGATCAGAAGCTGAGTTGTGATCTTGATAGGCATTTCTCATTGGATTTAGTAGAGGTCAGAATAGAGGGTGAGTGTTCAAAAGGATTCATTTGGTTGTTGAAAGATACCTGTCCTGGTTTGACACAGCAGCACAAGGGGCTGTGGTTGAGGCAGAGATGAATCACGCTCTGCTCTCCCAGACATCCTCAGATTGGAAGAAAACAGTGGATCTAAAGCCTTGTGAGCCATTAGAACGGCATAGATAAAAATGATATGCGTGGATCAGTGGGAAGGGAACTTACTTGCACTTGAGGTTTGAGAGTTTTGACAGTGGTTGTTTTTAAAGACAAGAGGGATTTGAACATTGAAAACTGAGGAAGTAGCACATTGCAGAGCAGCATCTGTTAAATCACAGAGGCCAAACATTATGGGCCAAATAAGAACAACATTGAGTGGTTTAGCAATCACCAGTGGAAAGTACATAAAGGGTAAGGCCAGAAAGTAAATGAATATGTTAGAGGTTCAAGGGGAAAAAAAAGTTCAAGAAAAAGAAAAAGAGTTAAGTGTTTATACTTATTTTACTAAATCGCTGTTTGGACAAAATGGTATAAATATCCAAGAGTTGCCTGGAAACAGAGTTCTGGCACTCAGGAGAGAAGTCCAGTGTAGAGATAGAGATTTGAGAGGTAAGCTTAGCAGGAACTTTTAGAAGAAGCTTGAAGGACAATTGAGTGATGACTAGAGGGTAAAAAATTTGAGAGGTAAGCTTAGCAGGAACTTTTAGAAGAAGCTTGAAGGACAATTGAGTGATGACTAGAGGGTAAAAAAAAAAAAAAAAAAAAAAAAAAACAACTATGAAAACTTCTCATCAAGCCTTCAGAAATTCAGTTTGGATCCACAGGTTCTTTCTGCCAAAGGGTAGAGGGACAGGGATGTGGCAGGAACCCAGAGTATATAAAGAGGAGGTGAGAGGATGATTTGCACAAAAAAGAGGAGGTGAGAGGATGATTTAGAAGCAAATTTGGACAAACTAAACACTAAGAGCATAAGGCCATGAAGATAGAAAACAGCAGGCCTCATCTTCAAAGTCGTACTTATTGGTTTTAGAACTTGCTTCACTTTTGTTCATGCTGAGCTTCTCTCTCTTTATCTCTTTCTTCCCCCCTTCCTTCCTGTCTTCCTTCTCTCCCCCTCTCCCTTCCAACCTTTCATCTCTCCTTTTCTTCTTTCCTTCTTTTCTGTTTCTTGTCTATTCTGCTTAGAAAATACTGAATAAAAATCCCCTTGAGTACTGGCCAGGAGAAGGAAGGTATGAAACTGATCCTAGTCTTCAGGATTTTCTCCTGAGACAGGAGAAAGCCCAGATTGGAAGAATGAGTGTGGTGGTCCAGCAGGGGAGCAAGTGGACAGCACCACAGGCTCAAATGTTAAGTCCTTGAGAGCCAAAATTCTGGGAGACTTTTCCAGGAGCACATCGGTAGGTTCATTCCCTGCTCCAGACTTACAGCATGACCTCATGACCAAGCTGAAAAATGAAAACCACTGCCAGCATCTTCCCTGAAGTTGAAAACACTTCCAGCTTAACAGTTTTCACCTATAGTTGCTCACAGCTCACCCAGAAGGGGAGCTTGAATATGAGCCTTAGCTTAGCAGCCTCTCAGCTTCTGTTACGCAAAAAATACAACCTAGTTCAAGTGACAGTAAGGAGATACTGATAGCAATAATTTGCAGATGGTATACTTTGAAAATTCATGGTCATTATGAAAAAACACTTACTACCCACCTGCCTGTTTAGAGGACAGGGAAGCAAGTTTGTAGAGGATATGACCTTCAGGTTCTCTCATGCCTAAAAAGCCAGAGAGTGCTATGCCCCTGTGTCCCATCATGACTTCCTGTCAGTAATCCTGTTCCACATCTCTTTTTGCACTTGCAGTAAGCCATGTTACATCTTCCTCCTCCTTAATCCATATTTATATTGGTACATTATGATTGTACATAATGGTGGGGTCTGTGTTACATATCCATACATGCACATGATATTACAGTATAATCTGGCCAATATCATTCCCTATTTCTCCTTTTCCTCCCCTCCTCCCTCCCACTGGTCCCCTTTCTCTATTTTACTGATCTTTCTTCGACTTTCGTGAGATTTCCCCTACCTTTCTTTTCCTTTTATCTCTCTAGCTTCAACATATGAAAGAAAACATGATTCTTGATTTTCTGAGTTTGGTTTATTTTACAACATAATGTCCTCATGTTCTGTCCATTTTCTTGCATATGAAATTTTATTTTTTATGGTCACATAAAACTCCATTGTGTATACATACCACATTTTCTTTATCCAGTCATCTGGTGATGGACGCCTAGGCTGGTTCCATAAATTGGCTATTGTGAATTATGCTGTTATAAACACAGGTATGCATGTGCTGTTATAGTGTGATGACTTTAATTCTTTAAGATACCAAAGAGTGGTATAGCTAAGTCATACAGTAGTTTCATTCCTATTCTTTTGAGGAAACTACATACTGATTTCCATATGTAAAAGTGTTCATTTTTAAAAATTTTATCTGATGGCCCTTTATATTTTTTTCTTTTGAGAAGTGTCTATTTAGCTCATTTGCCCACTTATTAATTGGGCTATTTGGTTTTTTAATGTTACATTTTTTGAGTTCTATGTATATTCTGGATATTCATCCTCTGTCAGGAAAGTAGCTAATAAAGATGTTCTCTCATTCTCTGGGTTCTCTTTTCACATTCCTAATTGTTTTCTTTGCTGTTCAGAAGCTATTTAATTTAATATAATCCCATTTATTAACATTTGGCATTATTTCCTGAGCCATAGGTGTCCTATTGAGAAAGTCATTGACTGTGTGTGTGTGTTGCAGTGTTGACCCTACATTATCTTCTAGGAGTTCATAGTTTCTGGTCTACTTCCAAGGTCTTTGATTCATTGTGAGTTGATTTTTGTGCATGATGAGAGACAAGGGTGTAGTTTCATTCTTCTACATGTGGATAACCAGTTTTCCCAGCATAATTTGTTCAAAAGGCTATTTTTTTCTCTAATGTATGTTTTGGCCACCTCTGTCAAGGACTAGATGACTGTATCTGTGTGAATTTGTCTCTGTGTCTCCTAGTCTGTATCATTTTTCTGTCTAACTGTTTTTATGTCATACCATGAAATTTTTGCTACTACCATTGTGTTGTATAATTTGAAGTCAATGCCTCTAACATTGTTTTGTTGTTGTTGTTGTTGTTATTGTTTTGATTTAGAATTACTTTGACTATTCTGGGTCCTTTATTCTTCCAAATAAATATTAGGACTTTGTTTTCTAGTTCTGTGAAAAAATGTCATTGATATTTTTGATGGGAACTACATTGAATCGGTATATTGCTTTTGGGCAATATGACCATTTTAACAATATTAATTCTGCCTATTGTGAACATGGGAGATCTTTCCATCTTCTTGTTCCTTATTCAGTTTCTTTGTTCTGTGTTCTGTAATTTTCATTGTAGAGGTTGTTTACCTCCTTGGTTAAATTTATTTATAGGGTTTTTTTTTTTAGTCTATTGTGAATAGAATTGCTTGCCTGATTTCTTTCTTCACAGATTCATTATTGTTGTATAAGAAAACTATTGATTTTTTAAGCTCATTTTGTAACCTGCTACTTTGCTGAATTTGTTTATAAGCTCTAGCAGTCTTCTGGTGGAACTTTTTGGATCTTCTAAGTACAGGATCATATCACCTGAAAATAGTAAAAATTTGATTTCTTCCTTTCCTACTTTTATACCTTGTATTTCCTTCTTTTGCTTAATTGCTCTGACTAGAACATCTGTATATAATGTGATATATTTAATATTCAATATAATTCTATATTGAATAAGAGTAGAAAGAATAGACATCCTTGTCTTGTTCTCAGTTTTAAAGGAAATGCTTTCAATTTTTCTCCATGTACTGTGATGTTGGTTTGGGATTTGTTGTACATGGACTTTATGATGTTGAGGTAAGTTCCTTACATTTTTAGTTTTTTCAGTATTTTCATCATGAATAATGAGTCTGAATTTTGGCAAAGGCTTTCTCTGCATTTATTAAAGAGTCTGTGATTTTTTCCTTAGTTCTATTTATTTGATGAATTACATATATTTATTTGCATATGTTAAACTATCCTTGCATCCCTGGAATAAAACCAACTTGGTCATGATGTACAATCTTTTTAGCATGTTGTTGAATACAATTTGCTAATTTTTATTAAGAATTTTTACATTGACATTCATCAGAAATATTGTTTTATAATTTTCTTTCCTTGATATGTCTTTTGTGGTTTTGGTATGACAATGACACTGGCTTTATAGAATGATTTGGAGCTATTCCACCCCTTTCTATTTCATGGAATAATTTAAGAAGTATTGGCATTAGTTCTTCCTTAAAAGACTGGTAGAATTCAACTTTTAATCCATCTGGTCCTGGGCTTTCGTTTGCCTTAGGCTTTTTATTACTGCTTCTGTCTCACTACTAGTTCTGGTCTGTTTAGGTTTACGGTGTCCTCTTCAATTTTGGCAGGCCATATGTGTTTACAAATGTATCTATTTCCATTAGATTTTCCAATTTCTTAGAGTAACATTTTCAAAATAATCTCTAATGATCCTCTGGATTTCTGTGGTGATTTCTCCTTTTGCATCTCTAATTTCATTGACTTGAATCTTCTCACTTTTTCTTTTTCCTTTAGTTAGTTTGGTACAGGTTTATCCATCCTGTTTGTTTTTTCAAAGAACTAGCTCAGTTTCATTGATTCTTTGTATGTTTTTTTTAATTTTCTATTTCATCAATTTTGGCTCTGATCTTAATTATTCCCTTCCTTCTAATCATTTTGGAATTGGTTTGTTCTTGTTTTTCAAGGGCCTTGAGATGCATTATTAGGTTATTTATTTGAGATCTTTCTGATTTTATTATATGGGCACTCATATCTATAAACTTTCCTCCCAGAAATATCCTCATAGTGCCCCAAGTGTTCTGGTATGATATATCATTATTCATTTGATACTAAGAATTTTTTTATTTTCTCTTCTGATTTCTTCTATCATTCATTCATCATTCAAAAGTGCATTATTTAACCCCATGTGGTATGTAGTTTCTATAGGGTTTATTTGATGTTGACTTTTAATTTCATCCCAGTGTGATCAGATAAGATGTGAGGAATTATATCAGGGTTTTTTTTTTCCCCCAACAGTTGTTTTGTGGCCTAAAATACAATCTATTTTTGAGAAGTTTCCATGAGTACAAGAAGACAGTGAATTCAACTGTTGTTCCATGCATCTTTATCATCTTTAACTATTCTCATTCAGTGGTGGTTATGTTGGGCTTCATAATTCATTACATAAATAATGTTTCTCATAAGAGAAATGCATTGATTCAAGTGCTGTGTAATATTTAGTGAAAATACCTAGTTATCTGAAAAGTAGTCAGTTTATAAACTCAAAATCAGACTTACATATAAAATCATTGTAGAAGTGCCATTAGTGTGAAAGGAGAAACACATGTACCAAGACATTAGCCTTCTTTGTTCTAGACAATGGGAAGCAATTTTTTGGACCATGTTCTGAAATTGTAATTCTGATGTCCTTCAACCTGCCACTTCCAATAATGATAGTGGGGGAGACAAGTGCACTTATTTACTGCCAAAGAGTAGGTTAACTGTAGTACTAGTTTGTACACTGTAGTTTTTAGGCATTAATAAGCATATTTCCGTTTCTTCAGGGCCATGAGAACAGCATGCAAAAGGGCATGTTGTTAAAATATTCCATCACTACAAAACAGTGCAGCTGTAACTTATGATGAATTTGTAGTTCTGCAAACTTTGTAACATAAATAAAACAATCATTCCAAATTCACAAATGCCTTCAGATTGCAAAACTGATACATGACCCTTGTACGCAATTTGTGAAGCACAGAGAAAAACGATAAAAAAGGATTATTCTTTATCCCAATACCCAGAGATACTGCCCAGATTCTCGTCAATGCTATATGTGCACATTCACAATGATTACAGATATAGTAGCAATATATATTGTGCCAATAATAATAGTTGTGCCATGCAGTTCTAAGCACTCTACATTATGTTCACTCATTAAGTCTTACAACAATCCTCTGCAATTAAGATCATTAAAATTCCTATTTTACAACTGAGAAGACTGAGATATAAAGATGAGTTTAAGTTTTGTCCAAAATCAATATTAGTATGAGTTTCCTAGGGCTGTCATAACAGATTACCACAAACTGCATGACTTAAAGCAATAAAAATTTATTCTGCCGACCAGAGTCTGAAATGAATGTAGTCTGTTCCTTCCAGTGGCTGGGAGGAGAATCCATTCCTCTCCCCTGTCTCCCAATGGCAGCTGGTGGTACTTGGCTTGTAGATATATAGCTCTGGGCTCTGCCTCTGTATTAACCTCCTCCCTGTACCTTCTCCTCTTCTCTTCTTTGGTAAGGACACATATCATTGAATTTAGGGACCAACCTAATCCTGGATGATCTCATCTCAAAATCATAAACTTGATTATATCTGCCAATTCCCTTTTGCAAAATTAGGTTCTGGGTGGATCTCTCTTCTGTGGGGACAGCATTGGCTTTTAGCCCACTACAATATTAGAATCACAGTCTCATCCCAGGCTTTCTAGCTTGGAAGTCTATGTTTCTACACATAACCTCATGACATATATATTGTTGTTGTAGAATGAGATCATGCTGCATGCTGTACCTTTTTTTTTTTTTTTTTCGGTGCTGGGGTTGAACTCAGGGTCTCCTACATGCTATACCTGCTAGGCAAGTGCTTTGTGACATTGAGCTATTCCCTCAGCAATCTTCACTTCCCCTGACCACCCCTAATACTAGGGATTGAACCCAGGGCCTTGGACATGCTAGGCAAGTGCTTTACCACTGAGCTATACCACAACCCTCAGGCTGTAGTTTTAAGATGATCATTGTGAAATTTTGGTTGCCAGTTTTCATTACAGACAGTTGAGTAACGGCAGAGAAATCGTCTGGGAAATCTCCATTTCTGGGCCTAGGGCAGGCTCTGCTTTGTCAGGTGTAAGATGAGCTCATTATCAACTTTGATCTGGAGCCGAATAAACTTCAGCCAGTGGATAAACATGCTGCCAGTAAGCGGAAATTGTTACCCTACAGAGTGACTGAGTTATGTGAGCTTAGGGGCTTCTGGACAGGAAAGCAATTCCCAGTCTCTAGGAGGTCCTTCCACAATATGCTGAAACTGTGCCAAGCAAATGACCTGTGACCTCACAGCTCTCCTGGAAACTTCCTTGCAGCCCACAAAGTACCAGTCTGAGATGTTGGATGAGACTGACAGGTAGCTGGGAAAGCACATGTTGGCATCAGTGTGTCGCTGAATGACAGTGAAGACGGGAATTGGCAACCAGTCATTTAATTTATCTCTGAATTGCTATAGAAATAATGCCTTTTTCCTATAGGCCTCAAGCATTTTATAACATATATTTTCATTAATCTCTCAAGGTTCCAACTAGGAAGATGATATAGAAGTCATGCTAAAAAAATTTAATGGTTAAGAAAAATTTAATTTTTTAATCCATCATAAATTGTTCATAGGCGATATTTATTTTGTTCTGTTTTCACAAAATGAGAAGAAGAGCTAAGTCTTAAAACTTCCAGATCACATTATAGAAGTGATAAATTAAAAAATCATTTAGAACCAAATATATTCAATCCATCTTCCTTGGTTTGTTTGTTTTTATTTTTTTATTTTTTAACTAGATGGGATGTTTTCCTGAAGGTTTACTTGCTGCTGAATAGTAATATTTTGTCCTCTGTCTTTCTGCAGTTGAATAACTTGGTTTGTTAAACACATCATTAAAGTGTGTAAGCCCTGTTCTTTTAGAGGGGAGAGGTGTTTATTGCTGTTCCTACACACAAGTAGCTAGAATTCACACACATGCATATCTACTCCTCCAAAGGGAATGACAGTTCCCACACTGAAAACGAATTGTAGTCCAAGCATTTGTTCATTGAAATAACTTGAGAAGTTGGAGTCCGTTTTCCTATAGCAGTAGTAAATGATGTGAATGCTCCTGGGCCGGCCACAAAGACTTTTTAACTCATGATTTTCTTAATAAGGCTCTAGCACCAATGACTATATGCAATAATGTTTCTGCAGGGAAAATGCGACTACACTGAAGTCACATGACTTTGCTTTCCCTCTTACTAAGTTCAGCTTTGCACAACTCACAAAACCTCACTGAGCCTCAATTTCCTCATCTATAAAATGGGAAGAACAGATGTATGCATTTGTGTGGTTTTGAGAAATAAAACAATCCATATGAATGCACTCAGAACTGTATTTCCAAGTGTTTTGTAAAACATTCACTCTGTATATTTAAACTTTTATTATCCTCTTGTCTGGCTGCTTCAGAAATCAGGACATCTGTCTTTGTTGTTCCAGGGAGCAAGTCCAAGCACTCCTGCAACATCGGGGATGGGTCTTGACACCTGAAATGTGACTGACTGGCATGAGAAGGGAGGCTTGTAGGAGTTAGGAAAGGGATCTCTCCCCATGAAGGACTGAGAGACTGGGCTCCACACCAAGCAGTATCCAAGAGAGTCTATAATAAAGGCCCTAGAGATAGAAGAGGTTCTTTGTGATGTTAATCTTCTTTTAGTGGACTGATTTTGTGTGTGTGCGCACACACACACACACACACACACACACATGCCATGCCATGCCATGCCATGGGTTGGATCCGGGTCTTTGCATGTGCTTAGTGTGCAATCTGCCACTGAGGTACATCCCTAGCCTTGTACTCTTTTGATGTTAAACAAAACGACAAATACTATGTTCATATCTCAGATGAAGATTTGTTAGATATATTCTGTAAAATGTAATATGAAGCGTGAAGTCCTAACCAAAAATGCGGTGCAGAGAATTAATAGAATTTTAATACTGAAAGGAGCCTTAGAGTCCATCTTGTCTGCCTCCGGTGGGGAAACTGAGGCCCGCCGGTGAAGTGCTAGTTAGCAACAGTCATAACGAGAACACAGGTGTCCTAACTTCAGAGAAATGCTCTCTGCAGAAAAAGAAAGTCTGTGTGTATGAGGAAGAGAGAGAATTCTAAGAGGAAGTGGTGATAACACCATTTAACATTTCACTTGCAGTGTGTGTCAGTGTTTCCAATGAAGTCAGAACTAGGGAACTTCAGTAATCAGAATTAATTTGAGCCGTGTTCCATTTTTGTTTTAATTTTTCCTGAGCTCTTGACCCTATCCTATATTCCACTTAGCAGGCTTAAATTCCTTGCTGGCCACCTCAACTTGGCATCTACAAAGACCAGGACTGTTTCCTACAACCATGATCTTACACTCAAGTGTGGGTCTGCCGTGAAACCAATCTAGGGACTTCCTACTTAGGATCAGCCTGTCACTGAGAGAGCTGGATTTGTCTCTATGTGATTCCTTTGGTTGAAAATTGAAACCATGTCCTTTGTCTACTCACAACATTTTAGCAAAGGTCACTGAATATTATCCTTTGAGGTTTTAGGTGGAAGACTCTGTGGCCACCTAGTGCCATTACTTAGCATTATTAATAATAATCAATGGTAATTCTCTGGAAAATTATAGCCATTAAGTATGCCCTGATACCATTATATCATTATCATTAATTACATTTATAATAATTTGAGAAATTGAGGGCTGTTATTAATATTACTTAATTGCATGACCACATATTCTTTTATCTTTTGAAAAAACAGGCGTAGACTTGATGGCAAGACACTCTAACAGTAAGCCAAGGTAGCCATCCAGCCCCCTCCACCTCCACCCCTTCCTGAGTCTTCAGAGAAGGGTCCTGGGACCTCTTTCAGGATGAACTCTCAAATTCTACCCCTAGTAGCTTTGCTGGTTTTTAGCTCTTGTATGTTATGATTTGACTGTAATTTAATTATAATTGGTGGAGCTTTGCTCACAAGGCGAGTGGCCTAAAAGTTCTTTCTTTGCCTTGCAATGAGCCTTTGGTTTTTATTCAGATGAGATACGTAGATGTTTGACATCTTCATGCTCTGACTCTTTCTGCTGTGTGAACCCTCAGCCTTTCTCAGGAAGGTGATATAGGTCTGGTTTAACCCTGGAGTCATTCCAGTCTAGATATGGCCTGGGTGAGGTTTTCCTGTCTTTCCCTTTGCCCTTTTAGGTTAATTGTGTCTTCACCATTATTTATTCCACCTCTAGTAACTGAAGGGAGACACATTTTTTTTAAGTATTCAAAAGGAAACTACATTAAGTAATGAAGTATCTTTGCTATTTTTCTAAAGGAATGTAGAAAAGAAAATTAAAGGACAGATATAAGTCTGACACTTTCCAATAGAGTTTTGTAAGCCCTAAAAAAAAATAAAAAGGGATACTCACACATTGCTGATGGAACTGCAGATTATGCGACCATTATGGAAAACAGTATGGCGATTGCTCAGAAAACTTGGAATGGAACCACCATTTGACCCAGCTATCCCTCTCCTTGGTCTAGACCCAAAGGATTTAAACTCAGCATACTACAGTGACACAGCCACATCAACGTTTATAACAGCTTAATTCACAATAGCTAAACTATGGAACTAACATAGGTGCCCTTCAACAGATGAATAGATAAAGAAAATATGGTACATATATACAATGGAATATTATTTAGCCTTAAAGAAGAATGAAATTATGGCATTCGAAGGTAAATGGATGAAGCTAAAGAATATCATACTAAGTGAAATAAGCCAATCCCCCCAAGAAAAACAAAGTCTGAATGTTTTCTCTGATATACAGATGCTAATTTATAATAAGGAGGTGGGGCTACAGAAAAATAGAGGTACTTTGGATTAGGCAGAGAGAGAGGAGTGAAGGGACGGGACGGAAGGGGGTATGGGGGTGGGAAAAATAGCAGAATGAATCAGATATTATGACCATATGTACATATATGACTACATGAGTAGTGACTCTGCATCATGTACAACCAGAAGAATGAGAAGTTATACTCCATTTATGTATGATGTGTCAAAATGCATTGTACTATCATGTATAACTAATCAGAACAATTTTTTTAAAAGCCATTTAACAACCCTTTGTAGTACTTCCAAGATTTCTTGTTTTTTTTTTTTTAAAGATTAGTTAATGGATAACACTAATCCATACTTGACAATATATCTGAAAAGCCACAAGCTAGTGCTTCTTAAGTCCCACCTTTACACGCACTGGTGTTCCATGAGTGACTAGTATGTTCCAATGCTAATAGCTTCTCCCAATTCACAGGGAACTGAACTTAGTAATGGAACGT
This sequence comes from Ictidomys tridecemlineatus, assembly GCF_052094955.1. Taxonomy (NCBI): domain Eukaryota; kingdom Metazoa; phylum Chordata; class Mammalia; order Rodentia; family Sciuridae; genus Ictidomys; species Ictidomys tridecemlineatus. The sequence goes on along the minus strand of NC_135483.1, from coordinate 63,114,203 downwards.
TTAAGGTTTGTAAACATTTCTCAGTCTTTGGTTTTGTTACACCATCAGAATCTAGTGAAAAGCATCACTTTGTAAAAACTAGATTTTTCTATTTAGAGAAATAGAAAACTTAGAGTTACCTCCAGTGTTTGAAGTAGCGTTCAGATTCTCTGCCATCCCAAAATACCTTTGAGAACCACTTGTCTTTGCTGCACAAAATAGACTTCACAAATTCTGTAGATTCTTGATGTGTCTTCACCTTTTTCAGTTTTCTCAAATGAAGTCTCACGAGGAGTGTCCTCAAGGTAATTATTTCTTGGTAGCATTACACTACTTCCCAAATATTTCACCTCTTTTATTATTTCCCTATTTTTTCTATACTTTTTTCTTTGTTTTAAAACCTCTATCATTAGCTGAATTTCTGTTATGTGCCAATCATATGCCTCCCAGGTCTCTGGGATTGCAGGCACCCACCACTCCTACTGGCTGACACTTTATTATGAAACAGGCTTTGCATTAGATAATTTTGGCCAGTTGGAGGCTAATGGAAGTGCTCCGAGCTTGTTTAACGTAGCTTAGGCTAAGCTAGGATGTTTGGCAGAGCAGGTGTATTGAAGGTACTTATGATTTAGAGTATTTTCATTTTATGGTGGGTTTATCAGGTTGCAGCCCCTCTGTAAGTCAAGGAGCATCAGTAACTTGCCCCAGGTCACATAAGCAATAAATGCTGGGGCCAAGAGATTTTAGTGTTCCTTCCTTCAAAGACCATAACTTTTCCATTAGGTTAAGTTCCTCTCCCCACTTTCTCTTCTGCCTTATGATCGATCCCCTTTGTTTTTCTGTTTCTTTTTGATTTACATACAGTACAATATGCATATCGTAAGAGTTAACCATCTTAACTCTTAAGTGTTGGGTGTAGTGACATTAAGTTCATCGACTTTGTGCTATAGTCATGACTTCATATTCAGAACTCTTGTCAGCTTGTAAAACTGGAACTTTGCACCCATTAAACACTAACTCCCTACTATCTCCTTCCCTCCAGCCCCTGGCCACCACCATTCCTCTTTCGGTCTGTGATTCTGACTACTGTAGGATCTCACATAGTAGAATTATTTTGTGACTGTCTTATTTCAGTTAGCATAATGACCTCAGAGTTTATCCATGCGGCAAATGTCAGAATTCCTTCTTTGTCAGGAGGATAACTATTCCATTGTGTGTGTGCGCGCCACATTTTGCTTATCTGTCTATTCACTGATGAACACATGAGTGGCTTCTGCCATTTGGCTCTTCTGACAGTGCTGCTGTGAACATGGGTGCTGCCTTCTGTTTTGAGTGCACATTTCTCTTCTAACTAACTAGTAGGCTTGTCTGGGGCCCACTGCCTATTCCCTCTGACAACACCAAAACCTAGAAAATGACTGCCTAACTGTTGAAGCAATGGGTCATTCCCCTCTTTATCGGGAGGGACCAAGTATTTGTAGTTTTCTTTTCAGGTTTGGTTTTGCATGATAATGATTGTCATTTGCTTCTGAGTCTATATTTCTGTCCTTTGTTATCCTTGGATGGAACTCTTTATACCTTCAGAGAACTTGTGTCAAACAACCAAGAAACACATATTTACTGAGTGCAGGACAACTCCCCTTGACTATGCTGAGACAGTGCATAGTCAAGGGGAGTGGAGAGGTGGAAAGCAGAAGTAGAAGTTTGGTTCACAACTTCAGTGTATCTTTAATTTGCAGGTATTAGGTACTTTATCAGTTACTTAAAATAATTTGTAATGCTTACTGTCAAATTCCTTCAAAGGAGAGTTATTCTCTGCTGGAATGATTTTGCCTGTCCTTCTAACCCTCCAACCTGGGACATTTGGTAATGACTGGAAACACTTCTGATTGTCACAAGGGGTATGGGACATGGCACTGCCATCTAGTGGATGGAGGCCAAGGATGCTAATAAACATCTTCCTGCATAAGACAGCAGAAAATTATCTGATCCAGATATAATCAATGCTGAGCTTGAGAAGCCCTGCAATATGTAATATTGCTCAATTTATATTGATAATTCATCTAGTAAGGAAAATAAAATGACACCAGTCATTTTCTGAAGAAAAGTGTCTTTGTGATAATATGGTTACTTGAAATCAAACTATCATTTCTCCTGTTATAAATGTGGCTATTTACTAATGCACGATAATTTCAAATGCTTAAGTGAAACTTTAATTAATCTATAGAAAATTTCACTATAAAAGCATAACTTAGCATTTAATGTATTAATATCATAATTAATATATATCTTAAAAGTAATATTCACTTTATAAAGAGATGATCATAAACTCATAGCTTATAAACTTACTTTGGATTAGAAAGACAAAGTAAGACTCCGGCTGATCTTCATCATGTAACTTGTTCCTCCTGCATATTCTATCTGCATATTGCTTTGTTTAGACTAACATTATATTTAGATCCTGGTCCCCATACAGATCACTTAGGAGGAAGTGCTAGAGGCTCTATAGGATGTTTTGTAGCATTGATTTAAAATATTCCATGGATAACCCACTTGCATAGCAGATGATACTAAAAATATAAACAAAATTCATTCCCAATCTGCCCATTTTTCTCATCCAGAATACTAGCGGGGAAACACCTCATTTGGTTATCGACTTTCTGGTCACTGGATTTAAGGCTCATTTCTTCCATAAAATGAAACCTGAACAAAGAAAGGAGTTAAAGAATCATTTGGAGGTGTGTAGTCCATGAAGTCACTGATCAGGAAGTTGTCCTGTATGGGAGCCACCAGGGCATGCATGTAAATGCTTACCTGACTAAACAAGCATCTCTTAGGACTGGCTGGAATAATTACAGGGCTTGAAATAAGAACAGAATGCCTCATCACCTATCCCCTGCCCTTTGCACAACTTCAGTGTAGGGCAATGAAAATTGATATTCAAAATAAACATCCTGAAATTTTTTAAAAATAAATAGTTTAGTTGTAGAGATACACAATAACTTTATTTTATTTATTTTTTTATGTGCTGAGAATTGAATCCAGTGCCTCAATAGGTCAGGCAATTGCTCTACCACTGAACCACAACCCCAGCTGAAATTCTTTCTTAATCATCAAAGGAAGAATAAATTCAGGCTTAGTATCCTGATTCTGGCTGAAAGTTTGTTATAAAAGGGGCTTCCTGCATGTGGACAGTAATTGATCCTCAGATATCTGAACCCCCCACCACAAAGCTCTACTCAAAGCCCATGTTTGTCTGTTCCAGGACATGGGAAGAAGGCAAGGTGCTCATCTTTGACGACTCCTTTGAGCACGAGGTGTGGCAGGACGCCTCGTCTTTCCGGCTGATATTCATCGTGGATGTGTGGCACCCAGAGCTGACTCCCCAGCAGAGACGCAGCCTTCCAGCCATTTAGCAGGAATTCATGCCGACTTGGGACACTCTAGAGAGAGGCTACCTTTCTGGATCCCTTTGATGTGGAGATAGTTCAAATACCGTGGCTCTTAATTCCCTCAACTTGCAGCCTGAAAAATTCTGAGCTTCCTCCCAGGGTTAAAAGACACGAAAGGGAATATTTGCTTCACTGCAATTCATTTAGAAAACACCCTGCTGTGTTTCATCCCATGACAGTACTGATCATATGCCCATATTTAGGGCGAACACTTGATAGCTTCTACCTTGCCAGCCAAAGATATTTTTTCCATACATAATAATGTCTGAATCAATGAACAATAAGAACATATGTAGAAACTGTGAATTGCTTAAGTTTGTAATTTTTCTATGCATTTATATTTTTCTAAGGTAGCTAAACTATTTTGGCATTACTTACCACTACTTTTTTGTCAACTTTAATGACGAGCTTTGCAAATGCTTTACTTCTAGTCATTTTATAGCAAATTTCCTGGTGAACTCAGACTTCTTTATTTTAATCTTTTTTTTTAGTAAAATCACTCGTTAAAATGGCCATTTTATTTTCCTAATGCAAAAGAGAAAAGTGTAATTATGCCTGTATCTATGACCTGTACTGATTATTGCCCTTGAGTCTGTTTGCTTCTTTATCTTCATTGAGCTCCAGTGTTTGCTCTGCTTAGTGTGCTAATGGTGGAAATATTTCAAAAATCTTGCTGCTTTCTAAGAGAAATTTTTTACATTGAAAAAAGGACATGAAATATTTTATATTATGATATCAAAATGTCACATGTAAATTTTTTAATGTCAAGTATTAGGGCTTGCTGCAAATAATGGAAAATGTGCAGAAGTAAAAATTCTTTCAAAGGATTAAATCAATAGGTAGTGGCAAGAGCCTCTCTGCCTTCTGTGACATCATTGGTTGGGAATCAAGAGTGTCTTCACCTATTGTAGATCTGAGTGAATGGCAAGAAGATAGCACTTTCCATTCTTTAGATGGTTTGCATATAAATTTTGTAAATATGGAGTAGCAGAGTAGATGGTTCCCAGGAATGCTAGGATCTTTGTGCCAAGTGTAGGAGGTGAGACTGCTTTCCGCTTCAAAAGAATTTGAATAACTCTTTCATTTCCCTATCTTGAGAAACTTCTGCCATTTAAATATCATTTTTTAAATAAAAATTAATACCTATATTTAGTTTTAATGTTACCCATAGCATAGAAATAACTATTGAAAGTGATCTTGCCTGCTCATTCCAAAGACAATCAAGTCAACAATGTAATAAAATAGGAATGCATTTGATTTTATGTCTTTAAAATTAAAGCAAAAAGTGTTAGCTATAAGAATGTAATGATATACCTGCACTGAATTCTAAGCCAATATGAACAAAAATGCTACAGAAGTGGCACATAGGTCACTGGATTTCATGCACAGGTAGAAAGAAACACTTGTGCTTTCTTTCCCTTCTAATGACAAAGGAAGAGGCTTTATCTTGTTTAAAGAGTAATTCTTTAATGCTCAAAGTGAACTTTTTTCCTTGACCTTAATGGCATTAACTTTTGATAGAAGGGCTTGCAAAATATTTTTCGTGTTCCTAAAGTATTTGTCCTGTTACATTTTGACAGTGTTCAAAAATCCCACTAAACCAGATGGAGAGACATGGGAGGAAAAATATCAAAATTAATTACAGAAATAAAAAGGCATTTGTGTTCTTCAGTATTTATTAAACAGAGGAAATGACTGACAAAGGGCAATACAATCCAGTGTTCATGTAGTAACATTCATGTCACTTACTGAATTTGGTTTCCTATGTATATTGCATACACATAAAGAAATTCAAACCATAAGTTCTGATTTTTTGAACCATCATCTTACATTCATTTAATAAAATCCTGGAAAAGAGTAAAAACTAACTCTTAACTTGGCAAATATAATGTGTTATTTAAAATTGGGTCACTACAATAAGATTCTAAATATTTCCAAATGAAAAGCCAGAGTATTATGACTGCTGCAAAGGGCTGTCAATAACTGACTCCCAATAGCCATTTTTAATATTTGTATCCCACGTCTGTTTTATAAACCCAAGCAATAAAGTGGATTTTTTCATTCATTTCAATTCTTCCTTTTCCTTACCTGTATGTTGGTACATAAGAAAAATATTTCAGATTGCATTCATAGAATTATTTCAGTGTTTTTATCTTGGATTTGAAATGTCTACACAAAATGAACATGTCTTATTTATACTGTGATATGATTGAGACATTTTTAATTGTTTTAATTTATTTCTTCTTCAAGGGTGAAATATAAAAATGACTTATTATTTTCTCCCAGTAGAAAAAAATTGAAACATTAGATCCATGGAGAAAGAGTGTAATCAATGGTTAAGATTAGCAATGTCTATTGAGGGTGATTATGGCCAGCTAAATCACTCACTTCTTTCCTTTGAATTATTCAGCTAACAAATCAACCCTCCCAAATATTTTCCAAATATTTAAAATGCAAAATCATTTTACTGTCCATTATCAACTAAAATATTTTTATTTGACACTGAGCATTAATTGATCCAACTAATAAATGTCAATGTCATGCTGGTCAAATCAGAGATATCTAAAAATATACAACTGGTCTTGTGAAACATGGCACAAATAAGGATATCATATTCTATGATATCTGTTCATTTTCTATCTAATTTCCTTTGAATGTGTAGTTGGGGATTCCATTTCTACAGAGAATAGAGAAAGAAATAAAATGATCTTTGGCATTTCATCCTGCATTCCTGGTCTTATCTTAATACTTGCATATTTAGCCATCCATGATTGGATATCTACCCACTCAGCAATGGCTGGGCCATTTCTCCATACTTTCAATGATTGCAGGAGGGTGGGGAGTTAAATGGTTTGGTAACATATTTATTTGCTGTAGTGGCACAAGTGAGCCAACTTGAATGGATTTATTAACCACTGATATGTTTTTTCAAAGAGACCCCTTCTCTCTACAGACACATTCTGGACTAATAGCTTCTCAGGATGTCTATGGTACATCACATTGCTAAGATGAAATAATCATATTTCAAACTGCATGTGCCATCCTTTGAAGTCAGCTCATCATATACAGCTGGTGACCTAACAAAAAGATGTAAAGTCAAAACCATTTTTCGCAGGATATCAAAATAAGAAAACTTTGCAAATAGCCAGACCTATGAGAATGTGCTCTTAGGCTGAACAATTTGATGCTGGTGATGAGGTCAAAGAAAATAATTCAATAAGAATGGAAATTAGTGGAGATACTGTTGTCTCAGGGTTCTGCATTGCATTAATCTTGATACTCATGTCTGCACAGTTTGACTCTGGTGTGTTTACTTAATTTGCAAAAACTGAAGAAGATTCCTGTGTGATTTCTCAGAAAAAATCATTGTCCTAATGCAGTGTGTAAATCAAATTTAGTTTTTCACTTTTTAAATTCATTTGATACTTTAAGTGTGTGGGGGGAGAGAATTTTTTTTTAACATAAAAGCCAAAAATCTTGCTTCATCCTCCAATCCCCTTATTTAAAAAAATAAATAAATAAATAAAAGAAAGAAAAAAAATTGAAAAAAAAGCATCTCTCAAATCCTTGTTCAACTTTGGCTGCTCAGACCCTTGGCTGGTGACAGTCATCTCTGGGGTCAAGAGTGGAGGACCTCGCGTCGGGCAGGATGCACATGTCCATGTGGGTCAGTTGCACGTGTGCTTCCTGTTTAGCTGATAGCACTGAAGGCCGGTGTGCAGGAGCATCGGGGTGACTCTGGGTTCAGTCCAGAGCCAAGAGAGGCTGAGTGTTCTCATTCTCTCCCTTCTCCTCATGTTTCAGGGTCCCAGCTTCTACAACAGACTGAGATCTAATGAAGAGGGAGAGAAAAACACATTTATAAACAACTAGTGGTGGCAACGATTTTGAAGCCTTGGGTGCATTCTGAATTTCTATTCCCCTCTCTAATCAGAACACTCAAAAGAACTATTTAATTTTTCCCTTTGGGAATCTCTGCATTTCTGCATTTTCCTGCATTTCTACACCATGTTTTTATGGAGAGAAACATTGGACTCTTGGGATCTTCACAGAAATTCCTTCTGTTGGGGAGAAACGTATACAATAGAAACAATAATAGCATCCTCCCTTAGGGGTGTGAAAATGGAGTAAGTTCATAAATGTACAGAACTTCTTAGAATAATGCCAGGTGTATACATAACAAATTTTAGTGTTATTACATGTTATATTGAGGGATCTCAAGACCACCTTTACATTTGATGATTTGATAGGACTCATAGGACACAACAAAATTGTTACACTCACAGTTATGGTTTATTACAGCAAAAAGATACATATTAAAATCAGCAAAAGTATAAAGGTGCATGAGGTGGAGTCAAAGAGACCAGGTGCTTCTGGCTGTCCTACCAGTAACATGATATGGACAGAGCTTAAATTTCTCAGTACTGATATTTGACAATATATGCAAGTGTTATCAGTCAATGAAGCTTCCTGGTTAGTGTCCAGGGTTTTTATTGGGGGACTGGTGAGTCACATAGGCCTGCAATTCCTGTAACTGACCTTAGCTACTCAGTCTTCAGCCTCTGTCCCCCATCTACCTTCCAGAAGATATCAAACGGATACAGTGTTATCTAAAGTTAGGTATACCAAAGTTAGGTTTACAGCCATTTGCTGTAAAATCACACTGTTAGCATAAACTATCTGGCAAAGCCTAAAGCCTTAGATGTACAAAGACATTCTTATGAGGCATGCTATTCCAAGGGCTCAGAGGACCCAATCAAGGTCCAGTCCTGAGACTTTTAGATTGTGCAGGGTTTGGATAACTCAGGTTTGATGAGCTCACTATTTACTGCATGTTTGTGTGTGTGTGTGTGTGTGTGTGTGTATAATTTTTACATGTTTATATGAAAATTATGCTCATTTAAATAATCCAATTTAATAATTTGTCAATGTTTCAAATAACTTGGTTTTAGTATGTGAACATCTATTGAACATCTATTGTATACATATCTTATGATCTTTGTCAGCTGGAAAATAATTTCAGTTTTAATTACTTAAAGATTTTGGAAAGAGATCATTATTACTCCAATATAAAAGGACAAATCAGAAATTAAAGATCATTACTATTATTGCAACGATGGTGACAATAGGAGAGTGTTCCATAAATGTTTACTTCAATTTCATGCCAAATGATTTATGTAAATTATCAGTTTTAGTTCTTAGCAACAACTGTGGGAGGCAGGTAATGCTTCTATTTCATAGGAAAGAGAATAAAGGTTCAGAGCATTTCAAGAACTTCTCTAATCTTTACAGCCATTAAGTGGGGCAGAACCTAACTTTACCTTCTTATCTCTTGAAGCCTGGTCTTAACATCATTTATAAGTTTCTGATGACCCCAAAACAAAGTGTTTACAAAGTACATAGAAACATTAAAAATCCAATAAAATTTGGTGTTATATATCCCAAGATCCACAGAATGTTTAGACACAGGGGCAGAGTTGTGACTAATCAGTATAATTGCCTCAGAATAATTGGTTTCTACTATAAATATAATTTGTCCAAATGACCCAACTTTAGATACCAAGCCCAACCTTTGAGAGTAGAATGGATTCATTTACTGCCTTGATAGAGATAGAAGAAGCCTATGTACTAGTTTAGAGCCAGCTCTCTGACATCTTCCCTCTGCAATTTTCATTGTTTTAGCTAAGGGCCGTGTGTGTGTGTGTGTGTGTGTGTGTGTGTGTGTGTGTGTGTGTATTATTGATCGATACAAGGAACAGAAAAGCTTAAAAATCAGAAGACATTAAAACAAGCAATAAATATGACAACCCAGGAGCACAACTGTCCACATTGGCTACCTCCTTTCAGCACCTTGGACAGCTGCCTAACTGCTTTGCCCTGAGGTCCTTGTGAGAATGGAGGGAACTGGTCATCATTTACTTTTAGAAACTTTAAACCACAATTCTCTTACTCTATCATGTGGGTTGATTTTATTTTATTACATAGCATGTGAACCACAGGCAGCGTTCAAATTGCATCTTTAGTTATAACTGAAGATTCTTCTAGGTCAATCTGGTAGGAGATCCTTAATAAGGGGCCATACACACCTCCTCTTGGACATATTCAACTTGAGAAACCTACTCCCCTTATCCCCTTCTGAAGTTTTCCCTTGCATTGAACCCCAATCTTCCTTTCAAAACTTTATGTACTGTTTCTGGCTCTGCTTTGGAACCATCAAATTGCCATCATCCCTTTGTGTCCGTGGGGGATTGGTTTCAGGATCCCCATGGATATCAAAATCACAAATGTGCAAGACCCTTATATAAAATGGCATAGTATTTGCATACAACCTATGCACATCCTCTTGCATAAATCATCTGTAGATTACTTAGAATACCTATTATAATGTATGTTGCTATGCTGTGTTGTTTAGGAAATGATGACAAGAAAAACTGTTTATAACTGTTCAGTACAAACAAAACATAAATATGATGGGGGCCTAAATATACAGTACACATCAACAGCAATAAAATGTTTTTTCCCTGAAAATACTTTCTGTGGCCAGTCCAATCTATATCAATACAGAATATCAATACAGTCCAATCCCCCAATACAGAAGACTGATCATCTATACCATCCATTCAGTAGTCCATATAACAGTTCTTTAATTATTTGTCTATGCCTTACAGCCATACCACATCCCTCACAGAAGTTAATCAAATACCTCTTGTGACAAGATCTCTAGACCTTACTACCTCCATACTTTCCTGTCTCTATCAGTTGTATGGATTACCTATTGTAGTCCTGATGTGACCTCAGGGTGAAATGATTTCTTCTTTTATTTTTTATTTTGGTACACTTTATTGAGCTTATTTGGAATCATATTAGTCTTGCTGGCACTAATGTGACAAAACAATGAAAAGCTAACTGTATTTATACATACTCCTGTTCACCCATTTTTCTCCCATCTTGAAGGTGAGTATTAAATTTTATCTTTTTTTGAATTTGCCTATGTTTTCAACCTATCTCCATTCTTTCAGGTCCTACATTTGTTTATACATCCAAGTTATTATCTGTGACTTTAATGAGTATTGAGTTTGTGTCTACACTTTCCCTTCCCCGATATAGAAATCATTTATGGAGAAAATCAACAAATTCCCAAATAATGAGTTTTAATCATCTGTTCACCCTGACTCATGCTAAGAAATGCTTGGGAACATCTGCTATATGCCAAAGACTATGAACAAATGTGTAGAAACCTTCATTCTGTTATGGAAACACTGCTTCAGCTACCCAGCCATAAACTTACAGACAGACTTGCATTCACTGAACACTCACCCTAAACCCAGCAGCTGTGTAGAGGCAGTTTGGGACAAAGAAAGTGTTAATAGCTAAAGAAGGAAAGGAAGGAAGTGGAATCTATCATCCACACAGTGACATCACTCACCATCTTTGTTCACGTGACAAATACTCACTCTCCCCTCCACAAGGAGTAAAACTGGGACCTACATTATTTCTTTCAGTGATATACTGTAAAAGAACCTCAGGAAGACAATCTGTCTTATCTTTGCCAATACTTTCATTGAATGGTAAGTTTATGGTTTGGATGTGAGTTGACCCCAAAAGCTCATGTGTGAGACAATGCAAGAAGGTTTGGAGGAAAAATAATTGGGTTATAACCCTAGCCTAATCAGAGAATTGATCCCTGATGGGACTAATGGGGTTAACTGAGTTGTAACTGGAGGCAGGTGGGATATTGGGGGCATGGCTTTGGGGTAGATATTGTGTATCTGGAGAGTGGAGTCTCTCTCTCTCTCTCTCTCTCTCTCTCTCTCTCTCTCTCTCTCTCTCTCCCTCCCTCCCTCCTTTGCTCCTTCCCTCCCTCCCTTCCTCCCTCCCTCTCTCCCTCTCTCCCCTCCCCCTCTCCTTCTCTGCTTCCTGTTCACCATGTGAGCTGGTTCCCTCTTGCCACACTCTTCAGCCATGATGTTCTTTGCCCCACCTGGAGCCCTGAGGAATGGATCTGGATTCTATGGAATAGGATCTCTGAAATCATGAGTCTTCAATTAAACCTTTCCTCCTTTACAGCTATTCTGGTTGGGTCATTCAGTCACAGTAGCATCAATAGCTGAATAAAACAGTAAGCTAAAACAGAACAATTCTCAGATGCTGAGCATGAGGAGCCAAACATAACATTTTTATCCTAGTCTATGTTTTTCCTGGTTGAGAAAATGACCACAGCCTCTTTACATTCAACATAATTTGATTTCCTTGGTCACACAATGAGCATTCGATATAAGTAACACATTATATTATAAATATTTTAAATTCACTGGAAAAAGTAGAAAGAAAAATATTGCTTTTCAAATAATCTAATATTTTTTAAAGATGTCAAGAGAAAAACCTTTCTTAAATCTTGTCCTTAGTCCATTTGGGTGAGTCAAAATACTCTCTGGGAAAACTAACCAACTGCTGACTGATAAAAATGTCTCCACCATGGTGTCCTTAGTTGCTGAGCCATGAAGAAGCCACTTGCCCTGAGGTTTTGTGGTGACCTCTCCATTCAGTGGCTTTGCCTTCTCACAGTGAGATTAACATTTTTACTAAAATTAACATTTATCTTGGGTCCTCTTTCCACATTGAAAGCCAGCTTAACCTTGTGATTTTTGCTATTTCAGCCATCAATATATTAGTGGGGCAACAGGCAACTCAAAGAAAGTTTTCACTATAGCTTGATAGCCACATTTTTCCTCGTATCTTTGTCTGTCTGCCTTTCTCTCTCTTTCCTTCCCTGTCTTCTTCTCTATATCCTCCTTTGCCTCCTCCTCTTATCTTTTCACTGGTTTTCCCCCAAATTTGGAACTTTCTCCACTTTATGGCACTTAACATCTAGAGCTGTAGTTTAATGTCTACTGATTCCAATGATGATTAAATTCCAGAAAGAACAAGATGAATATGAAAAATGTTGGCCATGAGCCAGACCCTTCTGCATAAAACTACAACTGAACTGAGAGTCGTCTTCTCAAGCTGAGGTATATATGCAAAACTTTGTTTAGTTGCCTTAACTCAACAGCTAATAATCACCTGTATTTTGCTTACTTGTGAATTGCATAGCTCATTACCTTCTTGAGCTATATGGACCCCTGAAAGGGGAACAGGATCTCTGTTTTTCAGCCTCAGGCATGTACCAGGTCATAGGACACCAGGGCCACATGGAGCTTCGAAGGTGGATCAGTTGGGACCTCATTTGAATGATGAGCTACAATTTGTTTTCCAGGGATAAACCATATCATTACATCAGGAAGTATTCCACAGTACTACTTTTATTTCTTAAAGTCAACAATAGATTGGGCTTTGTAGCAAAGCACAGAATTGTCTAACATCTAGTTGAACCCATAGAAGGACTTCTAAACACAAATAAAGATTTTTTTTCTTTTAAAAAGGTAGAGCTAAGAAATTATATTAAGCATTTTTTTTCCAATAACTTCTAGTGTCCAGGAAATTCACACCACTGATTTTGTGGTCTTGTGATGAATATCCCTTCTTCAAGTGTAAAATGCAGATATGAAAAAGCCCACATCATGGGAGTGGGGATAATGGTGTTTAGATCAATTAAGGCACATAAAATGTTTAGTCCAGCATCATATGGGTATACATGCAGATAATCTTAGCTTTTATTATTCTTCCCCATTGTTATGGTATGGATTGTGTATGTCTCTCAAAAGCTCATTTGTTGAGGGCTTGGTCTCCAGCTGAGACTACTAAATGGTGAGGTGGTGGAAACTTAAGGAGGTAGAGTCCTGTTGGAGGAAGTAGGTCATTGGGGGATGCTCTCAGAGAGATTTTGGGATGTTGGCACCTTCTCTCTCTCCCTTTGCTCCTGACTGCCATGAGGTAAGCAGCTCCCGGCCATAGTTTTAGCCATGATGTACTGTGCTACTACAGGCCCAAAGCAAGATAGCCAAGCAACCATGACTTGAAACCAGGAACCAAAATAAACCTGTCCTCCTTTTAAGTTCTTTATCCCAAGTATTTTACCACAAAATAGCTGATGAACACACCCATTTACACTTAAGAAAATTAAAGTCCAGAGAGAGAGAGAATTTTTTAATATTTATTTTTTAGTTTTTGGCGGACACAACATCTTTGTTTGTATGTGGTGCTGAGGATCGAACCAGGGCCGCATGCATGCCAGGCGAGCGCGCTACCGCTTGAGCCACATCCTCGAGCCCTTGAGTTTTTATTTATGAATCTAGTCATGAAGCATGAATTAAGCTCCACGTTCCTATAGACCCATTATAAAACTTAACAATAGTTTGTGCTGCCACATGACATAATCTTATAGTAACTAAAAGACTAACATTTCCAAATAGATGAAGACAATTATTTTAGGAATTCAAAATAAGTAATAAAATTATTCCACAGGAAAACTAACCTTATTATCTTACTTTATATCTTATATAATTTTTAGAAGTAACATAAATTTCCATCTGCTTAACAGTTATTTATGCAGCTTTGAGTGCAGTGTAGTTGTAGTTGCTTTCAACTGTAGGAAGCAATATAGGGTTTCTTTCTTTATAATGTCTTAAATAACACCCTTGATAAGAAGATTAAAGAATATTTGTACGACATATATTCTTCTGTTCAGCTACCAGCCTCTTCATTATCAGAATCATCCTAGCAGGCAACATGATTGTGCTCAGTGGGAACAATTAATGCTTACTGAACCAGATAAATACATTTAAAATTTTTTTAGTAAAAGAGAAGCCTAAGTATTTCTCACATAAAGCAGCAAATTTTTTCCTTTCAGAGTGAACAAATAAACATATAAATTTCCCTCTCCTTTGACAGTACAATTTGCCACCATTTATTGAAGTGAAATATAAGCAATCCAAGGAAAATAAATATTCTGTTTTTGAGGTGAGTCAAACATTCAGCTCACAGCTGTTACCTACACATGCACCGTAACTCACATTTTAATATATCATGTATTTCTATTAAACTGTGATGGGCTTAGCACCAACTACTAATCTTATAAGAAAGAGGAAACACCCAAGAAAAAAAATATGCATCTTCAAATAGGGAAAAGGCAAGTTTTTTGATGAAATTGGGTTCATATATAAGTAGACCAGAGATGACCTATCCAGTGTAAGACCTTAATCACAGGTGATCATTGGGGACTTGAAACTGGGACAGACTGAATGGAGAGGGTCTGTAAAGGTAATGTACACACAGAGTTTTGAAAACTTGGTATGAAAAGGAAGAATGTAATATGAATATTTCTTTAGCATTAGAGATGTAGCACCCACCTGGCATGAGTAAAGCTTTGGTCTGATCTCCAGAATCACATGCATACACAAAATAAGATAAATTGTGTACACACACACACACACACACACACACATATATATGTGTGTGTGTGTATTTCTTTAAATTACATATTGAAATTATATTTTGCATACATTGTGCTAAACTAATCATTAAAATTAATTTCATCTGTTTCTTTGTATTTTGTGACATGGCCATAAGAAAAGTTATATTTGTGGCTCGCATTATGTTTCCACTGGGTAGTGTTGGTTTCAAGCCTAATGTACTCCATTAGGCTGTGACTGATTCTAGAATAATCTACTACTCCTCATTGACACATCCATAGTTATTTTAAAGAGTCTCAGGGGACATCAACATCATCTACATCATCCTGTGCCTGTCATCAATAACATTCCTGAGCCTTTCCACCATATTAACTCGTCCAGTTCTCACACTGCCCCCCAAAGCCTCATGTGACAATAGAGTGAATCCTAAGTCTCGCATGTGGCTTGAATTCTAACTAGAAACTTGACTAGATTAGATTTCATCCATCTGTTATTTTTTAGATGAGCTTGAAACTTTAATTTTATCTCTAAATGAAGAAGCATTACTTCAGAAATTAGCAATTTTGCTTATTTAATTTTTCAAAGTATTTGCTTATGTTATTTCTTTCACCCAAGCTATTATTTCTCTCACTTTTTTTTTTTTTTTTTTTGGTTCAGGCTAACTCTGCCATTTGTTCTTGAAAATAGTTCAACTTCATTTTTTAAAATTCTACAACTAGAAATCCAACTTTAAGCTACTTTGTTTACCATTGACACAGCTGAAGAAAAAGTAGCTTTTTCAACCCCTTAGTATTGGTTTCCCTCTTTTGTGAGATTATAGAATTGCTACTGTAACATGTACTGTGATATAATGAAGCTTCCCCTTGACATTTAACTACCCTGAATTAATTATGCATTATTGATTGAATAAAAAGTGCTTCAGAAAGAAATTTATACTAGTTGAAGAAAAATAAGTTCTTTTTGAAAATAGTATAACAATATTAATTTTATGTTATAGCTACTTTTTTCTGCTATTGTTCATAAACATTCTCGGAGAGGCAGATAAATTGTGAGTGGTAGGGGTGGGGATTACAGAGGATTGAACTCAGGGTCACTCAGAGCCACATCTCCACTCCTATTTTGTATTTCATTTAGAGACAGGGTCTCACTGAGTTGCTTAGCACTTTGCTAAAGCTGAGGATGACTTTGAACTCATGATCCTTCCTGCCTCAGTCTCCTGAGCGCTGGGATTACAGGACTGCACTACCAATCCAGTGAGGCAGATAAATTAATGGAAGAGAACTCAACTAGGAATTAGGAGCCCCTTCTTGTATCCTGTGAGACCCTCTGTACAACCGTAGAGTAAGTTACTCAGCTTCTCTGATTCCAAATATAATTACGATATTGGGCTGAATGACCCTTTTAGCACCAAGTTTTCATGAATGCTGCCAGTCTGGGTTAAAATTATACAACTTAAACTTTAGCTAATTTGTTCAAAAAGTCTAACCACATCTCTACCTGAACATTTGTTTTCACCTTCTTCTAGGAAATCATAGAAATTCTAAAAATGACAGAAGTTGGGAAGATGCAGAAAGACTTTCCTTAAGTTGGTACCTGCTCAGTACATTTAGGTTTTGGGAATTAAAAAAATAACTTTTAAAACATTTTCACTTCCAAAAGTTTCGAAGTATTGAATTCAAAGCTTCCCAGTGCTACTTAATAAGTATTTTCCTGTGACACTATTAAAACATTTTAGTTTATTTAAAGTATTGCATTGCTGCAGATGCTTTGTCCTCTGGCCATAGTTGCCTTCTGCAGAGAGTTAGCAGCCTCTCTTCAGACTGACCTGCAGTCATCCAGATGTGCACAAATATTCTAGTCAGCACTTAGGAACTCTTGTTTGTCGCTTCTAAAATCAGCTTGAGACTGTTTTGGGAAAGAATATTTCAAAACACATTTTATCTGGCTATTTTTAGATGATACGGAAGAGTTTTCTGTCACTACAGCTGTTCATCATCATCAACCACAGCCATTTATTGAGTACTTCCTATATACCAGCTTCTACACTAAGTATTTAGTCTGATGTATCTTTGTTTAATCCTCACAGTAATCTTCTGAAGTGAGAGTTACTAATTCCATTATACAAATCAGGTACATAAAAATTTCAGTTATGGAATTAGAATGGGAACCTAGATCTGACTCTAATCTGCATTCTTAAACACAATGCTGAACTGGGCAAGAAATACCTGCAATTTGGTTAGAAACTACAAGGCAGAAGCCTATATGTTCTTGTCAATGCATTTAATATTCAAATTCTTATAGATGCCTTCCACCCATTGGTATTAATAAATGCAATAGTTAATATAATCATATATTATTTATAGAACCTCTATCTTAGGCATAGTAAATGAAGTCAGGAAAAAAGCAGATCTTCATTGAGAAACAAAAGAGCTCTAAGAATCAAAGGTTATGGAATTGTATGTTTGTTTCTAGTTAACAGTCAGATAATTAATAATATTATTTAATAATATTTCAAGATTCTTTCTTCCCAATATGCAGCATTCACCCAGCTACCTCAGAACACCCAGGGAGAACAGCAGTCAATTCTGTGAGTTGATTTATAAAGAGAAAGGGAGCAGATTAGATTAACTGAGAACAGAGCTCAGTTGCCAGAGACCAATCAGTTCAGAAACTTAGAGATACAGAGGCGGGCTGGGGAAAAGGGACAAGGAAGCCTTGGTGACACCAGCAGCTACAATCAGATATTATGCTTAATTTATTTAAAAGGGGGTTTATTGTTCCTTATAAAACTATGCATTCCAGCCTGATGAACTCATCTATCTCCATTTTTCATCTGTAAAATGAGGATAAATGATTGCCATATTTTCCAGAGCTATGAAAGATAAAAAAAATAGAATGAAGTCCTTGAAGCTCTTTGAAGGAGAAATTATTTAAATTAGACATGTTTATCATGTTTCTAACACTTCCTTGAGTATGGTCATTCTGAGCATGAAAAGACTGCCATATCTGATAACAAAGATAGCCCATGTTTATGCACTTGAAGAAAGTGGAAGACCACAAACCGAGAAAATAAGAGTTGTAGATTATTTACACACAATAAATTATTCTTAATTTTACTAAGCAATTGAACAAAGAATTCTTTAATAAAGAGTCACTCTGTCACACCTGATTTATGAGAGTATTCAAGGTCAGAGTAGAGTGTGTTGTGATCACATGCTTCATTGGAACCTAAGGTATTCGAGCAAGATCTATGAATCTCTTAGGAGCCCCATCTGTATCTAAACTAGTCCACTCTCTTTTGCAATCACTCAATATTCTGTGTGCATAGGTTGATTGAGCTTTGAGGATTGGGAGGCACTACTGCATGCATTTTTATGTGAGTTCATGTATTTTGAGATGGTCAGAAGGAGCATTAGATTTATGCATTTCTAGCGTGTAGATATTTCTGGAGATTTTTTTCTATTGCCAATTATAACTTAAATAGCAACACAGAAAATGACTGCAGGTGCTTATACCACCTGCTTTGAATAGAGTCTTTTTTTTTTCTAATTAGACTGGCATAAAGAGCTGTCAGTCAGCATTAGAGCATCCCTAATTATCACACTGCCTCGGAAATAGGTGGTTCACACCTCTGTGAAGTTTCTGGGATGGAACTAGATTACAATGTTCTGAAACAGGTAGAGAAATGCCAGAGGTGTCATAGTTGAGAGGATGTTGATGACTCAGTTCATGTTCAAGGTGAGTTTGAAAAGGATGGCTAGTGGTCTTGATAAAAACTACCTTTCATGGGTGTGCTTTTTGTCAAATAAAAGTATGTTAATGGGTCTCCTTTGATATTCTCAGCTTGAGTATCTATTTGCTTCCTGAATATCTGTATCTTTTTCAGTAGAAATGGGGATTAGGGCAGTGCTGGGGGTGATGGAGGATGTTGCTTTTTAAATTCTCTTAGGTGGAATCAGGATTGGCAGAATGGGAACAGATACCCAAGACAGGAGCAGTATTTTGAGCAAAGGGAATGCCCAAAGAAGGTGCTCTATATAAAGCTCTGTGGAATGAAGAAATGAAAAAATGAACGGTTGAATGAGTGAAAGAATGAATGAACACACTGACAATCCAAGAACAGATGTGATAGAGACAGAGCATTTTATCTGGAATGAAGAGAACTGAATTTTAGATATTTTGCTACCCTACTAGGTCAGCGATCTGGGGTAATTCATTTAGGCACTCTTTACTTCAGTCATTTTATCTATAACATGGGGATAATTATCTATTTTTATCTATGTTAAATCTATTTTTTTTCTTTTTTTGGTGGGGTTCTTTTTATTTTGTATTTTCTTTCTTGCATATGTAAGACAAGCACTTTGCCACTGAGCAACATCCAAGGAGTAAGAATGTGCACTTTAACCAAATCCTGGTGCTTTTTGTGTGGACATTAATATCATCAACCTTTGCTCTAACGCCAAGACGACCTATCTAAACAACCATGGTTAGGTGCCTTCATCTTTTAGGTCCCCCTAAAAGGAGACTTCCTTTCCTCACCTCAAACAGAGCTGAGAGGATTCACCAGGTGTGGCTCATTCAAAAGAAATGCCTAAACTCCAATTCCATTCATTGATTTATTCATGATCTTAAAGAGTTTTAAAAAAATCATTTAAAGGCCTAATTTATTACTAAAAAAAAGCTCTCTGACTAGAAAAGTCCATCTTTTTATCTGGGAAATATTTGGAGGAGAAGCATTTCAGATACTTAAAGTTGGGAAACTGAGGTCATCTTACTTATGTACTTTTCTTTTCCTTTTTTTCTTTTCTATTTTTTTTTTTGGTACTAGGGATTAAACTTGGTACACTCAACCACGAAGCCCTATTTTGTATTGTATTTAGAGACAGGGTCTCACTGAGTTGCTTAGCTTCTCGCTTTTGCTGAGATGGGCTTTGAACTCAGGATCCTCCTGCCTCAGCCTCCTGAGCCACTGGGGCTACAGGCATGTGCCATGGCACCAGGCTATATTTCTACTTTTCATTTTGTCCATGTCCATGTTGTGAGCTTGTACTATATGCTAAATGAAGAAGAAAAGTCGGGGGCATCCATGTGGACAAGGACCCACTCTCAGCACCTGTTTATCCTTCATTTAGCAGAGGATTCCAGAACTCAGCAGTAAAATCAATAGCTAAACACAGGTAGGAAACATCCCAAGTGAGTCACAGTTGTGAAAGAATCAATAATTATTTATTAGGCCCTAATGAATGCTGGGCAGTAGTGTAGGCGCTGGTCCACAGGACCTTATCAACCATATAAGCCCCTGTTTACAGAGCTGGTGGGGCTGATGCAGAAAAGGAACACAGAAGCAAATGGGAAGCTTGGGAACATCTAAGTGCTGTGAAGCATATGCGTCATAGTGCTGTAGAGCTAGGGCCTGGGAAATGGGGGTCCTGCTACTGCAGTGAGGACGTGCTTTCACCAAGATGAGATCCAGCAGTGCTGTTATCCAGCACCAGTTATCCAGCCTCATTCTGTCTTCCACCTGGAGCAAGAACACAGTGTTTGAAGACTTTCATAGCAGCAGAAGAGGAATCATTTGAGTCTCAGGGAGGCCAGAGACTAGCTGCCAGAGACAGCTCTTGCATTAATGCCTATATCAGGCTATATGACGGGGGGCTTCCTCAGAAACACTGGCTGGGGACAGACGAGGGAATTGGCAGGTTCATAGAGGAACCAGGAATTAAATGTCAGCTAATGAATCTTACTCAATCTGCAAAAAACAGGATGCAGTGCCATTGATGAGAGTAAACTCAATTGCAAGTGTATTGCTTCTATTGTTTGGCTGAACATCAGTGGGAGAACTAAAGACTTAAAAGAAGAGATGTCAGCAGGCATTATTAATTTAGTCATTACTGGGTTACTTATGGCAGGCTGGACCTTGCACTTAACAAAAAGTAAAGCTAACAAAAAAGTAAGAGAAGTCAGATTTCTATTAAAAAAAAAACAAAAAACGAAAAGAATGCAGTGTTCCCTTCCTACCACTGACCCACAATTACTTTCTCAACTCCACCATTTTCAACATTGCAACTCATTATTCAGCCTCAAAGATGTTTCTTATACATAATTTAAGCTACATAAATGATTACTGTGATTCAGTTAAATCTTTGTTTTACTTTGATTCAAATTAAAGGGACTTTAATGACCGAGGGTGCAGCTCAGCAGTAGAGTGCTTGCCTAGCTTTTGCAAAGTCCTGAGTTTCATTCCCAGCACCACAAAAAAATGGATAAAGATAATTTATTTCAAATTAAAAGGTTATTTTCAAAATAATATAAAAGTCAGGTTTAAAAATAATCCATCTAGGGCTGGGGTTGTGGCTCAGTGGTAAAGTGCTTGCCTAACATGTGTGAGGCACTGGGTTCGATTCTCAACATTGCATATAAATAAATGTTCACCAACATCTAAAAATAAAGGTTCACCAACATCTAAAACATTTTTTTAACAAAATAATCCATCTAAGTCAGAAGCCTGAACTATGACTTTAGTCAAACACCAAAAAACTATATAGGTGTATAAATACCCGAGTTAGGTGAGTTGTTATGAGAATATACTATTTATATTATCCCCTATTTGTTTGTTCACTTATTCTTCATTCAAGGAATAGGTATTGGACATTTGCTTCTGGCTTGCCTCTGATCTAGGCAAGAGAAACAAAACTAAGTAGAAAACAAATAAAAACAAACTACTGGTCCCCATTGGGTCCCTCTTTCCAAAACTGAGCTTTCTGTCTTTGTGTTCTTGTTCCCATCCCTTCTGGACAACTTGGAGTCATTATTTCACTCTGTAACCTCTTTCTTACATGTCAAATTGCAGAGCTAGAGCTCAAGGTGATGAACTCTTGTGCATTTTCCATTAAATCATGTTGGTGGGAAACTGGTCATCACTCAGCCCTCATGGGTCAACACCTAGGTCTCCTTATATGCATGAGGCACCACCTACCTTCACTTCCTTTCATATAAATGGAGATTGCATGATAAAGCACTTCAGTCTTCCTCTTGGCTATATACAGAGCTCCTTCAATCAAAATCACACCCCTGGATGACCCCAACAATATTATTGTCCTGCCAGCTACAGGAGGAGTGATAGCACCTGAGATTACACTGCCCAGGTCACTGTAAACTAATTATCACCACTCCCATCAGCCCTCAAAACTGTCTTCTCCCTTCTATGTTTCTGCCAAAGCAATTTCAAGCTTTTCCTGATTCTCCATAAATTTCAGCCCACGTACCTCTGTACCATCTTTCCTAAAATACCTCCTGCACACTACTCTAATCTCACTCTCAGAACTTGCCCTACTTCACTGGGGAAATGGAAGCCAATAGACCAGGGGATCTCCCTAGTTTCAGAGCATCTCGTGTCCAAGTGTCTGGTTATTGTGAAGGCAACTGTCTCCTCTGGGAAAGGCAGAAACCTCCTCCACTCTGTCTCTGGATCCCAAACCAACTCGCCTGCTTTGGGGTAACTGTTATTCCCTCTTCTGTTTCTTCAATTTATCCCTCTTTACTGAATCATTGCTATTGGATTTGAAATATACCCAGTCTTCCGATGTTCCATAAAATAGTAAGAATATGAAGGAGATAAAGACAAAAACATTTTTTTAAGAAAAACAAAACAAAAATAATTAAAACCTCTGGATCCTCATATACCTCTTCAGATACAAATAAACCCTCCACCTTCACTTCCAAACTTCACGAATGAAATGATATTCTCTTTCTCTGATCTTTGTCCACCATCTATTTTGGACTCTTTGCATTCCTAGGTCCACTCAGGTAACTCCATCACAGTTCTTGTTAGGGCTACCAAGGACATTCAAGTCATGATGTCTTATGTGTGCCTTCCAATCTTCTTATTGCCATTTCAGAAGCAGTCAATAAAGTTAACTATTCCATCCTTCTTGACTCTCTTACCCTTTCCATTTGACTTCTGAATACCACATTTGGTTTAACTTCTACAATTTCAAATGACCCTTGATGCCCTGGTATCATCTTCAATATGTGATTCCTGTGATTCCAATATGAACTTCAATATGTGATTCCTACCAACTCAGACAACCCTAAGCACCCACTATTTTATTTTCATTCTACAAGCTCTCCCTGGAGCCCCTCCCCCAACCCCATGTCTTGCATTCCCTTCTGTATACTTGCAAATCTCTAATTTATGTCTATTCTAAAATTTTCTTTTGAGCCTTAGAACTACATATCTAACAGTCCACATGACTACATATCTGGATATCACACAAAGCTCTCACACTACCTATGTCCAAACCTAAATTCACAATTTTCTTCCCAATTAGTACATCTTGGGAAATAGTAGTATTCATGCAGTTACACATGCCTGAGACTTTTGGTTATTCCAGAAACTCCTTCATTTCCCTATCTACTTGATCATCAAGTCTTGTTGGTTTTACCCACTGAATATCTCTGAGTCCATCTTTTGCTATCTTCATGCTCACTATCCCAATCCAAGCTACTAAGACCTCTCACCTGCACTATTGCAATAGCCACAGATATTCTTCCCACACTCTTCCTTCCTCCAAGCCATTCTCCTCCCGACAGAGTGAGCTTTGTATTCAACCTATGTTTCCATCTCTTTCCTCTGCTTAAAACCTTTCTGCCACTTCCCATTGTTCCTAGGATAAAGTCCAATAGACTTACCATGCCCTACACAACCCTGCCTGTCAAGCTCTTAAATATTTTCCCAACTATTCTTTCCCCATGCTTTCTGCTCACCAACTCCTTTGGTCTTGTTTTGTTTTATTCTAATTTTGTATTGCATTAAATTATGATGTCATGAATTATAGTATATATTCTGATTCCAGAGATTTTTAATGTGAAAAAAATGCATGTTATAATTAGTAAAACATTGTAATCCCTGGAACTGTCCCTGGTCTTTGTACATGTAGGGTATTTGCTCCCATTCCTCCCCTTTTGCCTGGGAAACTCTTTATTATCCTTCAAATCTTAACTGAGACTTTCTCAGGGAAGTCCTTCCTGACCAACTTTTCTCCTAAGACTGGATTAAAATCCCCATCATGTAGCTTCATGACACACTGTAATTATTCAAAGCACTTTGGTGGACCTGAGATAGCTTTCTGTACAGTAATGTGATTAAAGTTGTCTTCTTCATAGATCACAGAGATGTGTAGGAGCTGACAGCCCTGTTTACAGCTCCATCCTCAGCTGCTAATATTTGCCCTTCATTTAATCCCTCGGCACAATAATAAGGTTGATCTATTATTATACCCTTTAGAGAGAGGAAGGCAAGTCACGGATAGATAGCTACACAGGTGTGTAGTCAGCTTTCCATTGCTGTGATAAATACATAAGAAAAAGAACTTAAGGCTGGAAAGATTTGTTTTGACTCACAGTGTCAGAGGTTTCAGTTCTGGTTGGCTGGCTCCATTACTATGGGCCTGTGGGGAGGTGGAGCATCATGGTGGAAGCCGGTGGCAGAGGTAAGCTGCTCAGCTCATGGCAGCTGGAAAGCAGAGGTGGGGGCAGAGAAAATATACCCTTCCAGAGCGCATTCCCAGTGATGTACTTCCTACTGCTAGGCCACACCTCCTGCAGTTTTCCATCACCTCCCAATAATGCCATCAAATTATGAATCCATCAGTAAATTAATCCACTGAGGGAGTCAGAGTCCTCATGATATAATCATTTCCCAAAAGCCTCATCTCAAAACATTGCCACTCAGGGAACCAATCTTTCAACACATGAGACTTTGGGGGACATTCCAGATCTAAACCAAAACATCAGGTCATACAACTACTCATTGGAACTCATGCAATCTGATTTCAAATCCTGTTGTCTTAATAGCCTTCTATCCCATATTGTATTTTGGCACCTAGTAGACACTCAATGAATGAATGAATTAAAATGTGCAAAGATGAAGATGCTGTAAATGTTAATTGAAATCCAGAAAATGAGAGAAATAATGCCGAGGAGATGGTAATAGATAGCAATAGATAATCTGGTTTTGGATATTATATACAACTTTAATATCTCGGGCAACCTATGAAGCAATATAAATTAGGAATCAAAAACATTCAGAATTGAATACATTTCTGCGTGATTAGTATATATCACACAGAGTAATGGGTAGTAATGGATAATATTAGAGAGACATTTTCAAATCCTAGTCAAACATTTACAACAACAATCATGTTTCTGTCTTATCCTTCCTTTTTCACTCTACAAAACAGAGTATTCCTCATAGTACTTATTGTCACACAACTTCAGCTTTCCTTCTTTACTTCCTGTGTTCATTCCTTCATCTTTCTTCTCTGCTTTCCTTCCTTCCTCACTCCCTTTTACCCCCCTCCATTTCTCCATTCCCAAATAGACCCAGAGCACCTATTGTATACTAAAGGGATAATGTGAAGCACAGAATACACAACAGTGAATTAAACCACCCCATCCCTCAGAGCATATAACCTGTAGAAGGGAGATTAAATCCATAAGAAAACCAACAAATATATAACTATAGTATTGTGATCTCTATTGAGTAGGAAATAAGAGTTCACTAATACAGAATAGCAAGCAGGGTGGCATGGGAGGGGCTCATGAGTATGGAGAGGGTGAAGAACTCCCTTCAGGCCTGTAACCATATAGACCAGACCTGATGGATGAGAATTCAGCTATGATTGAGAGAGGAGCATCCTAGAGCAGGAAAGTTTGGGAGTAGGGAACAGCCCAATACACCAAGGGAATGACCAGAACTGAGCACACTAGGGAGTGGCTTGGGGTCAAGATGAGCAGCCTCCAGGTGATGCAGGAGGCCAGTGGGGAGCCTTTGGGTGGTGTTAAGCAGAGGAGAGGTATCATTGTGTCTTGACCACAGTCAAGACCCCATGGTTAATAAATTAGATGAGACGGTTGGGGAGGAAGGAAAAAACACTTAGACCAATAATGATGGAATTGTCATCCAGAACAGAGGGCAAGCTCAGTCTGAGATAGAGTGGGAAACAAGGTCTTCCATGAGGGCAGGGCCTTCTTGTCAGATGGGAAAAAGATAGAGAGGGGTGCTATTCACCAATAGTTCTCTTTGCTTGGCTTTCCTTCTGTACTCTGCACCCACTGTGCCTGACCACATTCTGGGTACAGGGCTCCAAGGGTACAGATTATATTGGATCCATGCATAAATTAATGCAAAGACGAGGGAATGGCCAGTTTTATTGGCCAGTCTGACTGCTGGCCAGGAATCCAGGGCATTGCCCTTCGAGTCACTGTACCTCCTCATTGCCTGTTTCTCTATTAGGGGTTGGATATTTTTGTTTTAAGTGACAAAATTTCATTTAGAAGGAAAGCAAATCTAGAACAAAATGGGAATCCTTATGCATAATGATGGGAAGGAAAATACAGTAATATTTGTTCTATTGTTTTTCTATAGTGCTCTGCAGTTTACATTCTCATTCTGTTGCCATTTGACTCTTAACAAGAGCCTCCCAAGGTCATGCAGATCTTCATATCTATTTAAGGTCAAGGAAGCTGAGGTCAAGTGAGGGGAAGTGACTTGCCCAAGGTCATCTAGCTAAAGAAGCTAGTGAAAAGAAGTGATCAGACTGTAAATAAAAACAAAGAGGAAAATAAAAGTGTAACCATAACCTTAAAGTCACAAAGCTGAAGCATGCAGGAACTGTAGACCCTGGGACTCAGTTTGATGAGCCCAAAGCTAAGTGAGGGGCCTTACTGGTCCCTGTTACCATAACAACAAGAAAACAGAGAGGCACATTCTAAGTGAGGCTACAAAGGAGTTTCCAATGAAATACTCATCATTCATTTCTCTGATATAGAAATTCACATTCTGTAGTTTGAACATATTAAACTAAAAATGACATCTACTACAAAGTCTGGCTAACACTAAAAAGGAACTAGAACTCTACATTCCAGTTGCACACTGTTTTGAAGCTTGACATTGCAGAGATTTTTACCATATACTATAAATGTTTCTTTTTCCTCCATGTGATCATTATAAGCTTATAGGAGAGGTTCATTGCTAGCTGGATGTTGGGGACAAACAGCATCAGCTTAATTGGAACCAGGCAAAGTGTTTGTTTACTAATAGCAATGTGTCACAAGAAATAAATATGCCTTGTCTTTCTTGCCTAGGCGATATCTCCTTTTCCAAGTAATTGCCTCTGAGCATGGTGCATCAGCACATAAGAATCTTCAGAGCATGCACTGTGAGTAATCACAGTTTGCTTTGCAAACTCTACCCAAGCAGTTCACCCACATCTGTTCATTTCCCTCTAACTCAAGCCTAATTCTTTACTTTGCCAATAGCTTAGAAATCTTTATCTCGTACTTTTTCCTGTCATTCTTTAAAGACAAGAGAAAGCATGCCCCTCTACACATGATTTTAACTAGCCCCATTCATTTTCTTATCAACTAAATTCATCATATAGATTTTCTTTCACTCCACTGTTCCACGGCTAGAGAGGATGTGCTTGTAAGGAGATGGTCCCCTTTATTTCTGCCTCAGAAGAGAAGACTATATAAAAACAGCAGATCTTGTCTCAGCCAGATGCACCCGTAACAGTGAGCCTATGTGGCTCTTTTTCTTCATTCTTTAAGAATGGTTAACAAATTCCCGTTGCATGCATGGAACACTCCAGCATCCACTAAGTGACATGAAACACCAGGCAATTTATGGCTTACCTTAGAAGTCTCTCTTCTAGAGACTTCATCTCAGTGACAACATCTCAGTCATTAGCAACCTGAATAGCAGTGACACACCAAAACCAAGAAATCAATCCTGTTTGAGGTGGGTGCCAAACACCAGACAACTTAGAGAACAGTAGAGACTATGTGTTGTTCATTAAGAAACGATATACTATATAGTGTTATTGAATCTAATAGTCACATGGAACATCTGTTCCTCGGCCACACAGTACAATGGCATCCTTCCCCTAGCTGCTCAGAAGACAAGGGTCCTCCTGTTCTCAATACAGCAGGCCCTCATTCTTCTCATATGGGTGGTATTTCACGACGATATATTACCTCTGCCGGAAAAGAATCGTTATCTAGCAAATGTACAAATTCACCCAATAAAAGGTGGACTACATGTTGAAAGATCACCCAGGTCATGGCCAATGCTACTGACAGTTGAAAACAGATAAATTGACTTCTACCACCCGGGGAAGGGCCCAAACAGAACAACACTGCTGGGAGTTTCCTCTGGCTCAAAACTTTGAATTTAATTCAGCATTCTCTTCCCCTCCTGCCCCCCCCCAAATCAGATGGTTCACAATATGTTCATGACATCTTCTCATTTCTTCCACATGGAATCAAGACGGGGCATTTTAGGGAATATGAGAACGAAAGTTTTCAACCAAAAACATCAAAAGTGGAGTTTTTAATGGCAGAGCCAGCCAAGTCCCCAAGGCAGTGGCTCCCCCTAAAATGTTAGGATGGATAGCTTCTCTGAAATTGGTGGGTGCTCTGGACTGTTCTAACTGGGGAGGCAGCTAGTCTTCTTCCAGTCTTTTTTCTCTATGAATAGTTTTCTGAGTCTGAGATATAATAACTTTCTGTTACTATGACAAATACCTAAGATTATCAACTTTTAAGGAGAAAAGCTGTAGTTTGGCTCATGCTTTCTGTAGTTCCAGTCCATGATCAGTTTGGTCTCATTTCTTTCAGGCCTGTGGTGAGGCAGCAGCCCACCACAGTGGGCAGCCCATGGTGGAACAAAACTGCTCCCTCAAGGCCAGCAAGTGAAAGAGAGAGGAAGAGACCGGAGTCCCCCAATCCTCTTTGAGAGCACAACACCAATTACCTATAACTTCCTATTAAACCCACCTCTGAAAATTCCTCCACCTTCCAACAGCACCAAGCAAGAGACCAAGCCTCTAACTCACAGCCTTTGTGTGTGTTGGACAAAACCACAGCAGGATTTCTGGTAAGTTCTTATGGTTCAAATTTGTCTATGACCAGGCTGCACCCAGAACTTATGTTGGAATTCTGAGAAATTATAAGAATTGCATTTTGATTTTATAAGTGTACCATTATCCTAGGTTGTTTTTTTTTAAGCCTGGGAACAAACATTACTAAATATAAACACACACCAGAGATGGCAGAGTCATGGTCATGTCACGTCAACTCAGGACAACAACACAGAGTTAAGAACCAAAATGTTGTATCTGTTGTTTTGGGCTTGAGTGGTGCAATGTTGTCACTTTTTTCATTGAGGTCTTTTGCTGATCCTGATCTTTCAATTATATGAGAGATGGAGCCTGTGATCTCATCCTAGAGAAATGCTCATCAAATGGTTGTCGAGTGGAAGTGGACAGGGTGGGTATGGCCATTGCATTCTGCCTTGTATTCTACGCTCATGAGAGCACCTCTGCGGGAATCTTTCAAGTCAGTCTGGCTCTGCTTTTCTTCAAACTGTTTCTGGCTTGGGAAGCTGGAGCAATTGGGCTACAGGTAACGGAATTAGGGTCCAGTCAGCTCATGTGCTGCACAAGAGAAGTAAAAATGTCCCATTGTGGTTACTTCCAGGCTTCTGAGAAAGAGCCATGGCTTCACAGTTAAAAGATTTGGGCTTTCTCTTTCAGTGCTGAGACATGAATATTTATTTGGAAAGTTCATGAATTGAATGAGGCTGCAATACCAGATAGTACATTAAAAAAAGAAAAAAATTCTTCCTTGTATAACAGGGCTACCAGATTGAGCCCAGATTGAAATGCAGATGCTTCTGAGCATACCAGGAAGGGGGCTCCAGGAAACAAGGAGGATGAAAATCGTTAAGGCTCAGCCCAGTTGGATTTCCATGAACCTAAATCAGCTTCCTGACTTTCCATTTCAATCACTGGATCAGTGCTTTCCAGAAGTCTCTAGGAGACAAGTGCACTCTAAAATGTTCACAACTAGTCTACCCAGAAGAAATTTTAGGACAAAATAGGTTTATTGATAGAGTGCTTTTTTCCTGCAGGACTTCTTAGAACTTTGGCTATGATAATTAGAGGAAGAAAAATATTTTTTGAACCTTAGAACTGGTATAAAAAGTGACTCTTTGCACCACATCATTATTTTTTTGGACTAAAAATATTAAATATGTATGAAACATATGTCATGTGCAAGAAGAAGCTAGTGGTGTGATTACCCAGAAAAATATCCAAACCTTAAGTCAGGAGGCTTCAACTTTAATTCCAGCTATTTCATATAGGTAGTAAAAAGCAAAAGGATTAAGCAGATGTTTTTAAAACATTATTAATATTTCATAAAACTTATGGAAATTTCACATGTACTATTATGATTTGGATATGAGGTGTCCCCCCAAATCTCCTACTAATTACTAATTCAGGAGTAGTCAGAGGTGAAATGATTAGATTAAGAGAGCCCGTAAGCTAATCTGTTCATCCTAGTGTGAATGGGCTGACTTGGGGGTAACTGAAGGCAGGTGGGGTATGGATGAAGGATTGGGTTACTGCACGCTTACCTTGGATGGGCTCATCTTCCCTGCAGTCCCTAACCCTTGCTCTCTCTGCATTTTGGCTACCTTGAACACAGCAGCTTCCCTCTGCCACACCCTTCTGCCATGATGTTCTGTCCCACTTGAACCCAGAGCAATGGAGTTGGTCCATCATGGACCAAATCTTTGAAATCAAGAGCCAAAATAAACATTCCCTCCTCTAAGTTGCTCTTGTCAGGTATTTTGGTTACAGAAAGAAAAACCTAACTAACACATGTATCAGCTATGACACTGAATCTTTAGTATTAAGGAACTTTATTTTTATTGAAATTAAAACCTTTATGATCATTTTGTGAAATAATAATGATTACATCATGGAAACAAGAATTCCTGGTTACTTAATGACCTTTGAATACAACATCCTTGTTAGGCAACACTTTTATACATGTGTGCGCGCACACACAGACACACACACACATCATATACACATCATTTGGGGACAACAGAAGAGATCTGTAGTGGTAGAAATTCTGATAACACTTAAGTGACTCCCACTATATTTAAAATTTCATAAATTCTGATAATAAAGAGAATAATAAAATGTATTTTTATGTAAAATTTTTATAAATAATATTCATCCTGTATATAAATGCTGTCTTCAGCAGTACAATCGAGAGGACCATACTCAAGGTCAATGAAAAGATGGAGCAAAACATATGTTTTCTTTCCCTTCAAGCCCTGGAGGAACAACCTGCCATTCTCACACAGTGGGGACTTAATCTAGTCACCATCCCTAATTAAGGAAACCAACTCCTCCATATCTGGACTAATCCTATTTAGTTGAGGATTGTTCCCTACCCCTTCACTGGGATGACCACACTCCCCAGCCCTGGAAAATCAGATGCACTTTCTCCCTGATGACAGGTTCAGAGGCAGCACAAAGCTTGGTTTTTCAGAATCCTTCCTTTATTTTTGCCCAGAAATACTGTAATAGGAAGTTTGAGGTTGCTTTTGCTTAAAGCACTGACTTGGATGTCAAATGCATCATTAAAAGTGGGATAAAAGCTTGGTAACTTGACCTTTATTTTGTATTTGACTCCTTTCTACCTTAAACTTTGGGCCAGAGTCTTTTTCAACTCTGCATGTAGTCATGTTGATCATTTAAGACATGTTCATTTAAAACTGGTAATCCCATCCCTTCAAGGGTGGAGTTGCCAAGAATAAATAAGGTCTTTCTGGGATTTACAAGACATCACAATCAACAGATCATCCTCTGCCAGCTTTTAGAACATACTGTTTCAGAACCCTGGCAAGGTGCCTGGAAGTCTCTAGCCATCATTACCCTAAACTAATATCTTGCCTTTCTGACTTGTCCTTTTCTCTGAATTATTCCCTCTTGCATTCATTTTGGATTCCAAGAAAAATAATTCAGATGGATCAACAAATTGCGATGAGTTAAAACTACCCAGCAGGCAGCAGCAACTTTCATATTGATGACAAGGCCCCCCATGGTCATCCCCAGACAATGTACAACTTTGAGCAAGACCTCTTAACTTTGTGCACTTTTGGCCCCACTTCTCTATTTAATCAGGGAACTCTAGCCAGCCCCAGAGAATAAGGATGAGGACACATGTCTCCTTGTCTTTTCAGTAGAGCTGTACTGAATAAATTCCTTTCCTACTTTGCCATTACATTTTCCATTTGATTTGGGGGAAGAGTGGTCAGACCTGGTCTGTTGGGATTTCCTGAAGTCAGGACCCCCTCTGGCCAGAAACTCTGGTAACCATACCAAGAAAGATATTCTTTATTTCCTTGTCTTTAATAATATTATAGTCATTTTAATTTATTTTATCAGTAATAAAGGCTATAGCCAGAAACTAATTAAAAACATTGCTTAATAACTAAAGGAGATGTCACAAAATCTATATACTGATTTAAAAAAAAATCATGTACCTAATTCATGGAAAGGAAGTTTTGAGCTTTACTAAGCCTGAAACAGGACTGTTGTTCCCCAACCCAGAATCATCTTCTCCTCCTTCGTATTCCACAAGTGTTCCTTTTGTTTGGGCGCCATCCTTCCCATGTAAGACAGAGGCAAAGGCCTTGCCTGGAATTCTCCAATCGTGCTGGACATAGTAGAGAGAACCTGGGTTCTTGTGGTCATCACTAAGTCATTGGCAAAGCACTTCTGCAGCCACTTTAATTTGAGACATCCCATTATGTGAAATAAGACATTTCCTTTTTATTTAAAGCAGTTCATTTCAGGTTCTCTCTTCTTTGCAAAAATAATAATCATCATATTTATAACTGATATAAAGGTTACTTACTGTTCTCTATTGGACAATTTTAATACATTTGGCTACCTATTCTTCAAGTCTAAAACAGTCAAATAATGAATCAGATAGGAGGAAATGGGATGCTTCACACATTCACCAGCAAGACCAGCAAAAGACCCACCAATAGACCAGGAGCAAGGAAATGAAAGAAATAAAAAATAGAAACAGGAGATTAAACATACAGAACTCCACTTCATTTAATATTGAAGTATAGAATGCCATATAACTCAATAGCCCACTTGGTTGTCTTTGGATTTAAGAGAAGAATGATATTGAAATAACCTATTTAGAGAAATTTCCATCTAAACTAACATTTTTTAAAAAATTCTGCTTAAGGGTTGAGCCTTAATTATTGAAGAGAGACAGAGAGAGAGAGAGAGAGAGAGAGAGAGAGAGAGAGAGAGAGAGAGAGAGAGAGCTTATTAGAACCACTCATTTGCTGAGAGTAACAGGGATCTGGGATTTTATTCTACAAGTGTACCAAAAAGCATTGTTTGAGAGAGCCACTTGGAACTCAGAAGTCATTTGTGATTAGTACCCAAGGACAGTCTACAAAATCCATTTGACTCCAAGTGGATCTGAAGCATGCTGGGAACTATGGCAGAAGTTAGGAGGATACGCAGTCTGTGTTAACTGGAAATCACAGTGCTGTTTCAACATCACCTGGCTCAGAGTAATGAGGCCCTTTCTAATTTGGCCAGGCAGCAGGGAACATCTCACCCCATAAACTGCCTGTCCCCATGCTTGGACACTGCAAACCAAGGCTGCCTGACAATCTATGCTGGGGAACAGAACAGTCTACCAGGTGGAAAACCAGGAGAAGTTCCCTTAAAGTTCTTCCCTATTCTCTTTTTAATTTTCCTACATTCCCATGAGTTTCAAGGGCCTCTGAAAGATGCTCTGAATGGTGGCTGTTCTCTTCCTCCTACAGTGTGAAGCCTTATGGCAGATGCATACCAATAGATGAGGAGATTCCTTTTCACTGGTGCCTCTGCTCATCTCCTGCGGCTGCCAGAAATCCCTAGAGGAGAGTTTAAGGTTGCAACACAAAGAGCAGCAGGAGTGGACAGGACACCCTTGTAGCACTGGTGGCGGAAAGGAGACGTGTACACAATTGCTAGCTTCTCTAGTTAGGTGGTCTTGAATTTTGAGTCCCACATGTAAAGGGATGCACTTGTCTCCAAACCGCAGACTAGCCACAACTTCCTTCATGACATCTCCTCTGAGAGTCTCCCTGGCTGAAATTAACAATGCTTCCTTGGAACATGGTGGCAGGTTCTCACTTCTCCTCTCTGTTCCTGCTATAGTTACTTGTGGATGTCTTCTCTTCCCTACTAGAATACAAGCTCCTTGTTACAGTCTGAATATGAAGTATACCCCCAAACTCCTCTTAATGCAGGAATATTCAGAGGTGAAAATGTTCCATGAGGAGGGCTATAACCTAATCACTACATTCTAGTCTGAATGGACTGACTCGGTGGTAACTGTAGGCAGGTCTGCTGAGGCTGGAGCAGGTGGGTCACTGGGGATATGTCCTGAAGGCTATATCTTCTCTGCAGCTCCCTCTCTACTTCTTTCGCTCTGTTTCCTGACCCGGTGATGAACTGAACAGCCTTCCTCCACTGAGCCCTTCCTCCTGAAGTGCAGCCTCACAGTGGGCCAGAGCCATGAAGTTGGCCATGTGGGGACTGCGATCTCTGAAATCAGAAGCCCCAAATAAACTTGCCCTTCTCTAAGTTGCTCTTGTGGGGTATTTTGGTCACAGTGGTACAAAAGCTAGCCAAACACTCCCATAAGCACAATCCACTGGAATCTTGTTAAAGACAACAGGAACCAGCCCTTTCCCCCTGGAAGCAGAACTGAAGCAGATCAGGCACTCCGCCACCACCTAAGAGAACCCCAAACGTAAGTGTAATAATTCAACTTCTCCAGGGACCCTCCCATCCCCATAATTCGGTTCCTTGTCAGCAGGATTTCTGAAGAGAGCCTTGTGGCTTGAAGCTTTCCCTTTCTTGGAAATGCCAGGTTTGCATACAAAAGATATGACAGAGTCTATCTCAAGCTTGTTGCTGTACAAAAGGTACTATCTCTGTTTTCTTGGTAAAAACTTGTAAAACCTCTTTCTAGCCTAAGAATGTGGGACAAAGAGTAACCGTTAAGTTCCCACCTGCTGGGTATAAAGTTCAAAGCATTTCCAGACTCTAGGTCCAGAGATTTTTAGGCTTTAGCACTTCTGAACCACAATAGTTTAAATAAACCTGCTTCCTAAAAGTTCCTCCGGTGCCCAGCCCCTGTCCTACATGAGAACAACTCGTTGAAGCAATTGGTCGATTGTACCAAGGATGTGCTTTGGAGGTAACAGCTTTCACTCGTCATTTTCATTCACATATTTAACAAGCATGTACAGGTGTCTGCTTCATGTATTAGACACTATGTATTAGACACTGAGTTCTATTCACTTTAGTCCTTTCTTGGGAAGGGGTAAAGTGAATAGAAGTTGGACAATGCCTTCTCCCTCCATAATTCATGACCTGATAATGAAAGCTGTCACTTCCTTTGACCCTCAACATCAAATCAAAGGTAGAATTTGAAGTCAGGACAGGTACGGTCGCTCAAAAAGAAGTAGTGCTGTGACTAGACCCTGTGGAAAGAATGTCAAATTCCTATTGTAGGCCACTTGACTTTGGAAGTTCAAACACACATGAAAATATAATAGTCTTGTGCAAACATCTCTAGAGATATATGGGGACAGGATCTGTGGGGTGTCACTTTCCCTAGCAATGGAGGTTGGGGGAGAAACAATAGAAAGTACATGGAAGACCAGGCAACATGCTTTATCTTAGAGTGGACATGAACCCAGAGCCCAGAGCCAGCTTGTGAAAGTCTGAATCCCAGCTTGGTCATTTACTTGCTGTGTGACCTTGCATAGGTGGGTAACATTTCTGAGTCTGTTTTCTAGTGTGTGAAATGGGAATAATAATAGTACCTTGTGGTGAGGATTAAGAGTTATTGAAGGTTAAAGGGCTCAGAACAGTGAGTTGTTTCCATTATTCTGTCATCTGGAATGAGAACAGGTTAGGACTGGGAATGGACAATGTCACAATCAAACTCTCAGCCACTGCAACCGACAGTTCACTGAGAATGTTTGTGCATGAATTTCCAGATCCCTCCCATCCTAATAGAGAGCCTGTCACATACTTGAGTATAATATTTGTATGATATTCACAGCTAGACAAGACAGAGATCCTCATCCTGGATGCTCTACTTTGGGGCAAGGTATGGATAGACACGGTTATCCTAAGGCCACTTCAAGATGGATGCTTGTCCTCCGCCCTGTGCCAACTTCGCTATAATGGGGTGAGTACTCCTCTGCTTGAGTTAGGTCTAGACTTCTAACCATCTGAGCTTCCAAAAGGTTTGGAAGCTTCCAACAACTGTGATAGTTCCTGGTCCACAAACTATCTCCCTGCTAATCTTAGAAAATAATTCTTAGAAAATGCAGACCTGATTATGTCATGTCTCTGCTTAACTATGTCTGGTGAGGACATAGAGATGAAAACAAAAGTGATGTGGCATTTTCCAACCACCAGGATTCTGATTAAAATTGAAATCTGGTGATATCTAGTACTTTGGGAAGGCCTGGGGAAAGGAAGATTCTCACACATTGCCGGTGAGAGGTTGATCAGATGTCTCTGGGTAGTGAGGACTAACAACTCAAAATGCACACAGCCTCTGACCCAGCAAATGCAGGGCTCTGAATCTACCCAGAAGACCTTCCTAGGAAAATGAGGAGAAATAACAAGGTTATTTATTGAGACTTATTTGAAACAGAGAACAAAACTCAAAAGCAACCTAAATTTCCACCAATCAGAAAATGGCTAAACTGGCATATCGATATTCTAGAATTCTGTGCACCATAAAAGTATGAGCTAAGTCCAGACGTACTGACATGCCAAGGTGTTAGATAACAATGCCATGGGCTAAATTATGTTCTTCCTACTCCCTGCTAGATTCTTATGTTGAAGTCCTAAACCCCCAGTCCCTTAGATTATAACTATATTTGGAGGTAGCAGCTTTAAAGAGGTGATTAAGGTAAAATGAAGTCAGTAGGGTGTGTCCTAATCCAATATGACTGATGTCCTTCTAAGAAGAATAGATGAAGACACAGATGTGCACAGAAGGAAAACCACACAAAGACACTGAAGAATACGGCCCTCTGCAAGCCAAGGAGAGAGACCTCAGAGAAATAAACACCTTGCACTTGTAACTTCTAGAACTGCGAGAAGATAAATTTTGGCTGTTTAAGCCACCCTCTCTGTGGCACTTTATTATGACAGTTCTAGCGCACTAATCCTCATTACTAGATAATTTATTTGTAGGGATGTGCACAGATAATGTAATGTATGAAGAACAATAAGGAAGGGTCCACCCCAGCCTGATAATCATCTTAAGGGAAAAACTGGGGTTTAGTTTTGGAATTGCATTTTAGTTTACAATGAGAGAGTCCTCGTATTTTTTCATATAAATTTAAAAATCAATCTTCAGGCTGCCGGTATAGCTCAGGAGTAGAGCACTTAATCAGCATGCATGAGTCCCTGGGTTCTATTTCCTGCTCTTCAAAGGAAAAAAGAAGAAAAAGAAGAAAAAAAAAGAAGCAGCAGCAACCCTCTTCTCTGGCACTGTCCCGAATGGAACACACTTCACCACCTGGAACCAAATCCCTTTGGACCTCTCCTCCATGTCCCCACCCATCCCCAACTCTCCCACACCTGTTTGCCACACAAGACCATCTGACCTTCCATGCTTCTGTCTGCCCCTCTGCTTGGCTTGCCAGTTCCCCTTATTATACCAGCATTGCCAATCTTCAGAGTCCAGCTCAATTGCCAAACACTGTATAAATGTGTTCCAAATATTCTTACTTGCAAGATTTTCTAGAGGCACACCTCTCTGTTCTTTGGGAATTTATTCATGTTTATGCCCCTGGTCCCTAATCTGTGCTGAAGCCTCGTAAATGCTTGTTTGGTTTCAACTGAATAAATGATAGGAACATTTACTAGCAGGTTGCTTTGCCATCTCAGAGGCCCACCATTTCATCTGTGTGTATTAACAAACTCCCGAGAGAGGCCCGGGCTGTAA
This sequence comes from Ictidomys tridecemlineatus, assembly GCF_052094955.1. Lineage (NCBI taxonomy): Eukaryota > Metazoa > Chordata > Mammalia > Rodentia > Sciuridae > Ictidomys > Ictidomys tridecemlineatus. Next base: position 63,076,495 of record NC_135483.1, on the reverse strand, counting down.
TCGGGACATGAGCAAGGTCCTAGCCTTGAACTGTTCCTTTAATACAACGGGGACAACTGTATTTCTGGGGCCAGTCAAGCCCCATTTGCTTTCAATTCCAGTAAAATCAGCCAAGAATGTACTGCAATTTATTTTATTCAATCCCATGCCCATGAAGTCTTCCATTACTCAATCCACAATAGGACTAAATCAAAAAATCCCACTGACCTCTGACTGCAAATCTTCGACACCACGGGCCTTACCTTTTCATGGGTTTGGGCGAGCATTCTCTCTCTAGGTTGGAGGATGTGTGTTTGACATGCATGGCATTATAGGAAGTGTGAGTATAGTCATTTTCATCGCTGTAGTCAGGACCGAGTAATGTCCGAGCCCAAGTTCCCATGTCATAAGGAGGCAGAGTTCCTCCAAATTCAGAGGGCAAAAACTCCGGGTGGATTAGCTGGTGAAGGCTATTTAAATTATTTCCATGCAGGAAAATCTGAAAAGAAAAAAAAATCCATTAAAAAAAATCTGAAATATGACCAAGTCTTTAATCTAATGCACATTTTAGCAGTGACAAATTGGATGCACTGTTGGCGATGATGGTGTTTAAAGAGGCATGCATTTTAGTGCTGTAGCTTAGTCATCGTGAGATGTTAATTTATGGCTCAGAAAAGGGTCTGAATTAATAGTCACAAAAATGAAGTTTATGAACAGATTGGGTATTATTTGGCCATGGCTCACGTTTTCACATACAGGATACTGATGTAGACCATCCAAAACCCCGTCCATGCCTCACATGCATCCCCAGACTGCTGTTCTCCCAGCTGGGCCCTCTGGCCCTCAGTATCTCCCCTGGTCCTGCCCATCCTTCTCAGCCTCTTCCTAATTCTGCCCATCCTGGTTCTCCGGCCTGTCCTCCAATGAGGTCTTCAATCTCTATTGACATATATATATATATATATATATATATATATATATATATATATATATATATATATATATATATATAATATATTATATCCAATGTGTTCGTCTAAATCTTGCTTCTTGGGGAGAGAATACCTGGGTAAAAAGATATGTTATTTTACCTTCGTTACCATGCTCTTAGCTCCTAGGGTGTGGTTAGAACAGAAGGTAGAAGCTCAATCCATATTTAGTCAATGGAATTAAAAACTGTGGCCTGAGAAAATATTGTGAGATTTTTTTTTTTTTGCAGACATTTTCTGTTTGGTTTATATTGGGGCCTCATACCTAAACAATTCTGCTGAACAATTGTTTATATTGGGGCCTCATACCTAAACAATTCTTTTGAACAAACAATGTTAGAAAATCATCAAATGGGAACAAATAAAATGGCCCCAAATCATAAGTTTTTTTCAGACCAATCCATAAAATGCATGATCCACAAGCACATAATTAACATTGACAACAATTTAGAAATTGATTCTAAAAGGTGATTTAAAGTGCATCTGTGATGGTGTTGGCAGGCATGAAATAATTATGTGTAACATGTTGAGCTACAAATAATTAATTATATGTAATAAATAAGTCACATATAAATATAAAGCCACCAACGATATACACATACATATACATAAATAAACACACATACCACGATTAGCTATAATAAAATTTAAATGTGATTTTAAAACTACTTAAATTCAGGACCTCAGTAATAAGTATTTGCTACTGTATTCATTTTAATTTATTATGTAATGGCATCATTTAAAGATAAGGGAGAAAAGAAGCCAAGTGCTAAATTCTTCAAAATACTGTAGTACTTCAAAAAATAATGTACATTTTCTGACCCTGCAGTTGGGGATTAATGAATTCTAAGATTTATTTCTTTTGATGTAATTTAATTATTCTGGTTTTTAAAAAGCTCCTTAGATAGTGCCGTAGTATTTGAAGGATACTAAACTTAAATACTGTCCCTGGCACTTAAAGTCAACATTTGTACACACACACTCAACACATCCAGTTTTTTTAAAGAATGAGAAGTGCTGTTGAATATGGCTCTCCTGTCTGAGAGTCCTGTGGGATAGAGAAACACACAGTCATAGGCTGGGCCCTGACCTAACACACTGTATCTTGTGCCCAAAGCTCCAGAAAGTTCCTTCACTGGCAGAGCAGCAAGTGTCTATCATGGGAGGAGAAATTCCCACTGGCCTCATCCAGGGTTGAAGAGGAAGACACCAGGGAGCCTGAAGCCATACTGGAAACAATAGCACAGGACTCTTGCTTTCTTAGCCCTCTCCAGAACCCCAGACAGACTGCAAACTATCTCAGAATGTCGCCTCCTGATTTTGGTGAGTTCTGGTTCCCAGTGCCGTATTGGTCTGAAGACAGGGAAATTATCCTTCCTGTATTCTACTGCCATGTTCCCCAAGGACTTAAAAGTATCCACAGTCTGGGGGAATTAGGAGCCCTGTGGTGTATAAGAGAGGAACCTCACATCATTCCTTCCTGAAGCTCTCCCCAGTGCTGTGTCTCCTGGGCATAGGGGTATAGAGAAGTGTTGTAAGAATGACCCTGGCCAAACTCCCTTGGTGAGTGGAGCTTCTGACCAGGAGGCAGCTGAAATCAGAAAGCCTAAAAGGAAACACTGCAGCCTTATTTACAATAGCCAAGATATGGAAACCCCAAGTGTCTGCAAACAGATGAGCAAAGAAAATATGGTATACACTTTCACACATTCTCTCTCTGTGTCTGTGTCTCTGCTTCTCTCTCTCTCTCTCTCTCTCTCTCTCTATATATATATATATATATATATAATCTCACACACACACACACAGAGAGAGAGAGAGAGAATGGAATATATTATTTGGCCTTTAAAAAGATGTTCCTGCCATTTTTGATAACAGATGAACCTCGAGTATGTTATGTTGAGTGAATTAAGCCAGGTGCTGAAAGATAAATATTGCATGATCTCACTTATTCGTAAAATCTGAAAACAAATGAGCTCACAGAAGCAGAGAGTGGAAAGGTGGTTGCCAGGGTCTGAGGGTAGAGGAGGAAAGACGATGGTGAACGGCTACAGAGGTTCAATTAAACTGATGGATAAATTGTGGGGATCTAATATACAATGCAGTGGCTACCGTTAATAACACTGCACTGTGTACTTGAAATTGGCTAATGGAGTTCCCTACACCAAAAAGAAAAATAAAATAAAAACATAATTGTGTGGGCATGCCTGTGTTAATTAGTTCGATTGTGGTGATCATGTGTACATATGTTAATCTTCACATCACACACCTTCAATATATACTATTTTATTTTTAAAGCATCCCTCAGCAAATCTGGGGAGGGAGTAGAAAAAAAGAAATAAATGGTAAAACGTCACTCAGTGTCTGCTACAGGAATGCATTAGGGCACAAAATCTCAGACACTGGCTCATTAAGTGACTCCCAACAACGCTGATGTAGGTGTTAGTTTCCTCTCTTCATGAAAAAGGAAACTGAGATTCAGAATAGTAAAAAAAAAAAAAAAAAAAAAAATTCTCACTCAGCTAATCCAAGTGCCACAAAAGCCCAGCTCTAATGGGAGAGACCAACTCCCTAAATGTCACCTGATAATGAAGATTTTAAAAGCCTTCTTTCTAAAAGCATTCTTATTTCTTATGAAGAATGCTTTTCCAACCCTATAGATGATGCACAGGACAATCACCTACCACCCAAGAGCCACAAGACAAAAAAACAGATTACAAATATTCTCCATAGTGATAATACATTTACAGGATAAAAGGCTAACTATTAAAATATTTCTTAAACAGGAAGCAGCTGGACCCAGTATCTCCCATCTACATTTATTGTTAAATGGGCATCTGGCATTTGCATGCCTTCAAAGTTTCCTTTGGTTTGTCACTGGGACTCCGAAAATAGCCCACTTCTACTGAATTATTGATTGTATCTAGGCCATTTGCAAACTCCAGCTGAGGCTCAAATGCTCAGGGGTTGCAGAAAAACCTTAGGTGGAAGATAAGCCCAGGGGAACACGATGGGGGAGGGGAGCACCGTAATTATCCTTGGTATTCCCAGGGAATTTGGCATTTCTGTGACGCAGTTCGTTCTTATTACCCGTTTCCTGGTCTTGTCTTTAAGGAATGGCTTGATGAGCGTGTACAGGGCGTGAATGTACCAGGGCTGGTTGACAAAATGGACTCCTCCGAAGCGGGCAGGAAAGCTGTCCTGGGAAGGAAAGAGAAATGCAGGTCCATTAATAAGCACTCCAGGTTGGAAGGAAATCAGTGGCCCTGCAACCCTGAAGACTATCGGGTTGAAGCTCTAGCTTCCTGGTGGAGAAACAATGAGAACCCGCCAAGCCTCCCAGCTGATTCAGTTTCCTCTATTTTTCTGGCCTTCCTCCTCCCATTTTGATGCCATGACTTGAAAATGGGGTACAGATGCCAGTTCATCTTTTCCACATTGCAATTATATGACCCCCTGCCTGGCACTGAGCTTGTGTGGCCTGGGTGCTGAGGGGAGTTGATTCTGCATTAGGCGATCAAGTCTTAGCTCCAGGGGCTCTAAGCAGGGGTCTTTCCTCTCTGCTCTCTTCCTCCCACTCTCTCCATAATAGCTGAATGTCCTGGTGATGGAGTGCCGTGTGTGGGAAGGGGCAGAAAAAGGATTCTAAGGATCTGGGGAGATGAGGCTATTTGAATTGACCAAAGTCTAACAAAACTCACTGTCAAAGTCTGCACAGGTGACAGTGCTATCTCCTTCCTCCATCCTGGGGTCATGGCAGATCCCAAGGGAGAAGATACTTGTTGATTGAGGGGCTAGCTGATCCCCCTAACTGAGCCATAGGCACATTTTTTTTAGAGCAACATATTTATAAATATCAGATCAAAATAAGAGCAAAGTGGTTCCAAATTTGGAGTACAGAGCAGGGCATGAGTTTATGATTTAAAAGCTGAGAAACTGCTCTGGAGCTAATTAGATGCACAGGACAAAGGACCTTGACCATGAAGTCTGTATTAGTCCTGGGAGATCAGGTCCTCATGAAAGCTTTCAGCAGATTTGGTTTATCTTGGCTAATTGAATTTTAAAAGTAGGAACTCTAAATGCTATTTGAGTTGCTGAGTTTGCTGTCAATCAGTTTCAGTGCAACAAATATCTCTGTAAAGTGTTACAAGGTAAGATGAAAGCAGAAGGAAATAACAGTTCAGGCAGGGAGCTGCTCCCTGTGGGTGTATGAAATGCCTTGCCTGGGTCTTTTTTAGTAACAAGGAAAGAGGGTCATTAACTTTTTTTTTCAGAACTCTTTGAGTTTTACAGGATCCCTAGGCATCTTCCACACCAAGACCTAGTTTCTAACATTTGTACATGGAACTGTGCTTAAGGGTTGACGTTTGAAAAATTTAAAAATATTTTTTGCCTCTATCTAGACATTTTACAATGTGGAAAAGAAATATTTCAAAGGCTAAATGAGACAATTTCAGTAAACGGTCCTTGTTTTTCATGGTAATTTTGTTTTTGTTTCATCTATCATACTTTTAAAAACTTAATGAAACCATGAAATTACTAAGTTAGAGCGATCATTTACACTAATGTGTGCATTTGTCATAATCTCTTACTAATCCAAATCAAATTTAAGAAGTATAAAAATTCTTAGTAATGTTGTATTTTTTTAAATGTACAATTCATGATGTAAAAACAAAAAAATGTTTGATTCCTTAAAGAGAGAGGCTATTTCCAAAAGTTAGTCCTTTGCAATAAGTGCTATATGCGAGTCTTGCTCTTTCTGGCTTTTTTGAAGGTCTTCTTCAAAAATATAATGCATTATTTCACAAAATAAATATGAGTTCTGAGGGGCTCTAGAAGAATAAGAATAAAGCATTTATTTATAAAGCCAAGTATTTACTATCTTTTAAAATAATATCAATAAGAGGTGTTTTTTATTTCTACTGATAGGCTATTGTACTCTACATTTCTAGGTTATTAAAGTCAAAGAAAAGTCTAAATAATACTCAAGAGAAAGTAAACAAAAATTACTAAGAAACTATTAGTCTTTTAAAAAATTCCAAGAGACACTTAGTTTTAGTTTTTGAAACCTCAAAGATATCAAAAACCATCTTCTATTTGTGTCAGGGGAGACTGAAAAAAATTTATAGGTCAGAGACTATGTAAGTTCTGGCTAGGTTGACCCTGGCCAAAGAAAGAAGTTTTGGGCTCTTACTGCCCTCATTCAAGTCAGTTGGTAAATATGTGCTGACAGACATGTGTAAACCTGTTTAGTTCTGGGCTTGGGCAAGAGTAAAAAATAGGATTATTTTTCTTCAGGATCCTTCTATAAAAATCAAATAAAAGGTCCTCCTGTCTAATAGGGCAATGTACAAATGTTCTGGGTATTCCTGAATGAGCCTGGCAATGTTATTAATAATAATTTTGTATGTGTTTTATTATGTGTGTGTATGCATGTGCGTGTGTGTGTGTGTGTGTGTGTGTGTGTGTGTGTGTGTGTTGTAGGGAAGAGAAGAGAAAGTTAGCAAGCACAACCCTTTTATGGTCAATGCCCACAATTGTTGGTTGTCTTTACCTGGTCACATTATCAAACTGCAGATAAAGTGGAAGTTATCAGTCACACAAGTTATCCAAGGACCATCAAACTCAAGCCCACCACCTTCATGGAGGAGTATTTGTTAGTGAGGAGCAGACTCTGTCAAGATAGGCTTTGATTCAATGACAGGACAGCACTGTTTTTTAGAGTTCTTGGAGACTAAAAATATGTACCTAAACATACCCTAAGTTCAAGAAAATTATAAAAATTCTGTACTTTTTATACATTTAGCAATAACAATATGATGTTGTTCCAAATTATAAACATGTTCAATTCATAAAATGTATCTACATCTCCAGTTTATTTTAAATTAATTTTGCTTCCTTACTATGAAAGTTATACACATTCTAGAAAAGTCAAAAACAGATAAAAATTATTACTAAAGAAATTAGAAAGTGAAGGCATCAGGAAGAAAAAAAATCACTATAATCTCACTGTTGAAGACACACTCTTTTGTGGGTGTGGTACTGACAATAGAACCCGGTGGTGCTTTATCATGGAACTACATGCCCAGCCTTTTTAAAAATTTTTATTTTGAGGCAGGATCCCATTAAGATGCTGAGACTGGCCTTGAACTTGTGATTCTCTTGCCTCAGCCTCCCAATTCAATGGGATGATAGGCTCACTTACTATTTTCTATCATTCAGAATAGGCTATATAATGCTTTCTTAATAAACAACCCCTGCTTTACTGTAGTTTAAAACTATGAAGATTGATTTCTGTCTCACATTAAATGTTCTGTCCTGCTTGAGTTGCCCTCAGCCAGGGATGCAGCCGCCCCCAGCCAGAGCAGTGCTTCTAGACACCGCTCAAGGACACTGCATAGAAAGGTCAGACTTTGGCTCTTAAAGTAGAACCTCAGAATGATATTCTTCCCAGTGACATGTCACATTTCATAGGCCAAATGCATGCCTGACTTTCAGGGAGTCAGGAAGTGGAAATATCATGTGCCCAGTAAAATGAGATCCAAAAATTTGGATGAATCACACTAAAAAAAGAACTCAGACTCTTCTAAAACTTCCTTTTAAACCCTTTCTAGATGGAGCCATATTTTTTTTAGCACTTGGACTTAATAACTAATTGATTGACAGCCTAAAATATGCCTGATGTGATGCTATTGATAGAGTACTGTTATTTTTTGAATATGGTGTATCCCCTCCAAAACTCATGTTGAAACTTAATCCCCATTGTGAGGTATCAAGAGGGTGGAAACTTAATCCAACTCTGGTGTTTAGAGATGGGACCCTAAGGCAATAAGTAGGATTAGATAAATTTTGGGTGGCGTACCCCTGATTGAATACTGGTTCTTTTATAAGAATAGAGAGACCAGAGGATATACACACATACTTGCTCCATCTGTTGGCTTGTACAACTTTGTCTCTACCAGCAAGAAAGGCCATCATCAGAGGTGACCCTTCAACCTTGGACCAAAACCATGAGCCAAAATAAACTTCCTTTTTTGACAGCTACCCAGTCTGTAGTATTGTGTCATAGCAACAGAAGACTGACTATGAGAACTGGAATAACACAAGTATTGATTTGACAGAGTACTGGGTAAAACAGAACTTTATGATTTTATAATGCTTTATTTAAGGTCTTTAATTCTACCCTAGAGAATTAGTTCACACTTAGCACTTCTTCAATTCAGCACATATTTATGAGTGTCTGTTACACGTTGTTTAAGTTAACTTTTTTTGCTGCTATGACTAAAGGTTCTGACCAGAACAACTGTAAGGAGGAAAAGTTAATTGAGGGCTTACAGTTCAGAGGTCTTAGTCCATAGAAGGCCGGCTCCATTCCTAGGGTCTTGAGGTGAGGCTGAACATCACAGCGGGAGAGTGTGGCAGAGGGAAACAGCTCACATCAGGAAGCAAAGAGAGAGAGAAACTCCACTCTCCAGATACAAATATATACACAAGGCCACGCCCCAATTTCCACCTTCTCCAGCCATACCCTTCCACTTCAGTTACTATACAGTTAATCCCTATCAGGGGATTAAATCATTGATTGGGTAAGACATTTACAACCCAATCATTTCTCCTCTGAACCTTCTTGCATTGTCTCACACTTGAGCTTTTGAGGAACACCTAATATCCAAACCATGACACATGTCAAACACTGGGTTATATTGTCTAAACTATACTTGCCAGAAACTGCCACTTACCAGAGCCCTCCAAGATTTTAATCCCCTTTTTTGTCTACTCTAACCTGATTGTTACCCATGCCCTACACTGCTGAGGTCAGTAGATTTTCCTTTTATGGTGATATCAAGGTAAAGTTGATTGGTGATATCAAGGTAAAATATTTTGAGGAACCCATTAAATATTAGATAAGGAAGAATTTTTAGATGCTTAATACCTTACTCTGATTCATAATTCTGTGCAATTCAGTCTCAAACTCCACGTTACAAGAAAGGTTGTGAGATGCTTACGCCCCAGTGGTATAGACCAACTTCACCCAATTTACAGACTTCTCTTTTAAGACTACACTATTTTCTTCTCCTGATGTATTTTTTTTAAACTTAAAACATATGACTCTTTCACATAAGCCTATGGAATAAAAACAGGAAGTCATGCTTCAGCAACAATGTGTCCCCTGAAAGGACCATCTCAGAATTCTTCTACTCTAATGAAGGACTTCCACACATAACAATAGTAGCTGAAGATCCCTGGATTATATTTCAATACCTTATTATGCAATTGTCATCAAATTTCTGCTTCTGCAAAGATGAAGTGGACTTAGTTCTCCTCACTTCTCTAGCTAAGCCTCAAGACTAAGCATTGGACATTGTACATAAAATAAGCATCAGAGAACTCTGAAGAGGGAGATTAGAAGAAAGAACAGCTAGGGACCTCAGGACCCCATGAAGGACAGGGTGGCAAACACCTGGATATTCTTTTCTTTGTTCCACATATACCACATGTGGTATAGAACAGGTAGCAATGGGGAAACAAAGCAAAAACAAACCTGCCAAAAAGGCTACTCTATAATAAAAGGGACTGGTAAGAAGAAGCCTAGCCTAGCAAGATAGACAAATTTTAGAAAATAGTTTTTCTATTATATTCAAACACTGCAGAAAACAATGTTTCCTTCATCACCTCGCTACCAAAGCCTGAGTGGCAGCCTGGACTCTCATGCTCGTCAGGTTATAACTAGGTGAGTAATATCCTTGCTAGGACAATACTATAAAAGTTCCAATAGAGATCCAAAACTTCATCCTTGATGGCCAATAATGACCCCTTCCTCCACCCTTACAGTGTCAATGGAGACCATGTGGGGAGCCAGGATCCCTCCTAATTTCCATGTCAATAGAGTACCCCTTTACATTCCCCACTAGGATGGTGCCAGAGAGAGAAGGGTCAAAACTTTGACCGTTTTCCACTGATGTTGAGGCCACCACCACTTCAGTGACAGTGGAAACCATGTGGGGAAAGAGAGATGCCACCCTAGTCCAGCTTCTCCTTGGGTATCAAAAGAGACTGAGTCAAGAACATGGACTCTATTGTCACTTGGTAATCACAAGGCAGCACAACCTGCTTTCCCTCATGAATGGTGTTAAGAAAGGCCAGCTAGAACAAGATGTTTACATAAATCCATAACTTCAGAACACCACACAGAAATATTTAGACTAAAATAAAAAATTACCTTTCATATAAAGAATCAAAAAGGTCTCAAGCTGAACAGCAACAACAAAATAATAACAATCATGGAAGCCAACACCAAGTGATAGATATGTGAGAACTACATAAAATGATCTTGAAATTACTTATAAGAATGCCTCAGCAGAAACTATAAACACACTTGACACAGTGAAAACAATAGAATGTTTCAGCAAAGAAATAGAAAGTTTAGCAAAGATATCAAAGAGAAAGAAGAATCACATGGAAATTTTGAATTAAAAAAATGCAATTATCAAATAACTAAATGATGCTCACAGGAAGGGCACAAAAGCATAATGGAAGGGACAGAAGAAAGAATGTATGAACTAGAAAATAGATACATGGAAATTACCCAACCTGAACAACAGAGAGAAAGTAGACTTTAAAAAAAAATGAACATAGTATCAAGAGACTTGTGGGCCTATAACAAAAAATTTTACATTTACATCATCAGAGTCATGAAATGAGATAATAAAGAGGGCAGGGCTTGAAAAACCATGAAAAGAAATAATGGTTGAAAACTTCCAAGTTTAACAAGAAACAGATTTTTTTTTGATGCAAAGACACATCACAATTATATTTCTTAAAACTATAGGCAAAAATATTAAAGCTAGCTAATACTGTATTTGCCCACAGGGGAAAAACAAAAAGAATAGTAACTGATTTATCATTAGAAACCATGGAAGCCAGAATGATGTAGCACATTATTTTTCATGGGCTAAAAGAGAAGAACCATCAACCCCCCCAATTTTATACCCAGTAAAAATATCTCTCAGGGATGAAGGGGAAACAAGAAATTCTCACATGGAGGAAAACTAAATCAATTCATTTCCAGAATATCTACCTTAAAAGTATAGTTTAGCTTAAGGGAATTCTCTTAAATATAAAGGAAATAGCAAAAGGAATCTTAGGTCACAGGGAAGAAAAAGTACACAGTAAGCAAAAATATAGATAGGTACTATATTTTTCTTTTTCTCTTGAGTTTTACAAATTATCTTTGAAATTCTATTTTTTTGGAAGCAAAAATTAAGACACTCTAAAATGGTTCAAAACATATTTGGAAGAAATGTTTAAGACAATTATATTATACATTGAGGAGAGAAAATGGAGGTAAAGTGAGGTATGGTTCCTATACTTCACTTGGTGTGATAAAAGGCTGATGTATACTGTAAAAAATTGGGCAGGTGCAATGTAAGACATAAAGAAAGCACTAAAAATCTAACAAAGTTATGTAGTTAATAATTCTACAAATAAAATGGAATACTAAGAAGAATTGAAAGTCACCCAGCGGAAGGCAGGAAAGAGAAAGTGGAGAAATGCAAAACATAGAAATAAATAGGAAAATAATATGTCATGCTTAAGTTGTTACATGATGAGTAAGTATAAATAATCTAAAAATACAAATTATATACAGAGATTAGCAGAGTGGATTAGAAAGCATGACCTACTTTGTATGCTGTTTAAAAGGAATTAATTTTAAATATAACTATATAGGATTAAAACATATAAGCAAAAACAGAAAGACCTACAAAGAGAATAGACAAATCCATAATTATTGTTGGAGACTTCAATATCCCTCCCTTAACAACTGAGAGAGACTTTTAGGAAGAAAATAAGCAAAGAAATAATAGAACTCATCAGCACTATTAATCAACAGTATCTAATTGATGTTTATAAAATATTCCATGCAACAACTACAGAACATGTTTTCTATTTGAATGCCCTAGGAACATACATCAAACTAGGCCATAAAAATCTGAACAAAAATATAGTCACACAAAGTGCATTCTCAGTCCATAATGGAATCAATCTAGAAATAAACAGAAAGGTAATCAAGAAACCTTAACTAAACAGCACAATCCTAAACAATTGAAGGATGGGTCAAAGAAGAAGTCTCAAGGTAAATTTAAAAATACATGGAAATGATTATAAAACAAACACATCAGAATCCATGGGACACAGTTAAATCAGGACTGACAGGGAAATATGTAGCAGTAAATAAATGTTTAAGGAGAAAGATCTTGAATCAATCATCTAAGCTCCCACTCCAATATTCAAAATTTAGAGAACAAAATAAAACCTAAGTGAGCAGAAGAAAGGAAATAATAAACAGAAATCAGTGAGGTTTAAAATAGAGGTAATAAAGAAAATCAAAGAAACAAAAAGCAGATTCTTTGAAAAGGTTACTAATACTAGCCAACCTCTAGGAAGACTAACAAAAAAGAAAATGCCACAAATCAGGAACAAAACAGTGGCTATCACTACAGACTTTGGAAGGATAGTCAATACTCCTACAGCTGGGCATCCATCCAGCCGACAACCTGCAGGAAATGGATCACTTGCTATCACAACTCATTTAGCATGAAGTAGAACACTTGAGTAGCCCTTTAATTAGTAGGAAAACTCTTTTTCCAATTTTAAAAAGCACAAATAAATTCTCAGGCTCAGAATTTGCTGAGCTCTTAAGGAATTACCATCAATTTTACATGATCTCTTCCAGAAAAAAAATAGAAGGAACGCATCCCAATTCATTTATAGAGCTGATACCCAAATAATCAATAAGTACATGAAAAAATGCTCACCATCGCTAGCAGTTAGAGAAATGCAAATCAAAACTACCCTAAGATACCACCTCACTCCAGTAAGATTGGCAGCCATTAGGAAGTCAAACAACAATAAGTGCTGGAGAGGATGCGGGGAAAAGGGCACTCTTGTTCATTGCTGGTGGGACTGCAAATTGGTACAGCCAATTTGGAAAGCAGTATGGAGATTTCTTGGAAAGCTGGGAATGGAACCACCATTTGACCCAGCTATTCCCCTTCTCGGTCTATTCCCTAAAGACCTAATAAGAGCATGTTACAGAGACACTGCTACAACGATGTTCATAGCAGCACAATTCACTATAGCAAGATTATGGAATCAGCCTAGATGCCCTTCAATAGATGAATGGATTAAAAAAATGTGGCATTTATACACAATGGAGTATTACTCTGCATTAAGGAACGACAAAATCATAGAATTTGGAGGGAAATGGATGGCATTAGAGCAGATTATGCTAAGTGAAGCTAGTCAATCGTTAAAAAACAAATACCAAATGACCCCTTTGATATAAGGGGAGTAAACAAGGACAGGGTAAGGATGAAGAGCTTGAGAAGAAGATTTACATTAAACAGGGATGAGAAAAGGGGAGGGGAGGGGAGGGGAGGGGAGGGGGGATAGTAGAGAATAGGACAGACAGCAGAATACATCAGACACTAGAAAGGCAATATGTCAATCAATGGAAGGGTAACTGATGTGAAACAGCAATCTGTATACGGGGTAAAGTTGGGAGTTCATAACCCACTTGAATCAAACTGTGAAAGATGATGTATTAAGAACTGTGTAATGTTTTGAACGACCAACAATAAAAAAAAAAAAAGTAAAATTGCAGACCAATGTCCTTACAGATGAAAACATCCTTCATTATTAGCAAATGGAATCCAGCAATATATAAAAGAAATTATGCACGATGACCAAGTGGAGTTTATTCCAGTGATGCCAGACCTGGCTCAGTATTCAAAAATCAATAAATGTGACTGCACTGATGATGTTTCCTAGTTTCTATATTTGATGTTTTGACTCTGTGGACTAGAGAGAGGCTGCCTCACCGAGGGTTAGTTGATTTCCAGGGGGGACAAATAACCATCCGGGGAGTACTTCTCTCATATGCACACTAACCAATCCAACCTGAAGTCCCAGATACCTCCTTTATCAAGTTTTTGCTTCCAGGACAAATTCCCCACAGTTTAGGCCCCTTTCTCTTCCTTGCTCATTCCTTTCTGGGAACAACACAATAAAAGCCTGTGTCCATGTTTCCCCCTCACATTTTTTGCCTTCTGACTGACCTTGCTTTTTCCCATTTAGCCCTGTGTGGCAGGGCATACCTTTCGATTCTAGAAATCTGCAAATATCACAAGTGTCTTCTTTCATGACAGCTTTGTCCTTGTTTGCATGACTTTGATGTCTAATTAAGACAAACCCCCAGCACTGCTACCATAGTAATCCATCATTAGCAGTCTGAGGAAGAAAAAACCAAATGTTCATATCGATTGATGCAGAGAAGAATTTTAATAAAATTCAATACCCATTCATGATCACAATTGTTGGAAATATAGAAACTGAGAGGAGCTTACTGAACATTATTAAAAATCATCCGATAAACCCCTACAGTGTGTGTTATATTTAATGGTGAAAAATTGAATGCTTCTCTCTAAAATCTTTTCTCATCCTTCTTATTCCATAGAGGGCTGGCTGCTTCACTTACAGTGATAAGACAGCTTCGTAGTTTTTGAAAACAAATAAACAAACTAAACATGCAAGCAATTACCATATGACCAAGCAATTGCATTCTGGACATTTATCTCAGATAAATGAAGACATGTTTGCACCCAAACTAGCATGTATATGCTCATAGCAGCTTTATTGGTAACAGATAAAAAGTGGAAACAATTCACAGGTGCTTCAACAAGTGAATGATTAGACAAAACTGGCCCATTTATACTATGGAATACTACTCAGCCTCAAAATAAGAAATTATTGACATATATAACAACCTGGATGAGGCTTTGGAGTGAAAAAAGCATATTCCTCAGTGTTATATACTGCATTAAACCATTTATATAATGTTCTTAAAATATATGTATATATTTGAAATATATAAAAAAATCTGAATATACATAAATATATGTATATATGTATATTTATACAATGGAATATATATGTATATATACACATACACACACATGTATACATACACACATACACACACATACACACACATTAGTTATTGCCAGTGGATAAGAAGTAGGTAGAGTTTCAGGGAAGTGGGCACGACTATTAAAGGATAATGTGAGTCATCCTTGTGGTGATGGAATGTTCTGTATTCTAAAGTACAAAAGAAGGATGGTCTTTGCTGGCTACATGGAATGTTAAAATCAAACAAAAAGCCAAGGTAAATCATAAAGTGCAAAATACATTCTGAGTGGCTCTTCTTTTCTTTGGGAGTCATGGATAGTGTTAAGTGATTCTTAAAATCTGTTATAAGTGCTTTTTTTGTTAAACATGACAGTAGAACCTATTTTGACATATCATAAATATATGGAGTATAACTTCCCATTCTTGTGGTTGTACATGATGTAGTTACACTGGTAGTGTATTCATATATGAACATAGGAAAGTTATGTATGAGTCATTCTATGTGTTTCCCATTCCCATCCCCCCATACCCTACAGCTCCCTGTTCAATGCAGTGAACCACCTCTCCTCCCTGCCCCTGCCTATTGTGCATCAGTAGCCTTATATCAGAGAGAACACTGGCCTTTGGTTTTCTGGGATTGGCTTATTTCACTTAGCATGATAGCCTCCAGTTCCATCTATTTACTGCCAAGTGCCATAATTTCATTCTTCTTTAAGGCTTAATAATATTCCACTATGTACCACATTTTCTTTATCTAATTATTTGTTGAAGGGTGCCTACATAATAGTTTAGCTATTGTGAATGGAACTGCTAAAAACATTGATGTGGCTGCATCACTACAGTATGCTGATTTTAAGTCTTTAGGATATATACCAAGGAGTGGGATAACTGGGTCAAATGGTGGTTCCATTCCAAGTGTTTGGAGTCATCTCCACACTGCTTTCCATAGTGGTTGCACCAATTTGCAGTCCCACCAGAAATGAATGAGTGTACCTTTTCCCCTACATCCTCGTCAACATTTATTGTTTCTTGCATTCTTGATGATTGTCATTGTGACAAGTGAGATTAATCCTCAGTGTAGTTATAATTTGCATTTTCTAACTGCTGGTTGTTGAGGGCCACAGCCGAGTCGGGATGACGCATGGCATTTTTGCCAGAAGTAGTGGTTGAGAGGTGATGCTAGCGAGCCATTAAGATGATAACTTTTGAGTTCTGGCGGAGTTCCCGTTGAGTTCCACTTGAGCTCTCGCGGGGATTCCCGGAGAGTTCCCATCGGTTGGGGAAGTGCCAGAGGAGGGATATTTCCGGTTGCTGGTTCCTGGAGGAGCCACATGGCGTTCGGGGAGTTCCCAGGAGCGTGTGTGGAGTGTGCTGATGGAGTTCAGAAATAAAAGTTTGTTTCTGCTTCAGTGGCTGGTGATTTGTGCCCAGCCAGACTGCAGCAGCTGGTGATGTTGAACATTTTTTCACATATTTGTTTACTGATTGTATTTCTTCTTCTGTGAAGTGCTTGTTCAGTCCCGTTGCCCATTTGATGATTGGATTATTTGTTTTTCCGGTGTTAAGTTTTTTGAGTTCTTTAGATATCCTGGAGATTAATGCTCTATTTGAGGTGCAGGAGGCAAAGATTTTCTCCCATTGTGAAGGCTCTCTCTTCATGTTCTTGATTGTTTCCTTTGCTGTGAAGAAGCTTTTTAGTTTGATTCCATCCCATTTATTGATTTTTTATTTTACTTCTTGCACTTTAGGAGTCTTGTAGAGAGGAATTTGGTTCCTAAGCTGATGTGATGGAGAGTTGGCTCTACTTTTTCTTCTATTAGGTGCAGGCTCTGTGGTCTAATGCACAGGTCCTTGATTCAATTTGAGTTTTGAGAAGTGCACTTCATTTTTTTAGTGGGCACTTTGGTTGCAGTTCATTTCCACAACAGAACTACACAAGGATCACTTGGCTGCCTTGTTTTTGTTTGATCAGAATTTAGGGGCAACATGATACAGGCAAAAATATTTTCTCTTTCTTTCATTAACAATCAAATGCAGATGTTACTACTGGCAGTTGGCTCAGTTTCCTACTGGATAATGAAGCACTTACTATTGCTATTTTCTGACATTTATAATGCCTATAGGGTAACATTCCCTATAATAGGATTCAAAACACATCTATTTAAAAGCACATGGCCCTGGGAAGTGAGGGGAACTACTTTCACATTGGCTGCCCTCTTTGATCACCATTGGTCCTCAGCCCTTCCCAGTGCTCTTATGTGAAAACCAGGACAGGGCCACTCACATTTGCAAAAACAATGAATTCCTCTCAGTTCCAAATATTCCTCTAGGGGAAAAAAAAAGATGCAGTGAAGGAAAGAGAAATGATGATGTAGCTCCTGTCTTCTCAGCCTCTTACCTCCTTCTCTTTAACCTAAGGGAAGACTGAGTGTCCTTCAGGGCTTGACAAGAGAGACACTCCTTCAGCCATATAGCTACCTGCCTGCAGACATGCAGACAGGGTCACGATGCAACATGAAGTTAGGTTTTATTTATTCTGATCATGTGTGTCTTACCAACCACATCCATTTTCTACTTCAAAGAGGGAAGATTAAAAAAATATTTTCAGTGGCATAAATGGGCATCACTGATGCTAACAAGCCTTCCAAATATGCTCTATTTCATGGTGATGGGTTTCTATGATGCCATTTGGCAGTCATTAGTGTGAAAGTCACATACACACCTATTTGCAAGGAAATGGAGAACTTATGAAAATCTGTTACACACCAAAGGCTACAGGATATATGTTTGAATACAATTCCCCCCCCCAAACACATTTATATGAGAAGAAAACATGAAACAGAAGAGAAAGAGAGGTGTTCATTAGGAAGAAAGCTGAGCAATGGCCACATCTGTAAAAGCTACGGATTTTCTTAGAAGATATTCTCCTAGAAGAATATCTTCTAAGAAAATGCTGACCTCTAAAAGGCAATTCCAACTCAGTTTTGTCTTAAAGTTAGGAGTTGCTTTGGTTTTGGTTTTCCTCTTGGAGATTCAGATCAGCGCATACTAGAGGGTAAGACTTTCTCTAGATAATAGAACAGTTGTAACTATCTGGCAATTTTCCTTGTTAATAAAAGAAAACTTTCTGCCAAACTGACTCAGCCAGCAGATCAGGTTCAGAGTTTTCCCTGGCTGCAACCAAACCAAGATTCCTTGATCATTGCTTTCATGTTTGGTTCTGTTCAACAGTTCAATGAGTGGTTGTCGGGCTCCTTTTGTGAATAATATGCAGAACGAACAAGGTATACAGGAAACATGTCTTGCCTTTATTCAGTTCATTGTCCACTGGAAGAGGCAGAGATGACATTGTTTTGTTTTAAGGAAAGACAGGAAACAGTGTTTAGATCCTATGATTTATGGTAGTTCCTTAGGGTAGAGCTAATAAAAATAGACAACCAGATGTGAAGATCAGGTGAGACCGCACGTCCTGTAGAGGCCAAATAAAAGAGCTTTATATAAAAAGCTAGCAAAAGATTTGGTGATGAATAATTATATGTGATTTTGTTTGATAGCCCTTAAAACTTGATCTGTCATCAGAAGTCCTACATTTTAATTAGCCCTGCTTTTCCTCAAGAATAAGCTTTTGGACGGTATTTATTTAAGAAAAAAATAAATAGAGGAAAAAGAAAAAATTGATGGTGTGAATAAGGAAAAGAAAAATAGATAAAAAGCATCTAGTGGTGTATGCCAGTCAAATTTTTGCCAGGGTAACAGAAAATATGACTATACATTTAAAGAATAACTTGATTAAAATGATAGATTAAAATGATATCTACCTTGAAGGAAATCCTTTGGTGCAGGCAAGACAAGATAACATCAATTGTTTCTTTTACTTTTTACTTAATACAGTTCCAAATTGGAGAACAGCATCTTCTCCTGGCTCTGATGACTCCATAGCTGACTGGGTGAGATGATCAAGGCAGTGACCTCTCCTGGGGCCAGGAGGAAAGAAGGGGTAAAATGCAATCCATCCTGGTCACTCTGAGTCAGCAGAACTGAGCTCAAGCAATGAAAACTTAATTTGCCATAAAAATCACTTCCAGCTTCTCTAACCACAGTGACCCTCAAAAGCATTTATAGTTGACTATTAAATAGCAAATACATAATGGTTAGTACACAATACTTCATCTTCATTCAGGTTTCCCTGAGGACCCGTAAGTGGTAAATAGATGATGGTTGCTCATTATTTAAGAGCCAATTCATGGAGAAACCCAGATCTCTTGAATAGTTGATTTGCAGAGAAAATCAATGCCAGAAGAGAGAGTATGTTTCATATGACTCATACTGTGAGACAGTGCTTAAACTCACAAAATTATGGCATCTCTTGGAGAAGGAAGCATGGAGGAAGGGACATGAAGTCATTCAATATAAACCTTTTGGGCAAATGTAAACTTGAGCCAAGCAAAAGTCTTTGTTCTATAATTAAGTTTGCAATAATCAAGTGTAAAAACATTTTTAAAGTCTTAATGGTTATATAAGGAAAAAAACATTAAAATCAATAAGGATAACTGAATAGTTAAGAATTATGGGCATGTACTGTGCATCAAGAACTGTGCTAAGCAGGCAACAACTTTCTCAATAGGACCCTTACAGCTCAAGAAATAATACTAACAGTTAATATAGGGCATGGCATCAAATTTAAAAGCCTCTTCTGCACCACAAAGGAGACACTTAAGAATGTGAAGAGAGAACCTACAGAATGGGAGAATACCTATTCTAGCTACTCTTCTGACAGAGGATTAATATCTGGAATATATAAAGAACTCAAAAAACTACAGCAAAAGAACTGGAAAACCTAATTAATAAATAGGCAAATGAACTAAACAGTCACTTCTCAAAAGAAGAAATACAAATGGCCAGAAAATAAATGAAAAAAATATTCAACATCATTAGGAATTAGGGAAACGAAAATCAAAAATATACTGAGATTTTATCTCATACTATTCAGAATGGCAGTCATCAAGAACACAAATAGTAATAAATTCTGTAGAGGGTAGGCAGAAAAAGGAACACTTTTATACTGTTGGTGGGATTATAAATTAGTACAACCATTATAGAAATCAGTGTGGCGTTTTCTCAAAAGACTAGACATGGAAACCACCATATGACCCAGCTATACCACTCCTCAGTATTTATCCTGAAGAATTAAACTCATCATGCTACAGTAATATGTGAACACCCCATGTTAATAGCAGCCCAATTCACAATAGCCAAATATGGAACCAGGGTAGGTGTCCATCAATATATGAATGGATAAAGAAAATGTGGTGTATATACACAATGGAGTGTTATTTGGCCATAAAGAAGAATAAAATTATGTCATTTTTATGAAAATGGATGAAACTAGAGACCATTATGTTAAGTAAAATGAATCAAACTCAGAAGGTTAAAGGTTATGTGTTTTCTGGCATATGTGGAAGCTAAAGATGTAAAAGAAAAAGAAAAGTGAAGGCAGATAACATAAAAATCAAAAGGAGTTCAGGAAAAGAAAGTGACAAAGGGAGGGGAAGGGAAAAGTTGGGGAGAAATATTGGCCAAATTATATGGTTATATTGTGTATTGTGTGCATGCGTGAATATATCACAACAAACCCATCAATAGGTACAACTATAATGCACCAATAAGTAAGTGGAGAAAAGAAAGAACTGTGCTAAAATGTATTTATATGTGAAATCTCATGTACTACTCATGACAATATTATGAAGGTACCATTATTATTTTATCTTATTTTTCCAGCTGAGTAAACACAACCTTAATTTGAATGATTGAACTCCTGTCCACATTCATACATCAGTTATGAGGCTAAGCAGAACTTGAATCCAGACCTATCTGGTCCTTTGGTCCAGTCTTTTATCTCCTTTCTTCTGCTGCTTTACCACTGGCTCAATTAAACTGTAGGCATTAGTGAAATGTTGACTGCTGACCATCTTCACATGGACTTTTAAGGATGCATATGATAACAAATTCAGATTAAACAATAAATACTTCCTAAGTGCACAGCTCAAATCCAAGTTCATGTTTCCTCTTCTTTTCAGCTACATATGCTTGACATGATGTTGAAAAGGTAACTAGAATTTGAAAGTTGGCAATTTAAAAGAATTCAACTTGTTATTGGAACAGAGTGAATGATTTTTCCAAAAATAAGCAAGCATGCTTTAATATGTTTATGGAACTATTAAATATGAATTAAATACTCCATATTGGCCCTTCCTTGTTGGAGATCATTGTATTTTTATAGTACAGAATTATTCATTGTAACATTGCCTTATTCTACAGATTTGAAACAGCTGGGAATTTTCTTTTATTTGGGCAGATTTCTATTTTAACCACTAAATATACATCAATTCTGTATATCAGAAACTACCAATGGTGGGCACTGTGGCACATGTCTGTAATCCCAGTGGCTCCAGAGGCTGAGGCAGGAAGACTGAGTGTTCAAAACCTGCCTCAGCAAAAGTGAGGCACTAAGCAACTTAGTGAAACCCTGTCTCTAAATAAAATACAAAAAAGGGCTGGGGGTGTGGTTCAGTGGTGGAGTCCTTCTGAGTTTAATCCCCAATAATCCCACTCCCCCAAAAAAATATACTACCAATGATCCATCTATAAAATAAGCAGTTGGGAAGATTTTAGCAGTACAAGTCCTAAATTTTGTTTGTGAGGAGAACTGAAAAGATGGCAGAGCAGATCTAGGCAGCAATCCCTCATCTCTTCATACCTCAGAAAGGAGGCAGGGAAGGAACAGCTGACCAGAAAGAACTTTACCACAAGTTTATACCTGGATTAGAGGAACTGTGGAGAACAGTATCAACAAGTTTTTCACTTTTTATGACTAAATAGTTAGTATGTGACTTTGTTCTGAAGTGACTATAGTAAATAGGGTTCAGTGATTTCTCTCAAAACAGGTACTGATACTGAGAACATCACAGAGCACAGACTGAGTTGAAATATCAATACCTGAATATTCGCAGAGCCCAGGTCCTTAAAAGAAAGAATCTTACAAAATAGTCTTTTTTGCATAAAAGAATAAATGATAATCATCTCAATAGATAGAAAGACATACAAGCAGTATGAATAGTGTGAGAAAAACAAACACTCCAAACAGCCCAAAACATTTCAACAACTAATTCTACTGACACCACAGTGAAGTAAATTTTGGAAAAAGAATTTAGAAGGAAATTTTGGAGAAAGAAGTTAGAAAGAAGACAATTAAAATCAGAACCTAACTCAAAATTAAAAATAAAAGCCTAAATCAAGCATAAAAAAATTAGAAAGGATTAGCAAAACAAAGAGTTGGTTCTTTGGAAGAATAAACAAGATTGATAAACTCTTAGCCAAACTAACCAATACTGTCTCTGGCATTGATTTGCTCTGCGAATCATAGTTAAAATGTTCAATGAATTCAAAGAATATGTAAAGAATGAAAGTAGGGAGACAAATACAGGAAGTTAAAGATCATTTCAATACAGAGATAGATTCTGAAAAAGAACCAAATGGAAATCCCGGAAATGATTGTTTTCATTGCTGTGAACAAAAGACATGACAAAAACAATTTTAGAGAAGGAAAAGTTTATCTGGTACTCACAGTTTCATAAGTTTTAACCCATAGATAGCTTACTTCATTGCCTTGTGCCCAAGATAAAACAGACCGTCAGGGCAGAAGAGCATAATGGAGGAAAACAGTTTAGGACATGAGAATCAGGAAGCAAGAAGAGAAAGCTCTCACTCACCAAGAATAAAATATAAATCCCAAAGGCAAGACCTCAAAAACCCATCTCCTTTAGCCACACCTTACCTGCCTAATGTTACCATCCAATTTTTCCATTTAAGAGGATTAATGCACTGATTGGTTAAGACTCCATAACCCAATCATTTTACTTCTAAACTTTCTTGCACTGTCTAGCTCGTGAGGTTTTAAAAGACACATCATATCCAAACTATAACAGAAAGACAATAAATCAAATTAAAAAGTCAGTACAAAACATCACCAACAGATAGACCATTTTGAAGATAGGTTTTTTCAGGACTTGAAGTATATAATCTTGAATATCAAAAGTTGACTATAAACAAAAGATGTTAGAGACATGACCAGAATATTCAAGAAATCTGGGATAATATCAAAAGATCAAATTTAAGAATTGCTGGGGTACAATAAGGCTCTGAAATACATAATAAGGAAATCTACAGTCTTTTCAATAAAATAATATTTAAATTTTTCCAAATCTTAGGAACAAGATGGAAATTCAAATATAAGAGGAGGCATGTAGAATTTCAAATAGACATGATCAAAAGAAATCCATTCCAAAACACACTACAATAAAAATTATTAATATGCAGATTAAGGATAGAATTGTAAAGCCATAAGAGAAAAATGACAAGTCCCTTTTATAGGTAAACCAAATTGGATCTCAACTAATTTCTCAACTGAGACATGAAAAGCCAGGAGGGCTTGAATTGATATATACCAAGCTCTGAAAGAAAACAGGTTTACTACATCCAGCAAAATTATCCTTTAGAATTGAATAAGAAATGAAAATGGGAAGCTTAGGCAAGAATCAAGAATTTAAAGCCAATCTTGGCAACTAGTGAGGTCATAAAGCAACTCAGCAAGACACCATCTCTAAATAAAATATTAAAAAGGGTTGGGGATGTGACTCACTGGCTATGCATTACTGATTCAATCCCTGGTACCAAACAACAACAACAAAAG
Organism: Ictidomys tridecemlineatus; assembly: GCF_052094955.1. NCBI lineage: Eukaryota > Metazoa > Chordata > Mammalia > Rodentia > Sciuridae > Ictidomys > Ictidomys tridecemlineatus. Next base: position 63,052,810 of record NC_135483.1, on the reverse strand, counting down.
TAATGAAAACCTTTCATGATAAGCAAAACTAAAAGAATTCTTAACTACTAAGCCTATTCCATAAACTAATTCACACAGAAAAAAATGAGAAATAAGAATAAAAAACAGAATATTGAATAATTGTACTAGAAAATCATCAATTAAAGGAGAATCTAGTCTGAATTAAGCATTCAAAGTCAATAAAATGGCAGAAAATAAATGTCATCTCTGTATAACAGTGAATGTAAATGATCCAAACTCATCAACCAAAAGACATAGATTTGTGAATTGAATTCAAAAACAAAACCCAACAATATGTTGTTTTCAAGAGATTCACCTTACAAAGACATCCCAGACTGAAAGGGAGAAGAGGGAGAAAAGGCATATCATGCAAGTGGTAGCTGAAAGCAAGCTGGGGTATTTATTCTCTAAGATAAAGTTGACTTCAAGCCAAAATTAATCAGAAGAGACAAGGAGTTCCCTTTATATTATTTAAGGTAATCTCCAGGAAGAAGTTACCCTAATTGTAAATATTTATGCCCCAAACATTGGTGTGCATATCTACACAAATAAAGCCCTTTTCAATATAATCAAATAGAACACAATACTATAATACTGGGTGATCTCAACATACGCCTCTCACCACTTGATAGCTCATACAGTCAAAGATTTTCCAAACTAAAAAATTATTTTAATCAAATATACCTAACAGACATCTATATAATATTTTATCATTGAAAACTAAATTCACTTGCTTCTCAGCACCACACAGAACATTCTCTCAAATAGAATATATTTTAAGGCACAAAAAAAATCTTAGAAAATATTTAAAAAATCAAGATAATTGCATGCATCCTATCAGAGCATAACAAAATAAAATTGAAATGACAAGATGAAAAACAGAAACAATTCTAATATTTGGAGATTAAATAATACACTTTTGAATGATGAATGGATATCAAAAGAAATTAAATTCATAGAAACAAATGAGAATAATGTTGCAATATATCAAAATCTCTGGGACATAGCAGGTAGTTCTAAGAGGAAAGTTTATAGCATTGATTTTCTACATTAAAAATGAAAGATACTAAATTACTATTTATTCTCATAAATTTATTTATTTCCCCCTCAAGGCCCTAGAAAAAGAAGAACTAATTGCCAATGTCATTAGAAGGCAGAAGATAATTAAAATTGGAGCCTAAATAAAAATTAAAAATAAAATTGTAAATCAAGCATTAAAAACAATAAAAAGGATCAGCAAAACAAAGAGTTGGTTCTTTGAAAGGATAAACAAGATTGATAAACTTTAGCCAAACTAACCAAAAGAAAAATGGAGAAGACTCAGATTAACAAAATTAGAGATAAAAAAGGAAATATCACCACATACACTACTGAAACCCAGGGGATCATTAGAAACTAGTTTGAAAATATGTATTTAAATAAACTGGAACATCTTGAAGATACTGATGAATTCCTAGAAACGTATGACCTACCAAAAGTGAGCCATAAGGATAAAGAAGAAAACAGACCAATATTTACTAATGAAATTGAAGAAGCTTTTCAAAAGCTTTCCAACAAAGAAAGCCCAGGACCAGACAGATTCTCAACTGACTTCTACAAGATTTTTAAAGAAGAAATAATGCCAATCCTTTTCAAACTATTCCATGAACTATAACAGGAGGGAAAACTGCCAAATTCATTCTATGGTATAAGTATCACCCTGAAACTAAAACCAAACAAAGACACATCAAGGAAAGAAAACTTCAGGCCAATATCCTCGATGAACATAGATACAAAAATTCTTAATAAAATATGGACAAACTTTGTTCAAAAATACATTATGTACTTGATTATGTATAATCAAGTGGCCTTCATCCTAGGGATGCAAGGCTGGTTCAACACATGCAAATAAATAAATGTAATTCACCACACAAATAGAGTTAAGGAGAGGAATCACATAATTATCTCAATAGATGCAGAAAAAGCATTTGACAATGCCCAGCACCCATTCATGTTTAAAACACTAGAGAAACTAGGGCTAGAATGAACTTACCTCAACATTATAAAGGCTATATAATGACAAACCCAAGAACAACATCATACTGAATGGAGAAACACTGAATGCATTTCCTCTAAAAACAGGAACAAGACAAGGATATCCACTCTCATCACTCCTACTCCACATAGTCCTTGAAACTCTTGTCTGAGCAATCAGGCAAGAGGAAGAAATTAAAGGAATACAAATAGCAAAAGTAGTCAAATTATCTCTATTTGCTGATGACATGATCTTAGAAGATACAAAAAGCTCTACCAGAAGACTTTTAGAGCTGATAAAAAAAAATAATAAAGTACCAGGAAACAAGGTCCACCGACATAAATCACTCACTCCAATAATGAATCTGTTGAGAAGGAAATTAGAAAACCTATCCCATTCACAATGATCTCAAAAACAACAGACTTGGGAATCCAATTAAGGAGGTGAAAGACTTCTACAATGAAAACTAGAACACTGAGAAATTGCAGAAGACCTTCGAATATGGAAAGACTTTCCGTAGTCTTATACAGGCAGAATTAATATTCTCAAAATGGTCACACTACCAAAAATGTTATACACATTCAATGCATTTCCCATCAAAATACCCGTGACACTTATCACAGAACTTGAGCCATAAGGATAAAGAAAACTTAAACAGACCAATATTTACTAATGAAATTGAAGAAGCTATTCAAATGCTTTCCAACAAAGAAAAGCCCAGGACCAGACAGATTGTAGAATACCAAACAATTGTAGAATTCATTTGGAAGAATAAGAGACTCAAAATAGCCAAATCAATCCTGAGCAAGAACAGCAATTCTGGAGATACCACAGTACTGGAGCTCAAATTATTTTGCCAAGCTATAGTAACAAAAACAGCATGGTATTGGTGTCAAAACAGACATAAAAACTCGTGGACTAGAATAGAAAACCTATACAAATACAGTCATCTGACACTTGACAAAGGTGCCAAAAACACACATTGGAGAAAAGGTAGACTTTTTAACAAATGATTTTAGAAAAATTGAATGTCTATATGTATAAGAATAAAATTGATCCCTATCTCTCATCCTACTCAAAAGTCATATCAAATTGGTACAAAGACCTAGGAATTAGACCAGAAACTCACAACTGCTAGAAGAAAATGTAGACTCAGCACTCCAACATACTGGCACAAGCATCAACTTCCTTAACAAGACTCCTAAACGCAAGAAATAAAACTGAGAATCAATAATTAGGACAGCATCAAATTAAAAAGCTTTTTTACAGTGAAGGAAACAATTATATGTGAAGAGAGAGCCCACAGAATGGAAGAAGAGCTTTGCCATCTTTACCTCAGATGGGGGATCAATATTCAGAATATAGAAATAGCTCAAAAACCTTAACACACACAAAAAAATTAACAAATGGGCAAAAGAACTAAACAGATACTTCTCAAAAGAAGAAATATCAATGGCCAATAAGTATATAAAAAGTGTTCAACATTCCTAGTGATCAGGCAAATGCAAATCAAAACACCATTGAGAATGGCAATTATCAAGAATACAAATAATAATGTTGGTGAAGATCTTGGGGGGTGGGTATACTTATACACTGGAGGTAGGACTACAAATTAGTGCAATCACTCAGGAAAGCAATATGGAGATTTCTCAAAAAACTAGGAATGGAACTACCATATGACCCAGCTATCCCACTTCTCAGGGGATATCCAAAAGATCAAAATTAACATATTATAGGGATGCAGCAACATCAATGTTTATAGAAGTACAATTCAAAATAGTCAAGCTATGGAACTAATTTAGATGTCCATCCACAGATGAATGGATAAAGAAATGTGGCATATACACACAATGTTACTTAGTCATAAAGAATAATGAAATTGTGGCATTTGCTGATAAATGGATGGAACTGGAGACCATCATTCTAAGTGAAATTAGCCAGACCCAGAAAGTCAAAGGCCAAATGTTTTCTCTGATATGTAGGAGCAAGGCCAAAATAAAGGCGGGTAGTGAGGGGATGCTGTGAAAATAGAAGATGCATCAGTGGAGAAGAGGAAAGGGATTGAGAGGGTGGGAGGATAGACAGGAAAAGAGAAATGGTGGAATGAATCTGAGCAAACTTATATGTACATATGTGAATATACCACAGTGAACCTCACCTTTATGTATATCCACAAGACACTAATTTAAAACAAAACAAAACAAAAAACTGTAAAAAAATAGAAGAAAGATCAGTAGAGTATAGGAAAGGAAACAGGAGGAGGGAGGAGGGAAGGTAAATTGGAAATAATGAGGACTGAATTCGATGAAATTATATTCCATTTTTGTATAATATATCAAAATGAACCCTGATATTATATATAACTAAAATGAACTGATATTTTTTTTAAAGTTCAAATAAGCTTAGAACCATTTGAACCATGAGTTATAACCATGCAGGATAAAAAAAAAATTGTGGTATTGCCCCTTCCTCCTTGTGATGGAGTTGATGAAATTCACCCAAACACTCCTCTCTAAGGAGCATCACTAATCTAGATGTCCCATCTAGATGTTTCTAGATAAGCCTTTATAAGGAAATAATTGATTATGCAAACCAAGGACTGACTTTTTTGTGCACTGAGATCCTTAGACAAAGAAATGGGAATAGGTTCCAGTATGGGCTATTTTGTACTCTATTTAACTTACAAGCTGACATTGTAATGTAGGAATGTAGAAGGAAGTCAGGTCTACCAATCCTGCATGCAGACTTAAAGTAGCAGTGCAACTGCTAGTCTCTCCTCCTTGTCCATGTGGCTGGAATTGAAGAATTCAGAAGTCCTAAAGGATGGTAGAATAAAAGTAACCTCTGCCTATGAGCCTCTCACTGGAGAAGAAATTCCTACCCAGGAGACCTGCCTAATCAGGTAGGATTTTGTGGGAATGAGAAATAAACTTTTATTCTCTTCATCAAACTCAGTATAGCACAGTTATTTTTCTCTGATGAACTTGGACACTAACCATATAGGGTAAGGGATATCTCTTAGCAGTTATCAGCTTATAATTGATGTGTACAGCTGTAGGCTGGGTATGGTCACCCAAGAGGTGAGTGAAAATAGAGAAGAGATGAGATCCCAGGATTGAGCCCACAGACGGACGTTTTAAAAGGAGAAATAATTAGAAGAATCCCAACAAAGGTCTTGGGGTGAATCTGTCAGGCAGGAATAAGGACCTTGTACTGGAAGTTAGGAAAGGAAACATTTCAGAGTATTCTCAGTATTTTTGCAATTGGCAGAATGATCGATGGTGTTGAATACTCTCAGGGTCTAAGATGAGGTTCTTAGAATAGGACAATGCGAAGGCCAGTGACCCTAAATGGAGTAGTTTAAGTGATGTAGTTGGAGTGAAAGCCTCACAGGAGGGGGTCAGAGAATACAAGGGAGCAAGTGTGGTTAGATATTTGGAGCTGACATTTACAGTGAAGTGGGAGGCAGGAGCTGTGGAAGCAGAGGGATTGGGGAGAGATACTTCTGTTCTGTTTTGCTTTTGAGTGAGGTATGTTTCAGTATGTTTGTTACCTAGTAGGAATGATCCAGTAGAGAGGAAAAAAAACTGATTATGTTAAGGAGAGGGTGACTTTTTGCATGGTAAGGTCCTTAAATAAGGGAAATGGGAATAGGTTCCAATGTAATCTATTCTGTAGACTATTTAAATTATGAGCTGACATTCCATGAAAAAGGATATAAAATATATTATTCATATTATATACTATATATATTATATATGTATATATATTATCTATGTATATATGTATATATATATATGAATATAAAATATATTATATATTTATGTGTATTATATATGTATATCTATTATCTATGTATATAATATATATGTATATATAAGAAGGATATAAAATATATTATGTATATATAATATATATGTTATTGCATGCCTATATAAAAATTTAGGTAAACCATTAAAATAGAAAATATGTGCTAAAATACTAATAGAATTTATATCTGGGTATTAGCTATAGGGTAATTTTCTCCCCTCTACTCTTTTATTCCCTATCTTCTAATTTTTTAAATGTGTGATTATTAGTCTTATAATTAGGAAAAAACACAATTAAAAACCCCACAAAACTTTCTATTCCTGAGTAATTACTAATGGTAATTTGTCATTTGATCTCCTTCCTAAAAATGACTTTGAATAAAATAATTTCCTCCTTTAGGTTATATTCCTTTGTAATAAGATGGTGGTATCCATAATGTTCAAAATGAGGAAAGGTTATATTGGTTATATTGGTTCATTGTAAAGTACCGTGCACATGTGAAGCATTTTCCTGACTAGTATAATCATTTCACCATTAACTAATTTGCTACATCTTTTAAGCAACCTGAATCTGGAGACCATAAAATGAACTTAATATTATTTGGAAGAAACTCATCCTACTAACTGGCTACTCTGTAAGAAAATTTTAAAAGTTCAGAGAATTGAGTTTTGAATTGTACCAAAAGATAAAAATATTCAGGATATTACACTGGTTCTGGCCCTAAGGAGATTTAAAAGAAAAAAAAAAAACACAAAAATTTAAAAAAAAAAAAACAGAATTCTAGTTCACCAGAAATAGTTAAAATCTTTTAAGAAAACAGCCCTCCAAAGAAAAAGAATCCAAGGTACCTACTAAAATTAAAGGATTTTTTGTTGTTGAGCTTTAAAATAGCCCCCGAGGGCTGACTGATTATTTCCTACTGCTTTCTCTTGCTTTTCCTTTTAGGAGCCTAGAGGCTCACTCTGTGGTCCAAATGCTAAAAGTGGGATCCCTATTTCCAGTCCCTGTCTCCTTCACCTCCCCCTGAGCCTTCTCAGGTGGGCGTTTTTCATTCATGCTCACTGTTTGTTCTCAAGCTCATTCTCTTTAGTGTGTCTTAAATGTTTCTTCTTTACATCAAGTGGGGTTTGATGTGGCTTTGAGAATGCTTTTTCTGGATTTTGATAACAATTTTTTGCTCGTCTCCCTGCTTCTAGTCTCCCCTCTACTTCCTACAAAATCTTCCTACAAAATTTATACCCAGTGACCTTAATTAAAATCCTCCAGTGATCTCCAACACCTTTGGGTAAAACCTGTGGTTCCTTGAAGGAGATAAAAGCACCTGATGATTGGACCTCCAGAATTTACTTCAGCTTGATTTCCTGCAACCACACTCCTGCCCTCCAAGTTCCTGCGAACCATTCCCCAGTTCTGACTGCTTGGTCTCTGAAGGTGCCATTTGTTCTGCATGGATCAGGTGCCTGTCCTCTGGCGCATCTGCACCCTTTCCTGCTTTTCAAACCTGGTCCAGAGGCCACATGTTTCTAGCTTCCCCTCCTGACTCAGAGCCACAGAGTTAGATGCTCCTGGGGTATCTGCTCTAGGTGCTGTGTGAATGTCTCCAGCAGAGGAGTTATTTCAAGAATTACAATGATCTATTTATTCCTTTGCTTCTTAAACTTCAAGCTCTTTAAGCTTTTGCTCCATCCTATTTATAAAACAGTTGTTTGTATTAGTCTGCTGGGGATGCTATAACAAAATATCCCCACAGGGTAGGGTAAGCATCTGAAGTTTATTTGCTCACAGTCTTGAAGACTTGTAGGGCTGGTTTCTTCTGAGTCTCTGCTTGTAAATGGCTGCCTTCTTCCAGTGTATTCACATGATCTTCCCTGTTCACATGTGTGTATCTAATCTCCTTTTCTTATAAGGACACCAGTCATGTTGGATCACAGCCCTCCGCCTATGACCAGAGCATCAAGGAAGAATTTGGGTGCAACATAGTGCTTCCCATAATAATGTTCATTCAATAAAGCTGTGTTGTGCTTTAAGTGGAACTCATTTCATGATTCCAGAAAGGTTTAGTCTTCAATACTAGGTGAGGTATAGTCCAGGAATTTAGTGTTAATGCTGACATCACCTTGAAAGAGAACTCACACTTACTTCCTACACATTCTAATTAGTGTGTTTAATACCTTGTTTTCCTTTTTTTTTTTTTTAATCCATGCCAAGGAACACTTTTCATAAGACACAGATAAGAACTGTGTTTGGAAATCAGGACCCAGGCACACAACTGGAAGATATGAATTGGCCAAACCCAAGAGCCCAAAGCACAGAGGCAACCACAAATACTTGTCTTTCACCAACGTACAAAGATCAAACAGTTTATACGTTTCACTAAAATACATCCTGGCATGAAATACAGAACTAAGTCCACAGTAGGTACCCAATAATTATTTAAGGGAAAAAACAAGTCAACAATATAGAAAGATGCAGGATTTTTTTTGGTGTGGATAGTCCGAATTCACCATCTCTTTGTTTAACACCTCATATTCAGGAGAAAGAGAAGTAAACACAATTGAAAGGTGAAAAGAAAGAAAGAAAGAGAGAGAGAGAGAGAGAGAGAGAGAGAGAGAGAGAGAGAGGGAGGGAGGGAGGGAGGGAGGGAGGGAGGGAGGGAGGGAGGGAGGGAGGAAGGAAGGAAGGAAGGAAGGAAGGAAGGAAGGAAGGAAGGAAGGAAGGAAGGAGGAAGGAGAAAAGAAAGAAAGAAAGAAAGAAAGGCTAGAAGATGATGCATTGAAAAATAAACAGTATAGGGAAAATTAAATAAAAAGCTAAAATTTTAAAAAGTTGATCAGATAATCAATATGAGAAGCCACCCATGCAGCTGGCTACCTGAGGGTAGTGTTTCAGGCAGAGAGTGAAGTTCAAAAACCCAAGTGGAACATCCCAGCCACGTCTGAACAAAGGAATGGAGTCAACTAGCATTTCCCAGAGGAAATGATGCAGAATATCAATTCTGAAGAGCCTTCACACACTGAAAAAGGACTCCAAGTTAAACATGGCATATTTGGCCTTCTTTTGGGACGTAAATGGATACAGCTATCTGCTCATTAAAGCCTTTGAAGACAAGATATTTGTTGAACATTTTTAAATATCTTGTTTTCCAAGTGTTTTTAACCACAGGACCCATTTGAGAGAAGTTATTTATTAGCCAAAACTAAAATTCTTGAAAATCCACAAGAGAAATTTTTGGACTTATTAGCCTCTCAGTATAAATTAGACAATAATGTATTTCATTTGTCCAATGAATCAGACTTCAGTGGGTAATGTAATTGTATATAAATGTATTATTAAATATCATATTAAGTAAATTTTTTATGAAAGGTATACAGTTCTAGGGAACCAGCATGTACTTTCAAGAAGTTATTTTTCTCTTTTTATCACTAGAATCACATTGTAGTCCTCTGAAAATTTCTTTTATTCATATTTCACCCATCTTGCCTGGACTCTCTAAGTTTTGAAAGAGAAGCTTCCTGATTCCTTACTGGAACTGAATAGAAAAACAAAGGAACTGAATTGCCTCATGAGGAATTAGTCCATTTTTTTCCTCTCCAATTCTTTGATCTCAGGTTTTAGAAACACCTTCATTGTCCTTTAGAGTCTCAATGGCGCCCATGTTTGTCTGAGGTTAGGATAATTTCTCATTTAAATGGATACACATTAAGCACTAATTTGGTGTCATTGTAAGAGCAGGATGCCAACAGCAGCAGGGTTCATGAGATGGCTGGCAGGTATGTGGCACCAGGGATCCCCTTAAAGAGCTAGGTTAGATCTTTAATGGCAAGTGACTGCCACCAGGGGAACTTTTCCCTCCCCCTTTGAAAAGCTCCCATAAACATAATTGCTAATTGCTCTGATTTGATCATTACACACTACACGTATCATCTCTTGAATTGTCACAATATGCCCCATAAATATGCATACTTATATGTCTATCAAAATAACAAAATTTTCTTAAACTACTTATGTATTTTTCTTTCTGCTCATTTGTCTACATTCTGAGTGGGTCCTATCTTGCCTTGGAATCATTTCACTATCCAAAGAAGATTCTTGTTAAATCACTCCACAACTACCTGGATGGTTAAGTGAAATTTAAAGTTTGATTTAAGTATCTCTAGATAACAAATGCATGTATTTGTACATGTATGATTCATAAGGTATCTACAAAAGAGCTTTGACAGGAATGTAGACTTCACCATAGTTTTGACACACTAATTCATGTTTCTCATCAATCTGAGTGTTGTTTCAAGGGTACACATTGGCTTCTTAGTAGATGTCAACCATTGTAAACATTTGAGTAACTTTTATCATGAAAAGTGCAGTTAAAAACAAAGTAAAATAAATATGATAGAAATGATTGCAGAGAAAAGAACAGTTCACCAACAGGACTCATTAAATTTTTAATTCTAGTATTTGTACTTTTAACTCAGCTATGAGAATATTTGGAACTTAAGGACTGAGGGAGAAGAGATTATTACTAATAAAATTAGATATTTTCTATTAAAGAAAATTTACCACCACTATTATAATATACCTTGGGAAATGTGGCTTTCCTGGTTTTTATTAGTAACACAGATTCTCATAAGTATTTTATATTTTATATTATTACAAAACACCTCATTTGTTGAAAATTACACCATTTAGCTATTCTATTTCATGTTCAAGGGTTTCAGAACTAGCTATTATCTTTAAGAATGTGCTTTGAGATGGAATGACTACATACACACAAACATACACACACACACTTCTCTGCTAAATAACATCATTTGGGAATATCTCAAACACTCTAAGGGGAAGAAAACATCTTTTCCCGTGGGCACAATTCAAATCTGTTGTCCCAGCCATATTCCCTCCATGATGTACTTACTTATGAAATGAGAAACCTATTACTTAAATGAAAAGTTCCTCAAAAGATATTTCCAGACTTATTCTATATGTACAATGCTGTCATTCTTTTTATGTCATTTTATATTAACAAACTAATCCACTAGCTATTGTACTGTGATTTAATATTTGCTCAAGATAAAACATTTTGCTCTATCTCTCCTCTTCTCCTTCCACACACACCCACACTATGTTAGCACACAACTGATAGGTGTCACCCTTTTTTAGGTTTCTCTCTCCCATATTTATCAATGGACCTACTAAAGGAGTTAAATGCATTCAAATTTACAAAAGAAAATAATTCAAAAGTCAGCCTTCCAAGTAGGCAGACTCAACTATGACTTATGGAGTATAATCTCAGGGTAACAACAAATCTTCACCTTCCCTGAAACTGGCAAATCCATCATCCCTAGAGAACTGGTGCGTTCAAACATCCGTGAAAGATTCATCCCTTTGTCATAGAGCTTTATCTCTCATTAAAATAAGACACCACTGTCAAGATGATATCCAGTTATTGTTCTCGTGTTATTCCAGGAGGCAGATTCAGAGATATTGTTGGTATGGATTCTGGGAGTGTCTGTGTGTGGGTGGTGATGGGGGGAACACTGATGATCATATCTGTGAGGCTCTCTTGAGAAACAAGCCTGCAAAGGAAGATAGAAAGGCACCAACTCCAAGCTCTTCCTTCTTCAAGGTTCAACTAGCTCTGTCCCTTTCATGGGGTTACCAAAAGGGACATATTTATAGAAACCTTTGAGAATGTAACATTGTGTTGCAGGCATAGAAATTTTGCTGCTGCTTACTTGTGGCTTTGGACAAGTTAGTTAACCTCTTGGAGTTCAGTTTCCTCCTGGAAAAACTTAGCAGGTGATTGTGAAGACTCAGTGCATCAGCATGTGTGAATCGACAGTGCCTGGGGATTGGAATGTGCCCTATGTTTCCTTCTCTTGAGCTCCTCACATGGCTCCCTCTCTGTGGAAATGCCTCTAGGCATGGCCATTTCTGCACCTTGATATCTGTGTGTCTTGTCCATATCCTCAGTTTTCCCACATTTGTCAATGATACCTCACATGGACTCTGTATGCTATGATCTATGTGCCCTGATCCATCACTTTCTCCTGCCCTGGGCTAGAGGACAGTGGTCTTGCCCTTTACCTCCTGCCTGAATCAACCAGAGTCCTTTCTAGGCCACAGGAGTTACTGGTGGAATCTCTAAGATGGTTGGGGAAGGGACAGAAATAAGGATATTTCTCCCAGGTGATTCTGCCTCCAGTGGTCTTTCTATTAGTAGGTCAAATGCACCACCCTCCATCAGGACAGGCTTCTGTGGATCAAGTCTCTGGGTCCTAGGAACCCTCTGTCTCTCAGCCTTGGATCTGTTTCCTATACTTGCTCATATCCAGCTTGCCTCATTGTTCCTATTTGGCTCCTCAGATTTCCCATCACTCACGTGGTCTAGACAATTCGCTGTACTAATTTGTCTCTCTTTCAGATACTTACCATGGTTTCTCTTCTCTTGGTTGGATCATGAGACACAGATGTTGTGTTGCCAAAATTACTGACTTTTATGGGCTGGGGTTGTGGCTCAGTGGCAGAGTGCTTGCCTTGCAATGTGAGGCACTAGGTTTGATCTTCAGCACCATATAAAAACAAATAAACAAAATAAAGATATTTTTTTAAAAAAATTACTGACTTTTAGCATCTGGGTTAGAATCTTACACTACAGAATTTAATTTTCCAGGTAAATCAACATGAAGCCTAATAGCTGGTGATCCTGTCTGTACACCTATTATAGAAGCTGTGTGAGGTCTGATCAGGTTGGACTTCTATATGCACTGAACATTTGCAGAACTGAAGTGGGGAGTGAAACATCCACTTGAGAGGGCCAGTGAAAATTGTGTTGAATAGGAGCTCCATGTCCCAATGGGGCTGAAAGCAAAGCAACCCTTTGTTGAGGTTGTGATTGCATAAGATTTCCTGTTCTCTTAGACTTAATTGCCATCCAAGGCTTCCGTGTGCTTGCTGCTGTGTGTACACACCCAGTGGCATTCCTCAAAGGGAGAGGATGATGCCTTACCAGCCCTGGCAGGGTTCTCCACTTCCCAATCTTACTACACTTACTAAAAGGACAAAAGGTCTTATTTCAACACTCCAGTATTTGTTATCTTCTCCCACATGGCTCCTAGGTATAGCTCCTCCTCCTCACTTGCTAAAGGGAAGGAGTCTCTTGCTTTTATTGGCTCCAGGATTTTCTTTAAGTGTGGACTTGGGTAAGGAGTGAAGGAGAGAATAAAAGAAGTCAGTAAGATTCAGTGGGTCTGCACTGAGAAACACAGAGAATAGCCAGAAAGTAGGTACAGCTGGCTGTGTAGAAAGATATGGGAGATGGAGAGTGACAGGCTGCAGAGTTGCAAAGGGGATGGGAGGAGGGGGACAAAGAAAGGGGATTCCATGAAGTGTGTTTGCTGAATGTAACATTTCGTTCTTGAAGAGATTCAATAAAAATCCAACCTACTTTAAAGTGAATGTTAGTGGTTAGGCTATACACTTATTAAAAAAAAAAACATTTTGTCTATACCTAAATTCTCTTTTGTTTACACATTGTCTGATTTACATAATTACCACTTTAAATGATATTTCTTTCCTTATTTCAAAAATGTTTTTTTTTCCCCAGCTAGGTAGAGAGCTGCTTATGCTGCCTTCTTATTTATTTATTCACATGACAAACAGCGGGAGAGGGCCTGCTGTGTACCAGGATCTGTGTAAGATTCCATCCTGCCCAAGAGGAGCTCCCAGAATTCAGAGGGAGATAGAAAACCAAACATCCAATTCTCCATGTAGCCAGTGTAGGGATAGAAATGAAGGCATGAGATGAGCACAGAGCAGGCGCACTCCTTTCAAACACCTAGCACAAAGCTGGGCACAAAATAGCTAGGCAAATCCAGCAGTAGAGAGTGTTGGGGCTGTGAAGCAAATGCAGGGCTGCATCAGCTGTCATAGGTGGGGGCTGACTTCTCTACTGAATACTATTGTACAGTGGAGGTCAGTAGAAAAGATGGTTCAACCTACAGCTTTCCACCTGTCAACTAAATCAGTTCCATTAGTCATTGTGCATTAATGGCAGAAGGACACACTATTATCTGGTGGATCTAGGAAGAACAAAGACACAAAAGCACCTGATACAAGCTGTGTGTGTGTGTGAGCGTACATGTGTGTGATGCTGGGGATCAAACCCGAGGCCTCCTGAATGCTGGGAAAGCACTCTACCACTAGGCTATACCCGCAGCCTGAAGAGCTCTCTATTCTTAAGGAAACCTCACTATATTTGGGAAGATCATACAAACAGAAGACACAATAGGCAAATGATAGGTTTATATACACTGAAGAACCAAATCATGGTCCGGAAGTAACTATGAACTGTCTAACAGAATAGTCTGTTAGGTAAGTCTTTCCTACATCAAAGAATTCCTCCAACAGAAATAAATATTCTGAAAAACCTTTCAAATATACTACGAGGACACTGTAAACCCCCCAGTAGATAGCAAATGAGAAAATGGTGTGAATTGTCCAAATCCAGGTTTCCTCTGAAATGGTACAGAACAGAGACAGAGTGTGATGTGGAAGTGGGACAGATGCCTTCATTCATATACTGTATGGCCCTTCCTGATTGGAGTGAGGTTCTAACTGAAAAATCTAGTGGGCCACAGGCATAAAATGTACCTCTATAAAAAGTGTATCCACAGCTCTACAGGGTCGGTGATAACAAAGGATGCTATTCTAGTAACTTAACTAACTTCATGCAAAATGGTATTGTGTCTGATCTTACATCCATCAAGCACAGAAGTGAGATCTAGCATGTATACACTGTACCACAGAAAGACCCACACTGAACAGGCAAAACTGTCTACTCTCTTCCACTGCTACACCTGTGACATTACTTAATAGATATTTATGGAGAAGACAAACACATGAATGGCATAAGATTGGTAAACCACAACACCAAAATGTCCACTATCTTATACTAATTATAAAAACACTCAACCCAGTATTTAGGATTTTTCCAATCAAAATGTAGCTACTTTGGGGCAGACAGTTATTAGGGAATAGCTTCTAATGGGCACAGAGTTTTTATTAGGGTGTTGGAGATGTTCTACAATTCAATAGTGGCAATAGGTGCACAACTCTGAATACACTAAAAAATTCCAAAATTGTGCATGTTGTGGTCTGTGAATTGTATTCTCAACAAAGTTTTATTTTTTAAAAAAAAAAAATTGTGGTTGAGATTCTGTCTTTATGAGGTACATTGCAAATTAAGAATAAAAAATACAATGCATTGTGCATCCTGTTTAAAAAATTAGCTTTACTTTTGAAATTAAGAGAATTTACATTATCATCCAATGCAAACAATGACCTTAGAATTGAGGAAAATTATTATTTTGAAATGTGAAAACACTTTATTCAGGAGACCAGCATGTTAATGAGCCTGGAATTATTAACCTAGAACTGAAAATATCTTTTGTATTAGAGAACTGGTTGATGAGTTATTGGTCTCCTTGGTCTTTTATCCACCACATATTTATTAAGGAATCTGAGAAGCAGTATTTTTCTAGGATCCTGAAAAAATTGACTCTCTCATCACTAGTTGAATCATTGAGTGCAGGAAAGGTTTGAAGTTCTCTAGGATCATGTGAATACATTACATCGTGGGATATTGACATCCATCTCCACTGCACTAAGACTCTCGGGATCTCTCAGATAAAAGCTGAGGGAGAGTTATACAGCTATTGCAGAAATGAGTTCATCTTCTAGAACAGAAAAATAAGAGTTCTTTCTGAATATAGTGACTTTCCTCTAACATTAATGGCTCAGCACCCCATCGGTTCTCTATCTGGCCTCAACTGTAAACTCCTATAGACTGTGGCTGATGGGCACTGGACTCTTATAAGCCTGCACAGTCCAGGAAGAGGACAGAGAACATACACGGTTATTTAACATTTGAAATGTGCCTTGGCCAAATTGAAGTGTGTTCTATGTGATTTTTTTTTAAATTTAGTACAAAAAGTCTTAATTATCCCTTAGAATATAAAACCACTTATGACATGTTGAGATGACAGTATCATGAATATCTTGGTCCAAAGTATAGTCTTCCTCCTTTAGAATAATTTATTCATCCCTATTGCCTTAGGATGGACAATAAAAGTCTATTGACACAGTTTAAAAGAACTTGAGTTTGTAAATGTGACAAAGCATAAAATCAAGAGAGCCATAGCCAGCTCCTATTTGTATTTTCCCACTATTGTAATAAATTGGGGGGAAAGTATGAGAATACAGTGAGATGTTGATTTAAAAGCTGACTTACCCCTCAGTCATCCTAATGTTTTAAATGACATTTTATAACCAAAACTTCTGTCTTGAAAAAGAATCTCAACCAGTGGTAAGCAACTTGTACAGCTAGGAATTAGGGGCTGACTCTTGCACGAGACTAACAGAATTGGTCCTGCTTACGTATGGGAACAATTGGACACTTTGGGGAGTAGAGCCAAATTAGTAGGGAGGATCAAAAATGGCTGGGGCCCTTTACCCAGATACAAGTAGTCATTTCCAGGCTCTTCTTAATGTCTACATGGATTTAAAAGCTCAAGAAGAGGAGAAAGAGATCATTTCATTTTCATTGCATAAAAGGAACAACTAATGATGAAAATAATGATAGACAATTTGGGATGTAATCTTATAATTTTTGGATTGTATTATTATAATCTTCTATGTGCGTTTCCTTAATAAGAACAGTCCCAATTAAAGAAAACCTAAATTTTGCCAGTAACTGATATGTGCATCAGGTTCTTAGCTACAATTTATTTATATGACAAGATTTACTCTGGGGATTGGAATTATCAATATAAGTTCTAATATGCACACATAATATATCCAATATAGACACACAGTTCAGTGGGGGAAAAACACAAGGAAAAAATAACTAAAGCAATGCTATACATACTATGATTGTGATATTTATGTCCTAGCGGATTTAGAATATGTACAGTTTGTAAGTAATTAAAAGCAAGTGTATATATACTATTACTCAGTTAATAAGGCGTCTGCTGCTGCATTGCAATAAATAAATAATCTGTCAACTATAACTTATTTATGGAAGTCAGTCCAAGCTACTTTAGTATCTGTGTGCTTCTCTGTGGTCTTTGTTGCTGGGGTAGAACAAACAAAATAGGAATCAGTTTTCTGTCTTAGTGCTGTATGTCAAAGAGTAGTCATTTGTCAACGAATATTCTGGGGTTTGCTCACAGTTCCCAGTATGCTGGAGGTTTTGCCCCATGGTGAGTTTAAGAAGTTTGTGAAATCCAAGCAGTCAATGGGAACAACTAATGATGATAATAATGTTAGACAATTTGGGAAAACAGATGAAGGATTATAGCTGACAACTTTGGGGGGGAAAGCTGGAGCTAATTAATGAATTTCCTAATGAGTCCTCTCCATTATGATAGAGAGCTTGACAGGTATATCTGGATATAATGCAGTATCATGAGTGGCTTTACACAGTATGTGTGTGAGGTGTGGGGAGGCGTGCACACATGCACATATTTGAGGGAGAAACAATAGACAAGACAGTTTGTGTTCTAGGGCCTCACATAATAATTGTATGAAGTCTTGATAAATGTTTTCATCGTTCTGAAGATACTATTTAAAAATTAGGCAACTTTGCTACATATAAAACATTGATATTTCCACACTTGAAGATTAATGATATTAGCCTTTGATATTTGCTCAAGTTACATTTTCATCTCAATTCAGTCTATTCTTACCTGAGAGATATTAGGTTTTACTTGTGTGAGTGTAGAGGTGTGTGTGTGTGTGTGTGTGTGTGTGCGTGTCTAATAAATAGACTTGCTAATACACTAGGAACATGTATAAAATTTTTGTGGGCAGTACATATATGCTCTTTGTATAGAAATTGGAGAATACATGTAATTTTTTAATATTTCCATGCTGGTTTATAGCCATGTATTATTTTTTGACCTATTATCGGTCTGATTTAGGGCACAATTCCAATTAACATTTATCCATTGCTCACTGAATAATGTTTTAAGCACAATTATATAACACTGTCCAGATTATACTTTGTCAGATATTTTATAATTAGATGAGAAAAGGAAACCAGATGACCTTATAGGGAGAAATCTCTAGAGACGATTCCTATGCTTGTCCTGTCCTAGAAAAGATGTAAAAGTTGTAATTTGTTTTGAGTAAGCTAGTGAGCATCATTAAAGTGGTTTGTGAATTATATAATTTTCTATATGACCTGCATTTAAGGATTACTAGACTCTGCTGAAATTTAAAGCAGTGAGAGGTAAATACATGAGTGTAAGGTTTGTATGAACCAATAAAGAAATAAGTGTCAGGTCATGATCTCACAATGTTATGGTTTGAGTATGAGGAGATCCCCCCCAAAAAAACTCCTGTTGTAATGCAGAAATGTTCAGAGGTGGAATGACTGGATTATAAGAGCCATAACCTAACCAGTCCATCCTAGTTTGAACAGACTAACTGTAGGGAGGTAGGGCATGGCTAGAAGAGGTGGGTCATTGAGGGCATGCTCTGCAAGGGTTCATCTTGCCTGTGACCCCTTCTCTCTTTCTCTGCTACCCAGATGACACAAGGGGAGAAGATTTTCTCTGTGATGCACTTCCATCATGATGTTCTACCTCATTTGGGGCCCAGAGCAATGCAGCTGGCCCACCATAGAATAAATCTCTGAAACACAAGCCCAAATAAACGTTCCCTCCTGTAAGTTGTTCTTGTCGGGTATTCTAGTCACAGCAATGCAAAGCTAACTAGGACAGCCTGGGAGAAGGGTCCCAGGGGGTGGACCAGTGAGGAGGTTGTCTCCTCGACAGGGAAGAATGGATGGGGTGATGGGAGCAGGGGACAGCAATGCACAAGATACACTGTCCTTTTTCCAATAATGATTCTCATTAAGACACTAGTATTGCTGTATGTATATACGTGGCTGTATAACCAATGTGATCCTGCAACCTGTACATGTGGAAAAATGAGAATTCATGCCCCATTTGAATCAAATGTATGATATGTCAAGACCATTGTATTGTCATGAGCAACAAATAAAAAAAAGAAAAGAAAAAGAAAACAAAACAAACAACAAAATAATTTTGTCTGATATATAAACACAATGTGCAAAACCATGCATTTATTAAAATCCTGTTGTAGAAAATTAATAATAAGACTTTCTTGATATTATTATTAATTTAAAAAGCAGATTACAAATATGAATAAAGTATGCTTCCATTTTATTAAAAAAAAAGGAACAGCCTTTATGTACCAAACCTTCTGCTACATGCTTTTATAAGCACCTTAATTACATTTCATTAAAGCCTATCCAAGTCATTCCTTTGTACAGATGAAAAAATTGAGACCCCCCAAATTAATCAACTTATCCCAATACATTTTGGAGTCAGGATTCAGGATTAGTCAGTCAGTCTAAGTATGACAGCTGTGGCAGCCCCTATGATGAATATGAATTCCATGAAATAAAAGACAGGAAACTGATTAGATGATAATAATCCATCTTGAATGTTCCAGCCTTTATAAATAACAGATCCGTTACTTGCCTCTTACCTATCAAGAAAATGTGAACATGGCTACTTGGCATTATTAATAGGTAAACAGCAAATATCAAGGGGTTAGGAAATCAATCTTAGGGGCTCCAGTTTAGAAGTCAGTCTGGGGCCCCTTGGATATTTCGTGTTTAACAGGTTGTCTGCACATGTACACTGAAGTTCAAAACATGAAGGACCGAAGCATCTAGAATCAGGAAGTCATGCTAGAAAATCCCGAGAGGAAATAAAGACCTAAAGATGAAGAGTAAAGCTAAGGCATGACCTCTGTGAGTCAGCTGCTCCAAAAGGCAGCATTCCCTGAGGAAGTTTCCAAAGAATTACATTAAACTGTATTAAGGTAAGAGGGTAAAAGAGAAGCTTCATTGCTAGTTCACCTTTAGAGTTCCCTTGGCTGGTGAAACAAGCCCAGGCCCCCTGCCATCAGCCTTCAGCATGTCAGCATTTTTATTGGAATGCATTCTCAAATCTCCTAGAGAAAATTGCCTATTCCCTCTCATTATCTCATTATTTTCTTCCCTGTTTTCATTACAAGATTGTTTAAATAAATGGCATTTGTGGTCCTCTTTCTACCTTTATTTGCCCCTTTAAAAATTCATCGATTTGGTTATTATTTCATCTAATATCCCTCCCATCTCATCCCATATTTATAGGTCAGCCACTCTGTGCCATGTCTATGTTTGGTTTAGGGGAAAACTGTGTAAATTGGTCCTGGAACTCTTCTTCCTCAGCTCCTGGGTCCACATGTTGCTCCTACCGATGCACATCCCATCCAGGCTTAGGCACAAGGGACGACTCTGCGCTCTGTGCAACAAAATTCCCAACTTCCTTTCTGTTCTGTCAACTCACTCATTCACTCCTCCTGGCACACAGCTGATCTCTCATTGATGTTAAGAGGAGGAAACTGATTGACCAAATTCCCAACCTGTCTGATAGTATTATAAGCCTAGGAGAGTGATGACTGTGGTTCACCAAGCTCTTCCACAAGTCTCATTTCATTTGCTCTTCAAAACAATACATCTAGTAGGGGAAAAAATATCTTGTTGCTGATCAGTGTAGGCATTATAAATATATTTTGGTATAATAACATCTCTTTATTTTTATCTATGTTTGTATGAACAAGGAGAAAGGGAGAGAAGAATGTGCATTGGGTCTATACTTTGTACATATCAGGTGAGTGGCCATGGAGGGGTAAAGGAAAACATTGTCTTTGCCTGTATTGAACTTTGTTAGATAGCAGGTGTTAGCACCTATTTTATTACACACACACACACACAAAAAAAAAAGCATCACTTTTTCACTTCAAAAAAAATACCAAATAAAATTTTACAGAAGACATTTTAAATGAAGACATCACCCATAGACCAGTTGGCTTTGGGAATGATGTCAACCAACAGATGGTTTGATCGCACCAACTGCACCAAGGTCTTCATTTCTTTTAAAGTTTTCTCATTTGAAATCTCAATATTCTGTAATGGCTTCTGGCTCTCAGGTCTCCATTCCCAAGTCTAACATAGGAACTAGGTTAAGAAAAACTCTTGTAGGCATGAAAAATTGTGGGTGATGAGTTCATACTTAGGAAATTTCTAAATGATATATATATATAACATACATACATTATATATAACATACATATATATTTTTTGCCCAATATAGGATATATATATGTATATTTTTTTGCCCAATCTCGGTTTTTAGTATAGTTGTTATGTTTGATGTTAGTGAAAATTAATTTATATACTGAGAGGTTTTATCTCTCCCATGGAAGGTTCTAGGAAAAGAGGAGAGAGACTGTAGCAGTAATATCCATGGTGATCAGAGAAATGAAGAACAACTGGAATTGAGCAGATGAGCAACCAGAAAAAATCTGGCACCTGAGGAAAGGCAGCCAGAAAACCAAAAAGTTCAACAGGTATAAGCCAAAATTAAACCCTTATATGGCTCAATTTCTGCTTGACTCAAAGAAAATCTGACAAAAAAAAATAGAGCTTAAATAATTCAGATGAATACAGTGCTTCTCAAAACACACACGCTCACAGGCACACACAGTGGTAGCAGAGGAGACTGGGGGGCGTTTTCTATGTTCAGCCAAACTTCTTCACTTTCTGTTTAGACATCTTTCTCCTTCTCCATCTCAGTCTATGCCCTGCAGCAACTGCCAAACAAAATATCTCTTCTCTTCTCCAGTATCCTCTCTCCTTGACACTCACCCTGACTGGCTTTTCAGTTTCCCTCTTGTCACTCATACTCCAACTGCATATGCCAGGTGAGCCCTTAGGTCTTTCCCTCCTTCCCTGTCCTGTGTCACCACTGCTGAAAAATACCTCCCCTGCCACTCAGTGGGGAATAACTTCCTTTGTTATTGACAATCAGTCCCCCTTCCCCTTCATCCAACATCACTGGAATTCTGAGTAATACAACTTTCCACCTCCTAACACCGAAAGTCACCTGAACGTACAACACAAGGAACTCTAATCTGGCAGCTCATAGTAAATCATAAGAGTAGAATTGCTTCAGCTGGAGACTGCATCCGGGAAGTTTCCAGGACTGTTTGACTTGCCCCTTTTCCTTTCTTGCATTCTTTATGTAAACTATGTTCACTGAGTACAAATTTGAGGCCCATTTTATTTTCATATTTTTATTGGTGCATTATAATTATACATAAGGGTTGAGTTCCACTCTTCTTATTTGAGATAATGCTCAATAAGCAAGGATGTGGGACTCAGCAGGGTATCTCATATAGATATCTCAGATTTTGTAAGATAGCAAAATAGAGAGGAATTGAAAATAAATGACAGATCATTTGGGGATGAACCAACACAAAATTCAGAATTTTTTCCACCTATTATTTCTAGTATTCATTCTATGCACTGTAATATCTATCGATCTATCTATCATTTATTTAGTTCAAGCAGTGCTTTTTAGGAAACTAGCACTAAAACCCAGAAGGAAAATATAATAATAGGTAAATTTCACTACTAGAAATAAATATAGGATTCTTAAATGCTCTATGTCGACCCAGCCCAATAATTACTCATTCCAGAAATTAAGAAATCAGGAAGATTATTATTTCTTATTTTGTTTATTTTGCAAGTTTCATAACCTTTTTATCCAAAGTCATGCCTCCACATCTAGAGGGGCTGAGGTTCCTCTTTGTTATGGGGCAAATATATTCTAGGAACCTCTCAGCAGCCCACACACAGCAAATAAGCATCCTTGCTTTGGATGAATGTTGAAGGGTATTCACTGCGCTTTGTTTTGTGTTGGTCAGGATATAGTTCCAGAGTCTCCAAACCTTTTTGATAGCATACATTTATGCATCAATTTGATGGATGGATAAGATCAATAAAGATAGAAAAATTTCTTCCTGTGTATCAGTGTATCATCTTGTACAGCACTTGGAGTTGCCCATGTGCCCCCATTTTGGTTACAATGTGTATATGACACCTTCTTGAGGAAGAGGGCAGATAGCCACTTGTTGGGCATATTTTGCATTTGGGGGGAGCAAAGAGCATGGCACTGAGAGTGGCACCCACGGAGAATACGGATGCTCCTCTGAGGCTCTGAGATTCTACCATTCTGCTGCCATTCCTGCTGCTCTCTGATCCCAATCACAGTCGCCCAGGCATTTTTGATGAGCAGGATCGGAGAGTCTTTTGAACAGCTGATAATGTTAATGTTTGAATTAATTTCTGTACCTTGAGATGATTTGGCCATTGTCATTTGAAAGACAATTGAGAATCCCCTAGTGTCCATTTTTTCTTCTTATAAATTTTTCCCAGTTTTACTAGATGTTCCTGCAGAAATCTATCACTACAAAATAGAGAGACAAGGAGGCTGATAGAAGTGCAACCCTCCATGCTCAGAGCTCCAGAGCAGGTGCCCCAGCTTACAGCTATGCTGGGCAACCACCTGGGCTACCACTTTGGAGGACATCCCCCCACCTTTTTTTTTCCTCTTGCCCCCAGTGAAGGGTTAAGAAGCAAACATGCATACACAGAAAGTGGGTCTGTGTGGAATGACAGTGCCTGTGAGCAGGGAAAAATAAAAAGAAGTGGTGCTTTGAGAGAAAAGGTCTTAGATAATAGATGAGGCAGACTCATTAAGCCCAAAGCCCTGGGCCTTAGACCCAGAGTGCGTTTCAACCTCCTGTTTGCTCAGACTGGGAAATGTGCATTAACTACTCTCCTTTCTCAAGCTCCAAATGGTGACTTCCTTCTTCCTCTCTCTGGGCCTTACTATGGGGTCTAAAAAATAAATTCTACCTTATAAATCTGTAAAATGTGCTAATAAATTGCCTGACAAGTAGGAGGGTTGTTCCTAGCGGGGAGACCTAGAGCAGAGGCTGTGAGGTTGGGAGGCAGGTTTGACACCCCGTCCACCTGAGCAAGCCTGTGGGAAGCTACCTGCCTGAGAGGACCAGACAGCATGTTTTACAACATACATGGGCTCTTTGCAAACATAATGACCCAGCATGTTGATGGAGTGGCTCTTCTCTTCCTCTTCAGACTTCCCTTTCTCTCAGGTTTGCAACTACTTACAGACTGCTTAGAATGAAGTCAAAGCTAGAGACTGGTTCTTCCCACCCACATGGAAGCCCAGATCCCACCTGCAGGTCCAGCCAAGGAAGAGGCCATTTCTCAAGCTCTTGGGAAACAGCTCAGAGATCTGACGAGTCATAATAGCTTCTTTCTTAAAAATGTCTCCTTCTGTCTCCACTTTATACCATTAAAAAATTCCAGCCCCAATATAAGAGAGGTGCCGGGGGGAAGGGAACAAAAAGGAATGGGAAATATGGAAAAAATTTTGGTAAATTACAAATGAGACTGGGGTATCCCTGATCTTCTACATATTTCTCTGTGTATTTATTGTTAAAAAATCCCCTGCAGATCAGATTTCAGTTATGGTAGCTCCTTGAATTCTAATCACACAGCTCTCAATCATTTATTTTCCCATGCTTGAGAACACCTTTACTATCATTCCTCTCACTTTTCTTTGCAAGCTCACACACATCACAGTGTTTGTTGACTGACTAGATCCCTCGGGCTAATTTATTAATCAGTCGACTGAAAGTGGAAATGCAATTTCCCGTAAGTTCAAAGACCAGAATAGCAGTTGCATTCCTGGAATCATCAATAACTCCCTCCAAATTGTATTTGTCATCACGGGGGCACCTGGTATATTAGCATGAGCAACCGAAAGCAACTCCTTTGCAATATTAATGGAGAACAGTCATCCCTGAATGTCTCCAGGTTCTGAATCCGTGGATTTAATCAACTGGATAAAAAAAAAAAAGAGAGAAAATTTGCATCTGTATTGAACATGTAGAACTCTTTTCTTGTCCTTATTCTCTATGTGATACAATATAACAATTATTTCCACAGCACTTATATTGTATTAGTTATGATAAATAATCTAGAGGTGACATAAAGTATTATGGGAGGATATGCAGAAGTTATATGCAGTGCTGTGCTATTAATATATGGGACTTGAGCATTTGAGGATTGGGGTATCCACAGAGGTCTTGGAACAAATCCTTCATGGATATGAGGAATGACTACATAATCCTTTGCATTTTGTGAATATTGATATAGCATATGATTTGCCTGATAGAATAAATCTTGTAGACCAGGAGTTTTTTTACCTGAACTCAGGTGGGGGTTGGGATGTAGATTCTGCGCTGAGCCAGGTCTGCTCTGTGACTAACTGAGCAGTAGTACTTCTCCAGTTTTGACAGGACACTAATTCAAAGGCCTCAATAAAATGATGAGTTGTTTGCCACAGCCTCTAAAGCTCATTTGCAGATAGATTACATCAAAATGTGGATCTGAAAAGTGCACAAAAGCTTTTGAACATAAACCAGGAAGGCAAAAATTAAAATGGAAATCATAGCTTCTGTTATAATGAGGGGAAAAGACACAGGTCATAAAGGGAGAATAAGAATTTGCAATTCAGAGACTTCTGTGATAGTATTGATAGGAAAGTCTAGGAATGTGGAACTGAGCAATACTAATTCTTGACTCTTTTGCTGACATTCAAAGCCCTCTAAAAAGTGACTCAGACACAAGGCCTTAGCTTTATTTATTTATTTTTCACTACATTACTTATGTGTGGTTCAGTCTTAACCAGATTGGCTCCTTGCTGTTTCTTGAACATATCATGTCTGCCTGCACTGCTGTTACCTAACCAGTGGAGGTGAGGCTGAAGACCAGAGCCTTCTTGGGCTATGGCTGTCACAGGATGGGATGCTAAGATATCTGAGAACATTGGTATGTATCATTCTGCTTTGAATGACTGACTGGTGATAACTGTAGGCAGACAGGGCATAGTTGGAGGAGGTAAGTCATTGGGGGCATGGCCCAAATGGGCTTGTCTTCCCGGTGACCCCTTGTCTCCCTCTTTCTGTTTCTCTGTCACCATGAACAGAACAACCCTCCTCCATCACACTCTTCCACCTTGATGTTCTGTCTCACCTTGAACCCATATCAATGCACTCTGCCATTTATGGACTGACACTGACAAAATGATGAGACCCAAATCAACTTTTCCTTCTTTAAGTTGTTGTGTTCAGGTATTTTGGCCACGGGGGAGGGGTGGGAATACTGACTAACAGCAACTTAAAGGAGGAAGTTTATTTTGACTCATGGTTTGAGAGGTTCAGTCTTATAGCCAACCAACTCTATCACTCTGGGCCCAAGGTGGGCAGAACATCACAGTGGAAAGGAAATGGCAGAAGAAATCTATTCACCTAATAGGAACCAGGAAACAAAGAGAAAGAGGACGAGGAGGCAGGGACAAGACATATAAACCCCAAGGAACACCCCTAGTGACTCACTTTTTGTACTTAGGCCCACCTGTCAATCCATTTGAAATATGAATTCATCAAATGGATTAATCCACTGATTCAATTACAGCTCTTATAACCTGATCATTTTACCTCTGAACATTCCTGCATTAATGCGGGAGGTTTTGGGGGACACCTAATTACAAATAATAGCACCCTGGCTTTTCATGAGTAAGGAAAATTCTTTAATACCCCAGAATTACTCCCAGCCCTATTCTTACTAGTAGCTTATTCTTATAATTAATGTAGATCCTATACAGAGCTCTGACTGATTCCATCATTTTCTGAGGTCCTAGTTATATCACCCTCTGCTGAAGTCTCCACTGAGGCCCCTACCACCTGTGGCCATTTTGTTTTCCAAATCTTCATAGTATTTGTTTGTTTTTTTTTCATCTTTCTTTGTCTTGGTCATTTGTGCTTAATTTGTTGTCAGTACTTATCTCATTGTAAGTGTTATATTTTCTTTTTTAACTTTATAATAAGTGATAATTGAAAACCTGTGTTTTAATTATTAGTTTACATGCCCCATCAAACCATTACTTTGTTTAAGAATATAACTTATCTTTCCCATCATTTTCCCCAGGACCTAGTGTAGTGTGATCCCACAGTGAATGCTGACTGAACACTGTGAATGAGTGTCCAGGAATGACTGCCATTGGGCAGCTGAGTGGTCCCACTGGCCAGGCCTCACTTCAAGGACTTGCAGTA
The DNA here is from genome assembly GCF_052094955.1 of Ictidomys tridecemlineatus. Taxonomy (NCBI): domain Eukaryota; kingdom Metazoa; phylum Chordata; class Mammalia; order Rodentia; family Sciuridae; genus Ictidomys; species Ictidomys tridecemlineatus. The sequence goes on along the minus strand of NC_135483.1, from coordinate 63,025,866 downwards.
TGGCCCTCACCTACAGTCTCTGCTCAGTGCCTTGCACACCTGTTATGTGAATATAGATTGAATCCATCGAACACATATGGATTCGTTTTTCTCGGATAAAGCAGTAACACAGCTGCAGGTGCCAGCCATGATTACAGTAGGCTTCTCTGAATCGCTCTCCCTCCAAAAGGCTGCAGTTCTGAGGAGACAGGGAAAATCTGGAAGAAAAAGGATCAAGAGGATGGATAAGAGTGAGTGTGTGGAAGACTGAGTGAAAGTGAGAGAAATGTGTGTGAGTGTGAGTAAATACGCAAAGGAGACAAAATGTGTAAGTGCACAAGTGAGCAGCACTGGAACTGAGTGTGAAGTAGGGTGCACCAGGGAGTGTGAGCACATGTGAGTGTGCGGATGTGAAGGAAAGGGAGTGAAAAGGCATGAGTGTGGGGGTGTGCTGCCAGTGTGAGGACCGAAGGGTAAGTGTGTGAAGGCGAACCTGCATGGGAGTGTGTGAATGTGAGAATGTACTTAAGGGTGTAAGCGCAGCCTATGTGAGGCAAGTGTGCATGTGCTGGTGAGAGTGGTGTTTGGGCTTCTGAGGCCTGAGAGTGAAGACAGCTGGGCAGAGTGCAGGAGGAACAGGTGCATGGTCTGTGCAAGTGAACCCACCCTGGGACCATGGGCTGCAGCTGAGCGCTTCCCTCAGTGACTCTTTTCTGGCCCCTGTTGTTTCCCTGGTTTGCCAAGTGCTGGACACTTGGTCTGCCTGCACCATGAAGCGTATCACGGGAGGGACAAAGGTGACCCTCAGGGTCAGACAGTTGGGAAGCCACTGACACCACTGGCCAGACACAGTTGCAGTGGGCATTGGATCTTCTGGTCCAAACACTGGATCAGCATCAAAGTGAGGCACTGCTTATGTTGCACTGCCATTGAGTGACAGCTCTGAGGGAGGGGCTGTAATTCAGGGACTGAACCACACATAAGTAACGTAGTGAAAAAAAAAATAAAGCTAAGGGGTTGTGTCTGAGTTACTTTTTAGAGGGCTTTGAATGTCAGCAAAAGAATCAAAAATTAGTATTGCTCAGTTCCAAATTCCTAGACTTTTCTATCAGTATTATCACAGAAGTCTCTGAATTGCAAATTCTTATTCTCCCTTTACAAGTATTCTTTGCATGTTTAATCACTTACTTTCTCTCTCTCTTTACAAGTATTCTTTTGCATGTTTAATCACTCTCTCTCTCTCTCTCTCTCTCTCTCTCTATCTATCTATCTATCTATCTATCTATCTCTATCTCTATCTCTAGCTCTCTCCACCCATTGCTCAGAAAGAGAAGACAGAATCTTGATTGGCTCCCTCCTTCATTTCTCTGAGCCCTCAGGGCTCACCCCTGGCTCCCCAGCACGGGCAGTGGGGTGTCCGCAGATGGTGGGCCGAGGCTGCTGTGCAGATAGGAGAAATTGGTTGCTTGCTCAAAGCCAAGCAGCAGTCTCCCTTTTCCTACAGCCCTCCCCCCTTTGTCCATTTCTCCTACATACATTCTTGGAGGCATAAGTTTCTGTAATGAATGTATAATAAATTAATGGTTATTTGTTCATCAGAACAACTTTTAGAACTTGTATCCAGCAGCCTGGAATGCAGATAAAGTTCTCTCCACATCTGGATGCTTACAAATGAATTTCACTAATTAAAAATATATGTAAATAAGTCGAAGAAAGATTGGTACAGAAAATGAAAGGGAATGAGGGAGGGAAGTACTGTGGATGGCATTAGAAAAAAATATTTTTCATGTTTGTATAATTATGTCAAAATGAACCCTAATATTATGTATATCTTTAATGAACTAATAAAAAATAAATTTAAAAAGCACTAATATTATGCTTATCTATAAGGGACTAATAAAAACAACTTCCAAAAATTTAAAAAGAATTTTTAAAATGCTAAAAGTCCTTAATAAATTGGACCATCTGATGAATAGGGGTAAGCACAGGAGGAGAAGGTTTGAGGTGCCTACAAATACCAGTTTTAATTATGAAATTTGATGGGGTGGAGAGCTGGTGTGGTGTGCAGAGAACAGAATTCCAGAGAAGCTGCTCTTACGAAGGCAGGCCACATAGCTCTGACTCCAGAAATCGTACAACTGGCTTTGGATAATCAGCTCTATTTCTATTCACAGCAGATGAATTTGTATTGTGTAAAATTATTCAAAGGAACTGAATTTGTTGGATGCTAAACTTATTTTTAAGCCTTAATAATTAAAACAGTGTGGTATCTCTGCATGAATAGACGTGTATATATATGGCATATGATGAAGATGTAATAAGAAGGGGGAAAATAAATCTTTCCAAAATTTGTGTTGGAATGACTAGGCTGCCTTCTAGGAAACACACACACACACACACACACACACACACACACACACACAAGCACTTCACAGTGCAGCAGGATAAACTTCAAATAGATAAAAAATTTAGATAAAGTAAAATAAAGCCATAAAATATTTAGGAGAAAATTCAGGAGCCATTCAAGATTGATAAACAGTACAGTTTTCTTGCATAACAAAAACAAAACACAGAAAAGAGTAAAATGAAAGTCCCAAAATATAAAGTTAAATGAAAAATGAAAGAAAACCATCAGAAATATTTGTAACTCATATCATAAAGAGCTAATCTCCCTAATACAAATTAAAAAGAGAAAGACCAATAGCCTAATAAAAAATGGGAAAAGCATATGAACAGAATATTCAGAGAAAGGAAATACAAATTCCACTCACGCATAGGAAAAGATGCTGCACCTCAGTCATGATTAGAGAAGTTCAAGATAAAATTCCACTGCAAAATTTTTCATCTATCAGGTTGTCAAAAATGCAAAAGTGTGAGGATACATTCTGTTGGATAAGTAGGCGTTCTAATAAATTATTGATGGCAGTGGATATTGAAGTGCTTCCCTATGGAATTACCGAAGTTACAAATGAATAACTTTTCCTTTATACAAAAATTTCTCTTCTAGGAACTTATCTTACAGATATATTTGCACATGTGTAAAATGGTATTATGCATTGACTTGTTCTTTGCTGCACTGGTCGTAATAGCAAAAGATTAAAATTAGAATAAATATTTATGGATGACTATGTTTAACAATTGTGGTGCATCCATATAGTGAGATACTATACTATCTATGGACATGTAAAAGAAAATAAAAGAGCTTTCTATGCACTGATATGGAAAGATTTCCTTTCTATGAAAAGATATGCTAAAATCCTTAAGACATATTGTTTAAATAGTAAAGCAAAGCATATTGCACTATATAGATATGTAGATATAGAGGTATATACTATGGTATATGGTATACTGCTATTGTATAGTAAATAATAAAGTATATTGTTTAATAAAATATATAGCACTATGTATAGTGCATAGTACAGAATCTTTATGTTAAAAGAAGAGAAATAAGAATATATACTTTTGTTTCTGTAACACACATACACCCACACACAAAAGACACTAATAAAAGTTATCCTACTGGAAAGGAAGGATGAAATAAAGTAGAAATGTTTTGCCTAATACTTGTTTATACAATGTTAATTTATATGCTATGTGGATGGATTACCTTTTCAAAAATTTATATATATCACATATGTCAGTCATTGAAATATGTCTGATTTTAATAGTATCACTGAACAGTTCTCTTTAAGGAAATCCAAACAAAACTCAAAACTTATTTTTACAATTATCCTGTCTCCACCCCCTTTCTTCTGTTCCCACTAGAGCTTTTAAGCTTAATATATTTCTTCCTTTGACTTGAGGAAGAAGATAAATAACCACGCTGATGAGTGGACTGAGGATTTGGGGTGTTCTGTCAACAATATAGAGACCACCACTTTCCTATTAACTCTGGGTATCTGTCTCTGAGACGCCAGATTTTCTTAATGCACTTAGTGTTTTACTCTATAGATCACTGTTCTCAGCCACAAATCCCCAAGTAGATCACCAGCTGTCATGTTGCAGCCCGAGGGTGACTGAAGGCAAAAGGCAATGAGTCTCATGGAGATGAATGGCACCAGAGTTCCAGGTGTTTCAGGCCTGGTCTTGTCTATAATTTGCTTTTGTAAGTTTCAACATCCTAGGTTAAAAAATAATGGTTTATAAATTGTTTCTTTTAATAATGCTTTCATGAAAAGTACAAAAAAATTTAAAGATCAAAAATAGATGAAAAAAAAATTAAATCTATAATTTGGTGTCAACACCCCAAAGCCAGTCCTGTTACCCACCTGGTCAGTTTCTACGTCTGAAGAGAAGTAGGTCAGGCTTTAACAACAGGTGGAACAAACCGGGGGCAGGGAGACGGGCACTTGAGGGAAGGAGGAAGCTTCCACTTCTCCATCTCTAGTTGGGCACCTTTTATATTTTTTCCTAGAGGTTGTGTATTTGCTCTTTGCTCTGCCTGCAAGTTTCTGCCCTGGGTCTTTGAATGTTTGCCTTCCCCCTGTCAATTATGCTTAGCTCAAATTTTACCTCTTGAGTTACGCTTCTATTTCTTCCCCACATCCTTTGGTAGGATCTGCCTGATAACACGAATTATTTTCTGAGGTAGTCTTGTTCACTCTTTTGTTTACTTGTTAATCATTTATCATCACTTCTTTCTATCACTGCAAACTCCAGAAGAGCAGAGACTTTGTCTGTCTTGCCCTCTAATGTATTCTTAGTGCCTAAAACAGTGTCTGACCCAGAATAAGACCTCAATAAACATTTTTTGTATGGATAAATAAAAGGTTAGAAGCCCATGTCTAATAGGGATTTGTACACAGAACTTAGTAAATGAAAAACAGTTGACAAATACCAGTGAATTTTAATTTATTCAAGTAATCTCTCCATTTGACACAGACATTGCTTTTGAAACAAACTGGCAAAGTAAAGGCTCTGGCTTGACCCTTGCTTATTCAATGATCACTCTTCACTAACACACTCAAGACAATTATTGAGTTGCTGCAATTCTGATTAAAAAGTACAGCTTTCTAATTTTAGCATTTGTTTAAAACCTTGATACACATTGAGAGACTAAGTTACTTAGAAGGTAAATTTAACTGTCAGACAATTTATGGAACATAAAATTTATTTCTTGGGGATCAATAGAACTTGTATTAAACTGAATCTATTTTTTTCTCCATTAACAGATGTAAAAGTCAATTGTTAAGCTGGTCACAGTGGCTCGAACCTGAAGCCCCAGCTACTTGGGAGACTGAGGCAGGAGAATCCTTTGAGCCAAGGAGTTTGAAGCCAGCCTGGGAAACATAGAGACTGTCTCAAAAATAAAAACAAATAAGTGGTTGCACAATATTATTATTTCTTTGAGGTATTGTTTTAGATTCTTTATTCCAATTTCAAATGTCATTTTTTATGAGTGTGAAATAGATTTTTAATGTGTGAACAAATAGAGTTTATTGCTGTGTTGACTTAGTAAAGCCTAATTACAACACATTGACAGTAATAAAAGTGGGTATGGTTAGTTATATTTAAAAATACTAATATTGGTGCTTTATAAGCCTGTTTATAAAGATTAATATCTCTTTTTTAAGAAAGAATTTTTTTCCTTGCACTTATGTGCTTTTACAATAAGGTGAAATTGCAGATGGTGAGCCAGGATTTGGAAGGTTCCAAACATCTCTTGCATGTCTAGACATATTCTAGACATGGTGTTGGTTATTCTTTAGATGTTGGGGACCAATCAAATGTTCTCTGGAGTTTTCTCTCAAGCACTCAGGCTTTGAGACGCTACCCTGGTGGGACTATTCTGTGTTATATAATCTCTATAAGTGAACCGGTCCCTTTGATCTGAAACCAAGGTAAGTTTTATTTTATTACATTTATTGTTAATTTGAATGAGGTTCAACATATTGTAAAGTCATTACAACTATAGAATCTTGACTTACAGAGAATTTCTCATTTTAAGATGATTTTACCTATGAAGAATTTTGTGTTGGTCTGCCTGGAATCCTGTGACTTGATCAGGAACTATTTTGTGTTGTGTTCCATTTCTATGACCATGCATTAATGATTTTTGCTGTGGAATTCTATTACAATGAACATATGGCTGCATGTCATATGTTAGATCAAAAGAGCTGAAATACAACTGATTTCTAGTCTCTGTGTAGTGGATGAGCGGAATAGAAAGCTTTTCTTGGAGCACAGATAAGGGAGAATAACGCATCACACACTTATTTTTATCACTCTTTCATTCTTTCTCTGAATTAATGGATCTGTTGTGACAGGTGCCGGAAGGTAGTTTGAAGTTTAGATGAACAATGTATTGAAGGATTGTGATATCTCAGTTGGGAGAAATAATGGAAATTACTGCCTCCACCTCAGATACAACAGAGCCGTGGATGAGGTGCAGTTTGGACTCTTTGTCTTACCTGCAGCAGGACAAAGTCAGGAGCTTCAATTCTGTCATGTGTGCATGACAAAATGAACTCTTATGGCTGCAGAGGAAAGGCAAATTATAAATGGACCATGTCTGCCTGGCAATTTGTTAATATTATAGGCACTTTGAGATATTTATAGACTTTGCCTCAAGAATTTCAAAATATACCAAAGGATATGTCTATAGAATTAGTTCTTAAATTGAGGTTCACCATCCCTCCAAGAGGTTCCTGAAACACTTTAAGGGGAACCACAAGGTCAAAGCTATTTTAATAGTAATATTAAGCTATTATTGGCCTTTTCCACTGTGTTTCCATTTGTACCAGTGATGCACTATCAATCAGGACAGTGGCACCAAACTCTATTAGAACCCTGTCCTCCACTCTTCCGTGCCCCGGGAGTAAAATATCCATTCAGTTCTACTTAGGATTGTCCTCGATGAGAGCAGGAAAGATTAATGACTTTGTTAACTGTTGACCCTTGAATATGCACGTTTTTAATACTCTGTGTAGGAACGTAGCCCCTCTTCTGCACACTCCAGTAAATATTGAGGAAATGCTTGAATGTGATTGTATGGGTAGGGAGCCAAACTGCTTGCATTTTACATGTGACAGCACTACTGAAAGACAAGCTATGGTTATTCAGATTGGACTTTTGTGCAAATATTTTCTCCAAAGTGAAGGAAGTGACCCTATTACTTTAGAAAAAAGGTAATAGTATTTTAAATGACTTAATAAATGTATAACCCCATGAATCAGAGAAGCCTGGAATCAGGTCTAACACAGTAACCAACATAAACATATTTGAAAATAAATTAGCTCATGTATTACTGCTCCAAAAGAAGGTATTTGTAATGTTCAAATATATCCAGGAGTATACCCCTGGAACTCAAGCAGCAGCTGTTTGTCCTTAGACTCTGTTGAGAAGAACCCTGATTTGGTTTAGGCAGCCCACTGTTTTTCCGTGGCAGTGGCTGACTTTCACTCTAGAGGCACTCCACTCTGCCAGAGTTGGAAATTGAGCTTGACACTGATTCTCCTCCCTTATCAAGCTTGGAGGTTATTGCGGAGGCTCTTGGGGAAAGGCTGAGCCTAGGGCTCTGCTGACGGTCAAATGCCAAAGTCCTTCTCACCTAAGATACAGAAAGCACTTTAGCTATTTCATCCTTGTTAGGGACACAAATAATGCTATAGTTATGATCTTGATTTCCCCACAAGGGCCTTGTATTAAAGCCTTAGTCCCCAGTGCTATTGTGAGGTAGGGTAATTTTTAGGAAGTGGAGCCTGGTGGAACTAAGTTAGGTCATTAGGAACATGTACTTAAAGGGGACATTGGGACTCTAGCCCTTCCTGCCTCTTTCTTTTACTTTCCAGCTGCCATGAGATGAGCAGTTTTCTCTCTCATGGTGGCCGCCATGATGTACTGTGCTATCACAGGCCCAAAGCAACAGAGCCAAGCGACCATGGACTAACACCCCTAATGCTGGTAGCCAGAATAAACCTTTCCCCCTTTTAAGCTGATTATCACAGTAATTTTGTTTCAGTGATAGAAAGATATCTTACACAACTGCTTAGACAAATGCCCTCACTACAAATCTACCAGTCATTTCCCTTTCTTGAACAAATCCCTAACAACATGGTCTTTTCTCCATGGTCATCTTTCCAAAGTGTTCCCCCTGAGCAGGTTGAAGAATGTGTGGTTCTCTGTCTTTGGTAGTCACTGTTTAAAAAAAAAAAAAAAACTCTGTTTTCTACTACTTTCTAGAATGTTCTTACAAAGTGAATTAATTGTAAAAGTTTTATAACTACTCAATATAAAGGCAAAGATTTTGCTTCTGATTTAAAACACATATAGATATTAAAATGAAGATATGGGTAATGTGTGTGCTCAAATATAATTTATTCTTTGAGGAAATATTTACTCAGCTTCCATGAATTAATCAACGTAGTAGATAAACAAAATCAAAATATGAGGTCTTTGCCTTCAAAGAACATGCAATCAGAGTCTGTGAGAAAAGAAAGATAACTCTTAGAATACTCCGGAATGGTGCTCACATAGAAGTGTAAACAATGGACACAGAGTGTTTGGGAGGGAGCCCTGAGCTAACCTATGGACCGGGGTGGTATTCTAGAGAGGAGACTTGCCTTCAAGACCTCCCAACAATTTGGTCACAAGTAACCCATCTATGTTATGTCCCAGAAGCTCCACAGAAGCCCTTACCCCTGGAAGGGATCTCCATTAACCATCACAACTCTCTCTGCTTATTCCTATTCAAAGGGCCTTGCTTAGATCTTCCCTGTGTCTGGTGTTATCTTACTATTTTCTTTCTAGTCATTTTTCCCCCTATTGTTCACTGCCTGCTTCACTTCTGGCAGCCATCTTGGCCACACCAGTTAATGCTGTTCCTTTCGGGAACAGCATTTCTCATTTCCCCAGGGAAAGCCTGCATGGGTATTTGGTCCACAGGTTCCCATAGAACCTTGTGCTAACCTCTACTTTAGTACTTAAGAATTCAACTGTCACCATTACATCTCCACTGGGAAGTTTTCATGGTTACAGTGAGCAACAGTGAACTCCTATCCCCTTCACCCTACCTCACTAAGTTAAATGTGAAGTCTTCACCCTCCTTCCTTCCTTTTCCCTTTGTACCTAAATAGCAGCTATTCCAAAACCCCCGAATTCATCTTTGACCCCCTCCCTTTTTCAAACATCACTCATCTAATGCTGATAGCTCTAAATTTAAATATATCCAAAATCTGAAACCTTCTTGCTACTTCCACTGTATTCACCCAGGTTTTGGTCACAGGAATGATCTTAAATGTAGGTTATGCCAATGGTCTTCTAACTTGTTTTTCCATATCTGCCCTTGGACCTCAAGTCCATTCTTCATAAGCAACCAGACTACAGATGCTCCTCAAATTACTATGAAGTTATCTCCTGAAAAACCCATGCTAAGACAAAAATACCACAAGTCAAAATGGATTTAATACACCTGACGTACCAAATATCACAGCTTAGCAACACAAGGCACTGTGGAGTCCAAGTATCTCGTGGTCTCAAGACTGATGGGAAGGTGCGGCTTACTACTGTAGCTCAGCATCAAAAGAGAAGATCAGACCACATCTCACTAGCCTGGGAAAAGACTTTAATTCAAAATACAAAGTATGGCTTTTATTGAATGCATTTTGCTTTTAAAATATCAGAAAGTTGGAAAATCAGGAATTAAATCATTGTAAATCTGGGATTATCTGTAATATGTTTAAAACATAATCTAGAACATAAATTGCATCGTTCTTTTGCTCAAAACTTTCTAGCTGTCCCCAGTTGACAAATTCTAAAGTTCTTCCAAGGTCTACAGGGCATTTCTCCTTTTCTTACCTACCTCCTACCACTGTTCCTAGCCACTAGACATTAAAACAGGAGCTTCCTTGCTATCTGTGAATACTCAGGGCACTCTCTCACCCTGAACATCACCTTAGCTGTTGCTCTGTTGCTCTGACTGGAATGATTTTCGTCAATAGTTGTGTGGCCAACAACCTCATCTCTGTCAAATCTTGGTATTAATATCACCTTCTCAGTGAAGCCACCCACAATGATCTTACTTCATTTTAAAAATGTAAATTAAATTTATTTTTAACTGAAAATAAAAATTGTACATACTAATGGGATAACATATGATGTTTCAATACATTTATACATGGTGTTATGTTTTAAAATCAGGTTAAACATAGTTCTCTCTTCAAAAATGCATTATTTCTGTGGGGTGAAAACATTCAAATTCTTTTCTTGACCTTGAATGAAACTGCAATCCCCCACTCTTACCCACACCCCATAGTCTCAATCACCTCCCTTATTTTTTTTCATAGCACTAATCATTTGTAGCATTTGTGTGTGTGTGTGTGTGTGTATGTGTATGCGCACACGTGTGTGTAATTAATTGTCTGTCCTCACTATAATAAATGTGCTGTCTGGGCAAAGACTTTGTTTTTGCTATTCTTTGTCATACCTGAGCCCTCCCAGGATAGTATCTTTAATGGTTTTCAATAAATATTTGCAGAATGAATAATAAATAATGTGTTAACTTGCATTGCTCCCTCACTAGAGTACAAATTTCTTGAGCACAAAAATTCTGAATTGTTCAACGTTATATACTCACCATCTACCCCAGTCCATTGTGTATTGATTGCACAGAAATCAATAGTTGTTGACTAATGAGCCACTGTTTCCAACGGACCCTTGAAAGCAGTATGAAGACAGAACTCGTGTCTCTACTGCTCATCTTATTATGTAGTTGTTAGCTGGTGTTGTTATCTCACTGAATCTGTGTATGAGTGGTAACCACCTGGTGAAACTTGGTTTTACTACAATCACAGGTTATAGCTTTCTTCTTTTTAGGTGACATGGTCAATTACCTTATAGATGTTCTGCCATGTTTTTTGAGTTGGATATAATCTCTAGTGTTGGAGATTATGGGTGGAGGGGATGGGATAGGTGGGTGTTGAGGATTCCTAGGAAGGAAAGTCAAAGAGGGCATTATTTATATCAATTGAAGCAAGTTCTGTGGAAAATCAAGCCTCTAACATCAATTTTTTTTCTTTCTTCTTTCTCATCTTCCTCCCTCAAATTTCTCCCTCCTTCTCTTTATTTATTGATTTTTTGTTTAACATGTCTTTTATTTGCCAGTTTTCCTCCAATTTAAACTCTGTAGGCTCCATAACAACTCCATTTGCCTTTAGGGCTTCTTACTTTTTATAGCTGCTAAGAACTTTAGAACTATGTAAGCTTTTTACTTATTTATGTGTGCTGAATAAAAAACAAATGGTATAAATCTTAGCATACATACATATGTCTGCCCATGGATTTACTGAGTGGGTTCCAGGCCCTGTGGATGAAAGATGCCTAAAATATAGCGCCTGAATATAAATTTTTTTTTCTACCTGGAGAGGCCAAAACTTAAATCAACAATGCAGAAAAGTTATGTTGAATTCTATCATAGAAGTACAGGCTCCATGTTACGAGAATACACAAGAATGCATGTAAACAGGATCTAGTTCATTGGCACATTGTTGAAATTAGTAGCAGTAAAGCTGTGTCTTGAACAATTGGGAAGTAAATAGGGATAAAGCAGAAGGGGCATCAGAGTGCTAGGAGGTAACAGGGAATGTGAGAAGCTGCATGCAATTTACTAGAGCTGGAGCTCAGCATTTTGAAGATGAGGCTGGAAAAAAAAAGTGGTACAGAGGGAGAGTAAAGAGAAGAAGCTAGAAAGTTAAGCAGAGCACAGGGCCAGTCAAGCTATGCAGTTTGAACTTCATCTGATAAGAAAATAAGGATATATTGGAGAAATAAGGATATATTGGAGAATATGATGGTCATGGTCAACTGAACAAAATTAGAATAGAAGGGAACTTACTCAGCTTGATACAAGACACTGATGAAAAACCCATAATTAATCTCACATGTAAGAATAAAATATTGAATGCTTTTTGCCTAAAGTCAGAGGCAAGACAAGTTTTCACCATCTGTATTTAACATTGTACTGAAGTTAGTAGCCAGGGCTTTTAGACAAGAAAAATGTAAGTAACTAAAAGACATCCAAATTTAAAAAGAAGAAAGTAAAACTATTTCTGTTTTCAGTTGCATAATCCAGAATATATAAAACCCGAAGGAATCCAATTTTAAAAATTATTAGAAGTAATAAATGGGTTCAAAAAGGCTACAGGATACAATATTAATGTGAGAATCTGTTGTATTTGAATAAACTAGTAGTGAAGAACCTAAAAATGAAATTAAGAAATTAATTTGATTTAAAATGCACAAAAGAATAAAATGTATAGAAATAAATGTAACAAGAGGTGCAAATAAGTTTATAAAAGGAAATAATAAAACACTATTGAATGAAATGAAAGATCTAAATAAATTGAAAGACATTCCATGTTGATATATTAGGAGATTTAATAATATGATCATAGTGCACCCCAAATTGGTCTAAAGATGTGATGGAGTCTTTATAAAAATCCAAATTTCTTTTTTTCCCAGAAATTGGCAAGTTTATTTTAAAATTTATGTAGTTAATTCAAGGGTGCCAGGATAGTCCAAACAATCTTGGGAGTGGGGGAGAATGAAGTTGGGCAACTCACATTTCCTAATTTAAATCTTATTACAAATCTTCAAGATAGAGTTGTATTAGGATAAAATAGGCATTTAGATCAATGGAATGAAATTAAGTCCCAGATAAAAGATCTTTCATTTATTGTAAATTGTTTTCCAGAAAAAGAAGTAATACCATTCAATGGAGAAAAGAATAGTTTTTTCAACAAATAATTCTGAGACAAGCAAGTATCTTCATGCAAAGAATAAAGTTGGGGCTCTACCTCACACACCACAAACACACACACACACACACACACACACACACATACACACACGAAAAAAAAATTAAATGATTTATAGACCTAAATGTAGAGTTTTAGAGGAAAAAAAACTTTTAGAGGAAAAACAGGAGTAAATCTTTTGACTTTGGATTAGGCAATGATTTCTTTTATATGAAACCAAAGGCACAAGCAATAAGAGAAAATAGTGATAAATTGGATTTTGTCAAAATTAAACCCTTTTGTACTTAAAGGGATTCTATTGGTAACGTAAAATGACAGCTTACAGAATGGGAGAAAATATTTGATATAACAAAGAAATGATGTACTGAACATATACATGTCTCTTACAACTCAATAATAAAAGGAGAGCTGGGTGGGGTAGTGCATGCTTATAGTCCCAGTGGCTCAGGAAACTGAAATTCCAAGCCAGCCTCAGCAATTTGGTAAGGCATTGAGCAACTTCAAAATAAAATATTAAAAGCACTGCAGATGTGGCTCAGTGATTAAACACCCCTGGGTTTAATCCCCGGTACCAAATAAATAAATAAAGATTAAAAAAATAATAAAAGGAGGACTCAGTTTAAATGGGCAAAGAATGCAAATAGACAATTCTCCAAAGCACATGAAAACATCTACAATACCATTAGACATTAAGGAAATTCAAAGCAAAATCACAAGGAGATGCTGCTTCATACCCACAAAAATGCACTTAGAAATTTAGAAAAATAACAAAAATTAAAAAAAAAAAACAGGCAACAACTAGAGTTGATTAAAATGTAGAGAAAATTGTAATCCTAATTAATTTCAGGTAGGAGTATAAAATGGTGCAGCCTCTTTGGAAAACAGTTTGGTATGTTTACAAAATGTTAAGTATAGAATTACCATGTCTCTATCAATTATATTCTTAGATATATAACCAAGAAAAAAGAAAACATATGTCCTACAGAAATATTACACAGATGTTTATAGCAAGATCAATCATAATGGCTGAGAGTAGAAACAACCCAAATGGCCACCTACTGATAAACAAATTTAAAAGTGGCATAAACATGCAATGGAATACTATTCACCAATAAAAAGGAAGGGAGTACTGGCACATGCCAAGACATTGGTGAGTATAGAAGACACTGCCATGAGTGAGAGAAGCCAATCACAAAGGACCATATATTGTGTGATTTCATTTATAGGTTAAAGTCCAGAATCAGGAAATCTGCAGAGAAAGAAAGAAGATTAGTGTTTGCACATAGCTGTGGGAGTAGAAAGAGTGATGAATGAGCAATGACTGGTAAAGGATACTGGATCTGGGGGGCAGTGGAAGTTAATAAAAATGTTTTAAAATGGGATAGTGATGATGCTTGAACATCTCTGTGAATATACTGACATCCATTAATTGTCCACTTTTAAATGAGTGTGTTATATGGTATGTGAATTATATCTCAGTAAAGCTGTTTAATAAAAAACAAATTAAATTTTAAAAACATACCTTGGTATCAAAATGAAAGATGAAAAGGAAGTACACCAAAATGTGAAATATGGTTCTCTCTGGCCTGAGAACTGAGGGCTGATTTTTATTTTCTCCCTCACACTTTTTGAAAATTACCAAAATGCTCAAGTAAAATTTTGTTATTTTTATTACAATTTCAAATACTTATTGGAATTAAAATAAAAGGGAATAATGTTTTTATTTTAATTTTATCGATTTTATAAAAAAATAAATGACAGAAGAATGCATTACAATTCTTATTACACATATGCAGTGCAATTTTTCATATCTCTGGTTGTATATAAAGTATGTTGACACCAATTCGTGTCGTCATACATTTACTTTGGATAATGATGTCTATCACATTCCACCATTCTTGCCCCTGCCCCCTCTCTTTCCCTCCCACCCCTCCACCCCATCTAGAAATCATTTATTCCACCCATGCTCCGCCTCCCTATCTTACTATGAGTTAGCCTCCTTTATATCAGAGAAAACATTCGGCATTTGTTTTTTGGAGGGGATTGGCTAACTTCACTTAGCATTATCTTCTCCAACACCATACATTTACTTGCAAATGCCATTATTTTATTCTCTTTTATTGCTGAGTAAAATTTCATTGTATATATATGCCACATTTTTTTTTATCCATTCATCCACTGAAGGGCATCTAAGTTGGCTCCACAGTTTAGCTATTGTGAATTGTGCTGCTATAAACATTGATGTGGCTATGTCCCTGTAGTATGCTGGGTTTTTTTTTGGGGGGGGGGGTATAGACCGAGGAGAGGGATAGCTGGGTCAAATGGTGGTTCCATTCCCAGATTTTGAAGGAGTCTCCATACTGCTTTCCATATTGGCTGCACCAATTTGCAGTCCCACCAGCAATGTATGAGTGTACCTTTTTCCCTTCTATACAATGAAAACTACAGAACCCTAAAGAAAGAAATCAAAGAAAACCTTAGAAGATGGAAAAGTCTACCTTGCTCTTGGATACACAGACTTAATATTATCAAAATGACCATACTTCCCAAAGCATTATTCAGATTTAATGCAATTCTGTTCAAAATTCCAATGGCATTCCTCATAGAAATAGAAAAAGCAGTCATGAAATTCATCTGGAAAAATGAGAGACCCAGAATAGTTAAAGCAATCCTTAGAAGGAAGAGTGAAGCAGATGGCATCACTATACCACACCTTAAACTGTACCGCAGAGCAATAGTAACAAGAACAACATGGTATTGGCACCAAAGAGACTGGTAGACCAATGGTACAGAATAGAGAACACAGAGACTACCCACAAAAATACAATTATATTAGACAAAGGTGCCAAGAACATACATTGGAGAAAAAAAATAGCATCTTCAACAAATGGTGCTGGGAAAACTGGAAATCCATATGCAACAAAATGAAATTAAACCCCTATCTCTCACTATGCACAAAACTCAACTCAAAGTGGATCAAGGACCTAGGAATTAAACCAGAGACTCTGCGTCTAATAGAAGAAAAAGTAGGCCCTAATCTTCATCATGTGGGATTAGGCCCCAACTTCCTTAATAAGACTTCTATAGCGTGAGAATTAAGACCAGGAATCAATAAATGGGATGGAATCAATCTAAAAAGTTTCTTCTCAGCAAAAGAAACAATCTGTGAGGTGAATAGAGAGCCCACATCCTGGGAGCAAATTTTTACCCCTCACACATCAGATAGAGTACTAATCTCTAGGGTATATAAAGACCTCAAAAAGCTAAGCACCAAAAAACCAAATAACCCACCAACAAATGGGCCAACAACATAAAGAGACACTTCTCAGAAAAGGATATACAATCATTCAACAAATATATGAAAAAATGTTCATCATCTCTAGCAATTAGAGAAATGCAAATCAAAACTACTCTAAGATATCATCTCTCTCCAGTCAGAATGGCAGCTGTTATGAAGACAAACAACAATAAGTGTTGGGAATAGTGTATTTTAAAAGACAGATCTGATTTTTGGCAAGATGATTGATTATGGGACCCTGTGAATGATTAAAGCCAGCCCAGAGCAAGGCACAAAGAATTATCAGTAAACTATCATGTCTCCTGGGACAAACCCTCACAAAGTCCCGAGGCAAGTCAGTGGTTTTAGGGAGGGAACAAAACCACAAAAGTTTGAAACCTACTAAGTCCCTTGGTGATGAAAACTAATTACAAACATGAGAAAAATAAATAAATTTGTGAGTTCAGTTCAAAGCTCCTATTTGAGATAAATGGTTAGATAGTAGAATCTTTTCCCATCTTGCAAGTAACTGACAAGTGTGAGAAATATATACTTTAATTACAAATCAATTTTTATAAAGGAGACAATGGTCTTCATACTCGGATCCTGAGTCTGACCTTAAATACCTGTTCCTGAAGTTTACAGGGAAGTTTATAGTTGTGTCACTAAGTAGCTTTGTAATAATGAGTTTGCTTCTAGGTTTATTATTTCTCTGAAGCTTACTAAAGCAGTGATTCTCAAGAGAATCACCAACATTGATCATGTGTCAGTTTCACAGAAATGCAGATTCTCGGTCCAGTCCCCAACCCTGTGGGATCAAAAACTCTGAGCCCAGCGATCATTTTTATTTTTAAAACTCTCCTGCAGATTCTGAAACATGCTAACGTCTGAATTCCACTGATACATACCATCCCCAAGACCTCTTTCAGATCCAGAATGTAAATATCTAGAACAGTTTAAGGAGAAGAAAAGTTCACAAAGAGTTAGAATATCTGGAGAAAACCTTCTAATGAGGCGAGGTTTGATCTTGTCATGTGCAATCATACTTTTATCCAAAGAGAAGGATAAGACGCAGAGATAAATAGGTATGGGGGTTTGCATCCTTATGGACTGAGGAGCCAGTGGGAATGCAGAGATGGGAATTTTATAATTTATTATAAACAGAGAAAATCAGCAACTGGAACACAAAGTGGGCAATGTTGCCCAGCACTGATAAATAGACCTAGAAAATTACAGTAAAGCAGCTCTCAAATATTGAATATTAAGTTTATGCTTAGAGTTGATTGTTTTTTTTCCTATATATCTATTATACTTGGGGATTAACAAAATTATTATGTGTAGCTAACTTTCTTAAGGAAGATATATTATACATAAAATGCTCAATTTTGGTTTTGAACTTAAGCAATTTAAGGTTTCTTACAGTGAAAAACTGCAAAAATAATTAAAAAGTAAAACTTTGTACCTAAGTATTCAATGATTATATGCTCTGACCTGAGAAAAGTGTTCTAGAACGTTCTTATGCCTTCCATCTATCCAGCTGTCATTTCTTTCATCGCTTCCGAGTTGGGTCTCCTCTTTTTTAGATTCTCTTCAGAAATGACCTCCGTTTTCCAAAGTCTTAAAAATCTACTTTAATTCTTCCTTAGACTCTTGTTTCTCCAAGAATATCTTAATTAAAACCTCATTTGGTCAACAGAAAAAGTTATTCATAATTTCTTCCAAATCCTAATGAGTCCACAGATTAGAGGTTTAGAGATTAGTCCCCTAAGCTAATGACATTTCAGTTGAGCTGGCATTAACTTAATCTTTTAGTTTTTTATTCAAATTCTTAATACTCTCCATTAAGCATCTTTAAATTACTCAAATTCAGTCTATTATTGAAGCAGGATAAGTCATCTTTATGACTATATATTCTAAAATTCCTCAGCAGTGAAAGGCGTTTTGCAAATTCGTTAGTTCAATTTTCCAGCCCTGTAATAACAGCACTGTGTCTAGCTGGCCAGTTTTATTTTCTCTTTTCTCCCAGGAGGCCCCAAACAGCACTAAGCTAATCTTCATCCTGTCCTGGGAGTATGACCAGCTGGGCCCTCCATTTATGCCTGCTAAGAACTTTGCAGATGGTAAATCGTATAAATAGTTTTTGACCTAAAGTGAGTCTCCCCTCCCCATTTGTTGCTATTTCACAGTACTCACACTTATCAAAAATTGACCAACATTTCTTACAGACAGCATTCGATGAATAAGTCTGGTATCAGTGTCATAATAGCTCCTCTGTCTTGATTTATCTATCTTCTAAAGTGCATTTCAGAAAGCAACATCCAATAACCGGTATTAGGAAATGTCAAAGCACAAAGAAAAACAATTAAATTAGATTCTGTTCTCACATCTCATCAACTATAAGTACATTAATTCTACTTAAGTGTAGAATTAAAAACCATCTAAGTCTAGGAAGAAATACTAATAAATTTTAGGTAACATTTGGAATAAAGACTTTTTAATTCTTAGCAAAGGCAATCTAACTAACATGACCATAAAAAGCTTTTGTAACTGCTTTAAACAAGAACAGCAAAAACAAACACCATTCATTGTAAAGGCAAGTTTAAAAAAAATATTTGTGACATGAAATAAAAGTTAATTTCTTTGATTAATCAAAATCTTTTGTAAACTAGTAGTAAAAGATTTTAAAATCCCAATTTAAAAAAATGGCTGAAGTTGATGGACAGGCAATATACAGAAAAAAATTACAAATGACTGATAAGCATATGGAAAAATTGTTCCACCTCACCAGTATCCAAAGTAAATTAGAACAGAAAGATGATGTGTGGTAGATGCATCTGGGAGAAGTTACAAATAGCAAAGGATTGTTTCCAATACCCAGTGCTGGTTTTGTTCAGGAAGCAATTCTCATTCAGACATTGCTGGTGAATATAAGACACTGCTGTACAGAAGCTACAAACATGTATTCCACCTCTAGAAGTGTATTCTAAGGAAGGAATTCATGTGACCAAAAGTTTAGCTAGTTATACATGTCATCATCATTTTATACCACACTGAAAACATTGGAAACAATCTAAACATTCAACAGTAGGGAATTTATTGGTACATTACCATGTAGTTAAACAATGAAATACTTTGCAAATACAGTGTAAAGTGCAAAGAGAAGATGCAGAGGTTTAAAATGCTGATTTCTGAATTATTATCAGTATTTCAATTTTTTTAATAAAACGCTTTTGCATTACTGGCAGTCAAATCCAGGGCTTTGTGCATGCTAGGCAAGTGCTTTACCACTGAGTTCCAGCCCCAGATGTCAAAAAGGATTTTGGTAGGGAGCATGTACAATGAACCCTAAGAGTGGAGTTTTAGGACCTGAAGTTGAGTTTAGATGATGTCAAATATAACAGTGGTTGGAAGCTCTTTCACCATTCTTCCATTTCTGGGAAGCTAAAGGAAAAACCTTCAAAGGGCTCTCTTTTGGTTACCTGGAAATTGTCTTCACTACAAAATAACTGTTTTCATTCTCTTATACCATGAGATAATTAATGATTGCTGGATCTCTTAAGATATCCAAGAGACTAAGGGTTTGTTTCTTAGGCTGAAACAACTTATATCACATGTACCTATGGTAGGTAAAAATCTTTCTAATATTTGACACATGTTCATGTTATCTTTGATAATGTGGGTTGAATGTTCTCTGAACTCTTCCAGACAGCTTAAGATCATGGCTTTGCACATCACCTGCTGATGCTCTCAGAGCTACTGTGGAATCGCAGTCTCTGTACTAAATGACTTCAATCATGGTGCATTCTGGGTCCTCCAGTAAAATCTTGAGTTGTGTTTCTTGCCTGGCAGTCAGCTGTTCTTTCTTTTTTGTGTGTATGGTGTTGGGGATTGAACCCAAGGCCTTACGCATGCCAAACACATGCTCTACCATTGAACTACATCCCCAGCCAGCTATTATATACCTTGATATTGTCTATACATTAATGTGGATGCACCCCAGAATCAAATTCTCATTTGAAACTTCCCAAGCTTGGAAACCACATGACCAAAGCAATAAGAATTATGTGCAAAATGGGAATAAATGGCCTCTAAGTGATGGGGGGACTCTCTCAAGAATAAAGTATGGCAGTTTAATGAAGCAATTTTTATGCAGTTTATGCACTGCTACATATTCTATAGGGTACAATTGCTTATGAATTCCACAAAGACAATGTGCTACTGCATTTCTTAGCCTCAAAATTTTAAAAAATAGTGTTGTCTATTAAATTCCATGTGCTGAAATAATAGTTTCACGTTTTTAATGAAAATGGTACCAACAAGATACATCCCAAAGTGTTATGACATACACAAAAATGATTGACTAAGGCAGGGACACCTGGAAACAGGTGAAAGTCACCTCCTTTGTGTGTATGGTGTTGGGGATTGAACTGCACTTAACTGTACTCTGGCAAAAACTAATGTATGGTTTGGAAGTTAGGAAGTGTCTGCCTTTGGGGCTAATAATTGGGTCACAGGTTCTTGTTCTTGATATGATTTTAGTTAGTTAAGATACTTTCATTCTCTGAAAATTCACTGAACTATACAATTGTGATTTATATAGTCTTCTGAATGTAACTTACTCCTGAATAGAAAGCTTATTACACAAAAATTAGATCTTTTAGCCATACATGGTGGCACACACCTGTAATTCCAGTGGCTCAGGAGGCAAGAGGATTGTAAGTTCAAAGCCAGCCTCAGCAAAAGCGAGGAGCTAAGCAATTCAGTGAGACCCTGTGTCTAAATAAAATACAAAATAGTGCTGGGGATGTGGCTCAGTAGTCGAGTGCCCCTGAATTCAATCCCCAGTACAAACAAAAAAAGAAAAAAGAAAAGAAAAGAAAATTAGGTGTTTCCAAATACAAAAGCATGGCATCAAGTTTTGAAATTTTGACTTTGGGCTAAAAGGGGTTTCCAATGCTTATTCGTTTCTTAGCAACAAATGCTTTCCTTGGGTGAAAATAGGCTGCACTTTACCACCTATTTATTGCAGCAGTGTATACTTTCTCACATGGTAGAATATAACAAAAGGTCTGAAGCCTTTAGTTGGCCTCCAAGAAAAATGAAATATTACTCAGATTTGATATTTAATTCATTGTCCCAATCGATTTTTTCATGTTTCTATTTTGAAGTGATGTGGTTCAGATGTAGCCGCCCTTCTGGCCAAAGGACCCACTAATTCCCTCACGCCTGCCAAGAATGAAGACATGGGACCCCATGAGAACTACATTATTCCCTTCCAAGGGCAGCATTCCCAATAACTTAATCACTCTCCATAAGGCCCCAACTCTTAAAAATTCTACCACCTCTGCACCACCACACTTAGGACCACATTTCCAAAACATGAAACTTTGAAGTCAGACACACACAAACCGAATTCAAACCAAAAACTCACCGATACTCATTATTTCCCACAACTGCCCACTCCTGTCTGTATGATATCTCATTTATCTGGTACCCCCATCCACCCTTCTTCATCTTAGATTCACAGCTAATTTTACCCTTGACTCCTCCTTTAACACTTTCCATGCATCCAATCACCAAATGCTTTATTGTCTTGCTTCTTATTTGGTTATAGAATCCCTTCTATTAATCCTAGTTTAGATTCTTGTCTTTTCTTACTGGGATTACTGCAATTGACATTTAATTGGTTCCCCAGCCTTTGAACCTTCCCTACTTGTAGCCACCAAATGAACCCCATGGAAAAGGTATCTGTGCTGACATCTTGCTTCAGTGTGTTCAGTGGCTACCATGTCTGTAGAAATAGACCAAGCTCCTTAATGAACCCGGACACAGAAGCTCCTACCCTGGTACTTGTTCCCTCCAGAGTATGAAATTAGTTGTTTTCCCATTTTTCTACCAGACTCTGCCTTGGCAGTAAAATTTATTACCTTCTGTCTTCGGCTAGTTATTCTATACTCATATGCTAATGAGCTGAGGTGTGGTATTTACAGGATATCATTTCTGACTCCTGATGACTGTATGGGATTTCTCTGCTAGGACTGTATTACCTCCATGCCTCTCTCCCTTTCTATACAGTGTTTTCACTATGAATGTATAGGTCTGCTTCTGCTCTGAAACATTATCTTCCTGAAGGCAGAGGTTGAGTTTGTTTACCTTGTGACCAACGGCAAGTAAAGGCTGTGTATTTCTTGGTAGAGTGAACTGGAGATCTGGCTTCTTTTGTAATGTGAAAGAGTTCAGAAAGATCATTTATCAAAAAGTATGCTAGTGATAGAGCTATTTAATTGGACCTATTTTAAATGGGCCATAAGATCACCAGAGTGTCATTAGCCCTAATTATCTTCCTGAGTTTAATTGATACTTAACAAGGTAGAGCATTACAGGAGATATTTTATTTCTCTAATATTCCCATAATCACATATTGCACTATTGCAAATTCAAATTTACAGCTCCGTGGCCTGAAAGGTAAAACATAGTTTGCTTAGAGGAAAAGTGTTCTTCAACCATGTGTGGAGTGTTTGGAAAACATGAATTAAGAATCTTCTTGATGAAAAATACAAATACCCTCTTAAAAGATGTTGTAGATACTGTTGCAAAAAAAGAGTTCTACAAGATGAAGAAGGCAAATTTCTGCACCAATAATTACTGAAACGCCAAAGCACCAAGACTGGATTCACGTCTTGACCACTGGGTAGTAAATAAAAGAGTCACATTACATGAATAGAAAGAAAAGCACCTCAAGTGCCACTGTTTAGATAAGTGATGTCCAATCTGGGTGTACGTCATTAAATATGGTAAGTGGGGATAAGAATTCCTTGTTTAAGGCCAGTTAACAGGTGGGTGGGGTTTGGTGTTCTGAGATGTGGATTTACAGAGCTGGAGGGATGGAGCAAGGTTTCATTTATATGAATGTCTTGGAGCCACAAAGGCTCAGGAATAAAGTCTAGCCTTGTCATTCAAAATTACTCAAGCATTCAGTGAGCCCTGGATACGTGTTGCACTTTTCATGTACTATTTCATTTCCACTGTAAACCTATGAAGTGGGTACAGTTAAAACACCACATTGTACAGCTGAGGAAACTAAAGAATGAATGACTTGCCTGAGGGTCAAGTGCAGAGCCAGGAATGAAGCCCAGATGGTGGACTTTGTTCTTAACCCACACCAAAATGTGGTTTCTACCAGCAGCAGAGGCAAGACCTGGACATGTTCCAGAAGAATAAACTCAGTACTGCTCCTGGGCTATGGGACCAGAGACTCTGGGAGTGGCATCCAGTGTTGTGGGTTGTAAAAATCCCTGCAGGGGAGTCTGATGCTCTTGATGTTGAGATCCATTGCAGTGTACATTAGCACTACATGCCAAAGTGGTGCTTCTCAAACTTTAATATTCACACAAATCATCTGCAGGACTTGTTGAAAAGCTTCTTCTGATTCAGGAGGCCTGGGTTAGAACCTGTGGATCTGCATTTTCTCCCAATTCCCCATGATGCTGATATTGCCGGATTGGCACTGCACTTTCACCCATATTTTATGTTGAATGAATACACTGTGAGTCAGAATATCTGCATGTCTGAGATAGGGACCATAGAATTACAGTGAATCTACTACTGACTGAAATGCATCTGCCTGATTTTTTTAAATCACAACATGATCCGTTCATTTGTACACAGTAACTGTCACATTGCCCACTGACATGACAGACTTTTACCCAATTCTACTCTTTCAACTGAATATGGCACTTAGTATTCCCCAGAGCAAATAAGCATATCATGTTTTGGAAAAGGAAATGAAAAATCTAGGGGATGAAAAAGGAGGCCAAAGAGAATGGGTCTCTGTCTGAAAATGTGTAACGAAAGAGACTTTAAGGAGATAAATGATTTGCAGTTAATCACATCTCTGAGCATTGCTCCAAATCCCCTCCCACCTGGATTACAGTGAGTAAATCATCACAAAGTTAAGGAAAAAAGAATTAGAAAAAAAAAAATGGACCTCCCATGCCACCAGACTGGCTGAAATCTGTTGGGAGAAACAGAATTGGCGTCAATATAAATATTATGAAACATCTTTAAGAAACCAAAAAAAAAAAAGTCACATCATAAACTTTGAACAAAAAGTTAATGTACTGATAAATTGCCCATCTTCGCCAGAGGATGATGACAGGACACATGGGAATGACAAAAAAGAAAAAAGTGCTTCCTGATTCCTTCTGCTGAATGAAAGGAAAACAGGCTGTCTAAACCCATTACAAATATTTGAGTCCTTAAAAAAGTCAAATATTTTGTAAATAGCTCACAGGATACAAGGCTATAGTTCTTCCTAAGTAAAACACTTTAGCCCAGTAAGCTTTCTCAAAATCTGGGTTGGTTGCACACTGATAAACAACAAGTGTTGATTATAATGATTGGGCTGCAGGAATTTACAAGAAATAATTTCAGAAATTGATTTTGGAAACATTATAAAGCTCAAGAGCAAGAATTCAGTGTATTGCTCATTCTGCCAGAATTCTCTGGCAGAACTGAGAGAATAATGCTCTGCTCTATTAAAATGGAAGCATAAATATTATGTTAAGTTTGATTTTTAAAAAATTAAACAAGTTGTAATGAATAGATTCAATGTCTCCTTCAGATATTATTGACCACATTTAAAGATCAAAGGGTGAGCCAGGCCCCATGGCCCATACCTGCAATCCCAGCAGCTCAGGAGGCTGAGGCAGGGGGATCGTGAATTCAAAGGCAGCCTCAGCAAAAACAAAGAGCTAAGTAACTCAGTGAGACCCTGTCTCTAAATAAAATACAAAAAAAGGCTGGGGATGTGGCTCAGTGGTTAAGTGCCCCTGAGTTCAATCCCTGATAACCCCCCCCCCAAAAAAAGATCAAAGGGTGGGGCAAAAGGAAATGACTTCTCAAAATTAATATTTAAAGTTCTTTGAACAAATATTTAGAATATTTAAGTAACTGAAACAACTTAATATTCTAGACAATGTTGTTTCCTCAAAATATTCTGATGAAAAGAGAAACGTGCAGTAGATACACCTTGAACATTTCATGACTGGCTGATACAGCAGAGCTTGGAAAAATCTGATGATCCTTCAAAGAATAGTTATTGATCCTAGAGTGCTTTATCTCTGAGCCACATCCCCTGCCCTTTTAGATGTTTGGTTTTTGTTGTTGTTGTTGTTGTTGTTGTTGTTTTGAGACATGGTCTCATTAAGTTGCTGAGACTTTCCTCAAACTTGTGATTTTCCTGCCTCAGCCTCCTGAGTTGCTGAGATTACAGGCATGCGCCACTGTACCCGGGAGCTTTCTATTATTTTTTCTTTTTTTTTTTAGATTGTTATCGGAGGCAGGATAATTACCCATTTGCAGCATAGAAATATAACTAATCAACCCAATGAAAGGACTGTCAGCAAGTTGCTAGCTCTGTGCCCACACTTCTTATATCACTTGGCATCACCTCCATTTGGGATTAATTGGCACTGTATGAGACCAAGAAAAAAAAACAGTTGTACATCCAGACCCAGAAGAAAAGACCCAAATATTGCATTGCAGGATATTCTAAGTAGCATTTGTTTATTGCAGTAGATAGTCCGATACACAACCTCACCTTCTGGGAGGGCTACCAGGACAAGGCCTCAGGTAACAGCACTCTCTGGGGCATCAGGCCAAATAAATTGACTTTGCTCAAGTTTGAAACCTCTTCCCAGGGCAGTGAGGACACAATGACTGAACAAAGTATGAATAAAAAGGTCGAGAACCCTGACACCAACTGGGGACGATTCTGAAGGGTCATTCCTTGAACCCTTCATAGGAATGAACCAAATCCCCACTTAACTTCTCCAACTGCCCAACCTTCTGTAGATTCCCTTCTATACATATTGTCCCTAAGAGCACTGCCAAACAAATCTCCTCCCTGTTAGAGTCCGCTTTCTGGAAAACCCACGACAATTAATCACTAAAGTTCTCCTTGAACAATTGCCTTTATGAAGAACTAAGAACCAAAATAATAGTACTAAAATCCAGGACACTGGAACTAGGTTGTGATGCAGGGTGCAGGACTGACCAAACATTAACCTTAAATTCTCATTGTCTGAACAATGGCCCCGCCCTCTTCTCCCTATGGGAGGTATTGGATCACATCTGCAAGTGTGTGTGTGTGTGTGTGTGTGTGTGTGCGTGTGTGCACATATGTGCAGGTGTACTTTGTAGACCAGAGCTCCAAACTCTCCAGGGATTGATCAGCAGGTAAACCTAGACAAATCCTACAAAGAGGTCAAATTCCAAACCAGATGGCCAAGCACCAATGTGTTCTGATTATCCCCTCTGACAAGGGAGGGTCCTACAAAAGGCAAGATGGTAAAGAGAGCAAGTTCTCCACAGTGAAACATGGGCTCTGCCTCCCCTGCGGGCTGCCACATGTCCAGTAGACACCTTGTCCTCCCCAGATGGGAGGAAAGAGGAGCATGGCTTTTTTTCTCTCTTTGCTGCTGACTTGGGTAACTCTCCCTTTCTCCTCTAAAATTTCTCTTGAGCCTTTGTTGCTAGCAATTGGAAACCTATACCAGGCTCTCCTCTGTGCAACATTGGTGAAAAGACAGAAACTCTGCTTAGTACCAGAGATGGATTTTTCAAGGTATCAGAAGGATTTATGCCCACTGGGAGATGGAAACAACCCCTGTGCTGAAGGAAGATCCCCCAGAGAGCCTGCAGAGGGTGGGCCATGGCATCTGAATGTTGCCACAGTCAGACAGAGGGGGAGGCCTGGAGTTAGAAGTTGTTAGCAGCTGGCCAGAGCTGACTATCCACTATGGGACAAGAACAGAATCATCTGCAGTAGCCCTGACGACTTCTCCAGTGTGGCCAAGACAACATGCTAAAGGGGCAGGTTGGAGGCGTTCACGTCCCTGATGAAGAAGCTGCACCTATCTGCCCAGCCTCCCTGGGACCACTGACCTCTCACTGGCATGAAGATCTGTACCCTTCTAAGAACTCCAGGGTGTGGCCAGGCAGAGCTCTCAGAAAAAACTGCACCCCAGTCCAGACTCTGGACTCCAGAATGGTCTGAGTTATAATCAAAGGGGTTTCTCTTGCCTTATAAAAGGGGTGAATAATAAAGAGATCCAACTGCTACTCTGGATGATGATGGGAAAACATGTTTTTCTCCTCTCTGATTCTGGTCTCATTCATTTCCCCTTCACCTTTTAGCAGCTATTCCTTAATTGGAAACACAAGGGATTGTGGAATTCATTGTGGACCTTAATATGCAATAAGGGAAGGTCCAAATGGGCCTCACCGTGCCTCACCAAAGGACATCTGCTATTTCTAATAAGAATAGGTTACTTTCCTGTGTAACTTTACCTTTCAAATCACACTCATGCACATTAATTCAGTAGACCCATATCACCTTAGTGAGGTTGGCAATGAACATATTATGTGATATCACATTTTCAGAAAGAAAAATTGGAACATGGGGTCAGATAAAGACATTTTTTTCTTTCCTGATTTATGAGGGGAAAAAAAGTCTTATAAAGGCAGAGAAGTTGAATCACAGCTACTTATTCATGTATTGGATTATCTTTTAAAAAGTGGGATTACACAAAGCTTGCACAGAAATTCCTAGAAATATGGCCAGCATAATTATGGGGCAGGAAGTAAGCCTTGAATCCTACTTTAAAACTCCCTTTGATAAAAGCTTAAAGAGAGAGATTAGGTGCTCAAAGACTGAGATGAGAAGAGGGTTAGAAAAAGGGAGTTGGAGCTGAGAGAAAGTGAATGAGAGTCAAGAACACACAGATCCGTGCTCAGGATTCCCCACGTAATCTGTAGATGCAAACGTGACTGTAAAAATTGTACCCACTATGCACTGCATGATGTGGCCACCTAGGACAATTTGTCATTCCTGAAACAGTGTGTCCTTACTTCTCTTCTGAAATGTCAGCAGTGTACATACACTCTCTCTCCTGAGAAATGGGAAACCTTTTCAATAAATAACATCCTTTCAATAAACATGGGTTTTTTTCACATACAAACAATTCAAAGGGGAAAGAAAGATCTTTTTTTTTTTTTTCCTCATGGATGCTAGAACAACTGACTGTCTACATATTTTTTTTTAAAGACTTTTGCCAGGTACTCTGGCACACGCCTGTAATCTTCACCACTTCGGAAGCTGAGGTAGGAGTTCAAAGCCAGCCTCAGCAAAAGCAAGGCTCTAAGCAATTCAGTGAGACCCTGTCTCTAAATTAAGTATAAAATAGGGCTGGAGATATGACTCAGTGGTTGAGTGCCTCTGAGTTCAATCCTTGGAAACCCATCCCCACAAAAGTATTGACAGTGACCTCACATACCTTACACAGAAAAAAAAAAAAGATGAGATGAATCATAATCCAAAGCATAAATGTTAAATCTATAAAGATTCTAGAACAAAGTATAGGAGGAGATCTTCATCATTTTGGCGAAAGTTTTCTTACACAGAACACTGAGAACATTCATCAAGAAAAAATAAATAGTTAATTGGACCTTATTGAAATGAAAAACTTTCACTCATTAAAATATTTTATTAAGGTAATGAATATCTAAGCCATTTAAGGACAAAATATTCACATTACATATTCTGACAAAGGACTTTCCTCCATAATATGCAAATAAACTTCACCATTCGATAATAATGATGATGATACCAATGGCCTCAATTAAAAATAGACAAAGGACTTTCTCTTTTCTTTTTACACCTGACAGAAGAGTGTATTTTGACATATTGTACATACATAGAGCATAACTTATTCAAACTAGGATCTCATTCTTGTGGTCGTACATGATGTGGAGTTACACTGGTAGTATATTCGTATATGAATATAAGAAAGTTATGTCCAATTCATTCTACTTTTTTTCCTAATAGTTCCCCCCCCCACAGCATTCCATTCATTCCCTTTGTTTAAACCAATGAACTTCTCAATAGACATATGTTTATCAGAGGTCCAAAGGTGCTAGGTATTTGGCAAAGGCTATCTGTGAATAGGCCATAGTTTAAGAAATAGAACTACTGATTACTTGTGGCACTAGAATTCCAGGGGTGATTGAACTAGTGCACTTTGAAGAGCATGAGGAATATCTGATTTGAGAATTGTCCAATGTCCATATTTTCCTACATACCAGATGTGTATCACTACCATTTATTGGGGATAGGTGCTACTCCATTGTGTCAATTTTCCTGCCTAATTAAGAAGGCACACAAGTTTGATCAATGCTGATTCTGAACGTTGCCAAACTATGCCATTAATTTTATACTGTGATAATGTGTCACCAGGAGGCTAAGTAGCTTTGCGTCTCTGGATTAGTTACTTTTCATAAAAATCACTGAACCTTAAAAAGTAGAAGGGTCTCAAGAGACTAGCCACCCTGCTCTCATAAAGCACACAAAAAAACCACTTTCCCAAAGTCTGAACAACAATTGGTCATACAAACAGGGGGTTAGAGTTTCATCTGCTTCCTTTGATTGCACCGAAGTGATCCACATTAGCACAAATACTGCAGCACATGACACTCTGGGAAGTGATAATCCATGGGGCGCATTTCTGGGGCACTAAAGTGCTTCTGGAAACCCTGGCAAGCTCCCATGCCACCTCTATGTGGGACATGCTCATAAAGCAGATGTTTCCTAGTTTTAATTTTTGTTAACTCTCTGATGGATTAAGCTAAATATCTCGGAGCTTTATTCATTATTGCTGCAGTAGGTAATTTGTGCCCATGGTAATAGTAATTTAGAGTTATTAATGAAAATGAAGGCTAATTAAAAAAAAAAGCAAACATCTAAACTCAAGCTAAGGTAAAAATACAGAGCACTCCCAGATGAATTTTATCCAAGTTTCCTTTTTCCTTCTAAAGGACAAATATTACTTTGGTTGCAAAAGGAAGGAGAAAGGGCATTGTCACACAAAGTCTCGCATCGTACATCGGTCGACATACCTGCAGCCCTTCAATGGCCAGTTTGAGGATTGAAGGTGTCAGTTTGGAGGCTTGTTTGAAGGAAAAATTACTCCAGTCTATGATCAAAATGAAACCATTTATCTGAAGCTCCGGATCTTCGATAAGGACTTCCAATGATAGCAGGATGGCACGGAGGATGTCTGTAAACGAGTTCCTGTAACCAGGGCAGAAAGGAGAGCCATGTGTGAGGATAAACAGGCAATAGACAGTACGTCACACCAAACCACATTGGCATCCTCATACCAATGCTGCATGAGCCCAGCCTGCAAGTCACACTGTTTCCTGTCCCAGAACAGCTGAAAATACATCTACTGCACTTTCCAGAAGTGATGCTTTGAGGCTCTGGGGAAGGATGTTTACCCTTGATATGACCCCATGAGCACCCCAAACTTAATGAGGTGACACCCTTGTGCATTCCCATGGCTCTCTGTACTGTGCTCCCGTTACAGCACTGATTTCACTTTGGTGAAATGCACCCCTTACTTGTTGCTCTCCCTTTCACAGCCCCAATATTTTTAAGGGCAAAGAGGGGCCCTAATCCAAGCTCAGTGAATCTTGCTGCACAGATAAGATGAGACTTCAATCTTATTTTGCTTATTTTGATTAAACATCTTTTATTCCTCTGATATGTTTAAAATCTTGCTAAGAGTGTAAAAACATCCGTGCAATCGATGCTATTTTTTAGCTTCAATTCATGGAAAGAAAAAATAAAATAAAGCAGGAAGAATAGCTTATTTTCATTGAAGGTCTACAGAGTGCGATTTGGGAGGGAAATTGCTTTGAGTGCATCAGTAACTATGACAACAGGCAGACCTGAATACAAACTAGAGTGGCAGTTCTCCAGGACCCTGTGTGTTTCTGCATCTCACATATCCCCAATCACCAGGTGATTTTTGTTTAAAATAATTTTCAGATGTGAAGAAATGATGGCATATTTACTCTGTTTCATCCTGTGAATTATCTGACCTACGAATCTAAGATCTCAGAAAATCTCTAAATTCAGTCTGTCTTTGATGAGTAGGAAAACATAAGGTTGGATGGTGAGTGATGCCAAAATCTTCAGCTCCCTTCTGGCTTTCACTAAAATCAGAAGCCTATGTTCACGGAATCATCATATTCCCGATAATTCCAATCTGGTTTTGAATTCCAGTTAAGCCTAATGTCTCCCAATTACAAATCAGGAATTCTGTGCTTAGACAATAAGTGGGTAAGAATTTTTCTGAATTGCTGTTATGAACCCAGTGTTGTGTTTCATGCTTGAAGTAATGTGTCCTGTTTATACTTTCAAAGAGCCTTAATTTAGCTGTGGGTGGTGGAGATTAGCAACAGGAATTGAGAGGGATCGAGAACATTGGAATAGCTAAGGAAAAGGTTAGAGACAAGTCTTGAAGAGCAGATAGGATTTTGATGGATTAGTGGGAGAATGAGGAATAGGACTTTATAGAGAAGAGTGACACAAATAAAAAATAAAGATATACAACCCATTCTCTTCCTGTTCTTCTTACTTAATCCTCCCCTCTTATATTGAGCTGAAATTTTCCTCCCACAAATCCACCACCCCCTGGAGTTAGCTCTGCTCTGTGGAATAAACTTCAGATCTTCCCACACCACACACTTGACTGTTCATAGGGAGGTCATGACAACCCATATGAGCTCTGGATTTTTTTAAAAAAATTAACTTTCTCAAATGAAATGGCTCTTAATAGCTCTTTTTATCATTGTTTTCTTTCAGATGTATTCCCTTTTCATTTTTAGAGATGTCCTATTCTTTTTAACATAGGGAAAATTTTTACTGGGGCCTTGTTTGCTTTTGCTTTTTCATTTATTTTTACATCATTTACTGATGACCCAATCTTCTTCAGAGGATGCACTTTTAAAAAAAATTCTTTTTTTGAGTACTGGGGATTGAACCTAGGGCCACTTAACCACCAGGATTTCCCTAAAATGAATAGCAATAGCTCCACCCCTTTATTGTTGTTGTTATTATTTATTTACTTGTTTGTTTATTTATTTATTCATTTTGAGACAGTCTCACTAAGTTGCTTAGGGCTTTGCTAGATTGTTGACCTTGAACTTGTGATCCTCTTACCTCAGCATCCCTCCTTACTGGGATTACAGGCATTCACCACCATTGCCCCACAGAGATACAATTCTATATTGGAAAGAAACACTGATTTATGTGGCGAATGGAACCAAAGACTATGAGTTTAGGTGAATTTAGAGGGTAATATGGAAATGCTCAATTGTAAACTGGAATGACCACTGGAGCATCAAGAAATCTGAGCCTGGATAAGCTTTCTTAGAAAGAACACATACATAAAGGAAGACTGAGCCTTAGGTAAACTTTACATACAGTACTGAGGTTGAAGGAAGAAGAATTAAAGAAATAATAAAATATGAGAGGATCAAAACAGTACTGAATTAAAAAAGAAAGTAAGAAGAGAATGCTTCAAGAAGCAAGAATGTGAAGTCAGATGCAGTACCATGTTCCTGGAATCCCAGTTACGTGGGACGCTGAGGAAGGAGGATCATGGATTCAAGACCAAGATCAGTCTGGGCAGCACAGCAAAACCCTGTCTCAAACAACAACAACAACAACAACAACAAAACAAAACAGCAAAAATATGCATCACTGGCCCCAATTCATGACTTACCCTGGATCCATGCATTAGCTATGATCTCACTGGGGACACAGTCCCTTGTCCATGTGACTTGTTTTGGCTACTGACATGTAGACAGACATGACAGTACTGAGCCTCAGTAGACAGACATGACAGTACTGATGCCAATACTGAGCCTCACTTGTAAGGGACCTCAGACATCACCTCTTGTTCTCTTGCCTTTTTGCCAACACTCGTGGCAAAAGCATGCCACAGCTATCATTCTGGATTTAAGAGAAGAATGCAAGACCGAGTAGTGACCACTAGTCAATTAGTCAATCTTCCTAAAATGCAGAACCATCTATCTAAACCCAGCCTAGCTAAACTCCAGCTGCCTTACAGATAACAAAAGCAATAATAAGTGATGGCTTTTTAAACCACTGAATTGTGGGATGGTTTGCTACACAGCAATAACTGTTCAATACTGGAAGGTAGTTAACAAATGCAAATAATACAAAAAAAATCAAGGAAAATGAGGAAGAAAAAAAGACTTGTTTGACAACAGGATATTTTTGAGGAGTTTTAAGAGAATGCTTTCTTGAATGGTGAATATAGAAATCACTAGTTATGAAGATCTTTAGCAAATCACTCTGTAACTCATTTTATTCCTCTAAATAAGAGAGAATTTTTCTTTCCATCGTGTGTCCACTGATATCCATTTCCAAATTTCTACTCCAGAGTTACAAATGCCCCAACATACTGTTTTTACCAATCCCAAAGAAAAAACTTGGAGGACTCAACAGAGAGGTTTTACACATTTTATTACTTACTTACTCCTTGATGGTGGTAGTGGGCCAGGATATAATGGAGAGCCACAGTGTGTCTGCAAGGTGGGAGGTGGGGGCTGAATGACAAGCTGCACAGGTGGATTTCTTTAGATGTTAATGAATACATTCTTTTACTTTGCAACCAAACTCATCCTGCTTTGATTCTCACCTAAACTTAGAGATAAGGAAACTGGCAGTTTCCCTATCTCCATTTTCTTCATTATCACATTCCTTAGAGTCTTTATCTTGCTGCAAACTTTCCTAGGCACTGACTAGTGTTTAATCCAACACTAAGAAAAGAAACTGAATTCTGTCTGCAGTCCTGGAAATGATTCTATGCATTTTGGAGACCAAGATACAGAATAGGGATTGGCAGTGAAGGAAGTATTGTATTCATGAGATAAGTACAGAATAAAAGATTGTAGACTCATTATAGTTGCCAAATGTTCAAATAATTCACTTTTGCAGTGAAACTGGATGGCAGGAAAGAGTTGGACTATGTCTCTAGTATGAGACTACCCTGCTGAGGAGTTCGACTTTATGTTTTTCCTCAACTACAATTATTATCTTGGTTTCCTTAGTTCTTGACTTCCACATATAAATTTTCTTTTTTCCTCTTTTCTATTTATAGCATCTTGACTAGTGCAATCCTCTTAGCTTTTTAAAATTTAAAATACCTATTGGGTTAAATATTCATGTGGATAAACCACCCTCAAGGACATGGAACATAGCTCTCAGATCCTTAAGAAGGAACACAGTGACTTCCTTCCAAAGAGTACAGTAAAAAATGGGGGAGGGTTGCGAGAAAGAGTGACAGTACAGTGGAGAGACCTGATGACCACTACCAGAGCTGGGCGATCAAGGTCATGTCACCAATGATAAATCACATTCATTTTCCTGGCTACAGTGATGAAAATGGCAATTACCTGGGAACTTCCTGCTACCAAAACATAATTCCAGATTAATCACGAGGAAAATATTGGAGGAATTCCAATTGAGAAATGTTCTACAAAGTACCTGACTAACACTTCTCAAAATTGCCAATTTTATAAAAAAAAAAAAAAAAAAAAAAAAAAAACAAGGAAATTCTAGAAATTATTATAGCCAAGAGGAATCCAGAGCAACTTGATGAGGAAGGTAATGTGCTCTCTTAGATGGAGTCCTGAGCAGGAAAAGGGCATTAGGTAAAAACTAGAGAAATATTGGAGAATGGACTTCAGAGAACAGCAATGTATGAACATTGATTCATTAATCATAACAAATATTCTATATTAATGTAAGATGAATAATAAGAGAAAGTTAGATGCAGACTATAAAGTAACTATGCTATCTTCACAATACCTCTGCCAATCTAAAATTGTGAACAAAAAGTTAATTTTTGAAAATTAAAAAAAAAAACAACAGGCCTATTAGAGTTTGTGACCTGCCATCTCCATGTTATAACCAGGTTTCCAGCAAAACCAAAATGGTAAAAAATAGTTCAGCCACTTCATGCAAATTGTGGAAATGAGAAAAGAAGCCATTTTCAGAATTTCTTTATTCCATTAATTCATTTAGACTTACATGTTGTTTAACTCTAATAATCCAGAAAAATCTTTTAAATTTTCTTTATTGCCTGCAAACACAATTCTATCAGAGTATTTTAACCTTTATTTTAAAATGAGCTAATAAATGACAAATGGATACTAACATCTATTCCATAATCAGTTATGGGGGATATGAGCTTTATTTTATTTTTATTTGTGTATTTATTTATTTATTGTGCTGGGGATTGAACCCAGAGCCTTGTGCATGTGAGGCAAGCACTCTACCAACTGAGCTATATCCTAGCCTAGGATATGAGTTTTAAATGAATAACTTTAGATTTAGATATGTTAATCTATGTGTAGGCACTAAAAAAACAACACATTGCTGATGAAATGTTAAAAAAAAAAAGCTATATTGCTAGAAAGCAAAAAACTTAAATTTCCTCATCTCCAAAATGACTTTATATTCATTAGGACTTAGCAATAGCTTATCAACGGGAGTTTCTTCATTAAACTATGAATAATTAGAGATAAGAATAGTGACTCACTATTAGGTTCTATTGTTTCTATGAGTTGAACATCCAACATTGCTACCTGAGGTTGTAAAATTCCATACAAATGAGGTACAAAATAGTGGAAAACAATAAGCATTGGTCAATAAGAAGATATTTAAATTTTAAGAAGTGACTCATTTGTGCTTTGAATTTTCAGTGGGGATTCTAGGATCTAGATCCTGAGGCCAGACTCATACTGGAAAACAAAGAAAAAAAAAAAGAGCTCATAGGTGATGAGATGTCATGTGCAGGTATGAGGGTCATCAGTGGAACTGATCCTCCAAAGGAGCAGGGGACGCTTCTTACTCAATTTTGAAATCATAGTGCATATTCTTGTACTAGTTTCTCTGCTGCAGCAAGAAGTCTGTCAACACTAATAGTTAAAAGCCTTTGACCAGTTCTCGTTTGTAACCTCTTAACTAAACACTTAAAAATATGTTTAAGTGTTTAGATCGTCCCCCTTAGTGTTTTTTTTAAGTTCTACCGTGAAGCACAAAGTGGTCTTGCACATGGCTTGCCTCCACATATCTGTGTCTTAGTCACAGAAGCAGAAACATTGCATTTGTCTCTTCATCTCATTTGAAACTTCCAGAATTAACCACTAATATGGTGATGCCATGGTTCTCACAGTCACAGACTGGGCTTGGCCCCTTCACTGACATTGATGCCTCAGCCAATGAAGAGAGGAAGGTGTGCCCTCTGGATCTTCTCTGATGATGCATTTGACCACTGGCTGGGGAAGAATCCCTCTCTGGATATGATGGCAAAAGGACAGTATTCAAAGAAAGTGACTGGGCTTGCATCCTGCCCCTGCTGCTTACCACAAATGTAATCACCTACAGAAGAGTGAAGTTCAGCATAGAGCAACTTCCTGTTCCTCCCTGTGGAGATTGTTCCAAGCATTATGGAAAAAGAAATGTGTTAAGGAGCTTGTGAGTTGGAAAACACATCCCAAAAGGAGATAGCATTTCTACTTGCTTGGGTTGTAGGAATACCCCTTCTTCTTCTTGGTCACATAGTCTTCATGGTGGTGATGTAGCAGAAGAACAGGAAAGTTCAACGCATTGTTATGTTCAAGCAAATCTACTTTCTCCTCTTCTGTTTGAGGGTCTTTAAAAAATGGTGTGAGACAAGAACTTGGATGATGCATTTTTTAAAATTTTAATTTGTTATACATGACAGCAGAATGAATTACAATTGGATGATGCATTTTCTTAAATGGGTTCTAATAATTTCTATGTGATTTGGGTTTTACCTGTACGATGTTACTGTTTTATGTGTCATTGTGCTCTTCGGCAAATTAATATTTATTTCTCTATGGGAAAATGAAAAAAAAAAGTTGTTTCTGACAATATTAGATTTAAGAAGGATATTCATGAAAAATGTCTGGCTTTGCTACTAAAGAATCAATATTAGCAAGAAGTTAACCTTAAATTTACTATGCTGAATTTTAGATAGAAAGTCAAATTAAACAAACTTTTCTCAGCAAAGATGATTATCCAGAGAGCAGAATCCTAGTTATAACTCTGCTTCACATAATTTAATGAGGCTCATATTCTCCAGAGGAGAAAGAAAGGAAGAGAAGAAGAAAGAAGAAAGGACTAAGAGAAAGGAAGAAAGAAGGAAATAAGGTAAAAAATGAAAGAAAGCCTTGCAAGTGAATTTTCTTTTCTGTTAATTCCATTCCATCCTGGTAAGTACAGAAAACTATTCAATTTGCATTAGGATGGGCCATAATTGTATTGTATTACCAGAATATTGAATTACCTACTGACTTTAGTAATTGTAATGCAAGAATACCTGACATTCCACAGCTCTGCATCAGATAGGCAGAATATTGGATTGAACACATCACCTGATAGCATACAAGACCCAGTTCCTGTCTGTGAAGCTTTAGATAAGCTGCAGCATCTCATCTGCTTTCTGAACTTTTTATTCAGTTCAGGTCACAGAAGCTTGATTAACATATTGTATACTTTAAAAAAAAACACACACCTAGATTCAGTGCAAATGTTTGTCTATCTCTGTCAAGTATGGGGACAACCTTCTGCCACACCCGTACCTTTGCTTACTAAGAACATACTGCAAAGGGTAATATTCTTGTCAAAGAACAAGGCCCTGATTTTGAGAGTCTAGAGAAAACAGGATAAGAATGATGAAGACAGTGTTCTCCTACTCAAGCAAAACCTGAAGATAAGAGGCTGCAGGTTTATCCATATCTGGATATAGACACCAGAATGCAGAGTACTCTCATCCACATTCAAAATGACCCTTGAAACCACATATTTCCAATCCCAAACTGCCAGTTTCTTCCTTGTGTTTCTTTAAAAAACAGGTGTATCAATCATCCTGCTTGTGTGTGTATGTGTGTGTGTGCTGTGTATATTTGATGAGGCTTATATTCGAAAAAGAAGAAAAGAAAGAAGAACAAAAGAAAAAAAGAGGAGGGAGAGAAAGAGAAAGAAAGAGAGAAAAACAGGAAAGGAGGGAGGGAGGGAAGGGGGAAGGGAAAGAGGGAAACAACTCACCATTTATAGTTGGTGTTCTAAGTAGTTATTTGGTTTAAATAAAGCAGTTGTTTAAATAAGTAAAATTTAATCACATTCTTCCCAAGAACTGAAAGGAATGAAATTAACATTAAATGCATCTAC
The DNA here is from genome assembly GCF_052094955.1 of Ictidomys tridecemlineatus. Taxonomy (NCBI): domain Eukaryota; kingdom Metazoa; phylum Chordata; class Mammalia; order Rodentia; family Sciuridae; genus Ictidomys; species Ictidomys tridecemlineatus. Next base: position 62,987,723 of record NC_135483.1, on the reverse strand, counting down.
CTGATCATATTAATAGTTAATTTGATTTCTTACCATTCAATGTCTTTTACAAATTTGGAGGTGTTTAGAACTCAAAAGCAGTCAGAAGACATTCAAATATTTATTGAAAGTTTACTTTGTGTAAGACCCCTAAGACAAAAGGATTTTTTCACTTTTCTGCAGTATATAGAAACCAGTAAGACTGACATATAGGGGGATAGTGGGCTGGGGCTGTAGCTCAGTGGTAGAGCACTTGCCCGGCACGTGTGAGGCACTGGGTTTGGTCCTCAGCACCACATAAAAATGAATAAATTCAAAAAGATATTGTGTCCATTTACATCTAAAAATATTTTTAAAATAAAATATAAGGAGATGGAAAGCAATAAAAGATGGTCATTAAGGCATAGGGTTTGGAGTTAGGTGGATTCTAATTCAAACCCTGGTGTTGCTCTGTGTGTGCTTAGCAAGTTGCTGTATGTCTCTGAGGTTAAGTTTCCGCATCTGCAGGAAGACCATAGCACCACCTCACTGGGAAATGAATGACAAGGTGAGATAATGTGCCTGAAGTCATAGCAGATCAACTGGCTCAGATTGATGCATATAAAGTGCTGATTTCATGGAGTTTTTATTATTACATGAGAAAATATGATATCAGATAGAAAATAGGGCTCATGAAGTGGTTGGGGAATACATGAAGGAGAGCTCACTTAACACTGGGGTTTTGAAAAGTCTTCAATTAGTCCATGAGGAAGGGGAAGGTTTAAACACTGGACATCAAAGGAAAAGAGCAGCAGGAGCCACATAAACAATAGTGTGAACCAAGAACATGGATACTACACATTGCAAAAAAATAGTAAATCTACCTGTGCAATGGGGAAGGTGAAAGGGAGTATAAAATAAAGTTCAACATTTAATATTTAATTGAGTTATCTTCATTCTGCCTGCTCTGGGAACTGCTGACTATTCAGGCAGAGGAGGGAGGTGATGGTAGCTGTGTTTTAGGGGTGGGTCAGACTGGAATAGGTAGATTGGCAGCAGAGGTCTGGGATCAAGCCCAGTTAGCAAGAGGTGACTACAATACATGTATGTGAGAACATGGGGCACAGGGGTTTCCAGAATTGAGTTACAGATTAGCTATCAGCATGAAGAGAAAGGACAGTGGTAGTGTGAGGGACCAGAAAAACTCTGTTAGGAAGTGAGTCACAGAGGCTGTAGCTATGTCTAGTTATTACACAGGAAGGATTGGTGCCCAGCACAGTCACATAGAACATTAATGCCAACACCATTTAACCCTGAGGCTGCCTATCAGACATGGTTTAGTGAAGGTCTACTTTTATACCACTCAAGTGTAATGAAATGCTACTCTAAGCAGATAAGAACTTTTCTACATGTTTTCTACATGTTTGCAGGAGAGAATATTTCCTGTCTTATCCATATCATAGGAATACTGTCTCTCTAGCCCAGACTATGACCTCTATCAGAACTGGGAGTATGATATATTTACCTTTGAATCCCCCCAAATCACCAGTACCCTCACAGAGTAGATACTCAACAAATGATTCCTAGTAAAGAAGGCAGGCAGGTAACCAACTTACCTGGAAGTTCTAAGAACTGAAAATAGACAAAGTCCACTCTGAGCTCACTGGTGAGTGAGTTTCTCTACTCTTCAATGTCTCCCATGCTCACCACTATGTGTGCCTTATATACTTTTTCCATCACAGGTCAGATTAATATAGAATAATATGCTACTGAGCACCACAGATCTAAGCGGAGGAATGGACAGTGCATTCTCAGTTTGATTTGGGTTTAAGAAAGGGCCATGAATGCATTCACACAAGGTTAGTATGGGCATGAAGCGAGTAAATGACAATCTAGAAGAGTTAATAATAAATGCTAGATGGATGTTTACAGACAGAAGCTGGTATATCAGATTCTTAGCCCACTGGGAAAGAACTAGTCCCCAAACACCACTTTACAACAGCCCCAAAAGCAATCGAGAAAGGGGTTTATTTCATTCAGCAATTTGGATGAGGATTGTGCCAGTGTCTGTAGGGAGCAGTAGAAGAGGAATTTAAAAAAAAATCCCAATGGAAGTGAGCTATGAGCATTCCATCTATTACTAAACAACTATGAAAAATTAATTTCATGCTTGTCTATTCTGGTAACTCCCTTGGCTGAGGAGCATCTGAAAAGTAAAAACCAGGAAAAGTCTCAAGAATACAAATAAGCACTTCATTCAGCTAAATAAGCATTGAATTTAGAACTTCCATTTTGGCCAGTCTATCTCCAATTAACACTTTTCAAACCAGGACTTTTCTACATCTATTATCCAAAAGCACGTGGCAGGTTGCCAGATTGCTCAGCCTTCCTGTCCAACAGCTTAGAGTGATTTCACAATTCATGATAGAACATATACCCCCTAGGAAACTGGCAACTTTGAAAATCACAAAATAACACCTTTAGGTTTATGCATTTATTCATTAATCATTCCACAAAGATTTTTTTTAGCACTATGCATAGAACTAGGATCATATCAGCCTAATTGGGGCCTCAGACAGCAGGATCTCCCAGTGATGTGGGTATCAATGAGATTCAATTGACATTTACAGATCTTGCACTGGGTTCATGGTAAGATACTAGTCAGGACATGAAATGAAAAATTCTTTCTCTTCAGTCAGACTCTTAGAACCAGAAAATCACTTTCAGGATAAGAACTTGGACAAAATAAGAAAGCATTTTAGAAATGCATCTATTTCGTGGTGCTCTGAATGATTTTACACTCCTGAGCTCCTTCTTTCTTGGTGACATTCTTCAATTACTCTTGCAATCAAAAGGTACCTCTCTCCCAAATCACCAACTCTGAAAATTGTGTTCAAGGAAACTTGAATTAAATAGTGCATTAGCAGAACAACTTGTGTTGTTGAGTGTCATGGAAGACACCTATAATTTGAGTTGAAACTATACAATTTCTCTTAATTTTAATCAATTCAGAAAATTGTCTGTTGCCAATGAAAAATCCAGACCTTTATACTTTAAAAAGCAATGAACATATTTTGGCAGGATAACAAGATCTTAAAATTAAGAGAAGTCCCAAGGTGTTATGGTTTGCATTTGAGGTCCAAAAGTTCAAGTGTGAGACAATGCAAAAAGATTCAGAGGAGAAATGATTGGGTTATGAAAGTCTTAACCCAATTAGTGATTTAATTCCCTGATAGAGATAAACTGAGTGGTAACTGAGTGGTAGGGTGTGGCTGAGGAAATGGGAATTTGGGCATGGCTTTGGGGTATATATTTTATTTGGCAAATGGACTCCCTGCTCCCTAATCACCATATGAGCTGTTTCCCACGACCACACTCTTGTTCCATGATGTTTAGCCTCACCTCAAGCTCTGAGGACCCAACCTTCTAAGGACTAAGACCTCTGAAACCATGAGCCCTCAAATATATTTTCCTCCCCTAAAATTGTTCTGGTTGGGTCTTCTAGTTGAAGCGGTTAAATAGCTGACTAAAACACAAGGCTCTAAAATTTGTTTCCTAAAACTTGAAATCTGAACCCTCGAAAATTTGGGTAACTCACCTCAGAAGGTTTAATAAAGGCAGAACTTAAGAGTGTGCAATTTGATTAAAATGTTCAAATTGGTTTATTCTCTCCCCTTTAAAAAAAATCAAGCCTTCCTAATCATCAGCCACTGAAACAGTAGCAAGCAATCAAATGCATAAAAGATTAAAAGGAGGGGATCACAAGAGATCATTAAGACATTCGTGCCATTAAGATAGCTTTATAATCTACTTTGATGGAAATGCACCCTGTTGGCTGGTTTGAAGATTGGCATTCCTCTACCTGGCTACCACTCTTTATTTCATCTTTCTTGAGACACCTCAAGGATATTTGATTCTTGGAGATAAGAAGGACATAAGGCTTCTGTGACTGCTATAGCTCCCAGGCTCAGGATGACCCTGACCACTGACTACACTGTTTCTGTGTTTGGGTACCAGGAAGGCAAGCCTGGTGGGAAGAATTCTTGATCTTGAAAACTCCTATAAAACTTAGTAATGGTTCACAACCAGAAATAGCTTTGTCATCCTTCTGAAACTAGAATAAATATACTCCTCCCATGGCCCCTTCTATAAACCACATCTACACTTCTCCCAGAATTGCAGCTCTGCTTATTTCCCCAGAGAAATCCCCTTTGGCAGTTTCAGAAGTCAACTGAAACCCGTGGTGCTATGACTATAGTACTAATTGACAAGGAGTGGATATATATGGTTTATGTCCACATCAGGGTAGAGATTCGGACTTTCTAGGTTTCTTCTGGAAGAGGGCCCATAGGCATCTATTGCACCCCAGCCTGGCCCAAGTCAGGAAGGTCATAGAGAACCAAGAGTGGCAACGTCTTCTCCCTATACCCTTTTCATTAATCGGTGGGCTGAATGCTCCCATGGACCCACTTTTCTGCTTCCAATTAGAATATGGGTTCCTTATTTTCACCCCTCCTAAAAGCAGGACTCAAAAGCAAACAAAAGATAAAATTTAATACCATAAAATAAAGGACATGGGCTCAACATAACTTTAGCAACAACAACAACAACAACAAAAACTCCAAAGAACTGGTAGACTTTTCCTACTCCAGGTGCAGTAGAGTGGAAGGATTAGTTAATTTTGCCTCACCTGGAAACTTCACCCATGGAAGCTCTGATGCCTCTCTGGGGAATTATTTTACAGAAGTGGTTAAAGACAACATGGGTTTCTTTCTGTTAATTACATAACAGATTATCTCTTGGCAATTCTCTAAGCAATTAGAGCCAGTGGTTATTATTTATTGCTGCCACTTCATAATAACTACACTGCAGGAGATACTGTAAAACATCAGCATACATTTATCTTCAAAGTTAGGTACAAAATATTCTACACTCTGAACAGCAAAGCAGAATTTGGGAAATGCATTGCATCTATAAATAAATGCTTATATATTTTAAATACTTGAACAGAGAGAAATTACAACATTTTAGGACTTGGGATGTTGCCGTAGGAGGATTTTAGTGCCTATATTTATCCTAACAAATCACAGAGATTTTTGTCAATTGGAAAACACTCAAAAAAAAAATTAAAAAGGACTACTTAGGAAGATCAGCAATTTAATTTCCTAAGGAGAAAATTTAAATGTTCAGCCTCTGGAAAATTCTGTTTCAAATTTTTCCTCCTGCTTTAATCCTCCTGCTACAATTGATGGGCTATTGCTCATCCCTTTTGTGTTAACCAAGGTACCAGGGTGATTTTCTTAACTCTGCTTCACAGAGAACATTCTCAAATGAAAGAATTGGACCTTTCTGTCCCCTCACCCATATTCAGGAAACACAGAGTGCAATTACCCTCCTACATAATTCTCTGGAGCCTGAGGCAACACATTAATACTGTAAGTAATCATGGACTATAGAAAGCAGTAGTGGGGAAGGTTGGAGTGATTGTAGATTTGAACTGAGGCTAGTTCTTCCAGAATGGATTTTTATTCAAATGGAATGAGGCGATTGAAAGTCCACAGAAGTTACAATGATTCTCGACTAAAGATAGGGTACATCTATCATATAATGTGTGAATGGTGGGAGGGGTCATTACTGATTTTCACAATATTTGGCGAATACTACCAGCATTTATTGGACTGAGGCAAGTAATTAATAATACCCTGAAAGTAGCACATAGCCCCCAGAATAGAATTCCATCCCAAATGCTAGCAACCTCTTTATCTTATGTGGTGAAATTCATTTTAAGAGAAGCTTAATGAAACCACATGAGCTGCTCATTGTACTGTAGGAACAAAATATTAATTCCTAGATTTAGTTTGTGTCTTGGCCCTGAGATTCCCAGAACAATCCAAGGAAAAAATACTGACTCCAGGGGGAGGCTGAACAATGCATGGAATTAAGACTATTTCTTCTCTCTTTCTGCCAACTTTTGAACATTCTTCCCATTCTCTTCAGTGGGCTGACTCTCACCTTTTCAGTCTTGAGCAATGGTTACTTTCCTAGGCCAGTTGGAAGCCACACAGTATTGACTGGAACACCCACTTTGAGCAAACTCTGAGTCTCTTCCTTGGCCATATCTTCAGACTGTAAAGTTCACAATCTTGCTAAGTCAGTTTAGTAAGACTCCTCCATCCCTGATATCTAATTAAATCCCTCTTCTCCTCTACTCCACCCTTGACACCTAACCAAGTTCCTCTTAATAATTTTCCATCCAGTCCCTCACCTGGCTACTGGCTGTAAATGCCTACTATAAATACAAATTACATGTGATGATCACATCACTTATATGGATAAAATTAAGGATCAGAATGCTGTCAAATAGGGCAGACCCTTTAATTATTGCCCTTGTTGTAGTCAGAGTAGGGTTCAACCCCTCCCCTGAACCCTGCTCTTCTACCCATTACAATAGCCTTGACCTTACTGCAATAGCTGTGAATAAAGCTTGCCTTAATTCTTTTGTAGTATAATAAATAAAATGTGCTATATTCATGTCCAGTGTATCCCTGACATAAGCTGTCCAGACAAATGTACCTACATGAGAAAGTTGGTCTGAAAGCAAAGAGAAAAGCCTGATGGATGAGAAGAAGGGACCCCTAACAGGTGACTGCAAAGGAGACGGGATTGTTCCTTTTATAATCTACCTCTGAGTATATTAGAGACAGCTTTGGGGAGACTTACTGACCTTTTCACTAATAATATTTTTCTGTAGCCATGACAGCCAGATATGTTAAACTATGGGGCAAAGAAGGGAAAGTCTCTGAGGCTTGGAGAACAGAGTTCTTGTTCTCCAATTGTGTTTAATTTACAAGAAACAATCTGGCATTTGGGGATTATATGGATAAAATTAAGGACCAGAATGCTGTCAAATAGGGGAGACCCTTTAATTATTATTCCATTCTCAGTGGACATATTCATTTTTAATAATCTATGCATTATTTGTTGATACATTTCCTATCATTGAATGTCTGAAGATATCCCTCAGAGACAACAAGTAGGTATTTAGTGCTTGTTATTTAAGTAAGAAGTCACAGATTCTTCAAGCATCAATGGAGGAGCTTTGGTTTGTTATTCCATAACAGATACCATAAAATATATGCATATATTCTTTAGTTTTGTCTAATGCCAAAGTTGTTTAGATGAGAATGATATACCTTTGTTTTTCCACAGGTTAATTTTGAATCTTAATAATTGGGGCATTTATTCTTGATATATAAGACACCAGTAACTTGGACAGAATCATCTCAGAAGGACACAAAGTTGAGACTGAACTCCACTCTGAATGCAACAAGGACAAGTGGGGATGGTAGCCAACAGCACGAAGGGGGAAAGTTACTCAGAGAAACTTGGTTAGGTGCCAAAAAACATAGTTTTTGGTCCAGATGAATTTCATCCAGGTTGGCCTTAGAATAAAGAAATGGATATTACATGTGTTGATCACTGTTATGGTTTGATATGAGGTATCTCCCAAAAGCCCTGTGTCAATGGAGGAATGTTCACAGGTGAAATGATTGGACTGTGAGAGCTGTAATCTAATCAGTCCATACTAGTTTGATTGGAATAACTGGGTGGAAACTGTAGGTAGGTGGAGCAAGGCTGGAGGAGGTGGGTTATTAGGAAGTGTACCCTGGAAGAGTTCATTCTCTCTCTCTCTCTCTCTCTCTCTCTCTGTCTGTCTCTCTGTCTCTGTCTCTGTCTCTGTCTCTGTCTCTGTCTCTCTCTCTCTTTCTCTCTCTGGGGGGGGCGTATCCTGGAAGAGTTCCATTTTCTCTCTCTCTCTCTCTCTCTCTCTCTCTCTCTCTCTCTCTCTCTCTCTCTCCCTCCCTCCCTCCCTCCCTCTCTCTCCTTCCTAGCTACCATGAGTGTAGCAGATTTCCTCTGCTATGCCCTTCCTCCATAATGTTCTGCATCACCTTGGCCCCAGAGCAAGATTGTTGGCTATTTGGACTGAGACTTCAGATACCATGAGCCAAAATAAAATTTTCCTCCTCTATGTTATTCTTTTTTTTTCCATTGAAGAATGCACTCTTTTTTAATATATATATATATATATATATATATATATATATATTTAGTTTTAGGTGGACAGAATATCTTTAATTTACTTTTATGTGGTGCTGAGGTTCGAACCCAGTGCCTCACGCATGCCAGGCGAGTACTCTACCACTTGAGTCATATCCCCAGCCCCCTCAATGTTATTCTTGCAGGGTATTTTGGTCACTGCTACAAAACCAGACTAAAACAATTATATAATCTATGCCAGGTACCACATACTATGTATTCTGTATGCAGTATTCATTTACCTTCACAACCACCCTCTAGAGTAGGCCACAGCTTGCATAAGTGCAGAGATTATGACTCAGTGAGGTCACTGGAGGACCCAGCAACATGATGAGTGGAGATCATAACACAGCAAAGTGATGGCAGAGATTAGAACTACGGAGAATTCAGCCCTCTCTTACAGAATTACAAGCAGGTTATAAGGACTCCCTACTCCCTATAAAAATATGTCTTAACACACCCAGTTAGTTTGTAGCTGAGTGGAGAATACTGCTCTGGGAACTCTCTTTGCCTCAGGAGTCTTGGAATAATTATAGCCCTGCAAGGTAAGACTTAGCATCACCTAACTCTGTCTCCCAACCCAGGTTTCTTCATTTGACTTCTCCCAACCTCCAGAGGCCCTGTTCTTCCTTCTCCCTGCAATGGAAACTGCACAGGACTTCAAATATTTTACATTTTGTGATAGATCAGTGTTTCTGCCTTAAGTGCACGCACACAAACTATTTGTTCAACCAAGTCCTTCAAGATTTTTATTTCTATTTGTGGGATGCTTTCCAAAATCAGAAAATTTTCAGGGCAAGAATATAAAAGGTGACTTCCAAGATCATCTAAATGCCAAATAAAACTCAGATCTACCTTTTCAAGGTGATTAAAAAGCATCTTCTCCCCATTATCCCACAGCAAAACCTGCTCCCTGAGAAGACTTGCAGGGACTATTGAGGCAGGTGGAAACCTACTGGTTCTAGCTGAAGACATTGTTTGAATGGTCTCTTTCTGGTCTTTTCTGAAGATCTCAATACATAATATCCTGCTCCCCTCTACCTAAGTCCAACGCTTCTACACTCCCTCCAGGCCCACCCACAGTGACCAGTGGATCCTGCAGAGTAGCAAGCTACCTTGAGGGATTGGAGCGCCTGCCCCCCCCCCCCAGGGTTCAGTGCAGGACCACATTCACGGTTTTGCTCAGCAATGTGGAACAGTAAAGGAGAATCGACAGACAGAAAGGGCACTGTGACTGACAACTCAAATGCCTTTGGGGGCCAGGAAAAACATGTGAGTAAACAAAGCAGCTGAGGATACAGGCCACCAGCTTGCTACCACTATTCAAGACAGAACACTGAGCCGGGAATAAGGAAACCAGGCTTTGTCATCGACTAATTGTACATACTTGAATGAATTAGGGAATTTCTTCATGACTTGGGTGGACTTTAGTAAAATGAAGCAAAATTTATACTGATTCCAGAGTTGTTAAATCTAAATGGATTTTAACAATCTCTTGGTATCATTAAACACAGATTATGCCTTTATATTTACATTACAGAAATGAACAATTTTTTTTCTCCCAATTCTTTAGCAGATGCCAACTTTACAGGCTCTATAAACTTGTTCATATGTGTTAGACACAATCAAATTATAAGAACCTAGCATCAGGAAACAAAATCTACAAATTATGCTGTGTTCATGTATGAATATATCACAATGCATCCTGCTTATATATAATTATAATGCACTAACTAAAATAATAGTAATAGGGGGATATCAGTGTATTAGACAAGCAGATCGGGGGAGGAGGAAAGAGAAAAGGAAGAGGACTGAGATTGATCAAATTATGTTATGTGCATTATGAATATGGCATAATGAATAGCACTATTTGGTATAATTATAATGCACCAATTCAAAAAGGAACCTAGTATCTTTTTGGTGCCAGTATGTTTGATAACTCAGTTCTTTAAATGATGAGGGTTTGATTTTTACAGAACAGTCATAATAGATCATAATTAGCAAATGAAAACATTTCTCAAAGCAAAGTTTAAAAGCCACTTTCTTTTTTATCAACATGATTATTTTTAGAAATAGAAGTCAGTGGATAAAATACGCCTGTAAGAAAGAATATAAATAAGAAGGGCTTAAGTTTCAAGATTATAATAGTAGAATTTTTCAATTGTTCATGAAAATATACTTAGATAATTGGATATATTGTTGACCTTCTGTATCCACAGGATTCAGTCTCTTGGACTTAAGCAAACACTAATTGAAACTATTAAAAAGAGAGAGAGAGAGAAAGAAAGAAAGAAAAATTATCTCTGTATTGAACAGACTTTTCCTGTCATTATTCCCTAAGCAACACAGTAGAACAACTCTGTGTTCTATTAATAAATAATAAAGCATTTACATTGAATTAGATATTATATATTATCTGGAGATTTAAAATATTCAGGAGGATATACTAATGCTATATACAATTAAAGGACCTGAGCATCTACAGATTTTGAAATTAATCCCTAGCAAAAGCCAAAAGTTAACTATACTTATATAACTAGAAAAAAAAAAGTAAGGGCTATGGCATAGTTCTGTGACAGAGCACTTGCCTAGCATGCACAAGTTCCTGATCCCCCATACCAGGGGGAAAAATTACTTAATTAAGAGTGACTATAAAATGAAAAAAGCATCACAATGTTTATCAAGATGGACAATTTAAAAACTATGTCTACTGTTTCCAACATCCTAGCTTCATAGCTTTCTGATGACTTGTATTCATGTACTTGGGCAGTCTCTCTCCTGGAAATACTCAGACCTTAATGAGGGGTTGTCAATCTTCTCTTCCTGAAGCTAGAGTCTGTATTTATGCTGAGCACATCTCTTGGCCCAAATCTTCATAATCATATTTGCTGTTATACTTTAGAAGGGAATAAAAGTATCATGCCTGGAATTATAAACAAATACAAGATGTATCCTTGGAAAAGACATGCTGATTAGCTCAGAGCAATAAGAGCAAATTAACTAGACTTTGGAATGAAAGATCTTGGAAAGGATACAGAGGAAAGTCAAATATGACTAAATATCAACAATGCAAAAGCTAAAGAGGCTTGCACACAGTTTGCATATAGTTTGGAAATAGTACACAATTATGTATTGATTTGATTTGCTGGAAATTATTGACTTAGGAAAGGAAATGGATGAGAAGCAAAGAACAAATTCCAAGCATTTAAAGAATACTTTCTCTTGATGCTTCTCTCTTTATTGGGTCCAGGAAAAGAAGGGAGTTCGTACATTGCTGTTTGAAAGATCTAAATTGAAGGAAAAATGTGCTGGTATCAAGGGTTGTTCATATAATGTGAATGGATTACTAAAAGATTTCAAATCAATTTCTCTGGTGACCTTAAGATATACAGAATTTCAGAACTCTTCCAAAGCCTTCATCTTTATACATGAGAAAAACTAATGCCCCCTAGGACACAGCTAATAAATATCAGAGCCAAGATTTGAACTTCAGTTTCTGAATACCACAGTGGGAAGGGATCTAAAAGATCACGGACTCCCCAGACAGCCAGTGGAGTCATTTCAGCCAACTTTTTATTAAGAAAAGGTCCAGGCAAATGAAAAAGTTGGGGAAAAATATTACAATAATACAGTCACCATTTGATTCAACAACTGCCAACATTTTGCAGCATTGCTTTACCCATCTTACATGCACGTATGTGCCAATGTGTGGTACAACTGAAAGGGAGCTGAGAGTTCTGTATGTCATGACTTTTTCTTTCTACTTCCATGCCACATGTCCTGTAGAATGCCCTAAATTTTGTATTGGCTTATTATTTTATCTTGATGCCATTGCTTTTATTCCTCTTAAACTGGACTAAGGTCCACAGGCTTGGTTTGATTCAGGCTAAATATTTCTGGTATGATATTTTATAGGTGATGTGTTAATAAATGAATTTGTTGCCAATTCTGTCCGATGGATAGTTATTGCAAGAGCACATGCTGAGAAAATCCAAAGCTATATCAAAGCTTAACAGAAATTGATGCAAGGATGAATCTATTGTGGGTATGGGTAAGAGTGAAACCAGCTACTTAGTTATGAAGATCAATAAAAATTTATTTTACTTTAGGATAATTATAGATTCACAAACAGTTTTAGTCACATGTGTGTGTGTGTGTGTGTGTGTGTTACATTTGACACAATTTCATTTGATGTAGGTTAATATTTGTCCACCATAAAAGGGAAAATACTGAATGGATCCACTACAACAGAATCAATCCTACATGCTGTACCTTATAACTCCCTCCTCCAGTAGCCTAAAATCTGGCAATCACTTATTTTCCCTTAACTTCTAAAGTTTTGTCAGTTTTTAAATGTCATGTAAGTGGAGTATTATATAATCTTTCAAGATTGGATTTTTTAAGTAATATTTTAAAATATTAGTGGTACATTATACATAAGCATTTTAGTGGGATTCATTGTTTCATATTCATATACACACGTAACACAATTTGGTCAATTTCATTCCCTAGTACCTACTTTTTTTCTTTTTTTCTCCTCCCCCTGGTTCTCTTCCTGTTCTCTACTGGTTCCCTTTTATTTTCATGAGAACCTTCTCCCCCACCATCCTCTCCCCCATCCCACCTTTTTTTTTAATCTCTAGTTTTCACATACGAGAGAAAGCATTCATCCCTTGACTTTGTACGTTTGGTTTATTTTACTTAACAGAATGTTTTCAAGCTTCATTTTCCCACAAATGACATAATTTCATTCTTTATGATTGAATAAAACTCCATTACGTACATATATCACATTTTCTTTATGCATTCATTTGTTGGTGGTACCTGGTTCTATATCTTTCTTATTGTGAATTGTGCAACTATAAACATAGGTATGCATGTATCACTGTAGTATGAAGACTTTAAGTCTTTTAGATGAATAGCAAGGTGTAGTATAGCTGGGTCATATGATGACTCCACTCCTAGTCTTTTGAGAAAGCTCCATACTGATTTTCATGGTGGTTGTACTAATTTACAATCCCACCAACAGTTTATAAATATCCCTTTTCCCCCATATATCCTTGCCAGCAATTATTTACTATTGGTGTTCTTGATGACTGCCGTTCTAACTGGAGCTGGAATCTTAGTGTAGTTTTGATTTGCATTTCAAGATTGATGAATATGTTGAACATTTTTTCACATTATTAGCTATTTGTATTTCTTCTTTTAAGAAGTGTCTGTTCATTTTCCCACTGGTTGATGGGGTTATTTGGTTTTTGTGATAAGTTTTTTTGGTTTTTATATATTCTGGATATTAATCCTCTCTTGAAAGAGTAGCTGGTAAAGATTTTCTTCCACTCTCTAGGCTCTCTTTTTGTGCTTTTAATCATTGCCTTTGTTGTGCAGAGACATTTTAATTTGATACCATGCCTATTATTAATTCTTAGTATTACTTCCTATGTTTTAAGGGTCCTATTGAGGAAGCTGTTGTCTGCACGTGTATGTTGAAGTATTGACCCTATCTTTTCTTCTAACAGTTGCAGTTTCTGACCTTCTTCCTAGGTCTTTGATCCATTTTGAGTTGAATTTTGCATGGAATGAGATATTAGGATCTAATTTCATTATTCTGCATATGCATACCCAACTTTACAAGCACCCTTTATTGAAAAGGCTCTTTTCTCCAACTTATGTTACATAGGCTTTGTCAAGGGCCATGACTGTATCTGAGTGGGTTCATCTCTGTGTCTTCTGTTCTGTTTCGTTGGTAGATGTGCTTTTATGCTAGTACCATGCAGTTTTTGTTACTATAATTCTGTAGTATATTTGAAGTCAGTGACGTCTATCAGCAAACTGCAAAATGAAACGTCAATGAGATCACTACACATCTATGAGAATAGCTTAAATTAAAAGAATTTTAATGTTTTAATGTGATGCCTCCAGTTTTGCCTTTTTAGCTTTGAATTTCTTTGTTTATTCTGAGACTTTTATTCTTCCATATGAATTTTGGGACTGTTTTTTTTTAGTTCTATGAATAATATCATCTGTGAAGAACATATTTTGATGGGGATTATCAGGATTGGCTTTGTTCGATTAATTATCTGAAGATCCATCCAAGCTGTTGCTATGCAAATAGTTTGTCCTTTTTATTGCTGAGTAGTATTCAATACATGAATGTATTGGTTTGCTTAACCATTAAACCCATTGAAAAACATCTGGCTCATTTTAGCTTTGAGCTATTAAAATGTTCTTATGAGGGCTAGGGATGTGGCTCAAGTGGTAGCGCGCTCGCCTGGCATGTGTGCGGCCCAGGTTCGATCCTTAGCACCACATACCAACAAAGATGTTGTGTCCGCCGAGAACTAAAATATAAATATTAAAAATTCTCTCTCCTCTCTCACTCTCTTTTTAAAAAAATGTTCTTATGAACATCAGTGTATAGGATTTTGTAAGTTTTCATTCCTCTGAGATAAATGTCCAAGAGTATAATTTAGGAGTCATACAGTAATTGCATGCATAGTTTTGTTTTGTTCTTATGAAATTGCCAAACTCTTTCCAGAAAAAAATGATACAATTTTACATTCCCACTAGCAATGTTATTGAGTGAACCATTTTCTCTGTATCCTTACCAACATTTGGTGCTTTCACTATTTTTTATTTAAGCTATTCTCATAGATGTGTTGTGATCTCATTGATATTTCATTTTGCAGTTTGCTGATAGCTAGTGATGTTGAACTGGGAAATATGATGTTGAGTTGGGAAATATTTCCCCCTTCTCATTTTTCTTGAGGAGATTAATTTTGTGTTAATACTTCTTTAACTATTTGGTGGAATTCTCCAGTGGAGAATTTCTTTTCAGGTGTTTTAAAATTATGGATGCAATGTCTTAAGGACATAGAGCTATATAGGCTTTCTATTTCTTTTTTTGGATCAAGTTTTGATATTTTGTTGTTTTTGAAGAATTGATCCATGTTTTCTAAGCTGTTGACTATGAGGACAAAGTTGTTATAGTACCTTTCATTTTCATTTCCACGGCGGCAGGATCTATGGTAACATCACCTGCCTTATTCTTTTTTCTCTCATTATATTTTTTTCTCTCATTATATTCTTATTACCTGTTATGGTTTGGATGTGAGGTGTCCCTCAAAAGCTCATGTATTAAAAATGCAAGAAGGTTTAGAGGTGAAATGATTGGGTTATGAAAGGCTTGACCTAAAAAGCACATTAATTTCCTAATAGGGATTAACTGGTTGGTAACTGTAGAAAGGTAGTGTGTGGCTGCAGGAGGTGGGTCATTAGGGGCATGCCTTTAGGGTATATATTTTGTCTGTGTTACAGAGTCTCTCTCTCTCTCTCTCTCTCTCTCTCTCTCTCTCTCTCTCTCTCTCTCTCTCTCCACCCCCCCAACCCCCCCCACACCTTCTTGATGCCATGTGCCATACCCTGAACCACTTTCCTCCACCACCACACTATTCTGCAATGATGTTTATCCTTGCCTCGCACCCCAAGGACTGGAACCTGCTATGGGCTGAGACTTCTGAAACCATGATATCCTGAATAAACTATTAATTCTCTAATTATTCTTTTCAGGTCTTTTAATAGTAGCAAAGATTTTGGAAAAACCTTACTAAAAACATTACCTTTGCTAGAGGTTCATCAATTGCATTGATTTTTAAAGCCTTTTTTTTTTAATTGATTCCTCTTTGGTTTTCTGTTTTCAATTTTATTTCTTTTATTATTTCCTTCTTTGGTTCGCATTGGCCTTATTTTTCTCCACTTTTTCCTAGTTTCTTGAAGTGAAACTTAGATTTTTGTTTGAGATCCTTCCTCATTTCTCAGATCAGCATCTCATGCTATAAGTTTGCCTCTGAGTTCTGTCTTAGTTGTTGAGTAGAATGCTCCATAAATGTTATTTAGATTTTGGTTGATTGCAGTTTCATATTTTTGGACTTGTAGTTCCACTGCTTACTGAGACGGTATATTGAAGTCTCTAAATGTAATTATAGATTTATCTGTTTCTTCTTTAAGCCCTGCCATTTTTTGTTTCATGTATTCTGAGACTCTTGTTTAGTGTGCTCACTTTTAGAATATTTACATCTTTCTAGTAGATTGATCCTTTCGTTATCATATAATTTTCCTTTTTGTCTGTAGGTATTTCTTTGCTCTGAAGTCTACTTTATCCTAATATTTTAAAAAAATTTTTCCTTGCATATATCTTTTTTCATATCTTACTTTCAACCTACATATGCAACTGAATTCTGAGTGACTGTTTTTTGTGTAAAATATTATTGGGGCTTACTATTTCTTTTTTCTTTCTTTTGTTCTTTTCCTTTTTTGTTTTTTAATTGGTACTGAAAATTGAACCCAGGGGCAATATACCACTCAGCTATGTATGTAGCTGAGTGGTATATTGCCCCTTTCTTTGATTATTTATATTTTTAAATTTGAAACACAGTCTACCTAAGTTGATGAAGCCGGCCTTGAATTTGCAGTCCTTCTGCCTCAGCCTCCTAAGTCACTAGAGTTACAAACATGTTCACCTATCATCTTTGTGTTCTGATTGATGTATTTAGACTACTGACATTTAACATAATTATTGTTATGTTAGTGCTTAAGTGTTCTATTTTGTTTTCTCTGATTATCATTTCTCTGTTCCTCTTTTCCCAATTTCCTCTGTATAATTTGATTATCTTTTAAAATCACATTTCATTCATTTACAGTGGTTTGGGCTTTACTTTTTTTCTGTGTGTGGTGCTGGGGATTGAACCCACGGCCTTGTGCATGCAAGGCAAGCACTCTACCACATGAGCTATATCCCCAGCCCTGGACTATACTTTTTTACATGATTTTTATAGTTACTGTTTTAAGTATTATGGGTATATGACATAATAATGACAGTATCAACATTTTACCATTTCCAGTAAAATATACAAACCTCACTCACATTTACATACCTTCTTTTAAATATCATCATCTTGATTGCCAAATGGTATTAGAATTTGCATTCCAATGATCAAATATTATTTGTAAAATTACTGAGATAAAGAATAATCTCTCATATACACCTGTATTTCTGCTCTTTTGTTGTTCCTTCTTATTGAGAGTTCACGTTTCTTTCTTTCATCTTTTATTTTCTGTTTGAAGAAATTCTTTTAGCTAGTTAGATCTGCTAGGGTAGATCTGTTAGGAACAAATTCTTTTAGTTTATCATTGTTGAAGAATATATTCTTTTCTCTTTTATTTTTGAAGGGCAGTTACACCAGAGATAGAAGTTATAATTAGCAGTTCTTTCTGTCAACCCTTGAATAATGTGGCCTCTTCCCTCAGCCTCCATGGTTTCAGATGAAGAGTCCACAACCACTTAAACCAGTGCTCCTCTGTGTGTGTGTGTGTGTGTGTGTGTGGTTTCTCTCTAACTGCTTTCCAAATATTTCCTTTGTCTTTACTTTTAAAATTTTTAATTATGTGTCTTATTTTTTTTAATCCTGTTTAGGAATTTTAGTTCCTTGGATCTACTAGTTTGAGATTTTTACCAAGTTTCAGTCATTAGCTCTTCAATAATCATTTAGCCCACTGTCTTTCTCTTCTCCCTCTGAGATTCCAGTCATATTAATATTAGACCTTATCACATTGTCCCACAGGTTCTCAAGTCTCTGTTCAACTTCGTTTTCAGTCTATTTTCTCTATGTTCAAATTGGGTAAATTCTATCAACCTGACTCCAAATTTATTAACTATTCACTTTTCTCTCTTCTACCAGTGAGACTATCCAGGAAGGCTTTTTAATTTTTATTTTTATTATCTTTTCAGTTTTATGATTTCCACTTGTTTTTTAATAGCTTCTATTCCCTTCCTGAGATTTTCTGTTTTCATTTGTTTCAAGAGAATTTTTAACCAATTCCTAAAGCATTTACCTGGCAGCCACTTTAAAATTCTTGCCAGATAATTCCAGCATCTGATTCATCTATGTTACCATCAGGTGTAATGTTCTTGGCTCTTAGAATGATAAGGTGATTTTGTAGTTTTTATCTGATTATGTTGGCTGTTACATTGGGAGACTCTGCAGGCTTTTATTTTAGCAGACAGCCCTCCTAACTAAGTTAAGGATGTCAGTCTTGATCACCTTTTGTGGCTTGTGGGTCAGAATGGAAATTTTACTTTTAGACATTTCTCAGTGTTATTTTGGTCTGTTTGGATTATCTGTGCTTCAGTGTGTGTGTGTGTGTACATTTAACATTGGTCCCTGCTGGCCCTAACTACTGTCAAAAGGAATTTTCCCAAGTGACACCTCTGGGTGTCGGGGGAGAATGTGTTGGGATCTCCTCCTGATATTCTTGGGCTGCCTTAGTGTTTCTGAGCAGGGAAGCACAATCTCAGGCCCACTGGGTCAAAGCAGCTTCCTGTGCGAGCCTGCTTTCTGTGACTGGCCCCTCTTACCAGTTTTGCCTGCCTGCCCTTGTGTCTCCTCTGAAACTAAAATAGTCTGTGAATACCCTGCAGTCCCAGAGTAGCTCCCTTACAAACCTTTACAAGGAAAGGAGTTAGCTCAATATGGGAGGATGGCTTCATAGAGAAGATCCTATTTAGAACATCCTGGATGGTCATTGGAAGAATCCAGACATGAGCATGTAGAGAGGAGGCACCAGATTTGGCATATATGCCTAAGATGGTTTATAAGGGACACAAGATTCTGACTAACCATGAGGCCCGTGGCATCCCCCTAGGACAGATGAGGAGGCCCTCACAAGCCCCTGTACACCTCAATAGCTTTTAGAAACTTCCATAAGTCTACCCTGCCTACCAAACAGGCAAGACATCATCTCCATTCAACCCCACCACCAGTGAGAGGTATGAGAACCTTCACAGGAAATGACCAGTGTCCCTGAGCTCTTTCAGTCATCTATGAGGACATCTGGAAATCTCACAGTGAATTAAATGCTTCCGTGCAGCTCTGTGTCCTCTAATATCCATGGTAATTGCTTTGCTCATTTGTGCTTTGTGTTTGATTTCATTGCACATGAGCAAAAACAGAATGCTATTTAAAAAAATGAAGAAAAAGAAAAAATTGTATATTTTCTAAGCCGCCTAGAGTCTGACGATCATTTCAGTGTGTGTGTGTACATTTAACAAGATGGTAGATATGGCATCAGCTTATCTTCAGAGTAATAAAAACTGCCATTCAAGAGCCAAAAAATCTTCTAATGGTTTTTTGAAACGGCTCCCTCTTGCAATGCATTATCACAGTACTTTACGATAAGGAGAAAAGTATGTTCCAATACAACATCAGATAATGCCAAATATACAGACGAGCAAGAGGAATAGCTCACTTGGGAAAGAGAAGAAGTGAAGAAAAATTGTTGGGTAGGAGAAGCTAACTAGATCTCTGGTGACGGAAGTAGGTAACGATCCATTCAGGGCACCTGACTTTCTTTAGTGGTCAAAAGCCTTCAGGAGGAAAACAAGTAAAGAGAAGGTAAAAGTTTAATGAGTTTTAATTAATTTAATATGCCACAGACTTATTAGTCTGTGCAGGAGATAAAATTAAACATTCCTGAAAAAAAATCCTTTCATGGCAAAGAAAGCATGTGCCTCAATGATGTGGATTGGGGTTATTGGAGGGGGTTAAAAGATGCCAGTTGATAGTCACACCTGTGCCATGTTGGCGGAGTCCTGAAGAGCCAAGAGGCAAGCTGAATTGGTGATCCCTTCTTTATGAGATTTTAATTTATGTAGGTTTATTTCATGTTTATATATGTTTGTCTTTGACATATTCCAACCGGAAGACTTTGGGAGTTTGAGATCAATCACACTTGACTTGCAAATCACTTCAAATTGTTTCTGACTCCAAGTGGGAAACTGAAGAGATTCTGAGCATCAGACAGGAGAGCTAACAGAAACAAAAGATCAAAAGTTCCCCCAAAAGCCAAATCTAAGAGAAATCTCTTGTTTCTGCCCATCAGATCTGGTACTTTCCCTACTTGAGGGAATGGAACTACCTCATCACAGTTGCAGTTTCCTATGTGAAAATCTAAGATACATCATTGACTCTGTCTTCCTCCTCCTCCTCTGCATATCCAATCAATGGCCAAACATTGATGGTTTTACCTCATTATAGCTTTTTCTCTTTTAAAAATATATTTTAATGGACAAATACAAATTTCAGGGCAAAAGTGACTGGGCAATCATTTTTGCGACCCCAAAAGCACAGGTAACAAAATGAGAAATAGACAAATGGGATCACATCAAACTAAAAATCTTCTGCAAAACAAGGTATTTTAGTCAGCTTTTCCATCTCTGTGTTCAAAATACCAACAAGAACAACTTAGAGGAGGATGTTTATTTTGGATCATGGTTCCAAAGGTTTAGTCCACAGTTGGCTGACTCTATCACTCTGGACCCATGGGTGAGGCAGAACATCATTAAAGAGGGAAACGGCTTAGGACATGACAACCAAGAAGCAGAGATAGTGAGCTCCACTCACCATTGAAAAATATCACCCTTAAAGGCAAGACCCCAGTTATCTGCTTCCTCCAGCCATGTCCTACCTGCCTACAGTAACCACCCAGTTAATCTTTATCAGTGGGTTAATCCACTGGTTAGATTACACATCTTATAATTTAGTCACTTCACTTCTGAACATTCTTACATTGTCTATACATGAGTTTTGGGGGGACATCTCAGATATAAACCACAACACAAGGGACAATCAAGAGTAAAGAGACAAATAACCTACAGAACGGGAGAAGATATTTGCAAATCTTATATTTGATAAGGCGTTAATATCTAAAATATATAAGAAACTCAAACAACTCAATAACATGAATACAAGTAATTAAACGGGCAGAGGACCTGATAAACATTTTTTAAAAGAAGACATACAAATGGTCAATAGGTATATGAAAAAATATTGAGCATCACTATCATCAGGGGAATGCAAATTAAAACCACAATAAGGTGTTACCTCACACCTATTAGAATAATTACTGTAAAAAGTATGAAAGATAACAAGTGTTATCACTGGTGTGGAGAAAAAGAATCCTTTCCCAGTGTTGGTGGGGATTTAAATTAGTGCAACTATTATGGAAAATAGCAAGGAGCTTCCTCAAAAAATTAAAATAGAGCTGGGCGTGTTGACCCATGCCTATAATCCCAGCAGCTCAGGAGACTGAGGCAAGAGGATCACAAGTTCAAGGTAAACCTCAATAATTTAGCATGTCCCTCAGCAACCTAGTGAGATCCTGTCTCAAAATGAAAAATAAAAAGGGCTGGAGATGTGGCTCAGTGGTTAAGCACTCCAGGTTCAATCCCTGGTACCAAAAAAAAAAAAAAATCAAATAGAACTACTATATGATTCAGCAATCTCATTTCTATGTATGTACTCACAGGAAACAAAATCAATTTGTCAAAGATTTATACTCCCATGTTCATTATAGCATTATTATTCACAATAGCCAAAATATGGAATCAATTGAACTGTACATCAACCAATGAATGCATAAAGAAAATGTGCTGCATACACACACTCACACACACACCACACACACACACACACACACACACACTGAATGCTACTTCATCTTAAAAAACAAGGTAATCTTGTTATTTGCAACAACATGGATAGGTCACCTGGAGGGCATTATGTTGTGAAATAAGCCAGACACAGAAAGACAAGTACCACAAGAGATCACTCACATATGTAACTAAAAAAGTTGAATTTGTAGAAGCAGAGACTGGAATGGTGGTTTGAGGGGCCAGAAGTGGTTATGGGATTGAGGACATGTTGGTCAAAGGATGAAAACCAGTTAGACAGGAGGAATAAGTTCAAGAAATCTTTTGTACAAAGCGGAGGGAGGCTACAGTTGATAAAAATGTATTGTGTACTTAAAAGAAATTGAGGGTAGATTTTTACATGTTCTTCTTATTTTAAAAAAAATGGCAAGAATGTAGGATAATACACATGTTAGTTTGATTTAGCCATCCCACAATGTATACATATTTTAAAACATCACGTTAAACACAAACATAAAATTAATGTTTTATTATTTTTAATTAGCAACAATGTACATATGTGTGGTGTAAAACATGCTGTTTTGAAATAGGCATACATTGTGGAATGGTAAATCAAGCTAATAAGATATGTATTAAGCATGAATTAAACATGTGGAAAACGTAATAACCATGTTAACAATGTTGAATGATACATTTCTTTAGCTTTTTCCTCCTAACTGAAACTTTGTGTTCTCTGGCCAACAATTTCCTAATCCCACTCTTCCCGGGCCCAGTATCCACTATTTATTCTACTCTCTGTTTCTGAGTTCAACTTTTGTCAGATTTCATATGACAGTGAGATCCTATAATATTCGATATTTCTTTGAATCTGTCTAGCTCTTTTTCTACCGGCACCAAACTAGTCCAGTCTCCGACTCTGCAGGAAGTAGCCTTGAGATGTCTCTCCTGTGATCACTCTTGCAATCCTTCAATCAAGTCTCAGCACAATGGGCTGAGACACAAAACAGATGATGTGCTCCTTTCCTTAAAACCTTCATAGGCTCTTATCTTTCTTAGAATGACATATAAGCCTCTGCAGGATTCTGCCATGCCTATCTTGCCACACTATCTCAGGCAACTGAGGGTCCTCTGTTGGGGCTGTCAAAGTCCCTCTCCCCCTTGGGGTTTGTGTCCTTCAGAATTAGTTGTACAATATGTAGGAGCCACTTTCTACCCAAATTTTCCTTTTCAGCATCTTAGCCTTCCAAAGGTCTCTAAATATACAATGACTTTTACAACCTAGGGATATTGGCACAGACCGGTTCCCTGGCCTGGAATGCTAACCCTTGTTCTTTCAGACCATAAGTATCTGCCCAAGAATAGACTGAGAGCCTTTGTTTTCTATTCCTTTGCACACTGTTCTTATCTCTGACTGTTTATCACATTTGTGCTTACTTAAATAGGACAGTATTTGTGTTGCCAACTCTGTCATCAGGATGGAAATCCCATGAGTGCAGGACTGTCCTCTGCCAAGGCTCTGGCACTTGATTTAGCCATCCCACAATGTATACATATTTTAAAACATCATGTTACACACCACAAACATAAAATTAATGTTTTATTATGCCTCACACAGTTAAGTACTCAATGTTTCTCAAGTGAATACGTAACCTAGGGGGAAAATGTCAAAACCAATATGGTGCTCCCTTAAAGATTTAAGGAAGGATTCCCAGTGAGAGATGATATAAAATGGAAATTAATAGTGTGCTGCCTTTTAACTCATTAGCAACATATAAAAGGTTATCATTAGGGTTTGGTGGGAATCTTTATCATCATAATGTAGTGAGCACAACACAAGTGTCTCCAAAAGAACCTCCATCCTTGTTATCTTCTTCAACTACTGCAAGGAAATTACAATTATATTTATTTTTTGATGAAATTTTGTTAGGTTTTGATGAAGAAAGATTACTTTTAGGCCATTCTTTAAAGTACTCAGAAGAATGTTAAGACTCTTCATTGTTTAAAATAAAAATTAAAAAGCACGTGTTCGGTGCAGAGAGGTCACTTTTGAGATGATTCTGGTAGAGACCCTGAAATATCTGTTCCCATGACTCAAGCTAATTTCCCTCCCCAGTTTCATCTCAGGGGATGTTTCCAGCTACCAGATCCAGTTTCTCTGTCACTTGTTGCCACCATCTGCAATCTAGTCAAGCTAAAAGTTTTTCAACCACCATCTTTTTCTCTGCCACCTCCTTTGCCCCCCCTTCTCTCCTTTTGCCTATTTTACTTCCATTCTCGGTCAAGGGTATGCTTTTCAAAAACCTATTCTTTCGCTCTGACAACTGAATAATAACTACACTTTGTATCAGACCACAACACACACACACACACACACACACACACACACACACACACACACACACCTACAAGGTTTCACCCAATGAAGCAGCCTGCTATACCAGGTCACATCAAGTCATTCCAGTGTGATTAAGAGTTGTTCCCTCACCCAGGACTTCTAAGCATTGCTTCTGCTCCTAAGCACCCACTTGCTTTTAGAAAAGAGTTTCCCCCACACTTGTGATCTTCCTAAGTGCCCTTAAGCTGTCAAAACTTCCTTGCAAGTGAATTCACATGAGGATTCTTGAATATTGCAAATGTCAACTTAAATTTTGCTTTGAGAATAAAAATGCAAATGTGATTTTATAAGTCATTATCAGAAGAGTTATTGTCAATAAAGGAAAAACATAATTTTTTTTAACTTTCCCCTTTGCGGGGTACTGGGAATTCAATCCAGGAGTGCTTTACCACTAGCTACAACTCTAGCCCTTTTTTAAATTTTAATTTTAAGACAGGGTCTCCATCAATCACTGAGTCTGATCTCAAACTTGTTATTCTCCTGCTTCAGCCTCCTGAGTTGTTGGGATTACAAGCACATGCTACCATGCAGGACAGTGTTGTGAAAGTATAATTATTATAATGATTATAATAAAGAAAAATGGAAGTAATATGTGTTTGGGGCATATGGCCATGAGAAACAAAGTTGATCTTGCTTCATTTTGACTTTTGTGGATATGCAGTCAAGTGCCTTGTTCTTCAGTAGTAACACACTCAAACATATGTGAACAGAGGAATCATTTTTATCCTAAGGATAGTTTAGAAAATTACTACTATTACACTAAAGAGGCACGGAAGGGCAGGTTAACCCAGATGAGCAAATAGGAGGCAATGAAATACACATTTGCCTTTTGGTAACATAATGGGTCATACAAGTAGAATTTTCCACTTTAAGTAACCCATGCAATGCTTTTCCACTGTCTTTAGAATAGAACTTTTGTTTTTACATTTCCAGTTGTAAATATAGTATTTTTTTTGCAAACTTCAATTTAAAAGAAATATCACTACTTTCCCAAAAAGCAAGTCTCATGACCAAAAATTTTTGTTAAGGCAATTAGTAGAACCAAGGAAAAAGTAAAGCTGGATCTAATAAAGTTAAAGCAATTAGTAGAACCAAAGTAAAAAGTAAAGCAGGGGAAATGTATCCCAGATCTTAATTGAATATTCATTCATTCATTCATTCACTCACTCATGGAGTATCCATGCTCATTAAGAACTAGGCCCTATTCTCCATGCTAGAATAACTGAGATAGAAAGACAGCAGTGCAAATTTCAATCTATACTGCAAGATGCTAGATTTGAGGGGTAAGCAGATTGCTAAGGGGTCATGGGAGGGAAAGCAGTTATCCAATAGAGCTAGATTGCTCCACTTCCTGGAGCTATGAAACCCTACAATATTGTGCTGCACACCATGTCCCACTGACTTAAAGACGAATTAATCTTGTGCTGTTTTCTGAACAGTGCTTGGGACATGTGAGAGCTCTGGAGTCAGATTGTAAGGACTAAATATTGAATCTGAATTTATCAGCTCTAATATGATTAAGCTTGTTGTTGTTCTGGGCCTCAAGTTCCTCATCAGTATGATGAAAATAGTAGTATTAAGTTTATAAGATTTTTGTAAAAGAATTAATTCATTTAAATAACATAGAGGATGGTCTATTATAGAAAGCACACAGTAAATATTAACATTTAGTACTATATATTTTGGTCTCTTAGCATATTACTCGTGTTCTGCTTAATCTTAATAATGTGTGTATTTGTGTGTGTATATCGTGTTCAACATATTCCTTCAAAATGAAAATGTGGTGTTTTTTTTTTTTTTTTTTTACTCCTTAATCCTAGCATTGGGATTTGATGTAATTGAGGATGATAATAGTGGAAAGGTTTAATTTTATTTTATAAAGGTTTTTCTTTCTATTAGAATGTTTACATTTTCTCAAAAATATCACCAAAATGAAAAAAATGTTAACTTCAAGAGGTGTCCTCCGAGAATTTTGGTTTGGAGAGTCAGAGCAATTAGAAATGAATGAGAGAATCTTTATTTAGCATTAGCTTTGCAATTGGCCTGAAGACCCAGGCCTGTCCCTTAATTGCTTACAGTTTGCCTAGGTTGTTGACTTTAGATTCTCACTTCTGTGTCTTGGGTTTTTAAACCTCCTCTTTGCTTTTGGATATTTTTCCTCACTATTCAGATTTGCTAACATACAATTATCTCCCCTGCACTCTTCAGACCTGTTTTAATGGTGGATCCATCTCACCACTAGCCCCCTATAGCCATGGTAAAATTTGCATTTTAAAACTTACCTGGAATTTCAGCCAATAAACATTTTGATATATATTTTATCTTTTGCAAAACAAACGTTTTGTTAGGAATTCAAAGATCATCAGTAAATCAGAATGGACAGGGAATCAATCCAAAGAAAGCACTTTCATGCATTTTAAGAGAACTGTGCTAGACCAGCTCATGCTAAATCAAATATATTCAAAGTTACTTTGAAGTCATAATTGTTTAATTAAATTGAGTGGAACAATGAAGTCCATGTCCTGCTCCAGTGTAGAAATCACTCAGATGTTAATATCTGAAACCAGATGGACATTTAATTTTTTTTTTTAGAATTTTAAAATGTTATGTCTATCTTTTTCCCTCTACTTTTCACTCTTCTTTCAACTGTTATTTCCTTTGATCATTTTGGCACCCAACACATCTCTTTTGGACATTGTTCCATCTTTTCCAAGTTCAATTATAACACTTAGTAATTACATCTGGCTTGAAAAATCTGTTCAGCATACACCATTGATCTAAAGTCCTCAGATGGTCCATCTTTGCTATTTGCTGCTGTAGAATGGATGCCAAAGCTCTATCCTAAATGGCTTTGTGTAATATGTGGAGCAGCTTTCCCAAACCACCCCATCATGATAATTTGTTATCATTGAACATTGAAAAGATGCAATAAATATCACTTATTTTTTCTTCAAAAGTTAACTGAATTATGTGTGCTAAATCCTGTGCCAGATGCAGAAGCCCCCAAAATAAAGAAAGCACAGCTTCTGTTTTCAAGCTCACCACTAGGGAAGACCAAGGAGAAAACCAAGCACTAAGTATGGTAAGAAAAATTCATCGATGAACAAGACAGGCCAAGTTAGACAGGCTCCTCTCCCCAGGGAGTTATGGGTGAAGGGACCTAGGCCATAAGAGCCTCTATCCATGGTCATTGGCTAAGCCATAGAGGAATTAGGAGTCCTCTCTTTCTCCATTACCATTTCCCCTTAACAGGGATCTGTCCTACTGTCCTCTCCTTTCTCTCTCTCTCCTTTTACCAGATCAATGATGCAATTAGAAGGATCGTAAGCCCCCTTTGGTTGGGGAAATGTTTCTCCCCTTCTGCTGCAGGCAGAATGGAGCCAGAGTGGGTCTAAGGCAAGTAGAAGATGATGTTGATGAGGATGTGGCCCACTGGATATTCCAAGGCCAGTTCATCATATTTGGACATTCCAGAGAGATCTGGTGCAAACCAGCTAGTGTTTTCCTTACAAACCACATGTCAGGAATCTAGGATGGAACTGACTAGCTGAAGAAAAAAGAGAGACGAGATGCTATCACTTTCTATCAGAAAATCAACTAACATATTTTCATGACTTTTTGAACCTGTCACTCTTAAAATGCTGAGCATCTGATACCCCTATACTACCCTCTCCCAAATGGCAGTGAATTCAGCATCCATTCAAAAGAAAGATACAAAACCTATATATTTTACTCAGAGGTTTTCATACCGTAGGCTTTCCAAAATCCTGTTAAAAGCCATCAATTAGATTTGCATAGCTCTTTCCAAATCTGCTAGTACAACTTTGGCTTCCCCCTCTTCCACTTTAAAAGGTAAATAATACAGGCAGACCATCTCCTGGGTATATCTTTTTTTCTTTTTCTTTTCTTTTCTTTCTTTCTTTCTTTCTTTCTTTTTTTTTTTTTTTTTTTTTTGTCTAAAACAAAATTCTTAACCCCAGGGGAACTGTCCATCTAAGTGACTGCTCAAAACGAATCAGCCTGGATCACCATTCACGGGGCGTGCAGCCCAGGAGGAGAGGGTCACCAGGATGACAATAGCAGATGGTGGATACTGAATTAATTAGGGCCCTGATAGATGCTGGAGGAAATGGACATGGACATGAGTTCCTGCTCTGGAAGCCAGGCCTATGATTTGGACATGCATATTCACAAATGCCCCCAAAAGAGAATGGACAGCCGGCTGTGAACACGCTGTATATGTGGGAAATGGACCACTGAATACAAAGAGCTTGCTTCCGTCAGCCAGGGGACTGCTCCATTCATTTACGCACTTTAACACAGGTCTATTATCTTTAACAGCTTCATGCTGCCATCCAATTTCAGTCCCAGTGCAATTTGCAGACCCCGAACCTTCTAAACAGAATGATGGACTTATCAACACGTGGAATAGAATTCATTTGGTTTGGTAGCTGGCAGTAGCAAATACTGAAACCATCACAAAGCTAGAAAGGAGACATTTCCTATTGTTTCCCTACCCAGCCTAATTTATTCTTTTCAGTGCATTTTAAAGTTATATGTTTTTATCAACAATACTTTTAAGAGAAGCCTATTATCTTCTGTGCTTGTTATCTTGGCTGTGATGTTGGCACCGAGCTGACAACATGGACACCAGGTATACAAACAAAACAAAGCAAAACCCAGGAAACAAATAGTCTTCACATTCCCTAAAGTGTCAACTCAAAAACATTCTCTACCAGAGTTTAACATTATTGAACCAATTTAAAAGAAGAGATTATTCAGAAACAAAATTTCTGTTTGCTTTCAAATAATATGATATTGAAATCCATCCAAATTAGAATGTACCCAGCACTAATACCGTCATCATAGAACACAGTGTGGAAGCCCCTTAAAAATTTTTAAAATAATCCAGGAGCAGTGACATACACCTGTAATCCCAGCAGCTCCGGAGGCTGAGGCAGGAGGATTGTGAGTTCAAAGCCAGCCTCAGCGAGACCCTGTCTCTAAATAAAATAAAAAATAGGGCTGGGGATGTGGCACAGTGGTCAAGTGCCCTAGTTCAATCCCTGGTACCAAAAAAAAAAAAATTAAAAGTAAGAGTACCATATGACCAGCTATCTCACTGATGAGTATATATTCAAAGGGATTATCTGCACCTCTATATTCACAATATTCGCAACAGCCAAGAGATGTAACCCAAGCAACTATCCAACAATGGATGAGTAGATTAAACAAATACAGTATATGTACTATTTCAGCCTTAAAGAGGAGGAAATCCTGCCACTTCCAACAACATGAAATGAACCTGAAGGACATTATGTTAAGTAAAACATGCCAGGCACAGAACAAATACTATATTACCTCACTATATTCCATTTGTGGAATCTCAACAGTGAAACTCACAGCATCAGAGAGTACCATAGTGTTACCAGGGGCTGGTGGTAAGGGGTTGGAAAGATGTTTGTGAAAGGATACAAAATTTCACTTAGGAACAATAAGTTCAAGAACTCTACAAACATCATGGTGACTATAGTTAATAACAATGAATTGAATTATTAAAAAATTGCTAAGAGAGTAGATTTAAGTGCTCTCACCAAAAAATTCCAAGTATGTATGGTGATACACATGTTAATTAGCTTGATTTAGCCATTTCACAGTGTGTACAGATGATGACACATCATGTTGTACACCAAACACATGCAATTTTGTCAGTTAAAAGAGGAGGGAAATAAAGAAGGAAAAGGAAAGAAAGAAAAGCAAAGGAAGAGAAGGGAAGGAGGGTCTGTATTATTCCTCCTGCCAGGAAGTTAAGATAGGTGCTTTTTAAATTTCCATCAGCTTGCCTGAGATTTGCTCAGAATGCTTGTTTGCTGAGAAGGCACTGGCCAAACTCTTCAAACTGGGTAGGCACCTCTCATTTATGTCCTGGCTTCTGGGTCCCCTCAGAGCACAAACAAGTAATCACTCAGCTAAGTTGGGGACATGTGGTGACTTTCAAAAGTACAGGACACAGGTCACTGGCTCAGCTCTGGGCTGGGCCATTTAAATACTTCATGCAGGGCTGCTGACTACATACAGGTGGTCAGGCTCTGCCTGGTTCCTAATTGCTTGAATATGATGACTTCTTGTATCCTCAGAAAGATTCCTAATGCCTCCCAGACCTCTGCCTTGTGGCTCTGTCCAACTAGGCTAAGTTCTCAGTTTGCAACCTTGTAAGGACCAGATCTGTTGTGACTTCTTGCTGACTCACCACAGGCCCCTCATTTTCACTTATGGAGGATGAGGGAAAGGTAGAGGGAGGCCTCATGACCTAAAAGAGATGGTTTAGGAACCTGAAAGTTCAAAGCTGGGATCTTGCAACCTTATTTAGCAGAGTAATCTTAAGAATTTGCCAAACATTCCTGAGCCACAATGTCCTCTTCAATAAAAAGAAGAAGCTAATAGCATCCTCTGGGTTCACTGAGAGGATTGCAGTACACAACCTCTACTTGGGATCTTCAAAGGGTGTTCCCTGGACCAGCATCATCTAGGAATTTATTAAAAATGCAAATTATCAGATGCTACCCTAGGGGTCCAGTCATTTTTAATATCAAGGAGTTGAACCATTGGTCCATTTAAATGTGTCCATTACAGGGTCAGGAATGGTAAGAGACTTGTAAGTGAGAGCCTCCTTGTTCCATTTTCCCATCCATAAACAAAGAAATATAGAGTTTCTAAAATTTTCCCTAACCCAAAACAATTTAATTCAATTGAAGTATGTGCGGAAAGGAAAGCCTCGTACCTGTCATTATAGGGACACAAAGTGAAGTGAGAGAAATTGGATAATATTGGTCTCCATGTGTCCTGTGGAAGGTCTGGAATCTTCCCAGGGAAATTAAGGAGTGAAAATGGTTGAAACTTCCCCCCTTTTGTGGAGGGCAAGTCTCCAGGTCTCCTGAGGCCGTTAACTT
This sequence comes from Ictidomys tridecemlineatus, assembly GCF_052094955.1. Lineage (NCBI taxonomy): Eukaryota > Metazoa > Chordata > Mammalia > Rodentia > Sciuridae > Ictidomys > Ictidomys tridecemlineatus. The sequence goes on along the minus strand of NC_135483.1, from coordinate 62,956,837 downwards.
GTCTGGGACTGAGGAAACGTTTTAAGAGTTAATTCAGCCACCTACTACCGATGTAATCCTAGGAAAACCAAGTCCTGCAGACTTTGCTTTCTTTATTGTGATTAAAAGTAAGGGCTTTAGAATAAATGTACTCTAGTCATCTGTATGATGTTGCTGAACAAATGAGTTCTAGATGTCACTGCCATCAGGATGAGACCTCAGGCCTGCCACTTCTTACCTGTTTGACCTTGGGTGAGTTATCTAATGATTCTGGCCATCAGTTCCATCATTTTGAAAATCACAACAGCCCACCTCACACATTTGTTTTGAAGATTAAATATTTGCAAGGACGCTTAAACAGCATCCCATATCACAGATTAAAATACTGTAACTGGTCAAATCAGATAGGGGCTGATCTAGATGGTGTGACACAGCATTAGAAATCTCTAAAAGGTGTCAGGTGCCTTGGTTGTGTGTGGGAATTGTGCAAAGTTTGAGGGCATGGTTCTTGTGAAACTAGCTGTTAAACAGCTGAGCAAATCAGAAGAGGGGCTGTCCAGTGCAGAGTACCATGAGGGTCCCTACAAGGAACCAGGAATCAGGTGTCGAGTTCATCGGACAACTGGAGAATAAATAGAAAAGGAAGTATACTGAAAATCTGATTCCTGGTAGGACCAAAATAAGGTTCTGAGACCTCACCTCAAGGGAAAATTATTCCATAATTCTACCATTTACAACACAAGACACCTGAAATATTAGTAGGCTTGTTAGGAATTTCTCCAGGACATAGCTAGGTCCAAACTTCTACTTAAACTTGTTCACTACTTTGGGATAAAAAAGGGTTAAAGTAATCAGGGGTTAAGATCTCCTAATTTCCTTATCTTGTAGCCAGCCACCTTAGTTACTGCAGTCTAACATCCACAAGCTTGCTCTAAATCACTGACCTCATAGTCTGAAACACAAAAGCTAAGCAAGCCACAGAATTTTTACCCTAGGACACTGAATTTCCAACAAAAGCTGATATCAATTCACCTTGTGTTTCCCAGTTTGGTCTTTCTGCTATACCAAGCTTCCTCTAATTTTGGATACAGAGAGATGTTTTGTTTTAATTTTTTTTTCTTTATTACACATTGGCAGATAACATTCATTTTTTTATCTGAATGTTGCATTTCCTACTTTAGTCAGGCTTTATGCATTTTCCTGTTGGTAAGCTTGGCTTCAGCTATGCTATTGGTTTTTAAGGCATTGACCTCTCCCCATTCTTTTGAAATATTATTGTTGTTATTATTGTTACTATTGCTACTATTGTCAATGTTTAACTGCCTTAAGCCTCCTCTTCTCCCTTTGCTCATCTCCTTTCACACACATTTCCTCCCATAGACACTGGTGTGGACTCTGCAACAGGTGTTTTCCCAGGACCAATGAGAACTCCATTCCCTTCAACTGCATGGACTGGGCTGTGAGCAGGGGTCCCTCTGACACTGAGGATCCTTTATACAGAAAGAGGCACCTTGTCAACCAGAAGCTTCTGAGATGCTGCCACATAGGAGCCTGACTCTACATTTAGGATGATGTGTGTCACTCTTCTTGATATTTGGAAAAGTATATTTGTTTCTCACTTGTTATAAATGGTATAGCATTTTAGAAGTAACAATAAAAGCTACAAAGATCAAATAATAATGAAACAGAACATCTTCACTTATGGGGGTGATTGTCAAATGGGGTAAAATCCTGGAAATTCTTGAGGATGATGGATAATAGACTTTATCCTCTGACGGAAGCCTATGTGGTATTATAATAAATGGTGGGCACAGGGTCTCCTGACCCAGATGGGCTGTGTGGGTGGGAAAGAGAGTAGAGATGGGAAACACCTTCTTTCTTTCCTCACTGCATCCTATTCACCAAGAAGCTATGCCTCGCCTCCCAGATTGCTGTCCTTCTGTGCCCTAGCCCTGACCTTTATCCCACAATTCCCCCAAAATATCTGTTGTGCACCACATTTGATGTCCCTGCTGATTGGATTCTGACACAAAAATAGCCCCCTCCAGCAAGCCACTCAGACATACACACCAAGTAAAGGGGACCTGCATGCATCCCAGAATGCTTAGATATTGATCCCCTATCATTTATTCTCTCTGGAGTGCAAGAGAGGAAAATTGATTTTGCAGCAAGTTTGTTTAACAAAAAAAGAGTAGAGTCAGAGTTTGACGCTTTTGAGACAATGAAGTTTGATGCTCTGAGACAACAAACGCTTTATATTGGAAAATAAGCTCTAGATAAATTCCTAGGTATTACCTGCATTTTTACTAGATGTTTACAAATAGACTCTTTACTCTGAACAAAATTGGCATAACAGCCCTAAGGAGAAAGGAAATTTTTCATCAGCTTGAAAAGCCCATTTTTTTTTTCCTTTGTCTTCTTGCCTATAAGCTTGGTTGCACAGTTTACAAAGCACATTTGCCTTTATGATTTTTCATTGTTATTTTCTGGTTCGGCACTGATGACCTGGTCTCCACCCAGGTAGATCCTGGTCATCCATTAAGACCCAGCTCAGCTGTGCCTGTCTGGCCTTCTCCTCTTGCTGAAGTGCCTGCCTCAGCATTACCATGGCAACCTGCATATTTATTTATCAAAGCACTTACTACATTGTATGGAAATACTTTGCTCAGTTATCTCCCATGTTAGCCACTCAGATTTGCAGGGGTCGCCATCTTGCTTATTCACATCAACTGTGTTAAATGTACCTAATTCTTTCAATTCTAGAAAATAGCAAAGATTTAAAAATCAACTCCACTCTATGTGTTGCAAGAACTGGCTGACTACTGGGGGAAAAAAAACTGCTTCCCAGAGGACTTAGTAAGACTCATACAGACAACCTCTTATTTACCAAGGACAAGGTCAGGCACAGACCTTTCAAATGCCCACTCTTTGCTTCACAAATAATTAGATGAACTGCTTTTCCCCACTGATATATCAGAACAAAAAGCTTGTTAAACTAATTTGGTTAAGGTTTTCTCTTTCCCTCTGGGCCCTTGAACTTTGGCTCCTCTTCAGACTGAGTCAGCAGACAGCCCCTGTCTGGCCTCAGGGTAAAACATTCCTCTGGTCTACTGTCCCTTGGACAATTCTCACCCCATTTCCCACACTAGATTCCTTCTAGCCTCATTCACTTCAGAACCCTTTTTGTCTGTTTCTTGAGAGCTTACAGATCTTATGATCACACCATTTACTCTCTTCCAATAGTCCCTCTCGTCCAATTGGCAATAATTCTTCTGAATAAAGTCCCTCCTTACTAAGTCCAGATGGTTTTTTAATTTGGCAATATGTTTATTCTCACACAGTATGCACTTGGTAAAAATTTTAAGCTGTGTTTGCTTTTGTTCGTTTTGAAGCTCAATATTTCTAATTAATAATTAATTCCAATTTTTCTTTCTATTTTATTCTTCCTCCAGGCGACAGTTATTCTTGTACTTATTACATCTTCTGTTATCCTGGAGATCTTTATAGGACTCTATCAAGCATCACAATTAGATAATTGAGCTTTGATTTTTTTAAAGGGGTTATCTAAGTTTAATTACTTCTTATTGTGGTCTTTACCTGATTGTGTAAAACCTTTATTAAGCTTTTAAGTTGTATCATATTTTTGTTCCTTCTTACCAAGTCAAAGGATATTTATATATATTGTTTACTTCCTAAGCAATGTAATGAAAACATAATTAGTAATTGCATATAAAAACAAATGGACTCTAAAATTTTGATGGGCTTAAGGACAACTGATACACATATTTAAAATGTTAATTCACGTTGTTGTCAATAATAGACTGATAGGAAAATAAAGAAAAATGTATGAACAAAACAAAATAAAAATGTAAATCTTCCAGTTAAACGTAGCAGATTGAACTCAGGAGTTTATCTTCTCTTTGGTTAAAATTCCGTTTACATAAGAATAAAGGAAGTTTTAACATCAATGTTTGGAACCAACCTAGATGCCCTTCAGTAGTTAAATGGATAAAGAAAGTGTGGTATATATACACAATGGAATATTACTCAGCATTAAAAGAGAATAAGATCATGACATTTGCAGATAAATGGACAGAGTTGGAGAATATAATGCTAAGAGAAGTCAGCCAATCCCAAAAAACCAAATGCCGAATGTTTTCTCTGATATAAGGAGACTGCTTCATAGTTGGGTAGAGAGAGGGAGCATGGGAGGAATAGAGGAACTCTAGATAGGGCAGAGGGGTGGGAGGGGAAGGGAGGGGGCAGGGGGGTAGAAAAGGCAATGGAATGAGAGGGACATCATTACTCTAAGTACATGTATGAAGACATGAATGGCGTGATTCTACTTTGTATACAACTAGAAACGTGAAGAATTGTGCTCTATATGTATAACATGAGTTGAAATGATTCTGCTGTCATATTTAGCAAATTAGAATGGATTTTTTAAAAAGTGCATGGGCCTAGGGAAATAAGAGAACATCTGAGGGGATGATGGCAGGTAAGAACTATCAACTGATTTGGAAGTTGGCAAGCAGATGGACAAGTGGTCACTGCCACAACAGACCAGAGAGAGGAAGCCAGCAGCATGCAAGTCAGTTGGCACCACAAAGTCCTGGAAATGCTCAGGAGATAGAGTCCTCTCTGAAGATGGGGACAGGTTGCTGATGGGGGACTTCATGGTGTGTTTAAAAGAGCAGTTCAACATCCAGATGGCCACTCAGCAGAAGGACACTTTAGTATCTGCTGGGTTGAAAGAGAGAGGCTTCAACCAAGGCCAGCTGAAGTCAGGGGCACAGGACCAAATGGGGTTCCATAAAAGCCTATATATCCTGAGTTGAGAAACTACTGGCCCTATTTCCCCATTCAGCTTCCAAAAAGCTAGCCATCACTAGCTTTTCTCAGGCAGGATACTGAGAGGATGTATCTCTGGAAATGCTCATTTGCTCAAGGAAAAAGACCTAATGATACTCACACTTGAGGATATTCCAAAGGAAGCCTAGCTTGCCTCCCTGTCATAGTACCTTGAATCTCATCAAACTGGCAGAACCTCCAAATAGGTTTGCGGCCTTCCCACTCAGAATTATGATTTTTCTAGCCAAGGATCAGTGACATAATGAGGAAACATTCCAACAAGGAGAGAAAAAACAAGCCCATAGACAAAAGAAATAAATCTGGAGGAAATGAGAAATCTCAGCAAGGGAAATTAGAATTAATATCCTAAGAGAGATAAGAAAAGATATTGCATCTGTGGGTGAAAGAGGAGGTAACACATTATTAACAACAACCCAGAAAGGAAAAGGTGTGATGTCATGTGCACAAAGGAAGAAAGAAAGGACTATCATGTTGGGGGAGTCTCCAGAAAAGAGAACAAAGACAGACAGACTGACACATACCCACACACTCACATTCTCTCTCTCTCTCTCTCTCTCTCTCACACACACACACACACACACACACACACACACACACACACGAGAAAAAAGGAAGAAATTTTTTTAACTTTTAGAAATAATTCTAAGAAATCAAATATTCAAATATCACAACTTCAAAAAAAGTAAAGCCCAGAGAAAAATGGAGAAAGGAATTTAACAAATGATAAATTAGATGAAAGATCCTGGTTTTTCAGATTGAATGGGCTCATACAGTTCTCACCCTGAGTAAATAAAGAAGGCCCAAACCAAAGACAGCAAATATGAAGTTACAGAAAACCAGGAAATGTTTCCTGGGAAAGGCTCCAAGAGAGAAGAAATGAATTCCCTGCAAAGGAGCAAGGATTTAAATATCATTGAACTTAACAACAATATCGGAAGATTAACAATGAAGCAATATCTTTAAAATGTTGAAGGAAATCAACTCCCAACCTGCAAATTTGATACCAAGCTTAGTGTGAGGATATCATAAAATATTTCCTAGTCTTTAATTTCTGTTCATTCTCTTACACCAAGAAAGAAAACATGGGATCCAGGCAATAGTAGAGAAAACACAGTGGAGAAGCCAAAGGGATTCCAAAAAGAACAGAGAGGAGCACTGACGGAATCCAGTAGGATAGCAGGACTGGCAGATGTGGATAATTGAAAGGAGGTACTTCTCTAACAAAACAAAACAAATGCCTTAGCTGATATGTTTGAAGGAATTAAGGGGAGATAGAGTCCTAACGTGTGCTGAGAGTGAATTACTGGGAGGTGAACATGGACTGCTCCCCATTAGGCCCAGAGTAAGATGGAGGCCTGTAGTCTTCAGTCTGCTCTACACTCCCACCCCTGGCTCCATTCTTGCCAAGAGGGGTCTTGCACAAACCTACAGACATTGCATCAGCCTTAGATATACACAGAGTGACACCATCTACCTTTTCCAAGAGGAACTACAAGAGGGCTGGGAACCTGTTGGGCAAAGAACCTTGTGGCCCTGGGTCTCAAAAGTAATATCCAGAAGGACAAGTGGCACAGGATCCAAGCAGGCATTTCTCTCTCCCTGTGACATCTATGTAACTCTGACTGCATGCAGAGGGTCAGGGTGAGGGAATTTCAGAGGGAACCTTCTAAACTTTAGAATCTGAAGCTCATGACCAAGGACAGGGGTCCCTGTTGCCTGAGAGAGTGGGCAGCACTGGAGACACAAAACATAAATAAATTCTTATAAAAGAAACTACTAATTAAACAGAGGGCAAAAAAAGTTGTGTAGAAAGAGAATATCATCAGAGTGTTTTTCTTTAAATTTTTTTCAGATGTAATTAGTTTTCTAATATGGCTCAGCTATTAATAATATTTATATAGTTATTCTAATATTGGCATTAAATATGAATTTAGCCCTAAAAATGATTTAATCTTTTGGAAAGGCTGGGACAAAATGAAATTTATGTAAAATAAATTTAGCAATATTACTAAAATAATCAACAAATAGCAGTGTCCGTGTGTTAGTTCAAAAATACAAGGAAATACCAAAAGATAATTAACATGGTTGAAATTGTATGCCTTTGAGAAAGGAATTAGAGATAGGGAGAGGTATAGAGATGCTGTCTTCTGTCAAAATAATGCTATGACTTAACTTCCAAAGTGATTTACATTATTATGTTGATTACTTAAAAGAACAACCATTAGAAGGAAATACCAACAAATAAATAAATAAATAGGAGCAAAGGTAAAATATAAAAATGTCAAAAAAGGGAAACAGAAAAAAATTAAGTAAAAATAAAAGCAAATAAAAACTAAAAGAAGACAGAAATACAACTTGCAGATATAATAATGAAAACTCCAGTTTAGACACAGTGTGCTATTCAGCAAAGCTCTCATGGGTTGTCATTCAATAATTTTATTGTCTTAATTTATTCCTCACAACAATCCTCTGAGTTAGTCCATCCAGAGCAAATAGAGTGAAGGAGAATGGTGAAGGGAAGTTAATAACCAAAGGCAAATCTTTGCTTCCAGGAGATTTTTCTCCTGCAGAGAGACAACCAACTGAAGTGGGAAAACATAAAAACACAAATGAGAAACACAGAAATCCATTTAAGATAGACTAGAAATGAACACATCTGCTGGAGACCTTCCGGAAGCACCAGTGAATTTGCAGTCTGAAAAAGGTTTTATGAAAGCAAGAGAATAAGGGACGTACATAATGCCTTGAAAAGAGAAAGAGGAGACCATTGTACAATTGTGTCAAGGGACAAGGGACGAGATAAAAGTAAGATTGGCCAGGGCAAAGTGGCTGGAGATAGCAAGAGAGAAATTGCTATAGGGTTGGGACCGTCCATCCACCAGCTCTAACCTGCCCGTGTGAATCCTGCCACTTCAGTCCCCATCCATCTTCACCTTCCAGCTCAGGCTCAGCATCTACCAAGCCACATATGTCCCCCATTAGGAAAAATCAATGATAATTTCTTTCTCCTTTCCATCCTTGACTAGGTTCCCACATTCTTACTTTGTGTTCTTTCAGGATTTTCTGCTATTCCCTGTCCAAACTATTCCCTAGATGAACTAGCAGGCAGGCAGAGTGTGGCCTTTGACATTGAATTTGAGTTGGAATTCCTGCTTCAGCCACTTAGTATCACTATGCTCTCGGTCAAGTTTTAAAACTTCCCAAAGTCTATTTCCCTATCTGAAAAGTTGGCACATCAATTGCCTAACTATGTTCTTAGACAAATGGAGAATAACATATAAAATGCACTTGGCAGAGAACAGGCAAGCAAGACATGGCAGCTGCTATGACAACCAAGATTATTCTTTTTTATGGAAGTGTTTTCTTCAATCCAATTACACATGTCTGGGGGATAGGGACTTTGTCCTTTTCCTACTGGGTGTCACAGTGCAGGGCACATTGTGGATATTATTGAATCCACATAGATCAATCAAGCCAGGGAAGGCCACGGTACAGTTTATTGGTTAGAGAAGAAATTAATGCTATTAATTTAATGGTTCTAAATGCTGATGGGTAGTGGAAAGCCACTGAATCTAATTTTGATGCAATACAAGAATATTTGGGCATAGGTTCATTGGTCCTACTATATTGTGACACCCCATTAAACAAGGGAGAAAAAAACTACTTTCAAAAGAATCTCAAGAGGATTTATTTCCAATGTGCACATAGGAATAAAATCATACCAAAAAGCTGAAACTTTTAAGTCATAGTTAGAATTGAAATTAGAGCCTCCATTTGACTTAATTCAGCAAATATTAAGGGCCAACGAAATGGAATACTCTGAACTCACTATAGGAAAGTGGAAAATACATAATCTTTCCCTTTTTGAAGTGCCTATTTAAAAGATAAAATATTTAACTGCAAATAAGAGTACTAAATGTGATTAGAAATAATCTGGTTTTTGTTTTCCCCATTAATAAGCAAATGATAAATGAGTTTCTGAGTGTCAAAAAAATAAAACATTGTCATGACAACAAGAGCATCATGTCAATATGTATATATGCTTATGCTTAGCACTGAACATATCTCAGATTGCTGGATTTAAAATTATTTAGATTATTTCAAGATGAAATTTATTGCAGTATATATTACTCAATGATTTTTTTCCTTTCCTTTCTTTCTGTTTTTTTTTATGAAAAAGAAAAAAAAATGGCCCTATTCCTTAAAGGGCTCATTTTGAATTCTCTCTATATTTCTTAAGCGTTTCATTTATACTCAGATATATGGCCAGGTATGTTCATATGTGTGAGTATTCCTTGCCTCTAGTCTAAAAGGTCTATTTCAGCTCACTTTCATTGATAGCCTGAATATCATATTCATGAGAGTGGCTAAATCAAAAACCTTTAGCCAAACTGAATCATGTTTATAGGGTTTTTCAAGTATTAAATGATAAAATCAGCATCCTTCTGGAAGCATTTATTATGTGCGGTGAAATCCCCCTAATTTATCAGAAGAAAATGCTTTTAAAAGTTTCCAAATACTGAGTCTATTTTAAAGAGAATTTCAGATTCAAAAGTACTGATCTCAATTCTTCTTGCTCCTTCACTTCAACAAGCCTATAGTATAGCACTTACTTACGTTAGATATCTGTTTTGTAACATAAGGAATACCAAAACTCACAGGACCTGGCTTCTGCGCTGTATCTCTTAATGGCTACAATTTTTTCCTATCTCAGGCAATGTCCCCATCTGGAATGTAACTATGCTGCACTCCTCACCCTCCACAAAGGTGACGTCTCTTTTCGTACCCCTTCAAACCAGACTGGTTATGTGACTTGTTTTGACAAGAATATTCTGTTTGTCAAAACAAGTCACATAACCAGGCTGGTTTGTGACTTGAGGGGACAGGTGAGTATAGGCCTCAAGAAATCTTGCAACTTTTACCTTTTCATCATTGGAAGCTTGTGGTTCTCATGCCAAATAGAAACCCAAGATCAAAGATTGCACAGAGATGGAGGGCCAGTTCCCCACATGTTGCTGCTAGCTAACACCTGAGTGCAGTCGTATTAGGAAAGCCAGGAAAAAAATCAGCAAAGAACCACCCAGAATTATAGGAAATAATTATAGGAAGCCCCAGAATTATAGGAAATAAAAAATTACTGTTATTTTAAACCATCAAATTTTGATATGTTTACTATGCAAAAACATCAAAATTCAAATAGGTACCTGGAAGTGGGGGTCCTGCCATAACAACAACAAGGAACAGGTGGCACTGGTTTTAGCTGTGGGTTGCATGAGTAGGCAGAAAGGCAGTGAAAAGACTGTGAGTAGGGCTGGAAAAGCAGTGAGGAAATTGCTATTAAAAGCTGGAGACAGGCAATCCATTTATGGAGTGATGGAACATTTGCAAGACTATTTTTTGAGGTACTGTTGAGCATAGAAAATGTACCTAATGAGCTTGTGGATCTGGCAGAAAGTTGACAGTGTCAATTGGCACTTTTTGCTGTGTATGATAAATCATGTCAAGTGAGATGAACTAAAGAAAGAAAAGTTCAGTTTGTGAGCATAATTTAAAGAAAGGTAAAAGGCCCAGGATTTGTTGGGTTGGAAAATTAAATTCCTTCATATTCTCAATCTGTCCTGTGAACACACTATTATAAGTACAACATGGACTCAACATGAAGGTCAAACCAAGGCTGTGTTCTGCTAACACCTCTGAAAGACTTCAGATGGTACCTGGTAGACACTTTCAGCTAGGGCTGGAGCATCTAAGACCCTCAAGACATTGCCACAATAGCAGCTACCCACCTACAGTACAGAGAGGTATTTTCAAAAAAGAGCAGATGTGGCATATGAAGCACAGTACAGACCCTGAGTAGATTCATAGGAAACTCACAACGTTTTTAGAAGAGTTGTATTGATAAAAGCACTACCCACTGGACTAAAACATACCAGACAATTCAAAACAAAGAAAGACCCCTGGGCCCTAAAGTTCTGTAGGCAGTTGCTGGCAATACTACTAAGTCACAAATATAAGCTACTTTCTTTGAGGTATGAAGGACCAATAAAATTGTATATATTAAAATTGTATAAAGTTATGATTAGATGTATGTATACATTACACAGTGATTACTGCAATCAAGTTAGTTCACACATCCATATCCTCACAGAGTTATTGTGTGTATGTGTGTGTGTGTGTGTGTGTGTGTAGTTCATTTATTAAGATAAAGAAAATATGTCTCAGAAGGTAGAGCCTAGAGCCCAGAGCCAATTGTCAAGGAGAATAAGAAACCAAGAAATTCCTTCAAAGGAGAAGACAGAAATGTGTATTCAATTACATAGGCAGAATTGGCAACATGACCCTGCTGGATCTCAGGACTAGGAATTGCCATGTGCTTCCTCCTTTGGTCAGGAGTACCTATCACAGTTATCCACTTCATGGAATGTTGGGTACAGGAAGACAACTTGACATTTTAATCCAGAGATCTTGAGATCAATAGTTGTGGTTCCCAAGATACTGCATCAAAGAAGCTGTGTCCACTTTTGAATCTGGAGGAAATCATGGGACCGCAACCTTTGATCTAGACACTGAAAATTGAAGAGAGACTTTAAGAAGTCTGGGAGTGTGTGTGTGTGTGTGTGTGTGTGTGTGTGTGTGTGTAATGCAAATCATTTGGGCCAGAGGACGGATCTTTGCTAATAATCAGATCCTCAACTATTCCATCAAGATATGAATTGCCTTTTAATCTGGATTGACCTTGTGACTTGCTTTGAACAGTAGGAAGGGTAGAGTGTCAGGTGTAAACTTTGACCTCAAGAGGTCTTGTAGCTTTTACCATCATCCTGAGAACACCAAGTACTGAAGAAACTTAAGATGAAAGAAACACCCAGCCATTCACCTATTTCAGCTAAAACTGGTTCTCAAATATTGCTCCCTCTGTTCTCAACTAAATACATCCACATGAGTAGGCCCAGATAAAACAAGGGAAGAATCATTTAGTAAACTTACAGAGTTGTAAAAAAATAATACATTTTAAAAAGAGATTAAGTTTTACAGTGGTCTATTATGCACAACGGACAGCTGAGACAGTTCTTCTTTAAGCACTTAAACAGAATTAGGAAAGAGAAAACTTGCATATTTAATGATGTGTTTAAAGGATATTGTGCAAAGTATCATAAGGAATGCAGCTCTAAAAGAGGGTGGGTCAAATGAGACTCAATTTTGTTTGGAAAGACTTGTGAATATCGAGAGTGAAGAAAAAAGTTTAAATGAATATCAAAGTATGTTTTAGTTAGAAGAAGCCTAAGCAGAAATCTAGAGCTTTCTTGAAGAGAAGGGTCACTGTCTTAGTCCATTTTGTGTTGCTATAACAAAATAACTGAGACTGGATACTTGACAAGTAAGGATGTTTGGCTTGTAATTCTGGTGGCTACAAGGTCTAAACAGCATGATTCCAGAATCTTGGCAAGCGTGCCCTGGCCTGTGTCATAACATGGTGAAGAAGCAGAAAGGGAAATGGCTACATGCATTAGAGGACAAACAAAGGGGCAGGCTCTCCTTTTAACAACCTACGCCCAGGAGAGCTAATTTAGTTCTGTGAGATGCAACCCATTTTGTGAGACCAGATTAATCTAATTATGCCCAGGACCTAATTGCCTTTCAACAGGCCCTACCTCTTTGTGATCCTTCACCACCACCATACTGGGGACCAAGCTTCCACCATTTGAAACTGTGGGGGACAAACCACAGTCAGACCTCAGCAATCATGCCTTCCCTTATTGATTGATTGAAGTGAGAAGTTCCAAATAGAACAAGAGTGGACTGAGAAAAAATAGGAGGAATTATTATGACTTCTTGGTCATCCATTCCTCTGTTTCCAGAAGGAAATAAGAGCCACCCTATCTTTTTATTTCAGTTAATGTACTTACCTTGTCTTCATTTTTGATAAGACAAGGAAGGTCAAATTCTTCTTTGGGTGGGCTGGTGGGGTCTTAGACAACACCACAAGCACTTATGCAAACTTGGTCCTAGAGACTCATGTCTAACACACAGGAGAAGCTGTTCAGCAGAGAGACAACACTCCTATTACTAATCATCCCATCATCCTTCACTTCAGGGTGAGAACCCTTGGAATGACGACACCCATGTGCAGTTTCCCTTCCTTATGTGTATGAGCGCTTGAAATAGCATGTGGAGTAGCCACATCCATCTCTTCAAAGGGCCCTACTGTATTTTCATTCTGCACACCTGTATATTAGAGAATATATCTGGCTTGTATAAACATGAGCAGAATAAGTCACTGAATATTTAAGCACACAGAAGAAGGCAACAATTTACCCAACGTATATTTAATGAGCACCTAGTATCTACCAGGAGCAGTTTGGGGTGCTTGGGATATATCAGGGAGCAGAATATATAAAGATCCTTATTCTCCAGGAGTTTATATGCTAGTGGGGCTAGAATGGGAGACAAAGAAGGACAACGGTAAAAAATAGATTAACAAACAAATAAACATACAGTATTTTAGAAAGTGACACATGAATGGAAAAAGAACAAAATAGAATCCAGGAAACCCGGAGTGCAAGGGAAGGGGAGGGATTGCAATGTTAAATCAGACGGTCAAATTGGGCCTCAATGAGAATATGTCTCAAAGCAGACTTGAAGAGAAGGAAAAGGATCAGGCATTTTTCCCTCTGTAAAATAGATTTATTGTAATAAACAAAAGAAAATATTTGAAAAGGAAATTAAAATTTCTCACTTTGGCTTAAAAAAAAATCCAAGCATATTGCATATCCTTGGAACTTAAAGAAACTGTCACAGAGGGTCACTCTGGTGGGAAGAATTTTATAAGTCCACACACTTGCTGAATAAGAAATAAGAGAGTAATCAATGATAGCAATGTGGGAAATATTTCCTGACACACACAAAAAAGTGCTCTGGTTAGGAAATCTAGTGCGTGTTGTGTTCCAAGAAAATAAAATGTCAGGATAGAAAGCAGTCCTAAGCACAAGCAGAAGGAATTTTTCAGAGTCGGAAAGAAAGAGGAGGAAGAAACAGCAGAAGGGAAGAATCTGATAGGTATCCAGAAGAATAATTAGGTCACCAAGAAAAAAAATCCACAACACAATCGGACTCGGCAGTCATGGTTCTCAAAGGCCAGCCAGCAAATCGCCACACAGCTCCTGGGACAAAGCCCAAGAGTGGGTCCCAGTCAGGTCACACAGCACGAGAGAAAACAAGAGCAGTTCTCCCACCACTCGGGCACACAGCATTCTACTTCAATCTTCCTGAATAAGCTGTCGGAAGATCTAGGCCAGGATTATAATAAAAATATCCAAACCAGTCCAGAACTGGAAAATCTTGATAGAAGGACAGGCATTGAGCCAAAAAGAAACGAGTCACATAGAGAGATGGGTTTAAATGTTTGTTTGAAATGTATTATGATTGGTTATAAAATTAATTTCCCAAAGGCATTTTTTAAGGGAAAGAAATGATTGCTTTTATTTTTAAGACAACAGAAAAGAAATTATGGCATCCATAACCACAGAGTAAATAGAGAAAAGCGAAGATGAGTGGTAGAGTACTGTATCACAGTATTATATTTCTCATCTTCTGCAAGAGATGGTGTTTTCGTCTCGCTGTCAAATTAATATATTGGAATCTTAACCCTGAAGGTGATGGTGTTAGGAGAGGAAAGTTGATTAGATCAAGAGGGCTCCAGGGGGGTTATTGCTCTTAAAAAGAGAAACAAGGGATCTTATTCTCCCCACTACCATGAGTGAGAGGAAACAGCAAGAAAACACCATCTATGAACAAAGAAGTGGGCTCTTACCGGAGTTCTAACCTGCTGGTGACTGGGTCTTGTACTTCTGAGATTCTAGAACTGTGAGAAATAGATTTCTGTGGCTGATCAGGCACCCAGACTAAGGTATTTTGTTGGAGCAGCTTGAATAGACAAAGACAGATGGTCTTTTAAATTACTGATTTATTATTTACTGTAAGAGCTAATTTACTACAAATCTAGGATTGTCTTTGAAAAAAAAAACCTCTAAATTATTCACTACTAACATTGAAAACATAATGCTTATCTTTTAAATCATTTCCAGAAAAATATCAAATAAGAATAAATGTATACAGCAAAAAAAAAGAATAACCATAACAACAAAAACCCACTGCATAAATAGAAAAGGAAAAAGCATTAAACAGTAACACCATCCATAACAGTTGTCACTTATGAAAACCACATCTAAAATAAAATAGCACAGAAAGGCTTGAAATGATTAAGGTCAGAGTATGCATCATAATGCGTTGAATTGGGATGGGAGACAAGGAGAGATGGCACACTCAGACTGCTGACGGGAAATTGAGGTTGGAACAACATTTCCGGAAAACAACTTAAATAAGCTATTCACAGTGTAAGCTCAGTTGTGTGTCTGTGTAAAATGTAACTTCAATTCTCAATGAAAACAGTGTTTTCATCTAAGTGACAGGACTAAGGACGATTATTAATGTTCTAACACCTTCTCTATTTTCATGAGTCTCCACCATGAGAATGCTTATCCTTACAATCACACAACACTTCATATTTAGGACATGGCAATTGATTTGGGATCAAAAATCTATTAGGCAACCATTCTGTAATACTATCCCAATAGGTTATTTGCTTCCCTAGTGCACCACAGAATTGTACTCTTGGGCTAACCAAGAGAAGAAGAAGAAGAAGAAGAAGAAGAAGAAGAATCATGTGTTGGTTCTTCAATTTCTTTTGTTTGTGAATCTGCTAGGAATCAGGTAGAAGCTGGTATCTTCTTTTCTGCCAAGTGTCTACAATTTCAAGAGATTTGCATGATTACAATAGCCAGTTGTAGATCAAAGATGGGTATCCTCTGGTAAAGAATGACCCAGGTTAGGGTGGCTCACTTATCCAGTAGCGTCCACTACTTAGAGCACTGAGAAAACCAGAGGAGCCAGTATAAGGCATGTTTCTCTCCCCTCCCCAGGTATCTTAGTGCTGGCAGGCCTCACCAATGTCCCTGTGCCTGACCCTACCTGAGGGTGTCTGGGTACTGGAGGGATCAAATCAATAAAAATTAATAAATATAAAAATTGTGGCCACAGTGGTGAAGCCACAGTCATAGGTCATGATGACCACTCTGGAAGGGAGAAGCAAGTAGTCACTTGGATGAGGGGACCAAAGGGAATAAGTCCAGTGACAAAGCTGTTGAATTCCTGTTGCCTAAGGGTAGGTGTTGGGCCAAGGATGTAGCTAAGTGGTAGAGCACTTGCCTAACATGAGCAGGTCCCGGGTTCAGTCCACATCACCACACACACACACACACACCCCTTAAGGTAGATGAGGAAGATACAAAGAAGGTCGTCAAAATAATCAGAAAAATGAAATACTTTAGTTTTCTTCCCCTAATATATTCTTGTTGAGAGACAAAGCCTTCTACTTAATAGTTGGGAAAGTCTAAAAATGAAAACTAAAAGAATAATCACTGCTTTGGTAAAAATGACTTTTAGTCTAAGTTTAAAGAAAGATGTATGTCACTTTCTGTTAGGCTAGGAAGAATCTTTTTTTTTTCTTTTTTTTTATTGTTGGTTGTTCAAAACATTACATAGTTCTTGATTATATCATATTTCACACTTTGATTCAAGTGGGTTATGAACTCCCATTTTTACCCCGTATATAGATTGCAGAATCACATCAGTTACACTTCCATTGATTTACATATTGCCATACTCGTGTCTGTAAGAATCTTAAAGAGAAGAAAGATACAAGATTCAGGGGGGGTGAAGAACATGAATCCAAGGTTGGAGAAATCTAGAAGGGATATTGGCTTAAGTTTTCAGTTTTGCACAGTGACAAATAGATGCTGCAATGAAAAATGTTTCATGCCCTGCCTGCTGGTGCATTAGGCAGAACTATATTTCTCATCAAAGCGATGAGATAGTATAAAATTCATGCACTGCTACAGCTCATTTACTTTATTTCCTGGGATTCCCTCTAGCTCCTCACCCAAGGCATATAACTCATTGGGTTTAGTTTTCTGTCTTCCAAAAAAAAATTAGGGGAATAAAACGGTGCTTTGAAGCAGATACACTAACAGCAACTTGACTTGACAACAAAGAGGTGAAAAAAGTAACTTAAAAAAATATATATATATACATTAGATAACTCAAAAATCATGGCAGTAGGGGCCATGTGGCCGAGGGACAAAGCCCTCCATACTCCAAGAATCTTCACTGTCTAGCCCAGAGTACAATGATGTTTATTTATCAGGGTCAGCACTTTTCAGAAGAAAATATTAAATTTTATGGAATAAGGGTAAGAAACACATTCTTCTTTGATTTGTTTGTTTAAACCAGAACTGAATAAAATTTTTAAAACTGGACCTTAAAAGGCAGCCCTCAATGGTTTGGAAATTTAATAACTGTGGAATACAAAGATATGAGGTAAATGAAGCATTGCAGTATTATTTGGAGAGATGCCACAGGTCAAGTATCAGGCTGCAACACTCTACCTCTAGTGGTATGATATGCTAATCAGCATGAGGAGAGGTGCTATCACCAGAATCTACACAAACCTGTCAGAGCGATGGGGCTTTGAGTAGAAATAAGAAGCTACTCCCAAAGAACAAGGTAGGGAGATAGGCTTCTGTTCCAGGAGCTCTGCATTCTTAACCATGGAGATTCCTACAAGAAACTTCTTCTTCACTCAATCTGATCCAAAGGAAATCACACAGAATTTAAGGGTTGAGAGAATGCAACTGAAGTCATCTCCTTCCATAAACTTATTATTAGATGAGGAAACTCATACCCAGAGCCCGAGTCACAGAGTAGATAAGCCTCTCCAGAATCCTATCAACCCATTTCACACTATTATTGTTGAATCCACTTCTATAACCACCTGGTCCTGCAGAGGATCATGGATGAAGGGTAGCCAGAAGCATCCTTGTCTCTTCCTCTCTCATTCTCAAGTTCAGTAACACACAACACCTGTCACCTTGATGGGAATATTGCTATGGAGAAGAGTCTAGAAAGAACTTCCCTTGTTTCGGCTTTCCATTTTCCACTTCTTCCCCAGCCCTGAGCTCTATGTTGTAGCCACAGAGAGGGTGGAGGAAAAGACCCCGAGTCCTGCCTCTGGGAGTTTCCCTGGCATGTGAGAGAGCAGGCTGTAAAGAAGATTACTGTATCAGGCATTCAGGGAAGGACAGAGGAGAGATCAACACTGCCTGGGCTGTGGCAAAGCTACTTAGTGTGGATATGAGATTTGAACGATTTGATTGATGGTCTCTTAGCATAAAACACAAATTCCTTCCTTGGTGGCCCCAGTCAACCTCCTCAGCCTCATCTCTCACCAGGTGAGCCTGTATCTTCCATGTTCAATGGAACCAACTGAGGTTTTCTCAACATGGCATCTCTGTCCCCCAGGATCATGGCATCCTGTGCACTTTTGTCTCAGTTTCCTCACCCTTCCTTCTCTTTCTAGTTGGAAGATCTCTCTGAAGTCCCAGCTTCCCAGATGGCTTAGATACCTCTTCCTGGTCTCCTCTAGGACCCAATCCAACCTCATAACAGGAAGGAAGCCAGGGTAGGAGGAACCACACAGTAAGGTTGGGGAAGAGCTGAGATGAAGAGGGTGCAGGGGCAGATGAGGGAGACCATGGACTCCAGTGGAAGAAAGATGTCCTTTAGATAAAGGAAATGATGCCAAATTATTAAGGTTTCCTACGGCAAAATATATGGTGAAAGAGTGGGCCAACTTTATTAGGGAATCTTAAGGATTGCTGAGCAAGAATTCTGCCACAAAGTTGAGCCATCAAAGATAAGGTGATTTCTTATCTATAATTCTTTCCTATGATTCCTCAATAGCAGACCCCATGAGAAGGAGACAGAGAAATTCTGGGGATCAAAGCACTAACCAGCCCTGTGACAGGTCCAGATGAAAATGAAGATAATATCTCTTTCATAAATTGTTGTATTAAATAAAACAACAGGAAACAGAGAGATGTTACATGCCTAGGAGCATTATTAATATTAACACTGTGATCAGGAATGACAGGGGAAGTGCCACATTTGAACTTAGATGGAGAGACATGGGGCGGGGGTTACGGAGATGGGGAAGAAACAGAGGCCAAGAGAAGAGGAAAATAGTGAGGAGCAGAATGAGAATGTGCAAAGAAAACAAAACACATCACGGTAAAAGCTTCACAGCAGAATTTACCCTCTCTTTATTTTCTTGTCTGATGTTGCATTTTGCAGTATAGTAGCAATAACTTCAACTGCTTTATAGTACAGTCACAATAAATGGCTTCTGGGCTTGATTTACCACCTGAGCGAAGCACAGGCAGTTAATCACTCCCAGCAGCTGTTTAAAGTTCTGTATATCACCGTTCAGGAGTGATTATCTGGGAACCATATTTAAAGGGCAGGAGAGCTGGTGGATGGTTATAGAGATGAGACTCAGGGCTTAGGGACTGGGGATTGAAGTCTGTGCTAGGGGGCTTGCTTCTCAGCTCTACAGCATCTTCCTTTTAAAAGGATCAGAAGATGCTTTCTGGGTTTTCTGTAAATTAGGGAGAGCAATTAATGGCCCTGAAGAGCTTTAATATAGGGAAAAAAAAAAAAACCTTGTAATGCAGCCATTCGGGAGTCTGCTATGCCCATTAGGAAATCTCCCAGTGATGCAGCATGCAGGCAAAACCTGATTAAAAGTGCCCTTTTTGTGGGCCCTCTTTTATTGAGACTGGTCTTTTTAAGAGCAAATGCTGGCCATGCCCCCAGATTGCAGTACAGTGTTAATTGTGAGCAAGTTTGGCTCTGGCTACCTTCGCCAGGACTTGCCTGGAGAAGAAAGAAGTTATTCTTAGGCTCTTGAAAAATTTCTGGCCATAAGAGGGGGATTTTTCTTCTTCTTCTTCTTTTTAATCTACAAGGTAAGGACTGCAATGTTTTTTAAATGCCTGGGTTTATAATGAGAACTGGGGAGAAACAGCTGGCCTAAAAAGAAATACTGTCAATAAAAGCTTATTCTTATGGTCCTGAAGGTCCCCTCAGATACAAAGACACTAGCCTGTGCAGCACTGTTGTAAAGACGTGTGACATCCACAGCCACCCAGTGAGGCAGGGTCACACATTGCCCTGTTATCTTCCAACAGAGACCCCATGGCTCTCTCTCCCATTCAATCTCTAGGAGAGATGGATAAGAGGCATATTTGTAAGGGCCTGAGTTCAATTGCAAGGGGATGTGAACAGTGGGCAGAAAGCGGAATTAGCATGTAAATAGTGGGATGTCAATAAGAAATTTATTGGAGGAAGAAGGGATTTAAAAGAAATGTCCAGGGCTGGGGATGTGGCTCAAGAGGTATCGCGCTCGCCTGGCATGCGTGCGGCCCGGGTTCGATCCTCAGCACCACATACAAAGATGCTGTACCCGCCGATAACTAAATGATAAATATTAAAAAAAAAAAGAAACGTCCAGAAAATTGTTTGGCCATCACACATGACAAGCCATACACACATCTAGCAGCTTGAAGAAGCCCCTATCTAAGCACATTATAACTTCATTCTTTCATCAATCATCATCATTTTAGAAGCATGTAACAGATTTATTCTCCTTTATAAGATCCTTCCACTGACTGGGAATTCATATCCTTGGCATTTTAGGGTCTGGGTTAGGTCAAAATTGGAAAAGCATCTGAACTATGGAGGAAAGTAAATGACCCTTTGGGTGCAAAGCCCTTTGCTGCCTACTACCTCATTTCAACATCAGAGCCCCACCAAGCACCCAGGAAACTCAGTACAGAGTCACTATCTTGCCATGGTCATAAGGCTACTAAGCTGCAGAGCCGGGGTTCTATTTGCAAGGTGAAAGTCTGTAGATGAACACTCATTTTCATGCAAGCAACAGGTAGACAAAGATGACAGGTAGGCTTAGATTAGGGTTGCTTTGGGTAACACATTCCAAGCAATATCTCGTTTCCCTTGCTAGGCTGGGATTTTAAAAATCAAAGTTGTTTTTGTTGTTGTGTTACTGTTACTATTGTCAAATAATGACAGTAAAGACTGGCTGAATTTCAATCTTTAGTTTTCCAGGATTCCATGACATTGGAAGTCATGGAACATGACAACAGGATTCTCCATTTGAGTGATGAGGTCGTTTTCAAATTCTTTGAGAGCTCAAGTGTCTGCTGATGCTTGCTCACTAATTTCTCACTGAGAGCTCTCCTGAATGTCTGATTAAAAGCCCCCAAATTTGGAAAATGAATTCCAGTATGAGTTGGTTGTGCAGCGTAGCATTTTGATTGAGAAGTTAGGTCTGAGATTTTTGCCTCTATTAGCCACTCATCTTCTGGGTGACCTTGGAAAGATTCCCTAACCTTCCTGAACTTCAATTTCATCATGTGGAAAATATGGATATTCTAGTGCCTGCCTAAGAGCATTACTGGCTAACATATGGTAAGTACTTAATAAGCTTTCAATGTTGTTTTGTTTTGTAATTGTGATAATTTTCCTTTTCCTTCCAACTCATTTTGCTCATTCCCAAACTCATAACAATTGGAAAAACGGATTGCTACCAGAGAGGTTCTGGCAGTGTTTTTAATAGAAGAACATTTTGCTGAATCTCTCTTAATAGGCTTTGGGATTTGAGGAGTAAGGTTCCCTGCAGCCCTGGTAAGAAGTCTAACAACTCCCTCACTTACCTTCTCTTTCTTTCCTCATCAATATTCGGCATGGACACATGGCTACTGAGAAACCTGTTCCTTTTCATGCCACAAGTTCTTATTACTGAGGACAATCAAACTGAATGGGGTACAGAACCCCTGCTACTTGTAAAAAGCTCCTTAATGCTCTTGTAAGAGCTAAAAGAGAGCCTCAATCAGCTAGCTTATTTATAGTTTGAAGAGTTATATCCCACCTACTGCCTCAGGGTTTTAATCAGAAGAGAGAGCTGCCTGAAGCTCATCTCCCACGGCCAAATCATCACTCCCACAGAGCTGTGGGGGCTTTGCCACCTCAGCCCTTTAGAGGTTGTCACAGGTCAGCAATGACCAGTGACGTCTGAAGGAGCTGCTCTATGTCCAGCAAATCCATCAGCTAAATTGCTGCAAAGCATCAGAGGACATGGAAGGGGGGAACACCTTCCCAGAAACAGCAGTGAGTGGAAAAATGCCCATTCTTAAGTACAAAGAATCCAGGTGACTTTCCAAATTATAACATCCATATGACAGTGTCTCTTGCTTTCACAATTGTGAAGGAAAGAAGGTCAAACATCCTAATAACATTTGTCCTCCCATCATTAGATGCCTGGAGGGTCTGATGTGGGGCATGCTGGGAGATGCCATTCTAGGACTTGAGCTCAACAGGAATAAGACCTTAGAGCCTTTAGGAACCTCACAAGTCCAGACTACTGTAGCCATTCAGGTGTTTACTAGAGAGTGTGTGAAGGAATAAATGAGACCCAGTTTTATCCCACTAAAGAACTGCAAGTCTTGTCTATAGGCCAGCACCCCAATTTCCTATTTGCTCAGACTGAACCAATGAGTCCCTTTTTCATTTTCTTTCTTTTGAAGACTGGATGGGTCCTCACCACTCAGCCTCCTAAACGAGTTCAACCTCTGGTGCATAAACTTGTAAAGCAGTCATCACTGTCAGCCTTATAAGTTGCACACACACACACACACACAAAAAAAAACCTTCATGGTCTACACTTAGTCATTGTGTGCCTCTGGGTTGAAGGACAGTTGAATAGGGTATGTGAAGAAAACCTTGAATTTGGACCCCAGGGCTTCTTTGCTACTTAGCAACACACTAATGATTCATATTTTGATTGCCAGAGACTTTTGGAACTCAAAGTTCGGGGAGGAATGAAATCATTGGTGGATTTAGTGGGAAAGCATATTTCTTTATATTCAAATAGACCAGGGAATAGTCCCATTTCCATTGGGCTTACCTAGTTACATAACATAGATCCTTGCAGGACTATAATAGAAAATATGTATTGTGGCCCTTCATATCTGCAAGTTCTTCATCCGCAGATTCAACCAACCAAAGATTAAAAATATTTGGAAAAATTGCATCTGTACTGAACATATACAGACTTTTTATCTTGTCATTATACTTTATTATATGTTAAATGACTATTTTCATTACACTTACATTATATTAAGTATTATAAGATATAGTTAAATGATTTAAAGTAAAAAAGATAATGCACAAATGCCATTTTATATAAGGAATTTGCATCAGTAGATTTTAGCATTTGCAGGGAGTCTTGGAACCAGTCCTCACAGAAGGATGATTGTATATGAAAATTGGCATAAAAGCACCTAATGAAGAATAATTTTATTGATGCTAATAGAAGGGTGTTTCCAGACAACCCCCGCTCCCCCCTCCCCCCACAAGGGTGGATCTCAAAGTAGACTCCATCTCTCCCAGACACTTTGGAAATATAGAAGTCTTTCTGGCTGTCCCAATGCCAGGATAGGATGATAAACATTCCACAGACTGGACATAGTCATACACATTAGGAATCAATAGCTCTACATACTGATGATACTCCTTTTAAGATTCAGTCCACCCAGACCTCAGATCCTCTTCTGGGTACCTCATTGTACTTTTCCTCCACCCAAGAAATCCATCTTCAGCCTTGCAGAAGCTCCATGAGTATTTTGAAATATCTAACCACTCAATGGCCTCCAGATATCTTTGAAATGAACTTGGAATTAGAAGCCCTGAATCTAAGTTTTTCCATTGATGAGTCATATTGCTCCTTGACTAGTAAAGCACCTTCTACTCCTTACCCTCCCTTTTGTCATCAGTAAGTCAGTGACACTGAATCTCCCAAATCATTCTGAGCATTAAATTTTAAAAAATATATGAAAATGCTTGGGAGCCATAAAGACTTGGTGTGGTGGTTATTGTATATGCCTGCCCTGCAATATAATTGACAGGAACCAATGTGAGGCTCTTCTCTTGAAAAATCTGATTGGTTTGTGCAGTGCTGTCCTGAACCAAACTGGAGCCTGAGGCAAAGGGGAAAGAATTGTAAATACTTATGCTACTTTCTTTTGTTATTTTATTTATTAGGAATTTTTACATATTATGCATTTTGAAAAAGTTTGGGGATGACTTTAAATTTTTCTCTACTTGCTCAGCTTTACCCCAGTCCTAGGTCTGAAATCTTGGCTCAGACTCCCTAATCTTCCATCCAAATGGATCCT
Organism: Ictidomys tridecemlineatus; assembly: GCF_052094955.1. NCBI lineage: Eukaryota > Metazoa > Chordata > Mammalia > Rodentia > Sciuridae > Ictidomys > Ictidomys tridecemlineatus. The sequence goes on along the minus strand of NC_135483.1, from coordinate 62,932,778 downwards.
TTGCCTTCTTATAATAAGTCCATAGACATGAAGGTAGTAATCAATGTGTGCATCAGTCTCCTTTTTCTCTTTAGTACTACACCCTAACTAAACTCTTCCTTGAAGTGCCTCATCAATATGGTTTGGATCTGAAATGTCCCTAATATTGAAATGTGTTGAAAGTTTTCTCACCAATATGGCAGTGTTCAGAAATGAGGTCTTTGGGAGGCGATTGGATCAAGAGGACTTTAACTTCATCAGTGGGTTAATCCATTATGGATTCATAACTTAATGAACTGTAGGGAGATTGATGGAAACTTCAGGAAGCAAATCCTGTTTGAAGGAAGTAGGTCACTAAGGGCATGTTCTTGAAAGTTATGTCTTGTTCTCAGTCCTTTCCTCTATCATGCTCTCTACACACTCCTGCCACCATGATGTTCTGCCTCACCACAGGCCTAATGCCAATGGAGCCAGCCAATCATGTACTAAATCTCAAGATCATATGCCAAAATAAAATTTTCCTTCTTTTAACTTGAACCAATTTTTAAACTAGTTTTCAACCAGCTTGCTGATTTCCGAGTATGAGAAATAATATCCTGACCAAAGAATGTGCAACATTAACTCTACATATTATAACTTGTAATGCATTTCTAATTGTGTTTTCTCTATCTAAGTACTTGGGCACCCAGCTGGTCTACATATAGCACTAATGGATAGTATCATAGTATATTATAGGACTTTCATTATCTGAATCCCCCCAAATGCTTTTCTTATAACCTGAGGATAAAATGAACAATAGTTGGGGGTACTAACACTAGGTGGCCTCCCAGCCACAACTGAACTATCAAATAAGACTCTGCAGCCAGGTAGCTTAAGGTCTCAGTGGTATTTTTTAAATGTGGAAGAAATTTGGTAATGGCATCAAATTTAGGAAGTATATATTGTGACCCAGTATCCTAGGTATTTGCCTGGTTTCATTTATTATTTTTAAGAAACAATTACCAATTATTGAGCATCAAGTAGTGTTAATCTAGGATCATAGTAGGTGAGAAACTGAGGGTAATGAGGATTTGAGCAACATGCTCTGGCATGTGACTGGTAGGAGGCAGCTGGGATTTAAAAATGGCCATCTGGCTTCAGAGTTTGTGCACTTAATCACACTTTATTCTGCTTCTTGGACACTACCAAGTAGGGCAATTGGAATTAATCCTTGCAATAGCCCAGGAAGCTTGATATCTTACCTACTTCCATTTGATAAATTGAGATTCTAAAATGTTTAAAAAAGAAAAAACCTTGACCAAGTACAACTCTTTTTTGACTAAATGAAATCCAGAAAAAAATAGACCTATGATCATATTTCCTTCTGAAGTACCAGGGCATTTGTGGCAAACCAGGCTAGATGATCAGGGGCACATCTATAGCTCAAAAAGAAGCAAAAAAATTGATTTATTCTTGATTGGATCTTACAGGGGCAAATTATGAATTCTTGCCAGTGCTGATATGAGTTTAGGTGAGAAAGATCAGAGGACTCACTGAGCAATAGTGTCCACTTAGGTCCTCACTCCATGCCACACTGGTGAGCTAGAAAATAAATTGCTGACTTTCAGAGGGCCACATTCCTTTTATGAATGAGTATGTGGTTCTCATTTCATCTGATGCTTTTCAGTTCACCTCAGTGGCCTCAGAGAAAACAGAAGCCAGACAGTTTTCTGCTGAGGCTCAATTTTAGGACAAGGCCAATTGTACTCAGGTAGCCCAAGGGCATCTGTGCCTCAGTTGTCACAGCTAACCTCAATAGCCAGAGCCCTAAAGATGGCTTTAGAGGACAGAGCTTTCCATCTCTCACAGTTCTGCACTTTGTTCATGTGTCCAAGTCTAGATGAAGGAGATTAATGTCAAGTTAATCATATTAATCATCATTTTAATCTCAGTAAACCTTTCACATGAGGCATTTTGTTTTCCTGCTTATCTGCGACCCCCAATAATGGTGATGCAGGCACTTTGCAAAGCTGTGCTAACTCCTCCAGGCCTTTGAGCTGCATTTGGACTGGGTCTGTGTGACAGGAAACTCATTTGGGAGAGAGCAGGTGCTCAGGATGCGCGTGTGGGCACACAGCGCTCCACCCTACTCCAATTTTCAGCATTGTACTCTTGCCTTGGGTTCTAATTTATTTGCCATCTGTACTCTACTACTTTGGCAGTGGGATATTTTTAAATATTAGTAATCATTCTAGAAGCTAACGCTTATTGAGTACTTACTGTGTGCCAAAATATAGATTATAATGCATTATTTCATTCAATTTTCCCAACCACACATAGATATCATTATCATCGCTACTTTACAGGAAAGAAAACCAAGTCTCAGAGAGGTTGCCTGTCCAAGGTCAGATGATCAGTAAGTGACATGATAATATTCAGATTCAAAATAAAGTTTGCTTGCATCCAATGTTTTTTGACTATCAATGGAATAGCCTTATCATTACTACCTTGTAAAAAGCAAATGGTTTACAAGAAATATTTTTATGTGTGGGTTGGCAGAAAGGAGATCATGAGAGGGAGAGATGGGGGAGGGAGAGGGTAACAGAAATGTTACTCTAAAAAAGTCTAGTGAATTAAAAGCCTATAAAGTGAATTTTTTAAATCCCTTCTCCTCTATCGGATGAAGCTGAATGAGCTTCACATTCATGAGCCATTAGAGCTAGAGGTTTCTCAGGGATTATATAGTTCAAGCTTCTTATTTTACACACGAGGAAACCAAGGAACAGAGAAGTGACTCGTTCAAGGTTATCATAATCATAAACATTTGGATTATTTCCTCAGAGATGTGTTACTTCTCACTTCTTTACAACACATTTTGGGATATATACACAACAAATTCTAATACAAAATAAAATATCTTACTAGAGCTCATTTCTTCATATGTACAGCACCACGACTGACTGGTGTTCTCTGTATCGTCTGTCTTAGCAGATGGAAGTTCTAGAACACTAACAACACTTAGCACAAATGATGTCAGCATGGATTATTCTCCAGAATCATCACAACGTTCCTGTTTCAAAATCCCAAATGTTAATGTGCCATTCTCAGGAGGACAACCTCTCCCTCTATTTTAACACTGATGTCCTGTGTTGGTGGTTTTTGTGTCTCAGAAGGAGCTGTCTTGTGTTAAACAGGGGCTAGATGTTCTTATGTTTGTACCATTGCTGGACAATGAGCTACCCCATGGGATTTTCACCAACAGAGACCACGTCTTCTTGTCATTTGCATTATACAAGCCCTAGCACAAATTCTGTGTTCCTCAAATGTTTCTTGATTGAATGATACAGGTGGATGAATATAAGAACCCAGAAATCTTTCTCATCATTGGAACAAAGTAATGAAACACACATCATTAATTATGTTAGCTATGACACAACATATTATAATACGAAATTATTCTATATTATCATTATTGGTCCAAGTACAGACCTGACCAAATTCTAGACAGTATTAAATCATTCAAATGCCTTTCCAGGGATATAAGGTGCTACCTCAACCTTATACTACTGTTAATTTTAAGAAGAGGAGGAAGTGATGTGGGGCAGTGAAGAAGTACCCTAGAAATTCCTTTTAATGGTATTAAAAGGTGTTTTGATATATTTTTAAGGTTAAACCTGTGTCTTCCTCCAAAAAATAAAAATTTTAATGAAGATATTCCTGTGAAAGCTCAAGCCACAGTTGATATTTTGGAGATGGATTCATTCATTTGTTTTCTCATTCAACACTTATTGAATATTGTGCCATATGCTAGCCAAGTAAACATGCAAACTCATAGTCTCCTGCCCTTAAGAACTTGCAGCCTTGGGAAGAGAGGGTAAGAATGCACAAGGTAAACTCATTTATAATAAGGTAGGTTAAGGTAACTGGCTCTTGAGTCAGACCATTGGGGCTCAATCTCACCCCATGTTTCACTAACTACATGACATTAAATTATCATCAAATATAGAATTGGAGAAGAGTAATACTACCTGTTATGCTAGGTATTGGGTGTATTAAGTTTTATATATGCAAATACATATAGATAGATAGATAAACATATAAACATGAGCAATATATTGCAATATAAGCATTTGCTTAGCAGAGTATGTGGTAAGCGTTCAAAATTATTATCTGTGACAACAGTGATTCTTATGCTCCTATTATGAATGCTTTAATAGAAACAGGAGCAGAGGATGGTCATCTGACTAAAATAGGGTTGAGGTGGAGTAAATGAAAACTATGTGCCTGAAGATACAAGGATAGGTATGAATTATTAGGCAGATTGAGTCCAGGAGGGTGGAGTTGGGATGGGGATGGTGGGTCTCTCCGTTAGGTGTGTGGTGGAGCAAATCCAAAGGATTAGAGATATGTCAAAATCACAACTGGTCAGGGAAAAGTTTATACTTCCAACCATTTGGACCACAGAACAGAAGGGCAGAGGGTAAACACAGAGTAGGAAATGTAGAAGGTGGATTATAAAGGGAATTAATTTACTTTGAAAGCTTTGAAGGTCATTGAAGAACTTTAATCAGGACAGTGACGTTACAGAATTTTGGAAGGATTATCCTGGCTACAGTGCAAACTAGAATGGCTCAGAAGAGACCAGAGGCAGGATGCTCAGAAGAGATCAGAGTCTTGCAGTAATGTAAGTGAGAAATGATGAGACGCTAAACCAAGGCTATAGTGATGGGATCAAAGAGAAGTAAAGAGACTTGAGAGATTTTTTTCAAAGCAAGGGGTAGAACTTGGGAACAAAGGTCAATTAAGAATTTCTGGCTTGAGAGACTGGAAGAATAGATATAGAGGAGAAGACGGTAATGCTTTCAGTCTGGGGCTGAAGAGTTTGGAGTTCTTTATAGGACTTTCAGAGAGAAATATCTAGTGTATTTGGATACAAAGATCAAGCACTCGGGACAAATAGAGAATATCAAAGTCATGGAAAGGATCCAAGAATCATTATTTTAGGTATTAAAAACACTTGACTTAAGGTCACCCACTGAATTCATTTTTTGCTACATTTCTGTTACAGAAAAAAAAACACTAAAGATAATATATAGGTCTTTCAGAAGATCACTTTCAGTTTTATTAAAATAAATGACCCACTTTAATAAGAATTATAATGACTTATAAGTCTCTTACAAGTCCAATGCTATGATTCTATTGTTCCAAAACACCACTGGAAATCTGGACTTGCCTTTTGATGACAGCATACCTGTGGCCTTAAAACTTTCTATGTGGGTGTGTGGAATATATTTTTTAAAATTAAAGCCCTTAACTTATAAAGCCATATAACCCCATACATGCAGTGAAAATGCCATGGAAAAGAAAAACTAAGTAAAGACACTATCTACATTTACCTACTCTGATCCCAATTGGCAGCAAACAGCAGAAGAATCTTCCTCCCATAGTGATCACGGTTTTCCAACACTCCAGGGAATCCATCAATCAGGGCCCTCTTAATGCCAGGATCATCTGCCTTGAAGTTTTTGAACATGTCCAGGTTTAGTTGGCGGTACTGGAAGTACTGGGCCAGGAGTCTAAAGGCATCGGCTTGGTGAAACTTCCTGGCTCGGAGAAATCTCAGGATGAAGGCGTCATCTGTACGTAAAAATCCAATGTCAGGCCTAGTGATGATCATGTCCCTGACTTGCTGAATATCCTGGTGTAAAACATCTGGGTTTTCATTCAGTTCCAAGCGTGCTTTCTCTATAGTCTCTGGACTGAGTCCAGCCTGCAAATGGGTCATCTTGTTCAAATCTCCTTTCCAAGTGTTTAATTTCTGATATTTTGGAAGAAGAGAGACTGGTCCCATTCACCTGATGATGTGCTGACACCGTGGCTCATTCAATAATCTTCCTACCACCAGACTGCCACTGAAACAGAAGATTACAGGATCTTCTTTCTGCTCCCAGAAAGTCGTTGGACATTCAGGCCCTATGATGTGGTGGCCATCCCAAAGAGAAGCAAAACCGAAGCCATTGCTTACTGAAAAACAAATGCACACAAGAGAAACAAAACAGAGATCATACAAAGAAAGTACAGTAAATTAATCAGAACCTAGATAGAGAAGCAGTGTGTGCACTTGTGTGTCTGATTAGTAGGTCTCCAAAGAACAAATGGTAGATAATCCTTTACACGGGGGACTCGGCCTCAATATTGATAACTTGAATGCTTGATATTCAAATATTTGAAATATGTTTGAGAATTTTTTAGTTACATTGACTAGTTAACATAATAGTGTGTGGTCAGATTATCAATAATGGGCTCTTTTATTAATGACTCTGAGAAACAATAAAGGGAGAGAAAGATCCCTCTCTGTCACAGCATGCTTTATGAGGCTATTCATAGGCTAGATGTGGCAGACAAATTATGAGTGTTGTGCAATTTATTATTTTCCATTAGCCTCTTTTCTCAAACAGAAGCCTCTCTCACTGAAATATCCCCTCCCCTGCCTTTTAAAACACAGCCATTGCATCTTAATAATAAAAAGGGACTATTAAAGGTCACCCTAGCCTAAACCTCACAGGTGCTTAATTACTCAAAGGAGTCTCCCAACAGTTGGGGAGGTGGGGCAGGCTTAGGGCTGGGAGCTTGACCTTCAATAATCAAATTAAATAAGCACTGAGAAAAAAGGTTCACTTGTGGACATTTATCCAGGGCTTATTATTTGTATTTGCCACCCTTCTGGAACGAGGGCAAAGGGAATTAAAACTCTTGATTGGTTCTCCACCTAACTCAACAGCCACACAAGTTCAAAAATAATTGCATTTTACATGACTTTTCTATTGTCCTGAGATACCATTTTATATACGATAATCATTGAACGTTTTCAATATTATTTGCATCTTTCTCATTTTAAGTATAAATGCTTAAACTCTCATAGACATCTGTTTGGTCTGTACTACAAGTTCCAAAAATCAAAGACATACTAGGTATAAATAAACTGGGAGGTATGTATTTATTTCTAGATTTCCTAGGTCAACAATATCTATAGTAAGAGACAAAATATTTACTTCCAGCCTAATTATTATTGAAAATGCTTCATCATACAAAATAATTCAAAAGACAAAATGAGAGCCGTGGATATAGTTCAGTGATACAATCCATGCCCAGCACCTGGGAGGCCCTGGGTTCAACCCCCAACATCACACACACACACACACACACACACACACACACATAAAGACAAAATGAGTCTCCTGCTTAGTTCCAAACTAGACATTTCTGTTTTAGGATATGGAGGACAGGAAGGATACTTCATGTAGCTGCTATTCATTTTCAAGATAATATAAAAATAGAAATGAATTTATCAAATATTTGCTTTGTGACATAGTAACATCTAGCTATGTGATATGTGAATCAAGAAAAACAGAGTCCTGATGCTCACTGATTTTAAGGACTGAAAACGGAAAAGGAAAATAGTGCTATGAACTATTCACAAGATTGGAGGTAACTTCAAGTTCAATGCAATCTGATGTGAAAATTCCTTATCCAATAGTCTCAGCACATCCCTTCATAAAGCTGCCTCATTTGATGTCTTCCTCCTCCAATTCATCCCCACACCTACTGCTATCTCTCTTTGACATGCTGCTGAAACTGCTCTCACCAACCGATGACAACAGTATGATTTATTATCCAAATATAAGCACTAAAGGGTGCTAATAATAATGATACTGGAACAACAAGCATAAACTGGGACACTTCAAAGCAAATCCTGACAGATGGTCACCCTACTTGTGAATGAAATTTTGTTGCTATATGCAATGGACAAATTCTGTCCCCAGTGAGGGTGACCTCTATCAGTATTTGACCTCGACTACCTTATCCTTCTCAGACTGTTCTCTCCCTTTCTTTTCTGTGAATCCATACACACCTGATTTTTCTCCTGGCTTTCTATCCTTCCTGCTCAGTCTTCTCTCTTCAGTGCCAGTGCTTTCCAGGATCCTTTCCCTGCTCCGTGATTTGACCATCTCTATGCAAATACCTTCAGTCCATAGCTCATTCCTGATCTCCAGGCTCCACATTCAATTGCCTACTGAATGTCTCCATTTAGTTGTCCCCCAGACACTACAAATCAAATATGTTCAAACCTGAGCTAATATGGTTCCTCATCCTGAATTTGCTTCTCCACCTCCGTCTCTTAATGACATCATCTTCCATGCAGTTTCCCACGCTAGAAACCTGAGAGTCAACTATTATTCCACCCTCTCCTTCACCGCCCACTATCAGGCAATCACTTCTCAAATCTGCCCAATTCTTTCCAGTCCCATGATCATTGTCTTTATTGAACCACTTCACCACTCATCTGTTTATTCCTGCAATGGTTTCCCTATAGGTGCTTCCAAGCGGCCAGTCCATACTCTGTATCCTCATTCATTCTCTATATTGCAATCGAAAAATGCTCATGTCATTGTTTGGTTAACATCCATCACTTGCTTCCAATTGTCCTAGGATAAAATATCAAAGCTGTCTTCTCTACCTGGAAAGACCACTGGCTTAACCCCCCTTTGCAGTTCAGGACTCAACCTGGAAGACATTTTCTGGAAACCCTCTCTGGCCTTCAGAGATCACAGTATCCCCATACCCCCAATCACACCAAGTGTTCTTGCCATTTTTGTTTCTCTTTCCTCTTTATTCAGAACACCTTATGGGGAAGGGCTAGGTGTCATTTATCTGTGTATTCCCAGCACAGTGTACAACATAAAGGGGTCAGCTCCTAAGCAGAACTATTTCACTGTGTTTTCTGCTGTATCTCAGTGCCTAGAATAGGGCATGCTATAAAGCAGTGCTCAATGATGATATGTAGCATAGATGAATAAAGAAAGCACTCAAAATGCTGTTTGTGTGAGTGAATAAGTGGGTTTCCCCTTCTATTTGGATACCTCTAAGGCTGATTTTCCTAAAAGGAGGCATTATACCCTACTTTTAATGTCTTACTTCATTTATGAGGGAGGAATTTCACCTAGGCACACTGGATTTCAGATCCTAGTCTCCCTGAAGCATGCTGGGAAATGTTCACAATTCCAAGCTGTGGAGCACAGTACCAAGAGTACAAGGCACAGCAACAGCTCATTCCCAACAGAAGATTTAAAGCAGCTTGAAGCAAGTTACTTATCTTACAGTTCAGGGAACTTGACAATGATTCTGAGATAAATTACCATGGGTTCAAGGGGAAAGTTGAGGTTGCATTTTTCATGGACTATTTCCACACATTGCTATACCTCCAATCTATAATATCTGAAATAAATTTACTCCAATCTACGTCTTTATTCTGTGATCAGCATAGAGTGGAGCTTCTGGGGAGAATACTCAAACCAGGGTCAATGGGTTTCATACTTAGAATGAAATAGATATTTTCCATTAAAGGCAAATTCTTTATATCAGGAGCATAAATAGACTTCTACTTAACTTTAATTGATGATAGTTAAAGCAACAGAAAATTTATACGAAGAATATTCATCAGGATATAGCATTTTCAATTGACTATAATCTTTTGTTCTCTCTCCTCTTTTCTGGATTAGCATTGTAGAAACATTGAACTTGATATCATATGAAAAAAATAGAAGTGGTTTTCCATTCTAATGGTATTAATAATTATAACTATATTATTTATCATAACTCTATTATCCCAAGAAAGATTTTTTTCATTTTATGTACCACAGAATTTAATCCTTAGAACAAGTGTATGAAATGAATGAGAACAGAGGCACAGAGGGGTTAAATGACTTGCCCAAGATGACACAGTCCTAAGAGGCAGAAACTGAATTCAAGCCCAAGCAATCTTTCTCTGAACTATGCTTTTAAATAGTTTGCTGTTCTGCCTCTTTGATGTAGCAAAGAGGTTTTAATATTTGCTACCTAATACCTTCAGCAAGTCACCTTCCTCTAAGTCCTTGCTCCCCTACCCTTAAATTTCTTACAGATTTACTATTGTGGGAACTTAAAAATGCTAATGAATAAACAAATTTTCTTAGGTATCTAGTATTATATCTTACACATGTTGAGTTACCTTCTCATCTTCTTTTTTTCAGCGGAAGATAACTGGAGCTATTTAAAATCTAGTTCTCTAGGCTTTCCCAGCTATCACTAATTTTTGCTCTTTCTTCATGTGTTTTGCTCCAGCAAAGTCCCTGACACTCTATTTGAAAAACTGATACTTTGCCACGCCTAGCAGAGTGCCAGGCATGACATCACCAGGAAAATGTGCTTCATAACCCAAAAGGTTATGCAGAAACCATCTCTTCCCATTGCTGGTGTGGTCTCAAATGCTTCTGAATTTAAAGACAAATAAGGAAATCAGGAGGCCCCTCTGGGGAGGCCAAGGTAGAGAATACTTTCAATTCTAATCCACATCTTTTCTAATGAACTAGAAATTTAGGTCCCTGTATTTTTGCATAAAGGGGAAAGACAAAAAGAATCTCCATGTCATACTTAATATCACAGGATTCTACATTTATATTCCATCACAGGTTTCCACTAGAAAAAAATATGTATGTTTTTTTCTATTGAATTCAGCCTTAAGGAAATGCACATTAAAAATATATGATATTCTTTACGTATCAAGGAGTTTATGTATAAAAATCCTTTCAGAAAGTATAGAAATTCAGATGAGATCTGTTTCATTATTTTGTTATCTTTATTTTCATTTATTTGGTTATCATCTTCAGAAACACACATTGAGTATCAGGAAAAAAATCAGAATATAAGTAGCAGTGCCTTTTCTAAAAATATATACATGTGTATGTATCATTTCAAAGCATTTTATATCAATTATCTCTTTCTTTTGTTATGATGATCCTCCAAAAGATAAAACAAAGAAAATTTCTTCAGATATGTTAAAGTCATGTGAAACAGCACAGGGCAAAGGGCCTGTCAAGTGAAAAGATTCATTTTGCATTAACCATTATAATTTTGTTAATATCATAATTATGTTGTCTCTGCACAAATAAAAGATATTGAAGCATATAACAACTAAGAAACTGCTTAAAGTCAGATAACAAGCTAGTATTAGATTTGAAAAACAAATATTTGTTGAGTACTTGTCAAGTGTCAAGGGCTTTGATGTTATAGAATGTAATTTCCATATCAATTTTTAAAGCTAAAGTTATTACTTACTAAATTAAAAGATAAAACTGAGATTTAGATAAAATATAGGTGGAAGAACAAAGATTTTCACCCAACCTATCTGACCTAAGATTCATCCATGGCTTTCCTGCTTATCCAAGGAGATACTTTTCCTTACATGGCTCTGGGTACCAGTGCCCTCACTGTTACTCACACAGCAGGTGCACACCCACCCCTGTCAATCCTAAGAAAGATCATCTAAGGGATGCTGTAAACTTGCCCATACTTGGGGAGAAGAGAGAATAATGCTGTTATTATCAGGAAGATAAAATATATAAAGTGTAAATATTATTTGAAAGGTAAGACCTTATTAGCTAGTGAAGATTACTTCAAATTTGTATGACTTCTGGGTGTTCTTGGTAATAAAAAAAATTTAAGTACACAAATCTAAATTAAGACAAACATAAAATGAGAAACAGTACCCATATTGTACTGTGGACTTCTATTACAAGAAAAGGGTGAAAAATGAATCTCAGTGATAAAACTCTGCACAGGAAAGTCTAATCAATGACCTCCATCATTAGCAACTGTGAAGCCTGTGTTTCCAAGTTTTAAGTATATGTTGAATTAGGTTAACCCTTAGAGATATTTACCTTTCTCAAGCCTCACTTCAGCTTTTTAAATGAAATGTGTAGTTTGACTTAGGAATGCCAAAAGGAATTTTTATACCAAATTAAATAAAAGTATATACTGCTGGTATATCTAGAACAAAATTGAAAATATCAAGGAACAATGATATATATATTTTAAATACAACTGTATTTGAAATCTTTCCTGATTACAATATGTCCCCTTACTGCCAGCAGAGCCTACTCTTAAATCTCAGGGGTTGTTAACTATGCATTCTTTGGTGCTGACCAGAAAGAATCTTTCTGCAAATGTTGAATTTTCAGAGGGACTATTATAGCTTGTAGGACTTCGGCTTTAGTACAGGCAAAGAAACTTAAGCCTTGTGAGTAACAAAGTGATCCCCAGTGCATTGACTTTTTATCAAATGTTAGCCAACTTGTAGATCTGAACTATCTGTACTAGGGGCAGGGAGATCCGTCTGGAAGGATGAAGGGGAGACCTTTAATCATCTGAAAGTGTAGTGTGATCAGAATGGAGTTCTGGCTCCCAGTCAACACTCCATCACCTTTTGCTCAGTCCTAGCTTAGGACTTACTCTTGCCACATAAATATTCATTGTGTAGACTCCCTTGGCTCCCTTTAAAATAGCAACCAAGCACACAGTCATCTGCTTCCATTTGTTCCTGTTCTTAAGAAAGGTTAAAAGTAAATTGAAAAGAGTTCCATCAGAGGAGAGACACTGAGAACTTCTTACCCAAAATAGATGCCAGACCAGAATTAAAATAGACTGGGCATCAGAGAGAGTGGACTTATTTGGCAGAAGATTGCGTCCTGAGTTCTAGAACCACCTATGAGTATTTCATTCTTTTGGTTTGCTTTGAGTCAAACAATGTCAGGAGTTGAGGGAAAAGTCAACGTGTAGGGAAAGACTGAGATTCTTCTGCTGCCTTCCTGCGTTAGGTAGAAAAGTTTTTCATTGAAGTGCCATTCATTTTATACCCCAATATAGTTTTTAAAAAGACGATGTATAGGGGAAATTTATAGAGACATGGAAAATCAGACTGCGATGTTTTCCTATACTATTAAGTTATCCCCATAAGACATCATTGCCAGTTGATATCCAAGCTTTAAAAACAAATCATTTGTGTATCTCAGGAGTATCACTGGGAGAAGAAGAGGGGGACACTTAGCTCTTTTGTCATTGAAGGAAAAAGGTATTCCTCTAATAGCAGATCATCTTCTTCTTTTTAAAATATTTTTTCAAAAAAGAATCTGGAGAATATAAGAAAGGCAGCACTCCCAAAGGTGGCTGTTAAATGATCTTTCCATCCTGACCACTCAGTGTTTTCCAGCACGAATATATAATTGGAACTGTCTTCTGGGTGTGGTCAGGCAGACAATGGCGGCAGCCGATATAAAATTAAGAAAAATGCCTGGTGAAAGTGAAATGAGGCGGGATGCTTATGGTAAGGTGGGAGAAAAGGAGGCTGTTGTATATCTTTCTACTCAATCAGACATATGATTTCTGAGCTCTTATTTCAGCAGATATTGGAGTGTTCTGTCTTGAGTGAGTCCCATTAATTACTAATCAGACCTAAAGGTGGAATTATTGCGGGGTGGGGGGGATAAGAAAACTGTTCTTTGTCCTTGCTTCTCAAAGGGTAGTCCATGAATTATAGTGAGTGTAGTAAGCCAGGCACAGAAAGAAAAATACCATATGTTCCCACTCATATATAGAAGCCTATAAAGTAGATCTCACCGAGAAGAGATTAGTGGTCACAAGAGGCTGACAAGGAAAGGAGATAGAGGGAATAGGGAGAGTTAGAATACAGATACCAAAATACAATTAAGTAGGAGGAATAAGCTCTAGCACTCTTTACTACAGTAGGGCCACTGTTGTTTACAATAACTTATCATAATATCTCAAATAACTAGACAAGAGGAGTTTAAAGTTTCCCAGCACAAAGAAATGCTAGTGAATCTGATCTGGTCCCTACAACACTGTATGTATGTATTGAAATATTGACTATATTCCATAGATACCTGCAAATATTATGTGCCATTTAAGATTTTTTTAAAAGTGGTCCATGGACCAGCAATAATAGTAGCACCTAGGAGTTTGTTTGGAATGCAGAATATCAAGACCCACTGAGACCTACTGAATGGGAAACTGAATCTCCAGGCAAGTTTCATGGCCATTACTATTTGAGAAGTGTTGGTCTACAGGATTAGTCATGACCCAAAGTGGTAGAAAAGGTAGATTATCTGCCCTTGAAGAAAAGCTTACACTGTGTACAGCAGTGCTACACCATCCAAAACGAGAATAAAAAGCTCTCTCATTGTGTTCACTCCCCATGGAAAAATAGCATTCACGATAGCTTATTTTATCACCCTATTAATTACTCTCACACCTTTGCATTATCTATATATCAACCAAAAAAGGAAGGGAGGGAAGAAGAAAAGATAGAAAGAAATGAATGAGAGGGAAAAAGAGAGGAAGGGGAGAAAAGAAAAATGAAAGAAAGAAAAATCAAACATTTTATTTATTTATTTATTTTACTTTAGCCATGCATCGAGAAGCCTTTTATTTATAAAGCCTATGATTTGAACACCCCAACTTCTATTCCTAGGTGCACAACTTCCCTCTTACTTCCTCCAAAAGTATAACATAAAGAACAATGAATAAGCTATGTACTTGACACACATAAAGGTATAGGACTTTACATAAGACATTTGAGCAATAATAGAAGCTGAATCGAGGTGATGCTATTTTAAGAAGCAGAGATGGAAAAGTTATAGGCAATGAAGGTTTGCTACAAGGGTCCAGGATACAGAGAAAATCATCTGAAAAACATCTCAGAAAGTTCTAGCTAGCTCAAAAATTAAGAAGAAAAGCTCACAGGAAATTAGCCTGCCACTGGGACACTTTTCTCTGACATTCCCTGTCATGGAATGGATCCATAAAAAGAAAGAGGATTGGTAACCTGACCAGAAGAGAGAGAATAAAGGGTTGTGGGAGGTGGCAGAACTAGAGGACAATGAACCTGTTACCTAAGAGAAGCCTTTTTGTGGGGCAGAAAGTGTCTGATCAGTTAATTTTTACATCCATGAAGAACTAAGGAAAAGAACATAAAATTCCTTTAAACTAAGAAAAGTTTGGATTGGAATTAAGCTTAATTTTCTTTAGACGGATATAAAACTTGGGGCTGACATTAAATGTTGAAGATTTGTAGTAATTCACTCTGTGGACCTTCTCCCAAAACCACTATTTCAGTGGTATCTGTGTAAAAATGAACAATGATCAAAACAATCCATATTTGGGAGAAGGATGTGAAAGGGGAAAAAAGAAGATCTCACTTGGCAATGTTGAAGGTATTTCTGGATTGACTGCATGTAGTCAAGTTCAATATTTTGTATACCCACTCTTCTGTGTTACTTCCTCTGTCCAAGTCACCATGTCACAAAAAAAAAAAAAAAAAAAAGCCCAGAATATCAAAGTCAGACTGAATCCATTTACTAAGGATGGCTGTGCTACAAGGGAGTGTATAAAGTCGGGAACAGACTTTCAGAGATAAGAAGGTTACTCTCTTTGTAAAGACTGAAGAGGTGAGCAGACAGTTGTAAGAGTTCATAATTTCACTTTTTGGGAAATAAAGGACCCTCCAGTTTTGTACTCTGAATCTAAAATTTTACATCCTTCTATGAGCATGTCTGCCAAATTGTATGATGAGACTCTGATGAAAAAATGCTTTCTGTTCACCTTTAAATTCATTTTTAAAATGAGAAAGCTCTGTTATTGAAAATATGAAAAATTGCCCATAATAGAAAAAATAAGAGGAAACCAAGATAGTGGCACTCTATAAAAATTAATAAGTTCAGCATATTTCAGTCAGGGATAAGCATTGCTTCTGAGACAGATGTATGTAAATCTCACCCAAGCAGCATTGTTTTGAAATGTCCCCAGCCTCAGGAAATTGTATTAAGCACAGGAAGGCAGAAACATTGGAGGCATTGGATTCTTGGCCTGAGTTTCTGGTGCAAAGCAGCTAGAATTGGTAATATGTATACTTTTTTAAAATCATGGGGGCTGAATCATTCTTTGCAGACAGATAAGGGAGTTTAAAGAATCTCCTTGCTCAGGGACTTGAGAGTTCTTGTTTACTGTGGATATTACCAATCTAAGGACAATATATAGATAACCAAGTTTTCCTTTACTCTAAAATCCATTTCACTAAATATATTTCTTTAATTTAGGGGCAGATGAAATTAGGATTAGGTTCATATAATCAGTAGCAGTAACTTTTGACATGATGCTACTATTCCCCATTCAGAAAGAGTATTAGATGTGAATTCTTCCTCAAAACTTCTTCCAGAAAATACCTGCTTGTGACTCTTTATTTTTGGCAATGTCTTTAGTGATGAGCAGCTGGTTTAGGTGAAACTTGCTTCACTGTTTCTTTTTTTAAAAGGCAGAATTAATGTACTAAAGCATTTTTAAATAAAGCTTTCCTGTGCTCTGGTTTGAACTCTTTTACATGTGACCTGATATGACTTCCATTTAAATAAATCTCATTTTAATTAAGATGCTGATTTTATGAAAAATAACTTGCTGGGGGTAAAAAAGCAACCCAACACTTTGTGTACAGCAAAAATCAATTAGATGAGCATGCACCAAAACATTTTTTTTTTAATGACAGTTTCAGGCACTTATTTTCTGTTGTTTGTTGGCACCTATAAACCAGACAACCCTGGTTAAATCAAATAGGTACCATGACTTGTCTTTGGACTATCAAGTCCAAATTAATCAGATATTTGAAAAATGTTCCAACTTCCCTTCAGCTGAGCTAGAAAATGATAGCACTCTAAAAGCAGAGCCTGGCAAGCCATACTTACATAAAATGCCTTTTCAATTTTTGCACTCTATTACCCTTTACTATTATAGGAAAATGGTGTTATCGCCTGATTACTGAGAAAGCACACAAAAATCTCGCCTTTCAAATCTGAGCCAGTCCTTGACTCGTGATGAACAAAGCCAGGCCATCTGTTCTGAATATCATTACTACTTTGGCCATTTGGGCAAAAGATCTATCCTTTCTGGTTCCAAGATAGGTCCAAGATTAGAAAATTCGAATGCAATAAAAAGGCAGAAAAAGACATTTGAACAAACAGAATTTTCCGATGAGAGCCCCATTTGTTAGGTTATCATTACCATCATTTTAATTTTCATTCTGACCACGAAGTTAACCTTTGGAGTTCCCATTTTTACAAAACGTTTCAGTACAAGAAAAAAAAAAAAAAACTTAATCCCAGAGTTTCTACAGTAAATGCTTAGGAAGGAAAACGGACATGTGGGTGAATATGAGTCATCAGTCACCCCCACCCTGCTTCCTGGTGATTCTCCATTGGAAAAACCAGAAACCTGGGTCGAGCTCCCATCTCCGTCTTTCTGGAAATCACACTACGCCTCAGGCCATGTTAATTTCCTGAACGAAACAGTCCCTAGTCTGTAGAAAGGCAGCTGGCTAACTGCTGGTGTCTGGCAAGTACCCCATCTGTCCCCATGTGCCGGGGGTCTCTCCTTCCTGTCTTCACTTTCCCTTTCTCTCAAGCAGACGTCTCTCTTTGTTTTCAGGGGTGTCGTTCCCCTGAACTTTCCCTCCTCTGCCTGTAAACTTGAGCTCCTTTCCACTGCCCTGCGGACCTGGGGCTTTGTCTAAGTGGGAGGACACAGTTGTGTTGACTGTAGTTACCGCGCCGGTGATGGTGGAGAGGATGACGGCGGCGATGGTGGAGATGGGGGTGCCGATGGTGTAAGGGGGTGCAGGCTGAGCGGGCGCCGGAGAAGGAGGAGGAGGATGGACCGCGGAGGCGGGGGAGAGTGGGGTGCAGGAAGGGATGGAGCGCAGAGAGATTGCAGATGGGAGCTGTCCACGCACCAAAGTGCTGAAACGCCGCAGCCATGGCATCGCAAGACCCGGGGAAAGGCGGGGAGGCGCGCAAAATACAGAAGGGAGAAAAAAGGCAACAAATACCTTCACACAAGCCGCCCAGCCTTGCTTTGGGAATGTGTTTCTGCAGGTGTCCTCGCGCGGCTGAACGGGGTGGGTGAGATCCCCTATTCTGGCAGGTTCGAGCTCAGATTTCTCTAGAAAGCTGTGAATGAGAGCCTGGGCTCCACGGGGCTGTGATTTTTGGTAGGAGGCGTGTGCGCCCGAGACTCTGTCCTTCTATACTGAGCCTGGCTTTCCCCTGGGTCCTAAATGCCTCCGCACGGTGGTTCTCCCCCATTTCGTCAAGACAGTACCAGAAATTATTGTAATTTGTTAACATCTGGGACCCAAAATACCGGAACTGACACTCCTACACAACGTTAAAAACAGAATCTTTTAAACGGATTAAACAGATTTCTGTGTATATATGTGTTTGGGTGAAAATTTGACAGATGAAAAAGTATCCACGAAGCTGTGGGGAAAAGAATGCATCTTTTATTAACAACTAGTGTTAGGAAAATAAGTCACTTGAAAAGGCTTGAATTAAAGCCCATCTCACCAAATTAAATCACACACAGATGAAAGAGTTTATGGGGGGGAGGGAGTTACAAATGACTAGAAGAATATAATATTTTATTGACTTGTGCTTAGGTTTTTCTAAGCACAAGAGGAATAAAAAATATATAAAAAATCTATAAATTTGAGTACATAAATACTTCTGAATCTTAAAATGTCAAAATATGTAAATATAAATTATTACTTGGAAAAAATTATAATATGTGTTTTATATAAAATACCTCATAAATCAAAAGAAAACTAACAACCTCATGGTAAAAAAGAAGAAGGTCAAATGATGAAGAATTCCAGAAGGGGAAGACACAATAAACACTTTTTAAAAATCAACCTCATCACTAAAGAGATATCTGTAGTTTAAAATAGAGAGGAAGAAAGAAAGAAATTGATTAAACTAGCACTGAGGTATATTTTGACTGAAGTTTTAACTCCACATATATCTCATATTGGTGTGATAATAATAAGAAAGTATAACCTTTCAATAAATCTGTTTCACAATATACACATCAAGTGTTGTAAAATATACATAATATTTAGACCCACCAATTCTACTTTTAGCGCCTTTTACTGGTGATCTATTCAGATATAAGATAATGATTTACATATATATATGTAAATATATATGTATATATACACATATTTCATTATCATTATACAATTGTCAAAAATAAAAGTATTGATTTTTGTAGATACTTTGTAATATATGCAGATATTAAAAACATAGCCTTGAAGACTAAAGACAAATGGAAACACTTGCAAAATAATAAGTGAAGAAAAATCAGCCCCCCCTCCATTATTAATTTGATAAAGCCAGAATATAGTATGATAAGATTATAGGTGAATTTGGTTTTGCCAAGGTCACTCAATTCTGTTTCTTTTATTTGTCTAATGTTTTCATATTTGCTAAGAAAATCCTTGTGAAACACTTAAAAGCATTCTCTTAATAATGTTTCACAGAAATTTAAGTCAACAGTATTTTCTTAATCTTTATATATTAGTACATATGTATTTGTTTACTATCTATCTCTGAAATAGAATGTTAGCTTCGTGTGGCAGCATGATGTCTCTTTGTTCATGACTAAGCACTTAGAAATGAGCCTGAAACATCACAAGAGTGATGAATCTGCTGAAGAATAATAAATAGAAAATAAATGAATGATGTAATCCAAACACACATGTAGATATATTGAAAATATTTTGTCAATCTATGAATTTCATTTAGAAATGTTATCTGAAATGCACACCAAAATGATCTGAGGCTGATGCTGAGTTTGATCACATAAACTCAATTACATGCAACTTCAAAGATGCAGCTAATCATGGACAAAACTATCAAAGTGGTACCAAATGTGAATATTGTTAAAGGAAAACATTTGCTCCAATTAATTCCCATTTACTCTTAATTTCCTCTTGATCTGACACTACTAAAAGTTTTGTAGACTTTCCTTTCCTTTAAGATATTAGTATTAATAATTCTGTTTCTCTCCCTTGCTTCCTGAATCCCATCCCTACTAACAACAACAACAACAAAAAGAAACACACAACCTAGGTATTTCAAAGGTCTATAATTTTAAAAATCTTTTCTTTGAAATTTAAAATGCATTTGGATACATTTGGTTGGCTTCTGTTCCTTTTCACTTATTCTTCACTATTGATTATGCCTTTTGAATAATATCAGTGATAACAAAGCCAAGTTTTATCTGTATTTCCCACGCTTTGAAGCAGCAATTATATTTATGATACGCATTTTAATCATATTCATATAATAATATATATGAAGATCATATAAATGTAGATATTCTACTTTTCAAGAAATTTTTACAAAAGAAAATAATCACCGCTTAAGCGAAGCTGATATGTAATACCAGATTGCTGCTATCTGATCTTGTAATGGGAACTATGGAGATGGCAGAGGACCACAGAGGTGATGGGCTGCCAAAATAGAGTCCTATGTTTTGCAAATTTTAAAAGCAAGTTTAAAATTAACTTTTACTGATAGGAGTGCAAAAATATTATTTTTTAATTAATAAAAATTGTAATTACTTAGAAGCATTCAGGATGTCAACAAAACAGCTGCAACTTTGGTTTTTGGATTTTTTTTTTTGCAATTACAGAGTGGTATTCAATTAACAGAACAACAATTAATTTGTAGAAGCTGCATCAGAGAAAACTGAAGATGAAAAACTACTGCCCGCATCTATAACTAATTTGTGCTTTGCAAAAAAACTTAACCTGCTTTAAGTTTCCATGCCAATTTACAACCCCCATAGTGTATCAGGCAAGGTTAGTGGCTATTGAAAATACCACCAGCACAGGGCTATCTAAAGACACATTTGGAAGTGAGTTAACTATACAAAACAATAAGAAATAAAAAAAATAAGGACACTGTACAGTTTAAATACAAATCTTACACAGCCTTACATTTTAATTTTTTTTCTTTAAAAGGAGTGAGTTGTGTACAAGGGGGTTAAATGCTTTATAGAAAAGAAAAAAAAACTGTGCTAAAGCCAACTTGTTCATCATCATTATCTTCTTCATCTTCCTCTTTCTCATCTCCCTCCTCTTCCATCTTTTTCTTGCTTTTTTCAGCCTTGACAACTCCCTTTTTGTCTGCATCAGGTTTTCCTTTAGCTCGGTAGGCAGCAATATCCTTTTCATATTTTTCCTTCAGCTTAGCAGCTTTCTTTTCATAAGGCTGCTTATCACCTGCAGCAGTGTGATTCCACCTCTCTCGCAGTTTATGTGCAACATCACCAACAGGCCAGGAGGCTCTCTCTTGATTTGGGGGCGATATTCAGAACAGAACTAGAAGGCCAATGGAAGCTCTTGAGTGCATTGGGATCCTTGAACTTCTTTTTTGTTCTTTCCCTTTAGGAGTGATATGGTTTTCATTTCTCTTATTATAACAGGCCTTGTCCACCTTTGCCATGCTTGGTCTGTCTCCTGCCATCACAGCCATTGCAGTACATTGAGTTCCACAGAGACAGTGCTGGAGCTGGTCCGACTCTTGGCGACTTGGTGCCTCGATGAGGAAAAACAAGAATCTGAGAGGCAAAAGGTTATCATATGCATTCTTTTTGCAAACTCGCCAGAAGGAGTACAAGAAGAAGCACCCAGATGCTTCAGTCAACTTCTCAGAGTTTACTTGGAAGCACTCAGAAAGGTGGAAGACCATGCCTGCTAAAGAGAAAGGAAAATTTGAAGTCATGGCCAAAAATATTACTTTAAAAAAAGTCACTTTCACTGATGATTAGGACAAATGTGCTTGATATATTAAAAGGTTACCTTTTCCCCAAAGTGCCAATGAAAAATGTACACTTCCCCTTTACATTCATTACTTTTATCACTAGAGTTTATGATAACACTATTTCATAGAAATCTCTATATGACAAATGAGTGAATAAAGAAAATGTGGTATGGGCTGGGGTTGTGGCTCAGCACTTGCCTAGCACCTGTGAGGCATCTGTGAGGTACTGCAGAGCACTTGCCTAGCACCTGTGAGGCACTGGGTTTGATCCTCGGCACCACATAAAAATAAATAAACAAAATAAAGATATTGTGTCCAACTACAACTTAAAAAATATATATTTAAAAAGAAAATGTGGTATATTTACCTAACAGAGGAGTATTAAGTCATAAAGAAGAATGAAATTATGTAATTCACAGGAAAATTTATGTAATAAGAGATCATCATGTTTAGTGAGATAAACCAGACCCAGAAAGATAAATATCACGTTTTCTCTCATATGTGGAATCTAGAATTTAAAAAAAAGTAGGAGGACTCTTACAGAAGGTAAGGAAAATGGGGGGATGCATAAGAGAAGGTGATAGGGGAGGTACATTTGATCCAAGAACAAAATATGAATGTACAAAAATGTCACAAAGAGACCCATTATTTTGTACTCTTAATATGTGATAATAACCATAATAAAAATAAGAGAAGAAAATATATGGAATCCTATGTAAGATGAACATTCCATTTGTTATTAAATGTTTTACAGTACCATTTAAAGCCACCATATAGTATTATATCATATACATATACCTCAATTTATAACTCATTCTTTTATTTTCTTTCCCATTTTTTCCAAAATAAAAGTGATGCTATAATAAATGGATATTACTTTGTGTATCTAAATATTTTTGCAAATCTCTAATTTATTCCTTAGAATATATTTCTAATTGTGAAAAAAATCCTATGTGAAAATGACTGCACCTTCCTGAACACATGTATTCTCTGTGTTGTTTGTATTTTGGGAACCAGGATATCTTTTGCTCAAAGGTTTTGCTTGATAACTATAAAACAGAGTCTCCTCCAGTAGTTGCTTTCTTTCATTCACCCTGATTGACATTGTGCTGATATATTGCACACTCTGCTCAACCTCTTTTCAGCACTTCACACTGCAGCTGCCTATGCATTTGTTGCCAGGATTTCTCTATGTACCCCTTAATGCATAAGCAGCTGATGACAAGGGTGAAAGCCAGACCTGCTCACAGGCACCTATCATGCTGTCTGACCTTGTACCTAGCACACCCCTGTCAGTTATTCATTTCCCTACTGCCTTCAAGGACTGTTATTGTGGAGTATGATGTGATCTAAGTTCAGATGCTGGGACAGTTATTTCTGTGGGTTGGCGAGTGATAGATAAGGGGCCGGTCCTTTACTTCCACTGAGGTTTTGAGGGCATCTACACAAAATGGGTTAACACCCAGAGAAATCATGATATTAATGAAGAAAATATTAAGATGATAGTATAATAGCATAATAATACATTTCTTGATTCCTGTCTGGATTGGATATTTAAGGACTAGGAAAATGTGTGAGGAATAAGGCCAAATTGCAAAGTAGGAATTTTCTACTTGGCTAGGGTGTATTTTGTTTTCCTTGTGGTTTTGTAATATATATCTTAGTATATTATCACAAGACCTTGTTACTAATATTTCTATTATCTAATGTGCAGGCCAATTTGTAAATTTTAGAGTTTGCGTTAGGATGGGATATGTATTGCTGAAAGAAAAAACTAACTTTGTTTTCCTAATGGTTTCACATATATTGGCTTCCTTCTTGATCACACTCAAGGTGTAGGTTGGGGACCAAGGGACCTAGTGAGGAATTATCACAGCAAGGAATAACCAGACATGGAGGATTTATGGCTGCTCTTATGCTTCAGCTGGGAAGGAACAGGCATCATTCCTATTCCATGTCCACAGCAGGTCACATGACTCTGTCTTAAGTGAGGGGGATGGGAAATGTGGACATGCATTAGATATTTGGTGATCAGTCAATGTTTCTGCAGCAGTCTGTTCTTATGGCTACCAAAATTATCTTATTTTCCATCATACCATATATAGAACACACTCAAGCTATCTCCAAGTATTTCTTTAGTTGCCACATCCATTCCCAGTTTCTAGAACTCAAGATTTTATTCAGTATTCTTATCTCCATCATATCTAGATGTGGATTCTCTTGTTCTGAGATGAATAAACTAAAAATACCAATTATCTGCAACTCCTTCTCCCAATACAACCAATGTACAGTAGTAATCAGAGGATAAGTTACGTGCATGTGTACAAAAATGTCACAAAGAGACCCATTATTTTGTACTATTAATGTGTGACAATAACTATAATAAAAAATAATAGAAAAATGGAGTCCTATGTAAGATGAACATTCCATTTGTTATTAAATGTTTTACAATACCATTTAAAAGCACCATATAGTATTACATCATTTACATATACCCCAATTTATAACTCATTCTTTTATTTTCTTTCCTGCTTTTCCCAAATAAAGGTAATACTATAATAAATGGAATACACACTCAAATTAAGAAGGGGAAATATGAAATATATTCAGCTGTCACTGAGGCCGCTGGGCAGGTTCCACTAGGTGGGTTCCACAAAGCCTTTCTAAGCTCAGCATTAGGAGATTTCTTTGACCAGGGCCTCACTTTGCCTACCAGGAGGAGTTTCCCTTCCTATTCTTTTCTTCTCCACAGTCTTGGAGGTTCTTGGGTTTTTGTGGATTTGTTGTTGTTGTTTTCCATTGTACTCCTTGGCTATATACAGAAGAGGAACTACAGAATATGCCCAAAGTTGAATTGCAGTTTTCAATTGCAGTTTTTTTTTTTTTTGTATCACAGCAAGCACCCAGTTCTTTGTATGTCGTGTATACTCAAGAAACCAAACAAGTCACATGGTTAAACATTTTTATAATTCTACATTCACTTCCTCCATTGACTTGTGGGCAACAAGAAACAAGAGATAGGAAAGTGGTATACAAACTGAATCCCAGAATTACTAGTCTTTCTCTGTCTTGACCACCACCAGACATCTGCTCACTGACATTTCCAGGTTTCTTGAAGATATTTGGCAAGTCAAAGTCACAGGTTGCTCAATAGTAAGGGTATTATTTTAGAAGGTCAGATGTTTCTATCATCTGAGACGTCGATGATGGTGATATAACGCACAATCCTATTGGTTCAAAGTTACAGCAGTCAGACTGACATCAAGAACTTGAACGTTCCTGGATTTCCATATTCTAATCTGTTCCAGGCAAGAGGGCCATGTGCTTATTAAAGTAACCTAGTTTCCTTTGGAGTGACATTAAAAAGTTTAGGATCAAATTAAGTTCACATCTAGCCAATTTCTATGTAAGGCAGCTGCAATGGTGTGACTGCAAACAGGATGAGGCATCCTTTACTATATTTGAAATGCACATACCTCAAAGTCCTTCGGGGATGCACTTGTTTTCAGCTCACTCTTTCCATAGGAGATAGGGCTCCAAAAGTTATTTTAATTCTCTATGTCTCTACAGGTTTTCTTTTACTTGAGGCTCATAGTCTCCTTGGAAGTACAGATTTCTGAAGAACTTAGAGGCTCATTGTGAATCTGATTTAATCAGTTCCATGTTCCAATAACTATACCCTAGGTCCCTGGAGACAGAAATTCCAATAACTGCACCTTAGGTCCTTGGAGACAGAGATCACAGATCTCCTATATTTATTTGCCTTTTCATTCCATACCTTCCTAAATTTATGTAAGACTCTCTGGAATAGAGAATATATACTCTGGAATAGTAAGTGGTTAAGACTAGATTCATTGATTGACATTTGCCTTGAGACATTCTAAACCACTGAGACATATTTAGTTGGCATGAAGGTCACACCTTTAATCTAATTATTGTCCCAAAAAAGTAGTTTAAATGGACTTTCCTTCAAATGCTTGCTTAATTTAGATCTTTCTTTGAGAAAAAAAATTAATTGGCTTTTCCAACATGGCAGTCTTGGACTTCTGGAAGTCTCTATTCTCTTAGTTTCATTTACAAAACTAGCCAATTCCTTGCTTCATTATCTTGCAGAATGCAGCAAATAATATCCAAGACATACTACTAACACTTTTTTTTCCACTTTCTCCCCCCTAGAAATGTAAATTCTTTAAGTACATAATCTTACTTACTCCTAAATTATTACATGTGACAATTTTATCAAATGTTGTACCACTGCATCACAGGATCATTAGCTTTCCTGCCTCTGATATCAGTTTCTTCATGTGTGTTGCCAACCACTAAGTCAACACTACACAATTCATTTTTTAATAAGGTACCTCCTGGAAATGATAGGCATGTTTTAATAATAAATGACCACAAAGAGATCAAAGGCTTGATACAATAAGGTTTTATTCCTCATGCTGGAGGCTCAAGACTAGTTTTCAGGAAGATGGTGTACAGGAAAGATACCAACTACCAAATCAGGTTCAGAAAAGTTTCATCATTTTGAAAGCCTTCATGGTCAGGGAAATAGATACATGAGAAATCACACCTATTCCTAGAAGTGACATGAAACATTTCTACTTATAGCCCATTGATAAGGATAAATCATTTGATCCTACTTAACTGCATGGAGCTGGGGAAAGTAAGAGTATTAGATGTACAGTAAAAACAAGGGAAGTACAAATGTGAGTTCATTTCCAGGAGACTGAAAGCTGGAGACACTAAAAGCAAAAATCTAATAATGCATCATTATACACTCGTACTCAATCCAGAGGATTGTTGTGCAGCATCAACCAGAAGAATGGAAACTCTTGACAGAAAAGAAGAGTAAAGTAATTAAACATGTACTGAATGTGTGCAATGTATCGAACAAGGAAGCACAATAACTGTTTCCAAAATTATTATTTCTCTAACTTAAAAACAGAAGAACTCAGTAATCTATATCTGTATGATTCAAAAAAGAAAAATTGAAATAAAATTGGAGATAGAGAGCCTTGATTCAGATCTTTCTTGCTGTGGGATCTCAGATGAATTACTTGAGTAAACACATGATTTCTGTCCAGTCAATACTCCTCTTCCCTTATCCAGTATTCCTGTCCAGACCATGCATATCATGAGAGGTACTTAACACTAGTCAATCATTGCTGTGATCAATGAATAAAATTACTTTTGGGGGTAAAACAGTAGGAAGTAATAAAGCCAAGGAGAATTTAGAGACCTATGAAGAGAGAGTATTATAGTTATACTTCCTGTCCCAAGATTGTGGATTCTACAGTTATTGTTTAATTACCTGAACCACATGAAACAGCCAGTCAAGCTAATTTGAATCAGGCTTCTGCCACTGATAATAAAATAATGGTGCTTCATTCTGCTGACTGCTCCAGAATAGTTTGGGGAGATCTTACTACTCAGTCTGTAAGTTTTCCTTGGGTCCTACTTCTATGTGGAAAGTCTTTCCCCCAGAAAATAAGTGAACGCTTAACCTTGGGAGAAGGAAATGAGGAGCAATGAGTTGTGGTGGGCATTTCCCATTCTAGGATTTGCCTATGAGAATACTTACCATTTAGTGAGATTTGTTCAGGGGATGCGAACATTTTCAACACCAGTCTACTATTTGTTAGGTCAAAAAGAAGCAATTGAGTATTAGAATCAATACACCTTGATTCCCAACAAACCTCTCCAAAATGTAAGCCAATTTTTGAGAGAAGTGATTGCATTATCTCATGTTAACTATGCATTAGTCTCTTCTGGATTGCAAGAAACAAATCCATACTTCATTTACTTCATTGAATGAGAGGTTTTTATAAGAATATAGAGCTTCTAATAATAATATAGTTAAAATTTATTAATCTTTTACTATAATAAGCAACTTACAAGCAGCATGTCATTGAATTTTCATAGCAATTCCACAAGTTACTTTCATTGCCACCATTTATACTAAGTCATAGTATAAAGAATGTGCCTGTACAACAAGGACATCAACAGATACTTCTCAGAAGAAAATATCTAATCAATAAAAAAATATATTAAAAAATGTTCATCATCTCTAGAAATTAGAGAAATGTAAATCAAAACTACTCTAAGATATCATCTCACTCCAGTCAGAATGGCAGCTATTATGAAGACAAACAACAATAAGTGTTGACAAAGATGTTCGGAAAAAGGCACACTCATACATTACTGCTGGGACTGCAAATTGATGCAGTCAATATGGAAAGCAGTATGGAGATTCCTTGGAAAACTTGGAATAGAACCACCATTTGACCCAGCTATCCCTCTCCTTGGTCTATACCCAAAGGACTTAAAAACAGCAAACTACAGGGACACAGCCACATCAATGTTTATAGCAGCACCAACCTAAATGCCCTTCAGTAAGTAAATGGATTAAAAAATATGGCATATATATACAATGGAATATTACTCAGCAATAAAGGAGAATAAAATCATGGCATTTGCAGGTAAATGGATGGTGTTGGAGAAGATAATGCTAAGTGAAGTTATCCAATCCCTCCCCCCAAAATGCCAAATGTTTTCTCTGATATAAGTGACTGACTCATAGTGCGGTAGGGAGAAGGAGCATGGGAGGAATAGATGAACTCTAGATAGGGCATAGGGGTGGGAGGGAAAGGGAGGAAGCAGGGGGTTAGCAATGATGGTGGAATGTGATAGACATCATTATCCAAAGTATATGTATGAATACATGAATTGCTGTCAACATACTTTATGTACAGAGATATGAAAAATTGTGTACTATATGTGTAATAAGAATTGTGATGCATTCTGCTGTCATGTATTTAAAAATAAAAACAATTTAAAAAAACCTGTTACTAACATTTTAAAAAAAGAATGTACCTATATTATTTAGGCAGATGGGATCATTATTCTTGTTTGTCTGTTTCCAAAGTCAATGCTCAAAACCACTATTCTACTATGCTATATGAGTTGAGGAAATATTGGCCAGTCAGGACTCTCATAGAACTGAAAAGTGTGGTATCTCAGCATCAGCTCCTGTGATCTCATGATAAGGTTCTATCTGGCTTCTCCCACCACTCCAAATACAGTCACATCAGGAGTTAGAGCTTCAAAATGGATTTCTAGGGGACACAATTCAATCCATAAATGTCTTTTCCTACCCTTTAGGTTTTGAACAGCAAGCCCTGCATTCATCCTCTTCATTCTTATTCAGTTCACCAATTAATGACCCTCAATATATCTCATTTCAGGAGTGATGGAAGAATCTTTAGAGCTTTCTGGAAATTTTTGTAAATAAGCTATTGATTCTTCTCAAGAAGATGAAACTATGTAGGAAAAAAATATCTGCATTTCTTGGTATCAATTTGAGAGCCTTTGTCATTATAACACTAAAAAGCACATGCATTTCTCAAAAGAGCTTTAATAGCACTTAGAGGGAAAGTTGTCTATACATGCACATATTAATAAATAAGTAACCACTCATCGGGGCCAAAGTGTTTTAAAGTATATGACAGAATATTTCAAGACTTTTTATTTATTTATTTTCATTTTGAGGTGTTATATTTCCAAATAAGGGACTTTATTACCACTAATGAAAAAAGAGTCCAGGGAAATAGATATCTAATTTCTTTTAAAACAATTTTTCTTTGTTGACATACATATGTTATTGCAGATAGCTGATAATCTTGCCGTTTTCATTTATTTTCCTTTTCAATTTCAAAATAAATCAATATTTTAATATAAAATTCATAATAAAAACAACTCCTCAATACTAAATTTCAATAATATTATTTTAAAAGTTAAATTCAGTGAAATTGGACATGATTTTGAATTTCAAAAGAAAAGTCTAACACAGAAGATAAACAACAGAAAATGTGTATTTAATTACATTGGTTCTTTACTATTCATTTAATTTAAATATGAATATCATTTTGCCCCATGTTTTGAATAATATGAGTAGTAATTTGTAAAGAAAAAAGTAAGCTTTTTATCGTATTTAAAATAAAATGTTTAAAATTCACACTATTATCTTTTGTTTATATAATTATACCTACATGAGAGATATAGCCATGCGAGATGAGGCCTCATTTCTTCTAATAAAAAAGTGAATCAAATTTATCAGTATTATTGCTGAAATTCACATTAATTTTACCAAAAATATTAAGACCCTAAAACTGGACAAAATACCTACTAAGTTCTAATATCAAGTTTAACATGCAATATATATTCTATACATCCTCATAAATAACCAATCAAACCTCCAACTTTCATGGCTATCTTATTGGGCCAATATTTCAACTTTATTGTGATATAGGTAAAGTCTATATCAAGCTTCCTAAAGCTTGAAGTGGAGATCTTAGCAGGAGTTTAGAGGAGAGCTATGGTTTAGAAAATTGGGGCTACAAATTGATTTTAAATTGATGCCAGCCACTTTTATCTCCTTTTTTTCTGCAAAATTTGAATAAAATTATTCAACTGTTGTACAATTATTTCTGCAGATTTTCTCAGAAACTGGAAGCGTTTGGTTTCAAAACTTGTAACTTACAAGTCTTTACTGTGGGAGAACTTTAGAAAAAGAGAGACCTGGTCCTTGGGAAATAGAAAGAGAGGTAGAGTGAAAGGTAGAAAGAGAAGTAGGGTTTTGTATGAAAACTTGGGAAGGGTGAGGTAACTAAGGCATCTCTGAACTAAGAATGGCCTTCGATTCCTACCAAATGGGAAGCTGGAGTTGGAGCTCAAAGTAGAAGCCAGCTCTGAGAAGTAGCATTCCATGGAAATCTTGAAGGAGTGCTGTGTTGTAAGGAGGGAAACAGACCCTGAAACACACTTTTTCATTCATACCTCAGAGTCTGATAAGTCCAAAAGGGAGGCTCCTACTTAACTGGCAGGAACTGGGAAAAGTGAGAGTATTTTAATGTGCGATAGAAAACAAGGGAAGTCTGGTCCCTACACCTGGAAGCGAGAGCTGAAGTTTGCCCACTACCGCCAATACTTCTTTCAGCCATATGTGGGTTCCTGGAACCTTGGCCTACATCCGGGGCCTCAGGTTGTCTCTGTGAGGATGCCTGACCCATGAATGTGGCCTCTGTCCCAAGCATGGGGTGCTCAGAAGGCCCAAGAGTATGGAATTAAGAAAGAGACAACTCTCTTCAAGTTCTAGGGCATAGTCATCCCTCGCAATTCCAAGATAATTAACTCTTCTAAGGAAGACTCACCAAGTCAGGTGAGCGACCCATCCTAAACTGGGAGAGGGGCTAGAAAAAGGAGGTTACCATCAATAATTTCAAGTCTCTTTTTTCACTGAAGAAGATATATAGATATAGGTAATGCTCCTAAAAGAAAACAAACATAATATATAATGTCTATTACACACACATTTAATCTTTGATGACATTCAGCACCACACATAACCAACTTAGTTTGTGTTACCAACACTAGCCAAAAACAACAACCCTAAGTAATAAAATCAGAAAAATGTCAAACACCTACTTTAAAAATAGGAAAATAAACTCACAGAGAGGAAACAAACTTAGAAAAATCCTTTTGAAATTCTAGAGAAGGATGAAGCTAAACATTTCCTAGCAATACAAGACTGGTAAACAGAAACTAATGCTTCAGTACATGGTATTGCTATTTAAAGAAGGTATAGAGTGGCAGAGTGTTTCCTTTGCTTACTGTGTTATCTCTATTGCTTTATTTAGTGGGTGTGAGAACTTCTTGAGAGAAGAGACCTTCTGTTTTTGATTACCACTACGGCTATTGTAGGAGACCAGCATATGCCTCCCTAGACTATGAAGGTTGTTGAGCTGAAACAAATAAGAAGCAGATGCAGGAAAGCTCTCTGCCCTCCTTATATTTGCCTAAAAGTAGGACATGAGTTTACAAAAGCAAAAGTTATCCAGACCCTTCCTTTCCATCAAATAAATAAATAAATAAATAAAGATTAATCACTAAAGATAGCTTTAGGCCCCCATCAACCTGGTAATGGTACCAGAGGAACCTATGTTAACAAACTTTCCTAATCAGCCTTTGCTCTATCATTTATTGTAGCTGTAATTTGTAATATAGTTAAAGGGGGGAGCTCACATACACACACACACACACACACACACACACACACACACACACACACACATAGGCCACCCCTTCTATGCTCACCTTTGTCTCCATTCTGCATCAGGCTGGGCTCCATAGACCTGTGTGAACATTATGTGCAGCAAAGTTTAGATGACCTCACCCCCAACTACCAGGACAGACATCCTCAGGAAGAAGGACCTTGGAAGAGGTCCATACAAGTCTTAAATACAAGTTTGGGAACCATTTGGGTGAGAGAATCTGGGTGGACGTATATGTGGATCCCATGAGCTCTTTGTCTTAGGGAAATGGTATGCACAGGGCCAAACGAAAACCTCCCTTACCCAGCTATCCAGTTCTCAGGGAAATAGTATTCACAGGACCAAACGAAACCTTCCCCTATCCAGCTATCCAGTTCTAAGGAAATACATGTCTGGCACATAGTAAGCGCTGTTTCAGAAGAAAGAAAAAGAGAGGGTCTATGGGGGTGGGGAGAGAATGGCCCCCGTGCCATCAAGACCTGACTTCAATCAGATTGAATAGTGAACACAAATAAAGTAAAAAGATATGGTGAATAAAAAGAACTCCAGTCTATTGTATGTGATAGTAGCCACGCCCACCCAAGCACAATGACATGGTGAGAGGTTAAAGAACAAGGCAGAAGAAAGAGCTACTCACTCCACCTCCAACCCCTGTCTACTTAGGGACAATTTCCCATCCCTGTGAGTACTATCCTGTACATCTACTAAACTGTCTTCCCTGATTCCTCCAGGTGAATCCCTGACTTTTTTCTGTTGCGATATATTAACTAATGTTTGGATATTTTTAAAAAGCAAGATTCTTTATATATATCTATTACCTTGTGTGGTTTAATTCATTTATTTCTTTCTTTCAATAATATAACAAATACTGTGTTAGGTGTTAGGAATACAAAACTGATTAAGACATAATCCTTAGTCCTCAAGGTCACAGAGTCAAATGAAGGAGCTGAATACATACAATCAGATAATTGCTGGATATAGGTTAAAAAAAAAATGCCATGGAGCACAGTGGAGGTTTAAAAACCAAGAGTCTGGTTTAATGGAGATGTAAAAACAAACAAAAGCATATTTTCAGAAATTCAGCTTTACTGGCACATACATGCAAGTGTTTCTTTAACAATTTTTTGAATCATACATGCATGCCTCTGACTGGCACTTTTGAGGATTGCCTCTGCCTCAGTCTGCTTTTTTGCCATTGTGATCAAAAGACCTACCTGACAAGAACAATTTTAAAGAGGAAAAGTTTATTTGGGGGCTCAAGGTTCAGAGGTCTCAGCCCATAGCCAGCTACATTCCTCAGGGCTCGAGGTAAGGCAGAGCATCATGGCAGAAGAATGTGGTTGGAAGAAACAGCTCAGAACTTTGCTACTAGAAAGAAAAGAGAGAGAGAGAGAGAGAGAGAGAGAGAGAGAGAGAGAGAGAGAGAGAGAGAGAGAGAGAGAGAGAGAGAGAGAGCGCCTCCCCTCACCATGGACAAAAGACAGGCCTTCAGTGATCAACTTCCTCCAGCCACCCCCTACCTGCCTACAATTACCAGTCAATCCCTATGAGTGGAATCACTGCACTGATTCGTTTAAAGCACTCATAACCCAATCACTTCACCTCTGAATTGTTCCTGCATTGTCTCACACATAAGCTTTTGGGGGTTTTGGGGGATGCCTCATGTCTAAACCATAACAACCCTCCTAAAAGAGAAAAAACATGGGGTAAAGAGAAGAGAAAAATATTTCAAATCCATTGATCACACAGTGACTAAGAAGTACAGGAAGGGCCGAAAACAGTATAAACTAATGTGAAACATGCAGGTGGCAAAGGGCTCCGTGGAGGATAATGGGAGAGCATTTTCTAATTTGGAATGTGGACTTTGTCCTTTATTCTATGGGCAACGTTCCCTGTTGATTGTTAGTGGCTTATTCCCAGTCTAAGATACAAGAAGCATTATTTTCTTAATACATGCTTAATTCTGAGAAAGAAAGTTCAAGGAATCCAGAATTCCCCAAACTAAACCTTTCCTTGTTCCCTTTTAGGCTCATGTGATGCAGTGTGGCTCTTGATTAGCCACATTGATGGCAACTGAAATTAAGAAACCCACTGCCTCTTATGCCAAATCAAACGACCTTTTTAAAACTAAACCTTTTAAAACTAAAGTCATACTAACATAAAGAAATATGTCATTTGGTGGTTAAGTGAGAATAATTTCTGACCATGTCATGGAGGTTTTATTCACTTTAATGTGGTGGATTGTTACTGTAAGGGATCAGCCAATGGCATTTTAAAAGCAAGCAACTTATAGAGATTTCCTGAATAAGGAACTGTGACTTCATGCATATAGTGGGGAAAAAAAAATGCTATAATGGACTCAGTTTTTATTGGCTGTTCCCCCAATGTATAAAATGAGCGAAAAGCCCAGCCTGTTTGGGGTATTGAACTCAAGCCAAACCCAGCTTTCTCCCTTTAACTTGGTCAGATTATTCAACCTCTTGAACTGTTTCCTTTTTGTTACTCCTTCTTCTTAAATACACTTTTTTCACTAATAAAAATAAATAAAATTTGTGATTTCACAAAAGCGTGAAATGTTGTATTAGTGACATAGATTTTTAGTTCATTCAAATTTAATCTTTCAGACAAATATAACCACTCATGAAGTGGAAAGGACTCTCAGTGGGAAATTAGGATCTTTTAGAGGTAAAACTGAAATCAGCTGAGGACTGGATACACCAACACATAAATTCCTTAGATAATAAATATTCAAGTGGTCTTTCAGGCTCCAGAATTTACTTGGACAGTTTGAAACGGGTTTTTCAAGTATAAACATGCGACCAGTTCCTCCAGTCAATAAAATTTTGACATACTGAGCTCAAGATCCATCCTGCTCCCTGGAAAACCATGAAACCCCCAGAAAAGAAATGTGTGACCTGTGAAGAACCATGATGATGATCTCTGCCTGTGCAAAAGAAACCTAAAATTTCCCCTTTTCATCTAATCATCAAGCAACCTCTCCTGTTGCCCCTTTAAATTTCCCCATCATATCTAAACCAGCCCAGTCCCTGGCCTCCTTGCTTGTTGACCTCTCTAAA
Organism: Ictidomys tridecemlineatus; assembly: GCF_052094955.1. NCBI lineage: Eukaryota > Metazoa > Chordata > Mammalia > Rodentia > Sciuridae > Ictidomys > Ictidomys tridecemlineatus. Next base: position 62,898,089 of record NC_135483.1, on the reverse strand, counting down.
GCTTTCTATTTTTGCAAAAGCCTGGTGCCATTATATTGGCTTCTATGAGCACCAGCAAGCAAGCTCTTGCTCAGTATCAAACCGTGCTTAGAACATGTTGCAAATCAGATTCCTTGAACTCTTCATTTTCTCATTTCCTTATCTGCAAAAGTGAATCACAGATTTAAATCTTTGCACTAATAAAAAGGGGCTAAGTAGGTATCATACATGAATGTATGTGGTCAGGAGTAAGGCAATGATGATGGTGGGGAGTGTGAAAAATAGATATCCATTTGCATTTCATAAAGACACTCAAAATTTGAATTAAAAAAAATAAAAACAGTCTGTAAGCCAGACCCAGGCTGAAGGTCTTCTGTTTGCAATCCACTGGTTAAATAACATTTTTTTTCCACTGCAGTGTTAATAATTTTGTAGTCTTTGTTTCTTTGGCTTCAAGTCAGAATCTCCCAGTATCCAAGCTATTTTCTGATTGCAAATTGAGCTACCTTTGAAAACTTCATCAGTTCTTTGCACCAGCAGAGAACCATTCCATAAATTACTTATTCAGTTGCAATCTTTTAAGTATTACTCAAAGATTGCAGTCTAAAGCTGTCTGACAACCCTATTTGTACTTGGAGAAATGGACAGAGTCAGCAGTATGAATTATGAAGACATAAGAGACTAAAATGTTAATCAATTTAAGAAAGTGGAACTGGATTTTAAGCAACTTCATATGGATAAAAAAAAAATGTGTTTTTAGTCAGTTGTTAGCCACCCAAACTTAAAAATAATCACTGTTTGTGTGATCCTTTGCCATGATGTATCTCAAAAATGGAGATAAATTTGGTGGAACTTAAAATCAATTGCAGCATGATAAAAAAAAAAAGAGTAACAATTTCTCTGCCTTGATGAAAAAATCTCAAATTCGCTACAAGTTCAAAGATATTCAGGTATACATGGCAATGAGCTCACTAATCAGAATTTGGTTAAAACAGCAGGGGAAAAAGAAAGCAACAAGAGAAAATTCTAAAGGAATTAAGTGTGTCTTTGGTTAGGTGATTCATCTTGGTAGAGAAATGGCATTATCAATAGCTATCAAGAAGTTTAGGATCAGGGAAATAGAGCTAATTTCAGCTAAAATAAGTGAGCGCATCTAGCAATAATGCAGGGAAAATAAAGTCAAAGAACATTTGCTCTAATCTAAGCAGATGGTAACAGATTAAAATAGATTCCCTAAAACAACATTGAAAGAATGGATCTCGCAGCATCTTTTAATCACAAATTGACTTGTAACATAATGCTGAGCATAATGAAGGTGCTCAGGAAATTGTTGTAGACACCCTGCCAGTGTGTAAAATATTTTAAATATTTTGAATGTTGCTTTAAGGAATTTTTAAGCAGAATAATTAACCATTTATAATTCTTATATATCCCAAATGACCTTCCCATCATCAAACAGGTGGCATCATGATTACATGTGGCACTGAGTTACCCCCCCCCTTTGAATGGGCCTCTCCTCCTCCGATCAATCCATCAATAAAGAACTAATGAATGGCCTTTTTCATGCTCAGCACTGAGATAAATTCCTTAATAGCAGTGAACAGAATTTTCTTACATAAATTAACTCAAAATGACAATATAATTATAATAAATTGAAGCATATTTTATGGGTCTCAAAACATAATGATACTAACTTTGAAAGCTCATATTTGTTATACATACAAAAAGGCAATAAACCCAAATTAGCTGTGTACCTCAGTCATGATTATCATTTAATTTATTTACAGTTGAGAGGATGCTTAGATTAGTCATAAGAAGTGGAAAAACTAAACTGAAATGGAAAGTTGTTTGTTTTTTTTAATCACAGTTGTTTTAACAATATATGGAAAATATGAGTTGCTCTGTCTTCCAAGGCTTAAGATAATTTTTCCTAGAAAATTATAGTCAGCTATAAACTCCTTGCTCAAGAAGGAGAAACTAACCTTGGGTGATCTAAAACAGGAAACCTTTTTAAAAAAAATAGCAGAAAGTTGTACGCATACATGTGTTGGGGTGTATTCATGGGGTTATTTTATTCAATTATATTTTGTTTCTGTTGGCTTTAATTTTTAAATACAGCCAAGAATACAACACAAATTTATATATAAGGTTTATAAATTATATCCTTTTTGAAAAATGACAGACTTTTTTATAAACTAATGCCTCTTGATTATGTGGATATTAAGCCTCCTGTAGATAGAATTTTACACCTGCATGCTACTTGCATATCTTTGACTGGTAGTTTGCTATGCAGAATTGGATAAGCAGCAGATTTCTGGAAATGAAATCTCCAGATGACCAGAGCATGCATTTTTTTTTTCCTGCAAGGAAGAATGAAGTGAGTGGATGGGTGAATGGCAATTGCATCCTTACCATCAGCCACCTATTTTGGTCCTGAAGGCCTTATTTCTCCTAAGGTTATGCCTCTGCTCCCCATTTTGAGTTACAAGTGTCTTTGTGTGATTTCACAGTGGTGGGAATTCAGCCATTAGTATAGGGATTCATTAGGTATAAGGATTGACATGCTGAAGCTACAATACTTTGGCAGGAATCCCAAATAGTGATCTATTTTACTCCAAAACAAATGCACATTAGGAGCCTATCATGGGCCAGGCAACGTTTAGACACTGGGGACAACCCAATATAAACAAATCCAGACTGATTAAAGAGGGACTTTATTGAAAGAATTATTGCAAGAGGGGAAAGGAATGATTGCAATAGGACAAGAGGTTCTATTGCAATAGGAAGAATGTTGTGAGCACAAGATCTGCAAACATTGAAAGAAATGTGCCAACAAAGGGCTTTCTTTTATAGGATCAAACCCAATGGGGAGAAATAGAATGAGATGGCAGCAAAATTGGATAATAGTTTGAAGAATGTTTTTCATGGTTCATTCTCATCTGGAGCTGTCTTCAGGCTCACCCTTAGTTCAGTGGCCTGAGAGAAGGAGATAATGTTAGCAATGTCTGGTTAACAAGTATTTTGTTTCAAGTGATCAGTGGGGATTGACCAGTGGGGACAAGCCATTCATCTGGTCATTGATGAGCCAAATAATGAGAATTTGAGGCATCTGAGCCTGGTTTCATAGGCAAACAAGAGAGGGCATCCATAAAACTTATCTAAGTTCTTTGGAGGATGGGGGTCCTTTGTAGGCAACCCATTTCCAAGAACACAAAAGGTATGGGGGGAATGTCTTAACTTCTATGTTTTAATGGACAAAAAACATCCAGTGAAGCTCAATCCTGTCACAAAATACTAACAAAATAAATAATTTACACATTCTCATCTCATATTTTATGAGTAAAGAGGAACAAGAACCTTTAGAGCTGTCCAAAAATTCCTTCATCTCAGATCCTGTTAAGTGCGAGGACTGAAATAAAATGATATGACCATAGAGATCAGTGACTGGTAGAGGGGCTTCTCTGTGAAGAAGAGGGAAGTTCTGTTGGAAGAAATGACATTTGAGCTGAGAAATAATTGATGCACAAGAGCAGTCATGGCCTGGCTGGCTCATCCTGAATGATGTTGATTCATGAAGAAATAATTGTGACAACAACAAACCCTTGATAGAACCCACAATGTGCAGGGCTCTATTCTGGGTGCTTTCCATGCAATTCCAAAGAGATCAGTGATATTAATGTTCATATTTTACAGATAAGGAAACTGAAGCACAGAAAGTTTAAACAACTGTCTCAAATTAGCAGAGCAGAACAGGGATTTGAGTCCTGGAAGATTCCAGGGCAAAGTCCAATGTGAATGGTTCTTGTGATTTGGGTTTAAACTATTGGATAAATGGCGGTGGCTTCTTTTTGAGATTTAAAAAACAAACAACAACAACAACAAAACAAAAAAACAATGCTTGGCAGGAAATGAATTAAGTGAATTCAACGGGAAATAGTAGCTCAGGATAGGCCATATTAATTCTCCAATGCTTATTAGACAAATGATGGCATAGAAATTTTAATTAAATATATTTTTGGAGCTCAGGGAAATTTTTCATATGGAGTTATAACATTCAGCATCTTTAACATACAGACATAATTTAATTCATGTCACTGAATAAGATCACCTGGAAAGATACAGGGAGAAGAAAATGATGAGGGCAACACCGTGGGCATCTTGTGGTTCAGTAGTGACACAACTGTCTTGAGCCTCTAGTTCAGGTTTTCTTGATTTCAGCATAAGGGTATCTGTTCTGATACCCTTTCATATTGTTACAGATTGAAGAGAAAATTTTGAAAGTACATGATAAGTACAATTGCAATTACTTGAGACAGACTCTCTTTTTACCCAGTATATAGAAAATCTCATGCTCGATAGCTATGACAATTACCACCTTCTCTACTCAAGACACCTGCTTAATGCTAAAACCCCAGACTTTCTGAAATACAAAAGAGCACACTGCAATTCACTAAATGCTTTCATATCCACCTGTCCATTTGACCTTCATAATCACCCCATGAAGTAAGCAGGATAAAATGATACCCTTTTAGAGATGAAGGTCTAATGCTTAGGGAAGCTAAATGACTTGCTTAAGGCTTTGCTATTATCAGCAAAGCCCGTACGACAATCCACATATTGTAGTACCAAATCCTACGTCCTTTATGCAGTTCTATGTCCGCTCAGCGCACCAGTGTGTTTTGTTATAAAGTTTGCAATTCCCATCCATTTGTGTAAAAGAAAAAGAAAAGTAATGTAAGCACTTAACTTTATCTTTTCTACTAGCCAAAATGTCTCAGAATTGATAATGTTGAATCCCAAGACAACATCCCAAGATTACAGATAAGAGCCCATAAAAGGAGTTGGACAGGAACTGGGCAGTTTTCCAACACTTGGCTCAGAGAGAGCAACTCAGTGGGTATCATTACGCTGCTAAACATGAACTCTGGGGAGTGCAAAACACACCCATTTCAGATGTAAATACAAAACTATATTCAAAAGCCAACCAAAAATAACCTGTGGATTTTTAACCACAATTATATATTTGTATTATTAAATATACTCTATTGTAAATAACTAAGAGTTGATATTTAAAGAAAGGCACGTAGGCTTAAAAAAAAGTAGCAATACATAAAATCTAGATCTATGTTCTGGGAAAACGGACAGGGAATTTTAGCAGAAATCTTAGGTAACCTACAGTAAATATGAGGAGGTTTTCAGCACCTTGTGCAGCCAAGCTATTTAACCAGGGACTTCTCTGGGTCATTTTTCACCTGTCACACTTCCCAGGGAGTTTTCTTTCTCTTAGCCCTCCTCCTTCAAATTTCAGCTGATTCAATCACTAAAATCTGCATTCATCTTCCTGACTTGAGACAATGCCATGTCACACAGCAGGTTTAACTAAATTGCCAATAGCAGCATCGTAAATCACCTCCATGTCTTATAACATGTCTGGCTGGCCCTAGAGCAACAAGTGCCCTTTGCTGCTGTAAATCCAAGCAATCTGGTAGATCCCAGTCAGGAAAGGGCAAGTCAATGACAAGGAAGGAAAAGGTGGCATAGGAGCAAATACCTGCCACCCTGTCACCACATACTTTGCCTACAGCCTGGGAGGCAGAAAGTGATATGTCAAGAGAAAGCTAGTTCTAATGTGACAGGGGCTTTGGTCAGCAGAGGAAGGAGGCTTCATCTCAACCATCCCTGGCATTGACATCAAAGATAAGTTTAGCACATGTGCTTTCACAAAAGTAGAACATGGAACAAATCCTTCTGGATTCTCATGGGATATGCATAGGAACTGTACATTTGGGGTGTGGATACTTTCTGTTGGGTAGTCAGGGAGCATCCTACGACATTCTCTCAAACTACAAGGCAATGAGAACTGTGGCCAAATTGTAGAAGAAAAGAACAGTGACACAACACAAGAATAGAGGGTCCCTCACCTGAGGAATGAGAACTGTGGGGTCCTTATTGTCTTACTTAGTTCAGGCTGCTACACCAGAATTACAGACTCCATGGCCTACCAGCAATAGAAATCCATCTCTCCAAGTTCTGGAGGCTGAGAAGCCCAAGATCAAGGTACTAGCAGATTTGGGTATGGTGAGGGTCTGCTCCTGGTTCATAGATGGCTTTTTCTACCTGTGTCCTTGAATAATGGAAGGGACCAGGGAGCTCTGTGGGTCTCTTTTATAAGGGCATTCACAACTCTTCTTCTAAAAACTGAAGGTTCCCCCTCCTGACGCCATCACACTGGAGATTAGGATTTCAACATCTGAATATAAGTGTATACAAACAATCAGTCTCTAGAACTCACACTCTCCAGGGCTTTGCATCTCTCTGAATTCATAGAGAAGTGGAGATATTGAGCTAGAACTTCTTTAAGTTCACCTTGGCCCTAAAATAAAGCTCCATAGCACAGGCTCCACACTAAAGGTGCCAATCAACCAGGGATCAAAAATATTTTTAAAAAATTTCATTTGTGCTGAGCATCTATGGATCTATTGTCATTATTCCCTAATAAATACAGAATGACAATTATTCACAAAATATATATGTTGCATTATAAGTAGTCTGGAGATGATTTAAAATATACAGAAGGATGTATACAATTAATAGGAAAATCTACCCCTTTTTCTATAAGAGACATGAGTATGAGTAAATTTTTTATCTGTGGGGGCCTTGGAAATTCATTATGGATACTGAGGGACAACTGTGTATTCTCACTTCTCTCCCTTTTGTTTCTGAAACTTATTACTCAAGGGAGAGTTGACCTATTTGAAGTTCTAACATTATGTTGCTTTGCCAATGCTTCACAACCTCTTTGACATTAAGACCTTCAGAGACAATTATGGTATTTGTATGGCATAAGGAAAATGAATGAAGCTGGTCAAGGACCATTCCTTGGTCTGAGCACACATCAGTTAGAAGCTCTGACTTAGATTACAGAGCTCCGAGTCACAAGTGCTTGATTCTTTTATGACTGGTAAAGATATATGCCTTTATAATGTTATCTGGGTAATATTACAATGTAGATTCTTGGGTCCAATACTATCATCCAGACCTACCTACTCCAAATTTCAAAGGAGGAAGGAAGCTGGAATTTAAGCAATTTGAATTTAAGTAAGCTCCTCAGATTATCCTCATACACATTAATTTGCAAAACTTTGTGTTTCTGTGTCTCCATTCTTGCCAATTTAGCTACTTCCCCAGAACTGTTATCTTCTTCCTCTCTTACCCACTTCTTGGATGGGAGGCTTCCTGTAGGGAGCTGACCTTTACCAAGAAAGAATAACAGAAAATGGAAAAAAGAAAAAAGTTCTGCATGATGAAACATAGGACTTAGGTTCTAAGCAGTCATCAGTATGTTTGGGCTAAACCTGAAGAACCATTCTTTTCTATTCCTCCTTCTAGAAGCAAAACCTGAAGACCTTGAAGATCTGAAGCCCCTGAACAGTCTCACCCAGCTCCACTTAAGCAAATGGTCAAAGGTAGAAATGATGGAACCCTGGTGCAGGAAGGTAGAGAGAAGAAGAAGAAAGGAATAAAAATACTTCTTCCCACCCAGCAGGTAGGTAGGAAGAAGAGAAAGGAGGACATGTGTCCAGTGGAGGCCCAAAGAAAAAAGAAAAAAAAATAGATCCTGTTCCTTCCTTTAGCCTTTGTGTTTGCTTTACCACCTAATAGTTGAATTTATTTGCAAGAAAACGGACTACTTTCAAATGTTCCTGCTCTTTCAGATATCACAGACATAACTAAGATACCACTGGTAAGTGAGGTGAGCAACCTCAAGCCCTTCCCAAACTCTCTGGCAATGAACATCTTTGTTTGTAAAAGGAAAGAATTAGATGGAGTGATGCCCAAATAAGTAAAATGTAGCACATAAGTGCTATGAAAGAAGCAAGAAGGGACTGGGAAAAGGAATAATAAAGACAAGTAATTTTTTGCCTACTTCAGATGAGGGGTGGGGGAATGGAAGGAATTGATATTTTAACTGAGAGCAGAAGGAGGGAAACATCAGAATGGGGGATTACTCATTCTAGGCAGAGGGATCATTTATGTAAAGGGAGGGGCAGGTGGACCTTCAAGTTCCCATAGCAGCTGTGTTGTGGGCATAAGCAAGAAGGAAATACGATATGGTGCCACAGAATCTCTGCAACATGGTGCTGGAAGACCTAGGGCCAGGATACCCCCTGCATGCAGTGCTATGCCAACAGCTGCAGCCTGGGCAGACTGCCACACAGGAACCCTCCTGCCCAGTATCTGCTATTAACCATGAACACCCATGGAATTAATCATGGTGCTCAGTGCTCTGGAAAGCCCAATGAACTCTTTCTCAAAATCTAAGCCAGATATGACTTTGAAGGCATTGATGATGCCACACATATCATGATATGAGAATTTCTCTGTACATGATCCATATGAGCAGCATACTGCCCGCAGTGTCCTATTCTGTGACCAGACATTTGATGTGACCTGAAACACTGTGGCTGCAATTGCTGTCATGTTTAACCTATCACCACATAGAGCTGTAGGTGACAGCTGTCTTGCAATGACATCCCTGCAAGGAAGAGGTCAAGTTAGTGATTCTTACCTGCATAGCATTATCTTAACATTTAAGAGTTACCTGACTTGCTATGTATTTGGAGTTTCTACTGAGCACCAAGATCAGGAACACCTCTGATGTGGCTTATATACTATTGTGGTGTTATTATTGTTTTAAAACTGGCATCCCTGTGAATGGTGACAGGAAGGAGCTCTGCCATCTCTCATATCAGCCCTCCCCCAGATGGAAAGCCCACTCAAGAAAGACACCTTCACTTCCTAGCTATGTATGCAATAGTTATTGTATTTCACTTTTAAGATGTTTTCTCTGAAGCGATTTGCTAATGGTATGTTGCAATCTTTTTTAAACAGGGATGGTGTATTAAATCACCTTATGACTGATTTTAACATATGCTTTGGCTAAAATACTGTGATAATTTGGTGTAGAATTCTTGCCTGAGATTTCCTTAGGAATATTTAATATGTTATTATTCAGACATGGGAAATTTTAAATGTTTTGTTACCCAAAGTTGGGGAATAGATTCCGCCCCCCTCCTCTGTGTTTCTGATGTCTTTTTGGACTGTGTTATTGAAACTAAAGGTTAACATTACTTTTCCCCAATACATCCTGTTGTGCAACACAAGCTCTTATGGGGAAAAGAATGTTAACTGTGTAATCCTTTCTATGGTCAAGTAAACAAAAGTTCTAAGATGATTAGAAATTCACTTACACCTCCTTTATATGACATAAACTCAGTGGTGATTTTACCAAGCACTTACCAAGGATGTTCTGTGGTTTAGGTGAAAGCTATTGAGCTGCCCTGGACAAGGAGAGTAATAAATAATACCTATGTCTGCTGGTGTCCAGGGTAGAATGCCTGGGTCACAGGGGTGAGGATTGATTCTGCTGGCCTTGCACTTTGTTGGATGTTTCTGTCTCTTGGTCCCCTCCTTCCCCAGGTCTATCTTTATTAGTATGTGGCTCAAGCCTGATTCAAAGAGGTCCCACTGATATGTATTTGCTCAATACTATGAAATAACATTTTCTTCTCTTTTCTTTGCAAGGTGCATTACAATGTTTTGCACTTTCTTAATATAGGATAAAAAGTAATTTCATAAAATGTAAAATAATCAATCTTTCGAAAACCTGAGGTGGGTTGCTTTCTTGTTGACTGCTATTATCTTGACTACTTGAATGCCAAATAATTTTTATGCATTCAATTGATTTTTTAAAATCTGCAAATCTACTTCTTGTTCATTACTAAATTCATTATAAATGAAGGCTTTGGCAATTATAGTGAGATTTGTCCCCATCTAAAGAAAAATAGCCCAGTGCAAACTGAAATGCAATTGATGGGAGCAGAGCAGAGTGGCACAATAGGGTTGGTCTCCCCTATTGCTAGAGTCTAACGCTTGCTTTTCTTCAAGTTCTTTTTTCTTCCTTTTTTCATGCTGTAACTTTTATCCCTGACTTTCTCAATAAAAGTTATTGCTGCCATCGTCATCATCATTGATATCAATATTAATAACAACAAAGTGTATTTAATAAAAAAAGCAAGACATAGCAAGTCTCCTCTAATATAGAAAATGTTACATATGTAAATATACATAGTAAATCAGGGTAGCAGGAGCCAGTGAGTGGAACATGGGTATATTTATTTGTTCAGTTCCAGGTTTAGGTTAAAATGTTCATTAATACTATAACATTGAAGTTTAGCCTCTCTATTTTTCTCATTGGGTCTCATTTCCCCATTTTCCTTTCCTTATTTGTTCTCTTTTCTCTAGCTAAGTCTCACAGACCTTGTCCCTTTAATTGGCTAAAAAGTACTCAGTAAACCCCCAAAACATGGGTACAAATCTTACCAATCCAGCCAGTGCCCTTCAATGGTGTTTATGAAATCCATTTACTCCAACTCTGCAAGCAGATTGGAGAACTTCCAAAGTTAATTTAATTATAAGACCAATAATTGAAAGCATCTAGAACAATTTACCCAGGCTTCTCAAGTATATTTGAGTCACATATAATTTAAGTATTTCTTGTCTGAAGTTAAAATATATTTAAGACTTATAAAATCTTAAAAGTCAAGGTTTTAAATGTGTGGCTTTACTGAATATAGATCATATTTATAGAGCCTGAGGCATGCCCACCATCAATTTAGTGGTTGACAGAACAACCAAAGATGTTTTATCAATATTTGTTTGCTCCAAAGGAAATGTCTGTCTACTCAATTAACAGAAACAGAAAATAAAAGTGATGCTGCTAATGCACTTGTTGGAGCTATCCCCATGAGCTGGGTTTTGTTTAAATCAAAAAGAGCAGCTGTAATCCATTTTGGTCCATTTTAAGATGCAAGTGTTATGATTAATCAAACCCATTTTGGTGGTATTTGAGGGAGAAAATAATGCTGAACATCAAAGAAAATATTTCCTTTGCATCAGAAACACCACCCAACCTTACAGATCTTATAAATTTATATTTCCAATTAGAAAATCAATAACAGTAATGTCCAAGTAGTTAAGCAGCTCTTGGTTCTGAAAGTTGCCTTCTTTAATCCAATTAGAAGCGCTGTATGACATGAAAGGGCTGTAGTGATTTATTTGGTTTGAAATTTTCTAAAATTGTCTCCTTCAATAAAACCACCTCACAGTTCTAATAAGCAAAATGTATAAAAAACACACTCAATAACAATGGTCAGAACACAGTTACCTATGCTGGTAACGTAATATTTTATTCTCCTATAGAGTAGGTTAGTTTTTAAAATAATAATTAAAATATTGTATGTTCCACTTCCATGACGTACCTAGTGTAGATAAATTCACAGAGACTGAAAGTAGAATGGTGGTTGTCAGGGGCTACAGGGATGTAGAAACGGAGTCATTGTGCCGTATGTACAGTTTGGAACCATGAAATTTCTAGAGGCTGTTAGTGGTGATGGTGGCCCAACCATGTAAATGTACTGAATGTCATTGAACTGCGCATTCAAATGGACATACGGGTAGACCAATGTTATATATTTTTACCATATTAAGAAAGAAAAATAACATTTGGACTACCCTGCTCACAAAACAATAATATGTAATTTTCATGGAAGGAAGTTGAGTCACATATTCCTTAAGGCAAAGATGATGCTTAGATTTCAAAAGTATGCCTACTCTTCCTCTTTCAGTAGGGCCTATTTTTGTAGTAAGGTCAACTTTCAGATTTTTTAAAAAAAAACTTTGGACACTTCAATGGTAAAACTTCCAGTTACTTTGACAGATAGTACAAAATGTGCTTCCCTATTGATTTATGTGACCTTTCTTCATGCTCTATTGTCTCACTTGAACGGATACACCTTGAAACACAACACCAAACCATTCCATGCTCAGAAATCTCCTTGCAGAAGGAAACGATTAGAAGGAGAAGCTCATGAAGAAGATGAAGTAGCACTTATAAATACCTGAAATAATATCATATACCTTTGGTCACCTGTTTATTTTCTCTCTCCTTCACTGCACCCAGCATGGTTCCAGAACATATTAGTTGATTATTAAATGTTTGCTGAGTGAATGGATAAATGAGAAAGGTTGAGAAGAAGTCTGGCAATGTGAAGGTACCAGAATTCTCTCAAAAGATCAGATATCTGATATTTACTTTGGCACCACCACTAATTTAGCTGAGTGACCTCAAGTTCTTCAAGTTCTTCTCACAACTTTCTCTCAATCAATGTCCTTGCTCATAAAAGGACCCGAATTTTTTTATTCTGCAATATTCTTTGATCTCCTTTCTTCTCTATGACCCTAGAATTACAGTTTGAAAAGGCATCATCATTTCAATGACCTGAATTGCCAGAATGTTACACTTTTTTGTAGGTTCTAAAAAGAACCTACAAAAAAATTGTAGCAAAAATATTTATTAGATGAAATAAATTTCAACACAAAGTATTAAAAGTGTAAGAATTAAGTGGTCTTTTTGCATTCATTAAAATACAATACAGCATGACATTACAGTAATGATAAGATTATGGGTTCAACATTATAGTTTAAAGCTATAATATTGAATCCAATTAGATCAAATGATGGGAATATGAGAGAACCAAATGCTACAGTGGCTCTCTCAAATTAGATCTCAATTATTTTTATAATATTTCATGCTTGATTTATGCCACCCAATTAAGCTCACAAAAGAGACAAAAGTATGATTGAAAATCAACAACTTAAGGGAAACAATACAAGGTGTCTATTATGAAAATTTCAGACACCAATTTTTATAGACAATTAGAGACAAAATACATAAAGAATGAAATAAAAAATGTAAGCTGATATAGAATATTAAGATAGCAATAGAAGGTTTATAATAAAAACAAACACAACTGAATAAAGAATTATTGAATGTGATTAAGGATAAAAGAAAATATTCAGAAGAATGTATAGAGAGACAAAATGATATAAAATAAAGAAGGAAAAGTAAGAAACATAGGAAATACATTGAAAACATCTAACATGATTGTATTTTCAGAAGAAAAGGAGAGTAAAAAAAGAATCAGAAGTGATAGAATTAATAACTTTCTAAAACCAATATATCAAATAGACAATATCAAGTCCTAGATTCAAAACAAAATAAAATTTTAAAGTCCTATTGACCTAAACCAGAATTTTAAAGAAAATCAATCTTAGGCTCATTATAATAAATCTACTGTCACCAAAGACCAAGGAAATATATTTTAAAGAAATATATTTTAAAGCAACCTGAAGTAGGATAGGTAAGACATAGTTAACTTTCAAACAATCAACAATGAAGTGACAGCCAACTTTTCAATAAAATCAATGGAAGATAAAAGAAAATGAAATAAGATTTTTAAAGTGATAAAAGAAAACAGCTACCAAGTTAGATAAAATAGATCAACAATGAGAGAAAAATGAGGATGTTTTCAGACAACACAAAACTGGGAAATTTCTCCACAAAAAAAAAAAAAATTAAGAATAATTCTAAGCTGTCATTTGAATGTCTCCTTAAGTTTTAGGTTGCTTTTCTTCAAGTCCTTCTTTCTTCCTTTTTTCATGCTGTAATTTTATCCCTGACTTTCTCAATAAAAGTTGTTGCTGCCTTTATCCCTAATGTAACTCTATGAGAAGTGGAACCTTTAAGAAGGCCTCTCTGGGTGAATTAAGGCCATTATCATAAGGGTGGGCTCCTGATAAAAGGATAAGTCCAGCCCGTCTTGTCTCTCTGTCTTTCACATACTTCCTTGTCCTTTTGCCACGCTATGGCTCAGAAAGAAGTCCTCATCAGAAGTAACCTCTCGATCTTGGATTCTTAGCCTCCAGGACCATGAGACAAATAAGTTTCCATTATTAGCAATTTGCCTAGTCAGTGTGTTGTTATGTAACCAAAAAAAAAAGACTATGGCAGCCTTGATCTGTTGTAAAGAAAATGAGATTAGATAGAAATATTTAAGAAGAAATAAGGAAAATTGAAGGAGCCAAATAAAGTATGGATAATTTCAAGTGAATACTGAGTATGCCATGCCATAATAGTAGTGTCTTATAGGATTTTACCTATAGAACTAAAACATATAATAATATAAATGTTAAGAAGGAGATACATAGAGTTTAAATATGTTAATATATTACTGTGTCTTGGAAGAAATTAATTTATATTAAAGTGAACAAGATAACAATGTAACTAAAATCTCTAAGCTATCAGTAAGGTAATAGTAAAACTACCAAGATAACAATGAGGAAAAAAATAATTTAAAAAAAATCAGTCAACTAAAGAGAAGAAGAAGAAGAAGAAGAAGAAGAAGAAGAAGAAGAAGAAGAAGAAGAAGAAGAAGAAGAAGAAGAAATATATATATACTATGTACATATATAACATAAAACAGGATAAATATAAAATAAATAATAAAGCATAAGATGTAGGGGGCTTTTTCTGCTATGTCAGGAATTATGTTTAATATACATGGATTAAAAAATATCATAAAACAAAAAGAATGTTAGACTTGATTTTTAAATAATGCAACTATTTGCTGCTTATAAGGCAGACTAATATGTAAGTATGCTTTAAAGTTGAAAATAAAAAGATGGAAAATAGTATATCATACAAATACTAACCAAAAGAAGCTGTATTAACATATGATAAAGCAGTCATTAAGAAGAAATATCACTAAAAATAAAAAGTAACATTTCATGTGGGAAGAGGTTAGATTTACCAGAAAGATATAACAATTCTTCTTATTTATGCTCTTAGTTACATAACCTAACAATATGTAAAGTAATTCTTGACAAGGCCATAGAAAATATACAAATTAACAATAGTAGGGGAGATTTTTGAGAGAGAGAGAGAGAGAGAGAGAGAGAGAGAGAGAGAGAGAGAATTTTAATATTGACTTTTTAGTTTTTGGTGGACACAACATCTTTGTTTGTATGTGGTGCTGAGGATCGAACCCGGGCCGCTCGCATGCCAGGCAAGCACGCTACCGCTTGAAGCACATCCCCAGCCCCAAAAGATTTTTTAAATCAATAGATTTTATTTTTTTAGAGTAGTTTTAGGTTTAGAGAAAAACTGAGCAAAATCCTACTAGAAAGAATTCCATATACGCCCTTACTCCCAATCCGTTCACATATTATGCATTATTAACATCTTACATTCATGTTGCCTAACTCATAAGCCAATATGATGTAGTATTAATTTAAGTGCATAGTTTACTAGATTCTCTTTTTGTGTTGTATATTCTATGGATTTCCATAGTAAACATTTTACCAAAGTTCTCTCAGTAGTGAATAAAGCAAGTATGTGAAATATTAGTACAGAGCCTGAGAGCCAGACAAGCAGAACCAGGCTCACTGTGCTTCCTGTAGCCCAGCTCCAGGCCACTGATCCCTCACCCTCAGTACTGCCTGCACAGGGTCAGGGCCACCAAATCTACAGCCTCGAAGCAGCAGTGCTGCAACTAGGAAAAATGAGAAAGGTAATTGATGTCATTATATTTTTCGCCAGCTTAGTTTGAAAACATGTAAGTTCAAAGGAGAGACTTTTGAGAGATTTGCTGAGAAACTAACTCAAATACCTCAAGAAAATATGAAATATCACTGGTATCCAAAAAAACCATCAAAGGATGGGCCTACAGATGCACCTGTGTTAATAAGCTTCAGAGAGTTAATCTTTGGGTCATAAATGCCTGTGAGAACAGCTGAATGTTGTATAGTGACCTGGGCTTGCCAAAGGAGCTTACTCTCACAGTGGACCCAGGTGAGTTGCAATGTTGGTATTGGGAGAAAAGCAATGCATTCATCATTGCCAGCTTTGAAAATGAAGATGAAAACAAGAATGAGATCTCCAAGAAGGTTACCAGGACAGTTATCTCTGAGTATCACTTAAGATCCTCTACTTCAGAACTGATATTTTTACCTCTTCTAGTGTGGTACCCATTGCTCAGGGGGGAAAAATAATGGGAAGGTACAGAAGGAATGACCATCAGAGTTACTACCCTCCTCCTGTTCCTGTTGCATTTGATTATCCAAATCAAGGAAGGAAGAATGAACCATATCTCCCAATCTAGTGACATGTGTACCTCCTCCTGGAATGCATTGTGACCCCATTCACTGGATTAATCCTCACATGTTAGCACCTCACTAGCTTCCTTTGATTCTGTTGGTGTCATGTTGTGACAAAGGTAGAATATAATTTTACTACACATTAAAAGCTATAAAGTTCATACTCATAGTAGTAAAGTTAGTGGACCAAAACCATCAAACTTGTTTTTATAGAGAAATTATTTAGAATAATCTTTCTTTAAAATTATATATGCACTTTAGATGTAGTGATATAGTTTGAAAAACTTTATTAAAATTAGTCAGGTGCCTGAGTTTTTTTTTGAGAGAGAGAGGAAGAGAGAATTTTTTAATATTTATTTTTTAGTTTTCGGTGGACACAACATCTTTTTTTTAATTATTATTTTTATGTGGTGCTGAGGATTGAACCCATTGCCCCACGCATGCCAGGCAAGTGTGCTACCGCTTAAGCCACATCCCCAGCCCCTGCCTGAGTTTTGATACCACACTTTAATGTACAACCCTCTGTTGGATATGAAAACACCATTGGAATGGATGATCTGTCCTAGCACCTTTGTACATTTACTTTATGGAAAGTATAAAAATCAACTGTACACAGAAAATTTTTTGCATCATCATTGTTTAGAATTGCATGAAATCATGTTGTTGCAAATGAAAAGTAGTTTGAGGCATTAACAATTATTAATATAAAGAAGAAATGAAGAACATTAAAATTATGGTTTAATTGGTCATATGAAAAATGCTATATCCCCAAACTGATGAAATATATATTTTTAGATGTACAGGAAACAATTACAAAAATTGACCACATATCAGGTCATGAAACAATTATTAACTTTCTCATAATTTTTATGTAAAACACATTTTTTAGTCAACTTTTTTGCTGCTGTGACTAAAAGACCTGACAAGAACAACTTTAAAGTTTATTCGGGGGCTCACAGTTTCAGAGGTTTCAGTTCATACAAGGTAGGCTCCATTCCTAGGGAGTCAAGGTGAGGCAAGACATCATGGTGGAAGAGTGTGGTGAAGGGTTCACATGATGATTAGGAAGCAGAGAGAGAAAGAGAGAAAAAGAGAAAGAGAGAGAGAGATCTCCACTTGCCAAATACAAATATATACCCCAAAGCCATGCACCCAATGCCCCACATTCTCCAGCCACACCCCACCTGCCTTCAACTATCACTCAATTAATCCCATCAGATGATTAAATCACTGATTGGGTTAAGGTCTCAGGACCCCATCATTATCCTCTAAGCCTTCTTGCATTATCTCACACATAAGCATTTGGGAGCCACTTCACATACAAGCCCTAACTCGTACTTTCTGTCCACAATGCAGTTAAGCAATAAATCATTAAAAAAATTAATCACATATACTTGAGAATTAAGAAGTACACTTATAAGTAACTCATGGATCAAAAAAGAAAGCAAAATAAAATTTTAAAAATACTTTGAACTGAAAGATTTTAATACGATCAGCACACTACACTCTTTTGCCCCTACTGTTTCCATTTTCTGGTTATTTCTGTAAAAGAACTGAAATCAGAAGACAGAAGATCATCATGTTCAACCTCAGCTGCAGGTGTTCCCTGAGTAACTCAAAATTTCTAACCCACTGTCAATTCCATGAAGGATTTTGAAAGCATGACACGTGTTGATTTGGGAAGATAAAAATAAACTTTGGTGAATTTGCAAATATAGAAACCACAAAAGTGAGGATCAATTATATTAGAAAGGAAGGTTTTTATATGAATGAGTGAAGTATTTATCTCTAGAAGCTATAGAAAACAAGCAAAGTAAACCCAAAGAAAATACAGAAAAAGGTAATAATGAAAGAGAGAATTACCATACAATAGAAGTTAATAGTTGATAATCAGTTTCATGAAAGACTAAAATGACTAATAACCCATTAATGAGACTGATAAAGGAGAGAGACTCAAATAAATAATATCAAGATGATGAAAGAAAACATCACATAGACCCTACAGGCATTTAAAAAATACCATCAGGATATAATATGAACATCTTTGTGTCAAAAAATGCATCCTCTTAGATGAAACAAATGAATCTACTCCCATCAGGGGAAAAATATCCAAAATCAATGCCAAGTGAAATAAAAAACTGGAAAAGAATTTTTGGAAACTAAATCTGAAAATGAAACCTTCCTACAGGAGTTCCTGAGATGGAGAAGAAGATCCCAACAAACTGGTCCTCCCTCAAATAGCAACTCCAAACTCTTGATAAAATACAAAATAGGTAACTGAAGTCTCGTGAGGGGGAACAAAAGTTGGCAGATTCTGGAAGAAAATGGAGACTTGGAGAAAACCATCAGCATGAGGCAAGTTTCACATTTTTATGGCTTTGTCCTCTAAACAGCTACAGTCGCAGTGGCAGTGATGAACAACGAAGCCTCCAATAGGAAAAAATAAATCTGTATCTTTCAGGCTGAAATAACTAAATATGAAGGAACCAGTTCTGTCAGAGAGTACAAGAAGAAGGTCTTAAAGACAGATCTTAAAAAGCAAGGGCCAGTCTGTCTAGAAATCCTGCTCAGACCTCCATCTGGCTCCTGATTCATACATATGCAAGTCAGCTAAAAAGCAGTTTCATCACAGACGAGCTACCCACCTTGGCATGATTAAATCAATACCCTTGTGACCAATATGAAAGAACCCAAAGCAAGAAGACAAAAAGAACCCAATATCATTTTCACAAGGTCCAGATACAATTCAAAATCTTCCATATAAGAGAGAAAGGGAGAATGCAGCTGATTATCAGTGGAAAAACAACAGGTTACAACTCTGAGATGAGCCAGACTAGAATTATCCTCCAAGGATCTTCAAGGAGCTATTAAAGGTATGCTCAGTGAGGTCGACTTTAACATGCTCACAACAAAAGAGAGGAAATGTCAGTAGAAAAATAGAAAATATATTTTTAAAAAATGGAAATTCTAGAAGTGAAAAGAGAATACCTCAAACTTTTTACACCATTATTTAAGTGAATGCATTATTTTGCTGAAAGATACTGGCTTCTGGGGTCTTCAATAATTGGACAATATTATACAATGAGTCTCAATAGCACTGTGTAGTTGAAAAGTTGACCTTGAATAAAAATAAATTACATTCAAATAAAAGATATTGGAATTTAAGAGCTTTCAAAATGAGACATTCAAGATATCAGGAAAAAGAAAATCAGAGAACTAGAAAATAAATGAAATAATTCAATCTGAAAAAGAAAAAAAAGATTGGAAAAATACACAGAGACTGCAGAAAGGGTGGGGTGATTTTTTTTTATTCTAACATACA
Source organism: Ictidomys tridecemlineatus (assembly GCF_052094955.1). NCBI lineage: Eukaryota > Metazoa > Chordata > Mammalia > Rodentia > Sciuridae > Ictidomys > Ictidomys tridecemlineatus. Next base: position 62,878,732 of record NC_135483.1, on the reverse strand, counting down.
AAATCATTCAAGTCTTAAAATAAGAAAGAAAGAATACATCAGAAAATATTTAAAGAAATAATTTAAAATTTCTGAAAATTGGTGAAAGACAAATTTACAGATTCAAAAATCTCAGAAAATACTAAACAGAATATATTTGAAGAAAACTATGTCTGGTCATATTATAGCTAAATTGCTTAAAAAACAAAAAAGATGAAAGTGAATCCTAGGATAAGCCAGAGAAAAATTATTCATTACATATAGGAAAACAGTTCTTCATATGACTGCAGGCTTCTTGCCTGTAAAAATGTTCTTTTAAAAGCAAGTCCAAACAAATAAATACTAAGAGAAGCTATCACCAGAAGACTTGCAATACAAAAAATATAAAAGAAATTGATATTTCTAGAGGAAATTGAAATGAATAGAAAGTTGACATCTTAGGAATGAAGAGGGTCAGAAACGGTAAATATCTGCATAATTATAAAAACTATTCTTTCTCTTAATTTCTTTAAGATACATGTGTATTTAAAGCAAAAATTATAACATTGCTTTGCAGGGTTTATAACATGTAAACGTCATATATGAAAATAATACTATTATAATAACATATAGAATTCTGGAAGGAAGGGTAAATAAACCCAGAAGGTTGTAAGATTTTTATTTTTTTATTTTTTGGTTTTTCTATTTTTTATATGAAGGAGTACAATATTAACCTCAAATATACTGTGAAAAGTTATACTGTAATTAAGAAAATTTCAGCCAACTATGGACCACATATACAATGGTAGCCTCATAAGATTGTATCACTTAGTGACATCATGACCATCCTAGTTTAAGTATACTCTGTGATGTTTTCACAATGACAAAGGGTCTAAGAATATATTTCTTGGAAAGTGCTTCAGTTGTTAATTGTGGCCTGTCTATTCATATTCTTCAGTTGTTAATTGTGGCCTGTCTATATATCAAAAACCAGCAAACTGAATTCAAAAGCATATAACAAAGATAATATATACTGCTTCAACTTAGTATATTTCAGAAATGCAAGGGTAGCTTAGCATTTGAAAATGTGCTATAATAATTCATCTCATGAATAAAAAATGTCAAATAAACATCTTAATAGTTCATAAAAATCATTTTGTATAATTCAAAACCTTTTAAGTCATAATTCATAATAATTATAAATTGGGGATTTTTGTTAGTCTTATAGTTTATTGCTATAGACAGACTGTTTCTTTCCCATCAAAATTTATATATTGAAATCCTAACCCCCAATGTGATGGTGTTGGTAGATGATCGCCAGGTTAAGATGACCAGCTAATGAACCAGAAAGCAGGTTTTAAATCTGCCTGTGCCTTAATATTGGACTTCCTCACCTCCAGAACTGTGAGAAATAAACTTCTGTTATTTGTAAGTCAACTGCTCTGTGGTAGTTTTTTGCATCAGCCTGAGTGGATAAAGATGGCTATCTACAAAAATCCTACACCAAACATCATCATTAATATTGTAATTATGATAGTTATCCCTGAAATCAGGACTAAGGCAAGAAAGTTCACAATTTCTTCTTCTACTCAGTGTTGTACTATAGATTTTAGCCAGTGCAATAAAGTGGGGAATGGGGGAGTATACAATTGAACAGAAATAAACGAAAGTATTAATATTTGCAAATAACATGATTTGTTGGATGGGTACCTAAAAGCCCCCCCAAAAAAATTCAATTAACTATTAGAATTAAAAATGTAAATTTATTAGAAAGGTAATACAAAATGAATGCACACTGCTTAGAACACTATTATAAATAAAATAGATGAGAATCCTGTCTTCATAAATTATTGTGTAGAAAATGAATATATATTCATACAATAATTAAGGGTGTTTTGAATAGAAACAATTCAATAAAATTTGCAGAGTGATTAATAGAGGATGAGCTATTTTGGTCATAAATGAACTTGACCTGTTAAAGAAATAGGAAAATGGTCAGTGTGGGTTGAGCACAGTGTGCACAGGAGAGAATGGAAATCAAAGAGAAGAAAAGGAGAGGTCTCACCAATATGCTATCTTCAAGAGACTCACCTCATAGGCAAACATACACAGACTGAAGGTAAATGGAGGGGGAAAAACATGTCACTCACATGTATCTCATAAACAAGCAGGGGTTTCATCCTCTTACAGATAAAGTGGACTTCAAGCCAAAGTTAGTCAGAAGGGACAAAGAAGGATATTTCATACTGCTTAAGGGAATTATACATCAACAAGACATAACAACTTTAAATATTTACACCACAAACACTGGAGCATCTATGTACATCAAATAGACCCTTCTCAATTTCAAGAAGCAAATAGACCACAACACAATAATAATGGGTGACTTTAACACAACTCTCTAACCACTGGATAGATCCTCCAAACAAAAACTAAATAAAGTAGCTATAGAACTAAAAAATACAATTAATAATTTAGACTTAACAGACATATACAGAATATTGCATCCATCACGAACTATGTACACTTTCTTCTCAGCAGCACCTGGATCCTTCTTTAAAATAGACCATATCCTAGGCCACAAGGCAGCTCTTAGAAAATACAAAAAAAATTAAGGAAAATATTTTGCATCCTACCATATCATAATGGAATAAAATTAGAAATCAATGATAAAATACAAAATAGAAGCTACTCTAACAACTAGAAACTAAACAATATGCTATTGAATGATGAATGGATAACAGAAGAAATCAGAGATGAAATTAAAAAATAAAGGAGCATAGCAGTACAACATACCAGAATCTCTGGAACTATAAAGGCAATGCAAGAAGAAAGTTCATTAAATTGAACTCATCCATTAAAAGAATAGAAAGTCAACAAATAAATAACCTAGCATTACATCTCAAAGCCTAGAAAAAGAAGAACAAATCAACACCAAAAGCAGTTGAAGACAGGAAATAATTAAAATCAGCTGAAATCAATGAAATTGAAACAAAAGAAATAAAAAGTTGGTTCTTTGAAATAAAAATCAATAAAATTGATAAACCCTTAGCCAATCTAACAAAGAGAGAAACAACTCAAATTACTAAAATTTACAATAAAAAAAGAAAATATCACAATAGACACTACTGAAACACAGACAATAATCAAAATCTATTTTGAAAATTTATACTCTAAAAATCTGGAAGATATCAGCCAATTTTTAGACACATGACCTACCCAAATTGAATCAGGAGGACATAGAAAATTTAAACAGATCAAATTCAAGCAATGAAATTGAAGAAGCAATCAAAAGCCTAGCAAGAAAGAAAATCCCAGGACCAAACAGATTCTCAGACAAGTTCTACAACACCTTTAAAGAAGAACTAACACCAATCCTCCTTAAAATGTTCCATGAAATAGAAAAGCAGGGAACACTTTCAAACTCATTCTATAAAGCTAGTATCACCCGAATATCAAAACCAGACAAAGACACATCAAGGAAAGAAAATTTTAGACCAATATTCCTGATGGACATAGGTGCAAATATTCTTAATACTGTCAAATTGCATACAAAAGCATATTTAAAAGATAGTACACCATGACCAAGTGGGGTTCATCCCAGGGATGCAAGGTTGGTGTAACACAGAAATCAATAAATATAGTTCATCACATTAATAAACTTAAAAAAGACAAGAATCACATGGTTATCTCAATAGATGCATAAAAAGCATTTGACAAACTATAGCATCCATTTATGTTCAAAACAATAAAAAAAAACTAGGATCATACCTCAACATTGTAAAAGCTATATATGCTACCCAAGACCGATATCATTCTAAATGGAGAACAATTGAAAGCATTCTCTCTAAGAACTGGAGCAAGTCAGGAATGCCCTCTTTCACCACTTCTATTCAACAAAGTCCTGGAAACTCTCACCAGAGCAATTAGACAGAAGAAATAAATTAAAGGGATATAAATAGGAAAAGAAGAATTCTTACTATCACTATTTGCTGATGACATGATTCTACATTTAGAATAGTCCATAGAATAGTTAACTGTAGTTAACTATTAGCTATAGTTAATAGTCCAATAAAATTTTAACTGATCTTTGGATAAGGCATGGCTTTCTAATAACAATATCAATAAGAGAAATTACAAAGGAGATATGGGAAAAATTCCACATGTGTCTCTAACAAAATTTAGGAACATCTTAGAGGGCTCATATGTCCAGTTGTGTAAATTTTACAGTATACAACCGAAAGGGGCAATGGTACCTTTTTGTCAAATGATCACAAATTAGACAGGGGATAAATAGGGTTCAATAAAGGAACAGCTACACAAATTAATATTGTGCTATTCAAAGCATTCTTTAAAAGGATAAATTGAAACAAAAATTACATATCATTTTTCAACTATCAAAATGCAAAAAGGTAAAATACTGAAGAACTCGCAGTGAGATGGACATCTTATATACATATTCTGCAAGCAGCGTGGGAGTGTGAATTAGTTTGCTTGTTCCAGAAAGCAATTTGGCAGAATCAAGACCACTAAAACATGTATATCTTTAAACAAGAGAATTTTCATTCTCAGCCTGTGGGAGTTTATCATACAAAAATAGTCCTAATTATAAAGGAAGATTGATGTATAAAAAGATGCATCAGAGTAAAAGACTAGAAACTAAATGGCCACAATAGCAGATTGATTAAATAAATTATCTTCATTTGATGGAATATTCTTAGGATATTTAATAGCATGAGAAATTGCACACAATATAATATTTAGTGAAATATAAGGTGTTTTGTTGTTGTTGTTGTTCTTGTTTGTTTTTATTATGCGTGGTATGATGCCAACTGACTGGCTGGAAGCAGACTGTGAGCTTGTGAGTGTGGGTGGACCTGTTACCTGCCACTTGCATTTAGAAGCAGAGACAAACCCCAACCAGAGAACTGAATGAAGACTATTTGCCAAGAGAAAGCAGAGACTTCCTGATTTACTCCTAGTCCATATTTGTTCCTGAAGCTCAACAACAGCTATTCCCCTGCTCCAGAAAACACACCATCCAGTAAAATGCATCTTTGTGTCAGAAAGGAGAAGGAGAGGGGAGGAGAAGGAAGGGGAGTAAGTTTTATTTCCCTTTTTCAAACATTTGCAGCACAGTTTCAAGTGATCTCATAGCTTCTTTATGTCTTTATACATGCTCAGGCTTCTATAGGATCCCCTGCTCTATGAGGAAGAGGATTGGGGCAGGCCACAAGAAGCCCTGTGAATTAGGAACTCTTAGGAAGGAACCAGATATTCTCATGTCCAACCAGTATTTATCTGGTTCAGTGTTTAGCTAACTCAGTCTCTGCTTGGAAGACTCAGGTAAAGTTGCAGTGTTACCTAATTCTGCTGTCTCACAGTCTCCCCTCCACATAGGAGCACCTGGATTGATAAAGAACTGTTGCTTGTCACCTGCAGTAGCAGAAAGTTCATAGCACATCTTCTGGGCTTCCTGTGTGGGGGAGCTCATGTGACTTTACCTGAATTCACACAACTTTGGTGGACCACTTTCCGCAGTCTGGACATCTCTGAAAGGTGCAGCTCCCCAGATGTGGAGGCAGATCTTTGCTCATCTAACAATCCCTGAAGGATCTCATCAAATCACTCACTACCAAAAGGAGCGGCTGCTGTGCCAGGCCTCTCCCAAGGTCTGAGACATTTTGTCAAAGCTGAATTGAGAATTCACTTTAACTCCCTAGAGCTCAATACCCTCATCTCTGAAATTAGTGATTGAGAAAATTTGAAATAATGATCTCTGAGGCCTCTTCCAGCTCAGGGACTTCAAGATAGTTTAGAGAACTTCTTTCTCCATGGACTTACTCTTTTCCTCTCTTGCAAGCATTTCCTAGAACAACATCCTTGAAACTGACTCTAATGCTATGACCAGTGCTAGGCTAGATCTGCCTGAATAGGAATCATCCTACAGTTTGACTTCAGTTCCCTAGCTTCTCTTAGGTTTGAGAACAGCCCTAGCTAATGGAAAAATATCTTCTTTTGCCTTCCCGACCATTCTCCTGTGGATATATTTCTGTTTGGGACTTTACCCGAAAAACAGATTGATTGAAAAAAACACTCAAGTGTTCCTGGATTTGCTGACTACATTGTTCATGATAACAAATTAACAGTACATACTTACATTTTGTTCATTACCTAATTGCACTCCATTACTCCGTCCACCAAGAGCTGGCGAGATGCGGGTGGTAGGGATGCAGGTGTGAGCTCTCACATGCTAAGTGCAAGCTCATCCATTTGTGCTAATTCCCCTTCACTAGCTGGATGGCCTGGGGAAGTAACTTCACCTCTCTTTGATCGCCATTCCTCATTTGTAAAATGAGGTCAATGAACTAGGTGATCCCTTCAGTGGTTTCTTTTGAGAAACCCATAATCCTTCTTCTTTTTTTTTTTTTTTTTTTTTTGTAAATGAAGCCCAGCTGGAGCTTGGCCCTAGGGAGCTATTGAAGAACAGAGCAGGTGTTGAGGCTGAGAAAAGAGATGGGATTTCACAAAAAGAAGGCTGCCCACCCAGGATCGGTGCCATGGCTGCATTTGTAAAACTTGACTCTCGATTTCAGAGTTCTGTTTTGGGTTAGATTTCTAGGTCCCTGAGGGATGCCAGAACAAGTGGCAGACTTTCTGAGGGAAGTCAGCATGTCTCCTTGCAGGCTGCATCTTGGAAGGAGGCCTTTCCGGGCCTGCTGCCACTGGAAAACAAACTTCCAGCAGGTAGATGTCACTGCGGACTCTGTGGCGCATGAGCTGAGCGCACTCATCTCTAATTGGCTGCCATCACCCCATCTATTGCCTTTCTGAGCCACTGTGTAAATATTGGTCACATACCCTTTACAGCTCTCCTTCATCCTTTTTCCAGCTTGAGAAATATTCCGCCATCTCTCACGCACTTGGCCAATGCATTGTTCACTCTATGCCCTTGGTCCTGGCAGCACACTGCCTCCTTTTCACCATCAGGTTGGCGTGGCCAAGATGAATGGGAGGAAGCTTGGCACAGGTGCCTGGGGATGTACAGCACAGCCAACTCATTACCAGCAGGCTTTGCTTGCTCACCAACTATGGAAAGCAGTCCAGGAGCATCACAAAGGATCCAGAGAGCAATAACAAGTTTCAACACATTGGACCCCAGCCTCTGATTTCATGGGTCTGGAACCTGCTTGCTTGGTGGTGCCAGACCCATCCGACCATGTGCCAGATGGCACATTGCTTCTGTTGACAGGGCTTCCAGCTTGGAGATGGGGACAATTAACACAGAAGTAAAAGTCTCCAAAGATCTTGGCGCGCTAACAATCATGATTCCTGGCAATAAGAAGTGGCTTGTACATTCTGTTTTAAACTTCAGGACAGGGGATGTGCCCATGAATAAGGCATGAATATATTAACCTGTGTTAAGGTTTTGATCTGCCATGTCACCCCAAAGTTCCTGTATGGATGCAGAAATATTCAGAGATGGTAAGAGCTGCAACCTCATCCGTCCATCCTAATTTGAATGGACTAACTGGGTCATAACTATAGGCAGGTAGATGGGGTGTGGCTGAGGAAGGTGGGCCCCTGGGAGTGTGCCCTTGTTCTCTCTCAGCTTCTTAGTCACAGTGAGGTGAGCAGTTTTCCACTGCCTTGCTTGTCCACCATGATGTTCAGCCTCACCTTGGGCAAAGAATTCAGCCAACCATGGACTAAATCTCTGGAACCATAGCTCAAAATAAACTTTTCCTCCTCCAAATTGTCCTTGCCAGGTGTTATGGTCACAATGGAAAAAAAAAAAAACTAAGTAATACAGCCTTCCAGTCAAATCACTGATATTCATGAATTCCTATGTCCTCATAAATGAAAACTTCCTTTTTTTTACATAAACTGGGAAGAGAAATTATGTATATACAAACAAATAAACCCCTTCTTTCCCCCTAGTCTCTACTTCCTAGAAACATTGCCTTCAGAATGTATCATTATTCTTCTTTAGTCAGAAGACATTTCAGAAGATTTTAGAAATCAAAGTGGTGAGTGGGCTGACTTTGAATAACAAAACATACAAAATATGACCCACTGAGTTTCATTTTCTTGAGCTCTAACTTTAGTTATTTATAGTTATTGATATTCATTCAATTTTTATAAATTTCACATAACCATGTAAAGTGGCATACAAAATGAGAATCATTGTTATTTTTTAAGCGTTGACTAAATTCAAAATCAATAATTATGCTTTTATCGTAACTTTCATTTTTCATGATGAAGAAGCAATGAAAGACGTATGCCCCTAACACCGCTTCACAGGGAGTGCTGCCTCCACCTTTGAGAGTTCCACACATCCCTCTTCTTCCAGCCCAAATTTACCATTATCTCCCACCTACTTTTAACAATAGTTTTACCACACTTTTGAGTCCCTAAACAAATTATTCTTTAGTTTTAAGTGTTTTTATACATAAGGCACATTTTTTTCATTTTTTAAATTTGTTATATATGACAGCACAATGCATTACAATCCATAGTACACATATAGAGCACAATTTTTCTCTGGTTGTATACAAAGTAGAGTCACACCATTTTTGTCTTCACACATGTACTTAGGGTAATGATGTTCATCTCATTCCACCGTCCTTACTACCCTCACGCCCCCTCCCTTACCCTCCCTCCCCTTTTTCCTTTTACCCTATCTAGACTTCATCTAATCCTCCCATGTCCCCCCCACCACCTTATGAATCAGCAGCCTTAAATCAGAGAAAACAGTTGGCATTGGGTTTTTTGGATTGGCCAACTTCACCTAGCATTATATTCTCCAACTCCATCCGTTTACCTGCTAATGCCATGATTTTATTCTCTTTTATTGCTGAGTAATATTTCATTGTGTGTATATACCACATTTTCTTTATCCTTTCATCTACTAAAGGGCATCTAGTTTGGCTCCACAGTTTAGCTATTGTGAATTGTGCTGCTATAAACATTGATGTGGCTGTGTCCCTGTAGTATGCTGTTTTTAAGTCCTTTGGGTATAGACTGAGGAGGGGACAGCTGGGTCAAATGGTGATTCCATTCCCAGTTTTCCAACAATTCTCCATACTGCTTTCCATATTGGCTCCAATGATTTGCAGTCCCACCAGCAATGTATGAGTGTACCTTTTCCCCACATCCTTTCCAACAAGATTGTTGTTTGTATTCCGAATAGCTGCCATTCTGACTGGAGTGAAATAAAATCTTAGAATACTTTCGATTTGCATTTCTCTAATTGCTAGAGATGATGAACATTTTTTCATATATTTGTTGATTGATTGCATATCATCTTCTGAGAAGTGTCTGTTCAGCTCCTTGGCCCATTTATTAATTGGATTATTTGTGGGGGGTTTTTTTCTTTTTTGGTGTTAAGATTTTTCAGTTTTTTTATATATCCTGGCAATTAGTGCTCTATCTGATATGCACAGTACTGTTACAGAGCTGGGGCCTTCCTAGAAACTGAAGCAGTGCAGAGACCCCCTCCCCTTTAAACCCCAATTCTTGCAATCAAGTCAGAAAGATTTCAGACATGTTGCTCAGAGTAACAAGAATGAGTTTATTGAAGGGAAAAGAAAAAGGAAGGGGAAACCTGTCAAGAAATAAAATGGGTCCTCTCAGAGAGAAGAGGGACAATGTGAGTCCTCCGCACTTCAGTTTTATTGGAGATCCCAAAGAGGTTTCCAGAGAGTCCCGCCCAGGTTCACCTCTTGACTTTTGACTGATAGCAGGATGACAATAACTTTCAAAGTTCCCATTGTCATGACAACTCTAAGTCACCTTGGCCAGTGCTGACTGGTTCTAATTGGATTTTCAACCCTAAATTCTTACAGGTTTTATGGTTAGGATCAATTATCCTTATCTCCCCGAGTTTTGGGATCTGCTCTGTGAAAAGTCACACAAAAGTCTCCTCCTTCAGAATAACTTGGGTTTTCCTCTTGTCAGCATTATTTCAGGCCTGCATTTCTCCTGCAGATAACAACGAGTTTGCTGAGCATGTGACATCCTCTGTTCACTTAAGTCAGGCAGGACTGCAGGTAAATTACTTCTTGGAAAAGAAAACATGAGGGGCTCGGCACAGTGGGCCCATTTTTAGAATTATCCGCTTAACTTTGTGTTCCCACCATTTACGCCTGTCTGTCCCCTAACAGTACTAGATGAATGGATCTGTAATCTAAAATTCTTCACTCCTGAAAATATATTTTACAAGGCATCTTAGTGCTGCTCAGAAGGTCTTCCAGTGGAGGGTGTCCTCTGTGGTTTGGGTAGAGCATCACTGTGATGGCTGTGAGTAGTCTCCCTTCACTTTGGGAGAAGTTGCATACCCTTAGGTGCCTGAAACATTTTTTGTATCCTATTCACCTGCCTGGGTTTTGACCTATGAAACCCTTGCTTCACAATCTAAACAGAAATTACTTGTAGGACAGTCAAGTCATTGAGATACTCTCTCCCACAAACTATACTACTGTCTTCCTGTGCCTGGCTCCTGAGACTTTCTATTTATGTGGGTACTAGATTCATCCCTGAGTTGCCCTGAGTCCAGTTGTGTTAAGCATCATTTGTATTACTTATTCAGAGTGGCAATGATCCTTCTGCTGTGGCCTGGAATTATTTATTTCATGCAGAGACAACAGCCTGCTCCTTGGAGACCTAGGGTAGAAGACAATACAGCAGCCATTTGGACCACTCTGATTTTTTTTTTTAAGACCTATGAAAATTAGCAAAATCAGACCATATGTAAGAGTTTGTGAACTCTGAACTTTCATATTTGTCTGTAGAGACCTATGCCTACTGAGCTGGTGAAGAACTGGTCACATAAGCACTAATAGTAAATGTTAACATAAAAGGCCCGGGTATAAATCTTGGCTCTTCTGCGTTGTCGGTCTGTAGGTTTTTGGGCAAGTTATGTTCAACACTAATTCTCTAGGTGGCGCACTCCTGTAAACCCAGCACCTCGGAAGGCTGAGGCAGGAGGATCACAGTTCAAAGCCAGCCTCAACAAAAGCAAGGAACTAAGCAATTCAGTGAAACCCTGTCTCTAACAAAATACAAAAAAATAGGGCCAGGGATGTGGCTCAGGGGGTTGAGTGGCCCCGAGTTCCATTCCAGTGACAAAACAAAACAAATCCTCAGCTTTCTCATTTGAAAAATGGGGATAATTAAATTTTCTCATCTCATGGATGGTTGTGAGCACACTGAAATTCATAGGAAGTCTTATTATATGTCCCATCCTCATGGTTCTCCCTGGTTTATGTATACGTTAAGTTGAGGGTTCAAGATATCTTCAACTTAAGAACAGGAACTGTGTCTTCATGCTATGTACTCTAAACTCCTAGCATGTGGGAAGCACTCCACAAATTTCAGACATTGCAGACTGGTCTGGAGAAGAGCAAGTGCCTAGTTGACCATGGAAACAGGGCCAACGGGCAGTTGTGACTTTCTGTTGATGCTAATGCGTTCTTTCTAAACTGCCAGGACCCCTTCCAGTTGTGTGGGATGGTCAGGAAAACAGGCTTTCTCTCCCGCTGGAGCAGCCAAATGAGAGCAAAGCTCAAAGGTGCTTTGGGCCCATGCCTGCCTGGACTCAGATAAAAAACATGTTCAAGCTCTGTCTATACAGATGGGCCCAGCAGGGATAATTCACCTCTTCTTTTGGAGTAATTATCCACAGTGACTTATGCACAGACACAGGGATCCTCTGCCAAGCTGACTCCCTCCAGCAAGAAGAATAGGACAAGAGATGCCAAGCGCTGGTCAAAACAGCTCTTCTCAGTCCAGGATGCATGCACTGCCCCCATCAAGCCAAGGACAAGACACAGTCCAGCCTCATCCTCCATGCCCTGGTTTGAGCTGCCTCTTACACTGGGCCAGAGTCCCTGATGCCTGTGATATGTGATGAGGTCCCCTAGTGAGGCCACTCCAGGAGGGTGGGACGACTGGAGCAGGTCCTAAGATGCTAAGCGGACCTTTTCCTATTGCCTCAAGTGGGAGGCCGAGACACAAAACTGAAGCCAAAGGGGTGTCACCTACCTGAACCATCCTGTTCAGGCTGGTCACCACCTCTCCCCATTTTCAAGGCAACCACCCCCATAGTAACAAGTGACTGCCCAATTCTGTTCCCTCTCCCACTGCCACCACAGCAGCATCCCCTCCCCTCTTGTCAAGTATGATAGAGAAAAGAAAAGATGAACACATCCCCATGAAAAGGGCTCACAATTCTTACCATCTGCTTGCTCTCGCTTGCTCTCTCTCTCCACCAAATCTCCTGTTCTTATTTAATGTCTGGCATTCTCTCTCAGTTGGGGGTGGGGGGATCCCCAAGAAAATCAAGCCAAGACTGGGTGCTAGGAGAGAAGGCACTGAGTCTATTCCATGAGTAGATATTGGCCAGAGCAGCAGATAAGCCACTTCAGCAGCCAGAGAGAGAAGGAGGGTGTGGCAAGGATGCCCATGTTTCCTCAAGCTGAACACACTGTGGATGTAGCAGACCCTCTGCCCAGCCAGAAAAGCAGGCTGCCAAGACAGGGGAGCCCCAGCAGCTGCAGGATGGGGCACGCCCAACTGGGAGAGGTAATGCTGGAGGTAGGATCGGAAAAGGACTGGTACTGAAAGTAAGGAAATAAATGAATATTAAGCAAGAAATGAGTTTGGAGTCTTACACTGGACTAGATTGACCTGGACTTTTAAACGACTGAATGCTATAAAAATCTATAGGTTCTTCCTGAGACTTAAATATTAAGAATTGAGAAGCAGAGAATTGGTGGGGAGTGGCTAACAACAATGGCGGGTAGAGAAATACATCCACTGATGCTCAAACTCCACCATACATAAAGAGTAAAAAAAGAAGAAGAAGAAGAAGAATTCATTACAGTAATTTCAGTATATGAGAAAGGCCCTATAGGACAAAAAGCAATGCACCCTATCATTAGACAAGCAGAGAGGGCTACTCCAGTATAAGAAATGGGAAAATATAGTATAAACCATAAATCCCGCCTACAAGGGTATGCAAGCTTTGATAAAGGAATAAACAATGAAGTCTGACAGTCTTGATTAATAAAAAATAATTTAAAGGAAGAAACACAACTACTAACTGAAGCATTACTATTATTATTTTGAGATGGGGTCTTGCCATCCTGTTCAGGCTGGTCTCAAGCTTATGGGCTCAGGTATTCCTTCTATCTAACCCCCTCCTAGCTGGGACAACAGGCATGCATTACCATGCTCGGTTGTTATTATTTTTTAAGACTCCAATTTTCATTTGAGTTATTTGGTCTCTTCGTTGTTGAATTGTATCAGTTATTTGCATATTCTAGGTCAAGTCCCTTATTAGATATACGATTTGCAAATATTTTCTCAAAAAAATAAAATTAAAATAAATAACAAGTGTCTAGCAAATGAGTTCAGAATACATTGACCCTCTGCAAATCTCATGTATCTTGTTGAAACATAAAACGACAAATTCTTGCTTAATTTGTCTGGCACATAAACTAATATTTCCTAATACTTTTCAATTATTATTCAGCAAGAAGAGAATGTGTGGTTATCTACTAAGTAATTTTCTTATAAAAGTTCAAACCTCCAGATGTGCATATACCTATTAAGGAGTTTGTCATTTGATTAATAATAATGGCTTTCTTAAAGTTATCAGTTCAATTACCTTCTTCTTCAGACATGCTGGAAAATAATATTTTATCCTCCACTAAATTCTTTAAATGGCTATATGATTTTTATATATTGTTTTACTTCCCTAAGATTCTAGGAAACAGAAAGTGAAGAAAATCCCAAATATCAAGTAAAGAGTAAAAGAGAGATGATCAAATGTGATTAATTTTCATGCAAAATGTCAAGATAGAGTACAAAGGATGATGTAATTCTTTAATCTAGGTGGTCCACTTAACTTAGGGACATACAATGGTTATAAATGGTTACCATGGTACCTGCTTAATATTGGATCAAATTGTCCAGAGGACATCCAAATATTAATACCGGGAGTGTGGGGATGCTCTTACTAAGAAAATTTCTAGATTTATGAAGAGTTACTTTTTAAGAAGACTATGGATTATATTGTGGTGGGCTCTGGAAACCAACCTAAAAAAACCACCTGTAGTTCTGACCAGTTTCCATTTAGTAAATATCTATAGGGATGAGTCTCTTAAAAGAAGGAAACCAGTCTGGAAACTTGGGAGGTTAATTAAGACTTCATTTGACCCTGTTTTCTAATTCTATAAAGATCCAAAAACTTTGCATATTCACAAAAGTCCTAAATGTGGCTGACACAATTAATAAACAAGCCTCTTCCATACAGGTAACTGGAGGTTTCTAATGCAAACTGTACCTTAAAACTATCCCAAAACTCTTTTCAAGGCTCCTTCTTTGGCTTGTTCTTGACCATAAGGATCTGAAAATGAGATAGGAATTTGGGGATACAGAAAAGGGAAAGACACATACTTCTCAGAGGAAGTGCCACAATCCATTGATGTGAGGAAATGCCTGTGAGCCAACAAAATGCAGAAAGTCCCATGAACAGTTGCAACTCCTGAGTGACCTAGCCTATGTCCTTGGCCTTGAGGTGAGGGCAATGAGCAAGTGCAGAGAAAACACTGGCATGAATTGTGGAATTCTGCCCTGACCCCACCTCTAGTCCAGCTCCTGGCAACCATCCCACTCTAAATATTAACATCCCACACCAATGGACTGCTTCTCAATCTTGAGATAGTCCACATTCTCCCTTGCATGTGTTTCTGCTTTCATAAATAAGTTTCTGCCTATGCCTCTTACTGGCTCCTGCTCAAATCCCTTTCTGAACATACGTCAAAAGCCCCACTAGTCCTGAGTCAAGTTCCCCCTTCTCTTCAGAGCTCCTTAGACATTTCTCCAGAGATATCTCCTGTGACAGAAACATCCAAGGTTTATGTAGTAAAATACATGTACAGAAGGGAATGGCCACCACCCACCTCCCCAAACCCCATCCTCCACCACGACTCCTACATTGTGTAACACGTATGAGATCTAAGTGAAAGTGATCCTGCTCTCATTCCTAGGGATGGGACCTTCTGGTTATAGCTTAACTTTAATGTGTATAAACACCACCTGGAGAGCTTTTTGAAACAATTTCCTGCATTCCCTATTCCCAGTTTTAGATTCAGTTACTCTGGGTGGGACCTGTGAATTGCCATTTCTAATGGGTTTCCAGGCAATCTTGAAGCTACTGAGTGTCTCAAATAATAGAATAAATGTATTACAAATAACTTCCTCTTGTATTTGGGAGATTAAAATTCTGTGGGCTGGGATGGTAGGTTGGGGGAAGGAATAGGGGAGAGTTTGCTGAAGAGCAGTGGATCTCAATCTTGACTGCACATCAGAGTCACCTGGGGATCTTAAAAAAAAAAAATACCAAGGCCTAACCCTCTATTCTCAAGAGATTCTGATTTCAACGCTCTGAGTGAAACCTGAGCATAAGTAGTATTTCAACTCCCTTGTGATTCTAATGCAGATCCAGAGCTAAAAATCCTGCTTTATAAAATAAGAGATGTTTTCCAGTATTAGGGTTTTTTGTGTGTGTACATGTGAGCATGCACATACACATGTATTCATGTGATCTGGGGATAAGACTGGAAGTGACTGACCTGAACTTTTTGTTCATCTATAATGCAAGCAAGATACTCAGCAGACTCTGTCATGGGAATTGGCCATCTGGTCTGTGCATTCAAATAGCTTTTAAGGAAGCTAACTTCCCTGGGTCCTGCATCTTCAAATAAATGACATTGTCTAGATTTGCATACTGCTGTAGACTGAATATTTGTGCACATCTGAAATGTACTTGTTAGAACCTAACCTCCAACGTGATGGCAGTGGGAGATGGAGCCTTGGGACAATGACCAGGTAATGAGGATGGAGTCCTTATTAATTGGACCAGTGACTTATAAAAGAGGTTTTAGAGAATTCCCTTGCATCTTCTACCATGTGAGGACACAGCAGGGAGTCATCTTTGAAAAAAGAAAAAAAGGCCCCCAGCATACACCAAATCTGTCAGTGCCTTGATCTTGGACTTCCTAGCCTCCAGAACTATGAGAAATAGATTTGTGTTGTTTATAAGCCACAGTGTCTATAGTATTTTTGTTGTATCAGCTCAACTGACTAATTATATACTAAGCCAAGAGGCTATTCCTGTTCAATTCAAGGAAGAAGTTTGAGCAGCTAAAGAGTTAAAGGGGAAAAAAAGGTAAGAAAAAAAGAAAGAAGAAAGAAAGAGAAAGAAAGAAAGAGAAAGAAAGAAAGAAAGAAAGAAAGAAAGAAAGAAAGAAATCCTAAATTACACAATGAAGATCAATTTAAATAATAGAGAGTACATTTGCCTTACAAATAAGATCAATATACTCTGGACTTGAATAATTACAGCTTGTACACCAGAGGCATCCTTAGTGCTTTTATCTATTACTTCATTTTTTTAAATAACTCTAAGGAAGATGCTATCTTTATCATTATTGTTTTATAGATGAGATCATGGAGGTTCAGAGAGGTTACTCACAGTTCCAAGTCATACCACCAGGAAGAGGAGAGATAAGATCTAGATGAAATTCCAGAGTCTTTATGATCAACCACTGTGCTACATGTTGCCCTTCTATTACTATTAACATTTGAACTAATGTATTGAGTCAACAAAAATTAAAGCAGAAATAAGCTACATAGTAGGTTTGTTGGGGAGCACCAGTCTTGTAGAACTTCATCTGTCACTGCTCCTGTTTGGCTTTCATTTACTCCTTTATCCCATTTATCTTCTCTTCTATCATAATACCCCTTTCTGTACTTCTGAGGCCCCTTACCCTATTATAAGGATCCTTGTCAACAGAGACCTTCTAGGTCTTAAAAAGAGGAGGGACTTCTAGATGAATCAACATTTTTCTCCAAGCTGATGAAAATATCACATAAAAGGACCTCTATGTAGGCTATTAGAATTGTACCCAGCACATTGCCAATGCTCCATAGCTTAGGCATTCCTTTGAGTCCATGCTGTATTGTCACATATGGGGGCTGTCATTTCAGATCAAGGATGGCTTAAACCCCACCATTCTGCCTTGGACAAGTTATTGTCTCTCTGAACCTTCATTCCATGTATAGAAAATAAGAATAATAATGGGATAAAAGAGAGATTATGTTTTAGTGAGCAATTTCACTGTTCTAACCAAAAGACCTGACAAGAACAGTTAGAGGATACAAAGTTTGTTTGTAGGGTCACTGTTCCAGAGGTCTCAGACAGCCAACCCCATTGCTCTGCACCCAAATGAGGCAAAACATCAGGGTAGAACATCAATACAGAAAATCCTACGTACATTACCCTATGTGGCATCCAGATACCTTTGAACTGTGAAAACTTAACATTTGAGTACCAAGCAATCCAATAAGAAAAATCTCCAAAGGACCCATTCCTTTGAAACTGGCTTTTGCCCTAGAGCAAGATACACCTTCTCTCTCTGTATCTCCTTTTGGATATGATCACAACAGCAAAACGGTAAACATAAGAACAAATATCACATTTATGAAAAGTAAATACTATTTCTTGGTAGAAGTCAAAGCAGGAATTAATACAAAAAAAAATGACTCGTGTCTCTTCATGATACTTCTTTTTAAGTCAGATTATTCTAAATAGGAGAAAATGTGACAAAATGCTTATAATGAGGCAGATAGCAGTGAGTTCTCATGAAAACATAATGGTGTGGTTTCAGTTCAGGGTACATCAAAGGTTTTCTGGAAATGTGATTATACAGTTTCCCAGAATCAGATTTTACAGCAGTGTGCCTGATCAGAACGATTGTAAAAAACCTCTTACATAAAGAAAGAGAAGCATTTCTCACCTAATCCTTGAAGAATTAATTCCTCATGTCTAAGTGGACTTCATTCTTAATGAGAACTAATTCAATATAGTTTTTCTTCTCTTTGATAGAATCTTTCTTTATGAGGCAATCTGCCTTGATGTCCATTCATTAGGACACATCTGTACGGCTGAGAACACATGCAAACATCATTTGCCTCTTGACATTACTGATTTCTTTTTAGTGTGTTTTCCAACTATTATCAGAGATTATTGTCAATTAGAACAGCCCCCTTGATATAATATTGAACTACTTCTGCAAAGCAATACTTAATACTTGAAGCTGAACAAGGAGAAGCATGCTGTTTTAATATGGCTGGTGTTTTTCATATAATTCTGAAGCCGAGATCCAGATCATGACAAGGTAACCCTCATTCCTGTCATTACCTTAGCATCTTATACCTCCTTGTTTTCTGCTGTCTTTGCTGCACAGATGTCAATCACTTGCCAATAGCAAACCAATGATCACAAATAGGAGCTACTTACCTTCCCCTCCACATCCACCCACAAATTGGCCAACTTTTCTTCCCAGTCCATGTTTAAATGAAAGGTTGATTCCCCCAGTGGCTTACATGATTGCCAGTGAAGAGGAATTCATTTGAACAAATAAGCCAGCGTGAAGAAAGACTCTGAGATTATTCTTCACTTTAAATTTTACTGGCTTGAGGGACAAACTGAATTCTGTTTCATATCCTACAAGAAGATATCAAGATGTAAAAGAAGATATCACTCACTCAGATTAAACTGACTCAGCTATGTACAAAGTTAAAGTGCTTGCGTGTAAAAGATATCTTCAATCCATAAGGCCCAAGGCTCAAGTTGGAAACTATGGATGTTAACAGTCTGAAAAGTTTTTTCACTGTTTTTATTTTTTAAAGATTGGTGTCTCACTATGTTGCCTAGTCTAAACTTGACCTCCTGAGCTCAAACAGTCTTCCTGCCTCAACCTTATGAATAGTTAGAAACATAGGTGCACACCACCATGCCCAGAGGTCTAATTTTTTTAAAAAATTGGGTATCTTATATTCCAAGCAAAAAATGCTCTCACTCTTCAAAAATATAATTTCTAATACAATCTTTTAATAATAAATTATGAGCCAACTTTCCTTTTGAAAGCAACTTTTTATTATTCACTAATTGATTCTGCTACTTTGAAAAGAGCCAATAGACTTTATAATATAATAATATGACCAGTTTCTGTTTCTCCATTTCTGGAGCATATTAATTTTACCTCAATGAACATATCTGCTCCGTTGGAATGCTTCCGCAGCTAAAATAAACCTACTGATTATATTCACTGTAGACAAAGTCAGTTTGTATCGCCCATGTATCTCAAATTAGAAAGTCAGACTTTGGGTTTTATATTTTTCTCTTCTTAAAAAGCACATATGAAACGCCTTCAGAAATAAGGAAAGATGACTTTCCAGAGATAATAATAGAACTCAATGGTTACACCATCCTTTATGGTATAATTAGAACTTGTGGACAATACTTTCTCTTGTGCACTACATTTAGCACTTCTGCCCTGGAGGAAACACCAGCAGGAGAAGCAACTGCATCCCAGGAATTAATAACAGCACAAGAGTTACCAGTGGACTGAGCTGAAGTCCAAATGCCATTAATTCTAACTAATCATTTTGCCCTAGGATATACTGTCCAGCTACATGATTTCAATTGTACAATGGGCCTGAGATATGCATGCATTCCCTTTCCACCATTTAAATTCTACATTCATTGTAGAATTCAGATTTTTGTTGTTGTTGTTTTACTCCTGGTTCAAACCTCATGCCCTTGTTCATTTCCTATAAAACTGGTATGGTAACTGCAATAAGAATTCAGAAAAATCCCTTTAGAGTTGAAACTGGCTCACCAAGATTTTAGAACCCAGTGGAACATGTCATGTTAAAATCCTAATAAGTTCAGAGCATTGGAACGAGACTGCCAAAGATTTCACTTTACAACAACATTGTGTGATTTTTATTTAAAGTCCATTTACCAGGATTTGATAAGAATAAATATTGATGAATTCTAGTTAATAATGACCAAGCACTAGGGACAAAGAAGCTTTTATGCTCATATATTTTTATTTTCAGGTTTAAAACTATAAAATAACTTTTATAAAAAACACAAATGTGTCATATAGTTCTGCTTCTCCCAAAGCTATTGTAGGGATTCAACAGTCCTCAGTGCCATTACTGAACCTGAATATCCCTAGTCAGTTTTCCCCTAATAGTTTCCCAGCAAACTACAGATAAACAAAACCATGAGGATGGTACATGGAATTTTACGACCAGACTCTTCTGCCATCAGCACCAGCAATGTGCCTAACATCTTTGATATTAGCTTGAGATAAACTGAGTACATTCTAGCTCACCTTTGCCCTGATCACTATACGAGCCCCCTCCCTCTGACCCAAATCATGAGAATCTGCTGGTCTTGCTGCCGCCCTTGAACACACTTCAGTCCATGAAACCTGAATAAATTGTACTGCACACAATCCTGGATCTGTCCACCTTTTTCTTTGGTCTCACAGGACCTTCCACCCATGGTGGCCAGTTCTTTTACACCAAATTCTCCTGACACCACTATAAATGAGAATTCGTGGTTGATTTAGAAGGTTAAAAAGGTAATGCCCTACAGTCAGAAATTCAGTTTCCTCTTCCTCTGCCCTTCAGTGATCTCGGAGTTCTTATGAATACCTCTGACCATTACCTACATTCCAGTGGGATTCTCTGTTTACTTGTTCATCTCTCTCACCCCCAAAGATTGTGAGCAACTTGAATTCAGTCACTGGGTCATTTATTTCTTAGAGTATCTAGTTCCCAAGCCCATAGCCTGGCACATTATAGGTGCTTAAAGTTTGTTGAACTGAACCATGAGCTTAATGTATTCAACACTACTCTAAACAAGAAGCTAAACAGTGAGTTGAAACATACCTTGGTCCTAAATGAAGTAGTCATTGCACTTACATTTTAGAGGAAGAGAAAGTACTGGAACATTTCTCATAGGCTTTTCCCTTTTCCCATTTGGTGGTTACAATTCTCCCTTCAATGCTGGGTCATCTGTTAGGCAATAAAAATTGGGCCATCAGTATTTAGCTCTCTTTCTTTGGGCCATTCTGTGTCTTTCTTGAGGTCCATGAAGGCATGTCTAACTCAGTGAATTAAAAACATCTGAATCCCCAACTCTCTAATCTGTACCTATGAGAGAACTTATGTAAGTAGAAATCAAATTCACCTATGGAAAGAAATTTAGTTTCATTAAGATTATATTTTACAAAGGAGAAGTTGGTCGAGGCAGACATTTTTGCATGAGGGATAATTAGGAAAGGAATAAAGAAGCTTAAATCTAGGCTTTTGTTTCAACATTCAGAATACAAATGTTTATCATAGCCTGGGGGCTGAAAGTAGACCTTTTAAAAGACTGCATGCTGAAGTAATAGACAATGCCAATGAAGAATTCCCAAATATCATACATTCAGTAACTGTCTGCAAGACTGTAAAGATCCAAACCAGAGTCTATCTCTGAGGCAGAGGTTAAACCTTGCCAAATTCTCCTTATGGTGCAGAGGTCAAGGGACCACATCATAATGGAGACAGAAAACAGTGTGATGCAAAAACCTGGTATGTCTACCATATTTCTTTCAGTGCCATGGGTAAAATGTTATTTATAAACTAGCATTTACAATCCTGTTTTGAATAGGAAAATCAAACTGATGAGTCTATCTTCATCCTCAAAAATCAGCCCCTCTTCTCCACTCAAATGCCAATGCAATCTTTCTTCTTAAGGAAAATGACATGGAAGGTCAAGTTATAAGCAGGTAGTACCTCCAGAGTGTGATCTCAGCACGTGAGGGGTTGGATGGATGGATGGATTAGTCTGTGTGGGCTGCCATGACCACATACCACAGACTGACTGACTGAAACGACTCTGGGGTCTGCCCTGCAAAGGCCATACTTCTTTCTGGGGGAGCTGTAAGACCCATGTTCTGCTAAACTCTTTCCTTCAAACAGACTGGAAGTTGAGGGGTTGAACAGACATGTCCTGAGAGCAGGCTGTGGCTTTCAGAGTATGGTTTTGGCCACCAAGTCTTTGGGATCTTCCATCCCTACTCTTAAGGACTTGAACCTCTCAGTCATATTCCCTTGGGACTCAGTTTTTGCCATGTGACTATGGGTTCTTAATGGTTTATAGAGCAATTGCTAACATTGAATCTATGACTTAGGATGGAAGCCAGTGTACAATCCAGTAAAAGACTCTCTGCGTTAAGAGGACTCTAAATCGAGGATGAATTTCTAAGTTCATGGTAAACTTGGAGAGAAGAAAATCAAGTCCCAGGGGATGTTTTCTATGTGCCTCACATCCTACCATATGTTCTAATCTGCCCTTTAGAACTGCTCTCACACACTAGGGTTGGTTTTCCATGGCTCCGTCGATGTGTTCACACCTTAGGAAGGACGCCAGAAATGGAGTGAACAGCAGATGAAGTGACCCAGGGACAGTAGACATTGAGAACCATTTACCAAAGGTCAGCTTCCTGGATAGAAACTGCATTCACATTCCTCTTCCTACAGACACAGCCATGAATAGGGTTCCTTTCCCAGCTCAGCTTCCTTAAAGGAAGTCAGAACTGTCACTCCTTCAGAATGACAAACTTTAAACAACTGTAGGACAACAGAGGTTTCCTGTTGTCAATTGAATGCCACCTCTCTTAGCAGTGACTTGAAATCTTTTAAGTATTTGAGTAGGATGGAACACATACATTTTCAATTTCAGTGCTATAATTATGAGTTCAGCATCATTGAACACAGAGGAAGAAATATGATGTTTCAAACTTTTTCTAGCCAGGAGGATGCTGTTTGTAGATAAATGAAAATCCGAGTACAAATGATGTTTCTCCATAATCTCAGTTGCAAAAATAAAAATGGCATTGACTACAGTTTACCTTTGTTCATTGGAAAAATAACCTTGCTCCAGAGGCTAGGCCAATATAATAAGGGACTTTAATTCATAGGCTGTCAAGCTCAGGTACACAGTGTGACTCTGGTATAATTACTCACCATTTCAACTGTTTTTATGTTCATTCCCACTGACCTGGTGCCTCATAGTCTTGCCAAAGCAGTAAATTTTGATGTTATTATTTTATATAGTGAGTTTAAGGTGACTGCTAGGATATTTAACATATTCTAAAAACAAACTACTGAACTTTAATTTTTTTTAAAAAAAGTGCTTTGAATACCTAACATCCTATATCCAAAACCACATCCCATTCATCCAATCTTTGACCACAAAACTTCAGGAAGTAAGTGGTTGGGAAAGGTATGTTGTGTATATTCCTTAGGAAAAAAAAAATACTCATAGGCTGGGAATGTGGTTCAGTGGTAGAGTTCTTGCCTGAAATGTGAGGCTCTGGATTCAAACCCCAGGTTCCGGGTTCACAATAAAAAAAAAAACTCATAAAAATTGAATATTTACATCTCACAGTAGGAGACAGGGTCAAAACATTTCTACGGTGAAAATGTCTCGTTAAGTTCAGAAACTCAATTTTACTGGCACTCATCAGTATGAGAAGAATTCAAAAAGACTGAACCATCCTAAACACATTCATAAGATAGATGCATTAGCCAGAATGCCAGCGAACAAATTCATGAGGAGAAATGAGAGCTGACAAGTATACCGAGGTCCTCAGGATATCAGGCCAATGCATTCTTTTCTCGTCAGGATGGTGACATGGAAGGTCAAATTATAACCAGATAGTTGCCCCTAGTTTCAAGTAAGGGTGTGAGGCATTGGATAGATACATTATTCTGAAAGGGCTGCTGTAACAAACTACCATAGTCTGTCTGACTTGACAGAAATACATTTTCTCATGGTGCTGGAGGCTGGAAGTCCAAGAGGGAGGCGTCCACAGGTTGTTTCTGCTAGGACCTCTCTTCCTGATTTGTACATGGCCGTCTCCTCCCTGTGTCTTCACATGGTCTTCTCTCTGTACATGTCTGTGTCCTAATCTCTTCTTCTTCTAAAAACATCAGTCATATTGGATGAGGATTTATACTAATGACCATGTTTTACCTTATTTAGCTCCTTAAGGACCCCATGTCCAAATGCAGTCACATTCTGAGATACTAGCAGTTAGAGCTTCAACACAGGCATTTGGGGGACCTAATTCAGCCATAACAACTAACTACTTTGGGGACTAATTCATGAAGGCTTCTGTAGCTGGATGTACTCATCCTCATTTTGAGGTAAGACTGCCAAGAAGACATGGAGTTGTGTGGCCTCCTGATGGGACACCCCCAGCCCATCAGCACTGGAATACCAGTTCCCCATTTGGGGTTAAGCAATGACAATTCCATCACTGTCGCAGGTTTTCTTCAGAGTATTGCTCAGGAGATCAGCTGTGACTTCTTTCAATTCTGCCTCTCTCAAACAGCATCTTCTGATTAGGAGTGATCCCTGACTCTTCAGTCATACACCTCTGCCTACATTCTTCAGCTTCTTCCCCAGGTGACCAAACTCTGTGGATTTCATCAGGCTAACTCTCAGAAAGCAAGCATATTTAAAAATTCTTCATTATATAATCTGGTTGACAATAAACCATTGAATCAAAAAAATGGGAATTAGAATGTAGCCAATGGAAAATTCTTCACTCATAACAATCCCGCCACCTAATATGTGGATTTTCCAAACCAAACAATTCCTCGGTTCTCTGAAGAAATTTAGTTGATGTCCTACAAATTAAATCAGTTTTGACATTAATTACCCAGAGGTAACACAGACCTCATAGGTTCAGGGCTCGTGCCTATAAGGCTTCATCCACTGCAGATGCTGGAGTGCACACCCTAAGCAAGCCTTGGGTCCCCAGATTACTCACACTGTAATTCTTCAGAGTATTGTTCAGGAGATCAACTGTGACTTCTTTCAACTTGGCTACAAATCACAGATTCCCACAACCTACTCTTCAGGTTCAGCAGTTGACTACAATGGCTAGCAGAACTCAGAAAACCACTTCACTTAGATTTATTAGGTTTGATAAAGGACACAGATGGAGAGGTACATAGTGTATGGTACATAAATGTCCTGAGCAAGGAGCTTCATTGTGAAATTTCAAGTGAACCACCTACATAGTACAGTGGATGCATTCACCAAGTTGGAAGCTCTCCAAACCTCCTCATTTAGGGGTTTTTATAGATTTCATTACACAACCATGATTGATTAAATAATTGGCCATTAGTTCTTAACTCAATATCTATAACTGTCCCCTCCCCAGAAGCCAGGGAGTGAGGCTGAATGTTTCAACCTTTTAATCATGCCTTGATTTTTCTGAACTGGCCCCCATCCCAAAGCTATCTTGGAGCCCCAGCCAGTAGTCCCCTCCTTAGAATACAAAAGACACTCATCAAACTTGATATTCCAAAGGCCTTAGAAGATCTTGTGTCAGGAACTTGGGACCGACACCAAATATTATAACAAAGTATGCTCCTATCACCCCTATCAGTAAATTGCAAGAGTTTTAGGAGTTCTTTGCCAGAAACTGGTGACAAAGATCAAATATATGATTTGATCTTTGTCACCAGTGTATTATGAACACTTCTTATAAAAATGGTATTAACATTGTAAGCTTCTCTGTTTTAAAGAAATCAATGCCCACAAACCACACACACTTTAAATAGCCTAATTGCACTTAAAAGCAAAAGAAGTCATAAGGGTCACAGTTCAAAATGAAACCAAAGCTGCAGATAAAAGTGGCAAAAAAAAAAGCCATATCAGTCCTGAGCCATAGTCCCTGGTGCTTTGATGACTGGATCTGCAATGTCCCCAGTATTACCAAGGACCTAAAACTACCAATGTAAGAGCTGAATCCAGTCAGGGAATCATGGGAGACCGAATGGAGGCAACTCCTGGACCACCAGACAAAGAAGAGAAAACGTAGTACAAATCTGTGGTTCTCAAGCTTCAGGTACATCACAATAACCGGGGAGATTGCTAAAATTACAATCATAGATACCATACAGGAAAATGAAAATTCTTTCAGCATAAGTATGTCTCAAATAGTTCATGGTACATACTTGTGCTAAAAATAATAATTGATTGAAAATTCAAATTTTACTCATGTTTCAATTTTGATCCTTTTTTTTTCAGCAATCTTGCTCCCAACAAAATAGAATAATTAATAGATTAATCTGTAATGACTTTAACCTAGCAAGTTAATAGCCTAAAAGAGATTAAGAAAAAAATAACATTAACAAAACTACAAAAATATGAAGTAAGATTGGACAAACTAGGCAATTGCCACCTGGACATAATAATGATTTATATATATATATATATATACACACACACACATACACATATATATGCATGTAAATTTACATAAACTTGACAAACTGAATAAACCATGACTAGATAAAGTTAAAACAAGGGATGTGGTATTAAGTGCTTCACTTAGAAGGTTCTACAGAGATATAAAGCAAATTGAAAAGTCTAGGTGGAAATTTAAGACACATACAGAAGAGAGGAAAAGATGTGCTTGGTATCTAATGGTGTTTCCATCTGGAGAATGGAGTGGAAGGCCAGAGGAGCAGTCTAAAGGGTAATTGCTCAACTCATCCATCACTGGAGGGGCTCAGAAGGACACACACCACAGTAGCTAAGTAAAAACACACAAATCCATAAGTAGATCCATATAGTAACATGCAAAAATACCAAGAATAAATATTAAAACTTATAAAACATAATAGTGAAAAGTCAGACTGGTCAAAAGACCATGGGTGATGGTGGACATTTCATCCAAGCAAGACTTGTCAGAAGAGGAGAGTAGATGTCCAAACAGGAGCATTTACCACCCACAGACCCTCTTTTCCCAAAGGTTAAATCACCTGAGAAGATTGCTAAATACTCTGTAGTCCAGACCACAATGCCTCACAAGAAAATCAGTCTTGGGAATGGACTACGAGTCTGTGTGACCCTTGGTAAGGGTCACAAGAACAGTTTCTCTGACTCTGATTCAATGACATTTTAAAATCATCAATTTCAAACACTAACTCTAAAATTTATATAGATGTGTACACTCTGCATAGACCAAGGAAAAGGGGCTTGCCCTACTAACCCAGTTTCCTTTAAATAAAGACAATAATTAAAACTATTGTTAGGGATTCAAGGATAGATTGATACACAGCGCAAAAATCCTTCAACCCTATATATATATATATATATATATATATATATATATAGAGAGAGAGAGAGAGAGAGAGACTCTGAGAAGAGAAAAATAGTATAGAAAAGGAATTACAAATTAACAGGGAAAAGATAAACTATTGAATGAATAGCCTGAAAAATATTGACTTTCCATATGGAGAAAAAAATAGGAAAACATTCAATCCCTAATTCATACTGCATACAAAAGTTTAGTCAAGTTAGGTTTCAATACACAAATGTGAAAAGGAAAAGGTGAAAACTCTTAGAAGAACATAACAAGATATTGAAAGATATTTTTATGGCTTTGAGGTAGGAAGGATTTCTTTTGAAAATAAACATAAATTTATTGTTGAAAAGAAAGTTTTTGAATAACAATGTAGTTTTTATGGCTGAATACTGTTCAGCCATAAAAATAAAGGCTATCTTGCCATTTGTGATGACATGAATAAACTTGGAAAACATTATGCTAAATTAAATAAACCGAAGAAGGACCAATACTGCATGATATCACTTATATGTACAAATTTTAAAAGAGATGGAGAAGAGAAGGGGGGTTACCAAGCAAGGGTTAGAGTTGGGCATGGTGGAATATTTTGGTCAAAGGATACAAAGTTTTAGTTATGAGTAAGTTCTGGAGGCTTATTATACTGTACGGTAATTATAGTTAATAATATAGTATGGCATACTTGAAATTTGCTAACAGAGTATATCCTAAGTTTTCTCTCCATATATTCCCCAAAAGGTAACTAGCTGAGGTGATGGATATGATAATTAGCTTGATGGTGATAATCATTTTACAATGTATATGTATACAAAAACATCACATTGTATACCTTAACCACACATAAATTTTGGCAGTTTTACCTCAATAAAGATTGAGAGAGAAAGAAAGATTGTTTAAATAATTTTGAGGAAATTAAATGTGTCATTCTAGTAACAAAAGTTATCAGGGCAGTATAAGTTCAAATCAAAGCCTTTTTAAACTTTCTTTACAATCAAAGAAGCAACATTAAAAGTATGTCTGTATCAGTTTCCTGTGTGTCCTTCTAAATATACAGCCGAGATTTTTAGAAGATAGAATGAAAGGGAGCACAGACTTCCAATAGCTTCTCCAGGTCAAAAGGTCATCCTTTTGCCAGCTTCATAAATGTCACCATGCTGAGAAGAGCCATCAGACTTAGGATCACAGCAGCAGACATCCACTGAGCACACCTAAGTGTTAGGTACTGTATTAAATAATTTCCATGCATATTTACTTTAATATGCAAATCAACCATACAATGAAGATACAATTATTATCCCTATTTTAAAGTTGATTGAGGTAGCTCAGGCTTAGAAGAGCTTTATAGGTTAAATTCTGTCCCCCCGAAATTCGTATAGGGAATTTCTAACCCCCAGTAACTGGGGGACTGTATCCGGTGATTAAGTTAAAATGAAGTTGGTAGAGTAGGCCCTAATTCAATTTGAGTGGGATTTGCATAGGAAGGAGAGAATAGGAAGAAGACACACTGAGGTCAGACCATGTGAGGACACAGGGAGAAGAAAGGCATGGGTAAGGAAAGAAGAGGCCCAGAAGAAACCAAACCTATCAGCACTTCAATCTTAAGACTTCCAGCCTCCAGCACTGTGAGAACTCACGTTTAATCCACCCAATCAGTAGCATTTTACTATGGCAGCCCTAGCTGACTAATGCAGTGAATTATCTGCTCAGTGTCACACATCAGCAGTAAACTTAGCACCAAGAGCAGTACCTATAGACAAATTATTTATGTCGTTAAAATCAGCTCCTACCTCCCCATTGTGAGGGGATTTGTTCCTCTCACATATGGGGACTGATAGGTGATCCTGAAGAAAGAACCTCTCTCAGGCTCAAAGACTTGCAAGCTGGTTTGTACTGTCAGTGCCTAGGGGTCCTGCATGGCTAGAATCTCTTTTCTTCTTTCCACATAGAGAAAGCTCAGTGCAGGGGAGTTTTACATCTCTGCACACTGCCTGGAGTGCTGGAAAGGCAAACCAATCCTTTCTAGGGAATAGCAGCAGTCAAGATGGGGCTTTCCCTAAAAGAAATGATTCAGTGATTCAAAAGGGAGAACAGAGGCAGGCACAGTGTCCTCGCATGCCTGTAATCCCAGCGGCTGGGGAGGGCTGAGGCTGGAGGATTGAGAGTTCAACAGCTGGGCACTAAGCAACTCAGTGAGATCCTGTCTCTAAATAAAAATACAAAATAGGGCTGGGGATGTGGCTCCGTGGTTGAGTGCTCCTGAGTTCAATCTCCAGTACCAAAAAATAAAATAATAAGGTGGAGAGAGAACAGAGATGGAAGGTGGGAGAAAAGCAAATGCACATTTAGAAATCAGGAAAAACTAAACTGAGCCTTGAATATCCCTGGGGTGTTGACACTAACCTGAGAAGCTCAGAGCAGGTAGGAGCCTCCGTTTCACTGGTGCAGAGGCCCAGGGATCCAGGAAGGGACAGCCTAATCTTCAAATATTAAATGCCCCCTGGGGAGGTGGAAAGCAGAGCTGAGACCAAAATAAAAGGTTTTTGAAATGAGCTGGAAGAAGCCACTAACCCACTTCTTGATCCTATCCTTATCCTATCTCCAAGCTTACTCCCCACCAACCCTGGTATATATGTTCTGATAACTTTTACAATTTGTCGATTTTCATATTAAAACATTATCAAACGACTTAAAAACTAAATTTTAAAAATGAACCTCAGCTTTGCAATTTTTTTCAAGCTGCTTTCTCAAGCTATTTCAGCCCTTGGCAGGAAAGAGTAAGAAATGTGATATTGTCTTGATTTATCTCCTATTTTGTCAGCCCTTTCTTCAAAATTAATGATCTAGATACCTTGCTCCCAAGTATATGAAAGATTGAGTCTTTAACAAATTCTGCCATAGAGTTGAAACTAAATGAGCATGTATGTCTGGAAGAAATCTATCATTTTGTGAAACCAATAAATATCCCCCTCCCCTTAACAAATGGACTGGTGATGGATCACAGAGAAAAAATTACTTCATCTATCAGTATGCAACAAAATATTGGAGGCATCTATTTTCTGACTTTGCATTTTTAGTTCTACTGTAAGACCAAGACCCACTGATGAAGGTTCTGGGGATGGATCTGAATTTCCCCCCCAAAGCTGCTGGTTATGACAACTGAACCAGCCACGCTCTCTATTTGATGTCATCTACCTGCAATAGCCAGGGTGTGTTTGCTGTGATTGCTGGCAGGGCTCCTTGAGTTAGCAGTTAGAAATCTTTTCAAGGACCTCCAGTGGCTGAAAGCTGGTACTTCAAGACCAGATTGACAAAGGGCCTGGGAAGCTGAGCCATCCCTGAGAGCATACAGTACCGCAGAGGTTTTTATGGCTGAAAATTACATCACATTATGGATAATCGTGTCCTCCTCACCAAAACCCAATGTGCAGATCAGAAACTGAGGCTGAGTCCACAGGACAATTAACTGAGGCCCTACACCTGGCCAGTGACAGAGTTAGGATCAGAGCCCAGTACTCTCTACAGAAGCTTCCAAACCTAAGTAGGTATCAGAATCTCTGAGGAACTTTTAGGAACATAGTTGACTGGTCCCAGCACCCTGGGGCATTACAATCTGTGTTTTTAACTATGTCCTCTGGCAATTATGATGTACATCCAACTTGAGCATGCCAGCTCTGCCTCATACCACCTCCCTATCAGAAAAGCAGAGCTGGTCTTCTCCACCTGAGATGTCTGTTGCTTTGGGGATGGAGCTGAGGCGAAATGGGATCCATAACACTTTTTAAATTGCTCCAAAAATATTCTTTGAGGATTAAACAAGCAAATGACCTCCTAGAGTGTGGCCGCCTTCATCCCTGCCTCCCCCCTCCTCAGATCATTCTTCACAACCATCTAAGGAGTGAGCCAGGCCCACCTTGTCCAGGGAATGTGCTGCTCAACAGAGAAATCCAAAGGCCAAATTGATTGTGGCACAACAATTGAAGGAATTCTTCAACCACACACACACACACACACACACACACACACACACAAGACTTTTCTATAAAACCATCATACAGCATTGAGTTCTGTCTGCAGACAATAAAATGCATTGATCAAAAAAGCATGTAAATTTGGCTGGGGATGTGGCTCAAGTGGTAGGTGCTCGCCTGGCATGCATGGGACGCTGGGTTCGATCCTCAGCACCACATAAAAATAAAATAAAGATATTGTGTCCACTGAAAACTAAAATATAAATATTTTAAAAATCTCTCTCTCTCTCTCTCTCTCTCTCTCTCTCTCTCTCTCTCTCTCTCTCTCTCTCTTTCAAAAAAGAAAAAGCATGCAAAAACTGCATATGCACAATTGCAGAGAATGAGGAAGGACATAAAAGATGGACAGAATCCACAAGTTAGAATGCTAAGGTCATGGCTTAATCTGTCACTCTCTCGATCTTTTAAAAGTATATTTTGGTATTTTGAAAATTATTTCATTGTATCTGAAGATTGGAAAACTACCATGTACGAGTTGACATCTCTCTTGCTCTGTTTGGTGCCTGAAAAGTACATCAAGTGTTAGGCTGAGATGAATTTACACTCACTTAGAAGCTTATTGTCCCTCTAATGTAGGTACCAGGTCAGAAAGGTCAAGGTTGATTGATTTCAAAAAGAATTATGGTTTATCCCAATCAATATTACCAACACTATGAGAGCTCAATGCCAAAGGCTTATTGGTACCCAGAAGACACTAAACAAACAGAGTACCCTCAGTGAAGAACTCTCCATGGGTGTTTCTCCCTAGACTCCCTGTTCCTATATTTTGACCAAATTGGTCTAATTGACACTTCCTGCACACACTTTAGGTTGCCTTACTGTTCTTTCAAATTTCCCCTTTTCCCCTCAGCTCCTCCTACCCACACCCCACAGCCACACTTCCCTTTAACTCACACACAGCCTGGCTCAGAAACTTTTGCTGTGTATTTTCAGATTCCCTCTGTCTGCAATGAGAATCCATTTTTCCTCCTCTTTGCTTCAAGAGAAATTGGTTTATAGTGATATTTGTGATACTCTCCTGTGAATGTTTCCTATTAGACAGCAGGTTCCACCAGGACCAAGATGCCTGAGAGCTCTTCATCCATTCATCAAATATCTCCCCAAGGACAGATATGGGCAAACAAAAATGTGAAAGAAAGGGTTAGGATTATTTAAAAAACACTATCCTCTCACACCCATGAGGTTGGGTATTATTTTTTTAAAAGGAAGAAATAACAAGCGTTAGTGAGAATGTGGAGAAACCGGGCCCCTCGTGCATTGCTGGCAGGAATATAAAATGGTGCAATCACCATTTAAATAAAAATTTAAACACAGAATCACCATATGACCCAGCATCTCCACCTCTGGATATACACCATCGAATATAGAAAGCATGGACTCCTGTAGCTATCTGTACATCATGTTCATAGCAGCTTTCTTCACTATAGAAAATAGAAAGAAGCCACCCAAGTGTCTACTAATGTATCGTAGATAAACAGAATGTAGTCAATGCACACAATGGAATGTTATTCAGCTTTAAAAAGGAAGGAGACTCTGACATATGCTACAATACGTATGGACCTTGGAGATGTTATGCCAGGTGAAATAAGCCAGACACAAAAAGGACCAGACTGATTCCTCTTATATGAGACAGAAAATAGGTCAGTGGTCACCACATGTGGAGAGAAGGGGGAAGTGGGAAGCTCTTATTTATTGAATAAAGTTTCAGTTTGGGAAGTTGCAGGGATTGATGGAGGTGATGTTTGCACAACAATTTGAATGCACTCATGCCACAGAACTGTGTGCTTTTAAATAGTTGCTATGATTAATTTTGTCATATTTAACAGTAATTTTCAATATTTTTTAATTTTTCAAAAAAAACCTTTATCCTCACTTGTTTTATGTAATTCCCTTGTAACATGAATTCTGGAAATCTGGCAGATTTTCTAGTTCTTTCCATCAACAGAACAATTCTATCCACTTCCAAAATTGCTTTTGTAAGCAGTTATTCTTTATGAAAATTTCAAATAATGGTTTCAAAACAGATTCTGAAACACATGCACCTTCACATAGTCATTTACAAATTTGATGTCTAAGGACTATTCCCCATTTGGCATTTGTTTGTTTGGTTTGGGTATATTATTAGCGGTAAGAAGCTCTAGTTGAAAACAAAGGAAATAGACCTGTGGGCAATCTACATGGAGAATAACTTGGCCTTGCAGAGGCTTAAGGAAGCTGGATGCCCATCTACAGTGGAAGTTGCTTTATAGAAAAAGAGCTATACAAAGCAATATGGGCAGCACTTCACATTTATTTTGTTGTATGAAATTGATTCTCTTCTTTTTAATGAGACAATAATGCACTTAGTGTCATCTGCAGAATGTTTAGAGAGCCTCATTATATTCTTCCCACATTTACCATTTTCCTGAAGAAAGAACTAAGTGGTACGGGCATTCAGAAAGGTCCTTAGTGCATTAAATGCTACATTTTTTAATTGTGTAAACCATTTGCATTTATAGCCCCTATAAATTCTACTCATATATTTCCCTACCAGAAGGTAATCATAAATCCAGTAGTTTCCTTCCTGAAACTCTGAATCAATTTTAACTTCAGTGGAAAAGCATCCTCTCTATACTTGTTTAATTTGCTGTTTAAAATCAGTCCTTGCCCAAGAACATAGGCACCATGGGGTTTTGCTATCAAGAACCAACAAAATAATTATGCTTTTCTTTTCTTATGCTTTTCTTCAATAAGCTCATCAGTTTTCCACGCAAAACTCTTTCCACCTATGATCGGGTTGTGTTGAGGGAACTCAAGAGTATAAACCTGCCACAGATCACCAGCTTGGGAGCTGGGAACCAGCGTTCAAATCCTAACCCAGCCAACAATGGAAATCTTGAGACACCACTTAAAACTTCCAGGCCTCCATTCACAACTCCAAAAACTGGACCAATATCCCCTACCTAGCTGGTTAATTTTAAGAAATGGATAATATATATTACAAGGAAGCACCTGACACAAAACATTCATTCAATATAAATATTAGTTGAATCTTTCTGTAGAGCTGCTTGAATTACAATAAACCCTACTTTGTGTCTGGATTTGTGCTGGGGATTACACTTCTGATACAAGGAAGCTAACAATATATGTAAGAGGAAAATAAGGATATTTCGGAAAGCAAGAGGAGATGTAAGATCATCAGTGCTGAGTTGGCTGGGACACACTTTAAATGCCAAGACAGATTTCTCTAAACTTGGTAAGCTGGAAGACTGCTTGAAGGAGAAGACTTAGGTAGCCAGCCTCCTAGCATGACTGAGGTTTGGATTATCACAGAAAAAAATAAAATAAAGGGGCTGGGGTTGTGGCTCAGTGGTAAAGCGCTTGCTTAGCATGTGTGAGGCCTGGATTCAATCCTCAGCATCACATAAAAATAAATAAATAAAATAAAGGTCCATTGACAACTAAAAAAAAGATAAATAAATAAAATAAAATAAAGTGCATTCATAATGCATAGTAACTAAAGCTCAGAACCATTAAAACATTATCTCCTTGGTCCATGATAACTTTGGCCATAAATTCATAACTTTTTTCATGTGGTCAAATCAGCCTTTTATTTACTCTAGAAAGATTTGAAAGTGTCCTTCCATCTCTATCATCCATACCAGTCCTACAACACACACAGTAATACCTGTTCTCTCTTTTTGGCTTCTAAGATTTGTTTCTTCATTTTATGATTTTGTTTAATATGAAGAGGACATTAGATTTATAGTCTGATCCAGATGTGAGTTATTAAAGGACAGTGAGAAGTGTATTTTCCTTCCTGTCTGCCATGGCACAAGACCTTGCTAGCCTGTGTACTCTGCTGCTACCATTATTTGGCTGGGGCTTCTGAGCTTTCCTCTTTCATGAGCTTCCCTCTTTCATGGTAGCTAACCCATCATAATTACCTCATTCCTCAATGACAATGACCCCTGACCTTTAGGTGATAAAGAGCTCCTTTTTGTTTGATTTGTCAAAATTATTGGATGCATTTATTTCATTCTGCTCGAGGTATTTTGCTTTTGTTTTGTTTTGTTTGTTTTACTTTTTGAGGGATAGGATCAAATGATTGAAAAGAATGTCAGGGGAAAGATCACATAATAGGTTTGTGGCTAATAAAATCTTGAAAACATTTTCCAAAACTGTAAATTCAAAACTGTAGTGTATATTTCCAAAGGTTAAATTACATTTCAGAAATGATAGAAAAAAATTCATAATTACAAAAACCAGACCCTCAGTGGTCAACAGTGCTAAAAAACAAAAAGTTTTGAGTCCACTAATGAGTAAATGAATGAAATAATAGCAAGGTGCTATTTTTGCCTACTGAATTGGCAAAGTTTAAAAATAATGATAACTAACATTGATACAGTTTTAAGGTAAGTAATATCTCATATATCATTAATAAAATGTAAGTCAATAAACCTTTGAGAGCCATAAGGCAAATTTTTATAATGTTCATTTTTTTCTGTTAGCATTTATTTTTTTAATTTGTTCTAATTAGTTATACATGACAATAGAATGCATTTTGACACCTTATACACAGTTGAAGCCCAACTTCTCCTTCCTCTGGCTGAACATGATGTAGAGTCACATCAGTAGTGTAATCAGACATGTATATAGAGTAATAATGTTCATCTCATTCCACCATCCTTCCCATCCCCACACCCACTCCCCTCCCCTCACTCCCCTCTGCACAATCCAAAGCTCCTTCATTCTTCCCTACCTCACCCCATTATGTATTAGCATCTGCTTATCAGAGAAAACACTTGGCCTTTGGTTTTTGAGGATTGGCTTATTTCACTTAGCATGATATTCTCCCGCTCCATCCATTTACCTGCAAATGGCATAAATTTGTTCTTCTTTAAGGCTGGGTAATATTCCATTGTGTACATATACCACATTTTCTTTATCCATTCATCTGTTAAAGAGCACCTAGGTTGGTTCTGTAGTTTGGCTATTGTGAATTGAGCTTCTATAAACATTGATGTGGCTGTGTCACTCTAGTATGCTGATTTTAAGCCTTTTGTTTATAAACCAAAGAGTGGAATAAATGGGTCAAATGGTGGTTCTATTTCAAGTTTTATAATGTGCATATTTTTGAGCCAACAAGCCCACTTAATGGAATTTACAAGTTCTAAGTAAATACTTTGAAAAATACTTAAAGGTATATGTCCAAAAATGTTCACAGCAGAACTTTTACATTAATACAAAATTGTTAAATAAATTAAATATAGAAAAACAGGCAATAGAGTAAACATATAGGTATCATCTATATATAGGATGATATGTGGAATAACAGCACCATGTAATCATGAAAGGTGAGAACGTACTTTTTTGATCATGGAAATTTTTGATAAGATGTTAAAGTTGCAATGATGGCTTTAGTTACTTACTTCAATTACATTGTTCTCATTTACTACCCATGTTCCACTTATTAAAGACACACTTGTCCTTGCCAGTGCCTCTTGCCATAGGTCCTCAGTAGAGCACCCTGGACATTCCCGGCAAGGTCCATTCTTTAATGATGAAAATTAAGGAGGTAAATTATTTATGGAGGCCAGGCACAGAAGCAAAATGTGAGGAGGCAGACTTAGCAGAGAAAGCAAGTTGCTCTACAGAGACAGGTGGGAAGTGGCCTGGAACAAAGCTCCTTTGGGAATGAAGGAGACTTTGAGAAGTGTGGCATAGAAGATGTCTTTGACAGCTCTGTGTACAAACAAAGCAAAATGACACAAAATACCTGAATAAAAAGAGAAAGTGGCTAACAAGAGTACAATTGTGGGTTATGCATTAGATGCCCCTGAACACCTTTTGAGAAACAAAAAGTCAGAATAGAATGGCAGTTTGGGTGAACGAACTGTGTGTCTTTAAGGTAAGAGTAACACTAAAATAAAAACTAACTTGAACCTCTAGAGTTTATTAGAATGTACAAAGATTTCTTTCTCTGGGAGAGTGTTTAGAAAGCATTTAAAAAAACATTACAAAACAGTGCATTGTTTTTATACATTCGTATGTATATATACACATACATATTTATATAAGCAAAATTCTGAAAGGATCTAAAGCCAAAATTTTATAGGGATGTAATCTTCAAATAGAAGGATTTTCAATAATTTCTTTTCTTTTTACTTATCTAGATCTTCTAATATTTTTGCAACATGCATATTATTTATTCAAGAAAAAAAACAAGGATAAAAATAAATTCCAATACTATATCATGCCCAGGATCATGTGCCCTCTCAAAATTACTACTTAAAGAAAATTTTGCATTCTCGTTCAGGCCTGCTGTTTCCACATGTGTGCCAAGCTGTGTTTGCTTCCATGTGTGAAGTCGCCAAACTCAGCTATATATTTGGATTGAAATGCAGCTCCATCGCCAGATCAGCTCTGGGGACTCATCTCCTCTTGCATAAAATCTAGCTTGAGTTACAGGCTGCCCACTGCACCAGCTCTGGGGCTGCTGGTATGATTCACCAGAGGAGAGCAAAAATGTGAGTATGAGATAAATGAGGCATAGCAGGAAGACGGCGGGACCAAACATCATTCACCATAGGAAGAGCTATTCAACATACAATGATTCACAGTGCTGTTAGAGGAAAGGAAAATGTAAGATACTAGAAACCCACATTGGAGTGTTTAATGCAAAGTATAGAGAAAGGAAATTGGGGGAAAAAATGCAATACATTAAGTATGTAATTTATCTACATATATTTCATGTTTGTACATTCACACTGCCACCTAAGGGGAAAATAAATAAAATGGAAGTCGTATATATTTCCAGGAGTTCATATGAGACCTATATATAATCATATTGTCATCTTCATTGGCTAGAAAGAAATGTTTTTATTTAAAGAAAAACTCATAATCAAGTAGAAGAAGAATCTAATGTGCTCTATTACTTTTGACCTGGAAAAATCATGCTCAAAGGGGAAAAAAGAATGACTGCTATTTCCAGTATAGACTTTTAAAATGGTAAAACTAACTTTTTCAGCTCTGCTCTAAGGTGAGAGCATCTTCCAATATTATCCTGGCTGCCAAGCTTGCCCCTCCAATGTGAACTTCACCTTTCCCACCTTCCAGTGATGTCCACCAAGAGCTCCTCTCACCCTTCAGCAACTGAGTGGGACAACTATTAGCTAAGCCAATCTATCCATGAAACCCAAGTGTGCAGTATATAGGTGAGCCTCCAGAGTCAACTGAGTTCCCAGAAAGACAGGCACTCTACTCCACAGAAAGTCATCAAAACAAGTGAAAATCAGTCAGTCTCAGCAAAATATCTCAGGACAAAAGTAGCATTCATGCTGCTTGGTGGGTGTTCTTGTTTCTAGAATGTTCTCAGCTCTTGAACGCATTTATATATAGTATTCATAGGACAGAAGTACGTTATATCGAGAATATAGAGAGAGAATGTATTAAGAAACATAAATGTAATCTACTTATTCATTTTAGCCGTTTTCAGTGAGACGATTAGTCTAAGCAACCTATCCTGACATGACTGAAAATAAAATATATTCATCAAAATCTAAAGGAAGAAGCAGGAGCAGGGCTTACAATCATGGTCTTTTGCACAAGCTGTGAAGTTGTCTGAGCTTCATTTACTAAATAAATTTGTTGTAACTATTGGGTGAGAAATGGACCAGGAGTACTGTCACATGACTGAAGTTTCAGCAACTTGGAAGCCTGAGGCAGGAGGATTGCAAGATCCAGGCCAGCCTCAGCAATTTAACAAGGCCCTGTCTCAAAATACAAAATCAAAAAGGGCTGGGGTGGATGTAGCTTTGTGATAAAGGTCCCCCGGTTTCAATCACCAGTACCAAAAGAAAAAAGAAAAAAAATGAGGAATGTTATGTTCCATACCTGTCACAATGTCTGACACAGAATAGATTCCTTCCTCCTTTCATTATGAGATAAAATGATTCAATTTGAAGACTTTTTTGAGATAGTAAACCAGTATATGTTTTGGATGTGAATGTGGAGGTGGAAAGAAGATAGTTTGGGGGCGGGAGGGGATTGTATGAAAAAGCAAAGATAATATGAAAATGAGGCTGCTAAGAACAGATCCTTTATTATTCCCACTGGGATAAGGATGGGATTGTCTGCCATACTTAAATGGATGATCATTTTGCTTCCTTTTGTCTGCTTGTATAATTGATTTCCATCTTTTTGGATCAAGTTCAAATGTCATCTTGGTCAAAATGCCCATTAATTGAACAAATGAATGAAACTCTTTCTCAATCAATTTCTGAGGGAAATATATATATTAGTGCCTTGTAAAGTGTTTGGAAACACTCATCACTGTATATTTATCCTCAGTTTTATATCTCAGGCTTCCATTTCATATTGCCAGTTAATTTAAAAAAGAAGAGAGAAGGAGAGAAGAACAAACAGTCCAGCTATGTCATGGGGCATGGCAGGAACGTCAAAAATGGCTGCAAATTTCTCCCCCCCCACCCTCAGAGACATCACATCCAGCATCCCATAGGATTAGACAATCGTTCAACATCTCAGAGAGGAAAACTACGATTTTTCTCAGTCCTACTGTCTTTTCTTTTCAAAATCTTTCCTCACAGCTAGGCTTATGCTTTCTGAAACTACAGAGCTAGGTGCAACGTTCCTGAGTCTTACATCTTGAAAACTCTGATTACCAGATTCTCGTGTCTGTTTTAGAGCATCTGTTTTAACTCCCCTTAATTAGTGGTCTTCTCCCCTCCCTCCATCCCTCGCTGCCTTCCTCCTTCCCTTCAGTCCTTCCTTCCATCTCTCCTCCCTCCCTCCCTTCCTGTGGTGCACATTAGCAAAGCCGGTTGGACTGAGTCTGATTCCCATCTGTGAACAAGGACACTTTGCCTGCTCTTTTCTCCCCTCTCTCCTCCCTTCACTTCACACATCCTGATGTACCTTCAGATGCTTGTCCTCTCTCATCTTTCCTCCTCCACGTGTGGGGTTCTTCAGATAGGAGAGAAGCAAGGAAAATTGCACCTTCTCTGGTGGGGAATTTGCATTGGCGTTACATTTTCATTCCATTATGTGTCCGTGAGATCTACAGAGATACGACATCAATTCATTCAGCTGAACGTTTTAATCTCACAGAAGGTAAATGCCAGCTGCAGACAGAGCCTTTCTCCCATTTGCCCTTACTTGGTTCCCTTCTTCAATTCCAAGCACATTTATGGTAATGAGTTAGCCTGTCTGGATGCTTCTCTGTGACCCTTTTCCCCACAGGCCATGCAGTGTTGGTGTGAGATGTCAGAGAGACATAAATTTTTGTTACAGGGAATTCGAGTGGAAGGCGAGGAAGCCTCCTCCCCCATTCCTGTTCACCCTGAGGAACAGCCTCGTTTACTCTGTCCTTATCTCCACGACCGGCCACAGGACTAGGTTATGGCTGTCATATTTCAAGTGGCAACTAGGGAGGAAACAAGATTTGGACACATGGCAGTAATACAACTAACATTTGGATAGCCTTTAAACCTTGCAAAGGGCTTTCATATTAGCCCATTAAATCATCATGGTTGTTCTAGAAGCCAGGTGTTTGCATTATTAGTCCCATTTTACAAATAAAGAAATTGAGCTCTAGAATGACACTTTGAATAGCCTGAGCTTACACCACAAGTAAACAGCTAGGCTTGGTAGCCATATCCAGAGCTTGTGACTGCAAAACCTATGTTGTTAGAATTTGCTTAATAGACTACCTATATTTACCTGTATGTCCTTCCAGGAAGATTCAGCACAACCTACTTAGAGAGCAATTGCATAATAAGTAGTAAAAAGTCAAAACTATGTGCACATGTTTTGTTCTAATGTGTGGAACTTTTTGCAAATAATAATAATAATAATTCAAAGTATACATAAAATTTATTTACAGGAATTTTCAGTGCAATATGGAAATATGATACAGTTACAAGCTAACTGATGCTTAAAAATAGGAGATATTCTAAAAATATCAGGCTATATTTCTAAGACATGATAGCATTAAGACTATATTTTTCAAATGGTGTTGAAACATAATTTTTATGCTGTATATTATATAATGATGGAAACAGATTAGAAATCTATATATGATTCCAATTTTATTGGAAAAGTTCATCCCTAGAAGAAAGACTGAAATTATGCACAAATGTATATATACACACGTAAACACACACACACACATTCTTGAAAATATTCCAAGTCACATATGTTTTTGGTATCTTGTGAATTTTTCAAATTATATATGCAGTGCGAATTAACTTTTTGTCATCAGGAAAAAAAACAATAAAATGATTTTTCAAACATTGGTCGAATAATCCCATCTTTATGACTGCTTCTTTACTCCTCCTGGAGTTTGTTTATTCCAAGGACTGACTGTCACATCATTGGTGGGTACTCAGCATAATCTGGCTATGCAAAGCGCCTCACTCTTCTGTGACCCAGGTCACTCCTCGGCAGCTTTTGTCTGGTGATAGGGGTGTGGAGTGCAGCACAATGCAAGGAGTGGGTGAGCTTTCCGTTCTGTCAGTTCTCTGGCTTTTAGTTTTCTCTCCTGAACTCCAGCAAAGATATTATGTAGTGACCCACAGAGGTCCTCAGAGTCTCTACAATGACCTCTCTTCTCCACCTTCTCTCACCTCCATTGCACAACACACAAAATGAGCTGGAAGTTGCTTCTGAGCTTTTTCAGAACATCTGCTGCACCCTTGGTGCCTGGGAGAAGCAGTGCTATATGTGAGGACATGCCTTTATCTTACAAGTCTTCCCTCAACCTCATTACTGGGGACAAAAGCCCTCAGGCAGGATGAAGACATTGGAAGGAGGACATCTCATGATCATTCATTCCTTCTCTCCTCCACCTCCATTCTCTCTGGCCCCAGACCTCCTCTTCCTGGACTTTTGAAAAGTGTCCATATTCCCCCTCTCCCCATGAGGAAATGGTTGCACCCTTGATCTCTCCCCTGTCCTGCAAATTCAAATTCCTCAAGTTTGGGTTGGATGTAATATTTTCTTTGCTGGGTCTCAAGGGCACAGTTCCCCATCTGTGAACTGTGGCTAATCTGCTCAGAAGCTGTCCATGAAGCTAGTACACTTCCACAAAACAAGCATTACTTTTTCCAAAATAACACAGCATATTCTCCTATGAGAAAAACACATTTTCCCATTAGCATTTTTTTAATTATTATACCATAACTTTGCTGTGTAAGAGTCAGCTTCTTATCCCTAGCTTTTCACATATATCATGAACTATAATAGCTCCTACTTACTCATTTGGAAGAAGTATTAGATTCAATTAGTTTCTCTCTATTATTCAAATCTCTTTCTTGATTGGGTAGAAAATAGGAGTTACAAATATCCAGAGGAAGAAAACATCCATATAAGATATCCTCCTTACGAAAGTCTTATTGTGCATAAGTCTTCTTCCCTCACTATAGCTTTTCTGAGCGACTTGCCAATATTTATCAGTTAGCACTTGCTGTATAACAAACCACCCTCATATTTAGCTACTTAGAACACCATTTATTTGGCTCACCTCTTCAGAGGTACAGAGTCAATAAAGAATCGTAACTATTCTGACAAACAATTAATTGGTTGAAGCAAAAAAAATATGATGGAAATCAGGACAAATTGACCATGTAATGGTCATTAGCACCAATGATGAGGACCAGGAGTGTGGCTAAGTGGCCCAGTGCTTGCCTCACATGTATGAAGCCCAAAAACCAATGATGAAAAGCCCAGGGATACCCATGCAGTTAAATGATCTTTTCTTAGTGTAAGGATTCTCTTAAAATAAAAATATTCACAACCACACATGATAGTAAATATATTTTCAGTATCTATTCATTTCTAAAAAATTCATAATAGTAATTTGAACTGTTCTCATCTGGTCCAGATGGGCCTCATCCATCCTGCAAGGGCTTGTTTGTGAGTCTGGGCTTAGCTTGTGGGTCAGCTGAAGCTGACTGATTCAAGAAAATCTCAGCAGGAATGAAGGGGTTGGTTGGGCCCTCTCCCTGTGGTCTTTCATTCTCCAGCAGCCTCTCCCATAGCAATGATGTCAAAAATAAATAAATAAAAAGACAAATTCCAATATTCAAGCACATCCCAACACACTCTGCTTGCATCATATTTTCTATTATCCCATTAGCAAGGTGAAAACAAATAACAAAAAAATAGTGTATGTCTAAACCCAGTACCACAAGATGCTTTCAAAGGGTCTAAATACAGAAAAACATCAAAAACTGGGATTATTGTCATAATCCCATTTAACTTCAGTAAAGGAACAGCATGTATTACTATCTAGAGTGTCTGGAGAAAGTTGACAAGTAAGGAAGTGATGGGGACAAAGGTAGTAGCCACTTCTTATC
Organism: Ictidomys tridecemlineatus; assembly: GCF_052094955.1. Classification (NCBI taxonomy): domain Eukaryota; kingdom Metazoa; phylum Chordata; class Mammalia; order Rodentia; family Sciuridae; genus Ictidomys; species Ictidomys tridecemlineatus. The sequence continues at coordinate 62,835,304 of NC_135483.1, read as the reverse complement.
TTCTTGCAAGTTTCTCCTTGACGAGCATCAATTAAGAAGACACTGGGCCACAATATCACTGTTTCATTTACTAGGGCTATTGTAACAAATCACCACACACTGGGTGGCTTGCAACAGAAGCATATTTTCTCAGGCTAGAAATCTGCAGGCTAGAAATCTGAAATAAAAATGTTGGTGAATTCATGCTCCCTCTGAAAGCTCTAGGGAGGACTTTCCTTGCTTCTTCTAGCTTCCAGTGGTTACTGGCAGTCCTTGGCATTCCTTGACCTGTAGTGGCATAACTCCAGTTTCTGTCTCTATGGTCATGTGGTCTTCTTCACCGTGTCTCCTGTGTCTTAAAATCTCTCCTCTTATAAGAACATTAGTTATTGCACTTCGGGCTCACACTAATAGTGTGACCTCATCTTAAATTGATGACATCTGTAAAACCATATTTCCAAATAAGGCCACGTTCGGGCTACTACACCAAAATGTCATAAACAAGGTGAATATACATTTATTTCTCACAGTTCCCCAGGCTGGAAAGTCCAGGCTCAGGGCATCAGCAGGTTTGGTGTCTGGTAAGAACCCATTTCCTGCTACATAAGTGGTGCCTTCTCCCTGCGTCTTCTCACATGATATAAATGCAAAGCAGCTTTCAGGAGCCTTTTTATCAGGGCACTAATTCCTATCATGAGGGCTTCACCCTCATGATCCAATCACCACCCCTTTGCCCTACCACCTAATACCATCTTATGGGTGATTTCAACATATGAATTTGGGGTGTTTGGGTGTTGAGAGCCACAGCCCAAAGGCCCCAGCAAAAACTTCCAGCTGCCAGTTGATGATTGGCTCACAGTGGCCCCAGCAAACTTCTAGCTGCCAATTGATTGGCTCCTCTGCGGTGATGCTCATGGGGCTGTTTCCCCGCCCTTTCAGACCACGGAGCTGCTCATTGGGGGACTTTTTTTGTCTCTGCCCATGTGACGCAGCCAATCAGCCTCAAGAGCAGGAGGAGTGGGGGAGGTTGAGAGGCTTGTGGGAAGCTGGTGGTGGCAGTTGGGCTCTGAGGATTTTTCCTGAGGAGCTGTGTGGTTTGGTGTGTGTGGTTCTAAAAATAAAGTTCGTTTCTTTTGACAAGTGGCTCCTGAATTGTGCCCAGCCAGACTGCAGCATTTGGGGAGACAGACATGGAGACCATAGCACACAGGCACTGGGAGATAAGACTTCAACATAACTTTTTGAGAGAGACATAATCTAATTCACAACATTTATCTATGACTTACTAAGAAGAGTCACAACAACGGCCCAGAATTCCACTATTGTTTAATAGTGAGGGAACCTGGTGAGATGAAAATATCAGTTCACCTCACTACACTATTTTGTAGTTCTTCTCTTCTTACCTCCAATGAGTGTTTAGTCCTTCCAAGTAAGTTGTAACTTCTTGAAGTCAGGTAAGACTTTACATTTGAAATTATAAATGGAATCTTAACTATTAAGGAATTAACATTTGTGGCTTCAACTTTTCTCAAGCATCCCCTAAAATCCATGAGGCCCAGTAACTTGCAATGTCCAAGAAGTCATTCTGAATCTCAACAAAAATATGGTTGTGAAATGAATTGCTTAATTAAAGAATTCTCCTAGCTGATAGTATGGTGTAATGTTCACTTCACATATTATGGTTTTTATCCTTAGAAGTTGAATTTGGGTCATTCAAAAATTATTTTGTATGCCTTTACTAAATTTTTGAACATGTAGAACATGTTATAACATTAGTTATAATAACTATTTTAACACCCTTGTTTGGTAATCCAACATCTGTGTCACTTTGGGCTCAGTTTTAATTGACTTAATCTCATGATGGGTTTTATTTTTCTGTTTCTTTATATGTACACCTGAGAATTTTTTTTATTGGATGCTAGGTATTGTGAATATTACCATTTTGAGTGCTAGATATTTTTAGTTCCTTCTAGGTATCCTTGAGCTTTGTTCTAGAATGAAATTAAGTTATATGAAAAACATCTGATTATTCCAGATCCAGCATTTAATATTTGTCAGACAGGTTGGAGCAGCATTCATTCTTAGTCTCACTGTTCCCATTACAGAAGTAAGAACTTTCTGTGTACTCAATCATCCCAGTGCCCTTTGAATCTTAAGGTTTTGCAATTTGGTTGGCAGAAACCAGCACTATTTTAAGTTGGGTGGTCAGACACTGTTACTTCGATTACTTTAGGGGGTTCTATCCCTAGATTTAAGCAGTTTTCTCACATGCATGTGCTAATGCCACTCAGCTGAAACTTGGGAGGACCCCCTTCCTGCACAGTTCTTCTTGCTTCAGTACTTTGACTTCTGAACTTCAACCACAGTAGTCTCAGCATAGCCTGGTTCCTCTTTCCCCTTGGGCTGGAAATTCCAGGCAATGGACTGTAATAATCACAGTTCTCTCCTTACTTGCTTCTCATCTTTCAAGAATATTGTTCTTTAGTGTTTCATGAGCAACATCTTAGTCTTAGAAGTTGAACTTAGCTTGGGCTGCCATAGCAAAATACTGTAGACCGGGTGACCTAAACAATGCATATTTATTTTCCTACCATTCTGAGGCTGGAAGTCCAAGATCTGAGATTGGGGTTCCAGCATGGTTGGGTTCTTGTGATGGTCCCCTTCCTGTCTTGCAGATGGCTGATTTTTCACTATGTGCCCACATGGCCTTTCCTAGGTGCATGCATGTGGACAGAGCAATTTCTCTTCCTTCCACTTCTAAGAAGATCACTGATCCACTACCTGTGTGATCTCATTCAACTTTAATTACTTCCTGAAAGACCTACCTCCAAATAAGTCACATTGGGGCTTAGAGCTTCAACATATGAATTGGAGGATGGGGTTGGAGAGGGATGGAGAAGCATGATTCAATATTTTGTAAATTATTGTTTCATACATTTTGTTTAATTTATGTTTTTTTCTGAAGGAAGTATAAATCCTAATCCTGTGACTCTGTCTTCTTTGGAGGTACAAATCACTATCTCTTTAAAAAATTTTTCTATAGCTCACTCCACATTAGCTATACTTACTGTTTCAATTTATTAACAAAATGCACAATGTCAAAAAGTTACTATAGACTTACTAATCCTAGTAAATAAATTTGCATTGTGTTTACTTCAAAAATATCTGCATAGGCATATATTTGAGAAATAGTGACAACCTATTTGTAAGTCATTATTTAGCCTATCTGCAGACAAACTTTACTATAGATTGCAGACTAAATAATCTCTTGTACATACAGTTCTACCTTCAAAGCATAGATGCAAGGAACTAAAATAAAAAATAATTCCATGTTGATCTCCACTCTGAAGTAAAATTTTAATGTGATAATTGAGATGCACTAGAAAAAAAATAAGAGTAATTGATTGAATTCAAACAAATACTTTTAATCTAACTTCATTTTCTTTTGGTAAAAAGCTTCGAGATCAATATTCCAGAGGAATACTTGAATATAATATGGCTGATTGCATCAAGTTCTCTAGTACTCTATCTACATTATCTACTTGTATGTGTGGATGAAAAAGAAGATTTAGCGGAACATTAACAAAATAACAAACCGAAAAGATGCCAGTCTGATGCCATCCTAAAGGGAAAACACCAAGTGCGCACACCTGACATCTAAAGCAGAATTTTCCCCACTCACCACAAAGCCTGTTCTCTCCTCTTTCTGAGCATCCCATTAGAATGTATTTCCACCCTCCTCTGCAGTCCAGTGTGGCAAGTGGGGCCATGTTCTAGCCAGTGGAATAGGATCTCAAGTGATTTGTGCCACTTGTAAGCCCGGAGCAAAGAAATGTTCCATGAAAAAACCCTCCATGGTCTTTATTCTTTGATCAGCTGAAAAAGACAAGAATGACCACCTGGAAGGCACACAATGAAGATGGAGTCCCCAGATGGAAAGTGCTAGATCCTTGGGTCTCCCTTAGAAAAGACTGCTCACTAACTAGCATTACTATTTATGTGCTTTATAAGGGAAAAGGCTTTCATTGTGTTGAGCTTTTATACATTTTCAGGATTGTTTGTTGCTGCAGTTGGAGACAACCTATGCAATAAAGCCTCTAAATTCAGTGCTCTATGGTTCACATTTTTATAAATTAATAACATACCAGCATTTGCTTTCTTTCAATATACCTGATAAAAAAAATTCAAAATAGCAATACCAAAGTTACTAACAATAAAACTACTAAACATTGTTTAAAGAAAAAAAAATAATAGGATCAACATGAAATCCCACAATGAGTATTGTTAATTTTCAAAAACTCTTGAATTTTTATATTATTTTGCGTTTGTTATTTTATGACTCTTTCTGCTTTGGAAACAATAATTTTTTTATTCTATGTTTTGAAGACTCTGCTGCTGTCTGCTCAGAGAAGGAAAAATGAAGACACGAAAATAGCAATTTTAAGTCATAAAACAAAGACAATTAGAGTTTATGCCACTCGTTATCTCAAAGTCATTTTAAACGTAACATATTCAACACAAACTCAGGCATCTTTCCCCCAAATCAGGCCTTCTCCCAATCCTTCCTATTTCATTCAATAGCGACATGCCTCCAACAGCAAGAGCCCAAAATCTGAGTCCCCTCTTCAAATGCTCTTTATTTTAACCTGCAAGATATAGAGACAAAGACGCAGTGGTTGATGAAATCTGCCAACACAGAGTTATGTCAGAGTAGTGGATGAAATCTAATTATTCTGTCTCAAGATAGCTGTGGATTGGGAGGAGTCATGGTACAGATGAGCCAGCAGAAGTAAATGTGATCAGCAAGACTTTGTATGTGCATAAGGGTTTTCATTCTCAGAATATTCACTTTTGCCATCCTCTGCATTTTTCCTAGTTGAAAACACCAGGTAAAATCAAAATCAGCCTCTTGCTTTGCTTGACTTCTATGCCACAACATCCTGACTGCAGCCCAAACACTTTCTCCCTTACAAAAGTATTTCTTATTCACACCACTCACATGGTGCTCATATTTAGCCTCATGCTATGGTTAATCTTTTTATTTTTTTTAATGTGGATATACCGAGTTATCCTAGTTGGTTACAGAGGTATAGCTCTGGAGGGCTAAGGGCTGTGGCTTTTATCCTTTTATAGGGTCTAGCACAGGGCCTGCCCCCTAGTGTGCTTATTTAAAAGAAGAAGAAATAAATACCTACTAACTTATTTAAGTCTTTTATGACCCTGTGCTAAGGTGTCAGCAAAGATGTATGGGGAGTTGAGGTGAATAAAGAGGCACTTTGTGATACCTCTCACATCCTTATTGAAGAGAAGGCAACTGAAACAGTTTTCCAAAGTAAGCTGTTTATATTCTGCTCACCGCCTGGAACATGTCTAATTCCAAGATTTCTAAGATGAGATCTCAGTCACATTCAAAAGAGATGAACAGAGATGAATAACCTTCTCTGTGATGATTTCTCATTTGTTTAAAAAAGAAAGAAAGAAATCCATTTAAATTGGCTCTTCTCCAACATACTTTTTATACTGATTAATTTCTCTCCAGTATTGACCTGCTGATCTCTTCAACATTCATACTCACTATTTATTTCAATAATAATTCATTAACTTGATTTCTGTATTGACCACAGGACCTAGAAAATGTTTTTCAAATTTCCTGCTGATCTGCTCAATGATGATGGTGTTCTATGCCGAAATAGAGTCATGGTGCTGAAAACCAATAAAGCAGGGCCAGTAGAAGGCTGTGAAAATCACTTTGGGTGGTTAGTTGGCAGCTTCTTCTTTTCCCCCTTTTTTAAAAGGCTAATGTTTAAAGAGCCATATATTTGTCTCGAGAAGTTTTACTAAAACAGTACCTTCTTTAGATTCTACATGTGAGAGAGATGATGCAGCATTTGTCTTTTGGTGCCTGGCTTATTTCACTTAGCATAAAGTTCTTGAGATTTATCCATCTTGTCAGAAATGTCAGAATTTCCCTCTTTTTTAAAGCTGACTAAGTAGTATTCTGATGTATGTAATATGCCACATTTTCTTTATCCCATTCGTTTGTTGATGGACTCTTAGTTTGATTCCATATCTTGGCACTTGTGAATAATGATTCAATAAACATTAGATAGTAGATATCTATCTCATCAAGCTACTGACTGCATAGTCTTTGTGATTGCTGGATGATATGGTAGGTAGATTTTTAATTTAAAAATTTCATGCTGTTTTCCATAATGGTAGTAACAATTTACATTCCCATGATAATACACAGGTTCATGTTCCTCCAGATCCTTAGTAATATGTTACATTTTGTCTTGTGGATAAAAGCAATTCTAAGAGGTGTGAGATAATACCTCATTGGGGTTTGATTTGCATTTCCCTGATGATTAATGATGTTGAACATTTTTCCATAAACTTGTTGGCTATTTTGCCTGTCTTCTTTTGTGGAAAAGTTTGTGTAGGTCCTTTGCCCATGTTTTCAATCAGATTATTTTTTTTCTTACTGTTAAGGTAGTTCTTTATACATTTTTTAAATTAACATTCATTTATAACATTCACATTCACCTTCCATTCTGTAAGTTGTCTCCTTCCTCTGTATATTGCTTCACTTGCTCTGCAGAAGTATTTTCATTTGATGCAATCCCATTTTGCTTTTGTTTGCCTATACTTTGGGAGTTATAGCCCCCCCAAAAAATAATTGTCTAGACCAATGTCAAAAAGCATTGCTTTTATATTTTCTTCTAGTTTTACAGTGGTATGCCTTATGTTTAAGCCTTTAATTCATTTTGAGTTGATTTTGTATATGGTGTTACATAAAGGACCATGTTCCTTCTTCAGCATGTGGATATCGGTTTTCCAAACACCATTATTGAAGAGACTCTCCTTGTCCCATTGCATGTTCTTTGCAGTTTGTCAAAGATCAAAAAAACCATAAATGCATGGATTGATTTCTGGGCTCTGTTCTATTCCATTCGTCTCTATGTCTGTTTTTATGCTAGTACCATCCTGTTTTGATTACTATAGCTTTGAGATATATGTGGAGATCAGGTACTAAGATCCTTCCAGCCTTGCTCTTTTTGCCTCAGATTGCCTTGAACATTCAGGGTCTTTTGTAGTTTGATATGAACTTTAGAATTGTTCATAATTTCTGTGAAAATATATTTGGAATTTTTATAGAGATAGCATTGAATCTGTAGATCACTTTTAATAGCCTGGGCATTTTTTAACATTAGCTCTTCTATAATAAATACAGAATATCTTTTTATTTACTTGTGTCTTCCTCAATTCTTTTCATCCATGTTTTATAGTTTTCAGTGTGCAGATATTTCACCTTTTTGGTTAAATTTCTACCTAAATATTTTTTAGTTTGGTTTGGTTTGTTGTTTTGGTTTAGTTTGGGGGTTTCGTGTGTTTGCCACTGTAAATGGAATTTCCCCCTTTATTTATTTATCTATTTTTGATAGTTCGTTGTTAATGTATTAAAACACAACAAATTTTGTATGTTGACTTTGAATCTTGAAATTTTACTGAAGCTTATATTACTCCTAAGAGTTTTTTGGTGAAATCTAGTGTTTTCTATTTACAAGATCATGTCATCTGTGAATGAAGATAAATTCAGTTCTTTTTTTTCCAATTTTACATCTCTTAGTTCTTATTCTCCCTTAATTGCTCCAGCTAAGACTTCCAGTACTTTTATTGGAATGGCAAAAGTAGACATCCTTATCTTTGTCCTGATCTTGGAAAACTTTAAACTTTTTATTGTACAGTGTGGTATTAGGTATAGTCTGAATATTAGCTATAGTCTGGCTTTTATTTTGTCTAGAGATGGTCCTTCTGTATTTACGCAATTTGTTGAGTTTGTGTCATGGAAAGATATTAGATTTTTAAAAAGTTGTTATATATGACAACGGAATAAATTACAATTAATATTACACATATTGAGCACAATTTTTCATATCTCTAGTTGTACACAAAGTAGAGTAACATACTTCCTGTCTTCAGACATGTACTTAGGATAATGATGACCATTGCATTCTACCATCTTTCCTACCCCTTTCCCCTCCCTTTTTCTCCCTCTCCTTTTCCCCTTTGCCCTATCTAGAATTCATTTAATCCTCCCATCCCTTCCCTCCACCCACAGCATATTATGGATCAGCATCCTTAAATCAGAGAAATCATTTGGCATTTGTTTTTTGGGAGATAGGCTAATTTCACTTAGCATTATATTCTCTTTCCATCCATTTACCTGTAAATGCCATGATTTTATTCTCTTTTATTGCTGAGTAATATTCCATGGTGTATATATATTCTACATTTTCTTTATCCATTCCTCTACTGAAGGGCATCTAGGTTGGTTCCACAGTTTAGCTATTGTGAATTGTGCTGCTATAAACATTGATGTGCCTGTGTCCTTGTAGTATGCTGTTTTTAAGTCCTTTGGGTATAAACTGAGGAGTAGGATAGCTGGGTCAAATGGTGATTCCATTCCCAGGTTTCCATACTGCTTTTCTTGTTGGCTATACCAATTTGCAGTTCCACTAGCAATAAATGAGTGTGCCTTTTTTCCCACATCCTCACCAGCACTCACTGTTTGTATTCTTAATAGTTGACATTCTGACTGGAGTGAGATGAAATCTTAGAGTAGTTTTGATTTGCATTTCTCTGATTGCTAGATATGTTGAACATTTTTTCATATATTTGTTGCTTGCTTCTAAGAAGTGCTTATTCAGTTCCTTGGCCCATTTATTGATTGGGTTATTTTTTTTTTTTTTGGTGTTAAGATTTTTTTAGTTCTTTATATATTCTAGAGATTAGTGCTCTATCTGATGTGCATGTGGTGAGAATTTCTTCCCATTTAGTAGGCTCCCTATTCACCTCACTGATTGTTTCTTTTGCTGAGAAGTTTTTGGGTTGAATCCATCGATTTATTGATTCTTGATACTAATTCTTGCACTATAGGAGTCTTTTTTTTTTTGATTGATGTGATTTTTTTATACCTGTATTTTATTTATTTATTTCTATGTGGTGCTGAGGATCAAACCAGCACCTCACACATGCTAGGCGAGTGCTTTACGCTGAGCCTCAGCCTCAGCCCCTATAGGAAGTTGGGGCCTAGCCCAACAGGATGGAGATTTGGGCCTACTTTTTCTTCTAATAGATGTAGTGTCTCTGGTTTAATTTCTAGGTTCTTGATCCTCTCTGAGTTGAGTTTTGTGCATGATGAGAAATAGAGATTTAATTTTATTTTGTTGCATATGGATTTCCAATTTTCTCAGCACCATTTGTTGAAGAGGCTACCTTTTTTTGTCCCAATGTATGTTTTTGGTGCCTTTGTCAATTATAAGATAACTGTAATTATGTAGGTTAGTCTCTGTGTCCTCTATTCTATACCATTGGTGCCAATATCCTGTCTATTTTGGTGCCAATATCATGCTGTTGTTGTTATTGTTGCTTTGTAGTATAGTTTAAGGTCTGGTATAGTGATGCCACCTGCTTCACTCTTCTTGCTAAGGATTGCTTTAGCTATTCTGGGTCTCTTATTTTTCCAGATGAATTTCATGACTGCTTTTTCTATTTCTATGAGGAATGTCATTGGGATTTTGATTGGAATTGCATTAAATTTGTATACTGCTTTGGTAGTATGGTCATTTTGACAATATCAATTCTGCTAATCCAAGAACAAGGTAGATCTTTCCATCTTCTAAGATCATTTTTAATTTATTTCTTTAGTGTTCTATAGTTTTTATTGTAGAGGTCTTTCACCTCTTTCATTAAGTTGATTCCCAAGTATCTTAATTTTTTTTGAGGCTATTGTAAATGGGGTAGTTTCTTCATTTCCTTCTCAGAGGATTTGTCACTGATATACAGAAATGCCTTTGACTTATGAGTGTTTATTTTGTATCCTGCTACTTTGCTGAATTCATTTACTAGTTCTAGAAGTTTTCTGGTGGAATTTTTTGGGTCTTCTTGGTATAGAATCATATTGTGCTCTATATGTGTAATAAGAATTGTAATGCATTCTTCTGTTCATATATAAATAAAAATAAATTAAAGGATATAAAAAAAGAACTACTCTTGCTGCATCCCATAAAATTTTGCTGCTGTGTTTCCATGTTTTTAATTATTTTTGTTTGTTCTAATTAGTTGTACATGACAGCAGAATGCATTTTGACACGTCATACATAAATGGAGTATCACTTCCTCTTCTTGTACATGATGTAGAATCACACTGGTTGTGTAATCATATATGTACAAAGGGTAATGATGGTCGATTTAGTCTACTATCCTTCCTACCAGCAACCCCCGCCCCTGCCTTCACTCCCCTCTGCCTAATCCAACTATCCCTATTTTTCCCTAACCCTCCCTTATTGTGAATTATGTTTCCATTTTTTGTTTGTATCAAGATGTTTTAATTTATCCTCTCACTTAACAATTGTTTCCAGAGTTTGTTGTTTAATTTCCATGTATTTGTGAATTTACCAATGTGTATTCTGATGCTGTTGGATACGATGTTCTGTATGCACCTGTTAACTGCATTTGTTCAACTGTTTTGTTCAAGTGTGCTTCTGCATTGTTGATTTTCTATCTTCATGATCTATCCATTTTAGAAATAGGAATATCAGAATTCCTATGATTACTATATTGCTGTCAGCTTCACCCTTCTGTTCTGTTAATATTTACTTTATATATTTATGTGCTCCTAAGTTGGGTACACATATATTTATAATTATTCTACCATCTTGACAAACTGGCCACTTTATAATTATATAATGGCTCTTTTTTTCTTTTGAGACACATTTTTACCTAAGGTCTATAAAAAGACAACCAATTCTGCTCTCTTTTGGTTACCTCTTACAAGTACTATGTTTTTCCATTCTCTTCCTTTCACTCAGTCTGTGTGTCCTTATGTGGATTGTTTTCTCACTGTTTTACAGTTTCTTAGCTATTTTCTTCCTCTCTTAATATCTTCCTTTGTGATTTAAAGTTTTCTTGTAATGATATGCTTTGATTCCTTTCTTTTTATCTTTTGTCTATCTACTACAGGTTTTTTCTTTATGACTACTATGAGATTTACATAAAAGATATCAGAGTTGTAACAGTCTGATTTAATCTGATAACAACTTTTGCCATATCAAAAGTCTTGATGCTTTCATTTTGTTTCCCTACGTTTTATGTTATTGGTATCAAAATTAGCATCTTTTAGATATTATATATCCATTAACATACTATTATGACTGTAGTTTTCCTTAAATACTTTTGCCTTTTAACTTTTATACTAGGGGGAAAACGTGATTTATACCCCACAGTTACTGTATTAAAGTATTTAAAGTTTAACTGAATTCTCACCTTTATGGTGAGTTCTATACCTTCATATTGTTAGTTATAGTCCTTTGATTTAAAATTGAAGAACTTCCTTTAACACTTCCTTTAAGGAAGATGTAGAAGTGATGAATTCCTTTGGCTTTTATTTGTCTGGGAAAGCCTTGGCTTTATTTTTTCCATACTGGGTATAGTGGGGTTTTTGTTAGATGTTTGTCTTCTTTCAGCAGTTTGACTTTATCACCCCACTCTCTCCTGGCCTACAAAGTTTCTGCTAAGAAATCCCAGTAGTCTTACAGGTAAATGGATTCCCTAGTGTGCATTGAGCTGCTTTTCTCTTGCCACTTTCAGAATTCTCTCTTCATCTTTGATTTTTGAGAATTGGATGACAATGTGTCTTGGTAAAGATCCGTTTACCTTTGTTTGGACTTTATGGATCTGAATGTGTATTTCCCTCTCCATATTTGAGAAGTTTTCTGTCATTTTGTTAAACAAGCTTTCTATTCTTTCTTCTTTCTCTGATCATTTATTGATTGCCATAATGCTATGTTTGTCTTATGGTTTCGATATAACCTGTCTCTCCAAAGCTAATGTGTGAGACAATACAAAATGTTTAGAGTTGAATGATTGAGTTATGAGAACCTTAACCTAATCAGTGTATTAATGTTCTTATAAGGATTAACTGGATGGTAACTGTAGGTAGGTACTGTGTGGTTAGAGGAGGTGAGTTATTGGGAATGTGCCTTTGGGGTATATATTTTGTTCCTGCTCATCTGTTCTCTCTCTCTCTCTCTCTCTCTCTCTCTCTCTCTCTCTCTCTCTCTCTCTCTCTCTCTCTCTCTCTCCTTCCTAGTCCCATGGTCCCAGCTGTTTTCCTCTGCCCAACTTTTCTGCCTTGATGTCCTCCCTTACCTTGAGCTCCAAGGAATGGAGTCAGCCTTCTGTGGACTTAGACCTCTGAAACCATGAGCCCTCAAATACCCTTTTCCTCCCCCTAATTGTTCTGGTCAGGTTTTTGGTAACAGCAGTGAAAAAGTTAACTGCAGTCATAATAGTATGTTAATGGATATATAATATCTAAAAGTTAGTTTATTTGATGGTGTCCCATAGTTCCATAGGCTTTATGTAGTTTTTTCATTCTTTTTTCATTTTGTTTTTTCTGATTCAGTAATTTAAAGCAATCTGTCTTTGAGCTGATTCTCTCTTCTACTTGATCCAGGCTGCTGCTGAAGCTTTCTATGAAAATTCTTAGTAGCATCATTGTGTTCTTTATTCCAGAATTTCTGTTTGATCCCTTTGTCTGATTTCTAGCTGTTTGTTGAACTTTGATTTTTGTTCAGGTATTGTTTTCCAGATTACATTTAATTGATTGGGTTTCCTTAAATCAAACTTCTTTAAGGGGAATATTTTTGATTATTTGTCAGGCAGTTCATGATAGGTATTTCTTTAAGGGTGATCAATGGATGCTTTATCTTGTTCCTTTGATGACATCATGTTTCCCACACTATTCATGATCCTTGTGGCCTCATGGCTGTCTTTGCACTTGAAGAAGGAGACACTTACTCCAGACTATGAATTTATTTCAACAGGAAAGACCGTTTGGCATCCAGCCTGAGCAGAGACCCTGGACAGGTTGATGATAGGGTCTGAGTGGGCATGCTTCTGGAGTCCCACAAGGCCTGGCCTAGTGTCCCCTGGGATCTGGGGGACTTGCCTGACATTGAGGCTGGGCTGGAGCCTGAGTCTGCAGGGGCAGGCCTGTGGTCAAGACAGTCCAGGAGCCTGGGACCACAGAGGTCTTCCTGCCCCCAAAATTCATTGAAGCAAGCCTGGTTCTGGGGTCTGCAGTGAAGGTCAATGCTTACTTTACTTTCCTTCCCCCATGCAAAAGCTACCACTGTGTGCTGCACTGTGCAGACATGAGAGAAGAAGTCATGTGGGGGACATGAGAGTGACCTTCCTATCATCTTCCCACAATCCTTTTCTTTTTCTGTGCTCCACTCAGATGCCATAATCTTTTAACTGAATTGCTTAGTTCTTAAGAAGGTGTTTTGCATGTGATAGTTGTTCAAACTGACATTTCTGACAGAGGATGAGTGCTGGACACTCCTATGCTGCCATTATTCATGTCACTCTCAAAAATACTTTCATTCTATCTACTGAAAGCTATTTGCAACACAGGATAAAGCAAGCAAAGTACCTCCATGAAATGCACTAGCTAGTAGACAAGAAATAAACTCCTTAAGCTATCTAAGGCTCATTATCTTCATCTGTAAAATGAGGATGAGAACCTACTTCGGTGCTTTATAAAGTAACAAATTGAAATCATTCATGTCAGCATTTATTTATCAAAAATTCTTTCCTGAAAAAATTCCCTGTTCTCAGGGCTGGGGTTGTGGCTCAGTAGTAGAGCACTCACCTAGCAGGTGCAAGGCGCTGGGTTTGATCCTCAACACCACATAAAATAAATAAATAAAATAACTAATTTTTTTTTAATTTAAAAAATCCCATGTTCTCGATTCTGTTCTAATGCTGAGGATACATTAGCAGAACAAGAAGATAAGGCAATCCACATGGGGCTTTCATTCTATTAAAAAAAATTGTTCTGGCATTTATTAAATCATTAAGGAAAATTTTTTTAATTTGTTCTTCTTAGATGTACATGAGAGAAGAGTGTATTTGACATATTATATGTACATGGAGTATAACTTAATAAGGAACATTTTATTCAAGACCATTATTATGATAAGGGAAAGAGACCAGGCTCCACCCTCAGCAACTCAGTGAGACCCTAAGCAACTCAGTGAGACCCTGTCTCTAAATAAAATACAAAATAGGGCTGGGGATGTGGCTCAGTGGTCCAGGGCCCCTGAGCTCAATCCCTGGGCAAGTGGGAATTTATAGAAAAGAAGCAGTTTGTGGGGGTGGTAGATGGAGAAGTCTAAGAGGCAACATGAAGGGTAGGGGGCTTTTTGCTATTCCAATTTGGCAGGATCCTTGATGAAGACAGTTCAAGGTGGTCTGATATTAAGGGGAAGGGAGAATTCTTTCTCAACCAATTTATCAGTCTCCTTGCTAAGACCAGTCTACATGGCCCTGGTGATAGGGGCTGAGATTGAGCTCTTATTGAGAAGAGGGCTCAGAAGTAACTGACTAAATTTTGGTCAAAGAGAGCTTTTTTGCCAATTCCATCCTCTAAATATTCAACTGCCCTCAATAAATTCCTTTTGAAAAGCAAATTCCCAGAAATAAAGTTATTCATTTCTCTTACTTATATCTGGCTACTAACTCATCTGAGGCAAGAGAAAGCTGTTGGGAGGGGTCAGGAGATAATTTAGAAGTACAGTCTTTAGAAAAGGGTAGATAGGGATGCCCAGAGACCCTGAGAGTAGAAATGTAAATCTTTTTCCTTTTTCCAGTTTGACTTATGCCACAGGAATCATGACTATGAGCCCCCCTGGATGGCACTCCTTAGCAGACATCACAAAGGCCCTTATAAAGTCATTGTTGTTGACTTTGGGTGGCTTACTTTTTTTGTTGTTTACTAAATATAGATTATTTTATATAGTAAGGAATCATAATGGGTAAACAAAAGCTAAAAGAGTAGACCTTCTTTCAGATACTTGTTTTAGTTGTTTCTTAATGGCTTATTAACTTAATGATGCTGACTTTGAAAACACTGCAATTAATTCCTGTAATCAATATACATTTAAAAAAAATTCAAGGTCAAAGCCAGGCACAGTGGCACACACCTGTAATCCCAGCAACTCGGGAGGCAGAAGCAGGAGGACTGCAAGTTCAAAGCTACCCTCAGCAACTCAATGAGGCCCTAAGCAACTCAGTGAGACCCTATCTCTCAATAAAATACAAAATAGGGCTGGGGATGTGGCTCAGTGGTTGGGTGCCGCTGAGATCAATCCCTGGTACCCAAAAAAAAAAAAAAAAAATCAAAGTGAAACTCCAGAAGAACTTAAGAAATATGCAAACAAGGCCCTGCCAGCCTCATCTGAAAGCCCAATCTGTCCTTTGCTGCTTCCACAAAGCAGCTCAAGCTAAAGAAGACGTGGAAATGTATCTGTTCTCAGCCCCACTTACTGTGATAGCAAAATCAAAAATTTGTCCTCAGGAAGTGTCAGCCACTTCTGGTATCTGCAAGAATCTTAAGGGTGGAAAGAAAGTCTAAATAATTCTGAGGGCCTCCCACAAAATGTTGGAGAATACCCAAGAAATCACGCTGATTCCTAACCACCCTGAATTCCTTTCAGGTGGTGGAGAAGGGTAGGATGTGTCCTTGCTCTTGTGCCCTCTGGGCTTTGTTCAGAACACAGCTCACTTTTTATTGCACAAAAGGCCAAAGCCCCAGAGGAGTGTCACAGCAGCCATTGTCTCTGCTCCTGGCTGTAAATTGAAAGCAGGAAGGCTGGATTCTCTCTAATTGATTTAGATCCTTACCTGACTTCCTGTCTTTAGCAGCTATTTCATTCAAGACAAATAATTTGGGTGCCTAGAAAAGAGATGCCTCAGTGGGGAAGACTAGATCTTCAGGAGGCTGAGGAAGTAAAAGGGTTTTTTTATTTTATTTTATTTTATTTTATTTTTCTCTGCTTCAAATGCAATTTGGTTAATAGAGACAAAAGGCTGTTGTCTAAAAGTTACTCACAGGGAGGGAAGGCCTAAAGCTCCCCACATCCTGAGTCTTTGCAAAGTGTTTCCCCTGGCATAATCCATTTCTGCATCCTTTATCAGCATTATCTATTTGAGCCTGAGCATGCAGCTTGACCTTAACCATGGCAGCCCCAGAAATAGCTAGTTAAAGTAATAAAAGTTTAAGACAGGTTAATGTAGAAAGGAAGGCTCCTACAGAGAATGCATTCAACGAGACTCTCCTAGGCATGTGTTTCTGGCCCCAAAAATGTCAGTTACCAGCACACCCTAGGAGCACAAAGAAATTGATTTTATCACGAGCATACCATATCCACATGCTATTGCAAAAAAAATATTTCTTTATTATTCTCACTATCTGTTGTAGTTTGAATCTGGCTTATGCCCTTGAAAGTTCATGTGCTGAACTGGGAAGATTACTCCCCTGTGTGTCAGTGTCAAGGTGGTGGAACCTTTAGAAGGTGGGACCTAATAGAAGGTAGTTAAGTCACGGGGGCTGCAGCTTTATGAATGGGCCAATGCAGGTCTTGCAGGAATGGATTCATTCCCATGAGAGCAGGTTGTAAGTGAGGCCACCCCATGCCTTGGCCCCTTTAGCATGCAGCTATTTCTTTATCCACTTTTCCACCATACTGTGATACAGCCAGAGGGCTCTGGCCAGAATGCTGGTGCTGTGCTCTTCGGACATTGCAGCCACCAGAATTAGAGTCACAGAGGTCTCTTTAACTTGTAAGTTATTCTGGTAAATAAGCAACAGCAAATAGACTAAAGACACCATCATTGTTCATTCTTTCAGAATCCATTTTCGAATGGGTGAGTTCTTTCTTTCGATCTCCTTTTTTTTCTGCCCTTCACTCCACCCTCTGTCACAGATTCTTGGCTGCTGCCCTTTTAATTAGGCCTCTTCTAGTAGCCTAGGCCATCTGTGCCCCTCCATTATGCACTGCTCTAGCTTCTGCGGGGAGGAAACGAAGCTCTCTTTCACTACCAATGATCATTTGGCATTCTTTGGCTTTGGCTTTTACTTTCTTTTTTTAATTGAGGTTTAATTTATACACAGTGGAATGCTCAGATCCTAAGTGCACTGTCTTGTGGGTCTTAACGAATGCATATCATCAAAGCTCAGAACATTTCCATTGTCCTGCCAAGTGTCTCTGTCCCTTCCCAGCCTATTCCTCCAAAAGTAACCACTGACCTGATTTCCATCACTATAACAGTAGTTTTGCCTCATGTAGAATCTTATACAAATGGAAACATACATATGTAGTTTTGGGGGAGTGGTAAGGGGTTTGGCTTCTTTCACTCAGTCTAATGTTTTTTTAGATTCGTCTTTACTTTTGCATGTATCAATAGTTTGTTCTTTTTTATCACTGAGTAATATTTCGTTTTATGAATATGCCAGTTTGTTTATGCATTTCAATGATAGGCACACAGGATGCTTTCAGTTTGGAGCTGCTATGTGTAACACTGCCATAGACATTATTCACATGTTTCTTTCATTTTTCTTGAATACTTAGATCATAGCTCAGATGATTAACTTTTAAGAAACTGCTAATCAGGGAATACCTTTTTATACTCTCATTAGCAATGCAGAAGAGTTCCAACTGACCTCATACTCTCATTTTGCTAGTGTGAGTTGGTATCTAATTATGTTTTTCATTTGTGTTTCCCAAATGATATTGTGTGATTTTTCATGTGCTTACAGCCATCTACATATTGTCTTTTGAGAAATATTTAAGTCTTTTTGCCTATTTTCTATTTGGATATATTTTTTTATTATTGAATTGTGGAAGCTCTTTATATACTAGATAACAATCATGGGTTGTGTATATAAGCTATGATATGTACATTTTCTATCCATGTTTTTGACGCTGTTTTTAATACACACAAGTTCTTTTTTATTATTATAGCGTAATTTATTAATAATGTTTGTTCTCTAATGGTTTGTGATTTTGTGTCCTCTTGTTATGGTTTAGATATAGGGTATCCCCTAAGAGCTCAGGTGTGAGACAAGAACATTCAGAGTTGAAACGATTGGGTTATGAGAGCCTTAACCCAATCAGTGAATTCATTCCCTGATGGGAATTAACTGAGTGGTAACTCTAGGCAGGTATGGTATACCTGGAAGAGGTGGGTATTGGGGGGTGTGCATTTGGAGTATGCATTTGGGCCCTTCTCTCTGCTTCCTGATCATCTTGTGAACTTTTTCCTTCCTCCACACTCTTCCACCATGATGTCTGCCTCACCTCGAGCCCCAAGGAACAGTGCCAGCTATCTATGTACAGAGATCTCCGAAATCATGAGCCTCCAAATAAACTTTTCCTTCTTAAAATTGTTTTTTTTGGGGGGTGGTGTCTTTTAATCACAGCAACAAAAAAGCTGGCTCAAACACCTCTGTAGGTACACACATGTGTATGTGTGTGTGTTTGCACAAGTGTCTTGGACATGATGAGGAGTGGCAGGCTCGAGAGCTACCTACCTCCTGGTTTTGAAGAATGTCCTATGTTTTACTCCAGTAGATTTATCATTTATTACCTTTTTCTTTTAGATCTCTGACTTTTCATTGACAATTTTTGTGTGTGGCATAAGAGAGGTCAGAGTGCATTATTCTTTTGTGAAGACATTCACCTGTCTCAGTACAGCTGATCTGAGATTTTTCCCTTCCTCATTAAAGGGCTTCAGTGCCCTGGTGAAAAAGTCATTTATATACGTGTCAAGTTTAGCATTAGTTTGATATGTTTTATCACCAGGGTCAGGGTGTGGAGGCTGAGCACTGTGCCAAGCCCCCTGCGGGCAGATCTGAGCAGGAGCAGCTACCTCCAGAGAGAAACACTAGGATCCAAAGAACCCAGTTCAACCAGGAATGCTCAGCCAAGGCAGGCAAGGGTGCAGACCAGAAAGTGGTTCTACCTGTCACCTGATTTCCAGTTTTCAAGCTCTCTCACAATTAAGAAAGCAGGAAAATCAAAGGAAGACCAAGAGAGGATGAAATTAGAGGAGGGAAGCAGGGAGGGTAAGGGGAGGCACAGGGAAATGAAACAGACCAAGTTATGCTACCTGTCACAATGAAGCCCACTGCAACTATAAATAGAATTCACCAATAAATGTTTTTAAGAAAAATTATTGGCATTTATGAAGTAAAGTGTCCTAGTTCATTGTTTTCCTCCCCTAATCAAAGAAAAATGGTCCCATATGCTTCATAGAGCCCCACAGTGTGGTGGGGCCTTTTCATTAAAATGGTGGTTGACTCTCAAATGTAAAAAACTGCTTGGAAACCTCATTGGTGCCAGGGACCTACACACATACAGTTCGAGTTTTACTGCTGCTCTGAATCAGAATTAAGAAGTAGCTGAACCAATTTCCACTTCATAAATTCTAAAGTGACATTTTTATCACAGGTAAGCTGATGTTTTAAAAATAGTATTGTTAAAAATAGTAATTTTTTTTAAATCCACAGCAAGATATTACATCTTTTTGGCATTTGACAGTCTTCTTTCCGATTGTTATTGTTGATTATCAAGGTCATGATGTAAAGGACTCACAATGTGTGCTGAGTGCTTGGTAATAATCAGAAAAGTAACTCAAAAAACAAAACAAAACACAGTTCTCTTTAAGTTGTACTGATTTTTGAGAACTTTCTTGAAAGTCTTGTCCGATAAAACTTGCACAAACTAAGTTAAAGTTTACATTAACTGGTGTAATGAGCTAGTGTCATGAGCTGAGTTAAGATTTACAGAGCAATTCAAAATTTCACCGCGGGAGGCTGATCTGGGTTTGATCCCAAAGAAGATTGCAATGAGGGAAGCAGAGGTTCCTGGCATTGCCCTCCAAGCAGAGATCTAGTGATAGCTGCCATCCTTTTGGAAGACTCAGCACAGGGGAAGGCTGTGTAGGCAAGTCGAGTTATTTTCTTATGGGCTGTTTTGTCAGAAAATGCAGAAAACCCTGCAGTGGAGGAATTTCATAGATCCGTGTGAACAATCAGGACAAGGGAGCGATGCTCCAGGCCTCCTTCAGGAGACTGATCCTGGAGCCTTTGCTGAATACACGACACTAACACTCTCACAACCCATGATACATATTTAGCTTTCTCATCCATGGCATGGGGTTTGCTCCAAAATTTTATTTCCTGTTTCTGACAACTTCTGTATGGTCCTGCTCAGGCCAAAGCTCTTGAGCCTGCCACTCCTCATCATGTCTACAACACTTATAAACACACACACACACACACACACACACACACACACATGCACGCACATATGCATGTGCATCTTCCAGGTGTTTTGAATGGCTGTAAAGACAATTCACATCAGCTGTCAGGATTTCTCTGATTTTGACATTCTTTTCTTTCTCCACAGCTGAACTTCCAAGGAAATGGTGAATGACAATAGATGGGATTTACTGAGCATTTACTCTATGCCATACACCGTGCTAAAAAATTTACAGCTAAGTTCACTACAGTTCTTAAGAAGCTACTTCTCCTTGAATTTTCAGAAGCATCCTATTAGGGAGGTTTTATTATTATCTTGTAGATAAAGAGACAGAGGCTCAGCGACAGCTTCTGCAGGGCACAGAGCAAACCAATCCTGCACTTGAACATAGTACCGTAGGACTTTGATGTTTGCATCCAGCCATGCTGCATTCTGGATTCACAGAGAACTTTTTGCTATGAGTTTGGTGTTTGTTCATTTTTTTTTTCATTTTTGCCAGATCAAACCACAAGTTTAAACAGAATAATCCTCTATTCCCCTCTTCCTCTCTCCAAAATGATGTAGCGCCTTCATAAGCTTCAGCCTCTACAATTTTGAAGACAGGAATAATGTCATGATTGCTTCTGACTTTTGAATTGGAATGTTTTGCAGAGAACAACAAAAAAAAAAAAAAAAGAAAAATGTTACCTCCATTGAATTTGATTTTGTTGTTGAACAGAGCCACTTTCATTTTACCTTCATTCAGAGCAGACAAAAATCAATTTCTGCCTATCTAAAAAAAAAAAAAATAGCATGCTCCTCCAGGAAAACAAAGGCACATCAAAAAAGGAAGCATCTCAGGTTTTATGTTACTGTCACCAACAATGGAGACTACCAAAGGGGAGGAAAGAACAAACTGGGAAAAAGAGAAGCATCGAAGGCGGGAATAGTGCTGAGCCGCTCCTAGTGGCTGCTTTAGATGCCCTTTTTGCTTTCTTTTCTTTGTGGGGAAGAAGAAAGTCATGTCTGATTTACAGGTTCCCCTTCCCCCCAGCTCCCTGGATGTTTACTCTTAAAATATAAAGATCTAGCTAAAAAAAAAAAAAAAAAAAAAAAAAAAAAAAAAAAAAAGACTGTTGGAGTTCCTGTAAAGATGGAAAGATTCAGTTATTTCTCTGCCTCTAAACCCCAACTAACTGCTTTTGGTTCAATTTTGCTTAAAAATGCTCCCCTTACCAGTTTCATGACCCTGCCAGGTGGCCTAAACTCATCCCTTCCCCTGTATCCTTGAGACTATCTGAATCACAGGACAAGTTCTGGGGCCATCATACCTGCAGGGACAGATGGACAGTGAACACTGCAGGCAGCACTCAGTTTCTAGGCAACCTCAGGCTCCTTCACAAACCCAGAGGCCACTGGACACTTTCCCTGGGGCTGATACAGAGCCCTGAGCATGGGCTGCATCCTTCCCCAGTCTCTCAGCTCCTCCACTGTGGTACAAACCTGCTCTTTGGTTTGTTTTTACTCATATCATGGGAAGGTTTTATTTTTCTGTCTACCTGGCCAGCTGCCGAAAACCAAACAAAACAGCACTTCTGATTTTCTTCACACCCTGTGACCCTGGAGAAATCCTTCTCTTGCAGCCACCATCTGGGAGAAACCATGTCTCTCATTTTACTTGTAAACATTTTGAAAAAGCCTCGGAAGGCAGCCATGTGGCACAGCATTGTGACTGCTTTCCGGCAATCATTGAGACTTCAGATTTTAATTGCAGCTTCTTGATTAGGCATCATAAGTTCACATTTGAGCTGGCAGTTCTAAAATGTGGATCTGTCCATTTCAAATGCTTATTTGGTATGGTTCAAATACTAAATTTGTATTGACCATTTTGAAAATGTATTGCCATTATGCATGGAGAATATACTTTGGTGGTTTAGTAGATAAGTGTGAGAAATAGAAAGTCAGATGGTCCATTTTTAAAGTATAGTATTTAGCCTTAATTTGGATATATGGTCCAATTATCATTATAACGATAACCCTTCCCTTTGCCGGCCTCAATTTTAAAATTAGCCAATTGCATAGATTGTAACCCTGAGCTCCTCCTATCAGAGCAAGGGGCACCGCTGCCTTAGGGGTAAAAAGGGGGCAGGACTTTAGCCACATAAGTTTGCTTGCCAGATTTTCTCTGGTTGCACACCCTTCTGCAGAAGTAAAGTTCATCTTAACGAGCTACTTCCAAGTGTGGATTTGATTCCTTGCAGCACCCAGGTATTTCTTATATATGGAGTCTTAGTCTTAATACTCACCACTTTCAGGTAACAGTGATGCTATTGACTAAATGCTTGTGTCCCTCTAAAGTTAATATGATGAATCCCTGATGCCCATCTCAATGTTATTTGGAGATGGGGCCTTTGGATGGTGCTATAGCTTGAGTGTTTGTGTACTCTTCAAAATCCATGTTGAAACTTAAACTCAATGCAGTGGTATTAAGAAGGGAGCCTTCTGGAGATGAAGAGTGCCTTATGAACTAGCTAGACCTTTTGCCATGGTATCTTTAGACATGTGAAGACTCAGTAAGAGACACAATTTTAGAAGCAGTAGCAGCCTTCACAAGACACTGAATCTATCAATACCTTGGTCTTGGACTTCCCAGCTCCAAAACTGAGACACTCATGATGGTATTAGTACCTTTAAGAGAAAAGAGAGAATAAATATCTCTTGATGTTTCTACCAAAGATACAGCAAGAAGGCAGCTGTCTGTGAACCTGGAAGTGAACTGTCACCACTCACCAAATCTGCTGGAGCCTTGATCGTAGACTTAGTCTCCAGAACTGTGAGAAATATGTTTGTTGTTTAAGCCAGTCTATAGTATTTTGTTTTAGCAGCCAGAAATTTTTAAGAGATATAGATAATATTAACCCCATATCAGCCAATAGAAAAAGAAGAAACAGAAAAGAACGTGGAAGGGGAAGTATTGAGGTATCCTCTCCCTGAGGCCTGTATACCATTCCCAAGGGAGAGCAGAGGTTGAGATATTCATGTGAAACATATGATCTCGTCCTAAAGTTCTTCAACTCTTCTTTCAGTCTCAATAAACTCGGATGCTAAAGACCTCAGATGTGAAAATTGACAAGGAAAGGGTCAGAACTCAACTGAATCACCCCTCATGAGGGAAAAACATGAGTTGGAAGCTATTGCATTCAGTAAGCATTTGTGAACCAATTGTTCTATGTTAGGCACTTTGGAGGTTCCAGATGAGTCACCAAAGGGTTCTTGAACTCAGTGTGTCCTGAGTGGAACTCCTCATCTTTCTACTGTCTCCCTGAAAGCCACACCCTGGGCTTTGGGGCTCTCCCACATCACTTGCTCCCCACCACACACATGTCCTGTGTGGCACAGGAACACCCAGCCCTCCTCAGACTTGCTCTCTTGCTTTAGAAAACTGTGAGGGTCAGGCTCAGTGTAGCACATCTATTGAAAGACCCCCGTCCAATGAAAGACCCCCGTATCCCTGTCCAAGGAGAATCACACGAAACACTGGCTGCAAAAGCAAGAGGTTGGTTTATTGGGACACAGGCGCCTGCGGGTGCCCAGCAGAACCTCAGCCGGAGCTTTGGTGAACTGGCACACCGGACTTGGGGATACAGAGATTTTTATAGGGTTTGGGACAGGTTTCGCGCGCGGGAAGCAACAGGTTTCTTATTGGTTTGTTTAAATCTAGCATATAGGCCACCTAGGGGGTATAGGTCTGCATTCCAAAAACCACAGGTCTGCATTCTATTCTTTCTGTTCCTGCTTATCTGTTCCGGTTTATTCATTTATGCCTCAGGATGCAGGTGCTCTGTTCTTCAACCGGTTGTCTGGAGAGCATGCCTGGTGCCTGAACCTGTTTATGGCCTGCCTGGTATCTTGGTTTCATATCTTGGCCTTAGGTAACTAGGCTAACTGGGCTAGGGTCTTTCATTCCCCCCTTTTTCTTTATCATGGATAGAATCTTATATCCATTGTCCTGTGTTTTCCCTGAGTCATTCCCAGCATGGCCTCCATTTTAGATTTCACTCGATATTAGACCCGATTTACCTAACTACACTGACTACCTAACTTTAAATCTGGCTTCATTCCCCCCTCTAATTTGGGAACTCCTTACTGCTGTAAGGAAAGGGGGCGAAGATCTTTCTGGCTTCTTCAGGCTGACAAAAAGGGGCGATGTTGGGGCAAGCAGTTTGGAATCCCCTTTTAAAAATCGGGTCTATTGAGTGGTCCATGATAGGCTGGAGGGCCATTCGAGTGATGGGTGGTCTATAAGAGAAACAAGAATTCATTAGTGCTGGAACCATATTGATGCAGCAATGAATGCCATAGCACAGGAATATGCCAATGAGTATGATGGCAAAGACAAAGACTAACAATGTTTTCCACCAGGAAGTACCAAGAACCAGAAGCTAAGATATTGTTTTCATGATAAAGTTGCTGAGGACATGGCTTCTATCTGAGCATGTAAATCTTTAAGGATATTTGTCACATTGCCAGAATTATCAGGATGTAAACACAACATTTAACTTTTAGGGTTACAGTTGTCCTTCCCTTAAGATATAGTTTAATAATTTAATATCATCTGCTCTTGCAAGATCCTTTTACTAGTATGACCTGTGTCTAATAGAGAAATCTTTAATTCTGTTACTTAGGGCTGGATAACCATACTAGCAAACATCAAGCCTACCTGTGTTGGTTAGAAATAAAGGCCTTAGACTAAAACTACTCTAGCAGTCCCTTTGACAGTTATCAGGCATTCCTACCTAAGAGTCTCTTTTGCAGCCTCCAGTTTACTTATTGTGGAGGTTACATTTAACTATTATTATCATTTAAAATGCCCAGGAACAGCTGTGTTTTGGCTTTGACTGTCTTTGCTAAGTGTTTAAGATGAAGCAAGTCAAACTGACTTCTGTTTCTACCTATTGTTAACAGTCAGCCTCCTGGGAGTCCTCGGGAACTTCACAGCAGCTTCTCAGTTCTGCTAGTGCCATTTGCGCTAGGATGGGTCCAGGCCTTACTTGACCACGTGGCTTCCCTCGGAAGCATCAGGGATGTCTCCCTTTCCTGATGACCCTCCTCTTCACAGCAAATGCACTGATTGGCTTTCTGTCCTCCACTGGTCTCATTAATCTCCCTGATCAGGAGGTTATGTGGCCTAGAGTTGCAAAGCCCTTTGGAGAAGTCCCCTATCCCTGATTTAGACTGACTCAGAGGGCAAGAGCCAAATATTGGTTTTCTTGGCCCTTTAATTTAGCTTTAATTTTAAAACTTAATCTTAAACATCTAGCAAATAAGTTTCAACAGCCTTATACTAAGTACTGGGCTTTAGTACTTATCTCTCTATCCTGTAGGTGATAACTCATTATCTTAAATCAACCCAGGTTGTGTGTTCTTAAATCAGTACCTCTGCAAAACATTAACAGGCAATCTTTAAGCCATTTATAAGAAAACTACAAGATAAAATTATCAAGAGTAAAAACATTTAGTTCATATACTAGCTACCTTGAATTCTGGCAGAGTTATACATTATAATCCCCTGTTTGAGGTCCTGGCAATCGTGACAAAAACCAACTTTTGACACAACCTTAAATGCACTGAAATCTGGCCTATTTCTTTCATGGTCACTTTCACATGAGATGGGACATACAGCCTTATCCCAAGTGAGGCGGGGCTCATCATAAGTCTTAAATTCTGAAGCTGATCTTTGCTTTTTAGACATCATTTTACAAAGCTTACATAAATTGTTGCTCAAATTTACATGAATATTAGCTAACACAATATAATATCACACCTAAAACATGAATTAAAGAAGAGCTGAAAGCTTTTAACTTTTTGTAGAGAAGTAGCAAAGTACTTTTGTTTTGCAATAAAACCTTTACATAGATTAGATTAGGCTCTCATTAACTTAAAAATACATCTAAATTGTATCTCAGTGTAAAAAGTAACATGGAACATCACATAACTTATTGATAACAAGTACAGTTATAGAACAC
This sequence comes from Ictidomys tridecemlineatus, assembly GCF_052094955.1. Classification (NCBI taxonomy): domain Eukaryota; kingdom Metazoa; phylum Chordata; class Mammalia; order Rodentia; family Sciuridae; genus Ictidomys; species Ictidomys tridecemlineatus. The sequence goes on along the minus strand of NC_135483.1, from coordinate 62,809,149 downwards.
AAATGATATAAATAAATTTCCAACATGTTTTTCTTTTAAGCCTAAAATTACCATACAGTTTTAGAATACCAGGTTGATATAATGCTCTTTCTAAAGCTTCTACCTTACAGATTTGTATACCTGGAAGATATGAACACATTAATAACACCATAATTACATTGATGATTTTATATTAACCAAATTTAGCTTTTAAAGAAATAACATAGCACAATTCTCTAAAACAACAGCACTTGTTTAACCAGCTGTTTAATTTCTTTAAGATTACTTTGCTCAAAAACTTACACTTATAACCAACTTGCACAGACCTTCTTTATCACTTACTTAAACTCCTTTCCAGAAACACACTTTCCCTCTATTAAATCCATACCTAGAACCTTCTAGTTTTTCTTTTTTATTTGTTAACCTCCTTCTGTTCACATTTTGAAACAATACCTGTAAACCTTTGAATCTAAGCAGATTATTTCATAGACATCAACATTTTATTAGGGCCTTTTTGAACACCTAGAAAAACTTATAAGCTTAATTTTAAAGACATCTTTACTTTCATCTGTTTACCCAATTTAAATTGAACCATTTGAATCACGTGAATCAAAGATATTTGGATCCATTTTTAAATTTTTCATGAGCGCTCCTCATCTGTCAATTGTCATATCACTGCAGGATATATGGACATATACACATACAGACATACCGACATATAACACGTAACACAAGTGTAACACATAACACAATGGTGAAGGCCTTGCAGCTTTCTCAGGTAAAATCTCATTGCAATGTTAAAAAAAAACTCCAGTTGATCAAAAATAGAACTTATCAGAAAAACATTAACTTGTCTGTAGGAACAAAATCATGAGCTCAAAGAAAAAAAATAAAAATACAGAATCTAAGAAAAAAGCAAAAATCCTAAAAAGTTGACCGGCCAGTAATTAGTAGATGCCATACAATTTACTCTTTGGTTTAATCTAGTTTGAGTTCAGGTAAAAGACACCTTTACTTTTTTTTTTTTCTTGGGCCTGAGCTCCAAGCTGCTTCTGTTTGCATATCAGCTTGAGCCCTGGCTGAGGTCTGGAAGGAACTGAGAAAACCGGAATTCTTGAGCAGAAACTTTATGCCTAAGGCATTTTAACCATAAGTCACAATTTATCTTCCTACACTAGAAAAACTTGCTCACACAAAACTGAAAATAGGATCTTTCTTGATAATATAAAAGCCACCATCAGAAGAAGTTCCTTCAGGATCATTAAGCTACTTTCTTTGTTCTGAAGTTCCTAAAGTAGTATTAAGTTACATTAAATCACCGGGAAAAAAAAAAAAATCCACACACTACCATGTATATCTAAAATTAAGCTTTGAAAATTTCCAAGACTGTTGCTAATAAATGTCATTTCAATAAGCCAGACCAACGTTTTAATCTAACATTTTTTTTAAAATCTTACACACTGAGAGAAACAGATACCAAATCATAATTTACTATCCTTGCCCAAATCAATGCACTGTATACCTAGTGAAATCTCCTTAGGCTACCTACTTCAAAGATTGATAAAAAAATATAACTGAATGATTGGGAGTTACTTGCCAACTTGGAAGTAGAGTTCTTTTAATTTTTTATCCTAAGTATTTAAGTTCTCTGGTATGAATTATCTGAAGTCTTAAACTAAACAATTACTTAAACCCAACTTTTAACTGCAAGATTGTGCAATGCTTCAGAAACCCATTCAGATACCAAATTGTTACAAAAAAGCACATTTAGCCAAAATCATCCCCAAGAAACAATCTATAACCTTTAAAACAGACCAGATAAGAAAATATCTCTCCAGGTTTTGAACCTTCATTTAATTATGACTCCTATCAGTGGCACCTTAGATTTCCCATGAGTGGACCAGATGTTCTCACATAGGGTCTCAGTGTGACTGACTTTACTGCATTTAGGTGGAGTAATCTTTACAGTGCAGAGAAAGAATGAGGAAATTTCCCTAAAGCAAAAAAAAAGGCTCTGGCAGCTGCTGGGAATTCCTCAGTTTCCCCTTTCACTTGCAAGATTAGCTCCTTTGAATAGATCCAATTCCAGGCAATCTGGTTTATCTCCTAACCTTCCAGTAGAGTCAGTTTTTAATCTGCTTTAGGTCTTAAAGGGGGAAGGGTGTATGTACTTTGATCGGCCCAAATTTTTCTCTTGAGAATTGCTAACATTTCTGACCCGCGAAGGAAGGGGAGCATCCAGGAGGAATGGATGCGGGGTTGGGAGTGTTGCCGGCCCATACGGAGGCAAATGTGATTGGGGCTTTCCCTCAGTGCCATTCATCTACCGATCACCCTAGATACCCCTGAGGGCTGTCGGGAGAGGGCTTAAGAGAAAGGAACCTTTGGAAACGTCTGAGAGTAGCCCAGACCGGGATTCTGCAGTTGTTCCAAACTCCTTCCTCCACCTCCACGCATCCGAGGCAGATCGGGATTAGGGACACTGTGTACTCACGCCAATTGCTCTCCAGGCCCAGAAAGAAAAGTTTTGGAAGCGGCTTTGGCAGAACCCAACATGCCTGCTCTGTACCGAACAGGTGATTGAGAGCTGCCTAGGCCGAGAAACCTCTCACCCGAGTCTTGTAGAGTGGCGGCTGCACTAGTTGCGTTTAAGTAGCCGTCGGGTGCCCACCTTACCTCCAGAAAGAAAGAGAGAGAGAAAGATGCATCTCAAACAGACATGGGGTGTGTGCACTTACCTCGGTGTGGAATCCCCGTCTGGGACAGAATTTATGACTGAAAGTTCAGCTCCCATCCCCAAAGCCAATTAATGCCAATTTAATAATGAGGACCGGGTTTTGAGAAAAGTTAAAGCAAGATATCAAAGTTCTTAGATCCCCAGCAGGCATTCCTTAACCGCAGCGGGTGTACTCAGGCCAACTATGGGAAGAAAAGAAAACACTGCTTCCCTAATCTTGCTTACAATTTAGATTAAAATCTAGCTAAAATTATCTCCACACCTCTAAGGCAGATTAGAATTTGGGACTCTGCATCGGTTCAAAGTAAAACAATGCCATCACACTTAACTGGATTCAGAGTCCAGAGTGCTCACCATTGCACTTAACAGAGACACAGACAAAAAGACACACAGAGACACACACAAAGACATAGATTCCCGTTTCAGATTGTCAAAAAAATGAAAATGGGTGCTGGCCCCAAGCCGACTGGGGCCTTCTCTTCAGACAAACGGATTGGGAGAGCATCCCCCTCAGATTGGGTCTGACAACCCCAGATTGGGAGATTAGTTCTCTTGCCAGGGTGTTGGGGTGGAGACAGACAGGACAACAGAAACAAAAACACAGAATTCGCAGCACGGCCACAGAATTCGCAGTGCGTCGTGGATTGCTACCCAGAAACTAAAGGCTCAGGCGGATCGCGGATCCGTCAGCTACAAAATACTTTACCAAATACTTCACAGAATACTTTACTACATACAATCCACTCAGAACACAGAAAGGGGCTGGGGACGTCTCCTGACCATGGGGGATGGACCCGGAGGGTTATTGGTGGCTGGATCTACTTGTTCTTCTTCTTCCTCCGAGGAAACCTGGATGGAATCAGGAGCTGGTACGGGTTGGGGCTGATAGGGTGGGGGTGGGGTAACGATGTAGGGTCAGAGTGTCCCTGAGGACCTTGGATGAAAACCTGGGACTACACCTGTAATATAAGATCTAGGTTAAATGTACCTTCTTTTGGCCAACCCACATTGAGTGTTGGCCATTCTGCAGTACAAAGTGTTATCCATTTTTTCTTCTTGACTTCTACCGAGAGGTTATCTGCCCGATTCCGGATGTCCTGCCAATGGTTGAAGGTGAGACTCAAAGGGGTTGTGATTGATTGCCCCATGTTAATTTTAGATGAGGAGATAGAATACAGAGACGGAAACAATAACACAATAATCACAATAACACTACAATCAGATCGAATAGAAAGAGCGCCGCCCAAATTCAAAACAAATGGCTTAGGCGGAGCAGAAGCCCCGCCGCTGCCTACAAAACCAAATGGCTTAGGCGAAGCAGGAGCTTCGCCGCTGCCTACAAAGACCAAATGGCTTAGGCGAAGCAGGAGCTTCGCCGCTGCCTACAAAGTGCTCCCCGGGACGTTTCCCGGGGTGGCAGGGGAGAAGTCCGAGTTCGTCAACTCCTTCTCAAGCTGCCCAAAATACAAAGCGACTACGCGTAATCGTACAAATGCAGCGCATAGAAACAAAGTATCAGCCAAGAGTTACAAACATTACAGACATAGAAGTGACACCAGACAACACGACAAACACGACATGAGCTGGCCAGCTTACCTCCCAGTGATGCCGGTGGTCCTAGGGCAGGGATCCGGATGGGGGGGGGCTATCTCGGTGGGACCTCCAATGAAAGACCCCCGTCCAATGAAAGACCCCCGTATCCCTGTCCAAGGAGAATCACACGAAACACTGGCTGCAAAAGCAAGAGGTTGGTTTATTGGGACACAGGCGCCTGCGGGTGCCCAGCAGAACCTCAGCCGGAGCTTTGGTGAACTGGCACACCGGACTTGGGGATACAGAGATTTTTATAGGGTTTGGGACAGGTTTCGCGCGCGGGAAGCAACAGGTTTCTTATTGGTTTGTTTAAATCTAGCATATAGGCCACCTAGGGGGTATAGGTCTGCATTCCAAAAACCACAGGTCTGCATTCTATTCTTTCTGTTCCTGCTTATCTGTTCCGGTTTATTCATTTATGCCTCAGGATGCAGGTGCTCTGTTCTTCAACCGGTTGTCCGGAGAGCATGCCTGGTGCCTGAACCTGTTTATGGCCTGCCTGGTATCTTGGTTTCATATCTTGGCCTTAGGTAACTAGGCTAACTGGGCTAGGGTCTTTCACTATAGTCCTGACTACTCAGGAGGCTGAGGCACAACCCAGTAGGACCATGTCTCAAAATAAATAAGGGTTGGGAGTACAGCTCAGTGGTAGAGGACTCCTAGATTCAATTCTCAGTACCAATATATATATATATATATATATATATATATATATATATATATATATATATATATATATATATAATAAAATATATGCATATGCAAGAGCATAGGGATTTTGAAATCAGGTACTCTAGACTCCAAACTCTTCCTCTTTCTAACAGTGAGATCTTGAAAGAGTAACTTAACCACACACAGCTTTGTTGTTGTTTTCTTCACTAAAATGAGAATATCTACTTCATAGTATCCATGTGAAGATAAGATAATCTAGTAAAGAATATAGCCCAAATATTCAATTAATATTCAATATTATTATAGAATATTATTATTCAATATTCAGCAAATATTTAATTAATATGGGTTATAGCATTCTGACTCTTTCCCATTGTGTGGTAAAAATATCTAAAAAATAAAAGGCAGAATGTTTATTTTGGCTTTTGATTTTGGAGATTTCAGTTCATGGTCACTTGGCCACATTGCTTTGGGCCTGTGGCAGTAGGTTCATCATGGCAGAAGTACATGGAAGAGAAGGATACTCATTCCATGGTGGCGGGGAAGCAAAGAGAAAGAGGAAGGGACTGGGGTCCCAATAGCCCTTCAAGGACACACCCCAATAACCTAACTTCCTCCAAAGAGGCCCCACCTCTTAAAGGTCCCATCACCTCGAAATAGTGCCACTGGCTAGTAGCAAGCCTTTAACACAAAGGCACTTGGGTGGGGGCACTTTTCAGATCCAAAGCATAGCATGCATTTTCTGGTTGAGTACCCTGGCCTCTGTCAGGAGCTACCTTTCTAAGGCAGCCATGTTGCTACTTTCAGAAGGCCAGCTCCTACTTCCCCAGCCTCTCCATTGCCTTCCTGTCACCTAACGTATATACAAGGGTTTGTCTCTGTCTCACCACTGGTAGCCAAAGCTTTAGATTTTCCTTACAAGTGACAGAAATCTAATTTTCTCAAACATTATCTGGTAATGTACTGACTCCCACAACTGAGAAGTTACACCCTGGCTTGTCCAGGGCTCCCATAATGTCACTGGCTTTCTCAAGTTCCATTTCTCATTTCTGCTATCCTTTGTAGATTGGCTTCCTTCTCGCCAGCTTTAGATTCTCAAGGCCAGCCAATAAGGCTTTTAGCAGGCCCGGATTCTCCTCCTCCCAGCACAGCCACAGAAAGCAGCTTGAATACCTGGTCCATCGTAGGAAGTATTAAGCCATGACCCTGATCCTCTGGGCTGCTTTGCTCAGTGCTTTCTCCTGCTGGGCCAGAAGTGAGGCAGTCTCATCCTTCAGATGGGTGAAAACAGAATGCAGGGAGCTAAATCTTATCTGTGTTGTTCAGCTTTTCATCACCATAACCAAAACATTTCACAAGAACCACTTAGGGGAGGAAAGTTTATTTGAGGTTCCTGGTTCCAGAGGTTCATTTCATAGATGATGGACTCTATCGCTCTGAGACTGAGCCTGAGGTGACACAGAACATCGTGACAGAAGGGCATGGTGGAGGAAAGCGGTTCAGTTCATGTCAGCCAGAAAGCAGAGAGAGTCTGAGTGCAAGGAGCCAGGGACAATTTAATTTTTGAGGGCACAGCCACAGTGACCTACTTCCCCCAGGTTCACCCCACCTGCCGATGATTATCACCCACCGATTCATTCAAATTTTTAATCCATCCAGGAGATTAATCCACGGATTAAGTTGTAACTCTCATAATCTAATCATTTCACCTCTGAACATTTCTGCATCGTCTCACATGTGAGTTTTTTGGGTGACACCTCATATCCAGGCCATAACTATATCTTTCAAGGGGTTCATCTCACTGACAAATGGCTCCCTGACTTGCACCTTGCACTCAGTTGACGTTTTTTTCTCTCTCCCTCTCTCCCTCTCCCCTCTCTCTCATTTTACACACACACACACACACACACACACACACACACACACACACACTTTGGGCAAGATACAGGCAGGTGCTGTGATGGGGATATTTACCAGGGACATGTCTTTAGAGAGAACCAGAGAGTTATTTGGCCTTTATCAGGTGCCTTTTATCTGGGATCACAGGAATACTTTTTGAAATACTTAATTAGGTTTCAAACCACATCTGTGAGGGAGGTATTGTTACGCACCTTTCTCAAATGAGAACCCTGAAATGAAAAGTTAAAAGCGACTTTACCAAAGCTACTCAGAAGTGGGAATTTTAGCAGCCGTGACAGTCACAGATCCTGAGCACAGTCACCTTCTCACCTCCCCCTCCACCCTCACCGCACTCAGTCCTAGTAGCCAAAGGACCAGACCCACATGGTTTCGGCTGATAAAGCTGCACTGATGTTATAGAATGCTGAATTCCTATGGAGGGAGAGAATTTTTAAATACAAACTGTATTTTTAGCTTAATCTCAAGGTCAGAATGGAGGTGGTTTACTCCATTTCCTATTCTTGTACTGAGCTACCACGTTCTCTTTGAATATATCCACTTAAAAGGAACTGTCTCCAGAAAGAACTAGTTCCAACACCAGACAGCTACATTCCTTAGAACATCCTACCTCACATTGCATTGAAGTTAGTCTCCCCATAACTACATTCCTTACTTCTACTTTTTCCCAACCTCCGTGCCTCCTTCTTTCCTCTTCCTCTTTTTGGAAATTTTTGAAAATCAAATTGCTAAATGTACTAATCTAACTACTAGGCTCAGAAATTTCTTTATGGATCAGCTGACATTCTCCTTTGCACCCAACGTTCTGATCACTAAGTATTCTCCTCGTTGACCTGAACTAATTCCACAGTAGAAACACTCACATGTCTTCTCACTTCTGAGAAATAAAAGTGCCATCAAAACAAGTGAAAAATCTAGAGGCAGCTCTGTTTTTATGAATTTGGCTTCAAGATGAGGTCGGGATATCTAAAGCCCTTGCTCATCATTTGAGATTTCCCCAAGCTTGGGTGAGATTTGCATTGAAAACACCTGGTTAACTTCCTCTCTTGGCTGGTAACTCCAACATGGAATTTCCAGTTCTCTTGTGTTTTCTCTTTTCATCTTACCTGGGAATCTATTCATCTTATAGAGGGGACTCAGTAGAAGAAGGTCCTCCTTAAGTTTATGTGTTAATAGGATTGTTCCTGACCTGGTATAATCAATTCAGTCACCAGGAGAGTAACCCAAAGAGTGTGTTGAACCTCTTAAGTTCAGATATGACCCCCAAATAACGCCTAAGGTGTGGGAGAAAACTAAGGTATTAAATCCCTGAAATTTCTGTCCTAGATGAGTGGCAGACCTACTGATTTAAGTTGAATTTGTTTCTATCTCAACATATTTTGTCAGACCTCTTGTTATTTTCGTGCAGTACAGAAATGTTTACTTGTTTCTTATGGCTCATTTCAACATGTTCTCCTTTGTAACTTACTTATGAAAGTTCTCTTCACCATCAACCTCAAACCTAAAATCTATTTCCTTGCTAAGTGCTACGTTATTTATATATATAAATGCTCAAGTTATTTTAGATTTTCCCTAGATAAATTTTGTATAAGAAGTACATTTTTGGGTATCAGGGATTGAACCCAGGTATGCTTAACCACTGAGGCACATCCTGAGCCCTTTTTTATATTTTATTTAGAGACAGGGTCTAATTGAGTTGCTAAGTGCCTCACTAATCTGCTAAGGCTGGCTTTGAACTGGAGATCCTCCTGCCTCGGCCTCCCAACTTACTGGGATGACAGGCGTGCACCACTGCACCTGGCGAAGTACATTCTTTAAAAGAGGGGAAAGTAGCATTCTAAGTCAAGCAAATAAACACCTTAAGGTTCAACCCACACTCAGTAAGAGTTAGATTGAATTCGAGCTGCTACGGAAGAGAAGAAAAGGGGGATATAGTTGAGAGTGGGTGCCAGGACACAGCCTCCAAGAAAGAGCTCTGGGTAGTGCAGAGGATCTCCTTGGAAATGTGAGAGCTGTTCATGAAACCCACCCTCCATGTCCAAGGAAAGCATTCTGTGGAGGACTTGTTGATAGACAAGATACATTCCCAACACTACCACCAAGGATTTGTGAAGGGCAGTTAGGAAATATATCATGGTGAAATGAATGATTATAGCCAAGTCAGAGGACCTGTTCTTGAAGGATTGCAGTTCAACAGATTATTCAGTTGTGGTCCTAGGAGATGATATTCCTAATATTCCGAAGGCTCAGAATCAAGAGGAGAAAAATAGGATGGCTGACAAGGAACATCATTGAATTGGGGGTGACTTTGGGGCCATGCTGACTGAGCATCACAATAGTGTGGAACCATGTCCATATGTGTTTCCCATGCTCCTGGGCACTTCTGTGACTTGTCAGAGGGGTTGGTCATTGAAAAATCTGGAGATGAGGCCATCAGAGCAGGACTAAGTCAACTCCAACACTGAGGTCTCCAGGTCCCTCTTGGGGAAATATAGATCAAATGAAAAAATAGAAAGAGGGGCTGGGGTTGTAGCTCAGTGGTAGAGCTCTTGCCTGGCACGTGAGAGGCCCTGGGGTTCGATCCTCAGCACCACATAAAAAAATATCATTGTGTCCAACTACACCTAAAAAATAAATTTAAAAAAATAGAAAAAATAAATGTGGAAATGGACCCAAACTTTGTAATCATGAATTCTCAGATGCTTAGATCTACTGATATAACCCAGGATTCCACGGACATTTTAATACAAAAGGAACTTGAATCAGACATAACTTTCCTATATTCATGTATGAATTCACAACCAGTGGAACTCCACATCATGTACAATCATAAGAAATGGAAGTTATACTCCACGTATGTATAATATGTCAAAATACACTCTACTGTCATATATAAAAAGAATAAATTTAAAAAAAAAAATCTGGAGATGGCTGAGGCAGCAAAGGATGGAAGAACATTCAGGCTCAAATGACTGGCCTGGACCAGGTTGGCAAACCAAGGGCTGCACCACACTTGTCCACACACATTCAAAGCCACCCATCTAGAACTACTTGTAAGATGCAAATGAGACGATGCATCTTTGTTTTTTATCATATTTGAGCAACCGCTTCATCTATTTAAGAAAACCAACGGAAATAAAATAGAACCAAAGTGTCGCCATATTGTTCTGACCTGACTCCATTGTGAAATGTTTTCTTTTCAGCCTCCTGACAGCTGTATCTATGTTGACAAGTACAATAGGACCTTCCCGAGTCCCTGACTATTGCTCTGATGTATGACAAAATGACTCTGAAGTGTGTAATCAAAACAATTCTCTCATATAATCAAAATATCTGTCTCAACAGGGTCTTTCTGACCTACATGTGGCTCAATTGTTCTTGTGGTTTTTGTAGGTTTTGCCTTTTTATAAACTCTATTTCCAAAATTCAGGTGCTGGGAAATTCTGCTCCCAGCCGCTTCCCTGGCATGTTCATTAAAAGACCCTTTTCCCTTTTAATTTGGCTTAATAATTGTGATGGTCTAGAACTATTGCATACTGTGTAACACCAATTGCATGCTGACCCCAAAGTTTTTACTTCATGAAATGCATTTTTAAAAAATATTTTTAATTCAAAATTGTGATTGTGGCTTCTACTTTGTCCCAGTAAGTATGGTGGGTCTCTCCCCTTTTTTTCTGTTTTAGGATTCAAAATAATCCAAATCTAAGGATTAAGATAACTGCCAGACTGAAGTTGGGGCTCATTAAAAAGAAAAATACTTAACTCATCTGATTTAGGTCATTCAAATAAAAAAAAGTTACCAATATGAGTCCTTTAATAAAAATGTTTTGGGTCTGTATCTTATTCTTCTCAGGTAGATAATCCTATCTTCCTCATTTTAGTAAAAGTTTGTCCACTCAAAAATGTCTAAGAGACCTGAAAGATAAATTCACTTGCTTAGTGAAAATATCCCCGGATCTAAACAACCAGGGAGAAGCAATCCCTTGTGGCATAAAAGGATGTGGATATATGTTTCCCCCTATTCACTACAATTGGAATTTTGTTATTGTAACTTCATGGTGACAGGAAAAGTGTGAAGTCACTGCCCTCTGTTTCCACCATCCCCCACAAGATTTCTACCATCCCCCACAGGTTTCCACCATCCCCCACAAGGTTTCTACCATCCCCCACAGGTTTTCACCATCCCCCACAAGGTTTCCACCATTCCCCACAGGTTTCTACCATCCCCCACAGGTTTCTACCATCCCCCACAAGGCCTAGACACACAGCACAGCCTGGAGAAAGGACAGGTGACATGCTGCTGAACAAAGCAAGCAGTCTCACCTTCACTTGCTTTGTGACCACTAGACACAGGTGTCATTCTTTTCTTCCTCTGTTCTCTTGGTTATGATTTTCAACCAGTCACCAAGATTCAAGCCAGGCCCACTTATGGCGAGGTGGTGTCCTTACTATTTCGAGAGATACAAAATGGGTACACACAAGCTTACCATCCATATATGGGACCTGGACACATCAGAAGCCATGCTGTAAAACGTCTAGAGTGTCCCAGAAAGCAGAATCAAGGTCAATGCAAACTCAGCTCAAAATAAGAGGATGTGTTTAAACCCAGTGTACGAGGCTGACTCTGGAGTTGTGTCACCAGCAGCCTGGACCAGCCCCTTATTGTGGAGAGAAGACAAGGACCAATATGTCAAAAATTATCAAATCGGAGGTGGAATGAAACCAGCAAAAACTCATCTGATTCTGATATTCTATACAAAGATAACTTATTGAAATATGTAAATATGTATTGAGCTTCCCAAAAGAGCTTTGCAGAAGTAGGTAGTACTCAGCTCCTATAATACCTATTACTATATATTCACCTCTAAAATGGAAGTTCATAACCCACTTGAATCAAAGTGTGAAAGATGATATGTCAAGAACTATGTAATGTTTTGAACAACCAACAATTAAAAAAAAGAAAAAGAAAAAAAAAGTTTAAAACCACAAAAAAAAAAAAATAGAAGTGAAGGGAGGAAAAAAACAGAAAATTGAGTTTTGGACTTCACTTCATATACATGCCAAAATGCTGACTGGTGGAGCAGGATTCAACATGCAAACAAATGTAGAAAGAAAAGAGAATACAAATATATGCATATATCATTTCCTAAACATTGTGACTTTTCTTAAGTATACAACTGAGATTATAGGGCAGGCCTCCATTGTCTCAATGTTTATCTATGGTCTTTCTGATGAGGTTGTTTGAAGCTGTAGGAGACAGAGAAAGAAGGAGAGAGAGAAGAAAAAGAAGAGGAGAAAGAGAAGGAGGGAGAAAGTCAAGGTCAACATTATGGAGAATGTTTTAGTCAGCTTTTTCATTGCTTCGACCAAAAGACCCGACTAGAACAATTTTAGAGGAGAAAAAGTTTGTTTGGGGACTCGTGGTTTCAGAGGTCTCAGTCCACAGACAGCTGGCTCTATTCCTCAGGCTCAAGGTGAGGCAGAACATCATGGCAGAAGAGTGTGGTGGAGGGAAGCAGCTCACATGATGAAGCAGGAAGCAGAGAGAGACTCCACTCTCCAGATACAAAAGATATACCCCAAAGGCACACCCCCAATGATCCAACTCCTCCAGCCACACCCTACCTGCCTTTAGTTACCACTAATCTGTCAAGGGATTAATTCATAGACTGAGTTAAGGCTTTCATAATCCAATCATTTCACCTCTGACTGCTCTTGCGTTGTCTCACACCTGAGACTTTTGAGGGACCCCTAAGATCTGAACCATAACAGAGGACCAACTAGGTGGCAAGTATTTTATATACATTTTACTTTATATAAATTTGCATCCATGATGAGACAGCTATTATTATTCTCATTTCCCTTTGGAAGAATTCAGATGAATTTAAATAAGTCAAATAATGTAATCAGTAAAAGGCATATCTGTGTATCCAACCCAGTACTATCTGATCACAAATCTCTGATCTTTTTACTACCTATTTGCTCAGTAACAAGGAAAGAGCTTCCTGACTCACTGAAGTCCTCTGGCTGTAATGATCATGAAGGAGACAGAAATATTTTTTTTCAGGATATTTAATTCAAAGAAGAAAATTAAGGTGCATGTACATAAATATGCTTTGGGCTCTTAAACTACTTTCAAGCATTTTCATTGCCTGTGCCAGGTGGGAATGTGGCCATACAACCAAACCCATCACTTCTAATGGCACAAAAGAAAGACTTTACTTCCTATCCAAATCACACAGTAACAGGCATTTGATAGTATTGGTGATTACCAGACAAGAGGACTTTCATCTATACAAGGCCGTGGGTGTGGGCAAAATTGGGGAATTGGAGGGTAATCACCCAGAGGGAAGAATCAATACTGTCTGTAAAGAAATAAAGCACACTGGGAACAGCAAAGCTGCTGTTTTTATAACAGCAAGGAACCTTCGACAGAGGATGAAATTATTATTTAATCGGACTGAAGAAGGAGGACCTCACAGCAACAGCCTGCCGCCCAGTTCTTGCAGCCCCGGTTTGCTGTTCTCTTCTTGGTCTCTATCGAATGTGCCCCTTCAGACTGATTGCACTTGGACAGCCCTGGGAGGACCAGAGTGGAGACACAACTCAGCCTGTCTCCTGCAAGAGCTCTGCTGAGGGCCAGCCCAGATTCTGGAACACTGCCTTCACACCTGCTGCGTGGAGACAGAAAATGGAGACACCTAGGAAAGGATTGGGGGAGACTCATGCTATGCTCAGGAATCTGTCACTGCTCTGGAGAAGCAGGGAAAGGAGTGGCAGGTCGCTGGCGAGTCCGACTGAGAGGATGAAGGACAAAGAAAACACTAAAGCTTTGCTCCTCAAGCTCTCCAGCTAAACAGAACCAATATGTCACCAAACCCTCCCCTCATCTCCGCCCTCTCAGCTCCCTTCATTGCGTTGTGATGGTGCAGCGCTTTCTACCTGACCACAGCCAGCCTGGGATGGCGCCTGCATCCTCAGCGACCTTAAAACCAAGGCAGCTGCCCCCTGCCCTCCTTCACAGGTCCTGGGTTCCCAGTCCCTCATCTAGGCTGGCTTCTGCCTTCTTCTCTTCAGTGCCCCCTGCCGCTGCTGGCGACACCCCCACATAAGCTTCTTGTTTTCCCAGAGCGTAGTGGCCAAAAAAAAATAAATAAATAAACCGAGTTCACCAAGCTGCTGCACTTAAACAAAACCATCCTAAGGCTGGAAGAATGTGTCACCGACCGATAAAATGCTAAATGAGAACTCATTTTCATTTTGCAGAACAGAATTGTTTAATATTTCATTCCTATCACCTGCTCATTTTCGGGCAACCCACACACGGCAGGAGAGGCTCCCTGGGGAATTGCTTAAAAGGTTAGAGCCTCCAACAAGCGTGGATCCTGCAGCTCCGCTTCCCCGGGCGCTGGAAGGCTCCTTTCGTTGGTGTCTCGATGCTGCCCTCTGCTGGAGGACTGCGCCACTGGCAACGCCTGTTTCTTAAAAGGAACGGAGGCAGAACCAAAGTCTTAGGAGGGGGTTTGTATGTGAAGTGGCACAACAGTAATTCACCTCCTTTCAGGGCATGCTGACTTCCATAGAAGGATGTTCAACGGCTCTTTTCGCAGCACACCTGCTTCTACCAGTTCTTAAGTTGTCAGTGCACCAAAAGTGGAGGAGTCAATATCCTCGACGAGTTTTCATCCTTGAAAGACATATGCATGTGAGACAAAGATGTAAGAAAGAAGGAGATATTTCCAACTAGCAAAGAGCTTACCCGCATCTCTAGACAAGCCAAATTTGGTGCAAATATAAGATTTCCGGATCCAGGGACCAAGACTGATGATCTATAGTCTCATCCCAGTTGTGACTCCCAGCACTGTGGAAATTCCCATAAGCAGCTCAACCCCTCCTAACCCCTCCTTCACACCCTCCTGCCTTTTCTGACCCTGTCCATGGCACCACAGTATTTTCACTTCCCAAGGTTCAATTTCAGTTGCCTGCCATCAACCACGGTCTGCAACTATTACATGGAAAGCTCCAGATATATACAATTCATAAGTTTTCTATTGTGTGCTATTCTGAGAAGTATGGTTAAAATCTGGTGCTATAACTGCTTCCTCCCAGCTGGGATGCCAATCATCCCTGTGACTAGTGAACTCACACTGTTTATGCTACCTGCCCATTAATCACTTAGGCGCCATCCTGCCTGTCAGACTGACTGTTACAATATTGCAGTATTTGTGTTCTCCCAATTTCCTTTAATAATGGCCCCTAAATGCAGGGTGGTGGCAATTTGGATATGCCAAACAGAAGCCATAAGGTGCTACTTTTGAGCGATAGGTGCAAGTTCTTGACTTAAAAAGAAAAAATAAATATATATATATATATATATAAATATATATAAATAAAAAATATATATATATATAGTGAAGTTGCTAAGGTCTGCAATACAATAATTTGGAGAGGAGACAGACTACATTCACGTAACTTTGGTTACAGCATATTGTTAGAATTGTTCTATTGTGCTCTTAGTCATTGTTGTTAACTTCTTATTGTGCCTAATTTATAAATTAAACTTTATCATGGGTCTGCATGATAGAAAAATATAATAAATATAGGGTTCAGTATCTTTCACAGTTCCAGATATCTCCTGAGGGTCTTGGAAAGCATCTTCCACAGATAATGGGAGACTACTCCATGGGAGCTGAATTCTGGAAGGAATCTTGACTCATCTCCCTCTCCCACCCCCTATCCAATCGTTCTTGTTTCTTGGTCTCCCTGCCTCTAGTCTTTCTCCTTCCAGACCCATCCTCCACTCTGGGCTAAAGATAACTACATTATATGGCTCAATTAATGTGATGTTCTTAAAATAGTTCTGACACGTGGCAAGCACTTGAGAAATTTTAGCTGTAAATTCATTTAAATCTGATCAGCTATTCCCTGCCCAGTGCACACTTTAAGGGGTTCCCCAACCATTGGATAAAATTAGCAGGTGCCGGCCTAACTCAGATTCGTCTTCAGTGTCTCAAGCTGTATTAGCCAGTAATGTAATTTTCTGGAGTTCTCCCTGCGTCATCTCTGTTGCAGATAAAGCTGGCCTCTTTGCCTAATAGGCTATCTCCTAGCTTCCTTGCTTATTTATTTGTCTTTCAGGACCCCAACTTTCCAGAAACTTTCCAACTTTCTAGAAAGTTTTTCTTGACTGGCATACTCAACCAATCATATTGCTTTAGGCAAACTTTTTTGCATTTCCCAAAATCTCTATCCTTTATTAGAACTTTCTCAGAGTTGCATAGTTGTCTGCTTTTGTGTGTATCTACTCTCTGAGTCTAAGCTTCTTGAATTCTAAGACTATCTAGTCAATTTTCAAATCCCCTATAACTGATGAAACTGATGGATGGATAAAGAAAATGTGGTATATATACACAATGGATATTACTCAGCCTTAAAGAAGAATGAAATTATGGCATTTGCTGGTAAATGGATGGAAGTGGAATTGATCGTGCTAAGTGAAATAAGCCAATCCAAAAAAAATGAAGATCAAATGTTCTCTTTGATATATAGATGCTAACATATAATAAAGGTGAAGAGGAAAGAACAAAAGTTCACTGGATTAGACAAAGGGGAATGAAGGGAAGGAGTGGGGATGTGAAAAGGAAAGACAATAGAATGAATTGGATCTAACTTTCCTTTATTCATATATGAATACATGGCCAGTGAAACTCTACATCATGTACAATGTAAGAATGAGATCCTAATTAGAATAAGTTGTAATCCATGTATGTATAATATGTAATATAGTACTCTCTACTGTCATGTATATCTAAAAAGGACAAATAAATTTTTAAAAAATTTTTTAAATAACCTATAACTAGCTGGGTCACATATTTGGGACTCAACACATGGTCATCCTATCAATGAGTCAGTGAATGCAAGAAAGAATGCATGAGTGGGAGGTCTCCTTTGCACCTTCCTGTGACCTGCCATCTGGAGAATCCTGTGGCTTTCTCTGCTTCTTTGGAAACTAGGTAGAGCAAAGCAATTACCACTTGGAAGGCTCTGGCCTGTCAAGTTCACCTAGAACATCAACTTCATTAGATGTTGATGGCAATATCAAGCCTAGCTCCTCAGAAGAGGGAGATTCTTCTTGGAGGAGATGAGGAAAGAGAAATTCTGGAAACTTAGGAACATGGAGGGGAAGCATTTTGGCAGAAATGCTAGACTTAACACTCAAAAGGGCTATGTTACAATAGTAAGCACAAAAAGAAAGGTTAGTACTGAAGTTTAAGAGATGGGTTAAAAAAATCAACTTTTAGATACCAAATATTTCTTATATTCTATCCTTTCTGATGCTACAACATAATACCACACACTGGATAATTTATAAAGAACAGAGATTTAATTCATACAGTTCTGAAAGATGTGAAGTCCAAAATCAAGGTACTTGGATACATTTGGTGAGGACCTTCTTTGCTGCATGTAACATGGCATAGGGCATCACATGGTGACATAACGCAAGAGTATGTGAGCTTGGGTCTCTTTCCTCTTCTTACAAGGTCATGCATCTCACCATGGGGGCCTCATCCTCATGACTTTGTCTAACCCTAATTACCTTCCAAAGATTCCATCTCCCAATACCAACAACATGAATTTGGTGATTAAGTTCCTAACGCATGAATTTGGGGGACACACTCAAACTATAGCTTATTCACACCAAACCAAAGAAGGCAGGCATTACTATCCCCACTTTCTAAGTGGGAAAAATGGAGGCTCAAAGGTATTTGACTCCATATCTGAGGTCACAGCAGATAAGTATTAGGCCCAAGGCACAAACTTAGGCCCTGGGAATTCCAAGCCCAGGTTTCTTCTCCTGTGAGAAGAAAAGCAAAAAGTACCTAGAGCAGGCAGTACTGACCCCCTACATCTGGGTAAAGAAGTCCAGACTTCCTTAAAGTTCATCCTCCTCTCCATCTTATTTAGGTATGCTGATGGATTTCCCTATCTCTGCAACATAACTCATTGAATTTGGGGCTATCACTTTGCAACTGTGTGACTTCAAATAGGGAATCAAATCCTTCTGAGTCTCCATTTTCTCATTTAGAAAGTGGGGATGATAGTAATCTATCTTCTCTGATTTGGAATGAATAAGCTATGGTCTGAGTATTTCATGTGTCAGAAATTTAATCCCCAAATTCAAGATCCAATGAGTCCCATGCACCTCCAATATGACTTTTGACAACATTCAAAAGTCGCTATGTAGGAGCAATTGTTCTCAAATTATTGTGCATACCATAAACATTTGGAAGGCTTATTCAAAACACAGATTACTGGGTTCCACAACCACCAGCGTTTCTCATTCAGTAGGTCTGGAGAAACCTGGAATTTGGATTGTAACCAATTCCCACATGATGCTGAGGCTCCAGTCCAGGGTTCAGGACTCTCAGGTGGACTCCTCCCTCCTCCCTGTGTATTCTACATCCCATCATGAGGTCTTGTTATGTCTACCACTTAAACATATCTCAGAAGAACCCATTAATTGTCCCCATCCTTCATCATCAGGATTCTCCATTGCAATGACTCCTAAAGCTAACCTTCAAAATTCCAATCTTGCCACTTTCCAATCCTTCCAACATATTTTGCAGCGTGACCATCTGCAGAGATGAACAGATTGCTATGCTGCTCCTTGATCTAAAGCCTTTCAAGTTGTCATTTCATTCACAAGATGATGTTCCATGTGGCCTCAAAGGCCCCCCACATACAACCTGGCCCCCACCTGACAGTCCAACAGCTATAGTTCCCACCTCCCTGTCTATTACTATTCATAAGAGGATACAGTTGTCCCTGGATATACTCTGGGAACTGGTGCCAGGACCCTTACAGATGCCCAAATCCAGAATGCTCAAGTCCCTTAAATGAAATGGTATAATATTCACAGATAATATAAGCACATCCTTTCATAGACTTTTAGTTATCTCTAGATACTTATAATATCTAATACTATGTAAATGCTAGGCAAATAGCTGTTACAATGTATTATTTAGGGAATATGACAAGAAAAAGTCTGTATGCTCCATACAAATATTTTTGATCCTCTATTGGCTCCATGGATGTGGAACCTGTGACATGCAAGGACAACTGTCCTTGCAATTTTAAGACACATGTTATTTATACCATCATGCCTCTGTTCGCATGATAGCTTATTTTTTAAAAAAATTTTTGTTTTTAGTTATAGATGGACACAATATCTTTATTTATTTATTTATTTATTTTTATGTGGTGCTGAGGATCGAACCCAGTGCCTCACATGTACTAGGCAAGTGCTCTACCACTGAGCCACAACCCCAGCCCTCATAGCGTACTCTTGAACTTCCATGTCTGCTTGTCCATTGGCCAATTTATATTCATTCTTCAAAAGCCCACTCAAGGACTATGGTGTGGCTCAGTGGCAGATCTTTTGCCTAGCAAGTGTGAGGCCCTGGGTTTCATCTTCAGCATCACACACACACACACACACACACACACACACACACACACACACAAATCCCCAGTCAGGAGCTACATACTATGGGGAGATGTCCATTAGCCTGGCTCCTCTGCCCTCCTGTGTAGAATTGATGACTCCCTCTTTGTTCATATCCATGTCTTTTTACATCTGTCCTTTATGGAGATGTGTTTAACTTCGTTGAAATAGTTTTCTTTCCTGTCTGCCTTCCTGTAGGCTAAAGGATCCTGGAGGGAAATATGTCATGATGATCCCTTGGGTGACATTTCCTTGGCATTTGTAGATGCTCTAACTTGTGGACTGACAGGACTCTCCCTCGGGACCATGAAAGAATGCTGGCTCTTGCAGGACTCAGATCTTGGCAGATACCATTGCTCCCATTCAAAATCT
The DNA here is from genome assembly GCF_052094955.1 of Ictidomys tridecemlineatus. Taxonomy (NCBI): domain Eukaryota; kingdom Metazoa; phylum Chordata; class Mammalia; order Rodentia; family Sciuridae; genus Ictidomys; species Ictidomys tridecemlineatus. Next base: position 62,789,374 of record NC_135483.1, on the reverse strand, counting down.
CACTGCTTTTCATCCACTGGGGCCTTTAGATAAGAGGAGGCCAGTCCTAGGGGAGGCCCACCTAACAAAAGGCTGCCTCTCACGCCTGGTTAGGCAGCAGCAGCAGGATGATGGTCCAGCCCCCCGTGAGGTGAAACCGAACACCCTGTGTCACCTTGCAACTAATGACACACTGCGTGCCTTCTGAGCTGGCCCTTTGGTATCATTTACTTATGGAGTCAGGCATCACATCCCAGCAGGGATACTAGAGCCCCTGTCACTCAGCAGCTTACCCAGGACACATCCACCTGGGGGCATCTGAGGTTCCTGAAAGAACCTCAAACTTGAGGGCAGCCCTGGGTCAGTCGGTCACTGAAACCTCGTTTCCCAGTCATCTCAGGGGACAGGTGGTCCCCATGACAGAAACCAGCAATAGGCCTGAACTCTGCCACACAGAAGGGAAAATGCTCCAAGATGCTATCGATGATGGAAGGGAGGGCGGCCCAAGACAGGTGTTCTCATTTCTCTTTTGTGAAAGTTGGGACAGCTGCTCCTTGGGATCAGGTGTCTGACAGCCCTGGAAGCCTGCTGGGCTCACCAGTCCCAGGTCCTTCTCGTGTCCTGCACAGCCTCATCCTGAATTATTCTCAGGAGCGGGCTTCTCCAGCACCAAGTAAAAAGCCCTTTTCTGGAAAAACCCTTCAGACCACGCCTACCCTGAGTAGCTCCTCCTCCCAGCTTCCCAGCTCTGCAACCTGTCCCAGCCCCTAATAGAGATTTGCACCACCCTCAGCAGATCCTCCCCTCACCTCCCCACCTCCTACCCCCTCCAGGACCCCCCTCCCCAGCTCCCTCCCAAAGGAATAACAGGCAAGAAGATGGGATCAATCCAGGGTTGGGTTTTCATATCCTGTTTTCACCTGTTGAAAAACAGAGCACAGTAAATCTCCCCACACGTTAAAGTCAAAGACTCAAAGCATCCCAGGGGAAAAAAATGGGGCAGATCCGGCCCCATTATTTCTCCAAGCAGGCTCCATGGGCCTTTGTAAGAGGTACAATTCTTTTTCATGTGAGTATTTGAATACTGTTGATCGCTTGGCATCCATGATCTCCACCCATGAAATGCCAGAGGTGTCCCCAACCAGTCATTGTGGCCATCAAATTACCCCTTTGCATCCCCAGATGGCTTTAGGGGAAGAGCCCCTAGTTATGATCCACCTCTAGGAAATCCCCTAGCGGCAAAGTTCGCGCCATTTCAAAACCTCCAGTTCCTATTCGCTCACCTCTCTCCTGGCTGAGAAAAATGAAAATGAAAAGTAGGTTCCTAGGCCCAGGCTTTCTACCTTTGTTGTGATCGTTCATGCCTTTGATGAGGCTCTTGATTTAAAAATGGAAGTAGTCCAGACTTTTAAGAGGTTGCACTCTCTTAATTCTTGTTATTTGAGTAACAATAGTTAAAGAAAGGATCTGTTCAGATCCCATAAAAAGAAGTCATTTAATGTAGGCTAAAGCCCTTGGGTAAGTCCTGTTTCTTCTCTGCCAGTAACAAATGGCTACATTTTCTACAGGATATCGAGGAGCAGCTTTCCCGGGTTCTATTTTTCTTCCTCCACCCTGCTCAAGCCCCTTCCTTTCTCACCTAGTATTGCTTCCAGCCAGTCGCACTCCCATCCACCCACCCAGACAGAAACACTCAAATGCGGTGTATCTCAGTGCTCAATATTGCCCCAGTCCCCAAACAATTCATGCAATTTGAAAACTGGTTCTACAAATGCATTTCACCTGCATAACCTCTGCCCTAATCCTGACAGACTGGCCTCACACCTGGCCTATTGCAGGGACCCCCCCCCCCACCTGGAGTCCTTATTCATTATCTCTCTCTTTGGGGAATCCATCTCCTCACTGCTACCGGAAGAGACTTCCTGAAATGCAGACTTGCTCAGGCCAAACACCCCCGATGTTAACAATCTTTGTAGATACTTTGTTGTCAAGGTAATCTCCCAACCTCAGGGCCACAGATGTGGAGAGTCACCCTAGAGGACAATTGGTCAGTGAGGGACGTCTAGGTGGCCAGCCATTGTAGGCTCCGGTACAGAACCTTTATATAGAAGTATGCAGTTGAGCATACCCAGGAACAATCCAGAAGAAGAAAAGAACCCAGAACATTTGTATCTAAAATGAAGACCTAAAACAAATACTCCTCTGAAATTCCTTCTAATCTTAGGGTTAGTGGGATTATCATGATATGATGCATATGGAATTTCAGGTACATCTTGGACCTCTCCTCTGGCATCATTTTTTCAGAGAAAGGAGGAGGCTTAGGGAAAAGCCTTTGGAGCCCCATGGCAACAACCATGGCAAGGATTGAACCCAGGGGTGCATAATCACTGAACCACATCCCCAGCCCTTTTTTATATTTTATTTAGAGACAGGATCTCGCTGAGGTGCTTAGGGCTAAATTGCTGAGACTGGCTTTGAACTTATGATCCTTCTGCCTCAGCCTCCTGAGCTGCTGGGATTACCAGCATGTGCCACTGCACCCCACTAAAAATCTTTGACTCTCTGAGAGGATTCCAATGTTTCTTCCATCTGCAGTGAGGGGCACGGTGGACTCTGCAGCCTGCATATACCAAACATTTGACTGGGTGTCTCCTAATGCGTTTCAGAAAATATTCTCCATCTTCGCCTTGTCACCAAGTCATGCAGTTATTTGAATATGTATAACTGCCTTTTAACTAAATTATATGTACAAATAAAACAAAACAAAGTAAAGTAAATGCTATACTAATTATATTTTAGGAACATATTTCCTCACCCAAGATGCCAAGTTATAACTCATTCTGTTGGCTTCTAATCTATTTAGTTTAAAAGCTCTTTTGATTGATGACAGACATGTGAACTCATTCATTATATATTCATTCATTCATTCTGCAACTCTTTACTGTTCATAGAATCCCTAGCATGATTGGGCCAATGTGATATGCATGAAAGCTCCTTGCTGCTTATGACATGTCCCTGAATATACTGACATCCACCTCGACTTTATAATGTGTGTGTGTTTTAAACAACAACAACAAAAATATTGATCCATCCATATCACCAAAATAAAAAAAAGACAATTTTTTAAGATTCAGAATTAACAAATAAGCATTCTCTTAGAGAGGTGAGGCGTTTTTCAAATTATGTCTGCAGATTCTTTGACACTCTGGTCACTAAAAATTAAAAGTCTGAATCCTCTCCCTTGGAGCCTGTCCCAATTGTGGTGACTGACTGAATAACAAGGATTGCTAAAAATGGTGTTATGGAACTTCTGAGACTGGGTCAAAAAGGTAATGTGGATTCCACCCAGTCCCCTGGAACACTAGCCTTCAGAAAGTCCTAGAAAGTCCTAGAACCCTGGGGCCACCACTGGTAAGGAGGCCCTAATTAGACCATATGGAAAGGCCACATGAGAGGCCCTGTGACAACATAAAGACAGAAAGAGAAAGATGCTTCTGCAGTCTTCTAGCTCCCTGCTGTATCTGCTGGTGACTATTTGGTAGACCCCAAGTCAAGTCTACCTAGCTGAGCCTTCCTGAATCCTGATGCTCAGAAACAGTGATTGGTTATAAAGCCATTGCTGCTAGAAGTCCATTACTTTTGGGAGTGACTTGTCACAGTCATAGAGGACCAATAGGGGAAAGAAAGGGCAGGTATTCAATAAGAATCTCTCCTGTTGTCATAAGGAATGGTCCATAAAGCATTTTGTCTTCACCACAACAAAACCAGCTATGTTCCTTGTTTAATATTTGTCCAGTTATCTCTCTGAGTAGGTAATGTTTTGTGTGCTTTCTGTAATACAGGGTCTCTATTCATGCTTGACTCTTAAGAAGAGAATTATTCATAGACAGCTAAAAACTCTGCTAAGACCTGAATGTTGGTGTCCTACCCCAATCCCCAGGTGATGGTATTTTAATGTGGGGCCTTTGGAAGGTGACAAGATCATAGATAGGGTACATCCCTGGTCAATGACACTGATACCCTTAGAAAAGGGACCTAGGAGAGCATGCTTGTCTTTCCATGACCTGAGGATGAAGATAGAAAGTATCTCTATGAAGACTGGACCCTCCCCAGACATGAAATCGACCTTGGACTTACAGCTTCCAAAACTGTGAGAAATAAATTTCTGCTTTTTATAAACCACCTGGTCTATGCTAGCTTATGACAGCAGCACAATTCAGCTGAGAGAGACTCCAACCTGCCTACATTTTAAGAAGAGAGATTTAAAGGAAGAATCAGCATCTGGGATTTTTTTGTTCACCTCCTGATCCCTATGGTAGCAAGACAGAGAACCTGGAGCATTTTGTCCTCCCTGTAACAGCTGCACAGCAGGGGGCACAAATCAATGCTCCCTAATCACTACACAACCTAAATGGCCAAACTTCATTCACCCACAGGAAAAGCTTCCGCTCTGTCTCTCCTTTTCCAAGACAGAGTAATGTGATAAATTGCTGTTAAATTGTCAGGGCAACAGCGACCATGAGTTACTATCTATATAGTTCCATTTAGCCTCAGACGATTCCATCTCTCTGTGTGGCTTGCCTATGACCTACCTTGCAACAAATGAATCAGCTGAGGGTTATCATTCTAAGGAAACCTGATGTGCTTCAGAAAGGGGATCTTGTTGGTGCAGAAATACGACTCAATGAGCGTTATCCTGGAAAAAAGCTAAAACAGTATCTAATGCAATAAGAAAGAAATCATTCACGAAAGCATCAAGAATCTCAGTAACAACTGAGAAGACTTATGGGGAGAGCAGTGGAATTTGTCTCTTTAAAGACAAAAAGAAGAAACTGCTGAAAGAAAGACTGTAAATTTATCTTCTATTCTGAGACCAGGTCATCTCATGATGGTGAGATCATGGGTGTATTGAGTGGCTTGATATGGGAGGTGTTGGTTCAAAATGCAGTTCTCAAGGGGTTGGGCTAAAGAGTGAAAAGGAGGGTATATACTGTAAGAAAAAAAAAGGAAAAAATGAATTCATGTGTGATTCAGCCACTGAACTTCAAGCCCAATAGAAAGAGCATAAACAGGTGGAGAAGCACCAGGGTAGAGACAAAAGAGCACAGATGGGGGGAGGCCACCCAGGTGGCAGCCCTGGCACTAAGCCTGTGTCCCATTCTCCTCCAGAACCCTGGATTTCATGCCATCTGACAGAACCTACAAGTCAGGCTTCTCATTGTAGGAGACTGTCATAAGATATAACAATTGTTAAAACAACAACAACAACAAAAAAAGATATGGAGAAAAAAGGTATCTTCCACGTGGAAGGGAAAAAAATCCAGAAAAGGCGGAGATAATGAAGATGAACCGGACACATTCCATTCTGCAAACTGCTCTAAGAGGTTAGGAAGTACAGACCGTCCCCAGTTTATGAAGTCTCTACTTAAATTTTTCTACTTGATGGTGAGAAATGTACCCATAGGACCATTCTGCTTTGTCATATCAGCACTGTATTCAATAAATGACATGAGACATTCCACACTTTTTTTTAAATTTTCATTTGTTATATATGACAACAAAATGCATTACAATTCATATTATACATATAGAGCACAGTTTTTCATCTCTCTGGTTGTACACAAAGTAGAGTCACAGCCTTCATGTTTTCATGCATGTACTTAAGGTAATGATGACCTTCGCATTCCACCGTCTTTCCTACCCTCACGACCCCTCCCTTCCTCTCCCTCCCCTTTTCCCCTTTGCTCTTAAATTAATTTAATCCTCTCATCCTCCCTCCAGCAGCATATTATGAATCAGCATCCTTAAATCCACCCTTTATTTTAAAATAGGCTTTGTGTTAGATGATTTTGCCCCACTGTGGACAAATGTAAGTATTGTTAGCATGTTTAAGATAGCCTGAGCTAAGCTATGGTGTTCAGTAGGTTAAATGATTTGATACTCTTCTGAGTTAAGATATTTCCAACTTGCAATGGATTTAGTGGGATGTAACCCCATCAAGAGTCCAGGAGCATCTGTAATTTATTTGAAAACATACAAAAGACCATGAAAAGCAAACCTAATCCATGTGGCTAGAGAGTAATTTAAGCTTCACCCCTCAGTATCCAAGTAACATTCTGGAAACAAATAACATTACTATTACTTTCAGACCAGATGTATTTGTGCATAAATCTTGGTATCATAGCTAGAAAATCACTTTAGAGATATTAGTTTTAGGTAGTCATCCACCGTAAATATTCAAAGAGTCAGAAAATTGGTTATGCTGACACCAAACATCTTGCTTTTAAAAAAAAAAAAAAATGAGTGAAACCAATCAACTGAATACCCCAATCCAGCTGGTTAATGTTTTCAAAATAACCATTTTCCTCACTATTTTTGCTTTCTATATATTCCATGCATATTTAAGATCCATCCAACAGGCATGGTTTGCTAGCCCTAGTGGCAATAACCAAAACAATAAGTGTCTCTTGTCCTATCTCCTAACTGGAATTGTCCTCTAATCATAACAGTTTTGTGATAAAGAAAGATGAAGAAAGCATTCTTCATGACAAACTTGGTTTTTAGAACAAAATATACAGCTAGAAAAAAAATGATGAAGGGAAAGGATGGTTGTTTAGATTTTGCAAAGGTATTCTTTGAAAATAAATATCCACTTGGAATGTTCAATTAAAACTGTATATAAATCTAAAGGTATAATACATCTCAATGATTTATCAATTCATCCTAAAGTACTGAGTGCTAGCCAATACATATACAAGATTTTAGAAGAGATCAGGCATATTGTAATTAAAATTTTATTATAAATGTAATACTTATTTTGTTTGCCCACACTTTATAGATACTTTTTCATCTTAAAACATGTCAATCTGAGGCTGATTTCTAAGGTAAATCCATTTATTTATTTATTTACTTACTTACTTATTTATTTTAAAGAAAAGGACTCTGAGAACTCTGGTTGCTAGAGTTCTTTAGACAGCATACTGACCAAATCCCTTTTTATGGTTCCTCTGGGTTGCTCTTCTATTATGGTAAAATCATAGCACTCATCTCAAGACCACCAGCAACCCCATTCCCACCCTTTAGCAGGGGAAACATCCCTAGGCCAATGGTGGAACCAGTACCCATGGACCCAAGGATTGGCTCAGAGTGGTCATGGGATCCAGGTTGGCCAACCAGAGTATTCTGCACTACTCATCTACTCAGCTGGGAAGAGAAACCTACCTTTTCTCTTTTTAACTGATATATAAATATCAACACAAGACTTTTCAGCAATGTAGAGAAAAACTGTAGGAAGCAGAAAAAAATCCAACATGCAAAGAAAAGACACAGAATCAAGAGGAGCAAGAAATAATAGGAAGAGGAACAAAGAAAGTGCTAACATTATATGAACCTCTGGATTCAGCCATGCAATAAAGTAAATCTTTGTCTGGACTTCAAATTAGATGTGTCAATAAATCCCCCTTTGCACATAATTGTGTTGGAGTGCTGTCTCTTATAATGCAAGATCCCTTATTCATACAACTTATATGATTATTGTGCTTTATTGCTTCTTAAATACTGTCAATTCACTGGATAAAAAAACTAATATATGATCCCAGTCTTATAAAATAATAATGTATGTGATAATAATAGTTATAACAATAGCAACATTATTGACCACCTAGAAATGTGTAAGGTGGACACAATACTTATTTTATTTATTTTTACGTGGTGCTGAAGATTGAACCCAGTGCCTCACACATACGGGGCAAGTGCTCTATCACTGAGCCACAACCCGTGTATGCACTCTTGTATGAGTGTGTGTGTGTGTGTGTGTGTGTGTGTGTGTGTGTGTGTGTGTGTGTGTGTGTAAAGATAACGAGAAAAGTGAATGTAGGATAGTGCCCCCAACACGGGAAGGCATGCTTCCACAAGGCTCATCCTGGATCTGTAAGGAAAGCTAGGAAAGCTTAGAGGCTGAGCAGTGATATCCATTTTCTTGTATCCTTATTGAAGTTCATTACCAAATCTTCCACAACCAACTGCTCTACATTTAGAATTAGAAAAGAAAAAAAAATGTCCTTGAAAAATACTCCATTCCATTTATCAAGCCAACAAGGCTATTTCTCATTAATTGTTGTTTTAATATTAATTAAGAACATTTATATAACGTTGAAAAATCAAACTAAAATATATTATCTGTCATAGTATTTCATTTTGTGTGTCCCATAGCTATGTCTTCCTATTAATCTCCCTAGTATATTTGCATATCTTGTTTCAATATTCCTTCCTAGAAAACCTCTCTGGGTACTAAGTAGGAATTTATTCTGACCCTGGATTAAACAGTAAAGTTCTTTAGAGAAAAATTTCTTTGGGCTGTATTTAAACAATAGATGAAGGTTTATTGCTTATCGAATCCCTCCAAGAAGGAGGGAATCCTTCCATTTGCTCCTGTTGTGTGACTTACTATTCTTTTTACCTCGGGCTTTAAAGCGGTGTTAAATTTTTTTAAATAATAATAACAAATCAAAAAAAAAAAAACTTCACCATTGGCTTTTTCAGTCATCTTGAACTAAGTAAGAAAAAAATGTATTATCTGGAAGAGACAAATCAAAATGAGGAAGTAAACTGATGTCATGATTTTAGTTTTGGTTTTGAGTAAACCTTATGGGTAAGACCCACTTGGCCCGGGGACCACACTGTTCTCTCCCTCTGGCTCACCCCATCCCCAGTACCCTTCACAGCTACATGTCACTGCCACCCTGGAGAAGGCAGGCACATACTGAATGCTTCCAATACTAAAGCAAAGAAGAAAGCAACAGCATTAGTGCTTAAACAGGAGAGTCCCAGGTGCTATTGGCTAAGGTAGAATCCCAGGGTGTGTGGCCCGTAGCAAGTTGCTGAATCTCTATAGGCCTCAAATTCCTCATCAATTTGGAGATAGTAATAATAACCACAAAAGATACATGTTGAAGAGATGAGATGAAGAGTCCTTTGAGTGCCCAGCCCCAGTACCTAACACATAGTAAAAATCTCATGCTTGTTTGCTATTATTATAAGCCAAGTAAACATTAGTCACTCTCCTCTGTTGGTGTTCCCCATGTGTTTCATCCCTGGTATCACTGACCAGCTCTCATTTGGTCTTTGAGGCATTTACAACACCTCAGGACACTTATGTAATTTATATTGGTGTCTCTTCACCACAGCAAAACTCACGATGGCAAGAATCATGTTATATCTGTCTCTGTCATTGTGCCCCCATGCCCCTCATCTAGGAGACAGTTGTAACTTTTAAAGAAATGAGTGGATAAATATTTGGCTCTCTAGCAGATGAGGAATTTGAGGTTTGGCAGTCATAATTGGCTTTCATAAGTTTACGAGCTGGTAATTACCATTTCCATGCTTTCATTAGAGGTCAGAAGGAGCAAGAGGAATATTTTTAATGTCTTAGAAATAATAGATAAACTTGACTGTAAAAGAGAAAAGATTTAAAAAATAACCAATTTTGAAAAAAGAGAAAAAATTGCAAATTTTGATCAACCGTGACAATAGCATGCTCCATTTATAAGCAAGGAAGGCCTTGCCTAGACATGCTCCAACCAGCTTTAAGACAAAGAAATGCAATCAAGCCCAGTCAAACAAGTGACTACTTCAGAAACGATTCATCCTGTTCCAGGGAACCATCAGCAACTAATCCTGGAAGCTCATGTGAAGTAAGTTGCCCGGTTTTTAAGACCTTCTAAATATTGTTTGATTATCTAGTCCTTGCTTAAATTCCAATCATTGTCTTAAAACTCATCAGTGATTTCAGATTGGACGATGATGTTCTTTTGCAAAGATTTGAAGGTGAAGTGTAACCAGCAGGACATGGTGATCCTGCTCATTGCTCACCATGTGGATATTTTACTACAGTGCCAGCAGCTTTTGTAAAATGATTGATTCTCATCCATTTCTGTTTTGTTTTATTTATATTTTTAAGACAGATAATTTTTTTGCTTTGAAAGTAGGTTTTGTCTCTGTGTCTTTGTCATGCCAGAACAAAACATTTTAAAATCCTTCTTTGAGAAGCAAACCAAAGTCCATTCTTTCTTCTTTTTATCTTTGGTGCTAAAGAAAAAAAAAAAATAAGAAGAAGAAGAAGTAATTGCCTCTTCCCCTGGCTACCCTTACTCCAACTCCTTTGTCTGGTTTGATGATCAGCCTGTTTCAAAACAAATGCAGACCTGCAGGGGAAGAAAGTAGGCCCAACAGAAAGAGCGGGGGGGTTTCTTCCACCCCATGGCTGTTCCAGCAAAGAGTTTAGTCCCTGGAAACCAGTTGATCTGAAAGCTAGAAAATTCTACAGAAGAATGAGACAAAACCAGCCTGACATATACATCTGTACTTTTTTGAAGCAAAGTTTCCTAAACTAATAATAAAGAAAACAGTATTTCCAGTGATTTTGAAACCATGGAAAGTTTTTAACATTTTTAAATCTTTTTTAATCTGAAACATTTTTTGATTAGAAATGAAAATTTGGAAAACAATTTGAAACATATTTACCATATGTACGTTTTATTTGGTAGCATAAAAATGCATTTGTTGTAAACACACACACACACACACACACACACACACACACACACACACACATCCCATAAAAAGTTACAGCGACTTTGACTCTAAGGGAACAGGGAAACTTTAAATAGTTACAAAGTAACTGATGGGATTTACTTTTAAATATCTTTTTGATTTCCAGAAAGAGGGGCCCAAATGATAAACTTTTTAAAGCAGTAGCTATCTTCTTGGTTTTTACCAGTTTATGAAAAGCAGGCAAAAGTATGAAAACTGAAAAAAACACAAAGAGTGTCACTGAGCTTGGAAAGTCACATTTGTTGGTACTTAGAGCCATCACAGGGTCAAATATTGTTTTTCATCAAATGAGCTCGAAATCTGCAAAAGGGCTGGGGCTAGTTGAAAGCACCTTCATCATTTTGACTAGTAGCATCTAACTAGGTTTCTTTTCTGAACCATCTCCATGGCAGTCTTAGCCTCCTCTGGTACTAAAGTTTTGTCACTTTCATGGGCTTCTGAGAAGTTCTAAGATCAGGCTCTTCACACTTTCACATGACCTTTCAATTCTTGCTTTTGCTGTTTTATTTAGGCCAATGCCTCTCACATGTTCTAAGAAATTTGCAAACAGGATACAGCAACAAGGGGAGTCAAAAGTTGTATTTGAAAAGACTTGGTGCTCAGTGTGTCATGGGTTTCCTGACAAGTTATATTCCTACTCTATGTACCTGGAAGTAATCTGAAATCTGCAGTGATTTTAAGGATCCTGAGTTCAGGCCTTATTAGCCATTGGTGGTGATGACACGATTTCAGAAACTGTCTTTGGGTCCTGCATCCAAATGGTACGCAGTAGCAAGAGCTTGCAACAAACCCATCACTGTCTTTATGATGGTCTTTCTTTCTTCTTTGCTCTGTACTTATAAGCAGATGCAGTTTTAGAGTAAGCAAATCATCTCTTTAACCTAGCTCACTTGTCTAAGTCCATTCTCTAGTGGAACCTTTAAGAGTTAGTTGGAGCCTAGTGAAATATATTCAGTTCACCAGAGCATACCTCTCAATGAGATAGTACGACCCCAGAGCCTGCCTTCCTTCTCTCTCTCTCTCTCTCTCTCTCTCTCTCTCTCTCTCTCTCTCTCTCTCTCTCCTCAGACATGATGTCAAAAACTTTCCTTCACCATGTGCTTCCATTATGAGATGCTGCCACAGACTCAAAACATCAGGGCCAACCAATCATGGACAAGAACATCTAAAACTGTGAACCAAAAGAAACCTTTCCTCTTCATAAGTTGATTATTTCAGGAATTTGTTTTAGCAATGGAAAGGTGACTAATACACAGTTATTGCTAAATAAATAAATAAATAGCTTCGGATTCTTAAAGTTTTATAATTAAACCAAGAAAAGATTTTCACCAAAGTTTAGTGGGGTTTTGTTGTTGTTGTTGGTGGTGGTGGTGTTTACTTATAGGTCCTTCAGTACCTTAGTTCTGACTCTTTACCTTCCACCTGGTTGAGTCTCACTGTTGCCTTGCAGTGTCTTTATTTTCCTAGAATCCTTTTCTTCTGGAAGGCAACATCTCCAAGAGAGCAGTTTTTGCATATTCATGCATCTTTCTATTCTGCCCTGACGCTCTCAAGAATTTCTATCCTGTGCTTTCTTAAGCAAGCATAAGCCATAGAATCTACATCCAACTGCATCTGCATCTGCAAGTGTGGGCGTGTTTTCTGTCCTGATCTGTCCTCCTGTTTTTGTGTATACTCAGCTTTGACAGTCAGCAAAGAGCATACATAAAGTCAGCAACTCTTCAATTTCTCAGGCCACAGTATCTCTTCACTCAAATTTTGGTTCTTCTGCAAAAAAAATCTGATGAACTGTGACACAATCACAAAGTCTGTATGAGAGCTTTATTTCCCAGAAAGATCCATCCATGAGTGCCATGAGATGAACATCTTTCAATGATTCTTTCTTTTAAGAATATTTTCAAACACAACACACACCTACCTATTTTCACACACACACACACACACACACACACACACACACACACACACACTTCTAATCCAAGAGTTGAAATAATAAGAATTGTCCCTCTTTTGAATCCTGACTCTGTACCAGATGCTATAATAAATGTTTTGCACACAGTATTTCACTTTATTTCACAATGATGGTGAAAAATAACTATTATCAGTTTCCTTTATTCATAAGAACATTATGGTTTAGAGTAATTTGTCCAAAATCACAAGGGGCTAAGTAACAGAACTGAATTTTGAGGCAAGGGTTCTGTGCTACAAAATGTGCCCTAAATGCTATGCTTTAATGTCTCCTCTCCCAGGTCTGGACTGGTTCCAAAATGTCTGCTGAGAAAAAAAAATAGATACAATCATTTTAGCAATTTACTAATGTCCAGCTTCTTATGCCCCTTCTGGAGATGAAAATGACAACCCAGAAAAGACATGACCCTTTTTAGAGCTTCAAGAGCATTTTCTGATCTTTTTATGCCATCCTTTACTAACATTATGATCCCAGAAGATTTTTGTTTTCACTTGTGTTTGGTGGGTTGGTTGCTTGGTTGGTTGGTTTAATATAGACTTGCATGTGGCAGTCAGTGACTTGAGAAACAAAAGATGAATCTTGAGGTTTGAGAGAGTTAAAAATATTTTTATTCACTTTTTTTAAATGTTTCTATTTCATGTATCAAGAATTATTTTAGCTATTCTAAAACTCTCGGTAAATACACGTTTTATTTGTGTCCATGTTTTTTAACCTTAGATTGATATATGAGAAGGTAGTTTCACCATCTTGTTCAAAGAAGAAATATAGTTTAGCAGTTAGATTGCTGATAAACACTGATTCATCAATGCAAAAAAGTACTGAGTATTGGGGATGTAGATCAGTAGTAGAGCATGGGCCCTGGATTCAATCCCCAACACCACAAAAAGAAGAAGGAAGAGGAGGAGGAGGAAGAGGAGGAGGGGGAGAAAAAGGAAGAAACAAAGAACCATATGGAGAGTTGTAGTTTTTCTTTTGAACTATTACCTACAAAAGTGGTTTTATTTAAAAATCTGGTCTTTTTTTTTTACATCATTTCTGTTAAATTCATTCTTATGAGCACTTACATAGAAGATCCAGCCAGCTTGGAGATCTTTCTGGGCCACTTTTCGTGGATGATGCTTTACTAGATTTGAATCAAGTTCTTCTGCTATTTAATTATGTCTGTGGGTGAATTTGATCTTACCAGAGGACTATACAGTGACTTATAAAGCAAGTGGGTGTCTCTGGATAAAGCAGGGTGATAAACCCATGGTCTACCAATTTGTTGTTGGAGGCCTACAAACAAAGAATGGCTTTTCCTTCATTTCATAGCTTGTGAAAATTATCCAAGATTAAAAGTTCAGTATCCATACATAAAGTTTTCCTGGGACACAATCAAGGTCATTCATTTACGCATTATCTGTGGTTGCTTTCACAGCATGAGAATAGAATTGAGTTGCTGCTAAAGGACCACAAGGCCTAAATACTTACTCTCTGATAACTTACACAAAAAGTTGGCTGAACCCTGTTGTAAACAATACACACAATTATCTGAATGACTGTTTTATGTATCAGTAGCCTTCAATACTTTGGTTAGTCCCCCCACCCCTTCCTGGGTAGCTTTTGAAATGTGCAGTTTAAATAGCTTAGCTCTTTCTGTGGACAAAGAGTCCAAAATCTTAGCACATTAAATTGTTACACAAATTATAGAATTAATTAGCTCGGAGACAGGAAAGAGCCTTAGAATCATCTCTTGTGATAAACATGCCAAGAACTGTCTTGTCTTCCAAAAACAAATTCGCTGGCCATACCACAGCCTTTCCCTATTGACTGGGATCATCTTCATGCCAGCTGTGATCCGAGGTAGGGGTGGAGCTGGACGCCAGTACAGGGGTCATGAGCAGTGTCGTCCCTGCCAGATGACGCTACACTGCATGGCAGCTGACTCTGGAATTTGTTTCTGTGAAGCCAACATGTTTTTCACTCCTTGGCCTCTTTTACAGAGATGGAGTGATCCATGGGCTGCTGGGCAATCTCCCGGATAATGTGACAAGGAGCTGCCTTCCTGCAGATGGAATGAGTTAAGGTCAAAGCTAAAACTGGATTTCCCACCTGGCTGAACCCACCACCACCATCTCAAAAACAATCCTCTTTTCTTTTGATCCAACTCTTGCACACCACGGCAAAACCTAGTGCTTCTTCATCTAAATGTGCCCCAAAGCTACGTACCCTGTGGATGTGAACAAGGTCATTTTACCACATTCAACCCAAATCACCTATTCTTGGACTGCTTCTCACAAAGACTGTCCCCACACAGTCCCCCAACACCCCCCAATGTATCTCTAAAAGTCTCCAGAAATGTCCCCATGGGCTCAGGGGCCAAACTGTCACCCTGGTCACCCAGGAACACATAGCTCATTCCCCTGAGGCTCTGCTTCTGACAGAAGGGACCTTTGGCTGCCCCTGTAAATGATAACCCCTGGAATTTCCTGCATCCCAAATCTTCTCATCCTCCAGGCACCAAAGCAGGACAGCAATCTAGGCAAAAAGGGTGAAGGAGGTGACCATCTTCCCAAGTTGCTGCCTCTGCACCAGGCATCCAAAACGTAGTGCGTGTGTCTAGAACCACCCAAATATTCCACACAAACTGTTTATTCAGGTATTACTTATTTGAAAATAGTAATATATGTATTACTATTTTTATTAATATTTATTACTATTAATTATAGGTGAGCCCAGTATCACCTGCTGGTGGCACAAGGACCTAAACCCAACTCCAGAGCTTGCTGGTCCTGTTGCTCCTCTGGGATTTTTGTCAGTTCTGATTTTTTTCTACCTCTCAAACTTATCAGAATCTAATTTTTTTGCCCTAAATTTTTTTGGAAAAGTGAAGCAGCAATAATTTATTTCTAATCTTTTACATAAATAAATAAATGTTGTAATGACCTACAAAGCTTTAATTGGTTAATCATTTCAAACCTTTAAGGAAAATGTAATCTCTCTGCCGACTTGAATTATTCCAAAATTTTAAAAGGTGTAGAAATCTTCACGATTATTTGACAATAGAGCAGAGCTCTGATGTAAAATCTTACAAATACTGAAAACAAGTGAAAATGATAGGCCAATTCTCATCTCCAAAAGAAATTAATGAAATCATACATTAAGTGATAGCAAATTTAACCACGTATACATTAAAGAGACTAAAACACCACATTAGGGTATGTTTTATTCTAAGAATTCACTACAATTGGAGGGGGGAAAATGAATGGCTGTGTGAGTTGTGATAAAAAACTTTAAACTAGAGTCATAACAGGGATTGCCATGGGCTGTGGAATTATAGGCTTTGTTTTCATTTCTCCCATTCCTGACAAAAGTCATTTAGAATAAAATAAGATTTTATTCATAAGAACAAATGAAAACATAACATACCTAAGTGATATTTAATAAGAAATCTACAGTACTGATTTGAAGCAACTTCTCATGTTCCTGAAAAGGGACTCTAGCAATTGGGGAGATCTTAGTGCAAAATTAATTACCAATCCTCTTCAAATTGATCTATAAATGTAATAAAAATTCAATGAAAATTTCAATGAAATATTTTGAAGCCTGTAACTCTCTATGATTCCATTTAGGTACTGAGAATCCTCCAACTCCTAGAGTAGAATGTAGGAGGCAGCCGCCAAGGGCTGGGGGAGGCAGGAAATGGAGTTGTTACTTAATGACTATGGAGGGTCAGTTTTGCAAGAGGGAGCAATTCTGCACAGTGGTTGCACAACAAGGTGAATTTACTTCATACTAGCAAACTCTACATTTAGAAGCAGTTTAGATGGTAAAATTTATGTTGTGTGGTTTCTGTGTCACAGTTAAAACTTTTTAAATTTTTAATAAATTTTTTCAAATCCCACTTTATTTTAGGATCTTAGAATTTTTTTAATTTTTTTTATATTTTTTAAATATATTCTTCATATATTTATTAGTATATTATAGTTAAACATAACAGTGGACAGTGGGGTTCATTTTAACATATACATACGTGCGTGTAATATAATTCGCTCCATTTCCTTAGAGTTTTTTAATCATAGGATTGGAAAAAAAATCCACATTCTTTGATAGCAGGCTTTAATTGGCTTTCATGGGGGATTAAAGGTTGAGATGGGGATTCTGTGAAATGACTGAGAAAGTATTCTCAGAAAGGGAGAGAGCAAAGAGGGGGGAGAGAGACAGAGACAGGGAGGGAGGGAGAGAGAGAGGGTGCACAAGAGAGTTGGCAGGAAGTGGTCTTGGCTGGAGTCTCTTGGCAGCCTGGGCCCTCTCAGCAATTGCCAGATTGGTCTCACCTTGAGAAAGGAGTTGGGGGGTGGGAAAGGGTGGGGAGGTGGCCTCTTGTGCCTCCTGCCATCAGCCAGGGCCACAGCCTGCCCCATTGGTAGAGCCAGTCTTAGGGAGGGGGGACTGATTTCCCAGGTAGGCGGCTTGCATTCAGTCAAGGGCAGCAGCTGAGAGGCATTAGGAGCCAACATAGCAGCTGGTAGTGAGTGCATAGGCCCAGTGAAAGGGGTCAGGTAGGACTGTGTTGCACTTTGAATTTCAGGGGAACAATGAAGCAATTTTTAGTATAAATAAATCTCCTGAAATATTTATACCAATAGATATTTCATACTTCTGTTTTATCATATTACATACTCTACAGTCTATTTTGTTATCCATTAAAACTAAAAAAGTATTTGCTATTCATCTGAAATTCCAACTGAAGTGGACGTCCTGTATTGTATTGCTGAATTTATCAACCCACGTTGGGACCTCAACATCATCCTCTCTGAGATCCTGAGCTCTTTTAAGGAAATGACTTTATTTAGATTCTGAGAGAACTCTTAACTTTTCCTTAACCTTACAAATAAAGAAACTGGAAGTTCACATAGAAATAACTAGAAGAAGCAGAATGTAGATTCAAACATGGCCTCCCATCCCTCAATCCTTTCCCACCATCACACTAGGTCATCCGGCCAGGGTCTAGTCAAGGAGAAGAAATATGAAATAGAAAATGATTTATATGAATCCTAAGGAGGGAAGAACAAAGCTCCTCCTCACTCTCCCTCTATTCAGGCATGTGGTGGAATAGATTGCTCTCTGGACATGCAGGGGGTGCTAGTGTCCTGCTGAAGGCAGTGTGGCTTGGGATCAACAGAGATGACCATCTGAAATATAAGGACTGAACTAGGAACATACTCAGGCCCCTGACTCAGCAGGGCTGCCTGTTCCACTGGGGAAGAAAGAGCCTTCTATAATGTTAGGTCCAGACTCAAGACTAAGCCATATAGTAAACAGATAGGCAGGAATGTATATGTTGGAAAGGGTGAAGACCAGAGGAACCACAAAGTGAGTATAAAATAACAACCCCTGGATTAGGCTTACTTAGGCTTACACATGTAAGTAAAATAACATGGGTCCCTTCCATCCTTTCTTCCAAATGTTCTTAGGGATCTGGTTTATGTACAGACAAAGCTACAGACAGATACACAGATACAGACAGATACTGAGAGAGACAGGGATTGAGATAGGTCACAAAGGAGATCTACAGAACTATTCGAAGTTTTTGGTACCCAAATTATAAAATCAACTAAGTAGTTCACAATAATGGGTGGCATAGAAAAGTGCCAATGAAATGTCACTCCTTTTGTTGTAAACAAAAAATTTAGATACCATGGTATATTTGCAAATTTAGATACCATGGTATATTTGGTTTTGTTGCTATAGCATTTGATTTTTTGGTGGGTTTTGTTTTGTGTGTGTGTGTGTGGTTTTTGGTGTGTGTGTGTGTGTATGTGTGTGTGTGTGTGTGTGTGTGTGTGTGTGTGTTATGGGGTATTGAACACAGAGCATCTTGCATGATAATCACAACCTCTACCCCTAAGCTACATACTTAGCCCTTTTTTTAAATTTTTGAGACAGGGTCTCACTAAGTTGCCCAGGCTAGCCTCAAACTTGAATCCTCCTGCCTCAGCCTCCTAAGTAGCTCTCTGTACCACATCTGATTATACTGCAGATTTTTTTTTTCATTAAATGTAGGACCTATGAGGGCGGGGACTTTTTTTCTGTGTTATTCCCAGATAACTCTGAGTTCCTGAAGCAGTTTTTGGTATAAACACTCAGTAAATATTTGTTGAATGAATGAAATTTCAATTTTAAATAAGCAGAGAACATAGAAACATGTCAGATCACAATTATACATGATTCAATGGAAAAGTCAATAACTTGATCACTAAAAGCTACAAGAATGGAAGGAATGTTTCCAAAGAAGTACAACTGTCATTTTGGTTCAATCCAGCAAGCAAAATTTCTTTACCTAATAAATTTGTTCCCAGTGATGGGAGGATGCAGATGAAGAAGAATCAATCTTTTTCTTCACAGAGAAACATCCGCCATCTCTCCTTGAGTCTTTGCTATGCTCTGAATGTTAGTATGTCGCCAAAACTTATAGGTTGAAACCTAATCCCCAAGGGGGTAGTATGAAGAAGTAGCACCTCTGGTAGGTAATTAGATCATGAAGGGGATTAGTGACCTTCTAAAAGGGGCCCAAGGGAGCATTGTCCACCCCTTCTATCATGTGAGAAGGAATGGGCCCTTACAAGACATTAAATCTTCCAGAACCTGGATCTCAGACTTCCCAGCCTCCAAGTCTGTGAGCCATCAATTTCTAATGTTTGTAGGTTACCCAGTGAAAGGTATGTTGATACAGTAAGAGCCCTCGTAGATTAAGAACATCATTCAAATCAATTTGGTTGTGAAACGTTTCTGACATAAATTCTGTCTGGTCTTCAGGTAGTTCCTTTCTCGCTCTAATTTACAAAACAGTCCTTATGGTTTCAAATTTTTCCTTCTAGATTTTATCTGGTCTGCTTTCTCAGAGTCACAGGGATGTAAAATTGGCAGAAGTGCCTAATATCCATCAAGACAGCTCATGGGGGAAATGTGCCCTCATCCCTACACATAGATCCAAGGTCACCTTTTGGAAAATCTGGGACTTCCCATGAGGCATGCTATCACATGGAACCATGTTGCCAGGTGTTCACCGTTTCCTCCATCACCCACTCACTCCAACCAGTGTGGAGAGTCTGGCCCCTCTGCTCACCTCTAATTATCTGGAGAAAAGAAGCCCCATCTTTCCTTTCTTAGCAAACCCCTTGAGCACAGAGGAGCTGATTCATATTTATGAGCTTCACAGTACCTGGAAGTCTATCCAATAAAAATTTCCATAGTCATATCTCCTCTGAGTGCAGGGGAGCAAAATTCAGGCATCGCTATGGGCCTCGATCCAAGCCACCTGCAACTGGGCTGCTTGTCAATTTGCCCAGGGCTCAGACACCCAACACCATCCACTGTCTACACAGAGCTGCCAACGGCTCCTTCCCTGGTGTGTGGTGCAGGCCTGAACCCACGCTCATTTTCCTAATCTCTCATCTTACTAACTTATTTTATGCCTCCCCCACTCCCAGCTTGTGTATGAAATCCTGTTTCCAGAATCGCTTTTTGTCTAGGCTTCCAAAAGATACTTTAGTCTTGGCTCCAAGTTCTTTTTAAACCTTAGGCTTTCTTTCTGTGCAACATCCTTTTTGTTTTTGTTCTGTTTTGTTTAAAATTTTCTATTTCACTCTCAAAATCAACAGTGATCATTCACCTATGGTTGCCACGTGCTTGTGAGTTGTTTTTGGCTTTTTTGGGTTTTGGACAGTTCCGTTTATGGCCTTCCCCCACCATTTTTCAATTTGGATACTGGCTTTACGTTTCAAAATGTAGTTCATCTAAATAACCTAAACCAAGAGCCAACAAAGTCCCTGCCATTCCTCTGGGGATAGTCAAGGGAGATATTCAAGAAGGGAAGAGTGACAGGATCTGCTCCCAGTCTACTGAGGCAGATAGGCAAATAACAATAGCAAGATATCCTGTATGCCATATTGTACAGGGACACAGCCACGCTGAGTCAGAGGAGGGAAGTCTCAGCTTTCCCAGGGGTATTACAACAGATGCCCAGAAGGAGATCGCTGAGAGCCAACAGAGACCATCAGGTGGGTAAGAGAGGTGGAAGGAAGGAAGACGGTTTGGTGGGACCTGTGGATCAGATTGGGTTGTGTTTTTACTTTATCCTAGGTGCGGATTCCTGGATTCCTAAGTTTTCAGACTATGAAGATTTTGTTAAAGTAAATATACACACACATATATATATATATATTGTATATATTCTATATAATGTATTATACATTCCATATAATATATATATAGTATATGTATGAGTATGTATACATATATATTTGTAGGTATATATTCTAGGACCTCCTACATGAAAATAATTACATTTTTAATATCTTGGGGTTTTTTTGAGAGAGAGACAGAGATAGAGAATTTTTTAATACTTATTTTTCAGTTTTCAGTGGACACAACATCTTTATTTGTATGTGGTGCTGAGGATCGAACGAGGCGCCACGTGCATGCCAGGCAAGCACATTACCGCTTGAGCCACATCCCCAGCCCACATTTTTAATATCTTATAACTAAGAAAATACACGTGAAAACAGATAAAGTGAAACATGCTTTAATTTATTTATTTGCATGTTACAGTCTCTACAAGCATTTGATGATGCTTGGGGTCTAGAAGGTGCTAATGTTCCAGCCACCTTGGGCCTGTCCTCTATTCCCACTCCATAAAATGCCCAGGCTCTCAGGTAGGGAACCATGAATGCTTCCCCCATTGGAGTTTTAAGTAAGGCAGGAATCAGACATGCTTTCTGTTTTAAAATATGGCTTCTGATTTGGTGTGAAAAAATGGATTGAGTGAGGAAGAACCTGAGATAAAAGAAATCAGTTGCTGAAGCTACTAAATTTCAATGATAGAAGCTTTATGCAAAATTGTGAATGCGTTTATTTACATAAAACTTGCAAAATAGCTCTATGTATTACCTGTAAGTAATTCAAGTTTATTTTTCAAATTCTTTTCATTCTTTTTTCTTCCGATAAATACTGATATAAGCTACTTTATGAAAGTATACATTTTTAAAATGACCCTATTATAATTGGTATTTTGTCATAAGAGAGATGTTAAAATTTTGGCCCAATCCTTAATTTTTTTCTAAATATAAATATGTGTGTGTATATATATGTGTGTGCATGTGTTCAAAAAATATACATTCTATCGGAGAAAACAAGTTTCCAAATGATAATTTGAATGTGCTTCCTAATTCTTAAAGATCACTAAAACTAATAATATTAAAACAGAACAATATATGTCTTTTACAACCTAGATAAATTATTTTTCTCCTACTTTAATTGCATCTATTTGAATGAAGGACTACATGAAATTCTCTTGGATTTCCCATCACTTCCGGCTTCTGAAAGAGACACATACATACTTTCTCTGTATTATTAAAGTATAGAAGTTTAAATATATTAGAATAATTATTTAACCCTCTTTTCAGCCCAAGAGCTTTGAAGTTAACCAAACGATGAATCCAGTCTGACTTCTTTTTTTAAATGACCAGGATTCTTCCTTCTGCCACCTGCAGCTCTGGTTTTCATTATCAATAAGTTTTTGGAAAAGGAGAAAATTTGCAAGAATGATTTTGCTGTTTAAAAAACAATGGCTGAATTTGCTTAGTTGTATGCCTGCTAAAATCCAAATGTCTAGTAGATTGTTAATCATTTTCTCAGTACAGGAAATGTGCAAAGTGAAAAACAGAAATGAATCAGATTTTATGATATATGTTGGTTATCTATTGTATCATGACCCTGACTACCAAAAAGTCAAAAGACTTTGTAGTTGATGTTTTGTTAAGCTTCTGGAGGAGGAGCCCAGATGAGGGATGCCATAATAGGATCTATTCTTCACTCATAAATCCCCACCCATCCAGGCAAGAATAGACCCCTAATGTTTGCATTCTTTTAAGTCATCCCTTGCCTAAAGTTCACCCCTTCCTGAAATTCAGCTCAACTGTTTAGCACATGTCGACCCTGCAGTAATGAATTGGCACAAGCCTAATTCTTATGATGATTAATGGAGCTCCTCAGATGCAGCCTATTATTTCATCCAAAGTTAAAAGAGTGATTCATCATTAATCACTATAAGAAATGGGCTCAGTGATTCATAATTCTAAGCCAGCCCATTTCCTTACGGGTCCTGTTTGCCTTTTGTTATTCCAGAAGTGCCACAGTTCGCAGCCTCTTGCTGCCTGCATCCTGATGTGAACATATTCTGATTAATTTCCTTTAAAAAGTCACAAACCCCAAGGATATCTCCTTATAATCCCCAAACCTCCGACAAATCATACTTCTTTCAGATACCAATCCTCTTCTGGATCCAAAGACCCTCCTCAGTTTACCCAATTTAAAATAAGCACTGTCACCCAGAGACCGAACACATCAATCACAAATCAATAATCCTCATGGCTACCTTTCATCCTCCGCAAAGAACAGTAATTGGAGCAGAGCCATTTCGACAAAAATTTATTCCCCTTGCTTACCTTTTCACTACTACCCCTCAGATCTCCACCAGGAGCCAAGGAAGAGTACCCACACAAATAGGACTGCTCAAAGTCATATCAGACCCACTTGCAAAGGAAGTGACTGTTCTCCACATGGACACTTACATCATTTGTCAAGCTGATGCTCTTTTCTCAAAAGCTGTCTATCTTACATAAAGAATTTGAAACTCCTCTACTTCAGGTAAAGGAAATGAAAGTCTTCCTTCATGCACACCACCCTGGTAGCAGGTAGTCCTTGCATAAGAACTAAAGCTTCACTGCCCCCAAGGAGCTCAGGAAGGGAGCCACCTCTTTATTTTCTCTATCCTTTTCCTCCTCTTTCTCCTCCTACCCACCTACCTCCCTCCTCCTCTCTCTCACTTCTCTTTCTTTCCCCTCCCACTTTCCTCTTTTCCCATTTTCCTACACTTTTAGAAATCTGGCTTCAGATCCCAGATCATAACTTGGCCCAGAGATGACATTTTGGAGTAAAGAGATTGGGAGGGGTGTGGAGCTTTTCACTGTGGTCCATGATATTCTCTCAGGAAGCAATAATTCACAGCCAGGGTGATTAGGCAAAGACACAAAATAAAAGGCATCCAGGTTGAAATGTAGAAAGTAAAACTGTCTCCACTCACAAATGGCATGATCTGGTACACAGAAATCCCTTAGGAATTGACTAAAAAACAAACAACTAAAAATGTATAATAAAACTTATAACAATAAATGAATCCATTAGGGTTTCAGGATGCAAGATAAATATTTTTAATAATTATTTTCCCTTGTAGAAATAAGCTAACAAAGAAGGAAATTAAGAAAACATGGTAGAACACTTGCCTAGCACAGGTGAGGTACTGGGTTCGAGTCTTAGCACCACATATATAAATAAATTAAGGTATGTGTCCATCTACAGCTAAAAAAATTTTTTTTTTAAATTCCATTGATTCCAGGCATGGTGGCACACACTTGTATTCCCAGTGACTCAGGAGGCTGAGACAGGAGGATTGCAAGTTCAAAGCCAGCCTCAGCAATGGAAAGACGCTAAGCAGTTCAGTGTAGACCCTGTCTCTAAAGAAAATACAAAATAGGACTAGAGACATGGCTCAATGACTGAGTGTCCCTGGATTCCAGTAACACTTCCCCTGCCCTGAAAAAAAAAAAAAAAAAATTCTATTGACAATAGCACCAACAAGAATAAAACACTTAGAAATAAATTTGACAAAAACATGTAAAACCTATACTTTGAAGTTATAAAACACTGACAAGAATTTAAGAAGAATTAAATAAATAAAAGGCATTCTGTGTTTATAGATTGGAAAACTTAAGACTATTGTATAGATGGTTACAGGTTCAATGCAATACTTCTCAAAATCCCTGTTGACTTCTTTGCAGAAATTGATTAGCTGATCCCAAAATTCACATAGAAATTCATGGGATTCAGAAAGGTCAAAACAATCTTAAAAAGGAGAACCAAGTTGGAAGAGTCACACTTCTTAATTCCAAAACTTATTACAAAGCTATGTTAATCAAAGCAATGTTGTACCGTCATAAGAGAAACAAGGATCAATCAATGCGGTGTATTGAGAAACCCAAAATTAGCCCTCACATTTACAGTAATTGATTTTGGACAAGAGTTCTTCAACAATTAGAGGAGAAAAAGATAGTCTTTTCTTAAATGGAGGAGCATAACTGTATATCTATATGAAAATAATAATGATAACGATACTGATAATACAGAACACTTCCTCACAGAGTGTGAAAAAGTCAACTCAAAGTGGAACAAAGACCCAAGACTTCTAGAAGAGAGCTTCAGAATAAATCTTTGGGATTTTAGATCAATCATGGTTTCCTAAAAATGATACCAAACAAAAAGAAAAAGAACAATAGATAAACTGAACATCCTCAAAATTAAAAGCTTGTGTTTAAAAGACCATCGTAAAGAAAGTAAAAGCACAACCCATGGAATGGGAAAAGTGTGCAAATAACGTATCCAACAAGGCACTTATATCAAGTACATATATAAAGAACTCTATAATAGATAAGTAGGGCCTGGAGGTAGGGTAGTGTAGAGGTAGAGTGCTTACCTAGCATGTGTGAGGCCCTGGGTTCAATTCCCAGCACTATAAAAAACAAAAATTTTAAAAAAAGATAAATAGATAACCCATTTTTTAAAAAATGGGCAAAAGGGCTTAGTCTCAGGCATTTTTCCGGAGAGGATATAAAAAAGGTCAATAAATACCTAAAAAATGCTTAATATTATTAGTGTCAGCCAAACGCAAATCAAAATCACCATGAAATAGCACTTTACACCTCTAGTATGGCTAAAATCTAAAAGTATTGGGGAGGATGTGAAGAATTGGAAACTTCATACTATACTAGTATGAAACCACTTGGGAAAACATCTGTTAATTTCTCAAAGTTTAAGCATATATTTAAAAATAAGATCATGTTACCATATGACCCAATAATTCCATTCCTTAGGTTTACACTGAAGAGAAATGAAACATAGACACACAAAAATACTTATATGCAAATGTTTATGGCAGCATTATTCCTAATAGCCAAAAAAATCAAACAACCCACATGTCTATTAGCTGATAATTGGATAAATAAAATGCTAGCTATGACATGGATCATCCTTGAAAATGTTATGCTAAGTGAAAGAAGTCAATCAAAATAACCATCCACCTATATTAAATGTCCAGAATAGGCAAAAAGTAGATTAATGGTTCTGAAGGAGGAAGGGGAGGGTGATATATGAGATCGTGGGAAGCAACAAGCTACAGAGCATGAGGTTTCCTTTTAGGGTGATAGAAGTATTGATCATGGTGATGGATGCACAAAACTGTGAGTGTACTAAAAATCATTCGATTGTATACTCAAGTGAGTGGATTGTATACTGTGTGAATTATATGTCAAGTTGTTTACGAAAAAATTAAGAACAATTTTCAAAAGTCATGACTTGGAAGTTTGCACCTTCAAAGCTTTTGAGAAGACAATGAAACTTCAAAGAGTATCGAGAAATTTTAAGACATCATTTGAAGTTCTGATGTAATTTCTAGTGCTGGGATTTACTCAATGACTGTGACCATTCACTTGTTTTATTTGTATTATTTTTTGTCTATGTCATCAAAGAGTGATTAATGAAATAGCCATCAGTGGCTCAAAGAGTCAATGCCTAGTCATGGAAGGTCCTGACCATTGTCATTGGTAGGTACTATCATAGTCATTATTCAAATTGTTCTGTCCAATGGAAATATTCAGAAGTCCACCTTCCCAGTTAAATTCTGTTAAATTCTTTCTTTTTTTATTCTTTTTTTTTTTTTTTGATAGGGGGGAGCACCAGGGATTGAATCCAGGGGCATTTTACCACTGAGCTACATCCCCAGCCATTTTTGTTTTTTTATAAATTCTGTTAAATTCTAAGAAGACATTTTTAAAGGGGATCTTCTGTCAATATAATAATGGTTTCTTTTTCACTCATCCAGACACATGCAATAGTACTTAGTGGAACTGGTACCTTTGAAGAGTGAAAGGGGAGATAGCACAGGTGTCCCCTATTTTTCAGGTTTCTCTTTGCTTAACTTCCCCTTGCCTGGGCAAAACTGGAAGATCACAGGAAACTAATATTATTCAACAACTCACCCAAATATATTTTAGAAATACCTGCATGTCTCTAATCCCTTTCTAAAATGTCATTTTACCCATGGTGACAGAAACTAGTCTCTCAATACCTTTTATGTGACTCTTTTTCCTTAGGAAGCTGTGAACAGGGGAGTCTGAAATAACACTGCATACTGATCATACCCTGCAGGTAGGTGTGGCCATGTGGCTAAATTCTGGCCAATAGGACAGTAGCAAGAGTGGAGGAACAATTTATGAAATCTCTCCTTAAAGGGAAAGAGTGTGTCCTCTTTCCACCCTTCTTATTTCCTAATGGCAGAAATGTGGACCTTAAACTGCACCTCCAGCATCCATCAAAGCCCAAGGCAGATTGACTAACTCACCATGTAAGTTAGAGTCACGAGAGATCAGGAATCTTGGTCTCCCTGATGCAATTCTTGGATGATCAACTTGCAGACTTTTACATTAGATAGAAATAATTTTTTTCTTTATTGAAGCCACTTCTATTTGGGGTATTCACTCACTGGCAACCAATCTTTTTTTTTTTTTTTCTGGCAATCAATCTTAATCCTAACCATTAAACTTGGCTGGTCTTTGGGAGTTCTCGGTTCTCTAAAACAAAAGCCCAACCTTTCAGCCTGGAAGTGAGGTCTGAAAGCTGCTGTGCAACTTTTCTGGGAAAGACTCAAGTGATGATCAGGCCTGTCAGCCATTGTTAGGGGAAAGGGCACAGCATGAGTCAGATTCATGGAGCATAAAGAGCCCTGCCCAGGCTCTTGTATTTGTATCTCTTACATCATCCGGGTCTTGGAGCAACATGCTCAATGTGGGCCTTGGAGCAATATGCTCAGTGTTTGGTGTACTCAACATATCTCACCCCTCACCTCTTCTTTTTTCCTCTTTCTTTTTCTCTCTCATTTCCCCCACCCAACATTTCCTCTGCCTCCTCTGCTAAGAGCCACAGATTCTTATATGGCTCTTGTTCTTGTGTTGGAAGTATAAACTTTTTTTTGGGTGGTGCTAGGGATTGAACCCAGGGCCTTGTGCAATGCAAGACAGGCACTCGACCAACTGAGCTCTATCTCCAGCCCTAGAAAGGTAAACTTAATCCCCAAATTCATATGTCCATGGCATTTGGAGGTAGACCCTTTTCCAGGTAATTAGTATTAGATGAGATCATCAGGGTGAGGCCCCAGGCAGGGATCAAGCTTTTCAAGGAGAGGAGAAAGCTGAGATGGCAGATCCCTTGCTCTTGCCATATAACAACCTCCCTGTTATGAAATAGCAAGGCGGCCCTGGCCAAATGCTGGCACTTTGATATTGGACTTCCCAGACTCCAGAACTGTGAAAAATAAATAAAAATAAAATTTTCCTTCTTTTTAAATTATCCAATTTGTGGTGTTCTGTTATGGAAGCAGAAAACAGACTTAGACAAGCCCAAGTCAGTCTCCTGTAAGTGCGCTTCATTCTGACATTCTGACTTAGGAGGCTCTTTTCTTTAGTTCTCTATGTGTTCTGAAGCAGCACTCACTATCATATCCTGCTTCTAGAAACAAATTATAATTTGCTTAAGGAGCAAGGTAATTTTCTGGTGCATCTCTGCATCCCACCAGCCCAGAATAATAGCTTACACCTACTATAAAGTCAGTAAATGCTTGTCACTGCTGTGAATGGTGTCAATCCCCAAACATTGCAGCAAATACATAAACATTGAAAGTTCAGACCCAAAGATCCTCTCAAAAACTCTCATCTTTCAGACCTACCCTCTGGAGTGGTTTTTGAGAAGATTTTCTTTTGGAAAACTTCTCTGAGCCATTCGAGCAAATTTGCCCTGACCATACTTTGTAAATATCTCAGCCATTACTTTATATAATAATTATTTATCTTTGTTCCCTGGTTGCAAACTTCTAAAGGATGAGTATTAATTCTCATTCATTTTAGAATTGTTTTCACCCAGCCAAGGACTGGCATGTAATAGATCCTCAATAAATATTTGTTGAATAAATAAATGAATCGTAAATAAAGACAATGGCCCAAGGAGACTCATGACTTCCCATTGAATTTGCTACTCTGCCTTTCATGCCAGTCCCTGGAGCCCTTTGACCCCAGGTCCCAGGCTTTCAGCAGCTCCATGAACATTAACTATCCCCTTTGACTCCCACCCAGATCACACCACAGCCCCCTCCCCTAGCTCCACCAAAATGACAATGAAGTCCATGTGAAACTAGCCTCCATTCAAGTGAAGCCAAGGAGAAAAAGTTGTTTGTCAAACTTAAAAGACAGATGTTAGCACTTCTCGGTTTCAAACTGAATCCTAACCCTTGTGAAGTTCAAGTTTCATTTCTGCTTGGCCAAATGGAATTTCCTGACTCTATGTAAGAAAAGCATAAGGGTCTACATTAGAAGTTGTTGAGGACTTTCAGGGCTCTAAGTGATGACCCAACTTTATGTTGGTGATTAATATACATCTCTCTCTCTCTCTCTCTCTCTCTCTCTCTCTCTCTCTCTCTCTCTCTCTCTCTCTCTCTCTCTCTTTTTTGAAGAACACAGGTTTTACATTTCCAGAAAATGAATGTATCTTTGGCTATGCTCTTGGCAAAATATTTACTATGTTAGTCTGTACTGATATTCAAAAAACAGCCAGAAACAATTCCCCAGACCAAAATATTACTAAGTTTCTCTCAGAGGAGAAGGTTCTGCGAGGCAGACTGGGGGTGGAATATGAGTAGGCTCTGTTTTTTTACCCAACTCTGATTCATGTCACCTTAGGGAAATTGCTGAAATCCTCTGCGCCTCTATGTCCCTGTCTGGAACATGGGTTAATAGTGTTGCCTCCAATCGGCCTCCCAAGAATGTTGCAAGGTTTAATGAGTTAATAATGCTTGAAGAGCACTTTGAGCTTCGGATGAAAGTGATACCCAGAACAAAGTGTGGTGGTGATTATGCATAATTAAAAGCTCCAGCAGAAATTGTTGGTCTGAGTTAACCCCCAATGCCACCACAACAGAACTCAGACATGGCCTAGAACCAGTATGTAAATCTTTATCACTTTTCCTAAAAGGGAATTTTAATCTGATTGCATGATTACACTAAACTAACTTTCATGTTTCATATGCAGAGCCTCCATAATCACTATGCATAAACCTGTATTTCATTATCACCCTGAGGTCACTGTCTGACCCATGGATTATGCTAACCATGAGGGTGATGCTCACCTAGCCCACTGAGCTTTTAAAATAGTTATTTTTAATTTTATGTTTTATAATTGTTAGTGCATTGCAGTTGTACATCATAGTGGGGTTCATTCTGACATATTCATGAATTCACTTAATATAGTTTTCTCCATCTCAATCCTAGTACTACCTCTGTCCTCTTCTCTTCCCTCAGGGACACCAAGAAGATTCACTACCCTCAAACCATTCTCCTATGTGATCATGGATTCCCAGAGCTCCTTGAATAGAAGAAACCTCTTCTCAAATTATAAAGTAGACTTAAAATACAAATACTGCTGAAAGTATACAGTAGGACACTTGGCCTGCAAGTTAAATCCACATCATGTAAATGGAACGCTCCACCCAGCATAGGTTTGATAGAAAAGAAAGAACAGATGACCTTGAGATGCACTGTGGAGATAAAGTTTTCCAACATAAAAGGGGCAGAGTGTCAGAAGAAGACGCTCACATCCTAAATGCAGACACAACTTCCCATACCACAGTCTGCAAAACAGAGGAACTCCCTCTTGCACCAGAAAATGGCCCATGCTCACCCCACCCTACGGAACAGTACAGACATCACGTACTAGAAACTCTCAGGAGGAAAACAGCCACTAGTGCTGTCCCAGCTTGTTTCTGAGGGCAAAAAGGCACAGCGCTCTGAGAGCTCATCAAACATAATCACACTTACTCACCACACTTCTCCCCAATGACCGTATACACTCAGTTTTTAATAGTGGCCTCGGAGCACTTCAGCAGTGTAAAGTGCTCTTTTTGCTAGTCAAGTTGATGTCTGAATTGGAGAGAATAGGAGGCAAGGTTCACAGAATCCTGCAGGGTCCCTGCAGGTCCACTAAGGACACTGCAAACCAACAATACCAATACAGTGCCAGGGGAGAGCACCAGCAATGAGCTGTCACATCCAGAGAAACAGGCGACCAGGTGGCCATGGGCAACAATCTGATCTATGAGAGGAGGCAACAGAATTAGGAACAAAAAACCCTGGGAGCTACAATGACCATCTTCAAAGATGTGAGGCACTGTTGAGGGAGAGAGGGAACACGTTTCACCTGTCATTCCCAAACAGTGCCAGGTCAATGTCCATTATGGGAACACATTTCTGTTCAATAGAAGGGCCCCTCTCTAATGACACTAACCTGCCATCCGGTCTAAACCCAGGCCCAGGTGATGGAGCATGCTCTAAGCCATGTTCATGGACATTTTACAATGGGAAGCATTGTTTCATAAGAGGGGGAAATAAAGTGTGAAGTGTCTGCATTACTAGTTCTTTAATCACTTTGGGAATTCGTCTCTCAAGACTTCTCTTTCAATGTTCCTATCTCATTTACCACATGGGTGAATTTAGATTCTCTAAAATCTGGAGATGCATTACAAAGAATCCTAAGAATCGTTTCTTTCCTACATAATATAGGGTTTTCTCTTTACTTTTCAAAGCAAAATCGTACAAAAACATACGGATTCTGATTTCCTGAACCTTATGGAGAAGGAGTAGAGACAAAAAAAAAATGGAAATGTGTTGGAGACAGAAGGGACTGGGCTGGTGTTGGCATTCCTGCTGTCTCCTGTAGGTGGCAGCATTTATTTACAGCTGTCACTTCCACATTCAATGGCGGCTGGAGGGCGACTGGGTTGACTGAGTTGGGCTGCTTCAATTTTCAGAACATCGAGCATAATCAATTAAAATTTTAATATCATTAGGTAAGTGACTTTGCTGCAGGAAGAAAAAAAATAGGTGGATTTCAGTTCTGCCTGACAAAAGGGGAAGCGGCTTATTGATTATACTCAAGGTCACAGCTCACTCAGACTTGGCCACCACGATCACATTTCCTTACCTCAGTCAGACATGGAATCCTTTTTTTTTTTTTTCCCCTGTTGAAACCTACATGAATGCATCATCAACTAGGTTTACTATTCTTTTTCATTTTCAGGTAGTTTTTTTTTTTTTTTTACCCCCAAAGAAAGAAAGAAAGAAGTAGCTAATGCTACACAGTAAAATCCAGACAAGTTGTAACTAAGATCAGGATATCAGGCTAATGTTGCTTATTATAAACTAGAAAAAAAAATCTAAATAATGTAATCAATTTTATAAATAGAGAGCTCAGTGTGTCTTGAAGTGCCATACATTCTGATCCCTAGACTCAGGGTCTCTATTTATTTATTGATGTGAAGCCATAGGCGAGTCTCCAAGTGCCATTTGGTTCAGTCTTTAGGAAAACACAGAATACACAGTTGTGTAAGATTCTTTAGGGCAAGTATTCTCAACCAGTAGATCAGGATCAACCAGTAGGTTGCCTGGTTTACCTGGGGCAAGGCCAAGGCAAGGCTACCCACACCCCTCCTGCTGAGCCAGGTTCCCATCCAGTACTTTACAATTGGGAAAAGACAGGCAGCCCTGCCCATTCCTCTCAGGCTCTGTGTGGACTTTCCTGCCCCAGTCCTTCATGGTCCACACTCCCCCAAGGTTTCAATTTGGGGAGAAAAGGACATTGGCTCCACTCCTCTGACAGGCTGCCTCCTGTTCAAGGTCAGGAAGCCCCACTCAGTGGGGAGTTTCCAAACCTTATTGTTTGTTTGGCTTCCTGAAACCTGCCTTCTACCCCCAAAACCAAGAGCTATTTTGCATAGTTGTGTGGTTTTTTTTTTTTTCCCTTTAATTAAAGAAAATTAGGTAAGTTTCATTTTGAAAAATTTCACATCTCACCTGGAGGTGACTAGAGACACCAGGGTAGCAGGCAGTCAGTTCTGGGAGTGACTCCTTTCAAACTTTGTCAGTCATTGTGAGTATGAAAGAAAACAGAGACATGCCCAGTGTTTAAAAGTGTGTCCTTTCAATGCATTAACTAGATGCATTACTGAAGACATATTAGACAACAATCATCAGGTTTACATTGAAAGCATGACTTTACTATCAGGCTCCCCAGGAGTGTGAGGCCTTGCGGAAGTTTCTGTATTCGTTTTCTTTTTCTTTTCTTTTTCTTTTTTTTTTAGAGAGAGAGAGAATTTTTTAATATTTATTTTTTAGTTTTCGGCAGACACAACATCTTTGTTTGTATGTGGTGCTGAGGATTGAACCCGGGCCGCATACATGTCAGGCGAGCACACTACCGCTTGAGCCACATCCCCAGCCCCTCTGTATTAGTTTTCTAGGGCTCCACAGACTGGGAGTTTAAACAACAGGAATGTATTGTCTCACAGTTCTGGAGGCTGGAAGTCCAAGATCAAGGTGTCAGCAGAGTTGGTTTCCTTAAGACCTTTCTCCTTGGCTTGCAGATAGATGGGTATCTTCTATCTGCATCTTCATAGGATCTCTGTGTGTGTGTGTCTGTGTCCTAATATCTTCTTATAAGAACACAAGTGATATCAGATTAGGAAACATCCATGGGACCTCATTTTACCTTAATTGTGTCTTCAAAGATCCTATTTTTCAATACTGTCCCATTCTCAGGTACCCAGGGTTAAGACTTGAACATGTAAATGCAGTGGGGAATTCAATTCAGCCCATAGCAATTACTCAACCTGTTAAACCTTGGTTTATTTATGCCTAAAAAAGAGAAAATAACATTAACTGCCTCAGAGTTTTTTATGAGGATAAACTGATACAAAGTTACAAGCACTTTAGCCCTGATACAGCTTAGAGAAGACTAGCAACCAACTGTCATCATCACCAAAAAGGCCCCATTAAGAGGCCAATACACATGTGCACATTCAGCCTCTACAACCCGCATCCTTGAATCAGAAAACTGTGAATATATTGTGGTGGGATGGACAAGGAAAAGAAGAAGAATGAAAACATGATTTTCTCTCTCTCTCTCTCCTCTCTCTCTCTCTCTCTCTCTCTCTCTCTCTCTCTCTCTCCTGCTTCCCACACATTGGTAGCTTAGCACAGAGCCTTCTGGGGCCTCAGGAGGTTCACCGGAAGAGGGTTCATTCACAGACCCAGCTGCAGGGACTACAATCAAACTCAGGCTCAGAACGAAGGCCAGAAAGATGCACTTTCCGGGCCCTCGGCTCCTGAAGCCCAAGGCTCCTATTCCTGCTAACAGAGCTGGTGGTAGAGCAGAAAATAAGCCACAGCAAAATGACCCAAACCCCATGGCTCCCAGGCACATTGTCTGGGATGAAGTTTTAAATCCAGACCTCTCCCAGCAGAGACAAAGGCAGGCCTGTCTGTCCCTGCTTCTCCAGGGAAAACAGCACGGCCATTAACCCAGTCACCCTAGTCGTTGTGACACCTGATGCTGGCATCGCAGCGAGTGCTGAAACAGCATTGCTGAGGTAACACAGAGAGCCAACCACGCATAAATGCAGTGACTTCTTGCTGGGGGAGGGGCGGGCAGAAAGCAGCCAAGCAAGTGTGCTTCAGAAGGAAGGTAAGCGGAGATCAGCTTGGTGCCTGGCTATTTTCTCCTTCACCAGGCCCTCTCCCTGGCTCTGGTTTCTAATTTATGACATGCGGTACTAAAGGGACCATCTATAGATTTAACATTGACATTTCCTTCATGCAGTAATCCTCTGAATCCCATTTGCTGTAAATTTCTGCAGAATGACAGAAAAGTGACTTCTTTTTTTTTTTTTTTTTGTGAACACATTATAATGAGTTTTTTTTTTTCCCCACAGTATTTGGGAAAGATTTGAATGAGCCACACGGATTTTGGATGCCCGATCTTACCTCATTTGGCCTGTGCTTGGGAAGAAGGCTACTGCTATAGGGTCTGGATTACAAACCATCACTCTACTATAGGTAGGGGACATGCTCCAGCAGATTGGCTTTAAATACATGATTTTTTTTTCTCACAAAAATAACTCATGCCTGTAATCCCAGTGGCTGGGGAGGCTGAGGCAGGAGGATCTCGAGTTCAAAGCCAGCCTCAGCAAAATCCAGGCACTAAGCAACTTTATTTAGAAAGCCTGTCTCTAAATAAAATACAAAAAGGCAGGGGATATGGCTCAGTGGTCGGGTGCCCCTGAGTTCAAGCCCCGGTACCCCCCCAAAAAAATTAAAACTATCTCAAGCTATCACAGAGTATAGCGGATAGATTTTTGTGTGACTGGATATGTCAATTTTAATAGAGTTAGTGTTTTTTGTAGTACTTTGGTGCACTTCCTGAAATTATATATAGTAAGGCATAAAACAGAAGAAATATATATTCCCAAGCATCTGATAAAAGGTTTTTGAGATTCCACATGAAGAAAGGAAAGGAAAGAGAGAGTCCAAGGTTTGGAATCAGACACTTACCTAAAGAACCTTCCCCATCTTCCAGTGAAGAGCTGACCTTTTTCTTCCCCCACCCTACCCCACCCCTGACCCTTGCACTATCTGGGATGCATCTTGTCCATGGTCTTTTCTTTCCATGGCCATGTTTTCTGCTAGGGCTCAGTTTCCATTGCATCACCTTGGCTTCTGGCCCCAGCAATGCCACGTACAACCCCAGCAATACCATCTGGAAATAGCATACTGGCCTCCAAAGGTGCTCAAGTCCTAATTTTTGAAAACTGTGAATATATTGTGGTGCATACAAAGAGGTTGCAAATGGAATTAAGGCAGCTCATCAACTGGCCTCCACATAAGGAGGTGATCTGGGATTATTCAGGTAATTGTCAGGGTGCTCAAATGTGGAAGAGGAAGGAGTCTGTGTCAGAGTGATGTGATGTAAGAAAGACTTAGTTCACGGTTGCCTACCGTGAACATGGAGAAGGGGCTACAAACCAAGGCAAACTCTCGAGGCTAGAAACAGAAAGACAACAGATTCTTCCATAAAACATTCAGAAATGAAAAAAACTTTGTCAACACCTTGATTTTAGCCAGGGAGACCCATTTTTTGGACTTCTAAATTATGAGACCAATAATTGTGTCCTTTAAAACTGCAGAGTTTGTGGTCATTTGTTATCGAAGCAGTAGGAAATGAATCTACCTCCACCTGTTTCCCATCTAGCATTAGTTGAGCTGTTGCTCTCCTACAGGTCTTCTGCTGTCCTCAGTGGGCTTCAGCTTTCTCATTGCATGTAGAATCTGGCATCCTGGCAGGACCATGACTCATTGCAGGCACCATAATGCAAATTGATATTTAATCTAAAAAGCTCAAATGCTAAAGAGAAACATTGCTAGCTTGTAGTTAGTTACCCCTGCAACATAGACATGACAATGCCTAAATGTAATTTTCAAATGGAAACATTCATAGTTCATTTTCAATTAAAGAAGGCAACTACACCATACACCAAATGTAAATGAATTAAATGCTGTACGTTTAGCATCTCTGATCAATTAAAAGAGGGAAATTAAAAGATGAAAGTAAACACGCAGGTGAAGACCGCTGAGTGAAGAATTTCTGAATTTCCTAAAGTGAAACACTCACACATTTCCCTTGTGTCATGCTAGCTCTAACTCAGCATAGACACAGCTCACAAGCTATAACCATGGCATTTTTCCCTATCAAGACTTCATAGGAAGGCTAAGCATGGTGGTGCAAGCCTGTAATCCCAGTGCTTAGGAGGCTAAGACAGGAGATTCACAAGTTCAAGACCAGCCTCAGAAACTTATCCAGGCCCTAAGCAACTTAGTGAGACCTTGTCTCAAAAGCAAAAGAGTCGGGGATGTAACTCAGTGGTAAAGTATTTCTGGGTTAAATCTTCAGAACACGCCCCCCCCCAAAAAAAAAACCCAAAGATTTCATAGGAATATTAAGGACAGAATCTCCCTGCCAATTGGGTCAAAGCAATTTTATGCCTCATGTTTAACTTCTTTCCTAAAATGCCTTCCATCTTCTAGAGAAAGAAAGTTCTTTTTAAAGGAATTAATTTAGATATTTAATCAAAGCTGAAGCATTATACCCCAGATAGTAGCTGCTAAATTAAAGAACATTTATAAAGACTTTAAATAATTGTTTCATCTTTATAGCTTTTTTAAGGATATTATTTGGTTAAGAAAAAAAATCATCAAATATAATGAAATGGTCCACTTGGGAAAAAGAAATCTACTTCCTCATTCATTTTCGCACAACTGCTCTAGCTGGTATTCTTGAATGTACAAGAACATTTCAGGATCCTTGTCCAAAAGAGTGTGTTAGTTTTCAATTGCTGCTGTAACAAATTCTCACAAACTGTGTGGTTTAAAACAACACAAATAAATTGTCATGCAGTTCTGAAAGTAACAAGAGTCTTATAGGGCTAAACTCGAGGCATCATGGGACTGGTTATTTTTGAAAGCACAAGGGGTGAATCTGTTTCTTTTCTCTCTGGAACCTTCCAGAGGCCACAGACATTCCTTGGCTCCTGGCCACATCATTCCAGTCTATTTTACGTGGCCCTCCCTCTGTCTCTGACTCCTCCTTCCTCCAAGAAGGACCATTATGGTTACAACCAGTACCACCAGTAAAATGTAGGATGATCATGGCATGTCAAGATTCTTAATCACATCTGCAAAGTCCCTCCTGCTATGAAAGGTAATAGTCACAGGTTCCAGGGATTAGGATATTGACATATATGGGGGATTCATTATCCAGCCTACTTCATTCCACCTTCTGACCTTCAAAGAGTCAAACCCATCTCAGTTGCAAAATACATTCACCCTCACCTCAAAGTCTTAACTCATTACAGCTTCAAGTCCAAAATCTCATTCAACTCTCCCATCAGTTCAAAAGTTACAAATCTCATTATCTAGTAGGTGTAAGTGAATCTCTGCATATAATCCAACCTGGGTTTCGGGTTGGGGGTGGGGAATTCTTCTGTCTGTGGACTTTTGAATTTAGAAAGCAAGTCACGTGATTGATTAAAAAGATAAAAGGTGGGTCAGGCAGAGAATAACCATTATAGACATTGCTATTCAAATAGAGTAAAATAAAGGAGAATCGGAGCCTCTTCTCCCAACCAATTTCTGAATGCAACCAGGCATTCCAAGGTCTAGAATGATTCTCTGAGGCTTGTGGCCCACAGTCACTCTTTATTTCGAAGGGTAGCACATGTTTACAGCTGGGTAGTTTTATCAGCCTGTTTCCTGCCCGTAGAACTTTGGAAGTCTGGCAGCTGTCCTCCATTCCATCCTCTCTGGGTCCTTTTCAGGCCAAGCTGGCAGTGTTCCTATTGGTATTGAGAAACTGATGTGAATCCATTTTTTAAAATAAATAATAACAGCAGCTTCTACCTCAAGGCCTGTCCTAAGGAAGGGGGCGTGACCCTGGTCCTTGGAAAGACCCACAGAGCACTCCTAGGCACATACCCACCCTGCTGAGTTGTTTGTCTGTAAATAACAGGAGAGATCTATGGCGCCAGGTGTCCTTGACTCAGTTAGGCTAGGTGGGGACCCATAGCAATTCCCCTAGCAACATCCAATCAGCATGAGATGGGGAAAATACCTGGAATGCCAGATGACCCACAAGTAGTTTATGGTGGTTGATAACATGTTGGGAAACCATGTAGTTTAGCTCGTACACCCCTCGTGGCCTAAACCAATCAGTTCAAAGGAATCCCCCTTGTACTAACCAATCACCCCTACCCAACTTGTTCCCGCCATTGAATGTGCTAATCAATGTTAAGAGTTGTTGTTTGATTTTCCTGTGGTATGGAATGATTTGCTGTGTGATGTTGTAACGCATACAGTATCCCCCCAAACCTATAAAATCTCACTGGACAAAGGACCGGGGCTCACTCCCTGGGACCGCTGTGTCAGGAACAGTTGTGAGTCCAGGCTCACTCAAGCTTGCAGTAAAGACTCTTGTTTGATTGCATCGGATTCAGCTCTTGGAGGTCTATTGGGGTCCCATGAATCTGGCATAACAGTATAACATTCTCAAACGCCATGGAGTCCATTATTCAGCCCCAAATAAACAGCATGGACAGGATAGTTGATAAAGGAAACGGAACATCACTTCTGAAAAAACGGGCTTGAGGATGTTCTAGGAAACTACACTTGCAGACCACAATCATTCAAAGTTCTAAGTGTGCATTTAATGCATCTCAGGTCTTCAAATCTCAAGCTATGAAAATGATATTATCTGAAAGTCCTTTGAGCTGTGATCTATCTCCTTACAGGAAAAAGTCAAAATGAATGTTAAAAAAAAAAAGAAAAAAGAAAACTCTAGAGAGCAATCCAAAAAGGAGGGAGCTTCTCAAGACACTGCAAGGAAGCACAAGGGAGAATCTCTCCTAGGAAACCAAAACCATATCAGGATGTTGAATAAAGCCATGGAACTGCTTCCCAGGAAACTGTGAATGACTAATTTTCAGAGTAGTGGCACCAGAGATTTTATTGCCTGAACCAGAGTTCCCAATCCTGTCAACCCTAAAGAAGGGACAGTCGAGCCATCCCCTACTTCCCATTCACTGCTTCAGCTACCAGAGAAAGATCACCCTGCAGGGATGCGGGCACGGGTGTGATCGGTAGAGTGTTGACTGCTTAGGCATCGAGACAGGATGACCATATCATGGACCAGTCCTGCTACCTGTAGGTTGACTCTGTCCCATAAGAATTTGTCATACGTTTTGGTAAATCACTTGTTAGAGTATAAATTGGAGACAAACAGTAATCCATCTGTTCTGCCTTTCCATCTGACTTTTGCAACTCCCATTTCATTAAAATACAGAAATGGACTAATTTATAACAATAAAATATAGGTTCATTAACAATCACAAAAATGCAAATTACAGTTGCAATGAACACCATGCTAAACCCACTTGATTGAAAAATATTTTTTAAGACTCAGACAATACCATGTGCTTCCCAGGACATATAGTGATGGAGTTCTTGGGGTGGGTGAAGAAAACTGGATTTTTGTCCAAACTTTTGAAAATGATTTGATAGGAATTAAAATGTGATATCATAAATCCTGCAACCCTATTCCTAGTTATATGCCCTAAACAAACCCTTGCACATGAGCCCTTTTAAACATGCTTAAACACTATTATAGGGCTGAGGCTGTGGCTCAGTGATAGCACACACTTGCCTGGCATGTGGAAGGCACTGGGTTTGATTCTCAGCTCTGCATATAAATAAATTTAAAAATAAAGGGATTAAAAAATACACTACTGTATGTGACAGAAAAATGTCAATCATCCAAGTATCTGTTGACAGGAAAATTTATCATTACATTGCCATAGATTCACATCATGGAATATTGCTGTACAATAGTGGACATAAAGAAATTATGGCTACATGCTTCAATGTGGATGAATCTTAATAGTAGGTTAATATCAAGTGAAATACATAAGCCATGGAAAAATACATAGTTTGATACCATTTAATACAGTTCAAATCAAGGGTTGTGGCTCAGCGGTAGAGCACTCACTTAGCACATGTGAGGCCCTGGGTTCGATCCTCAGCACCACATAAAAACAAATAAACAAAATAAAGGTATTGTGTACAACTAAAAAATAAATATAAAATTAAATAAAATTTAAAAGTTCAAGTCAAACAAACAAATTCTAACATATCTAATAAAATTTTTTTAATGAAAAAATACTAAATATTCAAATACCAATTAACTGGAGGTCAGATGAAATTAGGGAGGGCCAAAGGGCACTTCAAGGGTTTCAGACATTTTTATTTCTTCAAATCGTGGGTGCTCAGGCACTTTTTTAAAAATAAAGCATGTGTTGGGGTGTATATCACACATTGTTAAAGTGTTACTAGAACTCAAAATAGAATAAAAATTCTTTCATTGTCCTTTTAAAATAAAGTTACAGGCCTTCTCACCACTCCCAGCGGCTGGGGAGGCTGAGGCAGGAGGATCGTGAGTTCAAAACCAGCCTCAGCAAAAGCAGTGCACTAAGCAACTCAGTGAGATGCTGTCTCTAAAACACTAAATAAGGCTGAGGATGTGGCTCAGTGGTCCAGTGCCTCTAAATTCAGTCCCCGGTACCCCTCTCCCATAAAAAAATTAAGTCATAGGGGAGCTCTTCCTCTCCACCACTGGACTTAAAAGCTGCAGGCCCCATGACTGATCATAAAAATCCCTCCAGTCACCTTATGTGCTTCAAATCAGAAATGGGAATGTCTTCAATCTTTGTTCATTGCTGAGATCCACCTCTCCTCCTGCCTCCTGCAGGCACATCGTGGTGCACCACCTAAGGTCAGGCTCTCCTTCCTACACTCACCTCCAATGCCAGTACTTCCCCACTCAGCCCCTGGTTTCCCAGCTGAACACGGCATGGCTTCTCTGTTGGGATCCCATTATTCTCCCAGGTCCTAACAGGTCTCCACTGCGCCTGTCATTTGTGCAGTCTACATCTGTTCCACTCATGTGCCCCCTGGTCCTAGCCAAGGCGGTGCAGACCCACTCTGCTCTCCTCCATCCTGCCCCTCAGCACCTCCTACACAGCTCTATGTCACTCTTGGTCTCTAGGCTGCAGAGTGGAGGTCAGACTTTAAGTACTAAAAGTTCCATACCCTAAGCTTCTGTCTGTCACCTTCTACCCATCCTTTTGGTGAGGAGTGGGGTGAAGAAATCACAAAATAGCATTCAATAAAGAAATATTTAAATCTTCCCATGAAGAACTAACGACTCTCTCTTTTATAGGCATGATCTGAATGAGAAGCCCCTGGGTAGAGGGACCCGAGAGTAGGTAACATTCCTTGGTTATCGGCTTTAGAAAGTTTCATCCTGCGCATCCGTTTCTCAATTCACTTGGTACTTGGTATCTGTATAGATTAGTGCCCAATATTCTCCTTGAACATCTTGGGACATGTGTTATCAAATGTCATGACTCAGGTGGGAGAGAGCAGCCTTGTGAGAGATTGCAAAACCCACCTGACTTCATATGCTCCGTTGGGGTCAGCACCTCGGGCTCATGGACAGTTCAGCCGTTTTTGATTTCTTCCTTGTGCTGTTTCTCCTCCATCATATCACACAGGCACAGCCACTATCATGAGCACAGAGTAAATTTTGACCTCATTTATGAAGTGGGATAATATTAGCCGGTGTACTTCGGAGGAGAAGTGAAATCACCATACAACGCAATTTGTCATTGCCACTGTGATCACAGCACTACCTTGACAAGTTTGGAGGTTATGTGGTTCCAGAAAATAACCACAAGAAGCAGGGTCAAGTTCTCTTAGAAAATACCATATTGGAGGGAAAATAAGATATAATTAAAAAGACACAAGAATAAAAATTCTAGATGTTGTTTACTGCTAAAAAATTTAAATACTGGGGCTAGGGTTATGGCTCAGCAGTAGCACTCTCGCCTAGCACATGCAAGGCACCGAGTTCGATCCTCAGCATCACATAAAAATAAATAAAATAAAGGTATGGTGTCCAACTACAACTAAAAAAATTTAAAAGATATTATATTTAAATGATATTTTAAATACCAGCTTAAAAAAGTAATCATTTCCTAAATAATCTTCTTTAGCTATTCAAAAAATATTGCTGCTACCTAAGGTCTTGGATAGAGTTGCCCTGTAAAATGTGAATTTCAGATAACATACAAGTATGTTCTAAGATATAGCATTTATTCTTTTAATATAAGTATGTTCCTTGCAAATTTAGGGTATACTTGGGATTTATTCATTGTTTATCTGAAATTCTAACTTAACCAGGTATCCTGTATTTGTATTCGTTAAGTCTGGCAACCCTAGCCCAGGGAGGAAGTCTCTTTTACAAGTTTTGTATTTCAAGCATTGAATATCTTTTTTGTGTTTTTCAAGCAGCCTTCACTGACCTGGAAGCTCCTGTATTTTGTGCTTACATTCTCCTTTGTTTCTTTTTTATAAACCTCAGAAAAATGTACAACCTCCTGGACTTTCCACAAGTTCTATGTTGCTGAGAACTTTTTCTCACTTATACCACACCTTCTAATCATAGATTGAGAGGCTGCTATTTATTTGTTTGTTTGTTTAATAAATATTCATAGGTCATTGGGGATGCAGTGACGAGCGAAGGACATGAGACCTATCTTCATGAAGACTTGGCTCTAGGGAAAGAGACAAATATTAACCAATAATTACTACCTTATAGACCTACTAAATGTGATTTATGAGACGGGAAAAGTGATGGCTGTTGTTGAAGTACTTCATTAAGGACGTTGAATTAAACCACACCTATTTATTAAAAGACTATGGATTTTTAGTCTCTGGATGATATACAGAAATAAAACTGTGACATAATTCAACTGTTTTAGAATGACATTTTGTAAAACTGTAGTTGGAGGAATTCACTCCCTTTCAAAACTTATATCATTGCTCTTTCTCTCACAGGTCTGATCAAGGTGCTGCTTAATCCCTGTGACCTTTTGCTAATATGTGAGTTCTGATGTATTTTTCTATTTCATCATTTCTCTTTCCTGGCACTTATTAACATACCTTTTTTTCCTCTATTATATAAAAACAGAATATTTATGACTTTTTTCTCTAGGATGTCTAATACCCTGATCATTTTCATTCATGTCCCAACAAATGGATACCTTAAAATATTTTAACACCTCATCTATTTTATCAGCCTCCTCGCTACGCCCATGACTAGGTTCTGTAGAGACAGTTTCATACATTTAAATCATTATTAGGATTTCTCTGAAGTTTCCTTCTTCTATTTCAAGAATTTTTTAAATAAATGATTATATTACAATTCCTAGTTAATCTTTCATTACCTATTTACATTTAAATTGTTTATAAAAAAGTATAGCTTCTCATCATTAACCCCTAACTCAGGGTTTCTGGACATTGGTATCACTGACATATTGGCAAGATTAATGTTTATCACTGTGTGTGTGTTGGGGCGGGGGCTCTCCTGTGTATTGTAGGATGTTTAGCAGCCCCTCTGGGCTCTGTCCACTAGATGCCAGAAGAAAATCCCGATTGTGACAATAAAAATTTTATCTCCAGATATTGCCAAATTCAGAGGGAGGAAGAAGGTCTCAGGAGAAGGAGGCACCAGGTGAAATGAGAGCAAAATCACCCCTTGCTAAGAACCCCACCTCAGAGTCTCTCTTCTTTTTTTGTCTTGATGTTGAATTTCTTCTGGTGGGGTCTATTATACAGTGACCACTTGTCCCAGTTTGCCTGGGACTAAGGAATTTCC
This sequence comes from Ictidomys tridecemlineatus, assembly GCF_052094955.1. Taxonomy (NCBI): domain Eukaryota; kingdom Metazoa; phylum Chordata; class Mammalia; order Rodentia; family Sciuridae; genus Ictidomys; species Ictidomys tridecemlineatus. The sequence continues at coordinate 62,745,465 of NC_135483.1, read as the reverse complement.
CAGAAAGCAGAACTGTGTGTGCTAACATAGACAAAGGCCTGAGAAATCCAAGACAAATTGATGACCCTCCTTTAAATCCCTGCAAATTCACCAATCTCTTTCCTTAATTCTGCCTGATGAATGTTATGTTGGCAGGATATTGAATTATTGGTCCCAGTTCTATCTTCTTAGTAGTCTATATGTGTCATTACCTTACTTTCTAGGACACAGAGGGATAGGTAGAAATTTTCAGTTTAGTCTGATTATATTCCCTTTCTTAATAACTTTGTTCTTCCCAGATGGAAAATTGTAAGAGTATCTCTTTATCCTTATAACTTAGAATTTTTACCAGCAAATGTGCATCTTTATTTTCCCATTATCAGTCCTGAGACCTTTTAAAATATTAAATATTATTTAATTTATCAATTAATTTATATAATTCTGTCAAATTGCTGACACATACACATATATATTTTTTTCACTGCTCAGAAAAAATGTTCTTCTATTATATACTTAATTATTATTTCTTTTCCATCCTTTTTTTCTTTTGGAATTCCTTCAACCCATGTATCAGGTCTCAAAAATCTATATACTTTATATCTTTCACTCTTTGCTTCTCAACAATGACCACTATCTATTTAATTTACCTATACATTGTATAACATTAAACAAATGTTAAGTCATGTAACAGGATTTCATCCCAGAAAATATTCTTGGCACTGTACTTGAAAATATCCTCAAGGCTTCTATTTTTGTTTAAATTGTTGCCTGTTTGCTAAAGCAGCTCAATTTTATTAGATACCAAGTCTAAGTGTCCTTCCTAGCTATTAATTCCAACCCCTGAATTTCTCCTTTGTGCATTGGGACTCCAGTTCAACTCCATTGGGACCTGTGGAATGGTAGGAGATAGTCAGATCTTCCGACGCAGCACAAGCAACACACAGTGCCTCTCTGCCCTCCGGCCTCTGCACACTCACCAGCTCAGATATAGAGAAAGCAGGAGTCCACATATGCAGGACCACCACCGTACTTTGGGAAAGAGGGAGCGTATGCCATGTATTCCTAGCTAATCCAGTATCCCTCTCCTTCCTTCTGTTTATCTTCATTCATTCTTTCTCTAGTACTCTTCCTTTCTTTATGTAGATTCAATTTTGGGACCTACATCTTTTCTCTACTTTTTAAAGAAACTTTCACTTTTCATGCAAGGTAGTTTTACTGAGGACAGATTACCTGAATTTTTGTCAGTCTGAGAAATTCTCAATTCTTCTTTACTTTTAAAAGAGGATTTTTCTGAACACAAAATTCTAGGCTGGTATACTTTTCTGTTAATACATTAACTATTTCACTTCTATCACTTATGTGGTTCCTGAAGAGAAGTCTGACATAAGTCTTCTGTAGTTAAGTTATTCCCCTGTCCACCCCCACCCCCACCCCCCACCCCCCCCACCTCCCCACCCCACCCCCCAGCCTGGCTTCTTTCAAGATTTTCTCTTTGTCTTTGATTCTCTTCAGTTTGAACATAACATACCTACATGTTGTTTTGTTGTGGTGGTGGTAGTAGTGGGGGGTGTTTTTTTGAATATGTGGGTTGCGGGGGTTGTTTGTTTATTTTTGGTATTTATCATGCTCAGTGTTTTCTGAGCTGCCTGTATCTGTGGTTTAGTGTCTATCATTAAATTTAGGAAAATTTCCGTCATTATTGAGACAAATGTTTCTTCTGTCCCTTTTTTTTTTTCCTGTGTAGGTACTACATTTTTGCCGTTGTCCCACAGTGCTTATAATTCTGTCCTTTTTTTTTTATTATTCTTTTTTTTCCTTTGGAATGGTTTGAAATACCTATTGATATTTTTTCAAGAAAATATTTTTCCTCGGTCATGTCTAGCTTATTATGTATCCATCAAAGGCATTCTTCATTTTTTTTTTATTGCTGCCCTTTCCTTTTGATTCTTGGATTTTCTACCTTTCTGCTTTCTTTATTCATCTATTCTTCCATGTGGTTTATTTTTCCAAGTAGGACCTTTAGTGTATTTGTCATAATTGTTTTAAAGGCCCAGTTTAATAATTCCAACATTTTATGCCATATCTACTCTGGTTCTGATGTTTGCTCTGTCAAATGGTGATTCTTTGCTTTGTTTTTGTTTTTTGTCTTTTAATATGCCTTGACACTTTTGGTTGAAAGTTGGTTGGGTTGCACTGGGTAAGAAGAATCCAATATTGGTTCTCAGAGTTTCTCTGTTCCTGGGCTTTTACTTTGATAGCCTGTGATTTTTCTGTACCTGCCTATTTTTGTAATTTGGGCCACAATGATTTTGTACTATGACCCCCAAGCCTTCTTAGAACATAATGTGAGTTGTTGATTTTCAGTTGTTAAGTTTTTATTGTCAAAAGGATGGAAGTAATGACTTCCAGTTTTCTTATATGCTAGACTGTTTATCATTAAATTGGTCTGCCCACCTCTGCAGACCAATATACAATTTATTTTAGTTGCCTGACCAAGGCTCTTCCCACTAACTTCAGTCTCTTGTAATACCCCTGAGAGAGAAAATTCTGCAGCAGCCCTCTCCAGTGGAATCAACTAGCAATGGGGCCATTCTCATCTCCATCCTTATGCCTGGCAATTTTAGCATACATACTTGCTTTAGCAAGCATTAGCTCAGGATAGGGATATATACTGGGCGGGGGAAAGCTTGTACATCCTTAGGTTGCCATCTTGCATGATTTCTTATTCAATCCACTGGCACATATTTAATGGCCAAATTGTGTTGCTTTTGCTCCTTCTTTTCTTTTTCCCTCGGCCACTGGCCCAGCCCAGGCCCTCATTCCTTTTTCTCTCTCTTCTGCACAGGACACCTTATCAACTTCTCTCTGCTGGTCTCTTCCGTACCACTAGGTTCAGTTCAGTTTTCAGTGTAACTCAACTTAGGTCATTTCACTGCCCCTTCAAAAACCTTCAGTGTCTTCCCAGTGCTTTCTGAATTAAAAACAACTGTGTTAATCAGATTTACTTCACTGCAACAGAACTAAGAAAAGTATATTATAAGGAGGAAAGATTTATTTTGTCTCATGGTTTCAGACCACTGTTGGCTGCCGACATTACTTTGGGGCCTAGGGCAAGGCAGATAATCATGGTAGGGAGCTTATGGTAGAGCAAAGATGCTCACCTGGTGGCAGTTGGGAAGCAGAGAAAGAGAAGAAGAGTCTAGGGTCCCAGTGTACCTTCCAGGACACACCCCTAGTGTTATAACTTTCTTTCACTGGTCCCACCTCCCAATGTTTTCACCTCCTCCCAATAGCACCACTGGTTGGAGACCAAGCCTTCAATACATGGGCCTTTAGGGGACATACAAGATCCAAATTAGAACAGTGACACTTGTTACATTCACAATACCATACAGCCATATAACTGTCTAATCTCAGATCTATTGACTTTTTCTTTTCCTTATTTTTTTTTTGCCAAAATAAATTAGTATTTTTTTTTGTAATGTAAGCAACTATTAATTTTAGGGAAGTGAATATTTTTCAATGTCTTAGACTCAATAGTTCAGTCACTCAAAGAAATAAATAGGTCAAAAGAAAGAATCACTATTCAGTTCCTCTGTTGATCTATGCAGAACCATTCTGAAAGCATGAGATTCCTCCGATTTGGGAGGAAGAGGCAGCAGTGTGTCTGGCTCTTAGCATTGTGTTCCTGGGCCTATTAGCAAACCTGGATGAGGAACAGGAGACCCAAGCAAGACCTTGGCACATTTTCACCAACACCAAGTAACACCATTAAGCCTCAGTTAGGAAATATAAATAACTTTCAAAAAGTGGATTGCAGTTGAGCGTATTACCAGCTGTCAGCACCTCAGGAACTAAACTGAATAGCCAGGGAATTGAGATACGGAAGGGGAAGAAAGAAATCACCTGGGCCTCCTCGAATATCACTTGTGACATGTCTCCCGAACTCACCTCACCACCCTTCCCCAACAACTGGGTAAAACATAAATAGTAAAAACAGAAGGGCTTGCTTTGTTTCATTTTTAAAGAAACAAGGACAGTGAGATTATAAAATTCTACAAGTGTTAATGCTGACATCTCAAAGACCACTACTCTTTCTTCTCCTGTATTTTATAATCTAAGACAGATGTTTTGAGCTTTTTCCCAAACATCTTTCAGAGAAAAATAATGCTTTATTATTCCTCTGAAATAATAAATTATAATAACGTATTATAATAAAGCATTATAATATTTATATTAATATATAATATTAATGACATAAATATACAATATTAGTTAATATTATAGTGTGTTTATGTTAATGTAGTATTATAATAAATAATGCCTTGTTATTTATAAATAAAGCTTTAATAATTGTTTATAAATAATAATGCTTTATTATTAGATCTTAGGATGGTTATTCCTGCCTCACTTTTTTCCTCAATCTTTACAAATATTTTCAGAATATTCTAAGAGTAATTATCCCCTAACTGGCAATTTGATTTTGCAGCTTTCCATTTTAAAATTGAACAACACATACTAGAGTAATTTTTAATGGGAATTTAATATCAAAATGTATTAATATAACTCCTTTGACCCAATGATATCTTTTTAAAAAAAAATTCTTGGGAGATATCACTAGACCAATAGGATTAGCTGGCAAATTAATATAGGAGTAGTTAAATACATAGACATCTCTGACACCTCTTTAGTGGTCGATTTCGTTGACTAACGCCAAAAAAGAAGAAAGGAAAACTAGTGGACTCAAAAGGTGTCCCCTAAACTTGTTAGATTTATTATTAGAGTAAAAATCCAACCAGTGTTGGAATGATTTAGATTAGACCATCTGAGTTCTCACCCTGAACCTTACGGTTTGCATGTCTTTCAGGCTCATAGAAAACCCAATGGTAACACAAATCAATATGGCCATAAAAGGTGATATAAGCTGAAACTAGAAATTTCCACACTTCCTGACCAAGACACTGGTCTCTAACCACACAGAGCCTCTTGCCTGGAATTGATTGCCAAACATGGCAGATCAACAAACACTCTAAATAGCCAAGTGTCCTAATCCAAATCAGTCCCAATTTAGCAAATAAAAGTAATCACTTGGCCCCGGTCACATCACATAAGCCGGCAATTCCATTGTGTGTGTCAAGGTCACAGAGACAGGTTAACATAATCACACTGCAGAATGCAGAACAAATACAGCCCTCCGCTTCCCACAGCCTGTACCACACAGCTTCTTTTATCGGGGATCTTCATGTACCCCTCCAACACACAGCCCTATCAAGCAGACTGGCTTGCCTGCCTTGGAGACTGACTTGGAGACTGACTTGGAGACTGACTTGGAGACTGTCTCAGGGAAGCCTGCACAGGGTTTCTATTTAAACTTCAGATCAGCACCCCCTAGGCTTCCTCCGCCCCAGTATTACTTATTAAGACAATAGGACAGCAGGGGAGGTCTGATCCTAAGTCAAGCCAGCCCAGTCTATCTCAAGAACACAAAAGCTACCCAAGGAGCAGAGCCCCCTTCCTGCTCACTGCATGGCAACCCCACAGCTCTCCCATCAAGAGGCTTGCAGACCAACAGGCCCCGGCTGAAATCCTCAAAATCCTCGCAGATGGCTCCAGCGTGGTCTTGGGTCTGCTCCTGCCAACCCTGTGTTCTGCCAGCTGCTGGGAGGGAAAGCCAGAGTATGTGTTCTGCTTTATCCAGAGCAGGAGCGTTTCCTCTCTGCTTCTCCCTTCTCCTCCCCTTCCAGCATCAATCGCAAACATTGGTGTGCTGGCAAAAGCCTGAAGATACAGTATTTAATGCAAGAAGGCCCATTGACTTAAAGTAGATCATCCGGTTTCTAGGCCAAGACCTGGTCCAAGCCCCACGATACAATACATGTGAAAGAGGAGCAAGCCAGAGCCTCAGAACAAAGCATCATACCACACCTAGGGGAAGGGGCAGATCATCCGCCACAGACTCACAATGGCTTCATCAGGGGCTTGCAGGGAGGAAAAGGATAATATAGGAACTATACAATTACCAAAGGATGAAAAATGGGCCTGAATTTTGGTGTAGGAGCTCTGGCCTTCTTCCAGTAGACCATATTAAAACCAGTATCAGGGGTGGTACAGCAGGGGCTGTAGGAGTTTCTCCTCCTGACGGATAGCCACCCAAACAGTTGGCAAGCTGCCCTGCTCCACCCGTCTTCGTGATCTCACCACAACATGTAAGCATCTGGCACATTCATCATCTTCTCTGGGGCATGAATGAATGCTTAGGATGTAGATAATTTAGCAGAAATATATGTGTGTATTATCATGCAGATAAGACAATTATTTCATAATAGAAATGGAACCCGAATCGTCTTTGCCTGACTTTTGATCCTGCCAGCGCTGCAGAAAAACACACACTGATATGTTAGATAGTCAGGAAATGGAAGCACAGAAGGACAGAGAGATTACAGGCTACTCTGTGCATTTGCTAACACGTGCTGTGATCTTAGCCCTTTCTTGTAGATATCTGATTTCACGGGAAAAGGAAAAGGCAAAGGAGAGACAAAGAGGTCCCCACCCAGCAGGCACGCATTTTTTTTTTCCCATACAAGTGTGTATCTGAAAAATAAACATAATCATATAAATAAAGCAAAAGGATATAAAAAGACACAATGCTACAAAATAATTTTTAACAGAAAGAATAAATCCGTGTAAAAAAAAAAAGACTTCATGACAATATGATAATGAATGGGCAACTTTCTTTCCAGTCCTATGAACTTACCTCACTTTGTATCATTTCATGATGAGTTAATGTATACATAGCTGAAAGAAGCAAGAACGATTGTCTAGATTTTAAAGTCAGTAAGGGTAGGCACGCTGTATTCCTTATTGAATGCCATTGCATCAAACTCTTGGTAGAAAAACTGATATTAATTTTTCTGATCCAATTGGGCAGGAGTTGGAAGGTGTAGGGAAAGAAGGAAGGAAGTTGAATAGAATGTGTGAGAAAAAGTTTGCGCCTGAACTAAGTAAGGGTCTTAAAAGGAAGAGGAGAGGGTCCCAGTACCAGGAGTCCCTGAGTCAGCCATCCCACCTACGTAACCAGGAGGTACCACCTGCCCAAGACAAAGAGGGAAAGCAAAAGAGGAATTGGGAAGTGTGAGGGGAACCAGTCAGTGCCCGGCCAGTCATTCATTTGTGGGACAATCAGAAATTCAGAGTTTATATCTTGGGCAATGCCTTCGTTTGCATCATTCCTAGGGAAGTTTCAGTCTCAGTTTAAGGCTAAGAAGCTGTGACCAATGTAAAAAGTATTTCATTTTAATTTGGATTCATTTCCCACTTTTAAGGGGGTGTAATAACCCTCTTAACTTAGCTCCAGTTCTCCCCCCTTTTCAGCCTTTGCAGATGTCAGAGCTTTGTCAACACTGGAGGGTGCTTATGCATTCTTATGCAGATAAACTTGAGGGTGCTGAACTGATCCTTCATAATTCCTTTGAACTTTTGGTCCTGTTTTGGATCAGCCCATTGCTCTTTCAGCTGGAGAGAAATGAACAGCCTCTGGGGAGAATGATATCCACACACCTCTCTCATTTGCCACTGACTGCTATGGGAAAATAGCCACCTGCCACCATCTGGCACTGATTCATCCTATCTCCCTTAAGCAAGCCGTGGTGCCTCCCATTCCTCAGGCCTGAAGACTGCTGAGCGGTCTTTAGCTACAACCTGGGTCATTGATGACGCGCTACCCTCTGAGGCAGCGTAAGAAAAGATAACACAGAAACTGTGCATATCCACTTGAGCGAGAGGGGAAAAGAAATAGGAAAGTATCTGAAGGGGAGGGGGTGTTGGTGTTCCATTTCAAAAGTGTGCCCACTCCCTAGATTCTCTAAGATCAGATTGTCCCTCTAGGAACCTTGCTGTTAAAACAAACTGATTGTAATTTTTTTTCTTGTCTTGAATTTCCACAATATTTATTCTTTTGACATTCGTTAAATGACTACTGAGTGCCACGTGCTTCATATGCAACTTCATTTTCAAATAACTTGCAAGTTAGCTATTATTATCTACCCCTCTCCCCAGCAGCATCACTTTAAAGATGAAAAAACAGAGATAAAACAAGCTGAGCAAGTTGATAATAATTTTGATGTCAAAAAGTGGAAGAGTCCAGGTTCAAATCCAGGTCAAGTTCAAATCAAAAGATCTTACTCTTACCAAACGGGCTGAGCTATCTGCCTCACAGTTTTCACATTCTATTGGAGAAGAGAGAAATGATTCATATACTCTGTGTGTGTGTGGGGGGGTGGGTATTAGGGAGGGAATCCAGGGACATTCTACCACTGGGCCACATCCCCAGACCTTTTTATTTTTTATTTTGAGACAAGGTTGTGCTAAGGTGCCCAGACTGGCCTCAAACCTGAATCCTCCTGCCTCAGCCTCCCAGGTAGCTAGGGTTACAGGTGCACAACACTGTGCCCAACTGCATATTCATCCTTATTCATAATTGTTATGTCAAGTCCTTTACTAGGGTATTGGTTCATGAAGGGCACTCTATGCCAAGTAATATCTCTCTCCTTAGGGATACTCATGCAGTGTGTAGCACCCAGCAGACACTGAGTAAAGGACAATAAACAGATATGTGAACAGGGAAGGAGCAAGAGAGCAAATAGACTTGATGAAGAATCATCACCCTCTTTTGAATGGTGATTCTCAACTGTGGGTTTGTTGGTTTTCTAACAAACTCATCTTCATGATAACTGTGTTTAAAATGTCGTCATGCAGCTTTTTAAACAAATGGTGCTGGAAAAACTGGTTATCCATATGTAGAAGAATGAGACTAGACCATTGTCTCTCTCTTGACACAAAAATAGATCAAAGACCTAGGAATTAGACCAGAAACTATGCAACTTCTAGAAGAAAACACTCCAGCATATAGGCACAAGCAACAGCTTTCTCAACAGGACTCCAAAACTCAGGAAATAATGCCAAGAGTTAACAAATGGGACAATATCAAATTTAAAAGCTTTTGCACAGCAAAGGAAGCAAATGAGAATGTGAACAGAAAACCTACAGAATGGGAGAAAAAAATCTTTGCTAGCTACTCTTCTGACAGAGGATTAATATCCAGAATATCTAAACAACTCAAAAAACTTAACACCAAAAAAAACCCTATTTAATAAATGGAGAAATGAATTAAACAGAAACTTCTCAAAAGAAGAAATACAAATGGTCAATAAATATGTGGAAAAAATTTTCATCATTAGCAATTAGGGAAATGCAAATCTAAAATACACTGAGATTTCATCTCACACCAATCAGAATCATCAAGGAGTCATCAAAAGTTCTCTATATGTGTAATATGAATTGTAATGCATTCCACTTTCATATATAAATAAAAAATAATAATTAAAAAAGAAGAAGTCACCACGAATATAAATAATAATAAATGCTCAAGAGGATGTGGAGGAAAAGGAACACTTATACTTCTGGAGGAATTGTAAATCTGTACCCCACTATGGAAATCAGTATGGAGTTTCCTCATAAGACCAGGCATGGAAACATTGTATGACCCAGCTATACCACTCCTCAGTATTTATCCTAGAAAATTAAAGTCATCTTACTACAGTGATACCTGCACACCCATGTTTATAGCAGCACAATTCACAGTAGCCAAACCATGGAAACAGTCTAGGTGTCTATCAATAGATAAACACATTTTAAAAAACATGGTATACATACACACACACACACACACACACACACACACACACAGAAGGGAGTTTTTTATTCAACCTTACAGAAAAATGAAATTATGTCATTTGCAGGAAAGTGGATGGAAATTGATAATGTTATGTTAAGTGAAATAAGCCAAATTCAGAAGGCCCAAGGGTTGTATATTTTCTCTCATAGGTAGAAGCTTGAGAGAAAAAAAAATAAAAGAAAAAGGGGGAGTCATGAAAATCAAAGGGAGATCAGTAGATAAAATAAACTAAGGAGAGACCACAGGGTAGGAAAAGTGGAAATACTAGGAATGACATTGGCCAAGTTATATTGTTATATTTTGTGCATATACTAATGTGCAACAACAAATCCCATCATTATGTACAACTATAAATCACCATAATAAAAAAAAATAACTATGGGAAAAAAAAGCAAAACCCCACCCCCACTCCCCAAAATATAAAATATAGTCATGATTTTAGGCACTATCAGAACAAATCAACAGAAAGAAATATGAAAGTCAGTGATTTATATAAACCTAAATTTGTCCCATTTTGCACTGTTGAATATGGTCAATTTCCCAGATGCAGAAATTATGATAAACGCAGCAGCATTAGGTAACTGGTCTAATATTGTAACAATTTTTTTTCTTGAAGCAATTCAGAAGCAGAGATTATATTTTGAGCCTTCCCAAAATTGATAGCCATTTAAACAGCAAATAGACTGAAATTTACAATAGGTGTGAACTTTCACTTCAAAAATGAAACCCAATACCACACAACAACTCCCATTCTTTAATATCATAAATATAATAAACGTAAAAATTCAGTGGAAGGAACTCAACTATGAAGAAGTGTTAAAACCTTTTGGAAATATTATATTATGAATAAATGATAGCCCAAACACAGTTATAGCCTTCAATGAGGGATGGCTTATCATTTCACTTGGACTTCAGTATTCTGTCTCACTGGGTTAAATTTTCCTAGAGCCTTCAGAGATTTGACCGAGAAGCAAAGGCCAAGCAATTCTATTTGGAAAATTGTTTGTTCCCCAGCAAACATATACTTATGGTGTGTGGTGGTTGTATTTTATGTGAAGGTTTGAGCTGGGAAGGGTGATCTTATTTATTGCATGAACACCCTCGTCAAAACCCCTTTGCTGCTATATATGGGAAACAAGGAATGGAGTCCTAAGCTGTGTTTAAATCTGTGTGCTAAATTTTAATACTCAAGATCAAGTTTATGTTAGTATAACTTGTCCCAGATTTAAATGCATCTTTCTGGTTTATCTCTTCATTTAAGTAAAGTAGATAGCCCACCAGCATTAAGGTGTGTATTGGTTCATGGTTATAATAAGCAATGCAAGAAAAATAGGTAAGGAGGTCAAATCACCCAGACAAATCACAAGTGGGAGGCAAGGTCAAAACCCAGGAGACTCACCACTGAAGGATAAGAACCAACCAAGGAAAGAGGAAAGGAGTTACCCCAGTACTAGGAGGAAAACCAGGGGAGCACATGGGGAATCTGAAGGGCAGTAAGAGCTACACAGCAAAAAGAGCAGAAAAAGACTGAGCAAGTATTGACCATGGAGTGAGACGTGCACAGTGTGGGAAAGGAGACAGAGGGCAGAGACGAGACAGTGAACCAGCTGAGCAGCACAGGAAGACACAGCCTGGCCACCAAGTCAAGCTGTCTCCACACTGCTGTGTCCCATCTGCTATAGCATGCACCTGAGAAATTTGCTAGCATTGACGAATCATGAAATATGCAAGGGATATATTCTCAAAAGGAAGGAAGAAAGAAAAGGGAGGGAGGGATGAAGAGAGAAGAAAGGAAAAGAAAAGTAGAAGTGATTTAATATTCCTTTTTGAGTTAGCAGACTATTTCTGAAACCCAGGAAAGCCACAGTGGTAGCAAACCTTTGTGGGGCAGGTGAAGGGGGGGGCGGGGGGGACATTGGTAGAAATGAAACTAAGAAATTAGGGAAACTCCTAAGAGATTGGAAGACAGGAAAAGAGATGGAGGAAGGAGCTCAGGGCAGGAGGAGACAGACCCTGGGAGAGGCTTGGTACAGCTGGAAGGAGGCCACCTTGTCATTGCCAGCTGGACGCCTGGCGTGGGTGTAGGTAAATTGTAGTAGAGAGTGGGAAGTTTCCAGAAAGCACACCGATGACCTCAGTTTTCTCAGTGAGTCATGAGGTGAGGTTGTCCAAGGGGCATAAGGGAAACAGAAATCAAGAATGCACCTTTAAAGGAGTAGTGAGGTCTAAAATAGTCACTCAATAAGCAACACTGAAGGGTCGAGTGTGATTCCATCTGAACCCAATGGAAGCCGAAGGGCAACCACGCACCCAGCACTGTGCTGAGTGTGTTTTACCCTTCACCAAAATTAGTGTGCCTCACCAACAGAACTTCCCAACTGCCAAAGAAGAAGCCACGTTTAAATTATATTAGGACCTTGAAGAAGCCATTGATTCTGACATGATAGCTTTTTAAAAAATTGGTTTGGACTATAATTGTGTATTTATTGTGCTCTCATTGCATATAGTTGTGTGTGTGTGTGTGTGTGTGTGTGTGTGTGTGTGAGAGAGAGAGAGAGAGAGAGAGAGAGAGAGAGAGATTTAACAATCATTCATTGATGAGTGTCTTCTTTGTGCAAAAACTAAGCCAGATACTGGAGAAGCAAAAATAGATAAAGCAATAAAGCATCTGCCATTGTGGAGTAAAGAGTTTGATGTTAATAGGAGAAGACATTCATGCTAATGTAAAACTATAATATGATTAGTGCTGTAAAGGACAGTCCATAGAGCTTTGAGAACATGCAATTGACACAAGCGAGGGACGACTGATTTCATCCCACCTCATGTCACCCATGTCCTGTCCTCCCTCACTACATTATATATTTCTCTGAAGGATGGACGTTATTGTCTGCTCCTCTCTCTTCACAGCGCTTCAGTCAGAACCATACACATAACAGGTGCTCAATGTGTGCTGAAGGACCACACAGGTGCCATGGGACGGTCATGGTGACAGGAGGCATCAGCCTTACCTTTACTGAAAAACTACAGATGGACATCTATGGTGATAATAGAATATTCCCATAATTTGGTAGGGGCAATGGACAGATTTGGTGTCTGGTGAGAGTGTCTTGATTTTGGACCCCGCAGTTTTAATATCTGTAAGCAGTTTTCATTTCCCAGGGTAAGGTATTTTGTTGTAGCAGCCTGAACAAACTGAGACTTAACCATAAGTGTGATCATAATGTATGTCGTGTTCTGGGTCTTGCTTTTTTACTTAGCCATGCATTTTGAAGAGCGTTCCATGTCACTGCATACCATTTATTGATCTACTACCTGGTATTCCATAATCTAGTAATTATTTCTATATTGATGAACATCTACATTATCTCCAATTTTACCAACAAAAAAGCTTCCCCACCACACAATCCACAAAATTTTCATTTAAAAAACGCTGATATAATTAGTCTTTTCTACAGAGTCATGCACATCAAAGGACTTATTTTCTATACTTGTGTCTTTTCAATACTTTCTTACCTTGCTCAGAAAGATTGCCTGTTGCTTCTTACATTTGAAAAAAAATTACTCTGGTGATATACAGTAAATGAACAAATATATGAAAAAAATGTTCAACATCTCTAGCAATGCAAATCAAAACTACTCTAAGATTACATCTTACTCCAGTCAGAATGGCAGATATTAAGAATACAAACAACAATAAGTGTTGGTGAGGATGTGGGGGAAAGGGTACACTCTTGCTTTGCTGGTGGGACTGCAAATTGGACCAATCTGGAAAGCAGAATGGAGATTCCTTGGAAAACTGGGAATGGAACCACCGTTTGATCCAGTTATACCACTCCTCAGTTTATACACAAAGGACTTAAAAACAACATACTACAGTGACGCAGCCACATCAATGTTTATAGCAGCATAATTCACACTAGCTAAATTGTGGAACCAACCTAGATGCCCGTCAGTAGATGAATGGATAAATAAAATATGGTGTATATATACACAGTAGAATATTATTCAGCATTAAAAGAGAATAAAATCATGGCATTTGCAGATAAATGGATGGAGTTGGAGAATATAATGTTAAGTGAAGTTAGCCAGTCCCAAAAAACCAAATGCTGAATATTTTCTCTGATATAAGGATGCTGATTCATAATGGGGATGGAGGGGGCATGGGAGGATTAGATGAACTCTAGATAAGGCAAAGTGGAGGAATAGATGAACTTTAGATAGGGCAAATGGGTAAGAAAGACAGGTGGTGGAATGAGATGGACATCATTACCATAAATACATGTTTGAAGACACAAATTGTATGACTCTACTTTATGTACAACTCGAGACATGAAAAAATGTGCTCTATAAATGTAATATGAATTGAATCGCATTCTGCTGTCATATATAACAAATTAAAATAAATAAAATAATAAGACAAAAAACAAAATCTCTCAATATTCTTGGTTCAAGAGAGGGAAATAAAAGAAAAAATACAATAAAATCAGTGCTTTAGTCATATTTCTATTAATATACAGAACTAAAAATACATGTTTTTATTCCCTTCTACTCCTGATTCATTCAATCCCATATCTACTATCTGAGCTACAACAAAACCTCCTCAAATATAGCTATAGCAGTATTTCTAGGACACCATTTAATCTGATCAATATAGTGCCTGGAATATACTAGTCATAAAAATTATTAGTTATACCTACAACTCAACAACAAAATAAAACAAACACCCCAACTCAAATATGGGCAAAGTACTTGAATAGACACTTCTCAAAAAAATTTTTTTGTAAGTTCTACAAATGACTAAGAAACATATAAAAAGATGCTCAACATCACTGGTTATTAGGGAAATGCAAATTGAAACCACAGTAAAATACTACTGACAGCACTAGAATGGCTAGAATGAAAAAGGCTTGATGAAGATGTGAAGAAACTGGGGTCCTCATACATTGCAGGTGGGGATATAAAATAACGCAGACTCTATGGAGAACAGCTTGGTGGTTCCTCAAAAATAAAACATAAATTAACCACATGATCCACCAATTCCACTCCTTGGTATATATCCCAAAGAATTAAAAGCAGGGATTTGAGCAGATACTTATACACTAGTATAAGTGTCATGACAGCATTGTTCACAACAACCAAAAGGTGAAAAAACCCCAATTTTCATCAACAGATGGATAGATGGGCTAAATGTGGTATATACATACAGTGGAATATTATTCTGCTCTCAAAGGGCAGGAAATTCTAACACATTACAATGGGAGGAACCTCAAAGATAATACACTAGGCAAAAATCAGCCAGATGCAAAAGAAGAAATACTGTATGATTCCACTTACATGAGGTGATTAGAGTAGTCACATTCATAAAGGCTGAAAGCAAGTGGAGGTTGCCTGAGGCTGAGGAATGGAAGAATGTGGAGCTAGTATTTAACAGATAGTTTCTATTTGGGATGATAAAAAAACCTTTCTGGAAATGATAATGGAGATGATAGTACAACTTTGTGACTGTACTTAATCACACACTTAAATGTTTAAAATGCAAATTTTATGTCATATACGTATATGTGCATATATATGCATGTGCATGCACACATATACATGTGCATATATATACATATACATATATATAACATAACTATATATATATATATATATATATATATATATGGAATTCCAAAAATGTTAAAGCTTGGAAATTAAATACAGGTATGACTGTATGAATAAATGTCACCTTTCTTCTTAAAACTCTTCAATGGCTCCCATTTTCTCCCAATCAAATCCCTCTCACTGTAGCCTCGATTTTAATGGACTGGACCCTGAATGTGTTCTCCTATGTCTGTCCCTTGGGAATCCTATGCTCTAGCCTAGGCAAACAGCTTGTGATGTTCCTGCTATGCATTGCTTTTACTTGCACAGGTCCAGCTCTGGGATGCTACTCTCAGCTCCCACCATCCAGCTGAACAATCCCTTCTCATACATTTTGGCTAAGCCATCTCTAGAGAATTTTCACCAATACCATTTCATCCCTTATCCTCCACCAGGAAAATGACCTCTCTCTCTAGAGTGTGCTATCTCTCTCTCTCTCTCTCTCTCTCCCCACACACTTTCCCCTATATAGATGATCATCACAGACAATATAACATTTAATACCCTATTTATAGGTCTGTCTTCCTGTATTGCACCAGGGGGACTTTGTCTTATTTATGTACATGCTTAAACTCTCTGGCTCTAGCTAAGTGACCTTGGGCAAGATATTTAAACTTTTTTTAGGTATAAGCTTCATCTTTCATACAATGGGAATAATAATAGTCTCTGTGTCATCGACCAGTTATGAGGAATAAATGAAATCATGCATGTGAAATGCTTAGCAGAGAGGCTGATACACAATAAACAATAAAATGTTTGGAGAAAGGAAGTGCATAACTAGTAACAATTGTTCAGTCATTGAAGGCCTCAACGTTTAAGGTCAAGAGTTTGCAAGAAGAATGAATAACTTAATCACAGACATTTATTTAGAAAGACATATGGAAAAGAGGAATGCCTAGAAGAAGGAGCGAGACCAGGGAGCTTCTTTGGGCCTGTGTACCATAATGCAGTTGAAATATTTCCACGAATGTCCAAAGTTTCACATTTCTCTTACCCTCCCTCCAAAACCAGCCAGATCTCACTTCAGAGATCTTTGTAACTGGAAAGCATAGTCCTCCTGGAAAATAAAAACAAAAGCAAAAATTCAATGAAACAGATAAGAAAGGCTTATCATAATTTTGGCTTTAATACCAAAGCAGTAGAAGACCTTCCTATTTAGGAAGATAGAGTAGTTCTCTTGTAGACTTTGGAGAAATTCCAGAATGAGTTTTCTGTAATGGTGAATTTACACAAAAATGTTGATGAACTACCTTCACTCCTGGAGATTAAATCAGTAAGTATCCCTTTTCCAACTCAGGCTGAATTTGGGTGTAAATTCTTTTCTCATTTTTGGTGCTGGGGAAGGATGGGGGGTTGTGCCAGGGATTGAACTCAGGGACACTCGACCACCGAGCCATATCCCCAGCCCTATTTTGTATTTTATTTAGAGACAGGGTCTCATTGAGTTGCTTAGCACCTCGCTTTTGCTTCAACTGGCTTTGAACTAGTGATCCTCCTGGCTCAGCCTCCTGAGCTGTGGAGATTATAGGCATTTACTACCTCTCCCAGCTGGGTATGAATTCTTTACAGGAGTGAACACTCCTGGAATATAGTTGACAGTGGAAAAAGAAATTATATGACACATGCACATCATTCCTTATAAGGCAAAATTCACTCAAGTGAACATCAGCAGTGTCCTGATAACTATACCCAATTTTCATGCTGTTCCATTAAAGCTGTGTCCATACCCTGCCCCAGGGATGGAGCTTGTGACTCAGGCCTAAGCCATTAGCACATGTCATTTCCCTCTCCATTGATGTTCATGGATTGTACTTGACCTAGTCAAAGCCAATGATTCAAGGACATTTTTCACTGCATAGTCTGAAAATAAGAGACGCAGATCTAAAACATAAGGTAATGAATGATTCACACAGCTCTTTTTGGTGTCCATAAGGTTCAAACTGAAATCAACATAATGAAAAGCAGAACACAGAAATAAAAATAAAAATGACCAGGTGCCACTAATATGCTGAAGTCCCAAATGGAGTTAGACCTGGAGCGAACCCTCCTCTTTTCAGCTTCTGCCAATCAATCAATCAATTCCTTTTATGACTAAGCCAGTTTGAGTTGGGTTTTTCCTGTAACTGCAACTCAATAACCCCAACTGGCATTCATCAAAGCTACCCTTTCCAAATAGAAGCTCTACACTCTGATTCCACAAAAAAGATAACTGGTCTCCCTAGAGAATTTGCATGTGAATGAATCAGGGCACATTCAAGAGGGCTTTGTGTCTGGGTAAAGGAATCGCTCCTTTAAGGATGCCGTGGTTCGAGTTTCTGTGTGGGCCAGGAAACTTCTATAAATTTCACCTGTTGACACATTTTCTTTGCAAGCATTTGTGCTACTAAAGGGGGAGGAGCCGGAAACAGAGGTGGAGAAGGGGAGGCATGAGGCAAAATATGAATGATTATACAGGAAGCAATATAGCTGACGGCTGTTTAGCAAAAAGGCTGGCATGTGGGCACATGCGGTGTGAATTCATGCTGGAGGAACTAATCAGGCAACGTTATCTGATCTGGAACAACAAGCAAAAGAAAGAGTCTCTTTCCTATTCCTCTGATTTGATATGTCTGAAAGCCCTTAGGTGTCTAGTCGATATTGGAAGTATCCAAACACAAACCCTGATTTCAGATGGTTTTCACATCGGGAGCTGGGAGCTGGGTTGTTTTCCAGTCACCAGATGTCATTTCATTTTCAGAATAAGGCTGGATTTTTGTTCCGTGAAATTCAGGGCAGATTCTGGGTTGAATACAAAAGGCAAGCATGCTGAAGCTTGCAGGTAAAGACAAGGGAGTTTTCTTAAGTCCTTCTGAGTAATGAAAGCTGTCCATGGGGAAGAGGAGGTTATAGAAGCCAAAGCAGAGTGTATGAGGTTACTGCATCACAAAAAGAAAAAGCCCCAAGCCATACTCTGAATAGTCCATAGAAGAAGGCAGGGTTTGCAAGTCTGGGACTCTGACATTGGCCTAGGTACAAAGCTTGCTTCCATCCCTAACTGGCTCCATGGCCTTAGACAAATTAATTTATCTCTCAGAATTTGTTTCCTCATCTGTAAACCTAAATTAGATTCTTGGGATTAGTAAATGAGCTAAATTATATTAAGGCTGGTAGAATCCACTCTAAGAAGTTTCATTTACACAGTCAACAGGAGTCTGAAAATATTGAATGGAAAAATTCCAAAATCAAACAACTCATAAATTTAGATTACACGCTTTTCTGAGGAGCATGATGAGATCTAGCACTGTCCTGCTTCTTCCTGCCTGAAATATGAGTCACTTCTTTGTCCAGTGTGTTCACCCTGTATACACTACCTACCTATAAAGCACCTAGTAACTGTCTTGTTTTTCACATAGACTATCATGGTTGCACAGAGTTTGTACTTAAGCAAGCTTTAGTTTACTAAATAATGGCTCCAAAGTGCAAGACTAGTTATGCTGGCCATTTTTTATAGTATATTGTCATAAATATTCCATTTTACCATTAGTCCAAGAGTTCATATTTATTGTAACTAATTTATAAATTAAACATCATCCAAGGAAGGTAAGTATAGAAAAAAAAACAAACAGGGCTTAGTAGTAGAGCTCTCATCTAGCACGTGCGAGGCCCTGGGTTCAATTCTTAGCACCACATAAAAATAAATAAAATAAAGGTATTTAAAAAAAGAAAAAAAATAGGTAGGATTCAGTATTATCCACAATGTCAAACATCCCATGGGGATTTTTTTTATTAATTTTAAATTTGTTTTAATTAGTTATACAAGACAGTAGAATGCACTTTGATACATCATATAAAATGGAGTATAATTTCTCATTCTTCTGGTTATACATGATGTAGAATCCCACTGGTCATATAGTTATATATGTACATAGGATAATAAAGTCTCATTCATTCTACTATCATTCCCATTACCCTCAAACCTCCTCCTCCATTCATTCCCTTCTACCTAAAGTAAATCTATCCTTCCCTAGCTCCTCACCCGCATTATGAATTAGCATACACATATCAGAGAAAATATTAGGCCTTTGGTTTTTTGAGACTAACTTTTTTCACTTAGTATGATATTCTCCAGCTCCATCCATTTACCAGCAAATGCCATAATTTCATTCTTCTTTGAGGTTGAGATAATATTCCATCATATATATATATATATATATATATATATATATATATATATATATATCACATTTTAATCCATTCATCTTTTGAAGGGAATCTAGGTTGGTTCCATACTTTAGCTATTGTGAATTGAGCTGCTATAAACATTGATGTGGCTGTGTCACTGTAGTATGGTGCTTTTAAGTCCTTTGGGTATAGACCAAGGAGAGGGATAGCTGGGTCAAATGGTGGTTCCATTCCAAGTTTTCTAAGGAATCTCCAAACTGCTTTCCATAGTGGTTGCACCAATTTGCATTTCCATCAACAATGTATGATTGTACCTTTTCCCCCCACATCCTCGCCAACATTTAATGTTGCTTGTATTCTTGATAATTGCCATTCTGACTGGGATGAGATGAAATCTTAGAGTAGTTTTGATTTGCATTTCTCTAATTGCTAAATATGTTGAACAGTTTTTCATTTATTTGTCAATTGATTGTATTTCTTCTTCTGTGAAGTGTCTGTTCAGTTCCTTAGCCCATTTATTGATTGGGTTATTTGCTTTTTGGTGTTAAGTTTTTTGTGTTCTTTATACTTCCTGGAGATTAATGCTCTATCTCAGGTGCATGTGGTAAAGATTTTCTCCCTTTCAGTAGGCTCTCTCTTCATGTTATTGATTGTTTTCTTTGCTAAAAAGAAGTTTTGTTAGTTTGAATCCATTCCATTTATTGATTCTTGATTTTACTTCTTGCACTTAGGAGTCTTGTTATGGAAGTCAGATCCTAAGATGACATGGTGAAGATTTGGGCTGACACTTTCTTCTATTAGGTGCAGAGTCTCTGGTCGAGTGCCTAAGACTTTGAACCACTTTGAGTTTCTTGCAGGGTGAGATATAGGGGTTTAATTTCATTTTGTTACATGTGGATTCCCAATTTTCCCAGCACCACTTATTGAATGGGCTATCTTTTCTCCAGTGAATGTTTTTGGTGCATTTATCTCATATGAGAAAACTATATTTATATGGGTTTGTCTCTGTGCCCTCTATTTAATGCCATTGGTCTATGTGTATGTTTTGATGCCAATACCATGCTGATTTTGTTACTATGGCTCTGTAGTATAGTTTAAGGTCTGGTATTGTGATGTCTCCTGCTTCAGTCTTCTTAATAAGGATTGCTTTAGCTATTCTGGGTCTTTTATTTTTCCAAGTGAATTTCATGAATGCTTTTCCTAGTTCTATGAAGAATGTCATTGAGATTTTAATAGGAGTTGCATTAAATCTGTATAACACTTTTGGTAGCATGGCCATTTTGACAATATTAATTCTGCCTATCCAGGAGCATGAGAGGTCCTTCATCTTCCAAAGTCTTCTTTAATTTCCTTCTTTAATGTTCTATAATTTTCATTGTAGAGGTCTTTTCTCTCTTTTGTTAGATTGAGTCCCAAGGATTTTATTTATGTATTTATTTATTTGAAGCTGTCATGAATGGAGTAGTGTTCTTAATTTCTCTTTCAGTGGATTCATCACTGATGTATAGGAACACTTTTGATTTATGGGTGTTGATTTTATAACCTGCTACTTTGCTGAATTCATTTATGAGTTTTACAAGTTTTCTGGAAGAATTTTTGGCTCTTCTAAATATAGAATCATGTCATTGACAAATAATGATAGTTGGAGTTCTTCTTTTCCTATTTGTATATCTTTAATTTCTTTCATCTATCTCTAATTATTCTGGCTAGGGTTTCCAGATCTATGTTGAATAGAAGTGGTAGAAGAGAGTATCCTTGTCTTGCTCTAGTTTTTGAAAGGAATTCTTTCAATTTTTCTCCATTTTGAATGACATTGGCCTTGGGCTTAACATTGATAGCTTTAATAGTGTTGAGATATGTTCCTATTATTCAGAAATAATAGTTTTTTGAACTACAGGGGTGCTGTATATTGTAAAATGCTTTTTCTGCATCTATTGAGATGATCATATGATTCTTATCTTTAAGTCTACTGATGTGATGAATTACGTTTATTAATTTCTGTTTGTTGAACCAACCTTACATCCCTGGGATGAACTCTACTTGATCATGGTACACTATCTTTTTAATATGTTTTTGTATGTGATTTGCCAGAATTTTATTGAAAATTTTTGCATCTATTTTCATCAGGGATACTACTCTGAAGTTTTCTTTGTGTGTCTTTGTCTGGTTTTGGTATCAGGATGATATTAGCCTCATAGAATGAATTTGGAAGTGTTCCCTACTTTTCTGTTTTATGGAATACTTCGAGGAGTATTGCTGTAATTTCTTCTTTGAAGGTCTTGTAGAACTTGGCTGAGAATCCATCTGGTGGTGGGATTTTCTTGATTAGTAGGCTTTTGATGACATTTTCTATTTCATTACTTGTAGTTGTTCTGTTTAAATCATGTGTGTCCTCTTGATTCAGTTTGGTATGGTCACATGACTCTAGAAATTTGTTGATGTCTTTAAGATTTTCTATTTTATTGGAGTATAATTTTTCAAAATAGCTTCTAATTATCTTCTGTATTTCAGTCATGTTCATTTTGATGTTTTGTGATATTTCCTTTTTACCAGTTATTTTAGCAATTTGAGTTTTTTTCTCTTTTTCTCTGCATTAGTTTAGGTAAGGGTTTGTCAATTTTATTTATTTATTCAAAGAACCATCTCTTTGTCATTTTTTTCAATTGTTTCTTTTATTTCAATTTCATTGAGTTCAGCTCTGATTTTAATTGTTTACTATCTTCTACTGTTTTTGGTGTTGATTTGTTCTTATTTTTCTAGGGCTTTGAGTTGTAATGTTATTTTAATTTATTGTAATGTTATTTAATTTATTTGTGGACTTCTTATTCTTTTAACGAATAAACAATGAACTTTCCTCCTGGCACTGCCCTCATGATGTCCCAGAGATTTTGATATGTTGTATCACTATTCTCATTTACATCTAAGTATTTTTTTATCTCATCCCTGATTTCTTCTATTATCCATTGATCACTCAATAGCATATTATTTATTCTACAGGTGTTAAAATAGCTTCTATTTTTTGTTCTATCATTGACTTCTAATTTCATTCCATGATGATCTGATAGGATGCAGAGAATTATCTCTATTTTTGTGTATTTGATAAGAGTTGCTTTGTGGCATAAGATATGCCATGTGCTACTGAGAAGAAAGTGTATTCACTTGGTGTATGGATGAAATATTATTTATATGTATGTTAAGCCTATATTATTAATCGTATTATTTAGATCTAGAGTTTCTTTGTTTAGTTTTTACTTGGAAGGTAAGGTACTGGAAATCTTCAGGGATACTGTAAGTGTGCAGGGTAGAATTTTTGCTATCTTAGATCCATACTGCTAGATGGGAAAACACACGAACAACATGAAAAACCAAGGGAATAAAGAACCCCAAGCAAACCAACATGCTCCAATAACAGAATCCACTGAAAAAGACAGTAGAAGAAATATCAGAAAAGAAGTTTAGAATGTACTTAGTTAAACTGATCTGTGAAGTGTAGGAGAGTATAAGGAGTGAAATTAAAGAAAAAGTACAAGAAGTGAAAGGTTACTTCAATAAAAAGTTAGAGGTTTTGAAAAAAACACAGAAATTCTCAAAATGAAGGAATCAATAAACCAAATTATAAATTCAATAGAAAGCATCACCAACAGACTAGATCCACTTGTGTAAGGGTCCGGCGAAGTGTCGGAGGAAGAGACCACACAAGAGACTGGCTTCGTGCAATTGGCAGAAGGGGTTTTATTGATTTAGCATGCTGAGGTTCCAGGCTCACTAAAGAAAGGAGAGCAGCCCAGAGCCCAGGGCAGAGATCAAGCAGAGCTTAAGTACACTTTTTGAGGAGGGTGGGGTGCCGCAACCTGGCTGGGCACAGAATCACAAGCCACTCAAGCAGGAACAAAACTTTATTTTTAAAAAGGTCGCCAATGCCCCGTGCGCGCCCGGATAGCAAGCTGGTCCACACACGTGTGTGCATCTACCGGAACCGGGGGCCCGGACCTCCCCCCGAATTCCCGCCTACTATCCTTCCCCAACCAATGGGAACTCTCCGGGAGTCCCGTAACATGAGTCCCATAGCAGGCCAAGGTGAACAGCAGGAGTCCAATTTCCATATGAATGTAAATCTTAACATAATCATATCATCTCAATGGCTAGCTGGCAGTCACCTTAACCAAAGGTGCCATGCATCATAATACTTTGCTGTGGCTCCTAGCAGCAGGGGGGGGGGGGCTTTGCATACATCAGAACAAATCATCATGAGGTGCGGGAAAATTGAACAACAACTCTGAGACATGATTAGTACATTCATTGGCAGGAACAGTCTGGGCAGGGGTGATTGGTCACTTCTAAGCGGGGTACACATTCAAACTGATTGGTTTTAGGGCCTAAAGGACTACGTGACATACTACACAGAGTCACAGGTTATTAGACAAACAGTGGAAACAGTGGAAATATTTACTGGGCAGTTCCAGTATTGTCCTAACAGCTACAGGAATTACAGGTTCTAGGGGTAGCAGAGGAATTTTAACAATACCTAGTCTTTCACTTTTTAACTCAGGCCTTGCAATTTAGAAACTTTACAATGCCCAGTCTTTTACACTTTAACTCAGGCTTTGCGGCTTAGAATCAGCTTAGAAATTTTACCTTTACACTTGGAAGATAGAACCTCAAGCAATGAAGATAAATTATACAATCTTAAAATAGGGTTGACCATGCAGAGAAGATGATAAGAAATGATCAACAGAATATCCAGGAATTATGGGATAATATGAAAAGGCCAAATTTAAGAGTTATCAGGAGAGATGAAGGGGCAGAGACCCAAATCAAAGGAATGCACAATCTTTTCAATAATATAATATCAGAAATTTCCCAAACCTAAAGAATGAAATGGAAAATCAAGTACAAGAGACTTACAGAACCCCAAATGTACAAAATTACAGAGGACCCACACCAAGACTACATTATAATGAGAATGACTAACACAGAGAATAAAAATAAAATCTTTTTTTTTAAATTTTTTTTAGTTGTTGATAGACCTTTATTTTATTTATTTATTTTTTTTAAAAGAGAGAGAGAGAGAGAGAGAATTTTTTAATATTTATTTTTTTAGTTTTCGGCAGACACAACATCTTTGTTTGTATGTGGTGCTGAGGATCGAACCTGGGCCGCACGCATGCCAGGCGAGTGCGCTACCACTTGAGCCACATCCCCAGCCCTATTTTATTTATTTATATGCGGTGCTGAGAATTGAACCCAGTGCCTCACACATGCCAGGCAAATGTGCTACCGCTGAGCCCCAGCTCCAGCCCCTAAAGATAAAATCTTAAAGGCTATGAGAGGAGAAAACTGAATTACATATAGGGGAAGACCAATATGGATCTCAACTGATTTCTCAGCCCAGACCCTCAAAACTAAGTGGTCCTGAAATAATGTATTTTAAGCCTGAAAGAAAATGGATACCAACCAAGAATTTTATAGCCAGCAAAATTAAGTTTCAGATTTGAAGATGAAATAAAAACTTCCCATGATAAAACAAAAGTTTAAAGAATTCACAACTAGAAAGCCTGCACTACAGAACATTCCCAAGAAAATATTCCATGAAGATAAAGTGAGAAGAAAATAAAAGTGAAGACTAGCAAAGAGAGGAACAATGCTAAAGAAACAGTCAATCAAAGGAGAAATCAAGTCAAATTAAAAACCAGAAATAAACCAAAATGACCAGGAACACAAATCATGTCTCAATAATAACCTTGAATGCTAATGGCCTAAACTCATCAATCAAGACACACAGACTGGTAGATTGGATTAGAAAACAGAACCCAACAGTATGCTGTCTCCAAGAGACTCACCTCACAGGCAAAGACATCCTCAGACTAAAGGTGAAAGGATGGGGAAAAGCATACCATTCACATGGATCATATAAACAAGCAGGGGTGTCTATCCTCATATTAGACAAAGTGGACTTCAAGCCAAAGTCAATCAGAAAAACAAAGAAGGACATTTCATACTGCTTAAGGAAATTATACATCAGCAGGACATAGCAATCATAAATATTTATGTTCCCCAATGGAGCATCTACATACATCAAACAAACCCTTTTCAACTTCAAAAATCAATAGATCACAACACAATAACACTGGGTGACTTTAACACAACTCTCTCATGGGAATTTTGAAACATGTCCCTCATGAATATAGAGGGCCCACTGTGAATGGCAACAGCACCATATCTCTTAACCTGTGGAGATACATTGAATATGGAGGTGTAAGTATCTAGACATTAAGACATTTATTCTTTCATTTGACAGGATGAGGAGTTGAATTTAGTTTTTATTAATGTGATTTCCTCTAGAATAACAACAGAAAAATATCCATCCATTTGAAGTCAAATTTCTGCATTTCTCCAGGCTCCTCTAAGCCCAGCAAAACCTTATCACTAGACTGCTGAATGCTCTATATCAGACTAGTTAGTTACATATAAACCTAAATTAAAATATTTTCATTGCACCATCAGTTGCTCAAGAACTAAGTTTAAGTTTTAGTCCTCTTTGTAGGTCACTTACATAGAGCAATACTTGTTTCTAGAATATATAAAGAGCCCTTAATACTCAATAGTTGGAAAACCAAACACTCAAAAACAATGGACAAAAGATGGGAATTTAAACCAAGAAACACAGATAGTGCACTGGGTATCATGGCATAAATCTGTAATCCCAGCTACTCTGGAGACTGAGGTAGTAGAATTGCAAGAATTACAGATGGGACAATTTAGCAAGACCCTCTCTCAAAATAAAAAATAAACAAAAAGGGTTGGGGATAGAGTTTAGCAGTAAAGCATCCCTGAGTATGCAAATCAATTCCCAATACTGCAAAATAAAAAATAAAGATATCATAAGCATGTGAAAAGACACTCTGCACCATTAGACATTAAGAAAAGGCAACATACCACAGCACACCTTTTAGAAGAGCTACAAAGACCAACCATATCAATTGTTAGTGAAGATATGGAGTAACTGGAACTGTCATGTCATGCTCTGTAGGAATCTAAAATTGTACAATCAAATGAAAAACTGTTCAGTTTCTGAAAAGATTAAATGTACTACTATTCTGTGAGGCAGGCTTTCTGCCTCTAAATATTTATCCAACAAAAAAATAAAACATGTCACCAGGTGCAGTGGTACACACCTGTAATCCCAGTGGCTTGGGAGGCTGAGGCAGGAGGATCTCAAGTTCAAAGCCAGCCTTAGCAAAAGTGAGGTGCTGAGCAACTCAGTGAGACCTTGTCTCTGAATAAAATACAAAATAGTGCTGGGGATGTGGTTCAGTGTTTGAATGGCCCTGAGTTCAATACCCAGTACCAACCTCCCCTAAAAAAGAAAACATGTCCAAATAAAGACTTGTATAAGAATGCTCATCGTAGTCTTATTTGTAACATTCAAAACATAGAAACAAAAGTCCATCAAGAGTCAAATGGATAAACAAACTCTATGATGTCCATGAGATTAAATAGTGCTCATCTCTAAAAAGGAATGAACTCTTGAAACACAAAGAGCATGAAGGAATCACAAAATAATTACACTGAGCCAAAGAAGCCAGACCCAAAATTAAAAAGAATATGTACTATATAAAAACATTCATATCAAATTCTACCAAATGCAAACTGATATAAGAGAGAGCAGACACAAGTTTGCCTGGAGAAGACCGAGAAGAGTCAGGCATGGAGAATCAGAGAACAGTGAATGGGGAAAGTCCATGAGGTTAGAGTGATGGATAGATATACCACCTTGAGTGGTGTGATGATATCACAGGTATATACACATGTCAAAATTAGTAAGTCATACACTTTTAAAATGTGCAGTTTATTGAATATCAATTCTACCCTTGACTTTTGTGGCTAATAGGGAGAACAGAATTTGCTGGTTAATTAGAAATATTCCCCACTTATGGTTTTTTTTTTTTTTATATTGTGCTGGCTTGAGTGTGATGTGCCTCCAAGGGTTCACTTACTGCCCCTAAGAGTTCACTTAGTCCTGAGTGTAAAAGTGTCAAGCAGGTGGAACCTTGAAGAGGTGGGTGTACTTCAAGGTAATCAGGTCCTTTGAGACATGACCCCTGAAAGGGATCAATACTGTACTTGCAAGATTCATTTGTTCTTGAGAGAGGATATTGTCATAAAGTTAGGCCACCCCTAGTGTTTGGCTCCTTGTACCTGCTGCTGTTTCCCTTTTCTTTCTGCCATGTTGTGATCCAGGCACGAAAATCCTCACTAGAGTCTGAAAAGATGGTCTTATCTTGGGCTTTAAGCCTGCAAAACTGTGAGCTAAATAAACCTCTTTCCTTTATAAAATACCCAGCCTCAAATATTTTGTTATTGCAACAGAAAATGGACTGATACAGCTATCATGTTCTGAGACATTCTGAACCAGAGAAAGGAAGACAAGGGAAAGAAATCTTATTCATTCCTGGGGATGAATAAGACTTAAGAGAATGATCTGTAGCTCCCACCACAGCTTCTAGCTCATGAGCTTCTCAAACACCAGCCAAGTTTCCATCTCTGGTCTTGATCCCTTAAAGCAAGCACATCTCACCCACACAATCCCATTTAAACCCTATACTCACTACAAGCTTCAATGCCAGCTGCCAATGACCTTGCTCACCAGCGTCAGCCCTGTCTGCCAGACCACTCCTTTCACTTAAGCTCTGCTGGCATTGTGCCCCTCTGCAATTTCAGCCACTGAACAAGTTTCTAGCTAGATCAGTGCTGACCTGACCCAGACCTGGCTCCTGGGGTCATTTTGCTTTCTCTAACATTTTCAGCAGAGTAAAAAATAAATAAATTACTGTATCTGTGTCCCATTAAAAATTACTTAAAATGTCTCTCCAGCCTTTTGAGCAAACACCAATAGAACTTTTTCTCCCAGCAGCCATTCAAAAGAGTTTTTAAGCCTAAGCCATCTTGCAGCTGCCGGGCTCCCCGCCTCCAATTGCTCAGCACGTTTGTTTGGGTGGCACTCTGGAATCTTCCTAGGTGAAAGGCTGAAACATATAAAGGCATCATAAAGGAATTCTAGAGGGCTTGGGCAGGATTACTCTAAGAATTTTATCCATCCACTTCAAGCCATTTCTTCTGTTGATCTTTAGGATTACTACGGAAACAGCCCAGGCTTTTGCTGATTTATTCCAATATCATCCTTGTTGGTGCATGGTCCTGTGGTACTACAAATGCGAAGGGCTCTTTTTTTATTTCCTCCGGCTGGCTCAAAGTGGGATACTGAACTAAGTACAAAATAAGCCTATATAAGAATGAGAAGATTTACGGATTATAATTGATTCTCATCAACTAAGTTCAGGAGAACAGGGGGAAGGAAGCAACTCTCATCTTCTTCCAACATGTGCTCAGGCATGGCCCACGAAGCAGAGTGTATCTCCTCCCTTCATTTAGAGGCGAAATGTGTGCTCGTGTGTGTGTGCTTGTGTGTGTGTGTGTGTGTGTGTGTGTGTGTGTGTCTGTCTGTCTGTCTGTCTGTCTGTCTCTCTGTGTGTTCTTGGAGTATGCTGGCTTCACCTGGCTTGGTCAGTGGAAACTGTGCTAACTGGAGAGATTGCTGATAAATCAAGGGAATATTGAAGAGGCGAGGTGGAGCGTAGAGAGTGCCAGAGGTTATCAAAGTTGAATTAAATCACAACAATGAGATCTGGGCTGTCCAGTGCACTGAAGGCTTTACCTCTTGGGTTCTTGGAGAAGCATTAGCAAAACCATACTGCAGAAAAACGTTTTCTGCTGCCAGAATTCTTGGTAGGCAGTCATGTGGGGGTAATTGAGCCTTTGTCTGGCTTCAACTCCCTTCTCACCCTCGCACTCTCTGATTTCTGCCTGAATGGAAAGAACTATCGCTGCAGTTTGGATCTTGGATGATTCTGTGGGGTGGGGGAGGAGATGTGCTTCCCTATTACGCCAGCAAGCACACAGCCATCTGACAAAGACCCCCCATCCCTGGCTTACCTTTCCCTGCACCAAGAAAGAAAAAAAGACAGGGAGGAAGGCCAGGTCAGTGATTTGGCTGATGTCAGGCCTTGTGCTGAGGGTGATTTATCCTTCAATGTCTAACTAACGTAATTCTCACATTGCCCCATACAACAGGAATTATAAACTCCATTTTCACAGGGTAAAGAATCAAGGAGAATAATTTTCAGCATAAATATAAGCTCATGACAATTAAATAAGTTACTGAAAACTCACATCTTCAATATGGTGGTTTTGAGATTGTTTTTCACATCTTTCCAAGGGTGAGGAGTAGACTCTAGTGAGCAGAGGTGTGTTGGGCTATGTGAGGTTCAATATTATAAATTGTGAGATGGATTCTTGGTGATTAGTGATATCCAGGACTTAGAGAAACAGAGACAGAGACAGAGAGATCCTGTTCCTGCCTGCATAGGGTCACTACGATATTTTGGTGCCAAGTTTACAAGATAATGGGGACGAATAGACATCTTTTCACTATAGACTTTAATTTTTTAGGCTTGTTTTTTTTTTTTAAGATATTATTGAAGGCCAAGATTTAAGATGTTTAATTCTAGTTGGGACACCAATGAGATAAAAATAGAAAATCTGAGTAGCCAATAAAGAAAATCAAAAACAGAATTTGATCCATCTTGAGAGACTCACTGAGTATTTCAGAATATTTTTGAAGTAAGAACCAGGTCACTGCCAGAGTCAAAAGCCTCTTAACTGGGGCTACAGAAGGCAGGGACATGACATGTTTGCCCCAATACTGCCACATGACTGAACTGTATTTCCCAAGCTCCCTTGCGGGGAGATAAGGCCACGGTCCAGGGGAAAACTGGCAGAATTGACACATCAATCTCAGGTCTGGATCATAAAATCACGTGCAATTCACCATGAACCTTTTTTTTTTTTTTTTTCCAGCTGGCTGGCACAAGAGACTTCTGAGACCCTGTTGAAGCCATTTGTTAGACCTGGTAGAGCCACAGGGAGGGAGGAACCTAGGTTCCTGCAGAACACCGTGCAGGAGACTTGCTCAGCTGGAACAACCAGCCTTGGAGTGTTCTGTGAGCAAGCGGATAAACAGTGCAGGATCTTCTGCTGTGGCAGGCAGCTAAGCCCTTCCTTGACCTATATACAAGAGGCTTCTTTCTGCTCACCTTATAGACATGACAATGTGAGGCCCAGAGCACAGGCGCCACAAGAGCAAAAACCCCTCTTCTCAGAAAGGAAGTCTTACCTACTTCTGAGCCTCCAGGGATTTTTCTCTCCCACTTTGTGTCCCATCTCTAGGAAATGTGGAGTTTAGAAAGCATTTTCAATGATTTAGAAAGCAGAATTCAATCGTGACACCAAGTGGGTACCCTATGGAAAGGCAGAGTCATAAAGTAAAACATTCCTTGTCAGACTGACTGTGAGAAGACCATAGTAAACTAACCCAAACTGGTGAAGGATAGGGTTTTTATGAAGTTTTATTTCAGTAAATAAAAAGTAGGCTAAATAACTAGAGACTGCCAGAAATTCTCCAAGACCTGTTTCTGTGAATACAAAAAAAAAAAAAAAAAATGATTGTGGACCTGGCTTCGATTGCTTGGGTGAAAATGTGACATTTAAATTGCTTGAGGGTGTTTAAAATAGTATTTTTTTCCCCTTCGATGCTTTAATTTTACCCTTCTTGCAGATGTGTTTAGTCTAGTAATAATTATCTGAGCAATGAGTAAATTTTCATTTTAGCTTCTGTCAAATATTACAAGTTCCAAATGTGTGGCCCTCTATTTAATGAGGTTGCATTTCATGTGTTGAACTGGTATTGTTTTGATTCCATGGTGGGAGTAAAGGACATGAATGGAATAAGTTGCAACCTCGCATAGATGATGAAGGGTGTGTCTTCTCTTAAGAACAAAAGAAACCCAGAAATAGAAGCAAGCAATGGAGTAAGGATTTCAGACAGGAGGGATTTATACCAAGAGCTTTGGTGCACAGACACTGAAGGCCCTGAGGTCTTGACTGGTTTACGTAGTGTAGGTATCCAGGGATGATCACTGGAGCATGATTTATCTGTCAGGAGCAGGATGAGCAGCTCCGAGCTCTTCCCAGGGCTGACTCAGGCATTTATTTGCCCAGGGATAAAAGACAGATGAGACAGGCTGAGCAACCTATCTATCTGCACGGAAACTCTGAAGAACAGTAAAAATGAATGGCTTTCCCTTCTAACACACCAAGGAGACACCCAAATGAGGTGGCAGTCTGGTTCTTCAGAGCCAAAAGGCAGCATGAGTTGGAGCCATGACCCAGGGTCTTTAAGACACTACAGTTTGTGGGTGACTGGCCCTTTAATAACACTGGGGCCAAAGAAACCTCACCCAGCAGAATTAGTCAGTTTGTTTTAGCAACTGCTTCCCCTGCCCTGGTCTCCCATTACTTGGTCTGCATTCCCCACATGCTGATCCCATCCTCCTCTGAGCCTGCAAACGGTTCCCCACTTGGTTTTTATAATCTTCTGGGGAACTCCCAGTACTGAGCCCTGGTGGCCTGCAGGCCACCACTTGGGTCATGGGTGAAATCCAATGCCTTCACCCAGCTTCTCTGATTGCAACCCTACCTGCCCCAGATTTCAGGCCTGCGTCAGAGGCTGCTTCAGGAGGAGGGAGGGAGGTGACCCTGTTTGGTCGTGCCCAGGCCAGCCTTCCCGAGGCAACTCCAGGCAGCTAAGAATAGTCCTGAATCCAGAAGTTGCTTAGTAAGGTTTCACGCAGAGGGCTGGATGCCCACTATTGGGTAACAGCCTCCTGCAGGTTCAGAGAAATCTTCCATGAGTTAGGACATTTTGGATGCAAGAGATAAAAGCCTGGTTCAAACTAGCTTGAAATACAGGATTCATTAGCTGGGAAATGAAATGTGGAAGTTCATGGGAGCAGCTGGTTCCAGGGACAGCCAGACCCAGAAATGACTCTAATGCTGCTGTCAGGGTTCTCGCTCTGCATCTTCTAAACAGTGCATCTGCTGGACCGGCAGGATGTCTGCGAGAAGCCAAGACTGGAATCCTGATACACGGTGACTCCAGAAAAATTCAACCAGTCTTTCCTAGCAGCTCGAGGACAAAATGTCCAGACAGAGCTCTCACTGGCCATGTCTGAGACACGCTCTGAACCCATCAATGAACCAATTAATGTGGCCAAGGGGAAGAGAACACTGTCCACTGGCATTGGCCAGTCCTGGGCCACCAACCCACCATTATGGCTGAGAAGCCCCAATAAGCCTTACTGAATGGGTTTTCCGAGTAGAAAATAGATTCCACAGTAACCTCCACTCTGCTCTGCCTCATTGTCATTTTTAGTCCTTTTCTTAGTTGATGTGGATAAACACTCCTACCTCATGGACATACCTATTACCTTCCACCACACCCCATTGCCTTTCATCTCATTTGGACTGTTCTTTCCCAGATTTCTCTGGTCTTCTTTACCTTTCTGTCCTCCTCATACAGGAGAGTTCAGAGCTCAGTCCTTCATATCTATTTTTCCCTCTCTCTCTCTCTCTCTCTCTGTCACTCCTTCTTCCATCTGCACTCCATCTGTAATCTCACTTTGCCTTGTGACCTTAAATGCGATTTATTTGCTGAGGACACCCAAGTTTTTATCTCAAGTACCGTCCTCCCGTGAACCCCAGGCTCCAATCCTCCATTTGGATGACTTGCAGGCATCTCACACAGACCTCCACCCCTGGGATCTTGACCACCTCCACCCCAAACTGCTCCTCTGACCCCTTCTCCTTATTATTAACCAAACCTTTTTTCTTGGAGTTATTGTGGCCCCAAATGCCAAAGAACACTTGTCTCTAGTCTTTCTTTATGCCACATCTAGATCATGGGCAAATCATGTCATTCCACCTTTAAGACAAGAGTGGGACCTTTGCTCACCCCCTTCCACCACTGCCAGCCTGGACCAAGTCTCGCCTATGTGACCACAACTGCCTCCTAACGGGGCACCCATCTGTGCCCTGGTCCTCTTTTAGTGTTCCTTCATCTCAGCAGTCAATTGAACCTTGTCAAAATCCTGAGTGGCCCTCAACGCACTCGTAGCACAACTCTTGCAAAAGTCTGCAGAGCCCTACACCATGATCGCACCACACCTTCTGTTCCTTCTCAGATGCCGTCTACTACCCTGTCCCCCTCCCTGGCTCCAGTCACACCAGGTTCCCTGCCATCCCCACACTCTCCAAGCATAGTCAGGCCATGGGGCCGTTCCACCTCTTATTGTTACCTCTCCTGGAGTCCTATTCCTCCAAATCTCATCCCTCTGTCAATCAAATATCCTTTCTCCCCAAGGTCTTTTCTGACCTCGATAAGACTGCAAACTCATCCTACCTGCTTTCTAACTCATATGTCAGTTCTACTACCTTTGTTCCTTTAGTTTAAATGCCATTGCTTATTTATTGAATTTTTATTTTACTCGTTTTGCTTATTTATTTCAGTCTTTTTCCTCAGCATTGGACTTCACAAAGGAAGGTGGCTTTGTCTGCAGCAGGTTCTGTGACTTTAGCTCCTGGTGATAAGCCCTCAGTCATTCAGGGAATGAGTACAATCGGGTGAGTTTTTTCAGTCCCTTCATTGGACTCCTGCTTCACTGTGGTGGCTTTCAATCCCACTCATCTGACTTTCTGTCCTCCTCCTGGACAGTCCCCCATAAAGGACAAGGAGGCAGCACAGAGTCAGCAGGCTGAGGCCAGATGGCAACATCCGACCAGCAAAGGTGAGGCCAGCCAAGGAGAACAGGACAGCAGGCACAAGTGGGCGGGAAATCACATTCCAGTCATGGGGTGGGGCCCAGTGGGAGGTGGTAGGGCAGAGCCCTTTGGAAAGGGTGACCTGGTTGCTGTAGGGGGCAGAAGCTCCATGCCACAGCCCTCTGCTGGGTTAGCACAGGGTAGATGCCAGGTCTGAGAAGGACAAACAAGGCAAACAGAAAGCATGAAACACACCGAGGTCAAAATGGATTGGAGCCAAAGAACAACGCCCAGTGAGCTCAACTACTGAGGCAGGACTCTGTCACCCCGCGTCTAGCCACCGCTGACGTGAGCTTCCAGGACACCATGCTCCCCCACAGGCCAGCACTCTCTCTCATGCTGCAGCCTCTGCTTTTTGTAGCTCTTACTGGACAAGCTGCACCTCTGAGGGCAGGACCCCAGTTGCTGCTTCTAGCAAGCCCAGGAGAACTTCTATCCTGCCCACACCCCTTAGAAACACAGGGGAGTGGAATGCAGGGCCACACCACCCACCTACCCCAGCTTCAGCCCCCTGCTTCAACGATACCCAACTCCCACACCCCAAACAGTTTTTCTAGTATTACAGAATTTAAGGGTAGCTTAGGGGTCCTCCAGTTCAGGGTCCTCATTTTGCTCCATCATAAGTCGGAATGCCAGAGGTTGAGTTGCCCAAGACTTCTACCTGGCCGTGGCCAGGGAGGGGAGAGGCTGGGTTGAGAGTTCCTCACGCACCACCATGCTGTGGAAAGTGGTCTCCGTCTTGGAAGACTGTCTAATCACGGGCAGGCCTGGTGCTCTCCCTGTAATCTAGAAGCCCTCTAATGCTCTGGGAATCTGGAAAATGTGCCAGGAAAAATAATGAAGCTCTGCTATGGAGGAGCCTGTTTACTTCACCCCCATGCTTTTCTCTCTGCTCCCCATTTCCTGATGGGATCAGGTGAGGTCACTCCTCAGACAGATGAAAATCCCTGCCCTCCCAAGCTGCTCTCTCTCTAAGCTCATTATCTGACGGGTTTGTACCTTCCCAGGGGCTGCATAGAGGAGGAAAGGTAATTAAGTGTTTTGCTTAAATGGCCTTTTCAGTCGACAGAAATAGCTGCCCAGGGATGCAGTGGCCTCTCCTCCCTGGTTCTGTCCTTGCCATTGCTGGGCTGCAGGCCACAGATGATTGCCAAAGGCACGGGAGAAAACCAAGAATGAGGCAAAGACCAAATGGACCTAGGGCAGCTGCCCTCCCCCAGAGAATCCCAGAAGTGGATCATCCGTAGGCAGATGAAGAAGAGGGAAATAGCTCAGAGGATCCTGCTTGTGTCCAGGTCAGCCCTTCTGTGCATGGTCATAACCCGACACGTTCACATATAGACACTTGGGTGCTGGTGTCCCTATCTGGGAAAAGAAGAATCAGGATTTTTCTCCTGCCCTGCATGGACCTCTGTTAGACTAGCATACTAAAACCAAGTGCAGTCATTAATGATGCTTAATATCCCTGTTCAGCCCCAGGCAGCCCCTTTTGCTCAGAGAAGGCATTATTGGAGAGAAATGCTACTGGCTGCATAGAGTCCTTGTAGGCAGGTGCTAGGATGGGGAGCCAGGGGACAGGATGCTATATGAATGACAAGATAAATCAAAAAATCCTTCAGATAAATGGATAAAATGTGCATTTCCACATAAAGTAGAATGTGGATGCAAAAAGGAGTCTTTATAAACATACTCAAAGAGAGCAGGAAAGGCAGAGAGAACACAGTGAAAAAGAAAGTAAAACAAAAGATGAGGATGGGAATTTTCAAGGTTGGAAATCACTGATAATGTTGTATGAAGCTGCTTAAATCAGACCCCAAAGAGTTAAGTCCAGCCTTAGCTCCCGGCACCTCCCCAATAAGTCCAGAG
Organism: Ictidomys tridecemlineatus; assembly: GCF_052094955.1. Classification (NCBI taxonomy): domain Eukaryota; kingdom Metazoa; phylum Chordata; class Mammalia; order Rodentia; family Sciuridae; genus Ictidomys; species Ictidomys tridecemlineatus. The sequence continues at coordinate 62,709,308 of NC_135483.1, read as the reverse complement.
CACATTCAGCATCATTGTGCTAAAGATAATGGCAGCCTTATTACAACAGAGTGCTCCATATACATTAGTGCCCACACAATGTCACCTGTCTGTGAATTCAGCAGAATTTTGTTCACAGAATAATACAGGATTGCCATTGTTACAGCCTAGAACTGTAGGCTCATTAATAGAAACCCAGTATCACTGGCACTTCTGTGCAACCCATAAGTCCCAAAAAAGGACTCATTATGGAATGTGGCCCCAAAGCCAGTAATGGCAGTCATTACAAGAGCGCACATCAATATCAAAGGATCTGTAATTATTTTTACATTTTCCCTCAGATCATCAGTGGTTTTCTAAATTGTACACCTCTCTTGGTGTAATCATATGTCCTTATAGCTTCTATCTATGAGCAAAATTTCAATGCAATCTGTTAAAAATTGCAAAGATATTCCCACTAGAAAGTTTATTAGTGACCGTTTTGTTCCAAAATTGAACATCAAACTATAATTAAGGTGACTTTACTATCAGTTAACGCAATACTGAATTTAGCCTAAATCAGATCAAGTCTTTCAGAATTTATCTTTGGAATAGATACATAGAATGTAAAGTCTCTCTTCACCTGTATATCAGGTTGAGATGGTATAAGCTGGTCACCCAAACAAGGAAAGTAGAGAAATTGACACAAACAGGCCAGTTCAGTGGGGAAATAAATTGTTTGGCCAAATTTGTGTTTATTGCTGTAGGAAGTTCTAGTCTCGCCCATGTCCAGCTCTCCCCTCCTTTCGTAGGTGGATCATGTGACAAGCTCTAGCCTCTGAGGTGGCAGTGCATGTGCTGTGGTTATTTCTGGGGCAAGTTGAAAAAGAGCATGTGCCACGTGAACCCTTTACCTTCCCCTCCTTCAGTGTTCCTGTGAAAACTCAACCAACTGTACGTTTTGATGAACTTTTCTGTGCACACATTATGCATCCATAAGAAAATGTAAAAATAAGAGGTACCCCTGAGTAAATTCTGTTCTGTAGGGATGATTCGGATAATTTTTAAATAAAAAATAATAATAGTAAATTATCAGAATAATAAAGTTATTCTGATAATTTTGCCATCTGGTGGTTCATTTCACCAAGGTGTGTATTTTTGTTCATGAAATAATTTAAATGAATGCTTTCTCCCCTGGCCAGATCACAAAGGAGAAGGGAGACTAGAGCCTCAGTTGGAAAGTCAGGTACACAGAGCGTATAGACAGAATGCTTTACAGAAAGGACCAAAGAGGAAAGAGCTGAGCCAGGCTGCTGTCTCAGGAAATTCAAGCCTTGGCCTGATCCATGACAGGAGTGGGGACAGCCCAGAAACACAAACAGCACTGCAGAGATGTGTCCCCCTCTCCCCCCTGCCCCCTCGACCACCACCTGATGTAAGAAGACTTATTACATCTCCATACCAGTCAAGCTGAAGCCTGTGGGCTTTCTAACCCCAGAGGGACAGTATGAATTTTCTGGGCCAAGCTGTTTCCATCAGCGGAATGAGATGCACTTGGGAAGAAGAAAGTGGATCGCTGTTCAGCTGCTGAATACAAGCAGTTGGGACACTCAGCCCAGCAATGGAGATGTGAGCAGCACCTACTACAGATCACCCCTTGAGCTGTTCATTTCCACTTGCTCACGTATTTGAGTTCACTCCATACATACATGGCTTCCCCAGGATCCAGTGTTGCGATTCCTAAGGGAACTCACAAGAGAATTGCCAACAGGACAAACTTTAGCCCCCACTGCTGTAGCTGCTTCCAAGGCCATCACTGATAATCATCATGGTTCTGTACTATAACCATATTGGTCCATTTTCTCTTGCTATAATAAAATACCTGAGGCCAGATAATTTATAAAGAATGGAACTTAATTTAGCTAGAGGCTGGGAAGTCTAAGAATATGGTACTGGTGGCATCTTGTCAGGGTCTTCTTGCTGCATTATTACATGGCAAAGGGGACCAAGTTGGGACAGAGACAGAGTGCTGATCTGGATTTTTTTTTCACTTCTGATAAAGCCACTAATACCATCATGGGGGCCCCACCCTCATGACCTCATCTAATCCTAATTATCTTCCCAAAGCCCCGCCTCTAAAGCCTCTAAATACTCTAAATACCATTAACATACGAATGGGGGGGGTTGAGTTTTCATCTCCTGAACTTTGGGAAAACAGTCAAATCCTAGCCACCACCGGTTCTAGATTACCATATGCAGGATCTGAACCATTTTAGCATTCTCTTGTCAGGCACTGTCCCAACTGCAACTGAAACTGAGCCAGAGGACACCAAGAGCCATCTCAGAAGCTCACGAAAATGTCCAACATGGCCTGCCTGTCCAGTGTGAAGCAGCAGAGGCAACACCCTCCTGATGACCAGGACCGCTTGTTCCTCCTGGTAAATGTCGGCATAAGGAAACCTACATGATAGAGGGGCAGCCACAATGTTTCATTTACTGGGATTCTGCCAGGGTGAGGTTCTTGAATGTTCCCTAAGGCCCAACTGTTAGGGGCTTGGTCCCCAGGGTGGTGCTGTTGGGAAGTGATAGAGCCTTTAAGAAGTGGGGTCCAGTGCAAGGCCCTTAGGTCCTTGGGAGAAAATCCTTGAAGGTGATCACGGGACCCCAGCTCCTTCTCTTTCTCTTTTCCCTGTTGGCCATGAAGTGAGCAGTTTTGTCTCTGCCATGGGTCCTGCCCTGAAGTGTTGCCTCATCAAAGGCCAAAAGAAATGAGTCAACCAGTGATGGACTGGACCCTCCAAAACTGTGAGCCAAGATAAAACCTTTTCTCTTGATGAATATATAATCTCAGGTATTTTGTTACAGCGACAAACATCTGACTAACAGATCCCAACAGTATTCTTTGGTAGAAGCAGCCACCTCTAGAACCAAGATATCTAAAAATCATGTGAATAAAAGATAAATTTCTTCAGTCAACTATGATGATAGAGACAATGAGCAAAGTTACCTCTACTTCCTGGAGCCAGGTTTTTGTTTGTTTGTTTGCAGTATTGGGGATCGAACCCCATGCCTTGCACATGCTAGATAAGCACTGAGCTACATTCCCAGATCTTTTTAATTTTGAGACAAGGTCTTGCTAAGTTGCTGAGACTGGCCTCTAATTTGCTATCCTCCTGCTTCGGGCTCCCAACTAGCTGATATTAAAGGCATGTGTCAACACATCTTGCTTGATGAGTCAGGTTCTCTACCTCTTAGAGATTCAGCCATGTAATAGCATGAGTTTAAAAAGTCTTCTGAATCCTGAAGTATTTTCTCATGCACATTAGACTCCCTTCAAGCCAGTGAGTTGAATGCTTCTTTAGAGAACTCTTTTACCATTCTCAGGCAGACAATGTCTGAATGATATGGAGCAGGGTAAAACCAGTGAATCCTGAGGACATGTGCCCACTGCTGCATGGCCTTTGCCATAAAGTGAGGGTTTAGTCTAAAGAGATGTTAAGTGTGACCCCATGTCACCGAATCTGATGCCCTAAGTCCTTGGATAGTGTGAAGGCCAAGGTTCTGTGAGCAGGAAAGACAAGTAATTACACAGAATATGGGTCAGTCTCGGTGAGTAGGAATCTTTTCTCTAACCAGGAAGGGATAGGTTTGCCACAAGAGCCATGCTGATCTGCTCAAGGAGTTCAGCTTGTTGAACTGACAGATCTGACGATTAGCAGCAGCAGAGTCAGCCTGGGAGAGAGGAAGCCCATGCCCCTGGGCTTGTTCTTCATCTCCATATCTGCCCTCATGGCTGCTCCACCCATGAGTCCTTTGCTGGGAATCCAAGAATAGGGGCTCACATCCACTGGCCAGTTTCTCCAATCTGGTTGGTTATACTTTTGCTACAATGGCTCATGGGGTGCATTTACACACAACCCAAAGATGGTCATCCTTCAGGACCTCTCCCATAGGTCCATCCACATACTGCTTCCCAGAATTTTTTGTCCCCACTCCTTCTATGCCCCTTTTTGGTTGCTTCCCAGAGCCCATGTCTGTTCCCACCTTGACTCACTTCTCTTCCTCTACAAAGCGGGCAGTCAGAGGAAACTGTGGTATGAAGTTATATCCACGGAAGGGTCCCTTCCATTCAGTGATGTTTTTCAAGGTCACAAGAGAAGCAGGAGTGTCGCAACAGGAGATTTCCATCTTGCATCAATATAGCTAGCTAATTCAGGTGTGAGCCAAGCTCAGTTTTTCTCTTCCCTCTCTGATCACAAGATAATCCCCTATGTGGCAATAGGTGTGTGATGAGGGAAAGACATTGGTGCAAAATAGCAGGTTGCATGGAAGGCCGGGCCACCTGTTTATGTAGCCTATATTTCGCCTCCGGAGCAGCTCAAGTCCAATCCAGGTTGTATCGCTTCAATCTTAAAATGCAGTATCTCTGGGCCTTCCTGACTTTTATCTTGTTGGGGCTTATAATACTCAGCTCATGAAAGACAGTTTGGCATGTGGGCAATTTATAGTCCATCCATCTTTGGATGTTCTGTCTCTACCACTACTCAGTAGTAGGGCAAGGGATGTTTTTCAAATGGTGTGTGTAGCACTCTGATATAAATGTCATGACCTGGCTCCAAAACCCCAGAGTCTGTGCTGGAACTCTCCTTTGAGACTTTTTGAGCCACTCTAGGACCATTGTATCTGCAGGATCACGTAGTTTAAACAGCAAGGACGCTTGTATTACAAGGACTTGTTTTACTCTGGAGCCAATTCAAAACTAGCAGCCTTCCATTCCCCTCGAAAAATGAGTGAGAGAAATATTCTCAAGTGCAGAATATATCACTTCCAAAATCAAAGAGTTTTGAAAATTGCGGTGCTTCTCTATGTATGTATAGTCATCAGTGCCAAGTATCTACTTGTTTCTTACTTTGCACTTTACTAAGAACATGGGGTTCCTTATTTTGGAGGGACCACCCTGGCATGCCCCAGATGACAGAATACTTATAGCCTTCAACAATGTAGCAGGACTCTGAGTCTTTGATGAGTTTATGTCCCATTTTCTGAAGCATTTTTTCTTACTGAGGCACCCAGAGTATTTGACCTAATGGATCAATGTTCTGCAGAATGTCAGGGCAATCTAGGTCCTTTCAGAATATCTTAGGACAGAGTGCAGAAGAACTGACATATCTCTATGAGCAGATCATCACTATGCACTATTGTCTGTCCTAGATGAATGATAACTGCTTTTGTTCCTCGTTCCTGATAGAAAACAAAGCACTCACCAGATCAATATCTGCATGCCCCATACCTAAAGGCTGTGATGACCTTCTCAGTAAAGATGGCACTTCTGATAAAGCAGCTGTGATGGGAGCCATTGCTTGGGTAAGCTTTCCATAGTCCATTGTCTTCTCCATGATTCATCTGGTTTTGGAAGGACTAGACTACCAACTAAGCTCTTCCTTCACTTATTATATAAGTCATTTAGTGTACCAAGGACCTCTCTCATTTGTTCCAGATACCATACTGCTTTTGCTTTACTACCCTGATAAGGAAAGGCAGTTTCCAGGGGCTTCCACTTGACTTTTCCTGCTATAATAACTCATTCCACAGGTTAAGAAACCAATAGGAAGATTCTGTCAAACTAAGTATGTTCTTACTGGTTATATATTCAGGCATTTGGGGATGACCACCAGTTGATCTGTGGACCAAAGATACCCACCATCAGATGGTCCATGACTCTATTTATTACTTGCCCTATAAAAGCCTTTCACTAATTGCAACATGATAATGGTGCTTTGGGTCTCCAGGAATCCACATGAATTCAAACTTTTAACCAACAGCTTTAGAACAAGCTATTCTTAAGAGGTTAGTTATTCAACTGCATGACCACAGGTTCCTTGAAGAAAGAACTGGGGACATCTCTAGTGCACACACTAACCTCAGTGTCACAGAATCCTTCCTTGTTAGGACTTGGCCTTTAACCAATGGGTTCTGTGTCTGAGAACAGGCCCGTGTTTGGGACTTGGCTAATTGATCATTAGCCAAGTCCCAAACACGGGGACACACACACACACACACACACACACACACACACACATACACACACACACACACACACAATACATTCCCCAAACTCCTAGAAATATTTTCTCCTACCTAGGTTTATTCTGAAAGTCTATGTCCCCTCAAAGTTCATATGTTGAGATCCTAACCCTCAAGATGATGGTATCAGGAAGTGCAGGCCTTTGGGGTGGTGATTAAATCATAAAAGCAGAGTCATTCTGAATGGGATAAGTACCTTATTAAAAAGACCACAGAGAGCTAGGTAGCCCCTTCTACCACGTGAAGACACATGAAAAGACTCTATCTATGAACCAAAGAGCAAGTCCTCACCGGACACAAATTCCACCTTAATCTTGGACTACCCAGGCTCCAGAACTTTGAGAGTAAATTTCTGTTGGTCATAGGTATGTAGTGTGTGGTACTTTCTTATAGCAGCCTGAATAGATCACAACAACCTTTTCTGGAACACCTTCTCTTAACATCACAGGCTGAAATACCAGAATGTAAAGACGGAGAATACTGTGGATTTTCAGCAGCTGACAGATTTGAAAGCAAAAATGACAATATCAGTAATGGTCAACATTGAGCAAGTATATTACTAAACATTCTAAGGTTTATCCTTCATTCTTTTATTTAATCTTTACAATTTGATGAGAGACATTTCCTCATTTTGTGGATGGAGAGGTAACCAGGATTCAAATTGCCTCCCGAAAGTTGTTTATGACCACCCGAATAGAAAAATCAACAGAAGAGAGAGAGAGAGAGAGAGAGAGAGAGAGAGAGAGAGAGAGAGAGAGAGAGAGAAGGGAGGGGGATTCAAACTGGTGATAATTTGACTAGGGGAAGTCAAATTCTCCAGAACTCTTTAATTTACACACAGTGCCTATCTAAACAATTTTACCCCCCTATGATTCAAGCCAACCTAGGAATGCCAGGAAGTTCAAAACTCAAGAGGTTCTATGACCTAATTGAATGATTTCCCATTGAAACACCTGCCATGTACTGAATCCTCAGAGAAAACACCCCATACCTTCCTGAAGGAACCTGCCCTCACTGAACAGGAAGGGGTCACAGGAGTCTCCACAGCCTGACTGGACACCAGTTTTCAAACTGAAGATCTCAACCCACTTTAATAGATTTTGACTCAGATTTTTAAAAAATGAAATAAATCATAATTAAGGATAATATTCCTAAGACAGAAAACTAGATAGATAGATAGATAGATAGACAGACAGATAGATAGATAGATAGATAGATAGATAGATAGATAGATAGATGTCAGACTATATATTTTGTAGTTAGAATAAATATTGGATTGTGAAATTTTGTTACTTCAGATAAAGTAAAGTGTATTTTTATTATAGGTTGAGGTAAAAAGAAAAAAAAAACTCTTGAAAAAGACTACATAGAACATATGTAAAATTATGCTCACAAGCAAACAAGCCAAACAGGCCAGCCTCACATCAAGGGGCAAAGTAGGCCCTGAACTGGCATAATTCAAAAAGAAAACTGAATGACTAAAACAGAAGCAAATTCCTTGGCTGAGATGAATATAATCATAAATCATAAGTATAAATGTTTCTATAGCCTAAAGAGTCATACCACTGAAAATTAGTGTGGGGAACATTACATTTCAACAACAACAACAAAGAGCCGTTTAGACCTGCGGTGACCGTGACCTTGTCTCATGGACCTAGTAGAGACAGGCGTTGTGAGAGCATGAGGCCTTGCACATCATAAAAGACCTGCTCCCACCTCCACTCACACTTGCTGAGCTCCTATCTCAGCATAAAGTGGGTTGGAGAAGATGGCGTTAGTGCAGAGGTCTGCGCTGCCAAGCTGTACATGAACAATAGTGTGTGTGTGTTAGATTCTCATCGCTGCAGCAACATATCTGAGAAGAACAACTTAAAAGAGGAAAGATTTATCCTGGTTTATGTTTTCAGAGGTGTCAGTCTATAGTCATGTGACCATGTCACTGTGAGCTTGTGGAGAAAGAGGCAGAACATCATGGTGAGAAGCATGTTGGGGAGCCAAACCGCTCCTCTCATGGAAGCTGGGGCGGAGACAGAGTGAGTGAGTGAGAGAGAGAGAGAGAGAGAGAGAGAGAGAGAGAGAGAGAGAGAGAGAGAGAGAGAGACCTACCCACTTTCAAGGCAGCCCCCAGTGACCTACTTCCTCCAACTTGGTCCACTCCACTTCCTACAGTTTCCACCACCTCCCAATGGTCCATTCAACCGTGAACCAATCAATGGTTAGTCCACTGATGAGGTCAGAGCCCTCATCATCCAATCGCTTCCCAGGAGCCCCACCTCTGAACATTACGGCACTGGGGACCAAGACTTCAACACAGGAGCCTTTCAGAGGCATAGCCAGATGCAAACCATAACAAATAAGGATCCAGGAGGCTCATGTGGACTTGAGATGCCTGTGACTGGTGCCTGAAGTAGGACTTTCAAGATCCCAAATGTCATTTCATATTCCCCAGTGCCACTGTTTTGGTCTGCTATTTAGTTGGCCACCTAGATACCCAGGATTTCTTAACAATCCACTCACAACAAAGTTTCCTGACTGGTGATGTATTCTACTCCAGTCAAAGAAAAAAAAAAAGCATAAAAGGGAAAGGAAGAAACTTATAAGTTTTCAGAGCACTTTTCACTCAGGAAGGGCTCTCTATGAGTCACGCTTCATATTGAAAGAACACCTTCCTTCTGAAAGGTCCTGAGAGCTTTGCTCTGCTTATCGCTGCCTCCCACATGGGATGCACCAGCAAGAATCCTGGTTATGGACTCCTTAGGGGCCCAGAGCCTAAAATAGGGGTGGGTCAGTGCACCTGGGGAAGAAGGATATTCATGCTTCTATCCATCCTAAGATGCTGCACTTGCAAAGTCACAAATCATTTCCATAGCAGGCAATTTCATGCTTGATTCATAAACCAAAGCTCTGAGCTGCTGGAATGGAGGAAGTCAAGCCACGCTTTGCGATGAGAAGCACATTCAGAACGGATCTGCAAAGTGGGCTTTAGAAAAATAGTCCGGGAGTTTTATCCAGAGCTCGCCTGGGTTGTGTCCTTACTTGGAAGGGTCTTTCCTCCCACTCTTCACTGGCCTGGTTTCTTCTCATCCAAAAGCCTCAGCACAAATGTCACCTAATCAGAAAGCTCCTCACTGACCACCCTGCCAGAGCAACGTCCCCCAACCAATGCTTCCAACACATCCTCCTCTTTACCTTGGCAGCTCTGATTGCAATGAATAATTACATATGCTAATTGGTGTGCTCACCTGTTTAATATCTGCTTCCCCAGGTGACTGAAACTCTGCGATAAATGTGGGTTCTCCCTGGACACCCAACACCTGGCACTCAGACGATAGGGAATGCTTGTTTCAGCAGTAAACGGGTCCTCTTTATAAAGCTGAAGAGGCTGGGGGTGTACGAAGTGGGAGGGTGTTTGCCTAGCATGCATGAGACCCTGGGTTTGATCCCCAGCACCACAAAAAAAAAAAAAAAAAGAAATTTTGTTATCTGTATTTTACCATTAAGCAATTATTTTTCCTTCACTTTTTGATAAGATTATATTATTATCAAAATATTACTTGTTGATATACATAGGTTCACAGCAACATTATTCACAATAACCAAAGGTAGAAACAACCCCAGTGTCCAGTGAGGGAGGAATGAATGCACAAAATATGGACATTCAGTAGGAATACTACTGATGATATTCAGCCTTCAAAAGAAATGGAATCATGATACAAAGTACAAGATGCACCAACCTTGAAGATGCCATGCTAAGTGAAGCAGCCACACACACAGAAGGACAAATACTACATAATTCCATTTATATGAAAATTACATATTTTAACTACAACTAAAATTATAATTAATTAATTAAATCACAATTACAATTTTTTTTTTTAATCTACAGTGGTCAAATTCCCAGAGACAGAAAGCAAATGGTGGTTATCAGGGGTTGAGGGGAGGGAGGAGCAATGAAGAATTGTTCATTGGGTGTAGAGCTTGGGTTTGGGATGGCAGAAAGAGCTCTGGAATGGATGGTAGTGATACACACCATAGTGGAGTTTATTTACTATCATGGAGCCATACACTTAAAAATGTTGAAGATGGTAAATTCTAGATCATGTATGTGTATTTTTACCATGCTTTTTAAAAACAGATTTTCAAAATGAATTTTAAAATATCAAGTGTTTATTAACCCACAAATGCATGTTTTATGTGTCATGGTAGCATGGTGCATACTTTATATATGGTAGCATGGTGCACGTTTTTTGGGTTTTTTTTTGTTTGTTTGTTTTTTAAGAGAGTGAGAGAGGAGAGAGAGAGAGAGAGAGAGAGAGAGAGAGAGAGAGAGAGAGAGAATTTTTAATACTTATTTTTTAGTTCTCGGCGGACACAACATCTTTGTTGGTATGTGGTGCTGAGGATCGAACCCGGGCTGCACGCATGCCAGGCGAGCGTGCTACCACCTGAGCCACATCCCCAGCCCATGGTGCATGTTTTATATGACATATAACTACTAAAAATGTTGGCCACATACGAAAGGGAAGTTTTGCATTCTGCCTGAAACTCTGCGATAACTGTGGCTTCTCCCTGGACACCCAACACCTGGCACTCAGACGATAGGGAATGCTGGTTTCAGTAGTAAGGGGAGCTTGCAGATTTCCTCTCCTCTGATCAGAAAGCCACGTGTGGAGTCCCATGCCCCACACATGGCAGGTATTAGAAATAAATACTCACTGGATAGACAGATAGAGAATCTTGAATCAAGAAATAGTTTTGAATCATATCACACTAGTGTATTCTGAAAGATGTGTTTTATTCCCAAAGAGTAAAAAAAAAAAAAAATCACAATTTTATTCTTAATGACAAGTGTTTACAAAGTAGCTCTGATGATTGTCCATGCTGTACAGAAAGATAATCAAGGCAGAGAAGGTTCCGTGCCTTGATTAAGGGTGCACAGATCGAGAGCACAAGGGTACAAACCAGACGCCATGATCTTAACCAGTGAGCTCTACTAGTTCTCCTGAGGAGAAACGAAAAGAGGGGAAATCAAATCCAGATTCTTAACATTTAAATCAAGTTATTGTCAACACTTTGGCCTCTTTTGATGGACACATGTTCACTCCAGTAGGCTTCTGTGTCTTCCTCCAGTTTGTATCTAGTGTCACCAGGTGGAGTCTGCTCTTGTTTCCCAGGATGCTGCCCCCCTGCAGCTGCCATTAGAGCCTTGGCCAGAGGTCCCCCCCTCCCCCTCCCACACATTGCCTCACTCACTCTTCCTGTCACAGAGGACAACTTCCCTTAACACTCCACAGTTTCCAGAAGGATGCATTGTTCTCAAATCCCCATTTTGGAGTTCCAAAAGACCTCATTTCCTCTTGTTTTTCTTTCCCCTTCCTTGGGTAGGTAGGAGGACAAGATCAACGCTTCCATTCTCCTTTGCTCAAGTTCACTGTCTCTTAAGGAACCCTAGAAAGTATAATTAAAGTGATAAGGCCACCAATATCATCAATACAAAAGCTTAACCCCACCCACATGCACAGACCCAGAACGTCAGCATGGCATGGACGGGGATGAAGGCAGAGGGGGGATGTAGAATGTGCAATGTGGAAAATGAGGAGGGAAGTTGTGGAGAAAGATCTACGCCCCCAAATTTATGGGATGACTGGCACGATGGCCTGTCACATCCCAGGAGCTCAGGAGGCTGAGGCAGGAAGATTGCAAATTCAAAGCTGGCCTGAGCAACTTAGTGAGACTCCTGTCTTTAAATTAAATGTTAAAAGGGTTGCAGGTGTAGCTTAGTGGACGAGCACTTGCTTAGCATGCATGAGACCCTGGGTTTAATCCCTAGTAATGGAAAAAAAATATTAAGAGGAAGAAGAAGAAAACAAAGAAAGAAAAGCTTTGCCTGTACCCTAAAATCTGATTGAATTGAAATTTTTTCAGATAAATATGTCTTATTATTGATGTCAAGGCAGGTCAGTTTGTATGTAAGGATAGTTCCTTCGAGTAATTTAAACAGAAAAATGAAAGGATTCGAGGAGGGAAGGGAAAGGGGGGGTTACTAGCACTCTGCTCCCTTTGAGATGTAATTTATCACCATTGTTAAGGTGTCTGCCTGGTCTCCATTCTTTAAACAAGTCTAAGGGAGGCTTCCTGTGCCTGAGAGAAATGGTATTTGTGTTCTTCTGGGCAGACACCTGCAGCTTTGTGCTGGTATTTAGATTACACTAAACAGACCTTCCTTTTTCCCCTCTCTCTGAATTTTGGCCATCCCCTGACAATGCAGACCAGTTCTCTGTAATGGTGAGACAGCTCAGTCACCAGAGGGTCTGGCCACAGGAGCCTGGGGCCATTACACACCTATTCTTCAGGATCAGATTCAAAGTGCTGGCAACCTCTCTCCTAGTCTTTGAGACTGCAAAATCTTAAAATCACCATTTTGATGTCTTTCCTTTATTTTACCAGCTGACTTTCAAAAGAAGAAACAAAAAACATAGAACATCAGAGTGGAAAATGCAAACAATGGAAGGAAATGATGGAGACACTATGATATTTTAGCTCTTAGGAATGGTGCAACTTTAGTAAATGAGTCTCAGACCCTCCCGGCACCCTCCCCACCACATAACAATATTGAGGTCAAAGGAGAACACTGAAAGGTGCAGATCTCATCCGAAGAAAAAACTAAAGACCAAAAGGTTTTACTTTTGCTTGATGCAATTTGCATCTCTATTGTCAATCTTCAACAAATAAATTTCAGGGTACCCCAAAAAATCAGAAAACATCGGGTAAATTAAGTTTTAAATAATACGCTCAATATTTCCTTAAACCTCCAGATCCCTTGTCAGATGAAACACTTCTGAACTTAAGGGATTAAGTCTAACCATTAGTCTGAGAAAGCAAGTCTAACCATTAGTCTGAGAAAGCAAGCTATCTGTACTATTCAAAACATATACAAGTACAGGGCAAGTTGTGTGTTTGCTGTACTTGAATCCAGCATGCCCTGTTTTTTTTTTTTGTTTTGTTTTGTTTTGTTTTGTTTTGTTTTGTTTTGTTTTGTTTTGTTTTGTTTGATCCCCTGTATTTCTACCCCACCCCCAATCCTTTTCCAAGTCATCTGCTTCCTTTTTGCAGTCACTGTGTTGGTTTTCTCCAGGAACCACTGAATACAACTTTCACAAAGAAAAATTGCAAATAAAGTCTCACTTTATTTGCAAAATAAATAAATTGCAAATAAAGTCTCATTATGCTGAAAGTAATGCCTGATTTTGCAATATGAAGTTGACCCAATGACATAAAATGGAGCCATCCTTAGAGCATTGGAAAAACTTCTGCAACAATTTCACTTGTTGGGAAACCTGCAGCAATCCTGCTGATAAAGGCAGGGAGCAATATGGTGGGGGAGGCATGGTGTAGACAGGGAGGCAGGGGAGGAAGAGGAGGAGGAGGAGGAGGAGTTGTTGGTCACATGGGACAAAGTTTCAACTAGATAGAAGAAATAACTTTCTTGAGATCCACTGCACAGCATGGTGGCTATAGTTAAAAACAATGCATTGTATATTTCAAAATTGCTAAGAGAATAAATTTCCAATGTTTTTACACACACACACACACACAAAGGATAAGTATTCCAGGCTATGGGCATGTCAATTAGCTGGCTAATTCACTTAACTTAATCGTTTCATATTGTCATATCATATCGTCACATTGTATCCTACAAACATACACGATCATAATTTTGTTAATTTATACTCAATCAATCAATAAGATTGAAAAACTCCTCAACTTGTTAGTTAATGGCTTTTGAGTAGCCCAAGGGTAGAAAGGCCATTTCCAGCCCCAGGAGCTCTGGGCAAGGAATCTCTAACCTCTGAACTGTGGGCCTAGGGTAAAACCTTATGAGATCCTGGCTCTGAACTTTCCCCTTGAACTTATGGATGATGGAACAGACTCGGCAGACCTGACAGCACCAGATGATCAGGCAAAGGAAGGTTTCCTGACGGTGTGGAGCCAGCTGAGCCTCTAAGTCAGTGGATGTTTGCTGGGCCCAGGCCTGTGACTTACTGGGAATGCCGGGAGATGTCAAACAAGCAAAGGGCGGTGACTGCACTTCTGCCATCCTCCTGAGAAGAAAAAGCAGTCAGGCCTCCTGCACCAAGAAAAGAAGTGAAACTCGGCCAAAACCAGGTCTGGCTGGAGCTCAGACCCTTACATTCGTAGAAACTAACATGTGGCCGATGTTTTAAATTCTTGAGTTTGGAGAAAGTGTGATAGAATATCGAGACAATAGCTTAGTGATAGACATCCTGTTGGGTTTGCCCTTGGGGACACATTTTGATCCACTGCACTGCAATTATACTTAAGAAGAAGCTTGAAAGTCAGAAGGCACTGGAAGAAGAATTAAAGAACCTGGCACCTGTTCTCTGCCCTTTCCCTATTGTCGCCCTTCCTGAATCTCACATGCTGGATGTTCAAATGGAAGAGATGTGTCACACACAGAAGAAGCCATCCTCCATCTTCCTTTCTTCCAACTCTAGAGGCCTACCATATTCCCTGAATCCCCTAAGGCCTAACTGGTAAAAAATGTCTCTGTTGATGGTTTCTCGGCTGTTTCAGGGCTGGTCTGCCTCACTCACACCACCCTCAGAGAGTGAGAAGAGGTGGTTCCAGAAAAAGACTCTAAGGTGCAGATGCCATCACAGGAAAGGTCGCTGCTAGTGAGGCAGCCACTTGTAATGAAGTCTTGTTTCCAGTTTCCCGCTGACATTGGTCTGAGAAAGCAGAGCAATAGGCATTCAAACGATGAAGACCCACCGAGGCAGGGGTGTGTTAATACGCAGCTCATCCCCAAGCCCCGGGGCCCTTTTTAACTTCTGTCACCCCAGGGCCTTGACTGATCCCACCTTCTGGCCTCTCCCCTTGGGATGGAAGCAGCTCTAGTCAAGGGTAGAGTTTCGTCATCTTTGATGCTACATATACTTCCCAGGCCTAGAGCTGCTTTCTGGGCTAGCTTTTTCTGGCTGGGTTGCCCTACCTGTTCCCCGAACATACAATATTTCTGAATTGACACAAAGATCATATTTGTTTTACTGAAAACCAAAATTTCTACTGCTACATTGTCCTAGGATTTATCTTATTTTTTTTTCTTTAAATCCTTCTACCCAAATCCAGAAAACTTTCAATCCTCTACCTTCTGTATTCTAAAATCTTCATTTTGTAACTTTCCCTCTATTTTCTCCCTTCATTTAAAACCTACACCAATGGGTATTTTCTTGCTTCAGTTGTAGGTTGCTCCTCCTGAAACCCTACCTGTGCGATAGAAGATTTCATCAGTAAAAGCCACTAATCACCTTGCCCCATTCTGTATTGAATTATTTGCGCCACCCACGCTGCTAGATTTCAAGGTTCCTCAATGGCCAGGAACTTTGCAATTTGTTTGGTGTATTTTCTCTGCTGTGCCGTTCTGTTCATTCACTGCTCCAAACAGGGAATAATGAGGAAATAACAATGTGAAACTCAAAGGAATAAAACGATGATTTTCTTCAAAGGCACAGAGAAAAATTGGGGCATTATGAATTATTCTGCTGCTTTTCACTTCCACGGTGGCACAAAAGTGGACAGGTTAGCATTTTGCTCTGGATGAATCTGGATGTGAGCACAAAGAGGGCTGGAGGTGGAAGAAAGGAGGGGAGCTAGTCCCTGGATGGGGAAGAGCCTGCTCCCTGGGAAGATGGCCACAGTAAGCCCAATGAGAAGTGTTGGGCAAATGCCATGGTGCAGTATGGGCTTCTCAGTGACCAGAAAGACAGGCCAAGGGCACAAAGCCTTTTTTCCTAAGACTCTCCTGTCCTCGGCTCATTCTCCCTAAGCCCAGGCTAAGGACTCACTGACCAAGTACCCAGCCCTGGCATCCTATCCTATTCTGTTCTTGCAGAATCTTTCTTTCCTTAAATCACTGAAATTCTTAGTTTCTATCAATTATTATAATTAAATTAAATTTACTGAGTTGCTCATAACTGTATAGACTCTGATCAAATATATTCTGAATCTTAAATAAATGAACTCATTTAATCTTCACAATAAGCCTGCAACAAAGTGGGTGTTATTATTACGAGTCATCCTTATCCTAAATGTTTGGGATCAGAAGTGGTTTAAATTTTGGATTTTTTTGCGGGGGGGGGGGAATATTTGCATATACATAAGGAGATATCTTAGAGATGACCCTCAACTCGAAACAAGGAAGTTCGTTTGCTTCTTATACACCTTCTGCATGTAGTCCAAAGGTAATTTTTTAATTTTTTTTTTAGTTGTAGTTGGACATAATACCTTTAATTTATTTATTTATTTGTAAGTCATGCTGAGAATCAAACCCAGCACCTCTCACATGCTAGGCGAGCACTCTACCACTGAGCCAAAACCCCAGCCCCGCCCTGCCAAAGGTAATTTTTAAAAATATTTTTAATAATTGTACACATTAAACAAAATTTTGTGGTGTGGAGTTTTCTACTTATGGTGTCATATAGTCAAAATGTTTCCAATTTTAGCTATGTATGGTAGCACAGGCCTATGATCCTAGTAACTTAGGAAGCTGAGGTAGGAGAATCACAAGTTCAAGACCAGCCTAATACCTAGCCTCAAAATAAGATAAAAAGGGCTGTGTGGTAGAGCACTAATCTCTAGGATATATAAATAATTCAAAAAACTTAACACCAAAAAAAAACCTAAATAATCTAATCAACAAACGGGCTAAGGAGCTAATGGATATTTCACAGAAGAAGAAATAAAATTGATCAACAAACATGAAAAATGTTCACCATCTTTAGCAATTAGAGAAATGCAAATAAGAACTACTGTAAGATTTTATCTCACCCCAATCAGAATGGCAGTTATCAAGAATACAAGCAATAAAAGTGTTAGTAAGGATATAGGGAAAAATGCACACTCAGACATTGCCAGTAGGACTGCAAACTGGTGTAACCATTATGGAAAGCAGTGTGGAGATTCCTCAGAAAACTTGGAACAAAACCATCATTTGACCCAGGTATCCAATTCCTTGGCATACACCCAAAGAACTTAAGATCAGCATTCTATAGTGACATGGCGACATCAATGTTTACAGCAGTTCAATTCAAAATAGCTAAACTATGGAACCAAACTAGATGCCCTTCCACAGATGAATGGATAAAGAAAATGTGATACATATACACAATGGAATATTACTCAGTCTTAAAGAAGAATGAA
Source organism: Ictidomys tridecemlineatus (assembly GCF_052094955.1). Classification (NCBI taxonomy): domain Eukaryota; kingdom Metazoa; phylum Chordata; class Mammalia; order Rodentia; family Sciuridae; genus Ictidomys; species Ictidomys tridecemlineatus. The sequence goes on along the minus strand of NC_135483.1, from coordinate 62,692,046 downwards.
ATTATGGCATTTGCAGGTAAATGGATAGAACTAGAGAATATCATGCTAAGCGAAATAAGCCAATCCCAAAAAAAAAACAAAAGCCGAATGTTTTCTTTGATAAATGGATGCTGATCTACGGTTGGCCCAGAGGGGGTGGTGGGATGTAAGGGGAAGGGTGGGGCTGTGCAGATGGGAAGGACGGTAGAATGAGACATTATTACTCTACATACATGTGTGATTACACTACTGAACTGACTCTGCACCATGCACAGCCAGAGGAAGGAGAAGTTGTGCTTCATTTGTGTACAATTTGTCAAAATGCATTCTACTGTCATGTGTAACTAATTAGAAAAAATATAAATAAATAGATAGATTAATAAATAGATGATTGGGGGCCTACTGAAAAAAGGGGGGCTGTGGGTATAGCTTAGTGGCAAGGTGCTTGCCTAGCATGTTGAGGTCCTAGGTTCATTCCCTAACACTGGAGAAAGAAATGTTTCAGATTTTGGAACATTTCAGGTTTGGGAGTTTTGGATTGGGTTACTCAATCTGTAATTTTGTTTTACAAATGAGAAACTAAAGAGCATTCATAACTCACCCAGTTACAAATCCAGCTGAGACTTGGTACCAGGTGACCATATCCCCAAACCTACACCTTTTCAGTGATTTGCATTTCTCTTGCACAGTGGCTGATCTCAGTGAAGTCTTTCAATGGTGTGGCTAAGGTTCATGAGGATTTTCACTTAGTAAAACAGTCATCCTTTTAGGCACAGAGCTTCTTAGCACTCTAAAAAGCCTGATGCCTGTATATGTGCTCAATAAATACCGGTCGGATGAACGAATGAATGTCCTGCTTGTACGGTAGCCACCTTCTCAGCACAAAATTGCATCACTGGGCAGATCCTATCTTAATGGGACTTTGTCATGGTTTCCTGGAAGCCTAGAGGAGCCCAGGACTTTCCCCCAGCATTAACTAGTCACTACATTCATAAAGTATAAAAGTACAAAGTACATCCACGTGCGCAAGGATGCCTTTACTTCTCCATAGCTAAGCTTAATGATCTCTCTGCACCCCCACCCCTACCTCCCCAGATGAAAAATTTAGTCTTGCCAATTCATGATCATTTTTTTCCTCAAACACTTTTGGGTAAAGACAGTAAATTCAGAATTTCCTCTGGCCTTCTGCTTCCCTTCTTTTCTCTAAGTTCCTTGGAGAGAAACATTTCTCCAATAATACTGAAATTATTTCTGAAGAAAGGATGTTCCTGTCCCTGCTGTGTGCTTGGCCTGGATAGAAACAGACATGTGAGGGTCACGTGGTTAACACAGCCGCTGCTCGGCCCAGGTGTTGATCTGCAGGCCCAGGGCCATCATCAGCTCATGGGAGAGGCCAGAGGCCAGGCTGAGCCAGGGCCTCAGGAAAATTCCAGTGGCATCTGGAATTTCTGCAGGGATACCTCAGATGCAATTACATCTTCTGAACTCTTTGACTCAGAGGCCAGGTGTAGGAAGAGCCTTCTCTCCCAGGAAACTGTCACTGATCATAACATGATTCTCCTGCTTTGTAGGAGTTATCAAATCACACTGACGGAGCCAAATGAGAATTCAAATCACCCTAGACCTGCATGCCTCTATTCCTGTTTTTCACCCTACAAATGTTAAGGGAGCAAAGAACCTCAACATTTTTGTGACCTAACAATTGAAAAATTTTTCTGATACAGAATACAATCCAACATCAGAGTTTCCTGTTGCCAGCCCCCCGCCCCATCTGTGGTTATACCGTGCCACCACAGACGGGAGATCAGACTGGGTAAAGGCATCCCTCCTTTCAAACTCTCAGCCTAGAAGTGATACCTTTCATTTCCACTCATGCCACTCTGTCTGCCAGCCTCTTCTGCTCTTCCCACAGATGACGCAGTTTCCTGGTATACTTACCAGGGCCTCTATAACCCAGTCACTCCCAGGACACCATGTCTCTCCAGCGCCAGGTGGAACCTCACAGCTGCTTGACAGTCTGGGGGTTCAGAGCCAAATGTTGGTGACGAATGAACATAAGTTAGAGTTCTTAACCCTCCTCTAACTTGCTGTGTGTCCTTGAGCACCTTAGCAGCTTGTATGTCACAACTGTAAAATAGATAGGATCTCCAACTCAGAGGGATATATCCAAATACACCTAGAGCATTTAGCACAACCTTTGGGTCTGTGTAAGTTGTTAATAAATGTGAGTTATCATGTTTATTGTCTCTTGGTCAGCGTAGAAATGAGAGCTCTGGGCTGGGGATGTCCAGATGGGGGCTCCTGTGGAAGTCCCTCGACCTCTCTGCATTCCAGCATGAACCTATGCACAATGAGAGTTTTACTAGATCCCCACACAGATCACAGAAAGCTTCCTGCTAGGATCAGGGAGAAAAAAGAAAGATCAACCCTGATTTTCTCAAACTCCAAATAGAACCTCAGTTCTAGAACCTTGAAAAATTCATGTTCACCAAGAAGGTGTGGTTTGCTTGGCTGGTCAGCCCTTTTTTTTTTTTTTTTTTTTTTAAGGGTCTGCATAAGGAGACTCACCTCAAAGATTGAGGAACCTGTGGAATTGAGCTTGAGGCGACCCGACCGCTCGGCAGTAGCCATGACATTTGCGACCCTCAACGTTGTATTTTAATGCTTAGAACTCTAAATGTCCTGTCGTCACTAATTTATTGGGTATTCATTGTAATTATCTCATTTGTAATGAATTCATTTGGTATTAATTTCAATGTCATATGTACAGTACTTTCATAAGAATTACTGTATGATTCAGCATTAATTTAATCTATCTTTAAAGTAAAATGTTAACAATCAATTCATATTACTCGGTTCCTTAAACCACTGGCAGAGCCTTTATTATAATTATTATTATTTATGAACTGTGCAAGGCATTTTCTATTAGCACATTCACAAGTTTCTCGTGACACCCCCTTCCCCTATCTATATATCACTGTTGCCTTGCCAAATAGATTTGTGGAATCAATACCTCAGTGTCCTTATCTTTAAAGATGTCACCTTGTGTTTGCAGCTGTTAGCCCATCGTTACATGTAAAGATTTCTGAGCGGCTTCTGTAGCAATGAAACGTATCATATTTTTGCACCACATTCATCTTGAGGGCCATCAAGAGAGGAAAAACATCAGGTTCTTTGCTATTAAACTATGAAAATATTCTCTTGATTGCTTAACACACATTATCACAGGATAGTCGATTCACCAGTAAACAAAATCATGTTTTAAATGTGAACATTGGAATGAGATTATCCTGAGAGAAATGATATTTTAAGGCATATGATTTCATAGTAGTATATCTGGCATATAGCCTCAAATATCCTGATGACAAGTGAAAAATGAAAAACAATACAGATATTTGTCACATTATTCTAACCAGGTACTGGATATTGAAAATACACAGCCCATCAGTTCTCTGGTGCAGATGGGGATGGAGAGAGACAAAATACACCAATTCTAGACAAGGATATTCAGAAAAGAAACTGGAAACAGTAAATCATTATAGTACTAATACTTCTTGAACTTGACCTTAAAGACATCCACAGCAAAAAAGAATGATTTTTAAATGGGTCAAACTATGAACCTAATTTATGTAGGGTCTCGAGGCATAAACCCATGGCAAGGGTGATATACATATATCATTTTGAGTTAGACAACTCAATTTTATCAATTCTGTTCCTATTTTCAACATTTGATTAGCTCTTCAGTATTTAATCCCCAAATCCCAAGAGCAAATGTCTATGTCTATCGAATTCTGTTGTATTCTATGATGGTGGTATTGGGGTGTGGGTGTGTGCGCGCGTGCAAAAGAGATGACCTAACACAGGGCAGTGAATAGTTTATTATAAAATACAAGATCCCTATTAATTCCCATCCTTCTTGGTTTTTAACCAGGAAGACAGTGTGAGCCCCCCATGAGTTCATTTCACTCTTGGGGTGTGACAGAATATATATATGATGCATCATGCTCATTTCCTTCACGCATTCGTTGCCCTACTAGAACAGGCACGATATAATGGCTAATGGATAAAAACACAACATGACTTGCTTATTACTAAAGGTTTACTTACGGCTGGCATCATGACCTGTATCCATTAGTAATCTCTCAATTTCTTACAGGGACATTGGTAACAACACCTGATTTTTCAAAACTTCTATGGAACTTCAATAAAAAGATATTGCTTTGTTCTGCTTCTCTACTGCCTTCCTGAGATTCATCCTGAATTTTATCCATACTAAAAAAAAAATAAAAATAAAAATAAGTACACTCTTTTTCAATGGGATTAAATTCTCATGATTTGATTTAGTTTTGAAATGTGCACTCACTGACCTAGAATGAAAAAAAAAAAATCCAGCTGAATGTTGTAGCTGTGTCTCTTCTTATCTATGAAACTTAAATCCATCTTTGCTGGGCTTATTCTGTTCTCCAGATATCAAGCTAGTTTAGCTTCCATGAGGTTACCACACACACAATACAGAATCAACCCAATGTCCATGGCATCCAGCAAAGAATCAGCATTGACCAAGCATTCCTGGGAGAAAACAACTGCAGTGATGAAAAGACTAATCAGAAAAGCCCTGAAAGAGCATTTATTGATAAGGCCTCACCTTTCAAGTGCACAAGTAAAAAGTTCTCTTTCAATCAAGCCTTCCATCTGGGTGGCACAGAAAGGGGCATCAAAACCTCTGGTATTAAAGTTTGCAGGTCCGCAGGGTATAACCCTGTACAAAATCATGTTGAGGATTTGCAAGAGAGAGCCATAAAGCACAAAGGTCTTGAAGTATTTCGTTCCTTAGCAGGAAAATGCTCTTTGTGTCCAGGTACATAAAGTTACATAGGAGACATTTGTTCCCATTAATGGTTACGATTTGCTCGTGGCCATAGTGTTCCATAGACTCCAGTGCTAAGTTGTGGTTTACAGAGGATTCAGAGGATAAGTTAGGCAGAGCCAGACCAGAGACCACCAAAGACCTCTAGTGTGCTGTCAAGGTCTTCCTCATGCAATCTCTCTACCTGGGAAGGTAATTCCCAGGAACTTTTGAAAAATAGGAATTATTTTGAAATACCAAAATATATACATGACTGAATAAATTTCTTCACCATCTGTGGAAGTTTGCAAGGGCTACTGTAAAAAAAAAAAAAAAAGACCACAGACTGGGTGGTTCACACCACAGAAATGTACTGTCTCACAGTTCTAGAGGCTGTAAGTCCAAGGTCAAGGTGTCAGAGTTGGCTCCTTCTAAGAACTGTGAGGAAAGGACTGTGCCAGGCCACTCTTCTTGGCTTGTAGACGGACAGCCACCTTCTCCCTGTATCTTTATATTATTGTCTTTTCTCTGCACATGTCTGTGTGCACAGTTCCTCTTCTTAAAAGGGCACCAGTCATACTGCATTAGGGTCTACCCTAAAAATCACACTTTAACTTAACTATCTCTACAAAAACCCTGTCTCCAAATAAGGTCTCATTCTGAGGTAGTAAAAGTTAGGATTTCAACAGATGAATTGGGAAGAGGATACCATTCAGCCTATAACATTGTCTCATGTGTGTTTTGGTTTCAGAAGGCATAAAGTCACAAGGTTAGTTTTGGTGGGGTTTTTTTGGTTTTTTTTGTTTGTTTGTTTGTTTGTTTTTTTGGTTTTCTTTATTAAGGAAAAAAACAGAGTAAAGACTGAGTCTGGGGTAGCTAGTTAATGCCTGTTTCTTTGTCAATTATTTTAAACTCTGAAAAAAGAAAAAATAAATAAGTAAGGGATTACTGGGGTAATCTAGAACCAGAAGGCCACAGCACTGAGGTAGGTCAGCATGAGGTGGGCAAATCCAGGCTGTAGCACCTAGGTCAGCACAGTGGCTGGTTGGTGAAGCCTTGTAGAACCTGGACTAATGCAATGCAGGCTCATTCACACCGTGGCAAATCTTTAACAAAAGCCACCCTAATAATAGTGGTAATAACACTAAATGACATGAACTATGAGGCCAGGATCTTAGAAGAACTAGCCTTCAGTTAACAGGTAAAAGAAGGATGGTTCCACCTTGAACTTAACAACCTACAAGAAGAGATGGTTTTTCCTCACATTACTGAATAGCAAAGAAGAAAGCACTCAGACAGTCCTTTTGAGAATGGCATTTTCTTCACTAAATATAATGTCAGTAACAAGAGCCCCCAGCACCATTCAAACTTTTACTTTATTGCAATGCTGGGGATCAAACCCAAGGCCTTGCATATGCTAAGGGAACATTCCACCACTGAGCTACATCCCAGCCCTCAATCTGGATCTCTTTTTTTTAATATTTACTTTTTTGGTGTAGTTGGACACAATACCTTTATTTTTACTTATTTATTTTTATGTGGTGCTGAGGATCAAACCCGGGGTCTCGCATGTGAAAGGCAAGTGCTCTATCTCTGAGCCACAACCCCAGCCCTCAATCTGCATCTCTTGAATTAAATGTTATGTTTTGTTTTGTTTTGTGACTTTAGTGTTTGGTTTTTTGCTTGGAAAATAAAATGATCTTGAAATCTCTGGAGATTTACAACCTAACACATCTAAAGAAACCATAAATTGTCTTTCTTCCAATCTGTCAATCTTTTCTTACATTTCTTTTCTGCACAAACATAGAGCAAAAATGCTTAGGAACTCTGGGAGTGGAGAAACAAGGTAGGAGAAACAATTTCCTTTTAAGGAGAAGGACAGAGACTTCCTTTTGAAGATGAGAAAAAATAGATTAAAAAACGTTGAACCAGGAGACTGTATGAAGCATAATTTTTAAGAGGAGGTTTTCACTTATTAATGACAGAATAGACTTATGGTCACAGTTCTCCTGAGAAAGCACAAAATAGATCATCTTAAATTCACCAAAAGCCCCAAACACCATCTGTTGCTATGTTGAAACCTTTGACTGGGGGGGAGGGAGGAAGATGGCTGATAAACTGGAAAGCACTCAGACCAACACATATGCACTCTGCTCCCTCTATATTAAAAGCCTAGAGAAAAGGAACTTCCTGGATGCCTTTTGGGGATGCTTGAATAATTCTTTAAAATATGGAAAGCACATAAGTGGCACATTTATGTGACTTTACGGAAGGAAGATAGAACAAGCAAAGGCAGCAGAGAAGTTTGAATTAAAAAGAAATATTTTAATGCTGTTTGGAAAGGATTTCCCTCCTTCAACCAGATCACCATTGTCGGATGGCCGTTCCATTTGTTGAATCATAATTAAACTATAATTAAACTGAATGTAAATTTAAACCAGCCTCTAAAACAATGCATGGCTTACCATTGCCATTGCCATTACCACCCTGTTTCAAAAATGTTAAAAAAAGATTTCCCCGGAAATGAATTATTAAAAATAAAAATCGAAAACACAACAAAATTATCACTGTCTTTATCTGGGGGGGGGTCTTTTAGCATAAGCAGCCACTGTCTCTATGCACCAAATGGTCCCTTTGAACAGTAGTGTGGATGAGCAGAGAAAGGGTTTGGGTAAGGAAGGGACAGCTTGGCTTTGCAGATCTGTCTGGAAAACATGATTCAATTAGTCATTTGGGCTTTGATAAAGAAAGGGAGCCTCAGAACTCCACCAAACGTGTTGGCTTTGCAGGGGGAACCCAAAACACTCCTCCAGGCTCCGCCACCGTCTCTCTGGGTTGTCTCCCGGACATCAAGCGAACTCACACTTGCAAAGCCCAGGGGAGTAGTCAGCACAGTAGCTGACAGCACCGTCCCGTCAATGATTTTTATAGGAAGTGCGAAGCGGCCACCCTGGCTTTCCCGTCGGCTCCCCCAACTCTGGAGCCGGTGGCTGATGTGGGGACCCCCGGGCGCGGTACCAGAGGCGGCCGGTAGATGGCGCACCAAGCTACCGACTTAGCCGAGAGAGCCCTGAGCGGCTGTGAACCGCGAGGCAGGCGAAGATTTTGATTCATAAAAAACATAAATTCTACTTGATGAACAATAATAATAAAGGAAATTGACTACTGGGCACCATAGAGATGAATTTTTAAAGCCCCGAAATCAAGTTATTTGAGATTATTTAATTTAATTTACTAAATTTGAATAACTGTGCGATGTAATGGTGCATGGCAGGGCACTTAGGTTTTATAGCTTCTAAATGCTTCTCTTTAGGGTGATTGCCGTCAGTTGCATGGTCGCCAGAGAACCCTGTCCCCGTCTCCAAGCTGTGTAAACAAATTGAGGAAAGAATAATTACACACTGGGAGAAAGGCAGGGACAATCTATTGAGGGCAGAGAATGCCCCAGCTACTAAATATCCCACTTTCACCTAATAAACTACCTCAAAAGTACTCAAACATCAATGCTAAAGACTTTATTAAAATGAGCCCACAGCCAAGCCTAAGCTAAGCACTTTTCAGGTGCTTCTGGTAGTAGGCTCCTCATTTCTTAATAAAACAAATAAGATCTGTGACCATATTATATACCCCTTAACATTTTTTAAGTTGATGAATATATATTTCCATTATATTCCCAAATAAAAGATGAGCACACTGAAAAAAAAAATCTAAAACTTTGATCAAAGACAATTTTCTGCAAGAAGATGTACAAATTCCTTTTATAAAAATGTAGCCCTCACATTCTCCTCAGTGTGGCTCCTGCGTGTTTGCATGAATGGGTGTATGTATTTGCATAGAGGGAGTTGCACACACACATTAATTCAACTATATCGGGGCAAGTGTATACATAGACGAGTATACATGCTGTCTGTGTACCACTCTCCTCTATTGTGTTCAGCATAACTGATTTTGGCACCAGCTCGTTAGCACTTTGGAAGGGCCTTCATTAGCACTGGGATAGTATCCAAAAAGAATCCAGAAAATCAACACATGGCTGCTCTTGTTCTCACGATAAATGACAGCTTTCCTGGAAAACAACAACAGTCAAGAAGCAAAACAAAAACCAAAAAGCAACAAGAATAGCAATAACACGAATAGAGGAAGTCAGACATCACTACTCAGATTTTTAAAAAATTGGGGTTTTTTTTAATTCATTTTTTACAACTGTCTTCCTTTGTTGCTAAGCCTGTGGATATTTTCAAACAATTAAAAATAGTTGTATGATTAAAAAATAAACAAAAGTTTACTAAGAACCCCAGGAAAAGACAATTATGCGGGCTTTGTCTCTTTGCAGACGCAAACATGTTAGGGATATGTATGGTGTAAACTATCCAATAAACTACACCAGCCCCTAAATGGAGGGTTGTCCTTTGAAACTTCCACACCGCTAATCCA